>NC_050603.1:19973267-21200767 GCF_013368585.1 Megalops cyprinoides | reverse complement strand
ACACATTTTAAGAATTGACAGGTCAGGTCTTGATTTAGATTAATGAGCATCTCTGGGTATACTCTTCAACTGTCTTTTATTGTTTCAGGTAGGGGTTGTAAACATGGAGCCTGTTGCTCTATACATTTTTTAATTGAACAGAACAGCTTGGCATGCAGTCAGGTTTCGGTATTATACCAAATTGTTTGTGCATGAAAAGATGATGGTTTCCTAATAAGAATTCTAACTCTGTTCCCCTCTGTGAGCATACTCAGCTTTTTCTTTGTCTTGACATTGCACAGCATTTTTTCCCTTACAAGACATTTACAGTCCAACCAAGTATAATCTCCACTTCTCAGCCACCCCAAGGGACCTCTCACTTAAATTACCTGTAACCCGATAAGGTATAAAATCATAAGCAATGTCTTACAAACTACTGTGTTGAATGGTGGCCAAAAGAACTACTAGGGGCTCATATTTTTGCAGTCGGTGCCATAGTGCTGCTTTGTAATGGATACACATTTTTGTTGTGGGCTGTTACACATCTATGAAAAGCAGTGAATTTATTTTCTGAGCTCTACTTCTCTGAACTGTAACTAATACAAGACTTTCTAAATCATACAAGCAGCTCAGCCTGTGGATTGAAAACAATACTTATTATACACCTATGCAGGCAGTTTGGTATTATGCTGGCAGTGGTTTCAAACGATAGAAATACCTCACATACGGTCAGTCATACATGCAACATACAACTCTTCTGAACTGGGGCATCGTATCAGTTATCTGCAACATTCCTACTGACGAGTAAAAGACTTTTGTGAGTCTAGAACGAAGCAGGGAGCAGATTATTTGCCTATAAAACACACAAGAAAAAGAGGCAGGTGTAAATGAAAGAATAAATACCTCAGCATTGGGAAACATCTGAAGAAGCAGGAAAAAAATGAGAGAAATGCAGAGTTAGTAAAAAAAATTGTCACACCCTCCACCAAGAATGCCAGAAGCACACCTGTTCAAAACAATTCAGTAGCTGGGAGGACAACATGCTTTTATAAAACAAAGCCCAACATACAGACCCAGTTCAGAACTTTCATTGAAAAAGGTCAATTAAGCAGGGAAAGGGGTGGCCCTTTATTTGAACGTCATATTCCTACAGGAGGCCTATCTGACATAAGCATGACATAACGCTTAACATTAACACATGCCATGACAGCTCAGGCAAATGAGCTGACTCCTCTGTGAAGCATGTAGTAATACACATTGGCATGGTAGCTTGTCACATTCCATATTATACACACTATGACCAAGTGACACGATGCCTTACATCAACTGCCTGCCTGTCACCTTATGACAGATCTGTCATGTATGTCGTAAGCTCCTGTTGTAAGTGACTTTCACGTGTCACTACATTCTTCCCAGAATGCATTTCAACAATAAAATGTTTCTCTCACATATTTAGCAACATTGCCAAGCAAGTTCAGAATGTTCGTATGATTTTCTTTAATCTCATACGCACTTGGATCTGGTTGTTCAGAAGAACTCCGCCAAAAAATATAGTAGTAATAATTTTACTGTATTCTCCACGTTACTTGTTATTCCTTCTGCTCCTGTTTCGAATCAAACCTAGCATAACGGAACAGAAGCAATGTGTCTGTGTCACCTTGACACAAAGCACAACAGATTCACTGATCTGTAAATCACCTGGATGGTTCATTTCACCCTGCTGTTCACCCACCCAAACAAAATAAGACTTCGAAGATCTGTGCTGGTCCTTTGCAGATTCTGTTCAAGCTCTCTTCAGCCTAACTGCATCGATGGTTTACTGAAATTAACTATAAACCTTGTGTAATAAACAACCATAACAAAAAAACTGTACAATACATGTTACTCAGAGGGACGATGCAAGTGGTTAGCTTGAACTGAAAGAGGCCTTTGTCTCCAGTTGAAAAACTGTATTCTTAATTTTTTTTGGCAGAGTTCCCCTTTTATTCTTTTGAATTGCAGTAATGAAACACAGGGCCGGGAGCTGATTATTCATCACGTACCGAAATCAAAGAGACAGAGGAACAGATGCAGAGGTGTCCCGTAGCTCATTAAATCATGCTCTCATGCAGTGGTAACAACATGAAATCTCCCTTCCCATGTTTCCCCACATGGTAACATCTTATTCACGCTGACACATTAGAGTGTCACTGAGAACAGGTGCAACAGTGCTCTTAAAGACCTCTGGCTCACTCAGAAGTGCACTGGTGAGACTGGAGGCTGAGAGGAGCCACAGTGGCCAGTCTCTAGCACGTCAAGATGATCAGTGCTTCGCAAGCACTCCAGTACTTGTGCTGCATTCAAGAGGTTGCTTTTGGGGGAGTTTAAATTCAACTGCAGCCCTTAGGTCCTCAAGCTCAAGGTTGAATATGTAAGAGATTTTAGTGCTGTTTTAATATATTCTAAAAGTAAAAGTGAGTCTCATAATTCTATTTCATATGAAAGCAACACCGTAACTTCCTATTCAGTGGGTTTGTAGAACCCAGGTAGAAATCTTTAACTGTTTAATTTTTTTTCCAATGAACAAAGCCTTTGATAAATGCTGATTAGTATTGATTAGTACTGATTGAGTGTTGCAGAGGGGTTTACCTCAGTCTGGGGCAGCTCGGAGCAGCTCTCTCTCTCAGCCCTCTTAGGGTCACAGTGAATCAACATCCACTGAAGTTCAAACTGTAGAACAAAAAGGGCAAAATAATTTAATTGAACCCCCAATGGTTTTTCCAGCATGCCCCATTTGTGAGCTAGAGAAGTGGCTCCCAGTCTGAGAAGAGAAGCACTGCTGAAATTGGAGAAGGGTTGAAATAGGTTGAGATCCAGATGTTTAAAAACATACACACACACACACACACACACACACACACGGATAAATCACAGATAAATCACTAATAAAATAGTTGAATTAAAAAGGTCATTTTCTCCTGTCTTACATTTCTCTCCCATGTACAGTACATTCCTGTGGAAGTTATATAAATTCAATTGGAATATTAAGCCAAATATAAATATTGCCATAAAAAATAATTGAAATGCAGCTTCCCTCCTTCAGTAACCAACACAAATGATACAACATTGCTGAATTAATAATTAAAAATGGATGACATTGCAGACAGTGTACAAATTTGATTTAAAGAAACATATGTATGACTGATGTTTCATTCATCCATTCATTCATTCATTTTATAGAAAAGCATTCATTCTCATTGTCTTAGAAAATCTCTGCAGCCATTTTGTTTGCAAAGGTTCAGGGGCTCACCACCACAGAGGTGTTGGGGTCGGCGTCTAGCCTCCCGATCAGGGTGTCCCCCTCTGTGTTGACGGGACCTTTGCCCTTGATGGGCTTGCTGTTGACGGGCTGGCAGTCCACGTACAGGGTGACCTGGTCCCTCTCCACGCCCACCATGACCTTGTGCCACTTGGTATTGAAGAGGACGGAGAGGCCCGGGAAGGTGACCGTCTGCACGGTGCCGTCCATCCCGATGAGGAAGAACTCCAGGGCCTGCTGGTCACCGTTGAGCCTGAGCCCCGCCTGCTTGCTCCCGTCCTCGTCCACCACCTGCCAGACGTTCCACACCTTGTTGACCGTGTTCTTGATCATGCGGAAGGTGGCCATGAAGGAGTACTCCTCTGGAAATCCCCGGGGGAAGTTCAGCCTGAAAAGGGAGGGTAGGAGTGTAAAACCATTTGCCTTAACTGACCTGACTTTGGGTCTTTTAGTCAGTTACAAAAACGTAGCTGTCAAAAAAAATTCAATCATCCCCACCCAGAAAGACCTGGGGAAGTGGTGTAAATACATAGTGAAAGTGAGGTGTAGAAACTATGTGATTAGATAGAGTAGAGAATAACCTCAGTGGATAATCACTGGCCCTTGGTCTAATCCCCACCACCACGAAAGCCTGTATTTTGACACCTAACTCCAAGGCATTACTCTTATCTGCAGTTAATGAAGTCAACAGGGTATACTGTTCTGGAGGTGCCTCAGCATCAAGCATATCTTTGAGAGCAAAACACAACAGCTGCCAGGACTTTCCACACACATAGCATATACTGATATACATACAGATACAGACGGTCTCCCCCCACACACACACACACACACACACACATTCACACTAACAACTAATAACTGCCATGAAATATCATTGCAGTGGGGTAGAGGAGCATCTTGGGTGGCATTTTAATTTTAAATGCTGTCTGTCTGATAGGCAAGAGCATACATGTTCACAAGGAGGGAGTGTGCTACAGTGCATAAGCGCCTTGAGCGAAACAACCTCTGTAGGTTACCTAATGTCCCCAAGGCCCATCCCATAATGTAATCATGAATGAAACATTAATCCAAACCAAGGCTTTAATGTTCAAAGCTTCTTTCCCCCCCCATTTGCTGTGCGTGCAAGCACGCATGCGAGCTACGTATTGTTATTTCAAACGAACAGCGACGCTTTCATTCGCAATTATGTAATAAATCAAGATCAGCACGTGGCGACTCCGCACTCAGCAGAACGAATCAATTAAATTGTCCTGACAGCATGGGTTTCTCTCCAGCCCACCGCTTGCTGTTTGTTAACAAGCCAGGGTCTCGATGGGTGGTGTATTTATAGATGGATGCTGCAGCCTTGCTTTTACCGTCTTGTAAATGGATCAAGGGGAGGCAATAAAGAAAGGAGTTTCCTGTAACCCAATAAAGCAGACGAAGGCCGCACGGTGGGCGCCCTGGGATTCCGCTGGAAGAACGCATTCAGCTCGCCCAGCAGGGCTGGAGCTTATTGTCTGGGGGTACGCAGGGGCACGGGCGCGCTTCAATTACGGCCGCTCGCTACACCGTCCAAACAGACCCCGGGATAACAGAGGGGGGCAAGGTGAGGTCTGCTCATGTTTCAAGCTCCCAAGACTCTAAGGCTTGAATCAGTGGCATATTCATGAGAATTTTAGTTCCTTTGGCAGTTTACAGGGAAACACACTGTTAAGGCAGAACCCTGCTTATGCCAAAGGTTAGCCTAGGGCACCCACTAGGCAGCAAGTCATACAGGGGGGTGGATGCACACGTAATAGTGTCTCAGCTGTTAAAGTTTAGGATTTAGACTGTAGGCTACATGTTTTGTAATGTTTTAAATTTTTTTTTTACTGTAAAATGATGATGATAACGTTTATTGAAGTGACCGAAGGCCAACTGGCCATTCACTATAATATAAGCATTAACGGCACATAAGTGTCCAAATATATGGATCTATTTGTATTGTTCAGTACTCTATACGTAAAGGAACCCTGGGACATGATAAATTGAAACATAAGAGCAATGGTTCCCCTAACAAGAAGCAAACTGTCATCACCTGCCACCTCTGATTCTTTTTAACAAGCAAAAAAAAAAAAAATAAAAAATAAAATCCAAGAATGCAATATGTCTGGTCATGTTCTAAAAAAATAAAAATGGCGAAGAGGGGGGTCTGTGTGCCCGCCTCCACTGTGAGAGATACCAAATGGGTTTGGGCTTGTCTTCTCTGCCAATAACAGGCTGTTTTTTTGGAGCAACACCTGCCCCAGACCTGTAATAATGGAACACCTGCGGAAGGCAGCCCTTGCGCTGTTTCTGCTTACCTCGTTGGAATTTGAAAATTGGCCTCCCTATCGAGCCGGTACGCCACCTGAAGAGCCGTCGAGCCTTCCACCTTCCGCACCCCTTTCAGCGGGATGACGTCCAGCTGGAACTGGGTGATCAGATCGAAACCTTCAAAAGAAACCCCCCCCCAAAAATGAGGAACTTTGACTTCATTCCCACTTGCCTTGCACTGTCCGCGTAAACAATGGCATTAGCGGTCGTCTCATATTAGCCCAGCGTCTGGGTCTTCGCTCATTCTGCTTACTTTCGACGGATCATGTTTTCACTCCCACCCACTGTGGAGTGATTTAATTTTGAGGTTTGTAATGCGGTAATCATTTTCATTTCTTCCAACAAACGGTGATGTGTGGAAACTCAGCCTTCACTAAGCCTTTTCTTTTATGGGGTGGAATCAGCTTACGTCCTCAGAATTCGGTGGAATTAAACATGGGAAGTGGGACTGAAGCGGAGGGAAGAGGGATCTTTTTCATGCAGGGCATTCTCGCACAATTAACGCCTTTGCTGAGTCAGAAATGTTCCTCGCCGCTCACAATTTGGCAGCCTTAAGTGGAATGTTTTTATTTGCCTTACTTAAGATTTTAAGATCCGACAAGGTTGTAACAAGGTTAATAACCCTTCCATGCCCAAGAAATAAAATTAAAAAACTGCTTAATGGTGGTCTCTTTTTCGCTTTGTTAGGGATCTTGTGAGCTGAATCAGAATAGCTCCCTGAAATGAACAAATAGGGTTGGTTTTAATTTAAATCTGTGACAACATATCTTAAATCGTAATCAGATAAAAGCGCACTTTATCTATCTCTTTGTCTATGTCTGTGAGAAAGGATCCGTAAAACACACTAAAACTGTTTATAATTAAACCTCACTGCCATTGGTAAAGAGTTTGGTGTCAATAGTGAGGGATATAGAGAGTGTCACTCCATAGGTAATGCAGCACTCTTTTCTTTAGTCAAAATAACATCATTTGCTTAGCTTTTGCTTAGCATCTTTATCCAGGGCACCTCACATACTGTGGCTTACAATTATTTTCAATGTGTAAATTTATACAGATGGATATTTTTCCTGATGAATTTCGGGTTAAATACTTTATTGAAAGTCAAATCAACTGTGTCCCACCCAGCATTCAAAAACATTACTAGGTAAGACATCAATACCTAACCACTATATCACAAGGATGCTCACACATAAAGTATTACTTATACTCACTTGGATGCCATGAACGAATAAAAGCTATAACATTACTTTATTAAAACATATGACACAAGTAACGTCAAAATTGGTTCAATGGTGTATTAGCTGAAGATGAAGGTACTGTGGTCATTGTGTTCTATCAGCCATTCTTAAATGTGACACAGAATAAAATATATTACCATGTCCCAATGTTTTACCTGGAAGGTCATCTTGTCCATTTCTCATTGTGGGGCATACCGTGTCCCCATCTAATCGGTTGAGATCCAGCTCTGGAAGACAGAAAAGCAAATGACAGCACTTTAATGACGCATGTTCACTGTAGGCCCTTGCTGCAAGGCATCAGACTGACAATGACAGATGTTAAAGCCGTGAGGCTGGACAGTGTAATGAGCACTCTGTTCTTTAACTGACTGGCACAGACAACACAACAGTGCATACTGTATGACCGCTTCCAGCCACAGAGCCTGCATTGACTGTAATATCCCACAGACATCTGGTCCCCCAAAGTTACAGGAATGAACCCGTGGTGCCATTACAGGGTAATGCAAAATGCGTTCAAGGTGAAAGAGAAGAAGAAGGTGCTGTCTCATATTTTCCCAAATGCCAATAATTTTGCGAGCGACGGTGTGACTACTTCTAACTGCATGTTACACTCACAGGCCCTGCTCCATCTTTGATGGCTATTATTCTCAGGGCAACATGTAATCTGTTTACTGAAGGATACTTTGAGCAAAGAAAATGTGCCCTGGATGCTTTTTAATTATGCACCAGCGCTCCGAAGATTTACGGCGGGGAGAACAACTTGGACGAATACGGCAGTGTTTTCAGGTGACGCTCCTCGCCGAAGTTAAGACCTGGGCTGCATTCCTCACGCTCGTTCGACAGTTTCTCAGAAGGTCACGCCGACAAGCGAGCCTCTTTCCTGTATATTAATCTGCCCGTGATTTATTGAAGAATAACCCTTGCTGCGAAGCAAATTTTTAAGGGCAATCGCTCATTTCTTGGCACTTTCAATTTTACACACGCCGCTTTTGTTGCACAGGTGATTTACCCGGAGTGAGCACATACTTTTTGTTGTGCGTCTACATTTCCGTGGACATTTCTTATTTCGTCTTTCAGAAATGAGTTTGTTTTTCTAGGGCAACATGGCCCTGGATATGCAAAACCACAGTGGCTTCATAGGTGTGTGTGTTCTCCTGATGTTAGCCATGCGTGAAAATGCACATGACAACGAAGTGCTCAAAATAACATAAAAAAAAAAACGTGTTAATCATAATTGATAAAGTCGCACCCATGAAAGGTAGCCATTCTCGTCCATGTGATGATGATGATAGTCATGATAGTTATAGTCGTTATTATTACTGGCACAACTCAGGTTGAGCAACTTGATCAGGGATTTGCTGTAAATACTGTTCCATGCTCAAAATTTGAACCTGTGGCAATCTGGTTACTAGCCTAGTTCCCCAACAACTGCTCCTCTGTGCCATCTGGCATGCACCCCAAAGCTCAACACAGCCCATCTCTGCTGTGTGAATGCACAGTGTAAGAGCTGCGTTTGCGATGCAGCAGAAAATATGAGAGTAGGGCCCTGCTCTCATTCCTTCACGCTCTCACACAATGGAAACATCACAGTTGTTTCACACGTTTCTCCTGCACCCAGGAAACGTTACTACATCAGTGTGTCTTTCGAACAGTCAAGATGCAACTGGCGTTTTTAACTTTGATATTGGACGTCAGGAATTACAAAGAAAAATGCAAAACTTGAACACATGACCCACAGGCTTTAAAGTTTCATCTGTTTTCCTGCTATGGTTTCCCGCATACAGCAACTGATGTCACATGGATTCAAGAAGAGATTTTATGGCTCATATTAGATCATTATGTACAAATATATATGGATATAATTCTGAATTATTGTTCCAATCAATCTTGTATGGTTCATTTATGATTTTCCATGAGATACGTGCAATTTATCAAGCACGTATTAATGAATACTAAATATAAGCATATGAGATATAGCAATGCCCAAGTCTCTACGGCATAGGACAGAGCTAATAAGATTTTTCCATCATAAGACCAGTTTGCGCTTTCTGCTCTCCAGATGCGATATCTCTTATGAGCAAATAAAGATGAATGGCAGCTTTTTACGATAACATGTAAAATCGGTGGTCTCTTAACGACGGCCAGCATTTTGGAGTTAATTACTGCGTCTGAGTCAGCTAATTAGGAGTGAGGTTGTGGTTTGCGGGTAACTGCAACTGCAAACACGTGGGCCTCCCGCTAGGCTGCGGTTACCTGCACCCGCTGCGGTGGTGCATAAACTTGGCGAGGTGCAGACGTAGCATTTCTCCACGTTTGACAGCTGTACCCTATACCCTCTGTTCACTATTCATCAAAGGGAGCTCATCCTTGGACCAAATGTACCAGACTCGCTCCCGCTGCAACAGAAATGCCATGGGCCCGCTCAGTGAAAGGTCACAATTTCAACGTATTTACTATTTGCTGTAGTTTAGACAATGCAAAATGACAACAAGAATACAATGCTACATGCAATGGCATCATTTGTTCCAAAAATGGATACTGTGATCTAGTGACTGATGACAGTCCTTGACTTCACTTAGTTTTCTAAGCTGTCTAGTTTCAGGTTAGCACAAGCAAACTTGTGGTAGTACTTGAACTGTTTTATGCTCACACTCACTGGTCTGGGTGTGTTGTTAGCCTAGAATGACACTCGCTCATTTATTCTGGATGGATACACTTCTGTTCTCTTGTGCTGGAAGTTGCTCTGGATAAGAATGTCTGATAAATGAATGTAATGTAATGTTTAAAAAAAAAAAAAAAACTTTAAAAAACTTGCTTCTAAAATCATATGTAAGAACTTTGAACCACATATTACAACAATCATAAATGTCATGTTACTAACATACATATTACTATTATTAGAAACTATTATTATTAATCATATTACTACAATAATATATCTGTTGTTAATTATTAACTGCTTTCTTTTGAGGAAGTCTAGTATGTTCTGCTGAGCATACCTCACATCACAGCTTACATACACATACATATGCACATTTACATATGTGAACACATGGAAAATAGAGTATCAGCAAACTGCAAAGGTGGTGATAGTTATTTGGTTTAATCCCTCTTATATAAGTGTGATGTAATTGCCAATACCACTGAATCTAATGTTCATGCATCAAAGGACTCACACGAATGTTGCCAACAAGAAAAGCTGTGCTCTGATGGTTTAGATGTTCCAGAAAGACACATATTCTTTCATATGTATAAAAGCTGACTGAAGCTGACCAAATTTCCTGATATCATTTTCTGGTGCAGTTTTGTACAAGAGGAAGGCAATAGTGGCATGGAAACTACCCCCAAGAAAACTGTGCAATTATCCTGTTTCATTACGTTTGCAAAATGTGCTGAACTAAAATACTGAAAGGACACCCCTCTCTTGTGAGCAGGCAAACACGAGGCACTTTCTGAGGGAAAGGTGGACGAACGGTGAATCTAAAACATTAGAATATCGATCACACAGTTGAAGGTGGCTGCGTACTTACGCCCCAGTGCTGGAGTGCAGAGTAACGAGAGGAGGGCCACACAAGCCGGGAAGAGCAGAGGCCTAAAATGACGTCTCGGTCGTCTCCTGCGAAGAAGAACATCGTTGAACATCAAAACCATGACCAAATACAGAGTGTTCTATAAATAAACATCTGAGAACTGAATTCTGTGTTACTTAAAATTCACCCTATGTGGTTCTATAGGAAAACAAAACTGGTTGAAATCATTTGGTCTTACAAAGGATTTATAACTCAATGTTCTTGAGGCAGTTGTTTTACTGGTATGTCCTTGGCCCAGCATATTGAGCTACACAATTTCCCAGGTTTTCATTCCATTTCTTTTTTCCCCAGGAAACTCAGTATGCAATCTCTGATTAAATATACAGTTTGTACCAAATAACCGTAAGGCAAACTACTGATAATTTGTTTCAGACAATAGGCCAAGGTGTCCTTCAAGTGAACCTCCACCAGATTCAAATGTTTCCCATCCTGCTCATCGGGATAAAACATCATTTAAATGAATTATTCATGAACCTTGAGAAGTCACCCAAGTTTCTAAACAATGTAGGTATCTACGTTACACTCGAATAAAATGAATAAAACAAGAAAAATCTAGGTCAACAGGGTTTTTATTTTTTACGCAAAAAGGACGGTTTTGATGTAAGGAGCAAAAACTGTTTCAAAAATTTCGAAAACAGAAAGATTCCTCTCTCGCTCACTCATAACATGTTTATTCATGAGGTAAAAAATTAGACAGAACAATCTGGTGTACAAATTTCTTTTCTAAATACATAACTCAGCCAGCTTGGTACCACATCTTCTGCATTCTGCTTTCCATGAAGTTACGGTTCACCTGAATATGGTAGTGGTAGGGGAGATGTGTCGATCTCAGCTGGGCCGTGATGAAATACAGTGATGAGACAAATACTATCATAAAAAATCATATTTACATGCAAATCAGCTTTATGCTGGAGCAAAAGTGTTTGTTTGAGGCTGATGTAAACGGACGCATTGCTTTGTTCGTGGCCGCTTTAGCTCCTGTTCTTAGGGCACGAAGCCGCGATGACGGAGGGGATGCAGTGAGAATAACAGGAAGTGCCGAGGTCTGGTAAAAGCCTTTGCTCTCCTCCATCCTCCTTGGCGCGTTGGTGAACAATGCGGCGGCTCCTAATTTGGTAAAAGCAGGAAGTGGTAGCAGCAGCAGGCGCGTCTTCCATGCTGGCCCCGGGCCAGCGCTGTATAACATCGCTGCAATAATTCGCTGTCACCTCAGGTCCCCTTGCACGCTCTGTTCTGCGTGCGGTGGGCCACGCTGCCTGCCGCCTCGCCTCTGCGATTACAACAGCCCCCTTTGTCGCTGTGTTCATGAAGCCCGCAGCTGGGGAGATCGGGGGAGCTAAGAGCGCTAGAGGGGGTTGATGGTTTGGAGGAATTGCCTCACCCGGCACACCCTGTCCTCGGGGGTGAGGGGGAGTTAATGGCTACCCCTATTTGCCCTCCACTATAGAGTCAGTTGCCCTGTCCGTTAAGGGCTGGCTGTTTATCTTTGCCAGCCAATCCATTAGGCAGGTGGGGGTCACATGGTAAATTTGAGGGGTTCTGAATGTCAGGCCCAGGACGCACTGTAGATCACAGTACACAGCAGGGACTTGGATAATTGTTTTCTCCTTTCTCGCACCTCGATCTGTAATCGCTGCTGGAAGGGAATGTCAGGTCAGAGTAGAGTTAGAACGAGTTACGCTGATTATACCTCTTAAATGGGCTGTTTGCTCAGGGAAGATATTTCTATCTGTAATAAATGTGTGACATTGGTGGTACTTCTATTCTCAGCCTAAGTGTGTGTGTGTGTGTGTGTGTGTGTGTGTGGGCGTGTGTGTATGAGAGAGCAAGACAGAGGGTGTAGAGGGTGTGAAACACTGGCATTGCATTAATTTGGAATTGTTCTCCACCATAATGTCCTTCCAAAGATTAAGTGGCCATTTAAATCATCCCTCAAAGCCACTTACAGTGTCCACATGCAGTATCTACTAACACAGCAGATGTTAACGCTAAGTACCCCCTATGCTGTTTCATTCACAGCTCAAGGTTACACAGTCACTGATTATAATAGGCGTGGTTATCCTTTTGGTAAATTGCTGACCAGTTTTGTGTCCCATTTGACCATGACAGCCTGCATTTCAGTATACAGGAAAGTGCAGCTTTAACACCCTGATGAAGTCAGAAGTGTCTGCCTTGCAGGGATTTCCAATGAATTCGAGCACGGAGGACGGCATCTTGATTTCATTATCAGGGTTCGGTGAACTGGAATGCCTCTTGTTTTTCCCGTCGGATTCTCCATCTAACAGTCCTCATAATAACTTGTGAGAAAACCCACTGTACTCTTCGATCTCAAAACTTATGCGGGTTTAATCCTGCCTTTGATGCTGTCTTGATACTCAGAGATGTGAAGATGGCTTCCTCACTGGGGGACCTACAGTAAACTGTCCTGAACAGAGCACGATTGTTCCACTTGTTCCCTGAAATGTGAATGTTCTTCTGAGTCAGACTCAGACTGTGTTTAACTGAGTCTGGGGAGTCCTTCACTGGAAAGAATGGGGTGAAAATGAAAGCACGCCAGAATTTCAAACACCTCTTCCATTTACTTTTCAAATCGCTTTACTTTTTGTTTCTTGTGCACTTGCACAAGGCGCACGCTATAAATACCGAACTCCAAATGGTTTTCTTATGGCGGTCTGTGCCTCTGGTGTGACTGGTTCTGTCACACAGATGGCTCTGTCCCCTCAAGAGTGCTGGCGTAGCGTCTGAGCCAGAGCTCTTGGCTTCACTTCTATGGAGTCGTTTGTCTTAATTACACCAACTGGATCCCTGTTGGTGTGCGCTTTACCCGGGCTTACAAATTAAGCACGTCAGTCATATTAATTCATACGTTAATATTTTAAGATAGTAAATTGGTCTGGGATGAATCTTTGGGGGGGGTGTAAATAAGTCCATGGCAGAGCTCTTTTTGTGTAGGTCCCCATGTGGGTGTCACTGATAGTGCGAGTGGTTCAAGGTCGCCACGCCTTTTGTGTTGCGTAGCACAGCCTGTGAATATGTGATGCACAGTGCTTGTGGTGGACCCCATGCAATGCATCTCTTTCAATGAAGCACTTAGCAGAGTGTCATGCATGCACTGGCTATTCACAGGCAACAGGAGCCTGAGTGATCCTTTCAAAAATGCAATTAAGTGTCCTGTTGAGTGAGAGCTGGGGCCTGAATCTGACGACATCACTGCGTTTCCCTTCCCTCCCTTTTTTCCCAGGGCAACTGAGGCAGGTTTACGGCCTCTGTAGCTCACGTGAGGTGGAGATTACACTCCGGTGTTATCTAAATCTTGGCTCACGGCCGCATCCCATAATCCACGCAGAGCTGAATATTATACAGCAGCCGCGATTCTGCCGCCTCATTTGGAGAGGGAAGCGAATCTGAGCATGAAATTTAGTCTCTCTCTCTCTCAAAATAAAATAAAATAAAATAAAAATTTAAGGGTTCCCCGTCCAAGGATTGTGATAGCTGGCAATCGAAGGATTCATTCACAGTGGCATGAAGCAAAGCTTTTTCAAAATTCATTGTGGCGCAATAACAGGATCTTGCTGCCATTCCACAGCTGCATTGTTTTAATGAGACAGTTTTTGTCTGAGCTATGGATTGCCCTGGCCACTGCCCAGAGAATTAGTATTAAAGGAAATAAATGAGCCCAGGAAATCAGTTGCCTCTCAGACTCTATAACCTTTCCCTAACCCTATTTATAGTCTGGTAGCATATGGTTGAATATTTAGAACAGTAATGTTAACTGAGGTGAAAAATAATATGAAAATAATGTTCTCACGAAGAAATATGTCACAAACACTGATGACAGACATCCTTGATGTACTTACTAAGTTCTAATTCTGCCCTTTAAGTTAATTTAAGTTAACACAACAATGGCATAAATAGATTAAATAAATACATCAATAGAAATATGTCTTTAGAAGTTTGTTGTTTTCTAAGTTGGACATTTCTGTCAGCTTTTATATTTAAGTGGCCTTGGCTATAGTATATGCTATAGTATGCTATAGTTATAATGCTGTAGCTCACTGAGTTTTGGATTCTTGTGCATCTATTGATCAATTTGTGTCATGTCACAGTAGATCTTAATCCAAATAGGGAATAACCCAGCTTTTTCAGGAACCCATGAATGGCTGGACAAAGAGCAGGGCACGTCCCACAGAAGTGGCCACAATCTCTTGCCATGCAACTGTGTCTCATTAAACCTGAGATCCATGCAGTTTTACCATGGCTCCAAGCACTGTATGGCCACTCATTTCTTTAGCAGCTCTTGATTAGATTTTAATCACGTTTTGCCAAACATATGTTTGAATGAATGCTCAACTTACCTTTGCATGCCAGAGCTGTTGGGTGCCATGTTTTCCCCCCAGGAAAGAAGAAAAATGGTCAGTTTTTAGTGGGAGAGCTTTGGGAAGCTGGGATGGAAGGCGCAGCACACAGGAAATCCCCCGTTCCTAAGGAGCCGTCATGGTGATGCAGCAGTCGACCGAAAAGAACCAGCAACAGGAGATGCTGAAACTTTTTCAGGGGCAACATAAACTTTTTCAGCCGCAACCCTCACTTGTTCATCCAATCCCTATTGGCCAAAAGTCGTCGAGGAGGTGGTGGCTGAGTTTTATTACCAGTACTTAAAAGAGATCGAGGCCCCCAGGGCCTTCTCTGTGTTTTTTTTCTTTAACAGCGCCTTAATAACATGCATGCACTGTATGCTATTCTGCTAATAATTGGCTTCATAACGGGGAGGGGCCCAGCCGCTCTGAATAATGACACATCAGAAAACATTATTTTGACTCTTCATTTAAATGCACGATCCACTTTAAAGATCAGCAAAGAAGTAAATGCTTTATCTGAGCATTCATTTCACCTATTCCACAGACCTACCCTTCAGTCATCAAGCGTATTGTTAGACTGTGTCAGTGATATGATTTGTGGGTTAAATTGCCCCCTTCTCAGTAAAGGGAAAGGCGTGCAGGTATGCATGTCCATAAACCCAGACAGACCATTGAGTCTTACCTGTGTGCCTTCAAAGAACTGTTTGTGTAATATGTGTGTCAACTAAAATTTGCCCGGAGGCGACGTATGCTTTACCTGGCTGACAGCAGGAATATCAAAAGCAATGTAATTTATATCTGGCTTTATTATTTGTAAAAAGAAAAACAAAAAGATTTTTGTCAAGATCCAGTCCACATCTGTTTTTGCCACAGGTAAAATAGATTTTCTCAGCATAATAATTTTTCCCCATATATTTCTGACATAGATTTATTAGTACAGGTGACAAAGCAGAATTTAGAATTCTATTTTTTCGGTTTCTGATTCTGACAATAAAATTTGTGGCAAAGATCAATATAGCCATGAACAGTACACAGATATTAAAAATATATTTCTAAATTTCTAAACCTTAACTTTAGGTAAGGTTAAAGTTAAGGTTTAGAAAGGTCATCTATTGAAAACACATTTGAGTTTCATTCATTTTCAAGTTTAAAATAAATAATTTTCAAAGCAGGTTGACTGAGGACCAAGGAGTGACAGAATGGCATTCATTTAACATTACAGCAATTACAAAATCTAGTATTTGAGTTCCCGGTCTGCTAAATATGTAAATGATTTTAGAACTTCCAGATGGGCCCTTATCTGCAGATCATGAGGGATGTGTGTGGTCAGAATGAGTGTTTAATTATTTTCATTTTCAAACTACTGAAGTCATCTGTGCCTTATTAAATTACTGTAAGATGTAATTATGTGGAATAGGTTGATGTTGATGTTTGGAATTGCATCCTGGTAACAGTGGCATATACTGTTCTGGAAAAGAGAGCTCAAGCTCTTCTATTCAGTAAAATGACAATTAATTCTGTCTCATCCTCAGACTCAACACACCAGCCAGGCCACTCCTTTTTGCAACTACAGGGTGCCTGGCTCCTCCTCTTCGTAGCTGAACCAGCCATCCTACATGAGTCCTGTGTCTGCTCTGGCCCTGGAGTGGTGAAACGAGCTTCCAACAGCGGTAAGAGCAGTGGTGTGAATGGCAATTGGCAATCTTCTGTATCAGCCTGCAGACCCACTTCTTCAGAGAGCAGCTCTGCCTCCCTGCCTAAACATGAGCTCTCCCTCCCTTTTTGTGTAGTTTTACTCTATGTTTACGTTTTACTACAGCTAACATTGCCACTCTTATGCTAGGTACACTGTGTTGTTGTCTTACTGTATGGTATACTGCATTGCAGTTAAGTATGGAGCATGTATGCACTAGTCTCAAAACTGTTTGGCACTGACACATGTTTGACTTTAATGCCATTTTATTGGATGCACTTTGCAAGTTACTTTAGATAACAGCATCAGTTAAATGACAAAATGATTTGGTAGATGTGGTAACATGTGAAATGATCATGTGTCTATGTTTCTGTTGGTTTGATGGTGAGTTGCAGGAGTCTAATAATTCAGAGCTCCTGGGAAAGCCATCATAGCATTTCCATTAATTTATTTTATTAAATAGCTTTGCTACGGTAATGATGATTGTGGGCAGAATGTAAACTAATTACAGCATATTGTTATGCTTGTTTATAGTACAATATGTAAAATTATGAAATAATCTCTGACAGTAAAACATGCTGAGGTTAAGACAGAGAGAGTTCAAAAGTTGTTGGAAGAATGTCAGCCCTTAGGTTGAAATGCGTCCTGAGCTTATCCAGATCTTATGAGTGGTCATAGCTTTCTCGAATTATATGGAAGCAGCTGTTCACCAGAAAAGTTGCTACTGCTGTTGCATGTAATACACCACTGACAGACTGCCTGCCAACTTTTGAGAGCCAAGGGTCAATGTTCAACAACTTTCAGGTGTGCTTTATTGTCTGTGCTTACCTAAGTAGAGGTAAAAGTAAATATATGCTTAAACTTAAAATGCTCAAGGTACAAAATCTAGAAACCATTTAGGGTTCTTTAATTTACCACCACAGCTGTTCCACAAGCTCCACAAGCTAATCAAATAATGTACAGTACAAACCTTCCTCAGACAGTTTGTGTGCAACACAGGTATTTGGATTGTGCTAAATTTGCCAGTCGCTCTTTTGCAGTATTAGTGGTGCATCAGCTCCTCTCCTTTTTTAGCAGAGACACGGTGCCACAGAGCTGGCTCTTGATGGGTGACATCAGGTGACCTGTATGTGTGATTGAGTTCTCGTGCTTTCCATGGAGGTGGAAGAAAGGAAGAGAAAACAACTTGTGATTTATTTTTTTTTTTTTATCCCGATCTCATGACCCGTTAGCTCATGACTGACTGGATTGTTTTCATGCAAGAGATTTTTTTTTTTTTTAAAGTTAGATTTACTGAATTGTTCCAGCCCTGTGTGCCTCTTTCAGAGATTAATACAGGCCCTCGCAGCAACTCAGATCCCATGTCCAGCCAAAGAATGTCAAAACCTGCTTAACTATGAATTGCATGCTTACTACCCAAGAAATTCTGAACAGACCCGAATTCCAATAACAGAGAAAATCCTTTGTGTACCTACGTCTTGAGAAGGTAAAGAAACGCAAACAGCAACCCAACCCCCCCCCCCCCCCACCAAAAAAAAAAACAGTGCTCCGGTATATGATTAAATGTACCAGAAAGGAACAATTACTTTATTTATAATCATCAACACAGTTGCCGTGGCTGCCAACTGATTCATGCTAACTCTCACGAAATGCAAAATAAACAGGTTTCTTCTGCTATATACATTCACTGTGTGTGAGTGAATATATAAGTCAAAGGAATAGCTTTATATACCTGAGCAGTTGTACAGTTATGCATCTCCCATGCATTCTGCATCTTACTTCGATAGAAAACCCTGTTTTTTTGCTTTGGGCCAGGAAAGGCCATTCTACATGAAAATCAATAGTGCCCTTCTACATCAACAGGCCACTATACTGATGATGCATTGGCCCATTTGTCTGAATCAGCCCTCTTAAATAAGTTTTAAAATAATTTGACTGAAAATGTAGTGACTTTCATATGAATGAAGCTTTTGCAATGAGGGCACTGTTTGAAGAGGTGAACATCTTTTTTGCCACTGCACCTTCAGTGGCAAATTGGTATTATTATGCGGAATCTATTTAGGTTTACGTTCATTTTAGATTGAAGTTCATTCAAATTTAAGTCTAATAGCAGTACATAAACCAAGGGGATTGAAAATATGAGGTAAAGTAGTATGATAAGTGTATGATACTCTGATTTGTAAACATACATGTTGTATGGCAAGTAAAATCCAACTGCAATTATTAGCTTTTATATACAGTTCTGCGTATGGTGAATTTTGCTTGAGGTAATGTAGGGATTAATTTTAGTGTATGACAGCATAATGTCCAGATGGATTATGCAACTATATGTTCAGTGTGTCAGTAATAGGGATGCATAGAGTTTATGGCTAAGTGCACATATGGTTAAGCTAAAAAAAGGTGTATAAAAAAAAAAGGATTTTTTTCACTAGAGGCAGTTAGTCTGAGTCATAGTTGTATTATTCAACGTTGATGTTCACATTCAATATTTTAAATTGTATGCAAACTACTTAAACAGGATTGGCAATAACAGATTTCTCTACAAGAAAAAATCCTGGGATGTCCATGGAGAATGCACTCTTCAGTTGATATGAACATGCATATTCAGTGACCATCAGAGACAACTCTTGCCAAGGCTCCCGACATGCTGCAGAATATGAAGAACCCAAGAAGGAGTAACAATAGATCATTTCACATGCAGATCATCTGACTGCTGGCGCAATGTCTCCACAAGACAAATGTGCACGTGGTTCCTGAGAGCTCAGTCTGTGGCTGGTCATAAGCACACATTTCACTCAACAGTGAACACAACTAGCAGGTGGGTGCAGGAAACGAGTTTTACTCTAACAGATGTCACATGCATCTCATGATCATGTGACACCCTGCTTCACACCTGCAGTCCATTTGTCTGAAATATGATGGTTCAAGCCAAAAATATTCTTTTCTATTTCCTGTATCCATCTGCACACACACACACACACACACACACAGCCACAGAAATATATTACGGTAACATATTAAATTACCAATTTGAAAGATCTAGTGGAAATGATGTTAGCAGTCACAGCACTGCTGAAACAGTCAAAGGCAAAGGTCTCTGAGGGAAATGCCACCTGGCTATTTTCAATTGCAAGTAAATACTTACCCTCTCGTAGGAAATGACCACAACCCATTAGGGATGTCTTTCAGATGTCTTTTTGATAATACCCCACAACAGATAGATAAGTATGATAGGTAAGAAGTCTGCTGAATGAGCAGACCTTTGTGCAATGAAGGGGAACTCAACATATAGAGATAATTTCTATGTAGAAAGCCACCTCCCAACATTGTGGAAAAATTGAGCAATTTCTAGGGGTCTCTCATGGTAAAAATAACACGCTGGGCAGCTGTTTTGTGGGTGTTGTACAAAAAGCAATGTATCAAGCAACAGCTCATAACACAAGGTCCCCTCACCTCTTATTTGTGAAAGGACCCATGTACTGCAGCAGCTGATCCTCTGTCTCTGAAATGCAAATAGTTTCCCATACACTGAGATTGCACCTGCAACCGCCAAACTGACATGAATTGTCTGGAAGGTTTTGCCTCAAATGAAGACAGCTGGAACACAGTTTCCAGATTTTAGCATCTCTACCAGAACTCTCTTTGTCTGCAGCAAATGTCAACCACATTGTCTGCTAATTCCTGCAAGGCCAAGTCTTCCTTAGAAGAACAGTAATGCAGCGAAGGCTGATGAATACTTGATGAAACCTGGATGACTTCATTACAAGCGAAAATGGTAGTTTTGAGCAATGAATAAGCATTTTTTCTACGTTTTTAAGTACTAGTTTACTTACAGTATTTATTTATGTGCATTTTTTGGATACTGGTTGTCATGATTTTGTCAAAATTGCAAATGGGCTCGGTTCCTACCTATAGGTATACTGAATGAACTAGCAGTTGTTCAATATAGCAATACTCCAGTCTTTTTGAGCCATGCAGAAAGCTCATATGTGACATGTCACTCCTTGCCAGTATTATTCAGTACTAGGTCTGGAGGGCAGGACAGATGGCCGTCACCCTACTGTCAGATGATTAATAATATTCAATGTCTACCCAATAGCAAAAGTGAAATGCACCACAGAGATGTAATTGAACATGCATTTTGAATGTATGCCTGATTAAGATGAAACCATTTTCAAGGTGCTTTTGGCCCCTGTGGTGACAAGGAGCCTCTAAGCCTGTATCAGTAACGGGACAATAGGGAGACAAAAGGCACAGCACTGAAATACAGTGCTGGACATTTAACATGGCAGCCCATGGTGTGTGTAACTATATGGAAACATTATAAAAGCTGGCTGCAGTTGGATGAATGCTTTTAGTCATGGTTGTAGGGAGTAATAAAGTATTTTTGGGTTGGTATCATGTACTGCATCATCTTAAAATGTTCTTCTTGACAAATATTTCAGTTACACTTGCACCAGAGGACAGCTGCACATCAGTGTACCTAGAACTTGGTTATGCCTCATTTAAGATACTGAATGTGTTAGTATAAACAAACTTTGGCTCCATGCCTACTTGTTGTTTAATACCAAACTGCAGAACCCTCATGCTCATTGCTGGTCAGTTACATAAAAATAAAGAAAAACACAGAAGGCTTTTTTAAATAGCAGATTTTCCAAGTTGCGTTTTGGCATTTAATCTTTACTTTCCGGAAGATGACGTTTCCATATTGTTAGACAGTATCCATGCTAAATCATGCAATCTCTTTCGCGTCGGTTCAACTTGTCAATCGGTCCTACTTTTGAAATCAGTCTAGGCATAGGCTGCCGTGACGTAAACCCGCCGGGGTAGCACGCGACAAAACCAAAACACCTTGGGCAGAACAAACGGTCAGCTTACTTTCATTTGAAACAATACACGAAAGGCTGAATGAACAAAAACGACAAACAAGGAGATCAACAGAGCCACGAGTCCACAGCAGCGCTTATGATGGGAAAGGCAAGCAGATGTAGTGTTTCGCCGTACAGAACTTAAGAGGGGCTGATGGAATAACCATGGCAACAGCAGCAGCAGTAGAAGCGGTGAGCTGCTTACAGCACTAAACAGTGAACGCTGTGGCCGTGCATCCGCAGATCCATAGAAAGCGTTGTTGCAGGTGAAGCTTTTACGAAGGGACAATTAGAATTGCCCGAGTGGAGAACGTTGAGTAGAGGGGTCGTACCGCATCAGTGCTGAAGGTAAGGGTACTGTAATTTTGCCGTATTGATGTTCAAAAATGCTTGTGCGACGGAATAATGGGCGCACTGCGTGATGTATTGTGAAACATGGAAGCGTATAGGCGATTAGGACAATCCGCCTGTGTATGATTTCAAAGCTTCCAGTTCTAGATACATAAATAGATGTAAATTGATGCTAACATTGTACTGCAGTTCCGACATGCGTAAGCGTTGGTAGCTTTAACGTACGGGGTTTGATCCGGCCTAAGTCAATAGGAAACAGTAAAATCGATGTTTTTTAAGCGATGTCTGTATGAATATTTTGGATGCGCATTCTTTCAATGCATGGCGGTAGGGCTAGCAAGCTAGTCAGCTAGCAAAATAAGACACTGTTAAAGCAGGAAGCCACAATAATCCTAAAGCCATGTCATGAATGTCCAAGCAAACTGTACGTGAATGAACTGTCAGAAAGCAATATGACAATGGAGCGCTGCTAAGGACAACTGGGTATGGCTAGAGCAACTTAAAAACGAAACCCTCCAGAGTGACGTTACTCCGAGAATGTAGCTCGCTAATTAATCCATAATAAATATGCAAGAGTGTGCGCTGTCAATTTCTGTCTTACAAAAAGTAATTTCTTTTCATTTAACAGATTCGGACTTATTCACATTATATACTGCCAGGTTTATTTATCCAAGTAGACCTAGCAACGAACAGTTTACAATTAAGTATCTCACAGTAGAATTATAGGTGTCGAATAATGTGCTATCGTCGCTGCGCGTTTGCTCTCCGGTTATTTATACTTTACACCGTACAAGTAATTAGGCTGCAGGTCGAAACAATGCCACTAATGCAGCCATTTGCTTTATTTTTCTTACATTAAAAAGGTTGTGTGAGGAGAGCCCAGATCCCACGCTGTCTGTACCTCATGAAACTACAGCACTGCATCTTTGTTTTGTCACAATTCTGTATCCTAATTACATGCCTTGCAGAATACAGCATTTCGTTTAAGTGGACAATGAAATTGATTACCCCTATGAATCCCAAACAGTCATATGTAGGTAAACTGATTGCTTGGAACTGGCTACATATTGTAATGTGATTTGTTTAAACGTATTCATAGCAGGCTGTTCTTCTCTGAATGCTGTATGGTTCAGTATGGTTTAGTTTAACAGAGCACCATGGCCATGGCAGGCATGAGTAGGTAGCTAATGGGTTCAGCATGTACGCATCAATAGCGAGGGATTTCTGTAACTAGATAAAACATCCATGGCATGAAATGATTGACATTATTGTTGACTCATAGGATGTGTTTGATAATGTGGGCACATCACCATTGCTCCTCAGGCAAGACTTGAAGTCAGGGGACACAATACCATGAGCTGTCCTCTCGATCTCATTATAAAGCTGTCAGCTATCAAACCAGAGACACACACACACGCACACGCACAGTCTCACTCACACACACACACATCCACACACACTGTACCCATGCAAGGAGCACAAGTTTCAACACATTTTGTTAAAGCTGCAGTTAACATCGAGCAAGTACTGCGCCTACACCATATCAGAGAACACAATGTCCTCAACATCCAAAGTCTGCTTATGTGCATTTTTTCCCCGCACAAAACACTCTGCTCAGCTGAAAGGAATTCTGGACAATTAAATAATCATTCAAATGTAATAACTGCAGCGACACATTGATTTGAATGTGTTAACATTTGCTGCTTCTGCATTACTGCAGAATAACTATTTTAGCATACTGCTTAAGAGCTTTACTTTCATGCACCTCAATGTGCAATCAGCTCTTCTCACTGAGGACCTCAGAGCACCAGAATTTATTTATTTATTAATTTTTTTGTAATTTTTCAGTTTACCTTCACCTTGTTTGTGTCTGGTTCCAATTTTCCATTTGTTATATAAATAATACAAAGCAATATTGTTTCATTTTTGGGAATATAATTTTCCTTTAGCAGGAAATAGAACATAAAACTAATTAAATGGATGACTGTGAGGTACAAAGTAATTCTCTGAAAAAAAATAATGATGGAGTCAGATGTATCAGTGGGGCTCAGGAGAGCTCTACAAGGCTTTGGGTATTACTGCAGGACAATTGAAAGAAATTGTGTGTGCAAACACAAGGAAGAGCCTTCCTCTCACATATCGCTGAGATAAAGCACATCCAACACATCAGCAGATGACCCCACACATTTTGTACCTGTATTTTGGTATAGTCGTTAAGGAGTTGAGCATGTACCCCAAGGGTTGCGGGTTCAGCTCTTAAGGTACTCAAATTGCTTCAGGAAATATCCAGTTATATAAGTGGATAACACTGAAAAAAATGTAAACAATGTAAGTTGCTCTGGATAAGGATGTCTGCTAAGAAAATATGTAATGGAGGAGCAATACACTTGTAATAATGTAGTCCCAATTCAGCGGTGGTAGTAAACACAGCAGCCATAAATTAGGTTAGCATATTCACTGTTTGCGTAGTCTCTTTAGCACACTGTGAAGAAACCAATGATGAGTCACAGGGTATTACTTCACCCTGATGTCCAGTAGCTTCTGCATTTTGTCTGCAAAAGACCATGCTTTTGTTTAAACCAAAAGTCTTGACAAATTACTGTTTTCTATAACCTCAAAGTAGGTGAATTAATATTTATGCCATTACATTCCCCATTTTTTGATCAAAGAGTCCAACAGAAATATGTTAGGTTGTTCCTTTTAATGTCATTTTGATAGACAGGGCATTAAAGGGTTATTAAATTAAATGGTTCATTGGTATTTTTATGTCATAATGTTGTTTCTTGTCAGTACATCTTTTTTCTTGGTGGGCAAAAAAAGATTGAAGTCTTTCTACCATATGCCATGTGCTATGTTATCAACTGAATGAATATCAATAATAAAAATGTTTGCCTTTTTTTGGTCAAAGGAAATTCAGGGCATTCTCCTGACATGCTGAATGGCAAGGGCCAATGGGAGGCTGTGCACACTACAGTACAGTACAGTGTTATTATCTTCAATTTTATAAAGCATTTATGGACATTTTTTGAGTGGAGCTGAAAATCTAAGTAAAAGGACTATGTCTAGTAATTATTTTTAGACTGAGTTTCAGTGGGACCTTTATGTTTCTGATGCTTCAATAATAGAGTACCATCATTCTTGAAAGAATGTTTGTGTGTGTGTGCAAGATGCATTTCAATTTTGTACGCAGCCTTTGGTATTTTTCGGTTATTTGTATGCAAGCTTGGACATTTCAGTTGTTTGTATGCAAGCTTGGACATTTCAGTTGTTGGTGTCACTCCTACACAGGGTCGCAGATGTGCGTGTCCCAACATTCTGTTGTCCGTAAACAGAATTTACATGTAAAATGCAGGCAGAATGATTAAAGGCTGATCATTTGAAATAAGCAGCTGATCAGCCATCAGAAATACTGAGCATTTTTTAGGAAATCATAATGACTCAAAAGTGAGTGCTCTTTAGGTGTGTTCAATCATTTATTAAGCAAACAGGGAGAACATAAAACATAAATACAGAGTGTTAAATATTTATGGGACATTTAATTCATACTGCAGCTCCCGAGCAGCTACAGAGAATCTGACTAGATTATCTTTTGTTTTAGTCAGTTGACTAGCTGAATATAGAGGCAACAGTTGAGACTTCCTTGTGGACTTTGTTGGACAATTCAGACTAGGTTCACACACTGCCTTTTTCCTTGTGGACTTTGTTGGACAATTCAGACTAGGTTCACACACTGCCTTTTTCCTTGTGGACTTTGTTGGACAATTCAGACTAGGTTCACATACTGCCTTTTTTGGGCAAAGCTGGCTATGCAGGACTTATAGTCTTTCAGTTTAAGCATATGAGATCTGTACCTGTGGACCTTGAAAAGGTTCCCTCCCCATCGCATGCAGCAAATAATATTATCACTGGCTCATGTCCTGTGTCACCATTCTAAAGCATTAAGTAATACGGTATAGTTCCTTAGCCTATAATAGGCTATTACTGATCAGTAATCACTAATACAATAGGTGCTGAAATTGATTGATTGATTAATTGAATGATTCCATGATTGATTCCAAGAAAAAAAGATTTTTTTTTAGCAATAAGTTCATTTACCTCTGTTTCTAGAGTGTTACAGTAGCTGGCTTGCTATTGTAATACTGGCTAGCTTGTTCATTGTAATGTCTGCCAGCTGATGTTTTATGTTCCTTTTTCCTGACATGGTATTGTAGATTTCAATGTTTATACTGCAGTGCTTGATAGGAGATTAGCAACCACTGTTCTCTTTCTGGATGGTGGATGTTGGTTGTAGCCTTCAAACAGCTCCAGGTTAAGACTCTCAGTAGTACCTGTGTGATGCATACTTATGATCTGGGAAACTCCCCGATATGGTAGCCACTAATCAGATTCCCTAAGTAGGTTGCAATTTACCTGTTTGGGATACAGCCTAATTGGCCATATCATAACATGCCCTTGGAGATTGCGAAAGAAATTACCACTTTTCTAATTCAATAACATTTTACCCTCGCAAAACTATCTAGGAATGCCAGGAGACACAATATCTGTAATTACAGAAGAGTCAGCCAGTATTTTATTAGAAACAAGCTGTCCAATTAAAAAGAAGCATTGCTTTATGCTATCCTTGTGGATTAGAATGGTACATCAAGAGCCAGCTCAGACACACATTGTTTTAAAACTATACAGTGGTTATTAAAACAACACACTTGTTGTCAATAACATTAAACATGCACATTGTCAGGACCTGCACATACTGTACAAATATCTAGCAAATACAATGTCTGGTTAGCTGTCTGTATGGGCAAAAACCCTTTTAATCAGTGTTATTGTATAGTAATTGCATGCCTCTGTTCATTCTTTATATGGATGGTTGAAAAAGGTTCACCAAACTTTACAACATGGTTTCATAATATGACATTATTAGATATTGCAAAATGGAAGGACAACATATGCTGTGTGAATTATGTAGTTGCATTGGGACTTATAATGACATTTTCCTTCATGAGGAACAGTGTTTTAGAGCACTTTGAGTGAGCATGTATTCAAGTTCTTTATTCTTTGTGGTGTCAGCACCTGGATCCTGGATATCAGGCAGAGTATAGCTAAATACCTAAGACCTGGTGTAACTTCTCTATTGGCTCAGTGATTTAGTGGTCAGGAATAGGAGACAGTGGAGTGTGACAGAGACACACTTGCATGCAGGCACGCACACACACACACACACACACACACACACAAGCACACACACACACGTCTTGACAGTGTCATGTCAATTTTGCATCACCAACAAATGTTCTGAACAGGGTCTTGGCACTAAGTACATTCTCATTAAAATGTAAGGTGTACAGTAATGTGGTGTAGTGGTAAGGAACAGGGCTTTCTGGTTTGATTCCCAGGTTCTCACTGCTATTGTACCCTTGGACAAGGTACTTAACCTGAATTGCCTCAGTAAATATCTAGCTGTACAAATGGATACCATGTTAAACAAATTATGAGCTATGTAAGTTGTTCTGGATAAGAACATCTGCTAAGGAGCTGTAATGTAAAATGTTGTGGTGAGGTTGTTGTTTGACACCCTGTCTTGTTAGTAATAAACTGTGGTCTGCAAGGCTGACTTGTAGTAAAAGCTAGTTTGGACTATGGAGAACAGACTTGGCCAATTATACACTGGCAACATATCAGGGAAGCTAACAGGCTATGGCCAACAAAGTTATCGATAGGTAAGAGGGATAATATCCCCACCACTGTGGTATGGTCTGTAAATCAAATCTGTCAAATCAATCTGTAACCATAGCGTCTTGGCAGACCTCTGAAGCACAGTCTCTGTCATTAATCAGATATGGTGTCACTTGTCACATTGCAGCACATGTAGTTGTGCCATACTGTGAATGGCTAATGTTTGCTGTGAGGGCAGGGATCTGAATTCCAAATAAGCAGACAGTAAAAATTGGGAGCTGAAGGTGACCATGAATTCCTCCTCCATTTCATACCCAAAAGCACTGTTTGAAGCTTCAGTTCCCTGGCCTAAATAATGCAGAGCTCTGTAATTAATTACATTCACAGTATGGCCAGGCAGTCCATGTCGTAGTCACACTGGTTTTGATTATCAATGGATTTAGTACTCATTTTAATGCATCTAAACTTCTGTGCATTGTACTGTCTCTGTTGTATAGTTTAATGTTTAATGGTGTATGTTTCCCAAAATATGCCACAATGTTGGGGGTTGATTTCACTTAAGTCGTTTAAATGCTTAATGCGTCCAAATTAATTTCATAAGGAGACAGTTAACAGAGTAATTAGTGTCATTTTAAAAGTGAAGTTGTGACCTTGGTGTAGTTTTGAGCATGAATAGTCTCTAATCAAATTTGCTTGTGTCACAGTTCACACTTAAACTGTTAATATCCAGAGGTCCTGTTTGAATCCACTGAAAGGCCATTGGATGCACAATGTTACTTACTGCCTTAGGTCCTTGAAAATTAAAAGCAATGCAATATAGTTCCATTAACTCAATATATAATTTAATGAGTGGGTATTATAATATATAAATGCATAACATCCCAAGAACACATACTGTAGTTTGGCTTGTGAGGATAAGAGCTTTCTCAATAACTGTGTTGCTCAAAACACTGCTTAAACTGAAAAAAAAAAAAAAATCACTGATAAAGACATTTCCTCTGTTCCTTTTAGAGAATGTATGAAACACTGTAATTGTCACATGTCTGAGCCACATTGAAATAAAATGCTCTCTGACAGACAGCAAGAAATAAATAATCAATAGCAGACGTCAGCACACACTGGAATATATCTAGAATACCCGCTGTGAAAGGATGCTAAAACATACTGTTGTGTTTATTTTCTGAACATGCATGCTAGGTCAAAGTGGGGTATTTAGGGCAGTCGTTTTCACGGTTCAGCTGTAGTAGTAGTGCTTGTGCAGAGAAAATGAATAGATGAGATGTACCGTCAAACAGCTGGGGGGAAAAGAAGTGAGTCCTGCGATGAACACCCTGATCTTGAATTTGTAACAATGAAAAAGTCAGATAATAGATAATGGCTAATGTTTCGCAGATAAATTTTGTGATCCAGATACTCAGAAATATATAAATATAAAGAAATGGCAAATCAAATCGTATCTCCAAAGAATGAAACAGTCAGGCATATCTGGATAAAACAACAGCAACAACAAAACCTAAAGATCCAAGTTCTGAGTTACATCTAGAGGGAAAACAGAGGGAGCAGGTCTACCATGCTGTCGGGGTCATCTGTTTTGAAGAAATTCCAATGGACCTACCTGTATTTCATGGCTCAAGCCATGTACCTGCTATATGCAGAGACTCCCCAGCACTGGTCCAGATCGGCTGCACTTAGACAGCATGATCTGCCGTGTCTTCCTTTTAATGTTACACAAGTGTATTACCATTTCATTTAAAATGATTCAATTTGGAATAGGCCTAATTTTATTTTTCCCTTTGCTGTTGTCTATTTTGAAGTGAATGATATCCACTGGAGCATGGACTGACAGCACTTTGAAAATAAATGTACTGTAGAATTTTAAATATATGCTGAAACATGACTGTCAAAATTTAGAAGACAGAAAAAAATGAATGTACTGGTAAGCTTACATACAGTCATTAGTTTCACAGAGCTCAAGGGATCAGTGCAAATATATGAATATCTAACCATAAAGAGTTGGTTTCCTAGTTCTGTATTTATGTACCAGTCTACTAACAGTAAAACAAGATAACATTTCTGTCTATAAATACTCATACAGGAGAGCAAAAGAGTGAAATATAATGGCTCATGTTTAGCCAAGTTACCCTTTGTGACTTTTAGTGAAACTTCAGGGAAAAATTTGGACACATATTTACCTTTGGGAGAAACTATTAGATTGTTTTTTTTTTTACCAGGAGGAATACCAGCTTGTGAAATACAATTTGTCAAAGGTGTCCTATTTAGGGCCCTTTGACAAATTTGACCCTTATCTTACCAAGAGCACTAACTGCTGCAGTGAAGCTAGTAGTCACTGTGACTCAAATAATTGTTTTTTTTTTTTAAATGTAAACCAACCTGTCACCTGACCAGGAATAGTAAATGTATAACTGCTTACATATTTAAAATGATGGTTTGTAATTAGTATTGTGTCTCTAAAAAGAAACGTTGACAGTAAAACATATGCACTGATAAATTACAGACAACTAAAGTCTATAGCCCAGTATGTTCCGTATAAAATTTGTTCAGACAGTACATGCGTCACATTCATAATCTAAAGTAGTGCGGCACTGAGAGGGATGACTGTGAGGTTGTCCCGCGGACACAGTTAAGCGCAGCGTCACCTGATTTATGACATAAGAGTCCTCTCCAGGTTCATGCTGTGCCCTGGCAACCCCATCGTGCCGCCCTCTTCTCCACAATGGCATCTGTTCTCATCCGAACTCATTTCCTTAATATCTTTCAGGGAACTTGGCTGAGGTTCTGTCCCACACGGGACAGTCTCAGTAATCTGCTGTCCTTTTTGCAATATTCCGGTGAATTCTACAGAGGATCTGTCTAAGGGCGTAATTCGTTTCCCCTCCGTCGGGGCTCAAAATGTCCAGCAAATTGGAAAAACAAAAATGCAATCGGGCTAAAATGTTTTTTTTTTAAATAAAAAAACAAATACGACAATGGGAAAAAACAGAAAAATCTTTCCGTGAAGCATGATTTGCATTGTATTGTAATCTGTCCACCTCGCAGAGCTGGCTGAGGCACACGACCTCAGCGAATCTCCTCAGTCTGTTGCTAAATTGTCCCCACCCTCAACACCACACTGATAAAGAGTAGGGCATAACAACAAGGGGGAATACCTGTGTCTAAACCAATTCAGACTTACCAATAGGAACTGTGTTCTGTCAACTGCATTTTCCAGTTTTCATCTATTTGTTGTAATTGTGCTTTTAAACTGTCAATAGGTTAACGAGCTACACCTGTCCAATTACCCGGCCATTAAATATAGGTGTGTGGCCGGAGAGCAGTCACACTTTCTTTCCAGCAGTTTGACTGTGGCTAGGTGACCAAGGCAGCTTTATTTTCGTTTTTATTATTAAGTAAATTCTTTGTTTTTTTTGTAATATTCCTCCTTCTGTTTGTTTTTTGTGTGGTGCGTTGATCAGCATGGTTACATCTATTGATTGTATTTTATGGTCAGAAGATAATGTGATAATAAAACAGGCATTTTAAATTTAGAGGAGGGTTTTTTTTTATTACAGTAAAAGCTTTTACAAGTGAGAAGAAGTTTCAAGTTTTCTAGTTTTATATGGATCATTTCTCACACCATTAATTTGTTCAGTAATTTCTTCTTGCAGCATTGCATAGGTACTGAAGCATGAGGACAGTGTAGAAAATAATATAGTGCAGTTCTGAGGATTTATGATTCACCATAATGATTTGCACCATTATATCACGATGATTCCTTCCCAGTGGGTAAACTCTATTTTGGGAAAGGGGGTTAATAATAAGGGAGGTGTTATCCAGAGCATGATTCATTTGTCAAGATCAGAGAGCACAGCAAGAGCTCACAACAATATGGTCACAGTAGTACGAAGAAACCATCTGCGTGGAAATTATGACGTTTAACCAGTACATTTGATCTATACAAAACAAACATGCTCTGTACAGGGGCAGTTGGCCTATAGGGGTGCTCACGATGCTCATGATTAAGCTATGATAAGTGTCTTGTGAATTTATGATGTGTCCACAATGCCTTGAAAAATTTGCATACAGGCATAGTGTTTGAGAATAAACCAAATCACATGACACAATTTATCTGAGAAGCAAATAAGTATGAGGGCAAAAGCATAAGAATGCTTTTGTGCTTGACTGTTGGGCGACTTAATGAGAACAGTGGATTGGTGTTTTAGACAGCATGTAATGTCTCTTAATTATAATCAAAGAAAAATGTAGTAAACATCTTGATAATTCTTAACTGAAAACTTGGTGAAGTGACTAATGCCTATGATGAAAAGAGCAATAAATTCAACACTAAATAAATTCAACAATATAAATGACTAGTTCAGAGACTATGATCAGTCCAGAGATCTTGATATACATGTGTTTGAGTATGATTATATGTTTGTAGGCAGCCTGTGGACAGATATTTTCTTCCAAGAGCCAAGTTTTATAGCTACATCCATGTTGTGACCGAGATTGATTTAACAACATATCAGTGAGGAGGGGCATGCTACACATTTGTCAATTTACATTACACATTTGACAGTTTTACATTCTAGTATTTTATTGGACCAATTTATCTGAAGGATTACAGCCGATACCCAGGCAAATGTTATATTTTTAGGATTTAATGGAAATCCACAAATCCAGATGTAAAGTTTTGGACTAGTACAGGCTTGTTAACCAACTTCTGTATAGAGCGTTTATTAAACTGAGATGAAGCAGTCACAGAGGGGCCATGGTTTCTTATTGCTTTGTAATCATGGTGTGACATCTTTATGCATTCGATAACAATCCAGAAACCAATTCATGGCAGTCATATGTTGTCAAAAGTGAAATAATCAGGCAATTTTTTTCATCCTCCCTTGGAGACGCAAGGGCAGTAAGACATTAAAAACAGGACGTAGGCTGCAGGTGACTGGGGAGAACAAAGATGGCCATGCTGGCTGAATCACTGTCCCTGCTCTTCAGCACTATGCAGTAATGAAAAACAGCCTTTTGGGAGCTACATCAGTGAGTGGCCACAGTATTTCCTTCACTTAAGCCATCTTAAGCTCAACACCCTGTGGGTCTGTGCTCTGTGTGCTGCTAAACTTTAAACTGTTTGTTAATTACGCAAAATATACAAAAAAAAAACCCACTATGGTACATGATAATAATCCATTCATATTCATAGCCAATATTTAGGCTGATAATTATTAAGTGATGCAACATAATTATTACGTGAAGGATGGCAGCTAATGAAGCCCTGAAAGTATTGATCAATTAGGCCATCAGAGGAAGTTAATTGTTTACAGTTTCAAACATTTTGTGTTCATATGTACTGTACGAGTGGTAGCTTTTCATTTATCTTAATGTGCATGTTGAGGTGCTAATGTGTTGATGCGAGGACAAGTATGTTTTGGTAGGAAACTGTCACACCAGTGAGACTGGAACAGATTGTTTTTTAAAATATTCATCTCTATGAACTGAAACTTGACTTGCCTTTTGTGGCGGTGTCACATTTTAAGATATCGTAGTGTCCCACTGTATTTGCATTGCTCAAACGTCCTGCTGTGAGAATTTGCAGGGAAAGTTACTGTGGAGACAGGTTTCATGTTTCACTCAGTATCATTTTTGTCTGTTGGGGTACATATCTATGGTTAAGGAAATTTAACCTTTGGTAGAACAGGACTGTGAATGTGATAAACATAAGCTAAATACACTGTAGTCACAATATTGTTCACAGCATTATCAAACTCAACTACATGTAGTTATTGCAGCCATTTAATTCATATGCATGTAAACTAAATATCAATATGTTTTTGCATTAAGTATTTTACCTTCCAAAAAATCCTTATTGATGTAGATATTGGCATAATGAGACTAATAAAGACTGCAAATTAGGGATGGGAGTCTGGCAGCAGGCCCATGTCCATTAGTGTCCCTCATATTGTTTTCTTATTATGTACACCTTTTGATGTGAACACTTTGAACCTAATATCTGTACCATGGTTGCTGGGCATGTGTTGTTTTCCATGTTCTTTTATATAACGTGGAGTCTTTTTACTCAATGCGTAGATGCTCATCTGATAAACACAGCTCTTGACACATTGATGTTGTGAGTTACTGTATGAACTGATTACGTGACTGCATTGTCGCTTATTTTGTAGGTTATTTGTAGAGTTTCTTTTCCAGGAAAAGCAGCACCCTGTCTTTCATACCCCCCCACCCCCACCTGGTTTTTGTGTTCATGACAATTGCGTGGGGAGCCATGGATTCAGAATGGCTAAATTTGGTTTCTGAGATTGGGGGAGCAAGAGTAGAGAGCCAGTGTGAAAAGCTGAACATGAGCTCTAAGTACTGAAAAAGCACTTCAGAAAATGACTTCAGAAAGGCTCAAAAGGCTACTTCAAAAGTATCTATGGGTAAAGTTTGTAACCAAATATCCCCCATAGAGTAATGGGAAATTGTACAACCCTGTCCTATGCCAGTTTTGCCCATGTTAAATATGTAAAATTGGCCTCATGTGTACCATCCTTATGACAATGTACGGTATACTCAATGTGTACAGTCCCTATTAAAATGTGAAATAGATCAATAGTGGACCATCCATTTGTTAAATGCACAGAATAGGCCTAGGGCTGACCATCACCATGTTAAATGTACAATATAGGCCTAATGTGGACTGTTGCTAGGTTAAATCTATGGCTTAGACCCAATGTAAGCAATATGTTTAATGTGTAGAACAGACCTAATGTGGACCATTCCCATGTTAAGTGTTTAATACATGCCTTTTGTTAAATATGCAGCGTAGGTCTATTTTTAAATCTAGAGCATAGGCTTAATGTGGCTGAGACAGATCAAACCATATAAAGGTACTTGTCACTGGAGACCTGTCTGTTCAGGAGCCAGGCCCATGCTGTGTTTGTGAGGATGAGAGTTATGCATTCAGCTTTGGACACTGAGGGATGCATGCATGTACTGTCATTTTTCAAGTGTCTTATGAGGGACATTTCGAGCTATGCATCTTTGAACATTGGCTTAGTTGCTGGCTAGTGATCAGTATTGGACCAATTCAAGTGCAGTTCAGACAACATAATTTTTCTAAATGTCAGGTTTCATTTTGCTTGCTGTTCATGTCCAAAAATGGATATCTTGCTATGAACAGCAAGAGACAGTTTGTGCAGGCGGCACCCTTAAATTAAAAACAATGGTAGACCAATGCAATTGAAGAAATGAATGACTGATGAAAAAATCAAGACAACCAGTCTTTAATGGAAAACAGAAGTGGAGGATTATTTATTAATGCAAACAAAAGCATGCATAATGGCTGATACCCGGGAAGATAACATTGACCATTGAAGTGTGAACCACCACAGAGTTCTAGCTTGTGGATGTCATCAGTGGTCAAGCAGGTGGAGCTTGGGAGCCTCCATCAAGAACAGTGTCAAAATCGGCGCTAAGAACATGTAGCTGGTGACAAACAGCCGTGTCATGATCATTTCACACATTCACTCCAGACAGTGAACCGCCTTTAGTACTGGGAGGCAGCATTGTGGAATGTGGGATCAAAGGCAGACATTTTGGATCCTACAGCAGTGGGGCACATCCAGAGTGACTGGAGGGGAGGGGACATCCAAACCACTGCATGCACTGGTCATTTACTCCATTTGTCTGTATGTGTGTGAAACTTTTGATCCCACTGTACAATCAGAGAGGAAAACACAGGCAGCGCAGAGAGATAGTTCTTCATAGTCTGTGGCGCCCATACTTGGGATGTGTTACAAATCAAGTAGTCTGCAACACCATCATCCAATCCACTGAGTCATATTCAGATGTCCTGACAATAGTAAGGAGATGAAGCTGAAATGATATGGTGATATAGCAAGGTCGTCTGGCCTGCGTATGGTCATCCTCCTAGATACGGTACAAAGAAATTAGACAGAAAAAGAGGTGTACCAATAATGTCACAGAGTGGAGAGAAATGGGCTTTAGAGCCTCAGGTTTTAGCAGAAAGCCAGCAGGCACAGAGTCATTAGATCCAAAATGCAACAGCAGCGATGCCCCATGACCACGGTAGCTATAGAGGCAGTGGTAGCAGTATTAGCCGTAACACCACACTATCAACATCATTGCCAGGGTCCTTACTGTAATATATGCTAGTTTGGCAGTCACTTGTATCTAGATTGGATTTAATCAGGCTGCAAGAGCAACAGCACAGATGCAGAAAACATCAAACCATATTTAAACAATCACAGTGCTTTACAGCGTCATTCTAACCAGCATCATTCTGAAAAGAAATACTTATAATCCACACATACTCCATCCATTGTGTATTATTTGGTGTGAAACTACAAGATTCTGCTTTTTTAAAATACTCTATATATTTCATACCTTTCTATTACAAGGCTTACTGCTTACTGATTCATTACAAAGGGTTTGTGAGTAATTGCAGTCACAAAATCATAGGCTGGACCCGTAATGGATCCCAAACTTGGATTTGTTTTTCATTAGCAAAAATGCAGTAACCAGGTATCTTTAGTTTTCATTATTTGTTATCTGTGAGCTTGGATATTGGACCATGGTGCTTTCTGCCGAATTATGCATGCACAGAACGTAGCATGATTTAATAAAATGAAGACGCCCCTTTTGTCCTCTGCTGTGTAATGGAAACCACTCAAGACGTGCCGAGACATCAAAGCACATGCTCTCTCACCGCAAGCCTTTCTCCATAACCTGGCTTTATACAGCTGCATCTGTAGGGAATGGTAACTTTAGACAGGCCCACCATTGTACAAACTACTTAGATCAGATTAGCTATATCATCACAGCAGAAATAATCAATATGAAATCATTATGAGAATACAAAGCGAAAGACAGTATTAATTGTTAGGGAATTTTGCTGACCTAGCAAAAGAGAATAACTACTTATTCTGTGTGTGTGCAGCATTCAGCACATGTACAGATTTGAGCTCTTTATCATCTGGCAGGGCCATACCGGCATGCTGGCTCACCTTCTCTTGCTTTGCAGGGCAGTTAATTCAGTGATAACCTTTGTGAATGTCCGGAATGGTACAGGGTCAAAAAGCTTGTCGGAGCTGCCTTTCCGTGGACTTTTTGAGAAGGCTCCCTTCATGGAGCAGAGATCTAAGGGACACAACTGACACGAGGATCAAAGATGGAGCACCGTGGCCTTCTGTAGCTGGGTTTATTAGAGCACAGCGCTGTCTGCGACCGAGAATTAATGGGCTGTCCTTTCTGCTTCACAATATTGGCTCTTCCTCAATTCGCATTACATAATTTCTTGGAAAAAAAGAAACTTCATCTCGGTGGGAAGATTTTTTTTTCTTTTTTGACATCAGGCGGCAACAGCGACTGCAGATAACCCTTAATCTCAGCATGCTGTGCCTATCACATTCCTACAGTTCGGTTCTGAAGAAATGACCTTGTAATCAATGTTATTACTTTTTAGGCAAAAATGTATGAGGAGTATGTATGTTTCTGCTGCTGAATTTGTATCTTTGTATATTCTTTGTACAAAGCATCAGTTGCTAAAAACTTTTGTGAAACTGACCTAATCCATCGGAAATCTGTACCTACATCACCTGTTGGGGGGTTCAATGCCATTTTGGCTCCTGAACTCACAGTAAACTTTAGTTCGTGCTCAAGCGGCAAGAACCTTTTCAGAATTCTAAGGGATGAATAGATGGCCACTTTGATTAAGTCATATTGGGACTTTGGCCAGTGTTTGCTAATAAATGTCACTGGAACTTTAACGAGCATTGCATAATGATTCAGGATCTGGCCTCCGTGTCTCGCCTGAAAGATACTTCCCATAGCACTGTGTCCCCATCACTGCACAAGGTCATCAGTTTCCAGTTGGCCTATATGTAGGATTGCCCCCTGTTGGCCCACCAGCATCACTAGCAGCTTGTGTCTCCCATCTAAGTCCTGGCCCATCCCAGCTTAGCTTCTGCCATATGGCAAGAGAAGGCTGCCTGCTGGCATGTGTGCAATAGAGACAGCGAACAGCGATACAGATATAAATTATTATTGCTATGCAACAACCCACAAAAATAACTTGGTGTCTATGTCTGAGATATGTCTTATTTTTTCTGGTCAAGGTTGGTTTGCTGTCCAGTGATCACACAAACACACTTGAATGCTTGAAGACTAATTTCACAATGAAATATGCATGTTGTACAAAAGGTACAACACAGAAGTTCACGTTAAGGATAGTTAGGGACATCTTGATGTGGAGTCCCCTTGCCTGTTTTGAAAATAACATACTATACATAATTAAGGATGTCTCATGTTAAACTGTTTAGGGGTACGTTAGACACACATACACAAAACTCACGCATCACACACAAAGCATCAAGCATTTTGTGCACTTTAAATTCACATTGGTTCATCATTAGTCACATTGTGTTCACTGCATGTTATGTCACACGAACAGGAGTCAGCATGGTCCTCACAGCCATGACTGTGCATTTAGCCCGTTGAAACAGAAGAGGAAACAATTAGATACCTATTAGATACATACTAAAAATGCCCTCCAAATCGTGCGTGGGAGGTGAAACTGTGACTCATTGAGTCGCTTTCAAATTTCATTAATTTACTGATCAATTTCTGTGGGGTAAACAAGCGAAAGGGGCACAGCCTGGGCCAGACGTGACATTTAGATGGACGGTTTCCGCTGGGATCTGGACGCGGTGGCGCTGAGTCATAGGCAGCCTTAGCCTGTGAGCCTGCTTTGCACACAATGTTGACATTGCGAGCCCGGCAATTACATCTGATGGAAATGCACCCTTTTCCCTAAGCTAACGCGGAGCGCGACGCCCGCCAACACGCGACACAGGGCAGCGGAAATGTTAACGCTACATAAGCGGTTATGATTGATGATGCAGGGGCAGCGTTAGGGACGACGGGCATGCAGTCTCCGTAGGCATTGTCTTTGCGTTTAAATGAACGCTGCTGGGATTCAGAGCTCAAGACAAAAGCCACCTCATTGGTGGTGGTAACAGAATAAAGATACATGGTGTACAGTTCTGCTGCTGCTGCTGCTTCAATTTAGGTTTAATAAACCAGGAACATTAGGTCCCCGGGAGCAGGAACTGGCATTGCATGTACAGTGAAGTAGGTACTGCTGCTGGAGCTATGGAAACGGCACAGTGTGGAACTGGAGATGGAAGAGCCCTCATAACAGCCCTCCAAATTGTGTCAGTGCCTGTCAGGTGACACGTAAAATCTGAGCCATTTTCTCTGAATTTTCTGAAGGGGTAGAAGTAGTTACTGTTAATCAGAAATGACCAAACAATTATCTGAGGCAAAGCTGGTATTTCACATCAATGTGAAAATGTGAAAACATAATTAAATTTGCTTTAATTAAATACTTTAAGTTATTGGTATTTATGTACATTTTTTTCCTTATTGTCATAGAGAGAGAGTCTGTAAGGGAATGTGGTATTAGTCTTTGAGGCAGTACAACCATAACAACTCAACAACAACCTAAAAAAAAAAAAACAGGTCTGTGTTTTCCTGGGTTGCAGGGTCAGATTGAAAAATTTATGAGGCTGTTTTATTTTATTTTCCTTTTCAAGAAGCAGAAGAAATACTGGTTTGATCTATGCAGCAGTGATGAGGACATGCAGGGTATGCAGTTCTCACAAGCACTTTAGTTTAACAGCCGAGAAGTAATTAGGCACATGTTGTTTTTCTGCATTTTCATTTTCATGGAAGGATGTTAGCATTTACGGTAGTATGGAATTTGGTGTTGGATCACCTGCTGTTCATGGTCTAAGCACAGCAGACCAGTGCTGCAGAAGAGTTCTGTATTTTTTGTGTGTTACTGAATGTTATTAATCATTTTCAGAGCTGCATTCTGACAGGAAATTCTGTGAAAGGAGGCAAGTGTAGTTATTCTATCTCTGCATGATCTTTTTATCAATCAGATTTGATTTAAAATAACACCCCCGCCAAAGGAATCTTACATGAATGATGATTCTGTTTCCCGTAGAGATGGATCATTTTAATGCCATTAGTCAAAACATTTTTACATTGTGACTCAGGGCCCTCACATTATTTAGTGAGTAAACTTGATCTTGTTTGATTGACTTCTGTAGATTTATACTGAGCAGACAGCCATTGCAGTGATTTGTGTCCATATTAAATTCCTCGGTAATGAATTAGGTGGCACTGCATCATAATGTAGAAACAGTGTTTTAGATAGTGTTTCTTTTTCTTCCTGGAGGGTTGATCCTAATCCAGGACACGGTTGAATGTTCACTGGCTGTTCCCTGACCGGCCATTAAGCCTCTGAGTATCCAGCCGGAGATTTTTTAATGTGAATTCAGCCCACATTGTTAGTGTTGACATTTGTCGCCGCCGTTGTCCTGCCACCAGTGCTTTACTTGGGGTCATAACAGGGTAGAAACCTTTGACACGAACTGGGTACAGTGCACCTTTTGTGAGCCTTTTGTTCTGGCCTCTCCCTGGAAGAGACAGAGGAGTAATTACCCAGCATGCCAATCAGTTTTTCAATCCTCAAGAAAGCAGAGTGTGCCTAGCAGAGCTGGGATGAATTCCATTGCAATCCAAAATGAACTGAAAATTAATTTGTGAAATTGAAAATCATTCCAATCATTTTCAATAATTTTCCAATTCATGAAGTTCAATTCATTCCCTGAATTGGCTGTATTCAGATGGAATTGACCTCAACTCTGGCGCATAGGTCTCGAATACTGATGATTGACAAGAGCAGCACATACATTCATTTCATTGTGTGGTTTTAACTAGTAATAATGCACAGTGTTGATGGAGAATCCTTGCTTATAGAAATGCATACAGAACACGCTGGGCTGGGCTGGCTGGTACAGGCTAAAAGATCCATGAATCGAGGAATTGAAATGAAGCTGCAGCCCTGTACAAAAAAGACACATTGAATGAGAACTGAATACTGTATTTCTGCTGAACTTTTTGCCAGAGTTTTCGTGGAGAATCTGTAATATTGTGCAGCTGCAGCGCAATCAATATCTTTTTGGGGTGTCGAAGCTAGATATTTTCTAAAGTCATAACCTCAATGCCTCCTCCCATCCATCTCAATGTTCCCAGCGCGGAACATTCCGTCACCACCTAGCACTACTTCCTGGGCTGGCCAGAAGTAGATCCCTCTTTAAATAAAACATGACACAAGTCCATTATAATATATAACAATAAAGGGGGCTGTCAGGATAGTTGAGCTTGTTGCCATGGGACAGCAAACACAGTGAATGGGGATGAAAAATGACAGTGTTTTTTTTTTTTTGCCTCCTCAGGTGATGACCTGGAATCGATCATGTCTGAGGTACAGGGGACCGTGGAGTTTTCTGTGGAGTTTCACAAGTTTCACAACGTGGATCTCTTCCAGAGGGGGTAAGCCACGCCTCTCGACGCCGCGTGAACGACTGTCCCCGGATCTGCCATATCTCTGTCCCGATCGCTTTCCAAGAGGGCATGTGTTGCGTCCTTCACAGAGAGGGAGCTAGAGGGAAAGAAAAGATCCTCTTTGGCTTGGCCCTGCCGAGGCCTCGCCGTGCCGCAGATTGACGGCTGATTAAATGGTCTGTCGAAGTAGACAGTGTCAGCCTTTACAGGAAATCAGACAGGCAGATTTACAGTGGTCTGTCTGAGAGCTCGCCATCTATCTGGAGAGGCTGTTTCAAGCCAAAGATGTTATGTAAACAGTTTTTATTAAAGCTGGTGGTGCCACAGATATTCTATACAATTGCCAGATTTTTGGCTCCGTCTGTGATGCTGCTGTTGTTTGGTTGCTGTCAACACCACTGGAAACATGCTGTTTCTCACTCAGCCACCTCCTTCATACAGTGCACATGCAGTTTCACATGTTAGTTTCTCTAGTTTCAATAATGACACATGATAATAACACATCACATGTGGAAAGCACTATGGGGTTAAATGATATCTGCCATATTTAAATAGATTCAGACACTTCAGTATTTTGCATGCTGTGGCCATCTGATGTACTGGTTGTAGGAGTACACAGCTGCATGTCCATTAATAGAAACAGAAAAGCAACAAAAATGTTTCTACTCCCTCAGTGGTGTAGATTAATTATATTTCAGAATTAAAACAAAAAAAAACTGTCAGCCATTTACAAAAAATAAAAACACTGCAGGGCTCAAGCAGTGCTAATAGCGATGATAAAAAATGCCATTAATGATCTGGAGTAAAGGTCATTTTTTATGCCATATAATGTATCTGCAGGAAGATAGCGATTAAAAACTGGCATCTGGCTTTTGGTTTGCTGAAATGCCAGCTTTACTGAGATTTGATTTTCTAAACGGGAGGGCTAAACCTTTTTCCACAAAATAATCCCCTCTGGTGAGCGCAATAATATATTTGTTTTGCTTGCTGGCATGTTTCCGTTTTTGGGAGCAGAAGACAAAATACAAGGCTGCAAGACAGCGCGATGATCACTGAAAGAAACAGCGGCTGCATTCTTTGTAGTGAAATATCATAGGGGAAATGAAAGACGGCGTTGAAAATCAATACGAATCCCATCCGGCAAACACGGCACACTCGTGGGTAAAAAAAATAAATAAATAAACCTCCTTTGGCCCTGATGGCAATAAATCGCTGATTAAGTCTGCATTTGATTTCTAAACCCAGAGATGGTGATAAGAGCATTGCGTGCTTTTTAGTTTGTCCTAATGGACGCTTAGCCAGACGCGGCTCGTGGGTTGCTCCTTATGCAAATTCCAACTTGATTGATATCTTGGCCGTGATTTCCCCGAAGAGATAGTCTTTTTAAAGCGCACAATATTGATGAAGCATTCCAGTCTGCCAATATTCTCTCCGACGTCTGTGATACCCATAATCTTGCCAGCCGATAGCAGTCTGGTCATTATAGCTTAACTGGCAGGGGCCACAAACACCATAAGTGCTACAGATCATGATAAAAGATGGGGTACTATTAGTCATGGGCTAGGGTATATGGGGGGGTGGGGGTTTGCAAACACAGACCCATCAAAGTGCTTGAAAGGGTCGAAAGGGTTTTGTGTTTTGCCGTAACCAGCTTACACATGGCAACTATTGTATTTTGATGCTCTCACACAAATGAACTCCATATGCATTTAACTGATTTTTGTGTTTTGTGTGTTGTTTTTTACAGCATGTTGTAAGCACTGCTATAAAATCACCATCTTTGCTATGAATTTTTAATATTCTTTTGTAATAATCAATACAGTTCATGTCCAACCCATAGCTTCTCCTTGAACTTTGGGAGTAATCAAAAAAGGATTTTTTGATTACTCCTTTTAAGAATTGCAATTGTTTTTGCTTTATTTAGAGTAAAGATTATAGTGTTCACCACAAACATCCTACTTCATAACCAAAAATGCAGTGTACTGTAGGTATTTACTGTTATACTTCGCTATGTCTCTACATTCAACATTCATGCTTTCTGAGGTGGTTTCCAAGTGATATTCGATTGTGTCTCCCCAGGTTCTACCAGGTTCGCGCTGGATTGAAAGTTTCACCTCGTGTGCCACACAGATTGATAGCAACAACAGCAGGAAATACAGGTAGGAGATATCTGAAGGGTGCACTCTTTAATGTTCAGTCACACCACAAGCGTACCGAGAAAAGTAGGACTAACGTAATGTTAAGGACAGGAACGTTTTAGCGAGTTTGGCTGACAGAGCTCTAACCGCCATTCGCAGCAAAGCGTAAACACTTATCCCATGTTGCCTCTGCTCTCAGAGCGATTTAACCAGGCTTTTTAAAAGGTCACCCTGTGCCTGTGGAACCAGTGCTGTTTAGCATAACCATTTTACAGGGGCTGCGTTCAAAATCCTGTAGGCATTCTTTCCATACACAAATACCGACACCAGAAAGGTTCACAATGACAACAGCTGTCCCTTGCAACACAGAAGGGGAGGTTTGTGTGCGTTGCCTGTATTTGGGGAAGAAAGACTCACACTCGGTGGTGCTGGTTTGTTGGGATTCATGAAGCCCTCGCGGGGACAGTGCACACATGGCAGGACCTCCTTGCATGTCCTTAAAAACAATAATCTTTTCTGGATGCTTCCTTTGTGTCTCGTGGGAATGCAGGCAGATTGCTTCACATTCATGTCCTCTCTGAAGCTGGAACAGGTGCTCTGGGAGTTTCATTTGAAGAGTTGAGCTGTTAAGTTGACTTTTATGGGATTCGTGGAATTCGAAATGTTTCTTGCCACTGCACTTGCCCATAGCATACCCTATATTACACATGTTCTTTGAGTGTAATGGTATCTTTTGAGGACATGTTCAACAAGGCTACAATTACAGATTCAGCAAGAGGTTGCAAGTGCACTAAAAAAGTCTGTTCATATGCAGTTGTACATGGGGAGGCAAAACAAAGTTATACATAGCATATTTTACAGTCTCATCATGGGGTTGATATATTATGAAAATTATTATGATTTCAGTTTCATTGCAATGTACCCCAGGGTGATATAGAACGATGCTTCAGTGTATTTTCAATATGGGCGCCCAACAAAGTAAAGCCACATTTGCTAGTTTCCACCATTCCTGCATCAGTACGGGGGGTTTTGCAACACTTTTCACATGCTTAATGTGCAGGTGTAGGGAAACTCGTCTTCACCTCTGGCTTTTGAAATGCTTTGCCTGCTTGGAAAAATGTCACTCCTTGCAGATCTGAGTGTTCCAAGCAGTGGCTTTTGTTTAAGGCTGAAACACAGCAAAATAGAAACTCATGTAATGTTTGCTTCAGGACTGGAACACCTCTATTCTAAACTCAAATTTTTGCTTATATAAGGGCAAGTAACCATTAGCAACCACAGTGTCAGTAACACAGTAACTTTAGACTTTTGGTCTAATTTTGGTCTATACATTTGTGAAAAGGCCTTACTGAATTTTTATTGAGGAAGCAGTGTCATTTATAATGCACTGTCTTCATAAAACCATAAAGGCAGCCACCGTATAAAGAAGCTTTCTGTGTTTGTTTTTTTTTGCCTGTAGATATTTAATGCCCTAGTGTAAGCAGAGTGACTTACATCTGACTGCATAGTTGCAATGTTCATGACAGTGCAAAGCAACCATTACAGTTTTAACACTGCGGACTTGACTTTCAGTAGAAAGAGTGTAACTCACAAAAAAAAAAAAAAAACTGCTGCATTTTGTAGCCACCTCCATTATTAAGCAGACTCTTGGTGATCCATTTTGATCAGCTTAGTGTTTTGGGCAAATGTGGCCAAATGTTGTCATGTTGTTGTTTTTTTTTCCTCCTCTCTCTTTCTCTCTCAACATGTAAGTGGATTCAGGCTCTTTACTGACTGTAAATCCATCCGTCATGTTCTGACCATCGCCCTGTCAGAATAAAACATTTGTCTTTGGCGGAGCCTTTATGGAACAAAATGCTTGTCATCCTAAATTAATTTGAGAGAGCGATTGCACCGAGGCTCCTGTTCACGTAAAGACGAAATAAATTACGGCAGATCACATCTTAATGGCCTTTTCTCTGCAGCGCATCGATTCCGCCTTCAGCGGGGAAGCCGCTTTCGTGCCGTTTCATTTCGTTTCGGCTGGGGGTGAAGGGGTGCACTGCGCTCCTCGGCAGGTACAGGGGGAACGGCTGAGCTCTGCGTCGGCCCATGACATTGAAATTTGACATTCTCCCCTGCTCGCTCAGAGCCACTGGCTGTGCCTGCCCACCCAGGGCACATAAATAAATTATTATTGTGCTTTGACATCTAAAGTGCAGTCTGGAGTGTATTGATCAAGAGGCGTTTTGACATGGTTGATTTTGCTCGATCAACAGCACAAAAGGCAACTTCGGTATAAAGTTTTAAAAGCTGGATGTCTTCAGGAAAGATTCAGCAAACATGCTTAAGCAGTGGTGAGATTTGTCTGCTGGTTTGGAAGGGCTCTTAAAAGTCTATGGGGACTCATCTGGAATGCCTGTTAACAAGGTGTATATCAAGTAGAGTTACAGTCTGAGCTGTCCTGCAATTATGCTGTATTTATTCTTTATTTGAACACAGGAACTGAGCAGGCGCTTTTTAATGGTCGCATCCCACAGTGGCAAAATATCGTGACGGTGAGAGCAGCTTACTTAGTTAGTCATTCATTTAGCTGGTCTGTGACTGAGTGAGTCAATTGTTGAGTCAGTATGCAAGTGAATTGGTTATTGAGTCAGTCTGTGAGTGCGACTTGAAAGTGAAATCATTTGTAATGTGTGCTGTAATCATAATGTTGCACTGTTGGTTCAAATCTCTGCTTCCCCCTTCGTATGTATGTGCAGACCAAGCTCTCTCCCTCAGTATAAAACACAGTATGCCTCTATAGTAATGAGCAAGCCGATCTGCAGAGCTCCTGTCACTCAACAGATCCTCAAACAAGGTCATGCATTATGTGGCTCTAAGCCCCACAGCTATAAATTCACCGATGTGCCAGGCCCAGCAAGGAAAAGACACTCATCTAATTCAGAGCGAGCGAGACACAGAAGAAAAACAATCACTGGCTCTCCCTGACAGTGCGTTTGACATTTCAATCTTCGCAGATTCCAATTAAAGAAGTCCACTGATGATTTCCTTCTCAAATGCAGACAATAGACGGTAATGATACTTGCAGACAACATGTCAAATCTGTGCACCGCTGACTCTTGGGAGATTTCGTTTCCTGTTGTCATGGTTTACTTCTTAATCTTTCAGGGGAAAAAAGCTTCAGTGGGCTCATAGCTGTCTAACCACCTCTGCAGTTATTAAGAAACATGCTATCCAGACAAATCAGTAGTCTTAAATTTCCCCAACTTCTGCAAGCAAAACTGTGAAATGTGTACGGTTTGTTTTTTGGAGGGGGGGTAGTTTATTTTCTTTTCATTAATATTCATACACCAAGCTGCCCAGGATGGAGATTTCCCTATCTGTCTATTTGTAAGCAGATTACCCTCTGTGGAGCACAGTAATTGTATTTAGGGGCTTAGCAGAGAGTCTCTGCGCTGCAGACATCATCAGGACAATGCAAAGACCCCCCCTCCTCATGTGCCCATTCCGTTTCTGTTGACCTTGTTACTCCACAGCAAATATGTAGTGTCCCTCTTTATTGCTCATTCCTGTGTGTTATGCATGATTAGTCTTTGGTGTACAGCTTTGCTCCATGCAAAAATACAGTGTTAGTGAATAAATTTGAGCTCTTTTTTGCAAACTATTTCACAGATGTTATTCATGCTGATACCTGAACCCTAACCAATGAGAGCTTTACACTTACTGCCATTGTCCTCTCTCCTCTGTCAGACATGTAGAATGTTCATAAACAGTGTCCAAACAGTGCCTGAATATGCCTAAGGCTAATGATGATCATTGTGTATCATTCACGTGATGAGTGCAATTTTCTGGTTATGTTTTTGTGTGCGTTAGTGTGATTATTATGGAATTATGGCATGAAGGGGGGGGGGGGGGGTGAATGTGAGTCCTGTCTCTTTAAGAAATGGCTGCCTTTTTCCTCTTCATTGTTCATTGGTCTGAAGTCTTCCGTTCCCAGGAGGCAAGATTATACAAGGAGTTCCTCTACACAAAGTGTGAGGATACTTGAAGGGTTATTTGACTTCTGTTTTTTTGTGTCAGGAAAAACGTTTTGAAACATTTTTAGAAATAGCAGAAGAGGAGCAGAAATACTCAGTTAATCTATGTTTATGGTAGAATGTTTGACTGAAAATATCTCTGACAAGAATGTGCACACAATACCACAATTCAGTTTGTGGTATTTTTTCATGAATTTGTAGGACCTATGATGGACCCTGTGAAAAAAGGTCCATAAAGTTTAAGAAAACATACTGAGTTGTACAAACCTTCCTGATATACAGTAGCTCTAGATTCAAGTTATTGGCCTTTGTTGTGACCAACCCTAAAATCCATGGATAGTGTCCTCTCTTTTTCAACAAGATACATGATTATCAGCATTTTAAATAGTCCTATATAGCTATAGCCGATGCTGACATTGTGCTGTAAATCTATTTTCTGCATCCGTAAAATGTTGCATGTGCAGAACTGCTTTAATTGTGAATCCAAGTAAATTAGTTCTTTCATCCTGAACACTGTGGTAAGCAAGTTTTTCTGGCATGGACAGTAAGGACTTTTTTAATGTGCAGGGAAAAACGAATCACTATTGATATTCTTGATGGCTCTGGAGAATAGAAGAACAGTATGTACAGACGGTAATTAGATCATGTGTGAGCTAGAAGTACAGAGCAGCATTTTATTGAATGTATAGAAACAGGAATGTTCAAACGCAGTTATGGACAAGAATGTTGTGACGTGGTCAGTAAAGCCTTACTGGTGCTAAATCAGGGTCTGGCTCCTATAAACGTTATTAATGGATTGATATGCGCTGTAGATGTGGACATCTAGAGGCTGGAGAGACTTGAGGGAAGCCACTGCGGCACGAATCCCAGTCTCTTGCACCTTAGACAAAGGAGTCGTCACTCCCACAGCGGAAGACGGAGGAGAATTCCCTCTTTCGGGGCCTGGACTCATGGCCCCCAAAGAGTGTGAAAATGCAGGCTTGGGGAGGGTGGTCCTCAGCCACTGAAAAGTCCCAGGGGTTAGACGATGCAGAAATGCCCCCGAAGGTGGAGGAGCTTTTCGCAAGTCACGCGGAGGGGCCGGCCATCCAAGACAGCGGGAATACACAGACCCCCTCAGGGCCTGGTAGCAGAGGTATTCCTTTCACAGAGTCACTAGGAGGGTGATTCAGAGTCTGTTACTAAGGAGAATATTTCATTGTTGGTCAGGCAGCAGCTTGTCAGCATCAACGTATGCACCAATTAATGGTGGTGGGGCTAATAGCACCCAGCAGGAGGAAATGTTGCTGACTTAGAGAGGAATCATAGTATGCATTAGGGGCTTATAAGAATTAAGCAGATCAGAACTGTCTGGAAGATTGTCAAGCATTAAAGAAAAAGGCATTAACTTATAGCAGTACGTCTTATTGATGAACTAAATGAGAATAACAGCTGAATAATCACTGTTCTTACAAAGGAATGGTTTCATGTTCACATATTCATTTTTTTTTGTTCCTTTTTTCCCGTATCACATCTCACAATTTACTGGACCATAAAAAATAGATGCTGGATTTTTTTATGTGATCTTGTGGTTCACACTAATCATACTGCCCATTGCAGGCGGTGTAAGGGTTCGGCTTTAAAAGCGGAAACATTTTCCACCAAGTACACTTCAGTCAGCAAGCTTGCAGCAAGCGTCAGCTGGTGTGCTGTGTTATGGCAGCCATGTCTTTGTACAAAGGGTTTGTGCATCAAAGCGGGCCTCCTTCCAAAGCCGGCTCACAGCGCAAACACAGCGAGCTGTCCCACCCATGATATCTACTCAAAAATTACACTGAAAGAATGCCGCTCGGGGCCTGACAGGGAGGGGAGACTGTCAGACTTTTACTCGCAAACTGTTGTGTGACATTTCTGACAGCATGGAGCTGATGCTCAGTGCCTGTAAATATTTTGGGGTCTTTTGCACTCTCTCCTCGCAGGGGAGTCCAGCTTCAGTTCGGCCAGTGTCCATGACGGCAGTGTGTTCAGCAGGATATTTCAGATCCTGTACAGGAATGAAGAGATCGCTGTGAACGACTCGATGAACTTCAAGGTCCACTTGCTGCTCGACGGGGAGAGAGTAAGTCGGTCAATAAAGCGATGCCCTCCGTGTTTTCAGTAAACAGACCGAATGTCAAAGGGGACACACAGGAGCACGGCACCTGCATCCGAATGTGCTTGTGAGCCGCCCATACAAACCGCAAGTATGTTTTTAAAGTTCGTATTTTCACATGGCCTGTCCTCTCAGCACAGATTTGCAATTTTGGGAAGACGTTAGAAATGTGACAGCGGTATTGATCAGGAATTCTTAATGGCTTTTGCTACAGGCATGACCCAGAATGCACCTGGAGTGTTTTTACTTACCATACAGGGATTTATCAACATTGACAGTGATGGTGCAGCTGTAGAGATGAGGGACCACAGCCAATCTGTTTATCCTCTTAAAATCAGTCTCCTTCACAAGGTCATTTGTCATTCCTCTATAGTTGTTTTTAACTTATAAAATCGGATTCCGTGCTCATATGCAAAGACCACAAGATTGAGTGCAGCATTAACAGAGGTACATGTGAGTTTAGATTAGAAATAATATGCAGTGAGTACAGTAGCTGAAATATACAGAGTTAGAATAATGTTTGTCATTTGGGTGCTGTTGTACACATTTAATGGTTAGTGTTGAGCTAATTGAGTATCTTCTCCAAAGCAGACATTCATTCATTTTCAGCTCGTTACTTGGCTGCAAAATGGAATGAGAAATCTCAAGCATCAAGGAAGATAGTTTTATTGCCCTGCTCCTAATTTTAGAAATTTCATTAAAAATTATTACACATTTATATGAAGGTGGGAGGAATTTGAGCTTCAAGGCATATCAGATGTCAGCAGCCACCTCTCCCAGTGAATGCTCTTCATTAACCTTGGATGGGTTATCTTCTTTGACATGAGATAAAGTTTGAAATAGCCTTTCTTTCATGTGTGTCTTTAATTAATCACTCAAACAATAATTGTTACTGTGCAGTTTGTATTGAACTATTTTTAGCTATATGTGCTCATTTCTGTGTGTGTGTGTGTGTGTGTGTGTGTGTGTGTGAGAGAGAGAGAGAGGGAGAGAGAGTGAAAGAGAGAGGGACCGCGTGTGCACGAGAGAGAGAAGGGGGGGGGGGGGGTGGTGGGGGTGTGTTTTTTAGAATTATCATTGTTCTATTGACTGCATTAGCTTTTGAAGTGCATGACTTGATCATCAAATTGTTCCTGTAAAAGCCCTTTTGCGGTCTGTTTAGAATTACAATAGATACCGGAAAATGCTTGTTGAATTGTTTATAGTGTATATTAATAGTATGTGTATAGTACCTTTTCTTTCTTTCTTCTGTGTGTCCTGACATGTACTTTCAAGGAGCATGATATACCAATCACTTATTAAATTGCCTTAAAATGTCATTGTCTTTTATTTTATAATCATTGTTCATTGTAATGTCCCAGTTACATCTTGGAATAAGCTGTCCACTGAAATACATGATTTATCGTCTTTAATGTGTTCTAAATGTAATCTAATGGTTGAATGCACTCGTTATCTCTACCAGCTAGCTAGTACCTTGTCTGGCCAACCACTGAAACCTGGTCTAATATTGTTGACTCCTTATAGTTTTTTGCTTGTGTTGTACTCTACCTCACTTGTAAAACACTTTGGATAAAAGTGTCTGCCACATGAATAAATGTAAATAAACGTACATGTTTTCACAGGTGGAAGAGGCCCTGAGTGAGGTGGACTTTCAGCTGAAGCTGGACCTGCACTTCACAGACAGCGAGCAACAGTACGTGATTCTCTGTGTTCCGTTGAATGCTTCGCGAATGTTGTTCTCTCCACTGACGTATGTTTGCAGACATCCCCTGCATCGGAAAGGGTCCAGCTAAGACCGCCCATGGATTTCGGAGTGGTAATTAGACCTAGGCCAAGGCGAGTGGAACAACTCGGTGCTCCACACGGCACCTGTACAATAGGCCATGGGCTAGAGAGGAAGTGCAGTCAGAGGAGCGAGCCGGAAGAAGCGCTCTCCTGAGGCGAGGCTCCCGCGGAGATGAATCTCGCCTTGAGCGCTCTGCCACTTGTAGCGGACTCGAAACCGCTACGAAACCCAATTAAGTCCACAGGTTTCCGAAAGGAATGGGGTTTCATCTGTCCGGCGGTAACAGCAGCTCCCCACTGAGCGACAGAGCCAGAGAATAAAGGGGGGGGGGGGGGTCAACGCGGCAGCCTCAGTTTGTGTGCTCATTAGAAAGCCATACGTTTGGAGCTGTCACTCACAGGAAGGGGTCCAGCTAGCTGTGCTCAGTGCTGCTGTAGTAATTAAGCAGGAAGTACAGCTTCCTTACACACAAGAAAAAGCCACATAAACTCCACGATGCATGTCTGAGTAGCCGATCATACCATTTCTCTGCCTCACAGTTATAGAGCAATATAACGGTTGCTGAATTTAAACGTGACCTATGTACAGTACTTGGTAGTGGTAGCAGAAAGGTGTATGTTCTCTTACTACTGGTTATATTATACATTACAAAACAGGTGATGGACAAAATATTACTTCCAGAGTAATATTACCTGTTTTTGTCCATTATTACTTAAAAAATAATGCTGTCCACTAGTTTTGTCTCAGCTTTGTTCTTTTCAGTGACCATGACATGTCAGTGTTAAGGGCACATAAATAATCACAATCGTTCATCAAGCATGTCAAAGATTAATTTCATATTAAAAGGTTCCATGTTTCCAGAAATAATAACAACGCTTTCCGCCGCAGATAACGCCGGCCTGCTTTCCGAACTGCCGCGCACCGTCCCTGCGGGTTATTGATTTCGCTCATTAGGCGCGAGCGCTCCACGCTAACCGACTCGGCGGGAGCGGGGTGCGCGTGCGTCAGAGTGTCCTCCGGCGCCATTAATCTCCCTCTCCTCTCCGTGTCGCCCCCCCCCCCCCCCCCCCCCCCCCAGGCTGAGCGATATCTCCACGGTTCCCCTGATCAGCAGCCGGACACTGGGCCTCCACTTCCACCCACGCCGGGGGCTCCACCACCACGTCCCCGTCATGTTCGACTACTTCCACCTGTCCGTCATCTCCGTCTCCATCCACGCCTCGCTGGTCGCCTTACATCAGCCATTGATCAGGTGGGTCACTGGATGCCCATGGCTTCTGAAGAGCTCCTCTGAAGTTATGTTACTCCTAGGGTTGTCACACATAGGCTAATTACGAACTTTCTCTCAAGCGCATTTATAATCTGTATCTAGCACGCAATGTGTTCATCTCAGAATGTGCCATAGGCATTGATGTTAGCTGTCTTAAGTAAATCAATTATGTAAGACTCATTTATCAAACAGTTCGACAAAGTTGAACTAGTTCAAAGACCTGTCTTTTGAAGCTGTCAGTGAATACAAAATTCAGAAGTCTGGAACTTGATAACGGTATAATAGTCCTTAAGGATGGAGGACTAGCCTAGTACTATCTTATGCTAGCTGTGTCGCATTTAGGATCTGAAGTGCATTCCTAAGTCCTTTGGTGATAAATACAGCTTGCAAAATTAACTTAATTGATTTTTTTCCAAGTGTTTACCCTCACTATTATGCTTTGATCACACCATATTGATTACACTGAGGAAGAAGGCTGGCTCTCTGCTTGTTACAGCTTTGCTCGGTCAGGGAAGGGTTCCTGGCTGGGAAAGAGCTCTCCGGAGAATGGGACAGATCCTTCCGCCATGTCGATAGAGAATCTCATGTTTGGGGCCGGGTACTGCAAGCCTGTTCTAACAGAGGTAAGATGCTCCCTGAAGGAGAGACATCCCTTCCTCGTTCACCAAGATTCCTTATACGACAGGTACCAGGGTTTGTAACCCAAAGGTTGCCTGTTCAGTTCCCAAGTGGGACATTGCTGTTGTACCCATGAGGAAAGTGCTTCATCTAAATTGCTTCAGTAATTATTGAGCTACATTAATGGAGGATATTCAAGCTACAGTATGTGAGTCGCTCTAGATAAGCAAATAAATATAATTAAATCTAAATAATTAAACCACTTACCGGCTTACCAGATTTTAACTTGAAAACTGGAAATGAGAATTCTCAAGAGTGATTCTCAAACCAGAATTCGGAGAGGAAACAGGAAACCTCACTATTGCACTGGTTATTGTGTCATAAACACCTCAGGGTGTCTGCCCTTCACAGCTATGTTCAGACTTAAATGGGGAAACTGCTCTGGGATGGGAAGTGTCTGGACTTCAGATGATACCATTTTTCTTTTATGAGTTACTGTCTCTCAATTCCTCAGCACACAGGCTTTCACTGGTCAAGGCCTGCCTCTGTTTTTTCAAACCTTTGAGAATGGGCAGGCAGGTGAGCAGTTGTATGTATCTACCAAAGCAGGACGACAAGGGCTGGAGAGAGCGACTTTTTATAACAAAGCACTGCCTACCTCCCATTTCAGCAGGCCCCTTCATCAGTCTTCCCATACACTGGCACACCTCCAGAACAAAGTAACAAACGTAATATATTCCCGGCCGCATGGTATCGTGATCTACTGGATCTACTGTGTACATCAGGGCTCTGTGCAGGTCTCAGTTTACAGCCCTCAGTTTTCTCTCTGCAATTTTCCAGCAGGGAGCCTTTCACAAGAGCCGTTGGACACATGTAAATCTCCTAGTCGATTGATCTAATTTACGGCCTCTAGCCAATACCCAGGAGGCTGTTCCGAGACGCAGAGCTGGGGAGAGCATAATACGGGGCTTGGCAATGCTGTACGTCACAGGAAACAAGGCAAGACATCAGTCAGGCCCCGGCTCAGTGCCGTGGCAACAAAGACGATAAATTGCATTGCCTCCTGCCATTATTAGCCCTGTACTTCACTCCATTGATTCAGCTCTTACCAGTGACAGATTAAGCAACAGATCAGAAAAGGCTGGATGAATGTGTGACTTTAAAAACAAGACCCTGAGCTCACTCCATCCTAATGGGAAGGGTTTAGCTCTTCGCTTCTTGTATATTTAGGAGAAAAGGTCATTTGAATCTCAAGCATGATTGGCGCAGGCACATTTTAGCCAAACTCAGTGACACTGTCATTGACATTGCACAATGACTGAAAGGGGACATTGATGGAGTATGGGGGTGATGGAGTCTTTCATACCAATGAGTATTATATTCATATTAATGCGTACTGAGCAGCAAATGCAGGGATTTCTTTCCATTATTAAGTTCACTGTCCCTGTTCATCTTTTGACCTGCTCTTTGGGTGAACAGCACCCACAAAAGAAAGCATTCAGTCATCACTCTTACTCTCTTATACCTTCCAACAGAGTGGCTTCACTTTTTAAAATATGCCCCTCTCTTTCCTCAAAAACACAGTGTTAGGAGCTATAAATCTTAATGAGCGTGCTTTTTGCCCCCCGTTCGGGGGCTTGTACACCGATCCCCCGTGGGATTCTTTAATAAGTACCCCGTTAAGCGGTGCAGGGGGCCACTTTTGATCGCGGTAATGAGTTCTGCTTTACCGCCATGAACCTGCGGGTGAAATGTGTAGAGCAAAGCCCTGCTGCTTCCGCCGTTATTTATTTAAGACTCCTTCCCTGAGCGAGAGCACTTTGTAGTTTATGGCGAAGCGCTTGACAGACCTGCGCTCTCGTAAGAAAACCATTTTATTGTGGAATTAGCTTTTACTGTACCGTTATTTCCGACTGTATCAGCTGAATTCTCATGCGGGCTGCGTCCTCAGAGCAGAAGGCTGGCGATTTAGCAAAAAATAGAATGGAGTTGTTAAGAATCAACAAAAACTCTTTTTCTTCTTCTTGACTATTAAAAAATGTTTTAGGGTGATCATCTTAAAGAGCTAAGGAAGCAGGTTAGTGAGAGGAAGTCTCAAGCAAAGGCATTTTTCTTAGACCTGTGCTGGAGACAAAGATGGCCTGTGTAAGCAAGGCCCGTACTCATTTTGTCAGGACTGTTGAGTCCCCGAGCGGATTTGGGCCCGCTCCATGTGCATATCTCTGGCGTTTGGATTGGGAGGCCTACCTCTGAAAATCGGGTCACCCTCTGTACATGGAATTATGCCTTTGCCCGGGTGCAGGCCCCTCTGCACAGCTGCTGCAGAGCAGAATTTTCCCTGAACTCCACTGCAGCAGGCAGATGGACACTTCCTGAGCTCTGGGATATGAAGGCGTATCCCATGATGCACTGCAGTGCCCTGTGGGTGCCCTGCATTATCCACCACTCACCCAGTGTTCCAGAAGCAATCCCCCTACTGCATGCGGTCCTTTCAGAGCCACCGTTCAGTGACATTTCGCACGCTGTGTGTGTTTGTGCATTTTTTTTAATACAAGTCAGTTCCACTCTGTTCTCTCACAGGTCTGGGACGAATACGCTCTCCACTGACTCCCCTCTGATTACAATAACTACAACGGGAAAATACATACACATAGCAAAATTTTCAAACAAGGCAATATGAATGAGCATAAAAGCAGTGCTTCATCGATTGGTTCATGAAAACAGACTATAACAGAGCTGTTATTGAAAGGAGCCCCCTCTTCTTTTCGGCTAATGACAGGTTTATAGCAAAAACGTGTATTTCTTAACCTCCGCTCCTGGTTGTAACACCAAGGGCTTCTATAAACCGAGGAAGAAAGAATGAAAGTAAACATACAGATGTTCCTTCCTGCATCAGGCATACAACAGAGCAGCAATTACAGAGTACACGCAGACGTGATGATAGGGCGAGATTTTACAGCCCCAGAGAAAATTATAGTACATACAGAGATGTGAGTATTACATGCTCTCGAGAATGCGGGTCTGCTGCAGCGTTCAAAAGAACCAGGGGGAAAAAACATTACTGCAGGTATGAAGGCTTTACAGGTACGCGTCAGGATTCGGCGTCGTGTCTGGCGATGGCGATGTGCTGACGCCCTCCGTTTGGAAGAGGCAGATGCCAACGCTGTTCTTCTTCGGTAACCGGCAGAAATTGACTGGTACGCTACACGGCACTTCAGATTGGTGCAGTGTCAGCTCCCGCAATCTGTATTTGCAAACCAGTTCACAGATTCAGTGCGTCCACCGCAGAGAACTGCGGTAGGATGACGTGTGTTTAGAGGGCCATCTGCTGGAAAGATGAGGAAACGCACTGCCAATGCGAGAGCAACCCTTATACTGCGTTTTAACATGAAATTACTCAATCAAACATCATAAGCCTCCAATATGTGCAAAACCCAAAGTAGATGAGAAATTCTTTTGTAGCTCTTAAATAAAGAAATGTATCACATGTATAATCTGAAATATATATCATCATGATTCTAACAGGGGAGCTGTTGTTACCAAGAAGTCTGTAAACTAAGGAGACATTGGTTATGTGAATTGCCAGTGAATAAAATATTTTGAATAACAGTGAAGAACAAATATGTGTTTCTGACTGTCAGGGCAATCAAGGTCATGCATTGTCATAGACGAAAGCAGAGATGAGCATATGTAAAACGTACCCTCTAATATAGCATGTCATTATGTCTATTATGTGATGCTACTATCTGACATGGAATGTGTAATTAAATTGCCTTAATTTGAATTCCTTCAGTTTGGGTGGCCTGAGCTAAAGCTAGCATTCAGAACTCTTGAAATGGAGTGAAACAGTGACACATAAGCAGGTTGTTAAGAGGTTAAGAGGTTGCTAAGAGACAAGCTGTGTTTAGGGGATGACTGCCTCCTGTCCCTCATTTGATCCTGATTTAATAGTTGCGTAGTTTCAGCAAGCGCGACTCCCTCTGACACTCTGCTTCAGTGGCACACTCAGGCAGAGGCAGTAGAGGGGTGTTGTGGGCTGTGTAAAAATAATATGCGGGTGAAATGCAGCATAGATTCTTTTTATCTGTATAAAAATACAGGCATGAGCAGGGAGGGAAAAATATATGCATTACAATCGCCTAACAGAGCTTGCTTTAATAGCTTTGAATGCTATTAAACCCATAAAATAATCCAGAATGCAGCTGCACGACTTGTCTATAACCTCCCTAAATGTAGTCAAGTTATACCTCTCCTCACCTCACTTCATTGGCTTCCTATTATCACTCCTTTCAAGTTCAAATCCTTGGTGCTGGCATATGGAACGGTGAATAGGAGAGCCCCCTTATACCTACAATCAGTCTTCAAACCATATATCACTAAGCTCTGCAATTATGGGGCAACTGACTATCCCATCCTAACGGGGTTACTCCTCTCAGACATCATCCCTGCCTGTACTAGTTCCTCAGTGGTGGAATGAACTTCCCACAGGAGTCAGAACAGCGAAATCACTGGCCATCTTCCAATGCAGACCGAAGACCTGACTCTTCAGACTGCATCTCAGGTCCACCTCAGTCCCCACCCCCTAACACCTGCTACTTGTATTACTTGTTGCTTATTTTATGTGTAGTATCAAAATGTGCTTTGGATTCTGTGATCTAGTGACTGGGATGTATGATGGTACACTTGACTTCCCTTCCCTACCTCTAGTCAGGTTGCACAAGTTAACTTGTGGTAGGGCTTGAACAGTGTTACGCTTACGCTGTTATGCTGAGTGTTGTTAGCCTGGTCTGACATGATTGCTCATTCAACTTGAATGGATACACTTCTGTTCTTTTGTGCTGGAAGTCGCTCTGGTTAAGAGCGTCTGCTAAATGAATGTAAGGTAATGCAATGTAATGAATTTGTCATTTTGCATTAGTGTTAGACATTTTTCTGTATAACAAGATGTTTTTTTACGTAGGTACTTTTAAGCACTTGTTCAAGGGTACAACAGCAGACTTCTGTCTTTCTTCTGCCGCTGTTATGAAGGAGGTGAAACCAGACCTCTGATAGGCTTTATGTGGAGAAATCTTTCTATTTTTTTGTTTGGCCTTAATCAGTTGATGTGCAGCTCTTTTGATACAGCACCAATCAAGTCGGCAACCGGGATATGTTTTTGGCAGGTATGATGGAAAATGGGGGGCAGAGGATGGGAGAGGTGTGACGTCGCTGGAGATTAGGGCTCTGAACTGTGTGATTTCTCTCCTCCCCAGGGCAGCTTCTATGTGCCGTCTGAGAACTGCCTGCAGCGGGCTCAAACGTGGCACCGGAGACTCTGTCGCCTCCTGCTGGCAGCTCACAGAGGCTTACGCCTGTACTACACCGGGCTGATGAAGGAGATCCCTGAGCTGGAGCAGGTGGAGATAGGTAAGGGGCATATATATTATTATAACGTTTTATTGTTTCAAGAAAGCTGTTCAACAGTCCCGCCCACTGTGAGATACCAGAAAATGAAAATGACATTCAAGATAATTTGATAATTTCACGAATAATAATGCCAAGAAATTCCTTATGCTCAGAACCTTTGTTCATATTGTGTATAGGGTGAAAAATACAGGTATACGGGTGTATATTAAAAACAGAGCACTCCTCTTTAGCTGAATCAGTAGGAGGATGTAAGTGATGTGCATAAACAAGCAAAGAAAGCCAATTGCTTATGTAAAGGTCAGCAACACACAAGGGCCTTCTGTTGGCTAAAATCAACTCTTCTAGTTACCAACACCAACATATGATGTCCGGTGAACGTTTCAGTGTTCTTGAACTTCACGTTCAGCTGCATAAAACTTGATTTAAAAGAGGGAGTCTAAATCTGACAGTTTAAAGGTGAACTAAATGTAATGGAATGGTGTGTCAGTGTCAGTACTGTGACTTGAAAACAGATGTCACTGGGCTCTAGCCGCAATGTACCTGGTATGTAACTATGTCAATTTCCCTCTCTCTCAGCCTGGCCCAGGTATCAGGCTGTGTAACCAGCTGTGCAGATGTGTGTACACACTGTCCTAATGTGTACAGACGCTGTGCTGATGTGTACACATACTGTGCTTATGTGAACAGACGCTGTGCTGATGTGTACACACACTGTGCTTATGTGTACACACACTGTGCTGATGTGCACACAGACTGAACTGATGTGTGTACAGATTGTGTTGTTACATACACAGGCTGTATGCAGTATACACAGAGGCCTAGTGCTTGACGTATGGCCCCCTAAAGTGAAAATGTTGACAAAAACATTTCAGGTTGGCTTAATGCTGTGTCTAAAGATCGATGACGACAGAAGAGGAATTTCTGGGCTGTGTCAGATGCAAAGAATGCTATTACAGCACAGAGTGAAGAGTTATTCTGAAGAAATATTCTGGTAGATCCCCATCTCACCAGAAGCATAAAGGCAGCAGAACGGCAGTGTATAATATCCAGTCCACCACCTCCCCTCATGCCATGTGTGAAATACAGATGATTTTACACACACATGGAAACACAGATGGATAATGGAAACATCTGACATATCTCAGTGTAATGACTGAATCTGATATTTAGATTTTAAAAACATTTTTATTTTGGCCCTGACACTGGGACGGATGTATTCTGGCTTCCTTTGGATGAGATTGAACACTGCATACTCAATTATATTGAAAGTCTTTCTCCATTTGTATTCAAATTCCGACCAAGTTGGCAGTGTCTGTATGTGCAAACTGTATTTAGTTGCATGGAGTTTCCCATTTTTTGTGGTTGAAGGACCAATCATCATGGGCAGTTTCGAGGGAGATTCCTCTCTTGTGCATTCCTCTGTGGATCACTGTCTTTGCATTGCTGCCTACATGTGACTTCTTCTTTCCACAGAGGAGCTGCCCATAGAGGAGACACTAACTCAGCTGTCAATTGAACTGCAGGTTAGTACACTGTTGAAGCTGATGTCACCCATTAACTCGAGTGAACAGCCTTGAAACCCGACACTTCACAGTCGTGTGCTTGTCATTTGTCTGAAGCCTTTTGTGCCTCTGTGTGATTTGTGCCCTTCAAAGATTTTACTCCTCATGCCTTGAGGATTTTTTTTTTTTCTGTATGGTGTTGTCTGAAGCCTGCAGTGTGTAGAGTCAGTGACACTTCAAAATATTTTTGAAACCATGAAATGTGACTACAAAGTGATTTAAATGGAAAGATCACCTCTTTGACTGATTTAAAATGTCATGTCTCTAACATGCCTGAAGAGAAACCATAATGAACCTGTTACTGTGGTTCTTTTCTGTCTTGCTTGTGTTCTGTGCTGCTCTAATGTCCTCTGATGTCTGAATTTCATGGTATAAGGCATTTCCGCTGTGTCAATACTGCTGGAGATTCAGATTTTGAGAAATCTTCAGTTGTGCCTCAGTGCAATTCACAAGAGGGTGTGGATGCCACCTAGCAGAACCATTCTTGCAGAAGTTACTAAATGGGCAGTTTGGCCTGAGGTGCAGCAGAGCTGTTCCTACTCTAGACCACCAGTGGGCAGTCTAGAGAACAATATATAGGCCATAAATACATTTTCCCACAATAAATTCAATAACTTTGGGAGCTATGTGTTAACACTGTGTTAACCCTGGCACAAAATATATACTACACTGCAGCAGGTGGATCTGCCGCACAAGTTGCTAATGCAATTCACAGTATCAGGCGTTCTTTTAGTATTTGCCTGTTCCTTTATCAGCACAACTGTTTAATTCCTTAACCATTGTCTTGTCAACAGTTCAAACACATGTACAAACACATACACATCACGTTAAAGTGGTGCTAGCAGCAAATAAGCTGACCTTAACCTCAAGTGCAGCTTTCTTCTGTTGCAGTGGGTTTTTTCATAAGCCTTCATCTGGGGTTAGCACAGTGTTTTGTGCCATGTAGGTTGGACCTTTGTGATAATTCTCAGGTGTAATAACATACCCTACAAATTTCCATACTTTCTGCACAAAAGACCTTAAGTCTTAAGTCTGCATCTGGAGTTAGCGCAGTGTTTTATGGCTTGTAGTCCTCATGAAGTTTGGACCTTTGTGATAAATCTCAGGTGTCTGTAATAACAGACCCCACAAACTTCACAAGACCACAATGCAGCTGAAAGTCTTTGCCTGTGTCTCAGGTTCTTGGACTGTCCTTTGTACACTTCCGCTGAGCAGCACCCATGCACAAGTGTGCTTTTAATCTATTGCTTCTGGATGTGTGGCCTGCTTGCGTAGGCTGAGGGTTTGGACACTCTGAGGTACTGAACTTCACGTGTAATGGAGATCACCGCTGGCTCTGATACATTCTTTGCCCTTGACAACAAATCCAAGATCACCTGAACCCCTTGTCCCAATCCCTGTCATTTGATGTAAAATTTCAACTCTGATTCAGTTAATTGTCAGATGGAAATGCAACCCCGGTACCGCATTGCACTGCATAACAATCAGGTTTATGGAATGCATCATGTACGGTATTAATACTTACTCATCAGAAGATGTAACCCTGGAGAATATGAGCCTAATTAGCACTGGTTACTTTAAACAAAACCACAGTCCTGAGTGTATTTTGCTGTGTGTGGCAGTGATTGGGGTGGACTTGGGGGGGGGGGGGGGGGGTTGTAAAAAAATGTCGCATGGTGTGTATCAGCCCGCCTGTTAATCTCCTCGCCGGTTTGCTGCAGCTGCAGGGCGGACACGAGAAGGTGGCAGAGCAGATCAGCAGGGACCTGACGCAGCTCTGCTCCCACCTCACCGCGCTGTGGACGCAGTTCCTGGACGCGACGGTGCCCCATGCCGAGGTCCGGGCCTACCTGGCCCAGGAGCACCACACTCTGAGGGTGAGAGGCCATGAAACCCCCTCCCTGCGTTCTGCCATCTGTGGTACCACTCGCTGCAGAGCTGTCTTCAAAAGCCAGGGGCCTCGTTCTTTTGGCAGAGAGGGCCGACCTCTCTTTCTGCATACATGCTGGGTGCAAGGGCAGATGTTTCCACCTCAAATAATAGGGTTCTCAGGTAGACTGTGCTGGTTTAGCATTGTTTATAAGACATGTTTAATTCCCATGAAATAACGATGCCAATTATGTTAAGGCAGCCTTACTGTGGCGATATGAATATCTCAGAGCACTTTCATGGAGACGCATTTGCACTCGTGTGTCAGAAAGTCATTAACAAGTTTTGCATTTGTATTAAATCACTCTTGAGATGTCAGTACCCTCCTCCGTACTAGAGCACTAATTATTCAATTTTAATTGCGTTACTCTTTTATAATCATTTCAGACATTCTTCAGTCATACATTTAGCCCACCAAATTAAAGTCAAATTGAAAAAAGTCTGCCATGCTCTCTGACTTAGCACGATGAGTCAGAATAATTCATTAGCAGTACATTGTGTGGAGAAATCAACATGCCCTCTCACACTGTGGTTTACTACCAGGACGTGTTAGTTTTAATTCAATCTGAATTAAATCTGTCTGTCGCCGGTTGCATTCCGTAATGCAATTAAGAAAGAAAACAAGCTCTCCAAAGGTTTGGTTTCCATAGAAGTAATCACCTAAAACAAGAGTTTCAGCCTCATAGACTCTGCCTCCTTGAATAATTCACAGCCTGTTGTTTCTCCAATCTAAATGTGAATATTTAATCAATATTTAATATGGCTTATCGTGCTCACACATGTATATTTATTTGGCTGATTTACACTGCTAATGTAATCATCTGTCTCTCTGTTCTCTACTTAGGTCAGGCGATTTTCAGAAGCTTATTTTTTCTCGGAACATGCCAAAGAGTCGTCTTTGACTTTTCAGGAAGAGCTGTGAGTATTTAGAATGTAAACAGAATGCCAGCACATTGGGTATTGTTGGGCATTGTCAGTATTTCCCCACAAACTGTGTAAGCTTAAAAATTGCACTATTGAGAACTGCTAATTTTCTCCATAAAAGATATAATGGAGAATGAAGCCAGTGTCAACTCAGCTTGCAAGTACTGTGTAGCAGTTTCCAACAGTGCTGATGGGAATTGTAGTTCAGTGTGGTCAAGTCAGTGCTTTCACTCATACTCTGGACTTCAGCTTCCTTCAGCACCTCTGTGATATTTTGCAGAACAGTTTGTCTGTTGTGCTCTGGGTGCAGTTAGGACAGTGATGTTGCTGTCAAATTCTGTTGCAGACTGAATATGTTAACTGATTGTTATAGTGTATTGTATTGTGTATTGTATAGTGCTGAATAGTGTTTAAGTGCTTATTTCTTTTATAGTGTAGTACTTTATTATAATAAAGTGTTTTACTATAATAATGTAATGTTCTTCTTCATCTCATCATCATTATTGTACTCTGACACTAGAAGCTAACATTTTGATGATCAAAGCATGACACCAGTTATAATAGCACTGTCTGATGTACTGAGATGTGTTCAGGCGTGATCTGATATTTTCTTCATGTACTGTTGTTCAGATGGCCTTGTCATACACACTTATGTGCCTTTGCTTTGTAGGTTGCTCTGAATAAGGGCATCTGCCGTATGACTATATATAAATGTAATACAGAGAGCTGAGTGTATATGACATGAGCTGAAGGCTAATGGCTCTCCCATCTGTGCAGGATTACCAGACATGGGCAGATAGCTCAGGAGGTGCGGAACTCAGACTACTTGACACGGATGCCACCTCTGCCCGTTGAGTGCCTAGACATCGATGGGGACTGGAGCAGTCTCCCCATCATCTTTGAGGACAGATATGTAGAGTTTCCCTGTGTGGGTCAGTGTTACTGCCTTTTTTCTGTTATGCTGTTTTTATTGCCCTTTGGAACGCAATGTACAAACCCTTTTCTGTCAGTTTGGCCTCTGCTCCGTCCAACTACAATGCACTTAGACTCGCATTGTGCTTAACTTCAAGTGATAGAATCATTGCAGTTTGTATACATTTTTGATCATTTCAGTGGTAAGACTTCAGAGTCTTAAGTGAATTGACTTTTGTTGCTTAAAAGTAAGAATGTAAGTGTAAGTAAGTTCAGTTGGATAGAGGCCCATATGATGTCTGTTGTAAGTGTAATGTTGAGTTAGTAGGCACTTGAGGCAAATGAGTGGCCTCAGAAATCAGGATGCATGAAGTTGACTTATCCTTTTAATTCCAGGTCCGAATTCAGAAAGCATATTATTGTGTGCATCACATGTGCCAACTCCCCCTGCCACCGAGGACACCTCTCCCCCTCCTGCCACTGCTGCCAATGCTACCGGACCTGCAGGTGCGCCGGACTCTCTCTCACCAGCAATAAACCAGGACCTCCCCAACAGCGAGGGCTCGGCAGACCTGCCTGCTTACGTCTCCTTAATAGGAGAGCAGAGTGAAAGCAATAACCGTCACGCGGAGGCCGACCCGCCCAAGGATAGGGACAACCCTCACCGTGAGGAACCGGAGGAAGAGGACCCTGCGAAGCCCGGGGGGGCCGAGGTGGAGCTGGAGCCGGAGCCGGAGCCAGAGCCAGAGGAAAACTGCGGCGTGGGTCTGAGGTATATTGAAGTCAGGCCCAGCGACACCAACCCTTACAGGGGAGACGCTGTACTGATAGTGACATCAGGCAGCGAACTCCACGCGGAGTCAGGTGGGGAGCTCAATGTGGAATCACAGCGCTCTTGTGGCGAAGGCTTGCCTAGCTTGCACGGTTCTGAGGACAGCAAACCGGAGAGTGAAGTTGTGATAAAGATCCAGGGGAACAACGAGGCGGAGGTGAGTCAAGGAACGACGGAAGGGGAGGTCACCCAACGTGGAGATCTGCAGGGTCCTGCTAAGGATTATGGTAACAATGACATACTGCTGACCAGCCTGTCGGCCTCGGACTCCTCTCAGTCAGAGCGGCGGACGACCCCTCGCCCTGGTTTTGACCCACGGGGGGAGGACCTCCTTCGGGCGGAGCGTGTGTACAGCGGACGTGGCGGTGGGCTGGGTGGGCCCAAGGCCATGAAGAGGTCCTCGTCGGTCATCTCAGACTCAGGCATCGAGAGCGAGCCCAGCTCGGTGGCCTGGCCGGAGGTGCGTGCCCGGCCGCAGGACTTCTCCAGCGAGCGGGACATCCTGCAGCACCTGGTCCGGAGACACGCCACCCACCGCAGCTCCCTGGAGGGCTTTCAAACGGAGAGCAACGCCAGCCTGCCCAGCGGCATCCAGGCCTCCCTCACCTCCATCAGCTCCCTGCCCTATGAGGAGGAGGAGCAGGAGGTGGAGCTCAGCAAGCTCACCAAGTCCGTCTCCGCCCCCCAGATAAGCAGCCCCGAGGACACCGAGGAGGACCAGGAGGCTGCAAACCAGGACCCTGACACGGACAGTGAGGGGGCGGGCAGCTACGAGCAGGAGGAGGCCTACGCTGCCATTAAGAACTTTGATTCGCCAGTGGGGAGTAACCCTTCTCCTGAGGCGATCCTGGAGGGAGCCATGTTTGATTGGGGCACGACCCCAATCCAGGAGGAAAGCGTGCCCTACATGGAGAGCTATGATCGTTCAAAAGATCCAGATGCACCTGACAAAGCAGACCTTACAGAGAGCCATTCAGACATTCAGGGAGTTGAGTCAGTATTAAGCGGAGTCCCAGAAGTATTGCTTTTCCAACAGTTTGTTGAGGAACAGGGTATCAAGGACTCAGTGTTGCCAAAACCTCTGGAGAGTCGAGCTGACAGTCAAAACAGTGTTGAGGTAGAGTCAGAAGGTCCTCAGCTTTATGGACAAAATGTGGCAGGGTGCAACTGTGAAATTCCTCTCTGTGAGCATAAAAAATGCCTAATCGACAAAGGAGAAGTGGGGGCATTTTTAATCGACTCAGTGAACGAAGATGACCAAAGTTTCCATCAGATTCAACTGAACGAGCTGGGTGAGGAGGACAGAGGCCTGCTGGATCAACACCTCAGCATGGACCAGCTGCAGGATCCCACAGAGGAAAGCAGCGGTTGCCAGGTTGGTGGCACGGCCAGTGAAAAGCTTACCCAACCCTTAGAAGGTCAAGGCAAGTCCCCAAAGATCCCCACGTCGGGGCTGGCCTTCATGAACAAGAAGGTGGTGGAGGTGGTGAACCTCTCTGTGTCCTGCGCCCCCACATGCCTCCCCTTCTCCTCCGTGCTGCGGGACTCCCCATCCGTCAGCGGGATCTCCGCCCGCCAGGCCACCTCCCCGATCACCAGGCAGCCCCTGGGCTCCTTCGGGATCGTCTCCTCCTCCTCCTTCTGCGTGGACGAAGAGACCAATGAGAGGATGCTGAAGTGAGTGATCTACACACAGGGGGTAGGAGTGGGGGCGGAGCGGGTGGCATGGCTATAGCTTGAAGATGAGTGTCTAGCATGATATGACAGAAAAACACATTGAGGTGAATACACACTTACATCAAATGATTTTCCAGCCTTTTTAAGCACACAGTCACTTTCAGGTGATCAAGCTGTGTCAAATTTATAACCTGTCAAATTGAGGCGGTCAGCTTATTCTTTCTAACTCACACCATGTCTGGTTTGATAGAGCCCATTCTGATGTGGTCTGGCACCTACCTTTATTTTATGCCCAATTTCATCTTAACGAGCCACTGCAATGGGCTCCCCCTAGTTGGTGACCTGACTTTCCACTGACTTTCTAACAATGTATTTTGCTCACTGATCTTTTAACTGGTGTAGAATATCTGGATCTTTCCTGGCCAGTCTGGTTGCTCATGTTGTGCAGTGCAGACTGTAATCTTTCTTTTTCCTTCTCCTTCCTTCCTTCCTTCCTTTCTTCCTTCCTTCCTTCCTTCCTTTCTTCCATCCATCCCTGCACACTGTCTCTGTCCCTGCTTGCTGCTCCAGCTTCTACAAGGTGAAAGAGGAGCTGATGATCCAGCTCAACTTCCAGGCCACTCTGTACAGCGACCTCCCTCAGCTGGCCTCAGACCTGCCCTACTTCCCGCCCGAGGAGGAAGAGGAGGAGTTCGAGGATGGGATCCACTTGGTGGTCTGTGTCCATGGCCTAGATGGTGAGACACCACACCGTTAAAAGCGTAGTGATCATGAAGCACACACACGGATCTCTTAGTTTCTTTGCTTTGTTTGTTCCTTTATTAGCTGCAAAAAAAGGGAAAGTAGTTTAGCGTTTGAGGTTATGCATTTAGTGCTGATTCCGACAGCAGCCAAATACCTGCTTCAGGTTACATTTTAGTTGAAGAACTTGTATATTCTGACAGAGAACGGTTTATGTGTACATCACTATTTAGCCCAGACATAAGCAGGTAGTCAGTAGATAACATAATAACACATCAACTGGAAATGGGAAATTATTTCCATTATAATTATAACATTAGAAACATGTGTTTACATGTTCAGATGTGCTGGTCTGACTAAAAGTACTGTAACATGTTTGACATTAATTCTTTTTTTATGACTTCCTGAATCAGGTTGTACCCAGACAGACAGAAATAAAAATTTTATTGCCTGTTTACTTCTTTCGTACTATTTACAAGCTGTTTAAAAACACAAACCACAGACAGTCATAGATTATGAATGAATGTGTAGTATATGTTATTCCTTATTTTCTAAAAGTATAAAGAGTCTCTTGATATAAAGTGTGACCCAATTGCAAGCAGACAAACGGTAGCTGTATTTGAACACTAGCGCTGTGTGCTTATTTTATCACATTCATTAAGACCTACTTTGTTGGAAAGAGCCCTGGAGACATTTATACTCTTCATATGTTTCCCAGGAAACAGTGCAGATTTGCGGCTAGTGAAGACATTCATTGAACTCGGACTTCCTGGATCCAGGCTGGACTTCCTGATGTCTGAGCGAAACCAGGTATGACATAAATATCCACTGTGCTTGTCCTCTGTGGATTCCTCTAAAAAATAACAGTAAAATACACATTTTTGTTAATATGTCTACATCATCTTCTGTACTAACCAGCTATACTGTAGAGTAACTGGATGACCATAAATGTGTCTTCCCTCCTGTAGGCAGACACCTTTGCGGATTTTGACACGATGACGGACAGATTGCTTGATGAAATTGTCCAGCACATCCAGCTCTACAACCTGACAATAGGCAGAATAAGGTTAGAGGCATAATTCTGTGCAAGTTCACGCTGTTATAGGCGGGCACTTCGGAAACTCAGCAGCTGCAACTGCAATCGCATAAGCACTAGGTGGCAGTGTTGCATTTTGAAGTAAGTGAGATATTTTGATGTTATGGCAATAACAAAAACATCACAACCAGTGACACCGAGACTTACACCTTGTCTACATTCCATATGATGCAATACAGTTATTTTGCTTTGCAGTTCATACGAGCCATCCAAGATGCGATTCAGTCACATAGGTAGCACAAATTAAATGATGACTGTGGTTAGTGCACTTAATGAGTGAAGTGTATAATGGTATGTAAAAGCGCAGTGACAATAATGAATTTTTGTGTCATGATTTATCTGTTATTATTACTAGTATTTATTTTGGAATTCACTCCTTCAAATTAATAGAGAGATTTCTGGAAACCAAACAGCTCCAGTAACAGTGCTTTTTTCATTTGATAATAATCAGTATCTAATGCTTATAACAAGCTATATAGTTGTATATCTCATAGAGTTGATGGATTTTAGAATTTATAGACATGCTATACTCTAATATAAGATGTAGCCAGTAACAATAAATTAATCTTGATCAGTTCTAACCTAATGCAAAATGCTGGATTAATCTACAGTCTGAAAATATGGTGTTGTAGATTTACCTGTAATCTGTGACTGTTTTAGCTGAGAGTCCATCTCAGACTCAATGATACTGACCGCTCTTAGGTGGAGTTCATTTCAGATTACTTCTAACGTTAATCAAGTCATGAGGAAGCTAGACGACAAAAAGGACTAATCTAATTTAGCCGTTAAAGGTCGCCTTGGACCATTCTCTGAAACATTGCCTGTAGTTTACATTACAGTTGTCATTTATTACTACTGCGAGTCAGTCTGGATCAATATGAAGTATTGTGCAAAACATGAAAAGGTTTTGAAAATGAGCCCCATGGAAAATCTCCACTCAGGCAAATCAAGTAAACTTGAACCAAATTGTCTTTGCAAGGATGATCTGCAGCTATCTGGTTGTTCAGTCACTTTCCATTAATTTTGTCTTCTCAAAGAACAATGCTTGGCATCTGTTAAGGGATGCGCAGAAAAAAAGATTTCCAATGTCATGACCCTGTATTGACCAAAGCAAAGCAGATGAAGCTGTACTGTCAAAAGCGCAGCTAGCATTAAAAGGGTCATTAAGATAACACTGAAAGAGGCAATAGTCTCAGTAAATGAAAGATGCTGAGCAGCGTTAGCCTGATAATCCTCCCAGCTCCAGTGGACACCCTGTAAGATTTGTGTCACTGCTCTGTCCTCAGTTTCATAGGGCACTCCCTGGGAAACGTTATCATCCGCTCAGTGCTGACGCGACCTCGCTTCCGCTGTTACCTGTGCAAGCTGCACACCTTCCTCTCACTGTCTGGGCCACACCTGGGGACACTGTATAATAACAGCACACTGGTCAGCACAGGTAAGAGTGATGCATGCAGACACACACACACACACACACATGTTCATATGGTCATAGATGCACACACACATAGACCCACACATGTACGCACACTCGCACACACACACACGCTCACAGATACACACAAACACACACACATGTGCGCGCGCAGACTAAGAGGAATATTATTCACCCTTTATCTAAGTAACAAAGCTCTTCTTTCCTGTTTCTGCCCTTCATTGTTTTTCCCCTGTAATCCGTGTTTTATTTTGTCCAGGTCTGTGGCTAATGCAGAAGCTGAAGAAATCTGGATCACTATTACAGCTGACTTTCAGAGATCACCCAGACCCTCGGAAAACGTTCCTCTATCTATTAAGCCAGAAACCAGGTACGTACGAAAGCTATGTAAGACGGTAACAATAATCTCCTTCGGTCTAATCAAATATTTATGAGCACTTTGTTGTCATAATTCGTTTTTGTTTCTATTTTTTGCCTTTTATGAGTCAGCTTGCTAATACTCATTCTCAGCCAACTCAGCAAGGTTTCCTGACTATATCTATGAACAAAGCTCCTTTTGAAAACCTGACTTGAATAGACAAGCCAGAAATACGCGGACGCTCTCGCGCGGCTCTGAGCTGACAGAACGATCCGAAAAAACACGGCACTCTCAAGCAAAAAGAGCCTTCGGATTTAAATGATCCCGGCAAGCCGTGCGTGAGGAGAGGCGCGGAGTTGCGGCAGACTGGAGCTGTCACGGAGACGGCGCGCTGTGATCAAAAAAAAAAAAAAACGCACAACAACTTCCTGCCGTTTCCACTCCCGTTTCAGGGCTCCAGTTCTTCAAGAACGTGGTGTTGGTGGCATCGCCGCAGGACCGCTACGTGCCGTTCCACTCTGCTCGGATAGAGATGTGCAGGACGGCTCTCAAAGACAGAACCACAGGTATGCTCCAGTTACAGAGGAAAATTCATCCTTCCGAATGTCTCCTATGTGTCACTGCAAAGGCCCGTCATATTTCTCGACCCTTTGGAAAAAAGGGAGGATGTCTACAGTTGTACTATATGCTGCTGTGTGTAGTTTTTTAAGATGTTTATAAGCTGACACAGGCTTTTCTCTAATTCATGTTCAGAGTAGAGAGTGTACTGGAAGGCATATCTGGGCTCAGATGACACCTGTGCGTAATGATCAGTATAATTGTTGACGATTAGGCATCGCTACATACTGGTCAGCAGGTGTCAGTCATTATGGAGTTGTTTGTGGGAAATGAATTCTGCCCAAACAGGTTTAAGTAAAGACAGGTGTGCAGGTAATTCTGTCTAGAAAAAAAAAAACAACAACAACAGGATTTCTCATTTAAAATGTTCAGAGTTCCTGCTTTAGAACACTGTGCATGGAAATTGTCAGTAGGGAGTCATTTTGGATATTGTACACTATTGTCACAGATGTCACTTGAATGCTGGGTAATAGCATCTATCTGGTATTAAGCCAGACACTCTAACCACAACGCCCCTGAGCACATGCTTTCAGACCAAAGTCATATACTGTGTAGAGTAGCCCAGAACGTTGGGCATTTCATTAATTTATTTCTCTTTTGCAATGTATTACTTTCAAGCAGCAGAGACAGATCAGCTGTGATGATGTATGAACAGGGCACAGTTACAGAGAAGGCCATTCTACTGAGTTGTGGGGATGCGAATGGATGTGTCCACAGAGACACTGTGGAGGAAAAATGCCACATGGGATCCGATTGTCATGGGTCTCTGCTCTTACATACAGCATATGCAGGGGCCATTTGTTGTTATTGTGATGTAAGCTTGTGGACATGCAGTGAAAAAATAGTTTTTGTTGTCAGTGTTTTGTATTAAATGACATATAAACAGATGTGTAAAGATCCCAGAATAAGTTAACATAAACTAAAGAAACCGAAGCATTCATAGCAACAATCGCTGATGAATATGTTAATTTGACAATTGGGGATATACACAACAAAGCAGGTTACACAGAAAAAAAGGAATTTATTTCTGGGATTACAACAGAGACCTTTCTCAATGCCTGAATAAAATTGAAAAATTACAGAGGGCCATGTGATTCACTGTGCTGCCGTAAATGGAACCGTAGTCTCACGCCTCTCTTGAAGGGCACACAAACTAGACGGCTCTAGTTCAGGACAGTGTACCTGTTCAGGACACAGCATTTCTTAGGAGAGGCCAGGGTTCGAATTACAGGGGGGATGACCCCCCTAATTAAGACTTGGACCCCCCCAAAAGAGATAAAAACAACAGTTTGGGGGGGTCAAAACATTTACATATCCTTCTTACCTGTAATTGTTAATATTACAATATATTTCCCATATTCATGCCTGGAAGAATCTTGTAATACGACTTCAGACACCCCTAAAATACTTTGTAATATTTACAATTACAGTAAGAAGGATATATAAATGTTTTGACCCCCCCAAACTGTTGTTTTTACCTCTTTTGAGGGGTGTCCAAGTCTTAATTATGGGGGTCAGACCCCCCAATCCCCCCCATGATTCGAACCCTGGGAGAGGCACAGGTAGCGGTGCAGGCCTACAGCATTTTTAACTAACCTGTCGGCTCCTGTTTGTGAGGTCACAGGGGTAGATCTCTCTTCAGAAGTTGAGGAAAAAATTGTGATCGACGGGATGGAAAAATGAATCACCCTGATGGTGCGTTTCCTCTTTTCAAGGGCCAGTCTACACTGAAATGATAAACAACCTGCTTCAGCCCCTGGTGGAGGCCAAGGACTGCAGGCTGATCCGTCAGAATGTGTTCCACGCCCTGCCCAACACGGCCAACACCTTGATCGGCCGGGCCGCCCACATCGCCGTGCTGGACTCTGAGCTCTTCCTGGAGAAGTTCTTCCTGGTTGCAGGACTCAACTATTTCAAGTAGCTCTTTCTCTATTTCTCTCGTTCTCTCTCTGTCTGTCTCTCTGTCTCTCTCCAACGGGATGCAAGGGTGCTGCTGGTGAAACAGGTCAACCTTATCAAAAAGTATTAAAAAGGTTGCTGACGTTCTTGCTCCGAGTCACTCCGAGTTGTATTTTACTTGAAAGACGAAACGCAAATGAGTGAAAAGAGAAAAAAATGCATGGGATTGGTGATGCAGATCAATCTCGAATATACATTTTGTAAATCACAGACACATTCTAAGTCCTACAGGTTCAAAATAAATCTGTAGGAATATTTTGTTGTAAAATGAGAAGAAAAAGTTTCTTTTTCCAAGAAAAAAGGATACTTACATATCATTCACGAGAATTTATTTTGATGAATTCATGTCCATAAGTATGTGTATGCTTCATGTGTAGTGCATATATACTGTACTGAATTCTATCATCACCACAAGCAAGCCAAATCAAACAACATAACATTTATAGCTGTATTAAACAATTAACTCTGTATACTTCAAGTATATGGTGATATTGCATAGCTGTAGAGTGTCTGTGTGTTAGGAGAGAATCATTGTAATCAAATAGTAGTTGTTAAACATTTCTGTTAAAATATCATTGACCCTCTAATGCCTTAAATTTCTAAAAAGGCTTAATGTAAAAAAATCTGATCATCATTAATATTTTAACTGATGCTACAGGCTTTATTATGATCAACTGTTGAACAACATGACAGGAGTATCACTGCTGATTCCAGTGTTCTTATAAATGTTTAAGAAAGATATTTCAAGTATTTATGTTATTGTCTTTCCTGTGTGTCTTTTTTAATTTACATGCTTTCACTGAAATGACTGTGGTTGTGTAATATCAATTTTAAGCAAACAAACAAAATATCATTTTTTGTGAAATATTAGGTCACGTTCTTTCAGGAACAACACATTGCTGTATCTTGTGGGTGGGTCATTTCTAACACAGTTCTCCTTACACCTTTTACACTAAATGTTGTGTATGCAAACAGGTTCTTAAATGGGGTTGGACAGTGTATATTAACAAAACTACTCCATTCAAATTGTATATGTCAGCCTCACATATATTATATATAGCATATATATTATATATGCTATATTTTCCGGTTGGTTTACTTAAAATGAACAGCTCATGTGACAGCAGCAGTCAGCAGTCAGTGTAATTTCATCATTGTAAGATTAGGAATTCGTCTTAAGACCCCTCTGATCTGACAGTGTTCGTTTTCATTTTATACCACAAACTCTCGTCCTATAAACTGTTTTTCTGACAGGTCCCACATCTGGTAACACATGCATCTGTGGAAGTACTTGAAGGGTAATTTATTGGTTGATGAAATGGATAAAGCTTACAGCAAATATATCCTCCGCAGTACCTGTGGGTGTGGGTGACTGTGCTATGTGCCACTCAGTATGTATTATGATTTGCTATTGCGCTCAATTTCGATGACATGTTTTCTAGATCCGAATGCCACGGCTGCCCTTGAAAGTCTTTAAAGTAACACTCTTGTGCAGTTCAGCAGGGCGTCGGGTCCGGGGGACTGTCCTTGAAAGTCACCAAAAGGTGACGCCTGAAAGCGCTCTCTTTATTTAGATCCTTTCTCTTTGTTTGCACTAACACTGCATCGCAAGCAGAGTGTCACCGTGATTGACTTGAATTAAATGGCTCCCTTTAGAATTTACAATCGGTCACTGGGCACTTAAGCTGCGTAAGCAACCGCTGAACTGCGAGACAGCATGGATCATTTCCCAATGACTGCCATTAAAGTGGTTTTTGTTTGCTTGCTTTCTTTCACAAGGCGATGATCTGTTTGCAGAAGTAGCTGCAGTGAACCCCATTATGAGGAAGTCTATGCTGTGTGTGATTTATAATAATCAGTGACCATGGAGAACTGTTGAACTAAAAAAATGTGCTTTTCAAGCATTACGGTTCCTACGCAGAATATGTAAATGTTTTATGGAACATTTTGTATTCAACATCTTTGTGATGTATATTTAAAACCGGAAAAAAGCTTTTTAAACAACGTAGTGGAAATTGCATGTTTTTGTTTAATTGAAACTAGCTACCCAGGCATAGCGTATTAATATTGCCAGATTTATATTTTGTATTCATATTAATGTTAAATTTAATGGCATGTGACTAATTCACTCGTCTGGGTGGCTTTGAATTCTCATTTGAATGTTAAATTGCGTGAAAAATGGAAAACTATTTCCAAATGTATGATGCCATAATTACTGGGGACTGAGCAACTATGAAGAAGGTCAGAAGTGTTATATACATGTCAGCTTCCTCATAGTAAATTACCGGTGCTATTGCCAAGCAAGAAGGTTAAATCAAGGGGCTACCTTGCAATATGAAGAGCATCTAATCAGAAATTGGAATTCGTCTACTTTGTGAATTTCTAGTGCTAGAGTTGCTGCTAGGGTGAAGCTGTAGCTTTGAAGTATATTCTTCAGAGTGGATCAGAAATGTAAAAGGATTGTGTCATGGATTGCGGCCAGGCTGTGCTACCTGTCTTACTCCAACCACTCCAATCTCAAATGCCAGCTTTTTACCATGCATTAATTAACCTTTTACATCTGTTTTTTGACTAATGTTTTCCATTGTGTGTGTGTGTATGTGTGTGATCGCGTGCGAGTGTGTTGGTGGGGGGGTTAGGTCGGGGAAGGGGTTAATTCTACCCAGGCAGCTTGACATGTCATGATGTCATAATGTCATAACAATGCACTGTTTGTGAAGTAAATTAAATTTGAATTATATTCCCATTGTCCGCTATTAAGTATTGTGTTAACATTTGACACAGTCCCTAATGTAAATTCAGTAACGAATGTAAAAAAAAGACAAGTTTGAATTCACTGTGAGATTGTAACATGTATTTATTTATGTATTTATGTATTTATTTATTTATTTGGAAAAAATCTCTATATATAGAAATCCATCCGTGCCAATATTCTACTATTTTTCTATGTTTGCTTACTGTATGTGTTCCTTGTTGTAGCTTGTGTCCATGTATAAAAAAGACATATACAGTATAATACTATGACTAATGATATCAGACTATTATAATAAAAAAGTATAATTCTCCTTTTCAGATTTGTCTTGTTTTGCATGCTCAAATGTTTGAAATGCAGTGCTGTTAAGGAAAGTAGTCATCTAATGTAATGCTTGAAACCTATCAGGAAGGATGTTTCACTGGGGCCAAATTCCAATTTGATTCAATTGATGACTTCTAGGTTTGAAATCCTCTGCATGGGCTATAAATCCATGCCAAGACAATCCAAGGCTGATTAGATTTTCAGTTTTGTTTTCTGTCTTTCCATTGAACACAGGACTCATTGTCCAGGTCTGGCGTGTTTGGGTGTTACCGTAAGGGCTCAGAGAAGAATAACTCTCCTGGTGCTGCTATAACATAATGCTTTCTAATCAGATCAATAAGCAAGAGTCTTTAAGTAAATAACAGTCAGAAAACAATGCTAGAAAAGGAAACTTACAAGACATGCACATTTTGAATGTGCAGATGCTGGAAGACCGTTAATGTAGTTTCACACTCACTACTCACTCGCAGACAGTCGGAAACAATGAAGGTGGTCTTACAGAACACAGCTTTAAGCCTTGATTTTTTTCATAATTTATGGGCTTCTGTCTATTTGTAAAACTTTGGAGCCATTGGGAAGGTTTTATAGTGTTGTGCAAGCCTGTATAGCCCCCTAAATATCAACTACCTCTCTAAATATATCTGTGGTGTATGAGTGTTTTTCCAAACAAAAATAGAAATTTAGTGTGAAAGGATCTGTGATTAAGGCCACCCCAGAAGCTTTGCTGACAGCCAACCAGATTGGCAGACACAACAGCCAATAGTAGGAAAGCTTGGGCTGCCCAACATAACCAGTTGAGTTTTGGCAAAATCATGATATCTGACACTTCAGCAAAGTCATTTCACAGCCAATAAAAAAGTCAAAAAGTAAAAAGTTTGTTTAACTGTTTGCTTTTTACAGGTTTCTTTGTATTGGATAGAGTGTACAACACAAGTTTACAGTACGAGTTATAATCTAGCCCAGCTGATAGCACTCCAGTTAATGTGAAGAGGCCAGACTGCACTCTGAAAAGAAAGTGTTTTGAAACAAAATCATGACACTGTTTATCACTGTCGGAACTCTACTTTTGGGCTTTCAGACACAGTTGTCACAGTGGTCTGCACCTGAGTAGTGTGTTAGGGGTGTAGATTCTGTGGAGTGCTTGCAGCAGAAGGAAGCTGGAGACAAGAAGTTGGGAACACCACAGGATGGCAGAGGAGGAGGGGCAAGAGGTGGTGCAGGACAAGCTTTTAAAAAGCATGCCACCTCTTTCAAAGCAGGACAGAGGTAGGTGGGGAGTGTTTCTCCCACAGCGATTTCCTTTTGTTGGTGCCCTTGTAGTGGGGGTGTCATGCAAAGGTGGAGGCTTTGTGATTGCAAAGCTTGTACAGGCCTTCCGCAGAGAATTCTAGACCATGTCAAACTTCAGTGTGTACGGGAAGCCCTCATGCGCTCTCCGCTATTCTCCTCATGCAGAAGTTGTTATCAAAGACCTTCTTGTTTCAGAGAAGGCTGCTTCCAGGAGAGGAGCCTTATTAGATTCCTCCACAAGCCGAAAGCCTCGTCTCCTGCAATTGCATGAGGCAGAAGGGTCGGGGGTGACCTGCACTGGAGAGAGAGTGGCGTCTTTTGGGACGTCCCGCGTCCTGTTTCACGGACCTCTGCCCGGGGCGGCGTTTGACAGCATGCCTCGGTCGCTTGGTTTCTGACATCAATCACCCCTGAAAGAAAATCGAAAAACGCACGCACGTCCAAAGATGTTTCCAGGTGCTGAGCATCAATGTGTTAGTGCTAGATAAGGCAAAACGCCAGCACCCTCACACTGTCTGATCCTCCCAAGTGAAATATATTGTTAGAACAGAACAGCAGGGTTTTGACATGCAGAGGCCTTCCTCAGGTTACCGTAACAAAGGCACCAGGCCTGCGTGGGAAGACATTCTCTCATTAGGCAGAAGAATATGCATGAGCTGGACAACGATCATGAATTATGAATAATAAACAAATATATCCAATGTGCTTTATTTACCCGATTGTTTTTTTTTATCTGTCTATATGTCTGAAACAATTATAATTTGAAAATTAACATTTAATTAAATGTACCTTTTTTGCTAAACTGATTTTTAACATCAGTAACATCATAACTGTATTTTCGATGATTAAAAAAATTGATATCCTCCATTGCTTTTAAATCTATTATTTATGTCTGTGTCTCTATATATGTATTTCTTTATATATATTTAGAATGCATGACTGTAAGTTAAAAAATGCATGTGTTGATTACAAGATCAAAAATCATAGACGTAGTCTCACAGCGATATTCCTTCCTGTCTTCTCCAGGACTAATATCCAGGAGTTAGTTGATGGTTCACAAGATGGCAGCCTCCTTTTGGTCAGTGATATAACCTATGGACAGACTCCAGTGAAAACTGTTCATTTTAATCTGATACTCTGAGTATTCTGAGCGCATCAGGTTATGTTCACTGCAGTGTGATGCTCCTACCTGAAGACACAAATCAAAATAAATAGTTTAGGTAGAGGATTCTGGTCCTGAGTTACTTGGTAAGATGGAGAAGTGAGGCATGGAGGAGTCAAAAAGGTAACTTCAATTCAGCCAGACTGAATGTTTGGACACAAATCCCATTGGGTGTTGAGTAAAGCTGTGCCATTACTGTGGATTTCAGTTTGTTTGTGGCCTCCTTACAGATCCTTTGTTAAACAGTGTACCTTGAATTTCTTCACTGTAACTCACACTGGTGATGTGATTGTTATAGCAGGGCTAGTGTGTCTTCATTTTGAGAAAATCTATAGGCAATAGCACTAAATGTGAATTTTTGTGTCATTGCCATTGAAACAAGATTTTTGAGAAATCTGACATCACAAAAATGGGGGGGTGGATGTTCTTGTGAAGCTGAGGAAAGACCACCTGAAGATGAGGGTACAGTCCTTTTTTGGGTTGTGCACAAATGAGGCAGCATGCTGCTGTTGTGACACTGCATTTGAGCTCGCTGTTTGGGTCATGACTTCTCTGAGCTACAAATGCATTATCCTCTGCTAGAGCTGTTCTCATGCTTTTTCTGCAGCATAGCTCTCAATCAGAGGCTCTCTGTAAAATGTAGTCCAACATTTACCCCCTGCACAGGGGTACATACATACAGTACATAGTGTAGCCAAGATTTATGAATAAAAAATGCTTAAAAAGGGGCGACTGTCACATGCTACCCAAGCATTCTCCAGGGTTCCCTGCACAAAAGTAAAACTACAAAAAATATACTACTACCGAAAATAACACTTCAAAGCAGAGGCCTATGTGAGAAAAACATTCTAACGTCATTGGTTTCATGTCTGCCTGTCTCATGTCTGACACTTGATTGCTCTCTCTCAGTCCCGTATTCAAAGTCATGTGTGGCTGCCATGACATAATTGGTGACATGAACTCATCAGAAACGCATCAGAAAACGCCATTATACCCACCATAACTGCTCAATATTCAAACGTGTGATGGATGATGATCTTTGGTCTCTGATGGCGGAATTTTTTCAGCCTCTAATATAAGTCCACTGCTGGTATGTTTACAAACAGAATGAGATTCCTTCTGGCACTACACACACTAGTGGTCAACAACTCCATATGTAGACAAAAATATAAAAAATATAAGTATATAAGTAATATAAGTATACGTCACTTTCTCTCAGCAAACCACTGGGAAGTGTCAGAACTCTGTTCCCTCTAGTTTGAGGAGTGTGTATTGAGTGCCATGAGGAGGCCTGAACCCCACAGGGAGACACTGATGAGGGTGACTGCCTCTTCCAGAGCCCCGTCTTCCTCATCTTCAAGAGGAGGTTTCAGCAGTCGAGGTACAAGGCCAAGATGAAAATTCAGTGGGCTCTGTGTGACACAGAATTCTATAAACCCTCAGTCAATGAAGAAAAATTCCCATCATTCCTAGTATTTCCTCTGCTTTTCAAGGGAGCTCATGTCTTTAAAAAAACATCCTTGATGACAGGACCTACTTCTTCTTAATATTCCAGTAATGAGGGTTGCATCATCTATAATACCCTGTACAAATCCCTCACTTTATAACATTAACTTGGTTGATCCTGTTTAGTCACCCAACACCAACTGTGTTGGCCCAGTTTAATGAATGCTACAGACACTTTTTCTATGACCTGCGTGCCATGCAACTATGAGAGAATTCTGATGTTGGAAGCAAGCCAATACAGCAGGAAGGAGTGGGAGAAGCAGTTTCCAGTGTATCATTTTGACTTCATAACATGCAACCATTTTGTATTCAAACTTATAAAGGCAGATAGCTACCAACAGAAACCCAATCCCTCCACGTAACAGCAAATTATCAATGCTGTGCTAGTCAGGAAATCCATTCACTACATTTCACAGAGTGTTTCTTTTCTTTTTATAAAAATAATGGCAAAACCACCTTTATAGGGGTAAGTGGTGTTACTCTAAGGCCAGAGCTTTATATAACATTACGAGAAATGGGTGCGATTCACTTTTCAGAAGCCTTTTAGAATGGAGTGGATATTATTAGCTATCCCGTTCCCCACGAAAACCCAGCAGCTGAAAGCAGCTCCCCAGCTGAGTGCTGTGTCATTGGCTGCGGCGAGGTATAATTTTAACGTCTCCGAAGTGGGGCTCCTCATCTCAAAGACAGACTGCCGAAACCTTTCCCCGAGCAGCCGCAGCCCCAGAGTGCTTGTTAAAAGCACGCACGCCGTTCGCCGACTTCCCCGTCGCGGCGTGGCACGCGTGATGGATTGCATGACGCCGCCTTCCCTGAAAATTGCCCCACTGGGGAGAGAAGTAATGGTCACAAAGAGGAGCACGATTTGGAAACGCGCTGAGACTGGGATGACTGGTGAGGCAGGTTGGATTCTGTCAAGGTCGTTTTTTTTTTCTTCTTTTTTTATTTTTTTTTATTAAGCGGTGTCATTGAACGCCCCTTTACAACTTGTCTTTGCTTGTACTGTATCCTGGATGTCTGTGTTGCATCGCCGAGCACTGTACAAGAATTGTTATTGATCACCTTGTGAATGTGATTACACGCGACATGAGCTTGTATCAGGGCTACTAACCCCCCCCCCCCCCCCCCCCCCCGAACACTCACAATTCTTTACATTCTCTGACAACCACTGGCAAATAAAGGCCTTCTTTGTACGTGATGTGCCACAAAAAATAAGGAATGAATGCTATTGCTATTTTTGCTATTGTTATTTAATCTATTAATCTATCTAATCAGCAAAAGATATATATCTTTAACGTTGTACATTTATTATTAGATGGATATTATCTTCCTGAAATACATAGGCTATTTGGGATGTGATGTAATGTAATGTAATTGGTAGTTGCAGGTATGAGTCACACTATATTAACATCTGTAATTCTGAAAGAATAACTCTTTGTATTTCAGGTCTTGCTAGCTGTTCAGTCTGTTTATTCATAATAGGACATCAGTATTGTGCTCTCAGCTAAAACCTTTTGTGACCCCCCCATCCTCCGTGGTTTACTCATCATAATTCCACACAGAAGCACACAGATGCGCTCTTTCAATAAAATGTCTTGCCATGATGAGAATCACATTCCTTTATCAAAATCAACACTACACTCGCTTATGGGTGCCATGTGGTTATATTTCATTTTGGGGAATGTCCTTACATCTAGTAAGGACATCTAATGTCCTTAATTGTACATGTATACAAAGAAGTTGAGAGAAACAACTTTTTTTATTCTAATGTAGAAAGCATGCATTTCTTGAGAAGATCAGAAGATTTTATTGTTTCTTATTGTGTCTTATAATTGACACATGTAAATGGTTTCTGTTATCCACCAGATATCAAATACCTCAATATTTCAGCAGAGGGAGCTAGCCCCTCTCACAATCTTCCTCTATGAGAGAAAAGCAGGGCATGAAGTTGCCACTCTCAACAAGGCACAAAAGAAAATGCATCTCTGACCTCTGTCTGTTTTCAGTCCTCACTGCCCTCAGTTGATTGTAACACATACATCTCTGCTGATTTCGTCATAACTTTATAACAAATAGGAAATAAAATGCATATAAATCTGTGGCATCCATGTAGAATACTCTGACATTTTTGGATGGATAAAAATGAAACCCCAAGGGGACATTCTTGTTCCTCCCTAAAAGGTTTTTTTTTCCCTCTCCCGTCAGACAGCGAAATTGCCCAGCTCAACCGTTCTTAAAGGCTAGTTCCGAACCTTTGAGATGACGTATAGGTCAGCCGCGGTTTGATTTGCAGATGCCCTTAATGAAAGGGGAGCACTGTGACTCCCACACAGGCAGGGAGGAGAGGGAGAGGGAGCGTATTGATTGGGAGACATTTAGCATTTGCTGTACTTAGTGGAGTTTAAATCCTCCTTGGTAAAAAAAAAAAAAAATCAGTATGCTGCCGGTCACCCTCCATCAAAGCAGGGAAGTGGGCGATAAAATGATAAAACGCTCCATACATAAGTGAACTTGGGGGAAAAAAAGACTAACCTCCATTTCGTGATATAAGAAGTGACATACTGATTGTAAAGCTTTCGGCAGCAAGGCAATCTGTGTACACTGCTGATATGTTTAAATATGGCATTAGATCTTCTCGAAGCAAAATGTTAAAGTGTATAGACGGGCATCATAACAAGCTTTAACATTTCTTTAAATTGACTGCTGGCACTTTCACACATAGGGATTTCTATGTAATGGTAGGTTACTGTGTGAGCCATGCTTAATGCAGATTATCATCATTGGTTGATTTTGCTTTGGCTTGCTGCATAGTACCATATTGTGGAGCTATGAAAAAAATCAATAGAAAATAGGAAAAAGTAACAGTGTTGAAGAAGAGTGACACCGGGAATGAATTATCAGTTACTGTAATGATTGAGCTCAACCAAATAAGCTTTCTGGAGTGGAAATAATACTGTGGCCTACAATAATCACTTGAGCCACTAGAAAAAATATTAAGTGATCATCTGAATTTTATCCTCCACAGCACTTTTCTTTCTTCCTCCAAGATTAATGGCCCATTCAAGGCCTGTGAGTAGCATGAAATATTCCCTCTCACTCCCAGATACTCAACTATCTCTAGAGAGTACTGAAGCTCCGCCCCAACTCCACTCAGTCAACCAATGAACAGCGAGAGCCTGTTGCTATAGGCAGGGCCGCATTAAGCCTCCCCAGGGCCCAGGGCTAAGAAACCTCATGGGGCCCTATGGTCACGATTTTCAACCTGAAAACTAAAAGCATTCGTGTTACCCGAACCTTTTCTGGTTTTTATACATGCGCTCAGATGCTGTAAAGGAAATGTCTTTATTCTGGCACAATTGGGATGCTTTCACTCCTTTGTTAACCAGGTAAGTGCTCAACCCCTCCATAGTAAGACCCCAAGATGCAACGTCAGTAGTTGGCAAAGGCTCTTCATTTGAGGGGGTTACCCCTCAAATCAGGTGTGCATTTGAGGGGGTTACCCCTCTAATCAGGTGTGCATCAAACTGATTGTTGTCTCTCCCTATTAGTCAACCTTTCACATCAGGAATACTTTACTAATGTTTCTTAGTTTATACAGTAATATTGTGTTAAATGATGATAAAAACCAGTAGAGAAAAATTAATGTTAATGCTTTGACAGATATTCAGGTGTGACAGTTTCATACACTGTAATAGATACAGTAGATAACAACAAGATATTGGGGGCATTACAAAATGATTTGCCAACTAACAAAGAAACAAAGAAGTCTCAGATGTACCCAGTGTTTCTAATATCACCTTAACCATATTTTTCCACAGCAATTGTAACACTGCACTGCATGGACTCTTGAACTGGATGGTGGTATTTGACAGCACTAAAATGCAATGTGGCTAACTTTAGGGTACATTTTGTAAAATGCTTTGGACAAGCATCCTGGATAAGACTCACACGTGACAAATATATTAAAATACTTGGCAAACATACAAAATACCCCTAAATAAATGGATCAACAAGAAACTACTTGTGCACAAAAACTGTTTGTGTCCCTGAAACATCCAGAACTTCTATTATAAATTATTCTAACAATAACTTGACTGTATTATGGGTATGTGAGAAGTAAATTTCTAACAATGCACAGGAAATCTGACTGTAGTGGCAACATTTAATAGATTACATTTAACATGTTTTTAAAGATGGGGGATATCTAGTCATTGTAAAACATTGTAATATGTATAAATAATATAATATACTATTTTACTATTAATGTAGTCAAGCTATGATGTGTAATGTTAGCTAATGTTAGCTAACTTATCCAGTTACTGAAGGTATTTACCTCAGACACCAGAGACAAAATATAAAATACAATTCTTATCTTTCTCTCCAAATGTTTTATTTTTTCATAATAAGTGAAACATGCAAAGGTAATCAGCTTCCTCATCATAAACTCTTCCTGAGGGGTCCTGAGGGGAAAATGCTGAAGGATTTTGAATAACAAAATTATCATCATAGCAGTGATCCCATCGTTCATTGGATGAGTGAGCAGAGCAGGGGCGGAGCTTCTGTAAGGTCTAGCATGGACATCTAATAATGATACTCCTGGTAACACCCACCAACCCTTTCCATTTCTGCTACATCTGGGGCTATTTTTTCTGGGGGTTAATGTCCTCTAGAATTTGAGACACATTGATGGTGGAATTCTGAATCGGGTGTAGCGCTGAAACCTTTATCCTTTATTCTCCCTGTCAGGAGTGGTTAATTCTGTAATACAGACTGGGGGAAATAATTTGGTGGTTATTTTTTGTAAAGTATTCAAAGAGAGGATAAAACATCATCATTCTGCAAGTTTTGTAAACAGTGCCAGAAAGTGTACATTATAAACGGAACTTTTACCACATTAGATTTCTTAGTTTTTGGCACAAGAGCAGATACAAAAACAATCCACAATCCCTTATTCCAAGTAAAACCTCAGACTGGTCCAAGTCTTCACTCACTCTCCGTGGGAACGCTGAGAACGTCGAAAATGTGAGTTACATGTAAACCGAGGGTCCGATAGTGCTAAGTGACAAATTATGTGCTCAGACATACTGTGCTGCAACACGTCAAAGTCATTATGAGAAGACACAAGATACAGAAACAGTCATGAATATATTTGGAATGTAACATGATTTGCATTCATTTTGAAGCAGTTTTTCATTTATATTATAATACAATAACTAGATTGCAGTGACTAAATACATTACCAACTATTCAGTTTTTTTTTTACTGTAATCTGAGGTTAAGAGTCCCATGCATGTCAATGTACTTCACGTCGTTACAGTGTGGAAATGATCTGCAGACCAACACAACCACAGTGGGCAGACTCTTTGATATTTTTGAAGTTTGTTGGCCTATGATAATTCTACATTACAAAAAGAAAGGGAACAGAATGAAGGAGGACAACTCATGTGCGAGCTGTCAAATCTAACTCCTCGCTAAATTGCGCCGCATAACTTGCATTCCCATCATTACCTCACTGAACCTCTACTTCCTCCGCGAAGCTCAACAGTCGGCTTTTTATTGCGGATTCCTTTCAATCCAGACATGAATTGTTATGACAGGGTCTGCACACTTTGGGTAGCTGGATTCAGGCGCACGCCAGTCAGTAAGACTATTTCCCTTTCATTCTCTCTTCTAAAGATGTGCCCAAGATGATCGTACAAAGATTCCACATATTCATTTCCTCCGTTTGTTTTCACTTCTGACCTCCGCAGCGCGTTGCTCTAAGTATCGCTGACAGTTAGACAACAGCTGGACAAAAATAGAGAGGGGTACAGAAGAGAGTTCTGCCTTGTTAACCAACAACCACTAGAGATCTGCTCGCATGAGGCTTTGACGGAAAACAATTGTGCAAGCGACAGCCCAAACAACAAAAGAGACTGCAGCGCTGAGAGAACAAAATGAGTTACAAAGATACATGTTTTTGAATATCTTTTTGATTTGCGTGGAATGGTGTTCTATTCATTGTCTATAGTTTTATGTTTTATAAAAAAAAAAAGAAAAAACACCTGGCTCTTAAAAGCTGGTGCAATAGCTTTAAATATGGAATAATCTCTACTAATCCTGAGATCAGTACATGCAAAGAAACCACAATCCTGCTTAATAACTGCTGATCCTGAAAAGGTCTGTGCCATATATAGTGTATGTGTGTGCGTGCGTGTGTGTGTGTGTGTGTGTGTGTGTGCGTGTGTGTGTGTGCGCGTGTGCATGTGCATGTGCGTGTGCGCACACCCAAATAACATAGAACACATACAAAATTGGTTATGACAAACTGTCTAATGCTTCTGAAAGAGAAGTGACATTTTGTACTCAAAACACTTTAACATTCTTGCTCCAGAAGCCTGATGTCTTCTGAACTGTTGCTTCTGGTGAAACTGGTGGATTAAGTCTGACTCCGGGATATTTGTGGATTACTCGAACGAACACAATGATGAGTGAACGCTGGTGCCAGTGAAACGCATCCTAATCTAGCTGCAAACATTGTTTTCCCTCTTCCTTGTAAAGCAGCATCGCTGTCCACATGTTGCCCCTCTGTACGAAACCCAGAGGCTACAAAGCAGGAAAGAAGAATGAGATGGCTCTCACCCTGGAGTAATCGCATAGCAGGCTGCCGTCAAGGACCCCAATAATCCTCCATTGATCTCCTGTGTATGACGGCATAGAAGACAGCGCATTCTGACAGCTCCCCATGGGGCATTGGCTTTCCTGTCACAGGTCTTGTTAATGCCATTTATTTTGTCTGCCTACTCGAAAGAAATGGCGCGGGTAGTTTGTTTGTTTTCTTCCCAGAGAGTGATTCTTACACAAACAGGTGTGTTTGGATTTCCCCAGCTGCATGACCCCACATGATTGGACCCCATACAGGTGATTTGGGGTGAAGTTCAGTTTCTTTAAAATAGCTACGTTTCATATGTGTATTATGAAGTTAATTAGCATGTTCATAGATAAAGACCCATTGGTTTCATGTGGCTTATTTTTGTGAAACGTACTAATTAAAAATTCTATTAATTTCCTCGTGCGGATGCCCTTGCCAATATAGTTAATTATGCAAATTCAATGAGATTTATACAGCCAAAATGTACTTAAAAGCAGGATGTTTATCTCAATTACTCTGGAGTGATATCTTCCTCTCCTCTTAGTGGGTTTGAAGTTTGGTCTAAAAGTTATAGAAATTAAAGAAATTAAAGTTTCATGATACTCAATAAACTTTTTTGACTTCATGCTGGTTAACTGAGCTGCAAAGCTTATAGTTTTGATATCAAGAGTCTAGGATGTGATTGGTCAATGGAAAAAGCCAATCAATAATCCAGGAAAGTATCAGAGATCCCAGTGGGCACCAAAAGTTCATGAAAGGAAGTACAACCCCTTTTTAAAATTCCGGTTTCGTATGAAAAATCCTTACTTTTTGCTGAGTACAAAAATCCAGCAGAAACCAGAAAAATAACACTATAGATCACTATAAATAAAATAAAATAAAAAAAAAAACTTTTTTATTAAGATTTTTAACTGCACTGTTCTATTGAGGTCATGAATAGTGGCAGTTAGCCCTACAAATCATTGTAAGCACATTAAATGAAGGAAAAACAAGTTGAAAAACCAGAACTGTAGTCCATGAGCCTTTAAAGGACAGATCTGGCAAACATAAATATAAAATGTTCATAATTTAATCATGTCCTCTGTGACAACCACCACATATTTATTCCTATTTATGTTTGTTCAATCACGCCAGCAGCATGATAAGCATTTTTTAAAGCTGGGAGAGGAACAGGCGGAAGCTATGTCTTCCAGTTGTGGCATCTGGTAAAAGATGAGGCTGGGCTCTTTTGAAGAAGGATCCACTAGCATGAAGGGCCGGGAGAGGCAGGCCATGCAGGTGTTCCCATCCTCATTACAATCCCAGATCCCACAGTGAACACACTGTATGGAACCATCAAAATGAGAGGATATGAAACAAAGGATATGAAAGCCAGCAGGTGGACAAAGAACCCGGCAAGGTGAATTAATGAAGACCCTTCCCACCAAGTATGATGAAAGGTTAGAGGGAGCCGCCGATCGAGGGGCGCGGAGGAAAAGAGCGAGGTGGCGAGATTTAATTGAGGAGAAACTCTCGGTGTGTGACGAGGAGGACGCTTTGATGCCAACATAGTGAAGATTAATAAATAAATGGTAACCAGACAGAGCGAGGCCCGGTGGAGGGGAATCAAAGAGCGGTTGCGGTTGTTTTAAAAAAGCAACAGCGTGAATGAACATTAAAAGCACTTTGATGTGTACCAATGAAAACGATATGTAGAGAGGAAAGTAAAGCTGACAGAGCAATCATTGCCCTGGTCTAAAGTTATTCAGATATATAAAACAGATATTCCAAATACTTCCTAGAAGAAATTGGCAAAATGTTTGCTTTGTTAATAATAGCAATAAGAAGAGGAAGAAGAAGAAGAAGAAGGAAGGAAGGAAGAAGTTTGGTTTTGTTCAGTGCATTTCTCACTCCTTGCTAAAGCTTAGGATGAGAAGGTTAGATAGAAATTCTTCTTATACCCTAAAAAACACGCTAAAAGAGAATTAAGAGAAACTCATTTAGTCCTATATCCAAAATGAGTGACGGTGAAAACAGAAAATATGCTTGGAAAGAGATGGCGTCTCATAGCCTGGACAGTGTACAATAGCCTAGAATATCCTGCCTGTGGGGACAAAGATTTGACCAGTCCAAACAGAAGTGATTTCAAATAATTGGTTTCTTTGTTGTTGTTGTTCTTGTGGTATTATATCATCCACATATTCAGTATTCATATTACCTTTCATTTGGTGTTTCATTTGCAAACCTTCTCATTTCATGCAGGACTGTAATGTGCATCAGGCATATTGAATTTAAATTTGTGCAAGAAGAGGTGGAGCCTGTGGAACAGTACATGATCACTGTCAGTGTCTATCATGTCTTCATGGGAAATTTGTGTTCTGTTTTTGCAGCACGCATGAATTGCAGCACAATCTCCAGCATTATTACAAAGTGCCTCCACAGCAACTAACAAATGCTCAGGTTAAATGAATGACCATGTATCTCTCAGTTCCACTCTCTTTTTCTCACTGTCCTGGTTACTAATGCTGACAAAGTACAGAACATCCTATGAATACAAATTATGAACAAAACGAGCGATTTGGAGCTATAGAGTGTTCATATCCTGAGTTAAACCTCAGTTATTTAAATTATATTTTTCATTCTTGCTTTATTATGCAGATACAGTCACAGCCTTCGTTGGTAAGCACCGGCTTGGTCATGTGATGAATGACAGTGAGGCGCAACCAGGGTAGATCTGTAAAGACCTTTCCAATTGATGCAGGTCTGGAGAAAGGAAGATAGAGTACTTAATTATGCAAACTTATTTAACAATGTTTCTTTGTAATTCATTCAGCTAAGGTAAGCAATTATAAACAGGATCTTTAACTACACTGTGTATTAAAAGAAAAGTAACCATAAAGTAATTAGGCAATTACAGTTTTTTACAATCATTTTCACACGTGTCTCAATACCATGTTGACTTTTTCAAAACACTTAACACATTCACCACATCAGTAGACTATGTGAACTAAACTGAGTATACTTTTGCATTGCTTTGATACAAAATGCATTCAATCACCACTTCTTCTGAAATTCATGAATACCTTTCTTAGTGTTCACCACCAGCAAAATTCTGTACTACAGCAAATTGTCGTACATGCAGTAATGCAGATGTAGCACTCGTGTCACTGTATTATAGGCAGCTATAAGCCCCTGGACCAGTTCTAGGTTCGAAGGAGTGATTGAGCTAAATAAAATAGTAGACCATAGACTAGAGCTTTTGATTGAAAAAGCCGGCAGTTTACTGACAACAACAGAACATGCAATCACAGTACACATACAAAATATTCACAGCAGGTGGAAGGCAGGTAAGTCACACTTAACCGTCTTTGTTTATCCCTTTCCTATTCAGAATAGGTTGTTTTAGATTTAGGTTTCAAATTAGTTTTGTCAATTCGATATTGTTTGTTTAAGTTAAGACCGGTCTGTATCTTCCTAGGTTAACAACCTTAATTCAACAGGTCAGACCTATTTATTTTAGCTATTTTCCCTTTCAAGTCTTTTTTTGTTTCAGATGAACAGGTAAGTCACCTTTAAAATTCCTTTTTCTAGGTTAATTGACCCTTTAAGTTTAACCTTTACAGAAGAAACACAATCAAGATTCACCGTTCAACTCAAACATCAATACAGTACAACACTGGCAATATACATTTTTTTACGATTGCTTACACAGTAAAATTAAAAATAACACACAGTTAGTGAAATCTGACACTCAAGGAGCAAAACCTCAGCCCAGATCTGCACAACTATAAGCACATTCTCAGCCTCACACGTTTTGCAAAACACTAAACACACTGCTCTACATTAGACACAGAAATCTAACATGATGTCACTTCTTTGCCATTTCAAGGTACTGCCTTTCAAAATACCACACCTATGAACCAATTGATCAAACACAGCCGTCAGGTGTACAGACACTTAGGTGCTGAATTGTAAACTCGCCAATCAGGTGTAAGCACTATAAAAAGACAACAGGTGAGTTCACCTGTCTTCAACAAAAATGGAAGGCAACATTGCAGTATAAGAGGAAGAGGAAGAGGGAAAGTGAGAATGAGAGGGGGAGCCCGCAGAGGAAGAGGGGTAGGGAGAGGAAGAGGAAGAGGTAGAGGTAGACCTGGAGGAGGATGTGGACAGAGAAGACAAGGACCAAATTTATCAGATGAGATTCGAGCAACATTGGTTGAACATGTTGTAAACCATGGGTTGATATTGAGAGAGGCTGGACAGAGAGTTCAGCCCAACCTCCGCAGATAGACTGTTGCAACAGTAATTCGGACATTTCGACAAGGGCACAGGTGAAAAACAACTTTTCTCTACTGTCTACAGTAAAATCAGTACAATGTAGACTACTATATGCACTACATCTGTACTTATTGGTACCCATTCACTGCATTCCATGTTTGAAACAATGCCTCGTACGCTGTCCTGTGACATTTTACATGTATTTTGATTGGTATACATAGGATTGAGGGTTGAAAACGTCAAGGAGGAAGGGGCCCCATATTCTCAGAGGAACAAGGGAGAGCTATCGTAAACATGGTTTTGGCCAATAATGTGATACGCCTCAGAGAATTTCAAACAAACATCCTCAATGACCACACAATTTTCAATAATGTCCATCAGGTGTCTCTATCAACACTGGGGTGAATCCTTAAAAACATCACATACAGATGAAACAACTCTACCGAGTGCCATTTGAAACAAATTCTGAGAGAGTAAAAGACCTGCAGCATGAATATGTGGAGGTAAGTAATGTACACTTCAGTACTGTGCACTGCACACAATCTTTTTACATGTAAATTTATAGTAGGCTTATACTGAACTACACAATGTTGTCTTTTTTTTCACAGATAGATGCTGATGCAATCCCAAAAGAATTTATCTTCATAGATGAGGCTGGGTTTAACCTGACAAAAGTAAGAAGAAGAGAGAGAAACATCATTGGCCACAGGGCTATTTTGAATGTCCCAGGGCAAAGTGGTGGTAAAATCTCAATGTGTGCTGCAATCACGCACAATGGGGTCCTCCACCGCCATGCCAACTTAGGTCCTTACAACACGGCCCACATACTCACATTTTTAGGCAGACTACACAATATCGTCACAGTAGAAGAGTCATCTGGGACATTGTATCTTTCCACCGATGTGCTCTGGTCCAAAACTAGTTTCATCAGCATCCACAAGTTTCAATCCAATACCTCCCACCATACTCTCCCTTCCTTAACCCCATTGCGGAGTTTTTTCAGCATGGTGGTGGAAGGTTTACGATCTCCAGCCCTATGTCAGGATACCCCTCATTCCAGCCATGGAGGAGGCCTGCGACCAAATTGATGCAGGGTCTGTGCAAGGATGGATTCGTCATTCAAGAAGATTCTTCCCTCACTGTCTTGCGAGAGAGGATATAGCCTGTGATGTGGACAAAGTGCTATGGCCAGATCCAACTAGGCAAAGAGATGATGCTTAGGGGTTTTTTTTAATTCATGTTTTCTTTTTCGTCACCACAAATGTTTTTGCTGTGTTTATGCACTATATTCTATTTAGAATATGCTCTGTTCTGATTTTCAGTGCAAAATGCAACCTTTGGAAATGCATTGATGTATTGACTGATTTTACAATGTGGAGAGAAATAAATATTTTCATCAGTGTGCAGTACTGGTCTTGTGTGTTGTGTTTGGTCAATATATTCATGTACTTTACTCTAACAATATCTCTGAAAAAAATCAAACCCAAACTATATCATTAGAAAAGTAGAAATGTTAAAAGTGTTAGATTGAGCACAGCAGTGTGTAACTGGTTCAAACAGAATCAGATTGTATGAACCATGTGTGTGCCATACGGTGACAAAATTGGGTTTTTATAAATTATTGTATAGTTTTGAATGAAGTCTTTCATTTTGCAAAAGATCTGAGGTGTTCTGCTACTTGTGTGTGGTTGTGTGAATTGTGTGTAGTGTTTTGACAAAATGAGCCCTGTTTTCAAAATTGTGCTTAAGCAATCATAAAAAACTATAACTCATTAAATGCTATATCACACTCAAACAGGATATTCCTTTTAATTCCAGTTCGGTTCAATATTTCCATTCTATTAGATGAACTCTGAGAGTGAAGAAAAATCCACTAGGTGATCCAGTCACTGGGATGTCGTTTCAGTCCTTGTAGGTAAGAATTTCTTGGGTGAGGCTCGCCATCTGGTGTCCTGTGCATGTGTGCTGTTTCCCACGGCTACACACACACACACACACACGCACACACACACACTGATGAAAAATCTGATTCCTCAGTCAACCTCCTGGGAAACTCTCCGGGGGGGGGGGGGGGGACCTGGCCTGTACAGCAGGCCATACAGAAAATAAGGTCTCTCTGTCAGCAGTCCTTATAAACTTCACAAGCATCGAAATAAATATACTGTGTTGCTCCATGAAAGTTAACCTAAAATAAGCGGCAGCTTTTATCTTCACAGTTTTCCTTATTAAACAGAAAGATACAACCTTACACCGTCTGAAATCAAGTTTCTCTCGTTTCCTGAACTAAGGCAAACTTAAATACCTTGTTAGCTCGTAGTAAAACACACTTCATTCAAACTCAACAAAAACAAAGTAAAACTCACCAAAACGGTCTTGGTTAGTTTATCCTCTGCTTTCAACAATCACCAAAGAATGCAACTACAGTAAATTCACCACACTCAATAGTGGTATCTACAGTATTGTGACAGGTAAAACAACGGATCAAAAAGTTTGTTCTTGGTGTCATGATAACTGCTTGGCTTCAAATATTTATGGGGTGTGGGGGATTGTAGGGGTGGATAAGATATACTACTGATTTTTTTCTAAAGGTTCAAGGCAAGGGAGAATGCTGCAGGAAATGTGAAATTCATAAAAAAATTGATCCAAAATACAGAGGACACCATGGATCAGCATTAGGGCTACAGTAGACTTCTAGTGGTAGTATCATGTGTTGTTGTTTCACTTACTGTACTAGAAATGAAAAGCATCTGCAGACTTTTTGTTGTACTATAGTATACCTCAGAAATTGTAGCACAGAGCTGTCATGAGGCATATTGCAGCACTTCAGATTTATTTGTTTTTTGCTATTACAATACGTACTGTAAACTTTACCTTACTTTTTTGCAATGCAGCACTAATCTATGCAAAAACAGAGGATACGGCAACACATAATATATGCATTTAGCAATGCTTCAAGTTGTTTCTGTTTGTTAGTCCATTGTATTTTGAGTGACAAAGTAGTCTTGCTGGGAGAGAGCATTTGCTATAGTTGTGGCAGCATGAGTCACTTTTGGGTGAATTATGAAGTGTTTTGGTTGTTGTGTGGAAGTGTTTTGGAGCACATCAGATTAACTGATGTGCTCATATGCATGGTTGTTAAGCACACTGTGTTAAGAGTTTTGAAAAAGTGGGCATGGTATTGACCTAAGTGTGAAAACGAAATCAAGAAAAGTCATGCTTATATACCCCCTACTCATCAAGTGAAAGTACAATTGGTATTTTGGAAACTGAACTAAATTGTCACTTTCTAATACACACTACCTGGGCTGTCTAGGTCACAGCCGGCAATTTCTAACCAGAGAGATGGGCAGACATGTCAGCCACACACAGACCGTTGAATAGTGGGCCATGATCTGTGGCACTGCTGGATGCAACAACTTGGCAGGACTTGGAGGTTGTCATGCTCCCTACCTCCTTAATGTTTTAGTGCTGGTCATTCCAATGAGTCAGAAGTGGCCAGCCAGCTATCAGTTAGGGCTGACTTATGCTTCTTGTGGTCTGTAATTGTAACTGTTGCATGAAAAAATTGAGGTAAATGATGTGACCATAATGGCTATTTGCATTAGGGGGTCTCACTGCCTGTCGTGCGCCTCCAGGATTTTGGAACAATGCAAAAGGCCATGCAGTCGACGGGAGGATCACTGCCTTCGAAGAATGACTGGTGATGAAAATGATAATTGTCAGAACTGGAATACAAATTGACCAATAGGAAGAATGAGTCAGAAACCAACCATTTTGCGTGTAGTATAGCCGCATACTGCCCTGCAAATATGCAAGAAGCATGAAGGGTCTTCAGCTGCTGGAGGGTGATGTCATATCTGCGTACACACTCACGTCTGTGTGCAGATAAAACAGCCCTTAGGCTGTGTGGATGGTACAAAGCCATTGTCTGTAGACTGAGCAGCCAAGGTATGATGCTCTAAGCAAGGTATGATGCTGTGGAATGAGATGGAGTTAGTAATGCCTCAGGTGAACACACCAGTCTTCTTTGGAAGTCACTCAAGGTTTTTTGTAGACCATTGTGAAAACAACCAGTGAGAATGGCAAAAATGGCTGGAAAGGGATTCCAACTGATGTGCACAACACACTAATTGGTGGTGTTGTCCGAGCAGGAATGTATTGTCACTACAGAGCTCCACTTGCAGTGATTCTTAGTAGAAGGCTACATTGATAAAGTCCTGGGGCCTCCACTTGCTGCCCTTCCTGCAGACTCATCCTCATGCACCAACATCCCAGCAGGGCGATGCAGGCCTTACTGCTGCTAATGCAACGGTGGCTTTCTCTCAGGGGGGGAAAGTGACAGTTATGCCACACATGGCCCAGTGAATGGTTGTGAGATGAGATGAGGACAACATGTGGCATTTAGAGACCGGTGAACAGGCACATGCTTGTCCAGGTTCAACAAGACAAATGGGACTCAATCGCACAAGACAGCATCTGTAACCTGGGGCAAAGCGTGTGTCTCCATCACAGATGTAGAGCTTGTATTGCATCCAATAGTAGCCACACACACACACACACACACACACACACACACACACTCCTAACCTCTGACCTTCGCAGTAAATCCAGTGCCTATCAAACCTGTTTATGACTAGTACATCCAAAGATGCCACACATACAGTTGCTCCATGGTACGACTGTGGCCTTCAGCCTGGAGCTGATGTCGTCAGACGGTGCCCAACCTTCTTTGGGTGTTTCGACCCTTAACCGCGACACCCTCCAGTTGGCGGGTCAGCAGTGGTGGCCAAATCACTGCCCATCAGCTCCAGGCCTCCAGCCCTCCTCCTCCCTTTTATGCCATAACCAACAAGAGGCTCTCTCTGCTGCCTCTCCCATCCTGCGAACAGCTATCTTCTGCTCGTTGCCCGATATTCCAAGGGTAATGAGCACCGACCTCACAGACTGCGCCGGGAATCCTCTACAGCCCACTTCCACTGGAAACAGCCATGTTTGCCACCCTTTCTCTCTGCACTCCATGACAAGGTCTTGGTATTTTAGGCTTTTCCTCTCATGGGCCTCACCACAGCCTTCTTCCCATGGGACAGTCAGTTCAACAAGGATGACCTTCTTCACCTGCTCTGACCAGATGACTATGTCAGACCTCAAGGTTGTCTGGACGATACGGGGAAAATATTATATAAATATAACAAATATCAATCAAATGTTCATCATGTGAAGGCATAATGTCATGTTTGTTCTGTCATTTTAATTAAATATAAATTTTATGTGTGTGTTGAACATTAAGTATATGTACAGTATTAGCATCCCATATCATGAGAAGTACAAATATGTCGCATAACATGACAGTCATAACAGTGATATGCCAGAACAGGATTAGCTATGAAGTAGTTATGACGAAGTTGGAATATTATAGTAACGCCTGGAAAGAAATTCCAAATCACCAGAGGACACTGGCAATCTACATCCTCAGGTATATTTTTTGATTCACAACAAAGGGTAATTCTGTGTAATACAGAGCCTAGAGCCAAGAAGATTCATGACAGACAAATGCAAAGGTGTCACAGTATTGTGTCACTTAGAGTATTTTTAGTATTATATGATTCAACATGTATTAATTTACCAATTAGGTTGTTGCTTATTTAAAATGTTGAGACACCAAGTCACTCAGCTGACAAATTTTGTCTTCTTACTAATATACGCAAAACCACCATGTATAAATTCTCAGGAGTAAATCCTATTTAGATTAAATCGATGTGACCCAAGGTTCTTAAAGGTTAAAGAAATAAGCATTATTAAACATCATCTTCTTCACCATCTTCATCATCATCAAACACTGTAAAGTTCACAGTATTGGGGAAACTGACGGTCACCGCGGACGGAGTCTTCAGCTTTGTCTAATACACTGTCAGCATAATTCAAATTTACTGTGATGGGAAAAAAATCAATCTGCCATGGGTGCATGGACTGCTTTCCACTGTGAAATGAATTACAGTGAGCAGGGAGCTGGCAAACACACTGGGAAATATGGCTCGTACTGCTGGATTAAATGGAAAAAAAGCTAAAATTGTCAAATTATATTAGTGAAATTCACCTCAGAGATAGACCTCTGCTCGATGTGTAGAGATAATTAAAAATATAATGAGGAGAGGGCAGATAAAACACGTAACTGGTATTGAGACAGATAGGGTGACCAGCCAGGGGGACTACTGTACAATTATCCACAAACAGAATAAAAAATATTGTAAAAGTTTAGACAGACCCATACACATATGGTGGCAGCTTATTTTGACTGTTGTCTTGAAGGGGCCTGTGGTGGGTGGGGAGGCAGAGCTAGGGTGTGGTGAAAACGCTGCCAAATGTTGGTCACTTGGACAATTAACTTGTTCCTGCAGAGGGAAATGGCAACCAGCAGGGGCTAATTGATAACCAATCATCCTAAACTTTAAAAAAAACTCTCTGTTTGCATCTGTACTGGGAAGGGCGGATAAGCATTGTGTTCTGCTGAGAAAAGGTGAACCCCCTGTAGCCAGTCTGTTTAACCAACAAGGTGAAAGAATAAAATCTCGGTACAGATCTTGAACCCCAATGTTTACCTGATTTTGTATTGATATTGAGTTTTTAGTTTCCCAAAACTCTGTAGTGAACCGTTCTTCTATTTAATACATGTTTTTTGCATAGTTATCTCATGAGTTGCACTGATCACCATAACACACCCATCCCAACCCTGGGCTGTGTTAAATATGGTGGAGAATATGGTGCACCAAGGCTGTTTGTGGTAATAGTGAAACACTGAGACAGCAATGCTTTATTTTTGAGAGAAAAAATAGGGAAACCATAGCTGAAGACTGGACCACAGATCCGTCAATGCTGAACTGGCTGCAAGCAGAAGGGGCAAAGCACCTGTCACAAACTCACAAGCACTCCCTCAAGATGTTTTTCCAAGCCACACCATCCCTGAAGCAGTTGTTTGGAATGGCTCCTTTGATGAAATGGATGGAGTGTGGGAGAAACTGAAAGGGAACCAGAGAAAGCCAAAGGCCCTGGCAGGGTCTGCAGCAGACCTGGAGAAGGAGGCCTTAAGGAAGAAGCTGGAGGAGCAGAGGGAAAAGGAAAAGGTTAAGCGGGGACTGGGGCTCCTCTGCACGGCCCTGCCGGCAGAAAGGCACAGCTGCAGCCAGCAGCTGACGCTGCATGAGGGCCAGACTGAGAGGAACACACAGCTCCTCCAGCAGCAGGACACGGCAGACATAACGGCTGTGCTACAAGAGCAAGTAAAGGCAGCGAAGGAGCACAGCATTGAGAAGGCTGTGGCTCAATCGGCCTTGGAAGGTGACCCGATCAGAGCGGAGTGTCTCAAAGAGGAGGCAGAGGGGACAAGCGAGCAGGAGGTCTGGAAGCTGGAGAAGCAGTTGCAGCAGGAAAGGCTTGCTCATGAACAAGAGCTGGGAATTTTGAAGGAAAAGATGGAGGCCCAGATGAAAATGAAAATTAGATGGTGGGAATGAAACAAAGACATCGGTAGGAAGAGTGTCAAAGAAAGCAGTTTCTCTAGTGTTGAACTTCTGTTTGGTCTTAGACAACTTTTGTCTTATTTTGTACTGATTTGTTGGGCTTAGTTTCCCCAAATTCTCTTGTGAGCCTTTCTCTTCTTTAATAAATGTATGTTTCTTTAAAACTGCCTCTTGGGTTGAACTCCTCTCTGTAATACACACATCTCCATCCTGGGTTGTGTTATGGACCTTGCATGTTGAGTGAAGAAGTGGTGTATAGGAGCAAAGTGTGTGAAATTTGCTCATCAGAATGAAAGTCAGAAATTGATAATTAATTGAAATCTGGTGTGGTAATGTTGGGTGCTACATGGTTTCCTTATTCTCACTAATGTCTTTATCCCTGCACCCCCACCTTATTTTTCACTTAGTTTTTAAAATGAGGTCAAGATTTAAAGTTTACCATTTTCACCTATGGCATAGTATTAATGGCCTGTAAACTGGAAGAAATGTTTGACATACCTACCACTGGTTACAGAGCATGGCCAAGAAAGAAAACTGAGAAGCTGAAACATAGAATGTAGTCGTACACCCTCCCTGGAGTGCAAGAGTGACTGTGTTAAAGAAATCGTTTTTAATTTTTTTTTTTTTTGTTTGTTTTTTTTTTTTTTTTGTCCTTCCGCTCTGGAGACATCACAGTGTTTGGTAGTGAATGACTCTGTGTGTTTCTGACGTATTCTAAAGGGCTTTTAAACTTAGCTTATTAGTGGTATGTGACCCTTGCCACTTATGGCACAGTAGCGCTGCATATAATGACTGGTGTACGTCCAAATGTCAGGTAAGTATTGAATTAGCATGGGCGTTCAATCTTCCCAGCATGCTCGTTGGTCCCCGGTAGTCATTTAAAGGAAAAACTACAAGAGTGTAAGAGCTCTTGAGTGGGGTCTTCATGTTGGGCCATTGTGCTGTTTCTTTCATGAGCAGGTTCTAGCAGAGAGGGTAAAAGGTCAGACCTTTTAAGCCAGTGGTGTATAAGCAAGTGCTCAACCAGGCAGGGGGGCCTTTCAGTAAATGTCAATTAATGCTGCATGTCAAAGACATTTTTCATATACGGACCATGAGTCAGAAAAATGACAATAGGCATAACCCCAAAAAAAATAATTTTCACAGTTTTGTGCGCCATACAGTGGACTATTAAACTATGTTCACTTATTTCCCCCACCACTTGTGAAGAATTGAGCACTGTAGGAAATGTTAGACGCAACAAAGCCAAATGAGTGACATGGTAGAGAACCAACCATTCAAAGAGACAAAGAAACTAGTCATTATATTACTGTGAGCTTTTTGAGGACAACTTAAAAAAAAAGAAACATTTCAAGGTACTTAAGTAAAACTGCTTATTACATTTTATAACAATCATTACAAAAAAGAAAACCCACAGCAGCCGTTGTCAGGGATTATTGTGTTTTTTTTTTTTTTTTTTTTGTGCTGCCAGAACTTCTGAGTCCGGTTTCATGCCATGGTAATACAACTCAACAGAAAAACATTTCAATTAATGTAATTATGTCCTCTGTAGCTGTGAAATAATTGTAATCAGGGGATCTGGGCGGAATAATGTCACCTTACTTGAAACTTCCAAATCGGTTTAGTGCTTCATTCGCTCAATTGAAATGTAATTCTGAAATAAAGCCCCCGTGATGCTGGCGCCTTCAATCTTATTTCTGCTTCCTTTCAATTCTGATAAAATGACCCGCCAAGTGACATGGCTCTCACTGTCTGCATAATAAGGGAGACATGAGAACTCTTAAAGAGACAGCACTAACCATGTAGCGGTAGAGATGAGAGAAAGAGTTAGCATGATGTCAGAAACACCCCCCCCCCCACCACCACCCCCTTTTTTCAATGAATACAAGTAACAAGATTGTAACAGAATCATAGCAGTCTGTTGATATACAGATCAAATGCTTTGTGTGGAGCTGTTTCAAAGATGTTGAGAAAACTGTTCAGTTAGAAGGAATGTATTAAGAAATGTGTCCTTAAGCTCTCTTTTGGTTACTGTGAAGATATTTCAAGAAAGCGGCATTACAGTGTACTGCAGTAAAAATGAAAAAAAGGAGAAAGTAGCTCTTTTGTATGAATACATCAGTATATATTATTTCTCTGTATGGGTGTGTTACTCAAAACTTCCCAGAAGCCCTTTGTGGTATAGATAAAATGTGTAGACTAGCAGCAGATTGTGTGATTGGAACATGGTGTCACTAGCAGCCCCTTCTGAATAATGCTATTAGAGAAAAAAACAATAAAGAAAAAAACCTGAACACACTCTCTGTACTGTCGAATCTGGAGGTAGCTGCTGTCAGTCTTCATGTTTAGTTGTGACTCCGGAGTTATAGGTCTACCGCATGGGGCCACAAACAGTGGCTCCTGATGCCTTCTTGTGTCACCTGTGGCAACCTTAGGGAGAAGAAAAAGAATTACGTGGTTAGAAATAAAAAATCTGTGCTGTACACTCTGTGAATGTAATATTGTGCACTGACATTGCCACGTCTGAATTAGAAATGAAAAAAGAAAATGTTGCAACTAAAGAAGTTTGGACAGATTTGAGTTGTGAAGCTATAATTCAAAGAAATGCAAGCTGCTGGCTATTACAACAAGTAACAGCATTCACTGACACCTCAGAGAAAGCCATTTTACTTTTGCCGCATGAAAGTGTGTATAGACATCCTTGTGATATGAGATTGAAAAGCAAGAGGGTTAAAAAAACATTCACGTAGTTATTGTGCTCGTGAAGTTGAGTTTTTTTCAAAACAGATGAGACGACAATATGATTGCTTCTCCTTCGTTTGGTCATCTGCATCATTAATTGTCATTAAGTAATGATGCTGATTGGTATGAAATGAGTTCACCCCAGCTTGCAGTTACTCCATTAGCTGGATAATCAACAGCATGTGACTGCTAGGCAACAGGGAAAGCCTCAGCACACAAATCATTTCCATTCCGAGAGGTCTGCGCCACTTCCTCGCTCCCAAAAAGGCAATTGCTCATTTGCATAATGAGGGGGGCAAAGCAGGGCAATGTTTGCGTATAATCAAAATGCATTTATTCAAAAGAACCTGTCGTGTACCACCTGGTTAATCTACTGTTGGTCCTCCCGTAATCAAAACAGAAGCCGAGGTTAAACAACAGGATTCATTATATACTCTCGTGCTGTCAGGAATCTCATATAAAAGAGAAAATTATTGCGAATGCAGCCTAAGGCTCTCATACAGCTAAATGAGAAGGCAATCTTATGCCGCAGAAAGCCTCAGTTTTCCCTGTCTCTACCACCACAATGCAGAAAACTCTTCTGCAGGGAGAACCTGTTTAGTATAAGCTAGCAAACATAAATGCATTCATTATATGCTTAATCATTATATCCTAATTGCAGCAGAGTTGAAGCAAACCAGGCTCAGAGTATTCATTTGTGGGATCCATGCAGTGTCAGATTCTATTTGAAAAGCATTCATTGAAAAGGATGAACCAATAGGAAAGGGGTTAACAGAAATGTAAAATTTCTATACATCATCGGCAAGGATGGCATTTCGTACCATTATGTTTCTTGGGAAATAATGAGCTGTGTATGGCAGCATCTTTAAAACATATAGTAGGAATAAATGCAAGGCTATGTTAATAAGGGCACCTTGTTAACAGTGGGCTCTGTGTGATGCATTGAGAATAACCGCCCTACTCCATCTCCACTGGAGGACACACGGCATAATCGAATGGAGAAGGTCAACTTTAAATGTCAAAAATGTTTACCCTTTTGAGGCAGACAGATCGGCCGGTATTTATTTGCAACACACTAGGGTTCCATTAAAGAAAACAATAGACCTCCACCTTGCAACCCCGCTTACTTGTAGAGATTTAATTGAGCACATTACCAAAGAAAAGCAAATGAAAAGGCATGCAGACATCACTTTATCTGATAGTATTACATTGTCTCTGCAGGTATGGGTCAGTGTCAACATGCGTAAATTGCCCATGAATAATGTGAGTTGGTTTGCCATAATGAAACTCTCATTGTCACCCGAAAAGGTTCTGGATCTGTGGGTGCACTGCATACAATAATGATGATCGGATTCATTCAAAGCTGTGTGGACGGGTTCTCCTGAGTAGCATGTCAATGAAGGCCTTTGACCCCAGAGCAGTTTGATCAGTACAGCCCAGTTCATTCCAGTCTGGTGGCACAACATAATTTGCTAATTTGCTTGGGTTGGGTGACATTGTGTCTGTCTCACTGATACACTATGCCTGCTAGTCAGCCACATATAAGATGCCAAATCATCATCTGTGTGAGATGCAGCAATCATCCAATCAGCATTGGTTCTCCTGCACTGCACTGTAAGACCTGAAGTGTGTAAAATAGCCACTGCCTGTGGGAGGGATGGTTGTGCTTATGGCACTTCCTGCATGGATATGGGAGTGTCCACCTGTAGAGGTGAGATTGACACTTATTTGCTAATTCCAAAGTCGTGGTTAAAAAAGTGGGAAAATATATGAAACAATGTCTGCTATGTCAAATCTCAGCAACAGGGAAAGACACCGCAGTTCATTGCACACAATGCCATACTGCTTCGAGCAGCAGTGCTTGAGAGAGTCGCTAATGTGTGAATATGTGCATAAATGAATGTAGATAAAGTTGTGTGTGTAAGTGTGTGTATGCGTGTGTAGGTTTGTGTGTGTATGTGTCTGTGTGTATGTTGCGCGCTTTCCCACATTCTTCATACAGTGATAAATATTCCTTACTTACACTGAAATGTACACAGTGGTGCAGAATGTATGCATGTTTCGCACGTCGACCTGAAAAGCCCTGGGAGTAGATGCAGGATGCTAAAAGATTTCATCGTTAAAAGAACAATCGGTTGTGTTTTTTCACATCCCGTCTAATGAGCACGGCATCTTAGTGAGGCATTCATCTAGCCAAGATACCAGGTTCTTCAAACACTCGTGGTCTTCAAAGCAGCTACTGACACAACCTCCTGCACAGATGTCTTATTTGGCAATGTTACAGAAGCCCAACCTGAACTGAGCTCAGAATTGTTAATGAAATGGGTATATTTTATTTATTCTCTTACAGAATTAATGCTGTTTGATTAAAAATAACAACATTCCAATTATACTAGTGTTCTAATATCACAGAAGCTAGTTTGGTTAAAAAAAAGGTAAATCGCTTCAGCTTGAGTGTTTATGCCATTGAACATACTGGTAACAAGAGAGAATCCCTGCTCTGAGAGAACAAAAAGACAAAGCTGGCTAGTAGACAGTCAGGTTGTCTTGTCGCATATGATACGAGGAGCTGCCATTCATTACAGTGAGGAATGAAAAGCTGAAAGGAAGTGAATGCTTTTTACAATGTCCTCATGGCTCGGGCTTCGTTTGTTACTCCTCAGTGGATTTTCAGTCAGTCAGTATAATTCACGTTTTGTGCTTACTTTGCTTGTCATCCAGATATTCAGATATATTTTTTAAATTTATTTAACCTTTATTTCACCAGGTTTGTCCCATTGAGATTATAATCTCTTTTACAAGAGAGACCTGGCCAAGAAATACCAACCAAAGACCAATAACACCAATTTTAGCCACAGCAGCAAATTAGCTATAGCTAACTTCAGTTTCCCTTTCCCTCTCAATTTTAAATCCACATTAAAACGGCAAATTAAAAAAGTACAGCAAAAGTATATAATAATAGCTACAGTAACAAATATGACTACCTGCATGATCTCACTTTTTTGTTGTGTCCTGATAAAATATATATTTTTTTCATATCAATTGAATTAGTAATTTGGTCCTGTCTCATAACCCAATGGCTGGCGGTTCAATTCTCAGGTGAACCACTGCTGTTGTACCTTTGTGAAAGGCACTTAACATGAATTCAGTAAATATCCAGCTATGTAAATGTAACACTGAATAACATGTAAAAAACTGTAAACTATTGAAGTCACTCTGGATAAGCAAAATGTAATTTCTTATTATTATCAGACTGTGCTTTGTGCTTGGTTGGTTGATAATCTCAACAGCATGTCATGCTGACTTATGCCAGATGATTACTCTTGACATATGTAAGGTCATTCTATAACTGTGTGACGTGTTAGGGTGTAATATGGCTTTGCATTAATGTATTGCCATTCACAAGCTCCACCCTATTCAGTTTATAACCTCTCCACCCCTCCCAACGCCAAGCATAGGTTAATTGTTTCTGACAAATCAATGAACACTCAAGAATCAAGCCACCAGATCATTCAATACAATAAGTTACACTAATCCTAATATGGTATGACTGACCTCGAAATACTCTCCAGTTTGTAAAGTAAATCAATTATTTTGTGTTTTAATTCTGTCAGCCTGTGAGCGGAGGGAAGGATGTGTTGTGCTGGCTAAGTGAGATAGATTCAGCCATTACAAACACAATCCTGCTACACGCATAGGAGTGTCCGACTCCAGGCATCCAGAATTTGTCATTCCAGTTCTGCAGGTACAGTCCATGAACATTACGACCTAAGAAATAATACGTTCACGGTGAGGTGACCTTATATTCCACTGTGCCATGGTAAAACATGCTGGTTCATTACTTGAGTAATAAAGGATGACTTTTTTAACAAAGTGGCACCAGCAACAGGCCGATTTATTACACACCATGAGTGTTAAACTGCATTGGATCAATACTTAAGGAGAGGGGAGAGTCCTGGGGTGCTATGTGTCATCATTTTAATGAAATATAGATTTGAGACTATTAAACAGCTCGCTGGTGTCAGGAAAATTGCTCACTTGTTCACCGCTAAACAAAGCCATCTGTTTAAGAGGAGAGCAATCGATAGCAGGCCATGACCAATATGTACCGTTCAAATGTGAGCACAGTTGCACCTGAGACCACAGCATAAATCAAAGTGGAGGGGTCTGTGGCATTCCACAAGGTGTTTGCGGCCCGGTGTTGGTGGAAGAGGCCACGAGGCCAGAGAGACAGGGAGGGAATGCAATGGCATGCCCGCGGCACTGAACTGTCCCATTGCAAACGAGGGATTGTGACTAACCAAAATGTCCAAATACTGTCACACGCAAAATTGCAGTGTTTCAAACTGTGGGCGAAATGAGACGCAAGCCCACCTTCTCATGGCTTTTTTCCAAGCTGAGCAGCAGGGAGCGTGCCAGAGCTGGTCAGGAGCCACTCAACTCTGGAACACAGATGGAACGCAGAGTTTCACCGTGAGCAGCCCTGAGCGCCATACAGAAGGGGGCTATGAAGGCTGTGTCGCCTCTCTGCAGGGAGTGCGCCCTCTTGTGGTACCTGATGGTTGCACAGCCTGCAGCTGCTTGATTGGGCATTGGACTGGAGCTGTGTTATGAGGGAAACACTGGGTGGCTGTCCATGGACCTGTGGCCTATGGTATGGGTTCTGTTTGGGGTATACAAGCGAACAACACCCCGCCAAAAATCATGTACACACACTGCAGCCACCCCTCACATCATCGCACGGGCGATGTTTTTAATCACTGAACACAAGGTGTCTAAACAAACACAAAATAGTTGTCCTCTAGGTAACATTTCCTAAGGAATAGGCAAGTATACAATACACTTCTGTTGGTTCTTAAAAACAGTATTTTTTCTGTAAGTAAATTTGCTGTACATGTGCAGTTTTTTAAGTTATCCACAAAATGACAATAACTGTTCCTCAAGGATGTTTTCTAACTAAATACTTAGGACGTGCATGACAATCCATGTAGAATCTGTGTGGTGTAAAACCGGTTGACTTGAGGACAAGCTTTTCTCTCCACTTGTTCTTCCTGAACACGTTTACATCTTCCATCCACATCAATCCAATCAGATCAAGCCAATCAAATCAGCTTTTCAGTTTAGTTTAACCAGTATCCCCCCTACCTTGAATTTCATCAGTTCAATTAGTTGAATTTCTGTTTGACATTATCCATGGTAGTATACACACTGACAGAAACCTTCTGCAGTCAGATAACAGTGAAAAACAACAGCCCTCCCTCCAGGAAAATTCAACTAATGTTTTGAAAGCCGCTTTTAATATTTTAAAAGTATTTTAAAAATGGCTGCTTTCATATTTTCACTTCATTTTTCAACAGCAACCACAACAAAAACCATACTAATAATCATGTCTAGATGAAAGTCAATTTCTGGCCCTTTTGTGATTCTGCTGTTAAATACTGACATTTTCAGTGCTCTGGTCCTTTTCATGTGCTGGTATAAGCCAGTGAAACTCTTCCAATTTAGTGGTAATTGAAGCCTATCTGAGTTAGCATTAACAAATACTTTTTTGTTGAAGTGCTCCTTGTCAGTCCAAAATGGAATATTGTGTATAATCATCAATGGTGATGGTTTAAATATGCTTTCAGCTGCTCGGCCAACAGCTTTGTCTGTTATTTCTGTCTGAGCATTTTCTGATTTGCAGTTGTAAATGTGCATGTTGTCATGTGTAAAGAGCAGTAAATATGGGAATAGCCTTTTGCTGTGTTTATTCTTTAAGCTTCTGGCAATTAAGCATATTTGACAACCAGGCATATTTTGTATTTTGACAAATGTTTACAACAGGCCAACATTATGGCAGTGCCTGTTCACACAGAAAAATTTTCTTGAGACACATTTGGAAAAGAAGTGATTGCAAGGCTCCAGCAGGATGAGTAATTTTTGTTATTGAGTGCTGTGTTAATGGCTGCCCAACGCTGGCTGAATGACTCATGAGAGTATGTTGAATGTCTAAGTGGATGTAATGTCCCACTGAAAGCTGGTCAAATAGCTTTGTCAAGTCTGTGGATGACAACATGACACTTTAAAGGTTGTCACTGTACACTTTCATCTTATCTAAACCACCCTGTCCCCCCATGAAGGCTTCACAGTCAAATGTCTTATGATAGGAAACACTTTTTTAGGTTTTGAAATACACTTGAACCATTCAGAACTAATTCTAAAGTTATATTTCAGATATGTGTGCATGCTCTAAACATACTTCACTTCAAAGAGGAAGCTGGGAAAATTGCTTTGTGGATAATAATTTGAACACTAAACTACTGGTTAAATCCCACCTTTTTCTCAGAACTGAGAGCCCATGGTGGTGCAATGATGAATGGAATTAGTATGCAAAGTTTGAATTTGTATGTGCTATAATGAGAAGAAAGAAATGTGCCACTTCAGTTCTGCCTGAATTTCTTTACATGTTTTGAGAGCAGTAAAATGTCTAAACTACCAACTTCAGCATACTGTGCATCATGCTGGGTTGCATGTTTGATGTCTCAAGTGTTAAATAAATAATAAATAAATGGCCAGACACTGTTAGCTCTGGGCTCTTTTCCTGATTTACCCTCTGGATTCTGGACATACTTCCTGAGTTTCTTGTACTACATAAACAGTATTAACTATTTATAAGGGAGACACATCATGGACACTGTCCAGATCAAGTTATGTGTAGGTTATTTTGCATTTGGAGGTAAAAATCCCACTTTGGTACCACCCTTGAGTTTAGCTATGAGCTGTGCATGCAAACAGGCCCTAAGTGAAGGTATGCGAGAACAAACCCGGTGTGCTAAAAAATCAAATTATAATGGAATAAGTGATGAAGAGGTAAGCCCACTGTCAGTTATGATAATGCATCCACTTTAAATGTGCTGGCAGCAGCTCAGTGCATAATTGAACTGAGAAGGGAGGGCCTGTGCCTGGTTTCCCTGCTTAACGCCTCCAGTGCAGTAGAGCATAGTCCAAGTGATTGGAGGAATCGTTACAGTTCTTAAATTTGCATGTAAATAATAATTTTAAACAATGTATTGCAGATACAACTCAAACACTTTTACTTTACTTAGCCTGAATGCATGATGTGGTTTTCAGAAACGTGGATATATAATTTGAATATTTCTAATCACTGTTTGGCTGAGTGTAACTGTCTCTTGTGCTTTCTGAAGGAATGTACCAGTGTCTGCCATTTCTTTTTCAGCACAGCTAGTAGTGTCACCCTTCAAATTAATACCCCCAGCATTGACAATAAGCTAACAAGCTACAGCTTATATAGGTGACATATGCCTGGTGGAAAATATAATTACAGGATGTTGCTAACTAAATAATGAGCCGTATTAATAGCGAATCAAATTACGTTCCGTCAAATCAATCTGACAGTCTTTTACTCTAATTTTCAAATTTGCATTTTATCTAAGAAAAGATACGTGGAAGTCTTCACTGACTCTTCACAAGATCTTATTTCTTGACAAACTGCTGGCTATTATTTTCCTATACAAATAACAGCACATGTCCTTGGTTTATTGAAATGCAAACAAACCTTTTCAGGTAAATCTGACTCCCTGTGAGAGTAAATCAAGTCAAGACTGAGGAGGCTTAGTCTCACAGGGTAGCTGGTGTGACACTGTGGCAGGTCTGGCGACAGCGGTGGACAACGGAGGCTGACAGGTTGCGCTGTTACCAGAAAGGCTTTAATAAAGGCTGCATGGTTAAACAGTGAGAGGCAGCCACTCAGAACCTCCTTCTGCCAGAGGTGCTTTGGTCCCCTCCAAAGATAGCCATAGTGAAGGGAGGCGGGAGCGTAGTGAAGGCTCGCTGAAGAAAGAGACTGCTGTATGATGTCTGTAGCAGTGGGAAGAGCACAAAAGATAGCAGTATGTAGAGCACACACTCTCTCTGCTTAGACCATACAGTGCTTCATCTACCAATAACATCTGGCTGGAGGCTGCCCCAGAATGGTAGGCATATCATGGAGAGTTTTGGTCCCACTTCACTTAAATCAAGCCACTGCCCCCAACACTGTTTTAATTTTGTTGTTTTTAATGTTGGTGTGTAACTAAACAGCCACACACCACGGCACCCTGGTGTGTTGTGCTTTGGTTTTAGATCAAAATCTAAGAGCTCTGCTCAGTCTCCAGTCAGATACAGTGGAAATACAGGATGCACCGGTTGCCAGTGTTTTTAAACCTTGCATAGAAATACATTATTACTGTTGTCAGAACCTTTCCTTCTGATGGTTCTGAGGTTTACAGCTATACTTAGCAAAGCTGTCTCCAGGTAACCCTTACAGTGCCCAGTGTCCATTAACTGAGATTGACAGATGTCAGACTCATGGCTGTGGCCATTTCAGTAAGCCAGCAGCCTCAAACCTGACACCATTCAGAGGGCCTGTAACATCATACTGAATACAAATAAATTACATCTTATCTGCTAGTTTAGAATTCATATTAACTGTTTCAAGCAGGTGTGGAGGAAGACCCTCGGTCCATTTGGCCCAGACCAGGGGGATATCACAAACACTCCCCACAGGGACAATCAAACAATACAGACAATCTCAATTTTACCACAATACATGCAAGAATATTGTAAAATATGTTAGCAATAATAGTTGCTAACTTCTATTATCTGATGTCATCTGAAGTTGCTGCAAAACGAAAAAAAAAACAAACAAAAAAACCATGGTTGTCACTAAATAATCAAGGTAAAAATAAGTGCCGTATGTAGATATTTGCAGTATGATGTTAAGCATACTGGGTCATGTTGTTGAACTCAGTTTCAGTTTAATTGCCACTTGCAGCCGTATTTGAATAATTTGAATGCATAGGCAATTATACGATCATGAACTTATGGCTGATTTTATTGCTTTAGTAATTGATAGATAGTGTAGTGTCAAATACATTACTATGTTGTTACTAAAGTACTTCCAGTTGGTGTAAACTATAATTATCAATGACTCCATGTGCTCAATTAACATGGCAATGAAAAACGTATTCTTCTCATGAAATCTTTGTAAATGATAGGTACAGCAATGATGATAAAGCTCCCAGTGGCTTAAGATAAATAATACCTAAAAAAAAAAAAAAAAAAAAAAATATATATATATATATACACACACACACTCTTCTTGTTTGGGATTATTTTAATTAATAATTACTTTGAGATTTTTTCGCTTACCGAAAGAACTGCTGAGAAACTTATTATTTATGTGTGTTACATACAAGACATTGCTGCTGTCCATCAGGGACCATTTGTCCTTTCCTATCCCTGGTGGTTAAGAAATATCCACTAAATTCACTTATAAATACAGGAACTTCCAATTGTGAATTATTAGGAAGGCCATTGGCATTACCTGCAGATACTGTTGTCTCACATATGGTGCGCATGCTGCTTAGCAAATGCCCAGCATTCCACTAACACCAACAGGGTGAGAGCTCATTACCTCTGCATTCATTTATTTTCTTGATGTTGACCAGTACTCAATGCATTACAGAAATAATTCTTTTTTTCTGTTGTATGATCTGTACAGGAAGCTTCACATTACAATTGTTCATCATTCTGAGCTTGCGTACCCTATTATGAAGCAGTTCACTTAATCACTGAAACTCTTTGGCTTTGAAGCATATTGTGTAAAAGAGGAACACCAGGATAAAGACAATATGTTGTTTTAGTTTGTGTTCTAAAGGCCCACCTTTTTCTCCTACATATCATGAATTGTATAAGCTGTTAAATAGCAATTTGATTGGTTAACTACAAGGGGGCGTTGGGCCCTCAGCAGTCCTGATGTTTATATTATTGAGTGCCTTTTGTTGTCAAGAGCGGGCACACTGTGCTCCGATGTGATTGCACTCTGAAAAGATACCCTCTAGGCTCTGTGACTTTTATTTTATCACGGAGTGGTTTTGCCATATTTCTTATATATCCTGTTAATTTCCCATTCTTTGTGCTTTTCCCTCAACTTTATGCTTTCATCTATACTTTTTATTTAATTTCTTGAAACCCCTGCTATCCATGCATGAAACACTTATTGAATGGAAGTCTCGGAATAAAATTTGGCAAGATCATTGTTGAAAAGTTAATGTATTTACACCTGAAGTGATCTTAAACTTGTGTAGTTATCCACATGCTCAGGATGTTATGATATTTTGTGCGACAATTTTATTAAATTCAACTAGTTTCAAGAACTATTTGTCACTTAAAGCTTTAGTCAATTCATTGATCAGATCAATGACAGGTCAGAAGTGATTGATATACACACCTATCATTACAAATACATTAAATATTGCATATATTTAACATTCTCAGATCAGATTACCTTTGTATTTCACTCATTATGTACGTTATCTTATTCCATCTAGTCTTCTCCATTAGGTTTCAATACAGGAAAAGCAATGTCAAAGACATCAGAACAGTTTTGCTGACAAAATTCCCAAGGAATTAGGCACATGGTTCTTACAAAATGTAGTATGTTATCTTAGGTCTGTGAATTTCTGCACTCAAGAGGAATAGGACATATCCGTCCATCTCTTTATTGTTTCATGTGTAAGTGAAGCTGGTAGTTTGTAGTGTGATTGTGGGGAAAACACAAGGTGGGTACCTGCTTGAATAATAACACGTCTCGTGTAGGGTTGATAACCTTTCAGCTGATTTTTTCAATTAGGGCACACAGCAGGAGTAAGGAAATTAATTCAACAGACAGAACGTGTCATTTATTTATTTATGAATATGAGTGAACTGCACAGAATAAACAGGAAACAGTAATCTAGACAGACTGCCATTCTAAAAACAAGTGGGATTTATATACATTATATGGTCTTGGAATTGTGGTTCATTAGCAGTGCTAATGCTTCAAGGTCTCCTCTTATGTTGAAAATAAAATTTGTTTGTAAAGTTGGACAGACAAATGGGTTGTGCGCCCACAGCCTGTATACAGAATTTCTCTCAGGTGGCTGAGACATGTAACAAGCGATGTCCATTGCCTGAGAAACACCTTTGAAATCACAAAAAGCACACTCTTCAATGCTGTGAAATGCACGTCATATGCTGTGAAAATGACAAGTTTATTAACAACTGAAAACTCAGTGCGTGACAAAGACAGCCTAATTAATGATTGGATACTGGTGAGTCAGAGCTTTCATTTGATTCTAGCCAATTATTACTCTGTATGTTCATGCTTAAAAATAGCTACTACAACTGTGTTGTGTACTGTTTTGCCTTTTGGGTTTCACAACTTCTTGGGTGGAGGGTGATCTCCACTGCATGTTGTTTAAAGTGTACGTCCGCCATCTCGCTGGAAAAATCAAGCTGATATTTTTAGATTTAATTTACAGGTATACCTCAGTGGGAGCATGGAATTATTTTTTTTCTTATAATTCCTTAGAAGAATTCAATAAGCAGGAGAAAATGAAACCTAGGATGGTGCCCAAGCACCAAGCAGACATCCCTTATGAGACTGGTTTATAAATATATATTATCATCATATTAAACTACTTTGAAGAGTTTCAAGACTCAACTAAAATCCTGTTCTCATGTAAAGGATCTTTCAGAGTGTTGTCCTACCTACTACCTCCTACCTTAGAGGTTTAGGGTTAGGGTTTAGTGTTAACCCTAACCTCAATTCTTGTTGTGCTTAGCATCATAACATTACATTCAGTGACGGTGAAGCACACGCTATATTCGTGTCTGATACATCATCATGTGTATCGCCTGTATGAAGTAGAAACACTTAAGTGGGCAGAATCTTTCAATACTTTAAAGGTCAATCTCTTCGCTTTGACTTTGGCCTCTGGGAGACCTTGGCACAGAGCAAGAATATTTTCTATAATTAACCTAAAGGCCAGAGCACCATCTTCAAAACAATTTACAGGTCTGATTATCAGCATGATAATTCTAAGTTGAAAATTCACTGCACAACTCATTGCACAACTCCCTGAGCTTGTGTCAAATGATTCATATCATTCAAAGTTACATTTTAATAACAGTTCAATTCATTAGGCCTGCCAGAAGAATGTCATGACTGTTCTGTTTTTTTTTTTTTTTTTTTTGGTTTTGTTTTGTCGAGTAATGTCACTTTCCTCCAAACCTGTGTAATTCTCCTCTCGAGGTGACAAGGTTGTTCCACATGAGCTACCTCCCTAATAACGGGCACAGGCCTCCCAGTGAAAAATCCATTAAGGCCAACTCATGCATAGTTGATTGAACATCTCCTACAGCCTGCTAAAGAGAAGAACAATCCCACAAATCCTAAATTAATCAGAAATAGATTAGTTCACGATTATGGGAACTTTCAACCCAAATGTGCCCCAAAAGCCGTCTGGTGCTACTGTTTTATTCATTGCACATTCTTAAAGTGAGCTGTAAAATGTCACAACTGAATGACTTCAGCCTCAGACCTTAGGGGCAGTCTGTTGAGTCTTAGTGTTGCAGCTGCAAATTTAGTTAAATATATATCTGCTGGAGAAATCATCATTCCCTCTTAATGTTATTTATAATGGTTTTTGGATCCAAAAACCAGCTTTTAGCACTATTCATCATTGTAAATGACAACCTCTTCTTAATGCTGAGAAAAATAAACAGGTTATATTGACATTGTCTTGATCAGATTCTAGACCCCTATCAAAAGGGCACACAAAGCCAGCACTGCAAACTTATATAACAGGCTACATTGCTACATTGCTATATTGTTGCTGTGTGAACAGGAAAAAGAAAAACAGCTGCATCAAAGATGCCACTTTCTGGCAAGCAAGCAAGTAAACTTCTCTCTCTCTGTATAACAAGTGCTGAGAGGCAATAGAGTGGGGGGTTATCAAAGAAAGAATTTATTTTAATTAATTGTAAAATGTCTTGCTTCTAAAATTAGATAAGGCAAGTTTATTTCTCCTGGTTTGAGCTGCATGTGTTTGTCAATCTAAAATCTCGAAAACCAGCTAGCTAGTGCAGTTAGGGAATATCTTGAAACATGTCACAATTACATTTATGAGCAAAGCAAAGCTAAAAAGTTAGGAGCTTAATCAATTCCTGACACACAAGGACCAGTAATTCTTTGAAAAATCCTTGTTATGATGCTGATAATGATCGAACTGAAGAAGTGCACATCAATCACATGTGCTTCATTCTGTGTTTTTATTGGGTATATAGAAACAACAGTGTGAGAAGGATAATTAATTTAATTATGTATTTTTTGGAGTATTCAACCTCTGTAGACTTCAAGTATTCAACCGAGACCCTCTTAGCTGGGCCAGCGTAATGAGTTGGTATTCAATATTAATTTGAATGCAGCAAACTTTCTAGTTCTGCGCAGATGCAGTTTATTAATATCAAATGTATTAATATGGCTGAGGGAGGCAGGAAAAAAGAAAAGCACACTGTGTGAAAATTCACGGCGAAGCTTCGAGAACACGTTGTACCCCGTCCTCCCTCCGCACAGAGGTTCAGCGTTCTGTTTGCACTATTACCTCAGACATCCCATTCATCCTGAGCCGGCCAATGTGGAGGAGACAGAACCAAGGACGCCGGCATCAGGGAAGGCTGCGCTCTGTGAAACGGCGCAACCAAGCATGAAATCACCTCTCTTCAGCTTTAAGGGCTTACATGGATTTTTAATGATGAGTCCATATCTTTTATATGCCAAATATACTCAATGACTCCATTCTTTTCAATGCATATTTAAAGATACCGAGGAGGATGAAACTATAACAAGATTAATGGGATATGCATACCTGGGTTCGGCGCATTTGTTCACTCTAAATTAAGGTTGAACCCATCCCGCAAAAGAAACTGTGACTTTTACTTGTTTGAAACAGGGTTAATGAGGTCACAAAACGTGGAAATGGTTCACATATCACATGAGGAAGTATACGGGCTTGCTTTGATTTAATTAAGCTATGCTTCAACAACATGCCATTCAGAGAAGGTGAAGCTGTTGGTTTGAAAGTTTTGTGTTTTGAGTTCAATGAAACCATTTAACACTGCAGCCCTGCAAAAGGCTTCTTTTGCCAGTTACATCCCATTCTTTCACCATTAAAACCCGAAATTTCCATTTGCCTTTTGCTACATTTGCTACTCTCTCACTTTCTGCAAGTTAAATTTATGAGCCCCATCCTCCTAAGAATATATCACTGATGCATACCTGCCCAATCAAATAACAGTTTCAAATGAAAGTATGAATTTTGACCATCAACTACTTCAGATGAAATTATATAATACCATATAAATAATACAAAATAGCCAAATCAAAAACAAACAATACGAAGAAAATATACTCCAAAGAATACTGCACCCTAGTTTCTCAGAAGCTAAGCCACTTACTCTTCTCAAACTGTATTATGTACTACATGACATATATTTGGACTGGTAAAAACAGCTGTTATATCTTGGTTTTCATGGTTTACCTCATATGGGCTGTGATGTGTGTGCCCATATAAGGAAAAATGTAAGAGAAAAGGGCATCATCTCTCTCTCGACACTCCAGCAATTTTTGTAGAGGTCTTTCTTTTTTGGTAGAAATCCTGAGTTTTTACCTGTTGCCTCTTTTATGTGGCAAGCTGGTGGGTGGCACTCATTTTTCAGTTTGTTGTTCTAATGTGTTTTAGTCTCTTTTGTTCAGAGACCCCCAGGTCTGACAGTCTGTGGCAGAATGGTCTGGCCTCTGCCTTGTTATTTCTTTGTTGGTTTGCCATCCAACTTACACCCAACTGTCGTTATGATGTTGCTGCTTAGTTTGGTTTATTTTATTGTTGGCAGCTCTCTGGTTTGAAGGCATGTTTTGTTGCTTGTTGCATGTTACTAATTTGTTTATTAGTTTATGTTTTTGTAATGTGAGGAACTTTTGTGCCATATCAGGCATATGTAACTTTCAAAAGGGAACGTTCTGAGACTTTCCAATTCTTACTTATGAAAGTTTTCAAAAAAGTGCTTAGTGCTCAGGAGAGAGCTCTAAATCATTATCACTTTTAGCATTCAGTAGCTGAGCATTAATCACTACCGGTTTCTGTGGATGTATACCATTTCTGGGATGGTTAACAGCCCTTGACTTCATCTGTGGCATGGCATGCAGGGTATCTCAGAAACAACATGATGTGCTGTGATTTATTCTAGATGCAGAAATGAAATTTCACAGATGGGGTGAAAATGAATACAAATGCATTTTATGGGAGAGAAAATTCAGTTTCATGCAAAAATGTTTATACATATTCCATTTTTATACTGTTGCTGGTGGAAACTAAATCAAGAAATACAGCATTTATGTGGCATGAACAAAATATTTCTGGTATACAATAAATTTCGACAGCAGTTAGAACAAATATGTTGGCACTCATGGAGCAATGTTTGAGATTTTCAGCATAGGCTAATTCAAATTAGCACCTCACCATGTACTGGTGGTGTTCCGGGACACAGGATATACAGCACAATTCTAGCAGTCTGTTGGAATTCATTTAGAACAAGCTGCCAGTTTTTTTTTTTTTTTTTTTGTTCTCTCCTCACAAATAGTTGCAACGTGACAAGACAGGCAGTACAAGAAGAGAACCGGTGAGATATATAGCCTCAAAAAGAGATGCAAAGTTGTGCAAGATTGCTTCAAAAAGAACGATTACGCTGGTGTGAATTTTTATTCAGCATTCAGCCATACCTTCCATCTGCTCCAAAAAAGCAGAGGGCCTCTAAGAGCATATGGCTATACAACCAGTGGGCGCCTGGAGAGGCACTGAAATCAAATAAATCATTTACACTAAACAGCGTGGGAATAACTCTGCGTGTGATTAGTATGCTACACACACTGCATATGCATAATATAGCCACAACTGAGTAATATGGCACAGAGGCCTCAAACTTTTTTTTTTAAAAAATGACAGTGGTAAAGGGTCTCTGTTGCATCTGTGTGGGCTGACGGCAGTGTTAAGCGTTTGATCAGCCTCAAGGAAGTGCAAGCAGCCATCAGGAGGCATTGTATTTCCATAATCTCAACACATGGAAACTTCAAAGTGATTCAAGAGTTGACAGCCACAGCGCTGCAATCGACAGCATTAACAGGATGCAATAAAGCACCATTGTACTACTGCATATGCTGCTACTGCAATAACAATCAGGGGAAATCCCATCTCTGAGTTTGTCTCCAATGTCATGGGCAAATGGGCAAAGTGATTCACACTAATGAGACATCTGTCACAAGTGAGAATCAAACATGGCATAATAACCAAGACTACGACCGTAGCTTTCACCACACATCTGTTAAGTGAGCCCAAGTCAAATACTGTATAAACTAGGCAAATATACAGTTCACATCATCTAGGCTACGCAGCTTTGCTATCGTTAATGATAAAGATGCCAATGTGCATTTTCATTAAAGGGCAGCCATACCCTTTTTGTTAGAAAACACTGGTGAAGAGTCCAGCATGATGGTGAACTAAATGACACCGCAAGACGAAGAGGTGCAGTTGCCGTCAGCATGAAGACTGACCATCATCAGTAGCGTGTGCCAGGAAATTAAAGAGGCTAATGATAAAGACAGTGGTCACCTCCCAGGAGTAATGTGGCTGCCAAATTTGCTTGAAGTGCAAAGTTTCCAGTTCATACATTAGATAATTTGTTGCTCATTACTGCTTTGGCAAAATGATGCTGCGTAAAAATAAAGCAGTGAAAATGCAAACACTCTGGAAATGTAGAAGAGAAATAGGAAAGATGCACACTTCAGGAAAAAGGAAGTAGCTGTGGATGGTGTCAAATTTAGTTTGCTTCTTTATGTAGTAGTTTCTACCCTTCGTTGAGTAGTTTCTGCCTTCTCATTAATTAGAATGTGACTCAGTGTGGCCTCCACTGAGATAGGCTCCTGAGGGCACAGCACATCTTGGAGTTCAAATAAAAATGCTAGAAAACCTATATTAATACATTCCACAGTTACGAAAAGAGTCTTGGAAGTCTTGGAAGACCCTGAATGACCCTAAATGATATAACTCTCTCCCCCTTTACACAGTTGTTCATGTAACCACAACAGATGAATGTTCTGCCAAAACTACACTACTTTTTCACCATGCTTCCAGTGCCCCATGCTTTGAAAAAGGTTTAACTTGCTTAAATAGCAATTCTACATGAAAACATGAAAATATGAATGGAAAAAAAAAACAAAGTGTGTTTGTGGTACATACCATCAAAAAGATAATTCACCTTCCTGGACAGCCATTGAAACCTTCATTCCAATCAAATATGAAATCAAAATTGTCTGTGTATTACTGAATCCATGCAGAAACCCCCACATCTAAAAACCCCTGTCATTATGAACACACTGGAAACAAGGAAAAATTGCAGGCTGGCTATTTGGGTTCTTCTATTAGGAAAAATTCATTCACACTCACACTCATTGTCTGTTCCATGATGGAATTATTTAACCCTAATGAATTTCTAGAAAAAATCACTGTATGCAGATATATTAATGTTATATATTTGCAGATAAAATATTTCCTCTGATCAAAATTCCAGTCAGAACTGTATCCACACATACACTTCACATGTAGATTTTAGTGGTAACCTGGCACCTCTGGAAAAGTGGCCTGAATCTTTCTCTTAACAATGACACACAAGTAAAAAAAAATATTCTTAGGCCCACATAATTTCTCACAAGACACAAAAAATGCACCTCATACAGCACAAAATTCCTGATTGGACATCAAGATTCTCAGACATAATCATGCTGCTGACACCTTTAAGAATTATGGCTCTGCTTAATCATTTAGAACTACTGTAAAAGAGTCCTGTCTATGTCTGAGTGTCTGACTGTTCACCTGCGTATTTTTACAATTGTCATTCTATCTGTCTGTCCAGTCTTGTACGTAATTGTGATGTCTATGTCTGAGCACACAATGAGGAGGGGTACGAGGGAGGATCCAGGAGAGAGGAAGGAAAAAATGTGATGGGGATGGTGGTGGTGGTGGTGGAGTGGGGGGGCGGGGGGGGGATGTTAAAGGTGGACACATGTATCATTTCAGCTCATCATTTATTCATTCATTCATTACTTATTCAATCATGATTGTGGTGTAAATCATTAAATAATAATGTCAATATGTTCAAAGTAATCCACCTAAGAGAAGGTGATGGTGAGTCCAGATTAGGATGCTGGCTGATAATTACATTTGTCTTTCTTCAGACCAATTTTTTCTTTTCATGAAAACAAGTTGTTGAAGTTGTTGAAGTTGTTGTTGAAGTTGTTGAAGTTGTTGTTTTAAATATGTATTATAACAGAACAAAGTAAAACACCACAGAAAGATAAAAGTTAATGTCATTGCTAAATTTTTGAAATTATTGGACATGGCCCTCGCTGAATTTTAACAGCTGTCATGATGCCTTCATGCTTACTCACTTGGTTCATCAGGGTTACTGCTAAATTTAATCCTGCCTATATCATAGCACTGTAAATACATTTTGTAAAAATCATTAAATATATATGAAACATTTACAAAGGATCAATTATAATAGCTTTCCAAATCTTAAAATGTATTTTACATTTAAATCTATGTGGTAACTTTACATCAATATTATATTTTTGTTTGCATTTTCAAAATGCAGACAAAAATCTATTGAGATGTCATATATAAAAAAGCTGGTCTCACATGATTGTCAAGGTGGAGCATTCACCTGTCCCCTAAAACTGAAATGTTTTAGCGCTACATGTTTATTGTATTCCACATTGTTAAATGTTTAATGGAGGATTGTTGTTTCCATTACCAATTCAAATTTACCAATAACTGATCAAATTCAGTCAGTTTCATTCAAACAGGTTAATTGGCATTGTCTATCATTGTAATTTTGTGCTTAGAAGCCATAAATTAGTTAATGAGGTCCACCTGCCTGATTGAAGATGAATTAAATACAAGTGTGTGGCTGCAATGGGGCTTTTTGGAGCCATTTTCTGTAGTTTTTCTTTTTTAATAAATTGCCTTTCCTCCTTCTGCGTGTTTTATCTGCAGTATACCATCCACCATGGTCACAATGGGATTGAAATGAATTCATATTCAAATTAATATATGCTTCATGTATGTATTTGGTGCAAACACTTAATTCAGTCGTTTGACATGCAAAGTACTTTTGAACATGATTGCCGGTGTCACTTCTACTGTAGCTGTGTGTTTCTCCGCTATTGCTGAGGACGTCTCCAGATTATATTTTGTGATAGTGAGCATTTGCACATGAGCAGGAAGCAGTGGTGATCTGTTCAGAGAAACAACCTCCCCAGTAGTGCTACAGACTCTCTCAGAGGACAACAATCTAAATATTTGAATGCCACATGAGGCAGTGTTGGATGTGTAGGCACAGGAGCTGATGACATTGATTCAGTGGTTCATTCCTCCAGGTGCACATGACAAGACAACTTGCTGTCGAGTGAATAGGCTGCCTTTTGTCACATTCATTAGGGTTTCTTCATGCCAAATTATGCATTGTTCCTCAAAAAAGGCCTCTGTTAGTCTCACTGCCTTCCACGGCATGACATTCCCCATCCTCTGCCGTTTAGGATAAATCAGCTGCTGCTGCTCCTTACATTAATCCCCTCCAACTCTTAAAAAAATCACCCCCATTACATAACATACATTTTTCTACAAAGCAGTGAATTGGACAGTATTTTGAACCTGGTATTCAAAAGAGTGGCCTTAATGTGAGGATTACTGGCAATCAATGGCAACGAGTCAACACGTCTATTCAACAACGTCTCCAACGTACACAAGAGCTTTGCAGCTTTGATCAAAGTTTGTACTGCTCCCTCCTCGCTTTTATGTTGCCCGGGTACTGACCACAGAGCCTGTGCACTGAAGGAGGTGATACTTAGCTCTCACACGCAGTACGGGTGGCCTCTTCAAAACGTTCAAGTACATTGACAGCGGCAGCTATGAAATTTCGACAATGGCGTGTGAATGAGCCCTCCAGATCCATGTCAATTCCGATGACTGCAGATTCCCTTCCTCCTCTGCTCCAACACCCCCTTGAGCATTTCATTTGCGGAGTTCCATCTTGTGGGTGAGTCATGCACAAAAACATTACCTGGCAGACCAAGCTGTTCCTGTGCCTGATATAGCTGTTGTTATATTATTGTTTGCCTTTTTTTCCATGGCCGATGCACAAAATGATGTCATCTCTCTGCCCGGTGTTATCACACTGCTAATACCTTGGTCAGGATTGATTGACCCTGTTGTGACCAACTGTGGGGTGTGAGCCATTCACCTAATGGGTACGTGACCTCCATCCAGCATCGCCCCCTCGTCATATGAGCAGCATTGTGTGTGACAGAAAACTCCTACTGAGAATGAACTTGCCCTCGGCCTCAGTTTGGCAATTTCTCAACACCCTCTGGGAGGGTGGTGGGAATATTGCCTGCAGTGTAGTGAAACGCTGATGGCCTCCATGTGAAGTAAAGCTGTTGCTTGTTTATGAGACATCATTCCAGCTTGACCGTTTTTCTTTTTTTTTCTCCCACCGTTCAGTGTCTTTGAGTGATACCGATGCAATTGCAATAAATTTGCTCATCACTGTGTCAGCTGTGCAGTACACCTTCCCTCATAGCTATGTGGGACGTTTCCCCATTTGTAATCACATGCTCATATAGCTGTGACACAGCATTGTGTGAAAAATGTAAAAAGAAAGGCACTTCATTTGAAAGCATGGGGTGCAACAACAATGGACAGTTTGCAAGAACCTTTATTTTTAACTATTTGAATAGAGCAACAGATCAATGATCTCCACCTATTGTTTTAGCAATTAGCTTTGCTGTGCTGTGGCTGTCTGTATTGTGTTCTAGCATTAAATGCACAAACTGTAGGGGATGGGTGACCTTTCTGGCAGAGTTGTCGCAGCCAGTTGGTAGAACAGCTGCATGAGGGTGTGAGAGATGTCAAAATGGCTGGCGCTTCCCCTGTCAATGTTGGAGGGCGGTCAGGCAAGTGTTATCACATGGTGTCAGAACAGCATATAAATGTGCATAACAGTAGTTGATAGATGTTTGTGCCTCCCTGTACTCACCTTTTTTTACAATTATCTGTTCACAGTAGATTTTGTGACATCAGCGCTACTGTTTGTGTGGTATAGTGATATATGAATAGGGCTTGTAACTGTAAGATTGCTGGTCTGATTCCCTAGTGGGCACTACTATAGTACCTTTGGGCATTGCAATTAACCCAAATTGCCTCAGTAAATAACCAGCATAAATAAATGTTTACGTAGATAACATTAAAGTATATCCATATGCTGCTCATCATGGCAGTGGGATGTAGTAGATAATGCTATCCTCACATGGAGCACTAATTAATATAGTGAATATAGTATTCCTCTCGTGAATATAAACTGTCAACTATAAATTATCAGGGGACCGGCTTAGGAAATTCACCCAGAAATTTAAAGAATATATTCAAATGAGGAATTAACCTTAAGGTTAGGATTAGGTAAAATTTGTAAAGTCAACACACTGAGTATTCAAGACAATGCAATTCATAAATGCAAGTTACATTTATTAGCAAAAATAATATTTATAAAATATAATGTAAGCAGTAATGCAGTGAACAGATGTTGTTAAAGATCAGAGAGAGGAAGTTAAGGATACTAAGTCTTTCCAATTGATGGGTTGCACTCTGTGTCAGGTTCCCCTGTTAGACGGACAAGGTAGGAAGTCCCGTGTGGCTTTCTCTCTTCTGCTTGCTGGGCTGGGCTGGACTGCAAGACATAACTGGATCCCTTGTTCTTTGTTCCTCTTTGTACAGGAGGCTGGGTTCTTCTGCTGTTGAGGTTTGTGGTCCTTCTCGGTTAGCTGTGGCAGCAACAGTAGTGTGGCGTAGTGGTAAGAAGCAGGGCTTATAACCAAAAGGTTGCTGGTTCAATTCCCTGCTATGGCTCTGCTGTTGTACCCTTGGGCAAGGTACTTAACCCACAATTACCTCAGTAAATATCCATCAAAAATGGATAAAATTGTAACTTACTGTATGTATTTCACAGAATTCTAAACAGAGGTTGGCAGAGTCTTCCATTGCAAGCTTTCAAGACTTGAATTCTGGCCACTTGATTCACCATGGGCAAGCTTCTTGTTAAAGAGACGAAGGAAACATTCTGCATTTGGTGGGGGCTGGATCCCATGGTAGACACTTTAGAAGCATGAAATATCCAAATATCCCAGAATCTCTCCCTGGTGATGTCTTATAAAGGTTGTAAGATAAGGCCAGCGAGGACTGGATATCAACCAATCACCAGGTATGAAACCTGAAAAAATGAGTAAGGGAGAGTCATGGTTTTATGACCCATACAGAAATGGAGGGAGAATTACTCTATCTCTCTGATGTGGTACAGAGAGGAAAATGGTGAAGTTCAGATTAAGACATTCCAAACATCAACTTCGCTACAGTAACAACCAGTGGATGATGGTTTGGAGTGCACTACAACTGCAGACTGAGTAGAAGCAGGTGACGCAGTAGGAGTGTGAGACATGGTGACCTGTATCTTATTTGTGATAAGGATGTCTGGAATATCTCCTGATATGAGCATGAAAAATTCAGAAGAGAATATATTATTCATGCATATACTAATTACACATTCAGATTCATGTACATCCGATTATAAATTAGTAAATAAACACATAAGTGTTAAAATAAATAAATAGCCTGTTTAAATCATTTTCATAGTGGATCTCAATGCCAGGCCTTTCCCATATATTCCTTTATGTAATAATAATATATTTTTTATATAACACTCCATGTTTTAAATGAAAATCAATATATGTTCAACCATATCTGAAAAAAAGGGTCAAAGTTTTTTCTCGGGAAAAAAATGTGCCATTAATAACCCATAAAATTCTAGATACTTACCACCCAGGGGTCCGTTAGCACTATTTAAAATGTGGGACAAACGGTATCCACATGGTATACTTGAAGATAGTGTAAATATAAAACTGAAGCCTAGATTGTTCATTTCTCAATATAAAAGGTAAAACTATGAGGCAAATAATGGAAACTGGTACTGAACATTTTAATCAAAGCAATTTACAACAGGGGGAATCACTGCTGAACAAGTACAATTCCTTTGGTAAATGTGGACAAGATGGAGTATCAAATAGGACAAGCCTGCATCATTTTTCAAGAGGATTTCACCTGTGTGAAGATGCTGTTCAGATTGTCTCCTCATCACCGGAATACAATCAACAGTACTTCAGCCGTATCAATGAACTGCAGTGAATATGAGGGACGCAGGACTGAATGTCAGACCCGCGCGGCTACAGGACCTCCCTTCAAAAGCAGAATTGCCATCGTCGGTGTGTATATCTCCTGAATTGAAAGCCATCTCTATCGGGTGAGCAGTCAATGGGAACTGTTATGCAAATGTGACCTTCAGGAAAGTTGCCTTTTTAGACAGATGATATCAGCTGCGACAGAGGTAGAGAACCTTGGTGCTGGGGTGCCGGTGCTGCTTCCTGCTCTCTCTCCATCCAAATCTGATCCTTGCGAGTATAACTCATAAATCATTTTAATTGTTGTTAGTAAACAGCTTGATCCATAATAACAGTAAAATCAACGGAAGGATTTACTGACGATAATGGCAGTTTGAGTGGTGTCGAGGGTGTACTTACCAGTCAGTCTTTGATTTCATTGGGTCTCACAGAAGTGTTCCCACCAGCACTTGAGTGCTTAGATTATCTCTCACTCAATGATTGGCCAGGTGTCTTTGTAATAAAACACTTGTAAAAAAAAACACAAAACATCCCAGAGGTTGAATTGATCATAATTCTGCTGTTGTATTTATATAGCCCAAACCAATCTTAAACATTACTGGATCATAGCTGTTTGGAGAGGATAAACAGCTTGATATAAATTTACAAAATGGTTTCATTTCTTCCATGTACAGTGGGCTACAGGTACTAAGTGAGATACATATCAGATAAAAAGCACATTCTGAGGCGGCTTTTTTAACTTTTAATTAGATGTGTTATGTTTGTGCTGTGCATCAAGACTCCAAATTTCATAGCTTCTGAGAAGACTTCTAAAGATCTATGAATCTGTAATATTATATGCATCTGTAATATTATATGTATAAACCTACTATGTTTAAAGTATGGAAAATGCATTCAAGTTTATAGTTAATTGTTTTCTGGAGTTGAATGTAATTTAAGAAACATCAAACTTCTACAGGGTGCTTAGTTTGTTCAAGCATAATTTTGCCCCAGAATTCAAGCATTTCTCCTTTCAGGGAGTCAAAACAAGTTTCTCACTATATTACAGTTTCTCAGTATCATTAATGTTGTGTGTAATCGGAGAAGTGTGGACTTTGGAGGCTAATTCTTTGAAAACACAAGGTCTCTCAAATTTTGCATTATCTGATTTTTCACACATTATCTTTTGTAGATATTATAATCAATGTGTCCAAACAATTTCTCTATTTACAGTAAAAAGAAGATCCAGCTGTTGATGAGGTAGACAGACTTGTTACTGATAATGATTGCATTCCAAAGTCCTTTTTGAATGTTCAAACCTTTAAATACACACATTACACACAGTCAAATGTAAGCCTTCAATTATACAGTCATGTGCCCGGATTCTGTATCATAGACCTATTTATAAATTTCCATCAGTCTACAGTACATCTTACTTTAGCCATACATTAAACAAAGGGATGTAGGGGATCAGTGAACTGTCACATCATCTTTCTTTCACCTGATTCTTAGTAAAATATCTGTGAGGAGAAAAAATCTCTAAATGGACAAATGGGGTTTTATGGTGAACGTCATTAATGTGAAATTATAGTTGATCTTGTTTTCATTGGTGAGAGCCATTAAATGGCACTCAAGTTGATCTTAGATGGAGCTAAGACCCTCTCAGCTTAATGCTTCATCTGATGACATCTGTTCATATGATTCTGATACTGACTGGAAAAGGCCATTAAGACATACCAGGATGGAGATTATCTTTCATCACAGAAACCGCTACAACATTATACCTGGTATAAAAAAAAATCCTGCATTGAATCACTGCAAGATGGAGCGTTTTGATGTGGTTTCAGTCTTTGACATTGCATGCTCTACATGATTGACCACTACAAAAAAAAAAGCTGCAACAGCATACATAAAATGTGCTGGTGTTTTCATCTGGTCAGCAGTGTGGCAAAGTGATTACTGTCTAAGCATTATTATTCAATGGTTAGTAATAACTATTTGAAACTAGCATACTGTATATCAAACACCAGTGTCTCGGTTAGTGAATTTTATAATATTCATTATAAATCATTTCATTGAATATGGTGACCTATTTGAAATTAAATACTTACAGTTACCCAGCACCCAAAAATAGTTAAAATAAACCGTACCTTTCTCTTTCCTCCTACAAGGCTATTTATTAGCAAAGTATGTTCCTGCATTCAACAGACTCAGAATGATCTGATGTAAAGGCTGATCAAAATGAATTGGAATTGGTGAAACTCATGTAATTAGCATAACGATCTCATAACTCCTCAAGAAAACGGACTCCTGTTATGATGTACCTACAGGACACTTCCTCCATGTATACCTCTGCGAGGCTGCTTCAGCTTGTTAATGGGCCTGAAGAAATGACAGAAAACCATGGGGTCTTTCAGGGAGCATGTGGAAACTGTGAAATACAGAGACGCATGGAGTACTAAGCATGGAGATAGCAGACAAAACCTGAGCTAAGCAGACCCCACCACACCAGAGGAAGGAAAACACAAAGGCGAGCTATTAACAAGATGATATTAATCCTGCAAAAAGAAAAACAACTCCAAAACGAGATTTTACCACATATTATAACAACTTCCAAACAATCCATAAAAACAATGGTTAGATTGTTAACAATTTAATATCAACATGGCAAATGATAATAGCAGCAGAAGTCTAATAGAGTTTAATAAATAAAATGATACAGCCAATCTCAATTTAATTTCCAGTTGAAACAAATTACTCAATAACAGCAATGCTGACACCAAAATGAGTTTTGCGACTACAGAACTGTAAGAGATAATTGTAACAAAACAAAAATGAAGCAATTACACAATCAAATAATTGCAATGTACTATAACAAATTTCAGGAAACAGCACAGTGTATCCTTAGCTGCACAGTTAGATATTTATTTCAAATGACAATTTAAACATAAAGGGAGGAATTATAAATTCAAAAGATTTACTTGTATCTACACATTTAAAAAGGCTGTGTGTGTGTGTGTGTGTGTGTGTGTGTGTGCCAGATTTCTCCTTCCTCTGCCCTGCATTATTTGACAGCTGAAAGTTTAGACAGAGAAACAGATTGTCAGTCTTGAGACAATCTGTCACGGAGAACTGGCGTGCCTCCATTCAGATAGAGACGCTGTGGCCGCATGTCTGTTGCTCTGACAGGATTGTCAGAGCTATTTGTCACAGTGCTGTTTAGTGATTGGATTGGTGTACCCCCGCGCTCTCCCGGTCCAGCGGCAAATGCCAGTGCCTCGCCCTCGGCAAGCTTAATCACATTATCTGCTGTCTGCGAGCCTCTTTCAATGTAACTTAGCATAACTGAAAAAAAATGTTAGATTACTTGTGGGGATATGATTCCAGATGGAATTACAAGCCATTGTGTTTTGCTGAGGGCTCAGGGTGGGTTACAAATGGCCCGAGTAACTTCAAGAGCACGACCTGCGATCCGGGAAACGCAGAAACGCTGAGGCAATAGCAGCGCGGCAGCGTTCATTAAGCCTCTGGGAGACAGCTGTGACATCTCGCTAATTTTGCTCACCTGCTGGGATCTCCCGGCACCGTGTGATTGGCCAGTATTATTAATCACGAACGAAAGGCGGCATTCAGATAAATGCGGGTTTTATGAATCTATGTGACGGAATCATTCCCAATGCATCTGTGCTTTACTTAATCTAGTTGATTGATGACTTCCCGTTCCGGCGGAATTGAATCAAAGCAGGGACGCGGGATTTGCGCAACGCTTTGTGGACATCTCGAGTCACCGGGGCGAGCGCATTCAGCAGAAAATCACGCCGGTGCAACGGTTTCTAAAAACAGATGAATTACTGCATGTTACAAGACACGGGGTGTTTTTTCGCTGAGGCATGAGAATTCAAAAGAGATAAACACATTTACTGAAGGACCGTAGTGTCTCTGCCTATGCAGCGGCCACCATTTAGCTATGGTGGAACAACGTATGGAGAAACTGGATGTACACACAGTATAGCCAATAACTGTTCGTATGGAATGTGCTGACAGACTGAGTCTGCTAGACTCAGAGGGAGTTAGACAACACAAGAAATTTAGGCACACTGTCTTTACAATTTTAAAAAGCAATTTCCTGTTAATTTGGTTTGTTTTGATTCAAATCATCAAACAGGCACAAGTGAGCCACAGGGGTTGGAACATCAGGAGTAAGAGATGGAGCGCTAGCCGTGGTCTGTGTGAGATGGATGAATTGCCTAATCCTTGTTCAGGTCTCACTTGTAAGCACCCTTTGATCACCATGTACTGGGCTAGCTGTGATGCTGTTGAAAATGAGGAGGCCCAGCACAATGTTTGTCAGTACATGCATAAGCAGGTTTATTTAGCCCATGGCATCCAACTTAACTCATTATACATGACTGGAGATCGAACTGAATACACTTCCTGGGTGTGTTACATTCTGCCTCCTATACCCACTAGGGCAAGCTCACTAAAACTAAAAGTATGCATTATGCATACTGACACTTGTTCAATTTCAACATGCTGTATGATAAAATGCATTCTTGCTACTGTTTGCATTCAGCTGTATGAGGCTGCTACGTATAGTGTCTTGAAGTCCTCATAATGCATCCAAGTAGGTACGATGGGGCCAGTTTATGTAAACTGGGACCCTATTGGACCCTATTTGAACTGCCTACACTGTGTTTGTGAACACATGAGGCACACCTTATGTATCTAGGGGTCCTTTTAGTCTGAACTGCAGAATAATGAAGAACTGCAGTTGGGATATCACACTCCAATGTCATGCATTCATCAGCACAAGGTTAGAAAAGAGGCCATCTATATTAAAATTGGTGACCATTTATTTGAAGGGCACCTTATGTGGACAACATACAACATTAGCCTTCATAGACATTCATGGCTGACACACCACTGATACACTGCGCTTTCAAGCTGTTACACCAATTACCCAAGAGTTTCTGAATGTTCCACTTAATTTAGGTTAAAGTGCATAACCATTTATCATAGGCAATACGGTTTAGGGCAGCTGAGCTAGATTAAAAAGGATTTTTTCCTTCAATTGCTGCACCTAGTATATTTGAATATTTTTTGTATTATTCTTTAGAAAACTATTATTTTGAATATGTATATATGCAAAATAGGTTAATCTCTTTAAATATGCAAAATTTGGAAGTCCAATATAAAGATATATTCAATATATGTTCAAAAGTAAATATATTTATATTTTATTTAGATAGAATAATAAAGGAATACAAAAGGAATAAAGTAATAAGGTATCTTTTATATAAACTTTTGGACACATGAATAACAATGTTTTTTATCTATTAAATGGCAGTGCTCATATAACGTTATGCTTCAAATACATTTCTAGCATATTTGATGAAGCCAGGAAATAAAGAAAATGTAAATTGCTTCTGTAATTATCTGCAAAATTTGTACAAGAATCACTGTACAAGGTTTGGTAACAATACTTAAATTGGCTACTGAAATATTTAGCCTAATGCAATAAAAAGCTAATAAGGAAAGGTCTTTTAAAACCTGATAGCCAAAGACGTTTCTTCATGTTGCTCAGTTATTAAGGCCATTTTCCATGTCTGATGGTGATAATACTACATTTCAAGGTAGGCTATAGAAACCGAGCTTCCAAATGATACTTTCAAAATAATGTTCATTTATATTTTGATGTTTTCATGTGTACAGTGCTGAGGAACAAATGTTATAGTATAAAAATGACATATATGAAAATTGACTGAGCAGAGAAAAATTGTCATTTTAACATAGCTTCCTTGTCTTTACTGTAGCTCAGTATATTGTTATAGTATAACAGAGGCTGAAGAGCAGAAATGGATTACAGTAAACCTGAACAGCTTCAGAACATACCCAACTGTATAAATGGACAATATGTACAGTTGTCCAGCTACATATGATGTCCACGATAATGGCATTTGCTACACAAATAAACAGTGTTTGAGTTCTCTGAAATCTTTGAAGCTCATATAAAGTGGTACCAAAGTATAACAAGAATTATCCAGACATTATTCATGAGCTAAAACTACTTCGCTGGCCTTTCCACCATCTAGTGGTGAAAAGAGGTACTGTTGTTCTTTTGGGGAAGGTGCTCAGTCAGTGAAGGACAGTACTACCAAGGAATAGGAAAATTAAAGGAAATAGGAAATTACATGTTTTGGCACATTTTCAATATACCGTCATCAGTGAAGCGACATGGCAACTTTCAATGTGGTGAATTCCAATGGTCAAAACCTCTTCAATGAAGACTAATGGATGAATTTATTGTGCCTCTTTATGAGCTGGTTCGAGCAAAGCATTGTGTCTGGCATGTGATTTGTAGGTGTGGGCTGTCCTGAGAGTTGACAGAGATGTATGGCAGTAATCATCTCTGATGTGTCTGGCAGAGGACCACAGAGAGGTGACTGACATAAGGAATACTGATGCCGTTACTCTGATTTTGGAGGTTTGTTGGGTTTCAGATTTAGAAAAGGTGTGATCTGTGTGTGCCCCTAGATGCCCCCCACACACACACACACAAATTATTCTTTCCCTATCCTAAACCATCATACTAGCTCGCAGTGCAACATAAATAATATAGAATAGCCCCCACAATGAAAGGACAATGCTGTAAATTTAATGACATTTAATGTTTTTATTTGAATTATCTGAATAGCATTTTAAATTTTGCTCTGATGGGGCATCATAACATGTGTAACACTTCTTGCAGCTATCAGATAAACTATTACCAATATAATGTAAATGTAAATACAATAACAATGACTAATACTAACATAGCACTGTCATGGTGATACACTCTGTGCATAGATCCATATGAGATAACATTACTTAGTTTTCATTACAATGCGAACAGTTTTTGCAAAGCAAGCTAACTTTACATCAATTACCTTTCCTGAAATTATTAAAATGAGGGAATCAAAGTTGCTCAAGTATTCTTTGACTGTGGAATGTGTTCCACATGTTGACAAGAAAGATTGGTCCCTTGTTTGTGCTCTTGTCTTACCCTGAACTAACATTTTGCCATAATTAACTAATAACTAACCCAGTATCAATCAGCTTGTGAATTTTAAACAGATCATTTTAACCATGCTGCCTTCATAACCTGATAATAAGCAAGTTTTATGTGATATTAAATGGATCTCAAATAAGTGTGCAAGGGGAAATGCAAATGGATTTGGCTCAGCTGGATTTGCAATTCTATTCCACTGAAAGAAGCAACCTGACCATTCTGTTCAGTTCTTGAACATGTACAGTTTGCAAAGATGACAAATGCACTTCACTATAGCACAAAGCAATTTACGTCCACATCTTCTAAAATGTCTACATATTATGTTTATCACAGCAAGTGTGAGCTGCCCTCCCTAAATGGGTCCTTTAGATATCCACAATAAAGCATAAAACTGAACTAAATGCAGTCATTTTAAATTGAAAGATGAGGCTTTTTTAATCATCACTGCTGTGTTCTGTTTTAATCTGCACAAGTATAGTGGCTCTGAATGTGGGCTGTGGAAAAATGTGAGTGGCCACACTGAGAAATAGGGGAATCTTTTAGAAGGACCGTTCATTTAGCTACAGGAAATTGTTCTCTGTGAAAGCTTTCCACCTAGAAATGATCCCGCGTCAGAGAAAGTAAAAGATATTGAATAGCCCTAATATCATTCATAGGAGGAAAAAAAGGTTCTTTTTCTGTGTGTGCGCTTCCGCTCCCTGCATGAACAAGAGGAAAGAAATGTTTTGTGATATTGCTTTAAATTAGGTTGTAGCTGAGATGCTCCTGCTTCCTTTCACTTAAATGTATTATAGATGGCACCATTATTTATGTATCCCACTGAAAATGTTATATATTATCTATAAATATGGTATTGGCTTGGATAATACAACTTTTCCACAGGACTTTGTGTTATGAAAAAGACTTTAAAAATTTGAACACGATTATAATTCCTGCTGCATCATTTATTGCAATATAGACTACAAAGTCTTGTAATGGATGCTTAAATTGAAAATTTCCTTTTCAATTTCCACTTTTCATCTTTGAAGCAGATTATCTAAATGGCTGTACTTTCTAAATCAGTAAGAGCAAATAGTAGGTGCAAAGTAAACCATCTTTAAGCCTCTTATGATGAATGCCATAAGCCAAGTGGGAAAGTACAGCCAGAACTGTGATTTTTCAGATGGTGGTAGTGATAACCTATTGTGATATAGTACATTTGTGTTGAGTACAATAGCTTATTGACAGGTCCTTAGGTGAAGCTTAAGTGAAACTCCAACCAGAACTCTTGTTACTCTTACTTTGGCTAACTCTTGAGTGGCTCATTTGGTAAAGGCGCTTGATGTTCAAGTGCAAGATTGAGCCATACAGCCTGGGTTTGATCCCAGCCATGTCATTAACTGACAATGACCGGGAGCCCATAGCAGTGGAGCAAAATTGGTTTTGTTCCAGTGGGGATATAGGGGAAGGTAGGTCAGCCAGAGGCTAATCCATCCTGTAGCTCGTCAGTGACCCCCACTGGATGGTTGAGCACCCACAGTCTGCCTTCATAAACCTGTTAATGAAATGCCCTCCCCTGACTCAAGGCTGTGCAAGCTTATAGAAGCAGTGGCTGACATCATGTGTTGTGGAGGAAGGAATGTGTTTGTGTCAACCTCTCGGATTATGGGTGTGGGTGCAGCTACAAAGCAACTCCTATTACACAAATAGGTATTCCAAAATGGGTGAAAATTGGTGGATAGCATTCCAAATTTAAAATAAAAAGAATATAAACCACCAAATTCTGGAATGAATTATGTGTACACTCAATAAGGATATAATAATTGAATGGACAAAAAGACAGGTAATTCATTTCAAGTGTTTATCTCGCTATAATTGAGAGTTTGGGATTGTTTGGCATATTCAGTTTATGCTAGGCACAAGTGTTGTCCTGTTGACACTAGCTCCATTGAAATTGGTCTTCATCAAAAGATTCCTGTGTTTTCAAACATAACTGACAACAGTACCAGACCAATCACCTCATGATGAGGTGTGGTTAAGTGTCATGAGGGGAAATGTGAGTGAATAACAAAATGTATACAGTAAATGTTCATTTCAGGATTTGTGGTATTGAATGTGTTTAGTGCATGGCATGTGTAAGCTATACCTTTTGGATTACAGTCAAACTTTCTAACAGATCTTCTACATGTGTTTTATTTTTTCAGTTTAGAAATGATGGAACCATCTGTCAGGGAAACCATGGAGCCCTCAGAATAAAACAAAAGTTGCAAAATACCAAATTAATTTTAATGTTGAGAATATTCCTGCTGGCCTGGTGTTTGCTGGATGGACATTTTTTAAATAACACTTCATGTGCCCACAGTTTAAAAGAATATGCATAAATACCAGCAGACCTATTCGCCTAGACACAGAATGAAACAGAAACCAAATCCATTTCCCTAAGGCTGCTTGTAACAATTATTCATGCACCCACTGCCATTTGGCAACCAATCTGATACTCAGCACTGCTGTAAGGATATTCTGCTTGGGTCCCTGCCCATGGCATTGCTTCCCCTTTCTCAGTGTGAGATTTTCGACCCTCAGGTGAAACTGTGATTTCAGCAATACCGAGGCATTTAATTTATGACCGGAGGTCCGGCCGAACAATACATTCCGCATAGCGAGTTGTCATGAACGTCTCTTTGCAAGGTGGGACTGTCAGCAAAGCACCAAGCTTTCCGTTGCTCAACGCTGAAAACCGGTCAGCTAAATAATGATGCATGTCCAAAATATTTATTTATATCTAAATAATGCATCAAAAGATAATAAATGGACAGTTGCTACTGATGTTATGCTTTGGAGATGAAAGTAAAGTTCTCTGAGGCAAACTGTGTGAGGTCCTGAAATGTGTTTAAAAAAAGGACCTCACCAGTGGCAGCAGAATTTGGAATTTCAAACAACAGTATGCATGATCCCATTACACACTAATGAGGTACTGAAAAGGGCTTGACAAGATATGGATTGTAGGGGTGGGGGTGGGTAGTGCAACTATGGATTAGCAAGGTTTTTTATTGAAATATTAGCAGTAGAAGTACTAGCAGCAGTACAGGTATCAGTAGAAACACCATAAAGATTATACAGTGACATGATGAATAAGGGCATCTGTGATCACCTCTCACCTATATGTTAACTGTTCAAATGGAATGCTAAGCATTTTGCATGGTACCTTCAATTCCATTTGATCAGAAAAAAATATGCAGTAAGTCACCAGGAAATGCCAGCAAGCTTATTGCCTGCAACAAGCCACTCATGTATAACAAATGGACACCCTTGAACGTGACAAGATGGACTCATTGACCTCTGTGACCTCTCCAGGTAAAGCCGCCCTGGTTGGCGCAAAGGGCCGCTCGCCCGCAGACACCGGCGCGCGTCTGAAGCGCACAGCAGCCTTGCGCGCTCACCGCCCCTCGTCTCAATCACGGCCGCTCACGGATTTGTCAGCAGATTGTTGGTTTTGGCATTGAGGGGGCTGGCGTTCAGGCTTGGGCGTGATCAACACTGTGATCAATCCTGGGCGGAGGACTGCGGTCTTGACGACCCGACCGACAACTACATCGCGTCGCGCGGTGTGATAAGACGAAGAAGCGGTTTTCCGTTAAACATGCCATTTTTCTCTGTGTCACTGCTTCGAGAGCACGTGCACTTTTCAGCACGTGCCCGCACGTGTGTGTGCATGTTTGCACAAGAACGCGCTTTTCAGGTGCCTGTGCTGTACATTACTCTACATGGACATGTGTGAAGCCGAACAAATGTTAAAGAAGAAGTTAAGGGGCTATACAGCATTTTCTTATAGAATCAGTCAAAGTGACGTTAACCGGGCGCGCAAATCCTCCTTTCCTGCAGGGCATCTCCATCCGATTAATTCCATTACGTGACACAATTGACTCTGATCCTGCTCTCTGAGTAAATACTCTCCAAGTAAATGCCATTTCACTCTACTGAAACTTATTTCCGACCCCCCCGCACGTCAGTCAGTTTGAGATGGTATTAAAAATGAGGAAGAGCCCAGACTCATTATGCAGCTGTCCTTGACAGTGTGTACACCTTGAAGAGCATGTCACGCTAAGGCAGTTTTAATAGAGCCTAATCTATTTAAGACAGCGGATTTGAATTGTGAAGCCAGTTATCCAGCATGTATGGCACCCCACGCCACTAATAATAAGGCTGTAATGTTCAGACACAGCGAACAAAGACAACTGACAGAGAGCATATTTATCATTTATCTTGTTTTCGAATGCTTTTTGATTAAACCGCTGGCACTTTGGTCATGTTGATGGCAAATTACTTGGGCACGAAAGTGGGGCAAATGTAATTTCAAATGTTAGAGCAGAGTCGCAATAAAGCAGAATATTATAACCTTTTGTGCTTTCTATTCCGAGCATGAATTTGCATGAGCTGTTTTGCGAACCAGAGACTAAGGACATTGCGGTCCAATGCTGTGACGCTGATGTAGGACAAGTAGGTTCCGCTGCAGTGAAATGAACCGTTAGAAAGCAAGCACCCTCTGAAAAATTATTTTTGGCAAATATTTGACACAACTTCACTTCCTATGAAAGTACACATAAATAAATACATGAATAAATATACACATACATAGGTATATGGATTTTTCTTCAGGCAAATTACTTGGAGATAATTGTTCATGCTTGTGGGAAAACCAGGCTTAATCATGTACCCAGTGCTGAGGGTGAAGGAGAGCCGTTGAGTTTCACATTGTCGAATTTGTGTATATTCAATGGAGGATAATTTTCTAAGCTACCAGTTCAAATCTTGCCCAACCGATTTAATTCAATCAATTTCATTTCAAATAGGTTAGCTGCCATTGTGATTGTACTTGTTAGTGTTTAGTAGTAGCCACACCTGCCTTACAAAGGCGTAATTAATTACAAGTATGTGGCATGTGGCCGGAGTGAAGAGTCACCTATTTTCTGTGGTTGGTTTGGTTGCGGCTATGCTCAGGTTCCTATGAATATTTAATTTTTGTGTCAAAATGTTTAATTTTGCTCCTTGCATTTTTTTGTGTGTGGAGCATCAGCCAGCACTGTTACACTGGGTCTGATAGAATGCTGACAGACTGACTCACCTGGGAAAAGTTAAGAATGGTTATTAGAGAAAAATTCAAAAGAATGTAGTGAAGTGTATAGTAAAGGGGGAAAGCATTATTAGCTTTTTTTTTATAAAATATGTTGGAAGTTTAATCATTTTCACAGAATTTTTTTTTCTAATGAATTACAATGCAGGAATTAGTGGTCACCTGTGACCTTTTTTTAGTACAATCTCTAATCTAAAAGTACCCCTTCAGTAATATCAGAAGAATGTTTCACTCATACTCAATGTTCATGAAGAATAAATGTTTCCATTGGTGTTTGGGTCTGTTTAAGCTCAAAGTTTACATCGGTTTAGCTGCTGTTAGCACAGGTGTTGCACATACATATCAATGTTGTAAATGTTAATGTCTTTGTAAGAAATGGACACTGAGAAGCCCACAAATTCTACCAGCGGTTCTCTAAACTATCTTTAATGGAACTTCAAGTAAACAAAATTCATTTACCCAATGACTTTGGCAGTGCTTGATTTGCTTAAATCTTTGATATGTACATTCATCATTAACCTATTCTGTAATGAAATGATCTTTTGCTTGGGAGACATTCTTAAGAAAAACCATGACGGGCAGATTCACGGTAAAAATGGCTATGTTTAAAACAAGATCACTCCCACCCAAATACCTCCATATTATAGTACCACATCTAATATTAATCACTGCAGACTCTGCACTCATAGAATGCCCCATAAAATAACCCAAGAAATGTCAGAAGAAAATTGCTGGCTGTTAAGCAAGGCACATATTTTGATATTGATTGCAGCCTATCGTCCGCTCCTTAGAGATTAGCTAAATTACCCTTTTCTTAATTGGAAGTTGCACTTAAGTAGTTCCCAGCAGAACCACACTGTGGGAGAAGATTTAAAATTCCATTAGCTGCAATGACAGCGCTGCAGTCGACTCAAGACAGGGTCTGTCTGATCGGCATCCAAAATGTTCAAGGTAATTGATGATAAAAAATGAGCCTCCCTCAGCACAATGATTGATACCAATGACTTTCTAATTACAGCACTAGGCAGTACTGTCAGGCTTGAGCTTGCAGCCACTGTCTCGTTTATTTGTTTTAAAGGTTTCTTTTTTTGAGTACGAAAGGCTTCACATCAATACAAAAATGAGAGAAAAACTAATCCAAGGACAAAGAGTTATAATTTAAAAAACTCATAGGATTTAGCAGAATTTAAATCTGTGTGTTTTCAGATTTTTATATGGGAATGGTTAATCTTCATGCTGAAATCCACAAATCAAGGGAACGATGAAATCCCATTGTACATGAAAATATATAATATGATTTGTACTTTGCACATTAGTACAAAATAAATAAAATATGCTTAGCTCTATGAATACATAAACAGTATGGTTTAAGGTAATGGCGCTTTTATTGATTACTGTTAGACCCTATTTTCACTTTATATGATATATTATAAGGTGATAAGGTATGTTTTATGATTTTTGAGCACAGTGGGTTGAACACCTGAGATTTAGCTGGCAGCTCAGAATGAACTGCTTGTCAGCAAAGACTGAACTTTCCCCTGTCTCTTCTTTGATATATTGATAGTGACTACATGCTGCTGAAACACACTGGATGTGCATTCTGGTATTACAGGGTGTGTCATAATGTGTTCAATGGGTATCATTACATGTCTCAAAGTATGCAGGGTATGTCACATGCAGTTGTGACAAGCTGAGAGAAGTTGTTCTACTCATTAAAACTAACTGAAGGAAATGCAGGACAGATCAGAATTGTAACTCACCAGACACACAACAGTAGGACATATATATGTGCAATTATCATACAATTTGTATAATATTAATTGTAATATTACTACAATATGTCAAGTATTTGGTAAATGCACCCCCAGGAAACTACTAAGACTGGGTATACCAAGCCTATGCCAACAGTGATGCTTACGAAATTTATAAACATCCTTTTAGATGTACAAATGTTTGTTACGTCTGTCCAACCAAATGCTTTCTCTGTTTTGTTTTTTTTTCCCATGGAGTCCCTGTCCAGAATGCACTTTTTAAAGTCATTGCAAATCTGAGAAGGGAATCATGAAATGGGACTACTCAGGTGCATAGTTTTTTTGATAATTCAAATCACAAATTGGTGCAAAAAGGATCTTAAAGTCTTTGTCTGGTTCTTACCCACACCTCCAGATTTATATCTATGGTACTTTGTATCTTTGGTGTTTATATCTATGGTGCTTTCTGTCTGTCATGCATGGATCACAGAGCCCTTTTTATCATCCTGGAAATGGTATTTTTGTCAGAATTTCTGGCCTCATTAGCATGAACAAACTGTTATTTGCATCTCCATTGAGAGAAATACTTCATGTAAATTAGACTGACTTTGTAAGCTCCACACAATGTCATGAAAACAAATATGTGGTTTCCAAAACTTGCTCCCTGAATGTCTCTCTTGAGTAAAATTCTTCCAAGACTGAATACAAATTGTTTGCAAAAACTGATTTTTTTTTTCCCCCAACATGTGCTTCATTCATTTTTTTTGCAAATACATAAGCGTACACAGTGCTCTTTCCAGCAAAAGCTTACTAATTGTTAGAAAGACGATCATTTTTAAAAAGTAATATTATTTGAAATTTAACCTGATGTGCCATGCTAAAAATGAAAAACACATGAAAAGTCACCAAAAAAAAAATGTAATTTACATGCTAACAAGACAATTAACATTTCTTTAAGTTACATTTTGGTAAATCTCAATTTCCCATGCTCTGTGAATATAATATGAATAAATTTTTTATCTCTTATAAATCTCTTATATAATAGAAGAAACCTGCTGTTTTCTGTGTGATTTAGTGTATACTAAGAAATACAGAATGAAAAGCCCATTATCATAAAGTACATTAACATGTGATTTTTCATTTCTTCTGTTAGTATAAGAGAAACATAAAAAAGGAAATATATATCCTTAATACATTCATTGCCTGTATCTCAGCATCCTGAAAGCTGCAGGCTTCACATCTATCAGAAGTATACTGGTAATGATTTGCTGCAACTGGCTTTGCTATAACAGCCCATGGTTGTCCGTATGAATTTGTACAATGGCACGATGGTGTGCTTCTGATATTGGAAGTGCCTGTGCTTCACCTCTATGGGCCCTCAGCCGTCCTCTCCCTCAGTTTCTCATATGAAGGAGGCAAGCCCTCATTTGCATCTTGGTTTCACACTCCATTTCACATATTCCTCATGAACCCGGAGCTCAGGAGTCATCCTACATCTACATTGGTTAAGGAAACATTATGAAAATGACTCCGCCGTCTGCGAAACAAGAAAGCGGGGCAGCAATTTCAGTCGTATTTTACATAACTTAATAGCATAAGTAATTCTTATGCCAGAGCTAAAAGGGGGACAATATTGCCATAACCTGCATGAAATTACTATGTGACACGAAGATGCATATGGTAAAATAAGCCATTGCACTACTTTATTTAGCAGAGAAGGCAAGGTTCAAGACATTCTCATTGGTATGTGGATTAATGGTTATGGATGGGTTCAATACAAAGGCATATAGTGGCATCCTATAAATATACGAAGCAGAAAACTTGCCTTTGATCTGAGTCCTGAACCTGTTTTTTTATGATTAATAGGCTTGGAAATTTTAGTAAAGATCACAGATTAGCAGCTGGATCATTTTTACTTAAATGTGTCTAATGTGGTAGCATTACCTTTGTGCACTTCATATTAGATAAAACTAGCAATAACGATTGGGGTTGTTTGAAATAATTCTTCCTGCAAGAAAGAGACTGATCTTTAAAGCCAGCTCCTTTTGTTCCTTTCTTATTGTAGCTAACATTTTTAATGTGCAGTCCACAAAGCTAGATCTTCCACATTTGAATAAATCATATTTTAAGAGGAACATCTGTTAGTAGTGATCCTCATTTGGTAATGAATGTTAGCCAAAAACAGGTTCAAGATAATCATCAAATAAAAGGAAACTCTCTGCAGCCTTATTTATAGTTCACTGGCTGCCACTGATGTCATATATTATTAATGTACTTCCCCAGTATTATGATTTCTATTAGGAGTCGCAGTAGATGTGGATTCACAGTTATTGTGAGTGAATTTTATTCCTAATGCAGAAAATGTAATGGATGGCAAGTTTAACTCCAATTTCCATATTCGAGGTAACTGCAATTGCTTATTTTCTTAGCCTCAACACATGATTGCTGCACAGGCACAAAAGCAGAATGGTGTCTTGATGCAATTTTTACTTTTGTAATTCTGTTCATTACATGGTTTTTTGCTTTTGGTGGTAACATTGTTATGCCTGATGCAGAATGCCTGTCCAAAACACTGAACTCTGTTTCACCCTCCTCGCAGGTACCAAAGGTCAACATTAGTCCAGCCACGCATGAAGCATTGCTATCAATAAAACAGAAGCCACATACATCAGACAGTACTGTCAAATATTTATCACCTTTCGATGTGGACTCGATCAGGAAAGTAGTGACTTCAATGCTGCATATGGTATAAAAAAACAACATTTTTCCACTTGTCACCCTGGTTCAAAATTCACATAAATGGATTTCAGGATTAACATATGGATGAATATAACTCTTCCCCTTCGTTTTGGAGAATGCATAAGAGAAAAGGATTTCTGTGTTGTACCTTCACAACATACATCTCAGGGGCAAATGCGCCTTATAAGGAATAACCTATCAGCGGGGACATAATGTAGTCTATGCTCCCTTTATTCTCAATGCTCCACATTTTGTTTCTCAGAAAGGAAACTTTGCACAGCTTGTGATGGCGAGCCTGAAATAACATACAGTAAAAGATCAGATTTCCTTTAACTGACGGCAAAAAATACCCACTTCTATCAAAGGGCCTTTTAATGTTCTTCACTGTTCTGAACTTACAGTGCAAGCGCTCCGATAAGCTTGTTGTCAACATGGTTTACATTAATATCATTCGACTGATAAGGTTTCAAATCTTATTAAAAAGCTGTGTAGTGTAAACCTGTCCCCACCTGTAGAATATCTTTTTGATAAAGCTTCAGTGGGCGTGATGAGTCATTGTTTTCTGCAAATCGGAGCTATAAAAAATAAGGCAAGATTAAACTGCTAAAAGGCCTGACGGAGGCAGTGCTAACAAGGGGGCTGACAGAGGTTTGCTCTTTACAGGAAAGGGGAAGGATAAATCACCACTGGGGACATTTACACCTCAAAAATATTAGGCAACCAGCCCCAGGAGTATTGTTCCCCATCCAAGCTACTCAATCAAAAAAGCAAACATTTTTCTTTGAAACAGGCTTTTGATAAATGTGTATTTCAGCAGCAAGAACAGAGCTCATTGCCTGAGTAATTGCATTCTGTTGGATACATGATAGATAATTTAAAGCATGGAAAAAACAAATAGATAAATATCAGATTTAAAGGTCAGCTCTTAATTCTCTCCCCCCACCCCCCCGAGACACAGCTGCCAAATCCATGAGCCACCTCATCTTTTCAACTTTCTCACCTCTGATTTAAATGAGAGCTGTGTCAGCTTGCATTTGAACATGTTCGTTAGTTTTCCGAGAGTGTCCTTAATGCTGTCACATTGTATGCAAAGGCCTTGTTCTGAATAACAAACTCTCATGAGTCAAATTGTCTACAACTTAAAAAAAAAGAAAAAAACAGCCTGTCTATTTACCAGTATCTGCCAATGTATCAGCATGATCTAGCTAATATCTAAACGCTGTTAACCTCTCTAAACACTTGCATGTGACCATTAAAAAATCGTCAGGTATCATGTTCATGGTAGCTGTTCCTTTTAAGGCTATTTTAAGGCTGTTATAACAAAAGCAGTACCAAAAGGAACATTTAAGGAGAGCATTTAAGGTTTATTTCCTGCATAGCAGCAGTAACCACCATGTTTGTCCAGGCATAAGTAAGGCCTCCTCCAAGGCATAGAGCTTCTGAAAATAATTTATAACTTGCATTGTATTATATAAGAACTTTAAACTTGCATACCTTTGGCAATGAATCTTTGTGCATCTCATTGTCATGCTATTTTAATATTGACTTAATCAGCTACAACTATTTTTTTATTATTTTTTTTTTTCAAAATTTTCAAATCTCTTCAAATCCCTGCTGATGGACTTAGAAAGCTGGCTATGAGGTTAGCTAAATTATCTACATACGATAAGAGCATTTGTTCTATGGCAAACCCAGACAGAAACAAGTGTTTTAACCAGGGCATTGTACCCACTTGTTCACACTTATTTAGTACCTATTTGTTCATATTAATACTATCTACAGTATGTCAATGTCTGACAAATGCAGAGTAACTACACAAGCCTCCATTTGCATGTAAAAATATGGGTTGTCTTTCATTTTAGTTTTTATGTATGTTTTCTTATATTTTATATTGGTTCCTCTGGCTTTTAACAGAATTATACAGGAAAAATGTGGCTGGTTAGGACGTGTAGTAATTGCCTGGAGCACAAGACGCAAGAGCACTGAAGTGAGATGATTGTAATCCTCTGATACGCTCAACTGCCAACAGCTATTTTTCGCACTACAAGTCGCAGTACAGCAGAGTAGGTGCTCATTGGAGGATAGGCGCTGCTCCTCTGATGTCATCTGAGCAACTCGCAGGCACCCCACCAATCGCAGTGTGCCTGACAGCAGTAAGATGAGGAAGCCCTGGCTAACCTACCCACCCCCTGTCCCGGGTGGAATGAAGCCAATTTGCTTCCTCCACTGTGGGATCCCGGTTATTACCAGGAAATGACAGGGCCTGTTTGAGGCCAGGGCTGTGGGGCCCAGCCTGCGCTCAAAGCAAATGTCTTCCCAACTGAGCCACTCAGGACCCCATAATATGTCTACATTATTAAAGACAACCACTGTTTCTTGTACTACATTCCAAAAAAAGGGACAGCCCTCGAAATTTTTTCAAGGATAGAAATATTAATAAAAAAATTATTCCAGGTCAGTGCATGCAGATGGCAAAACCAGGGACCCAGGTGTTAGTGGTTTACAGTCATAAGCATTTTGGAAGAAAAAACAGATTTTGGTGACTAAGAAACAGTAAGAAAAGACATCCCCCCTTGTATACTTGACATATTAGTTTTGAAGATTTGTGTAATTGATATCATTATCTGTTGGCTGGCTTGACTGGTGCTGGCAGTCATTAGGGGATAGTGAGTAATGGGTTCAGGAGGCCAAATGGTTGCATTTTAATCACTGGAGATGTGTGGTGAACAGGGGGTGAGGGAGAGAAGGTATTGCAGCAGCCAGAGGGTTTTAATGACCAAATCAAGTTAGGTAAATCACCACCTGTGCCTGAGTGAACAGGATAATTTTAGTCTAGAGACAGAGCAGAGATTGAAAAACCATGTAATTTTTCCTTCTCTCTCTCCATCCAACTTCTTTTGCATGAGTGAGCACAAATGGGATAGCTTTTAATCATTTAAATAATACATGTGACTACAATTTTCTCCCCATCAGCATTGGGGAAACATTGGAGAAGGTCTGAAAATAAAAATTCTGCTCTCATCGTGTACAGTAAGATTATCAATATTCAATATTTTAATGAATTCCATAGTGTGGAGCTCTGTCTATTATCATTCAATAGGTTAAGGGAAGTTCTAAATGATATTGTGGAGGATCAGATGAACTGTCATGTTAGTTCAGCCTTTAAGCAGAACTCGGGCTTTATTGCTCAATTAATGATGGACAATTTCTCTGACGTTCTAGGTACAAACAATGCAACGGGAAGCTGCAGGGGAATGAAGCAACATGAACGAAACAACTAAAGACTGGTAGGCTGCAGCTACCTGCAAATGGAAACCAATGATTCACAAATAGATGTCATGTCTCCTGTGGTGACACACCCAGCATGCATGTGAAATACATCTTAGACAGACTTGTCTAAACTGGACTTAATAAGTTCAGCTACATTGTGTGATGAAAGATATTGGCATGAAGTGAGTACAATTTAATTCGCCGGCCAACAAATAACATGACTCTTGCTTCTGTTAATTTTGTTTATGGAATGCCTGTTATGAGATATGAAAAGCTTGCATAAACCAAGCACAATTTGAACCTGCAGACGCAAACCTTTTTTAGAACTGTCAACTTAAACTATACAGACAATACTGAACTGTTAAGTGTTCTGGCAGGGACACCATTTGATGATTAATTACTGTGGACAGCTGTCAGATTGGTAATAGAATAGGTTTGAAAGTTTTGATACGATAGTTATATTTACACATTCAAGACTCACTCAGGGGGTTATTATATTCCTAGTTATGAATACGCCTCGAAGGACATAGACAAACACATTAGGTCTTGTCTACCCAGTAAATTTGACTACGTTAATTGTGGGTTCCAAGGTGATGATTATTTTCTTCTTTAAAACGTATTTGTAGACTAAAAGGGTGTGATTTTTTGTATTTCAGAAAAAAGAAAAAAATTGAAAATTGTCAGACTCAAGCAACATATATTTAACTTTATCAAAGTTAAAGGCATAATAAGTGTTACTTTTTTCTCCATAAACACAGTGGGAACATTCAGTAATCACCAAAATTGAAAGGAACAAAAATGTGCCTGCACTGAAGAAAATGATTCTTGCATTTATCTGTTTCTCAAAGTAATGGACATGCACTTGACTGTACTTGAATCCAGGCCTAAATGTCATTTTGTGTGGGTTGAAGTATGAGGTATTTATTCACCTTTAACGATAGCCTTCTCTAACCTGCAGTGTTCGTAGAGTTATTCTTAAAAAAAAAAACACTAAAGACAGTCAGATTCTGTTGCTCTGCAAATGTCCATAAAGTATGCCGTTATATAACACGAGCCACCGTGTTTGTTTGAGTTACAGAGAGATCTCCTTTTTGGCTTTTTAACATGTTGAATGACATTACAGATTGAATCACAATTACAGGTAATAATAATGATGATAAATGACCTTTTAGAAGCCTAGTGAACAAATCCTTTGTTGACGTATATACATAGCCTTATTTACAAATAAACAGACATAAATCATGTTTTCCCCCATCTGTTAAATTTAATTCCCCATAACGTATGTGCCAAATGGCTAATAAAGCAAAGCCGTAATTACCTCTTCCCTCTGAGGTATCCTCATTCGTACCGCTAACAGACTTTCCAATTCTCAAATTTCTTGTAGCAGAAGCCATCAAGTCATTAGATGCAGCAGAATTCAAAATGCTTCTGACAGTAATTTGCCTAATGCTCAGATTAAATTAAACACGTCCTGAGATAATTAGAAACACAAAAGATGAATTTGTTTAAAAAAAAGTGTCCTCTTTCCCCCCCATTTGCGTTTTCACCTTGAAATCTGAATGTCAGCGCATCCACGGTTTGTTGGGTGCAATTGATCAATACAACGACATGTCGAAGATGGCAGGTAACATCCCTCCAAGAGGAGACATGAAACTGACCCCCGTCCCTCGATACAGGTCGTCTCCGACCTTTGACTGTCACATATTTTCCGGGGTGGTTCTCCATTGCACAAAGCCAGTCTGCTCCGAGCATGTCATATCAAATGATCATTTCCAAGGTGACTTTGATTAATATCTGACTCCCACAGCTTCCCTGTGTAAGGACAAACAAGATTTTTGCACATAATATTGCCAGAGGGTATACTTTACAGCACCACTGATTCACCACAGTATCTATTGCAAATATTGTGTTATATTTGTATAGCAACCTTCATTATATATGTACATTGTTCTCCATGTCCCTGATTAAACATGAATTAAGATATAAAATGTTTAATACTTTAATCTCTGTAGCATTTAGAACAATTTTATTTGTTTACTTTTACATTTTGTCTTTTACCAGATGCTCTTATCCAGAGCAACTTCCAATGCAAATACAAAATAAATGCAAAGTGCATTTATGTTATGTCATGCCACATGTCATGAAATGTTGTACCAAACAAGGACATGCTTCAAGAATATGTAAAATTCTCAATATCCAAATATTGTTCACCTTTTACATCAAATCCAAATAAAATGAATCTAACATTCTTCTGATGGAAGCTGCTGAAATGATATAGAGTCTTCCAAAGGCTTTGTCTTTCCCTGGGGTACATAAAAGGAGGTAATCCACAGAAGATAGTCATTAGTGGGATACATCATCATGGTTAAGGTCAGAGAGCTCTCCCAAGACTGCAGGCAAATGGTCATTCACCTCCATGAGCTGGGAAATTTAGAGGAATTCACAAAGAGCTGAATCTACCACTTTCCGTAACAGTATCTGTTATTAAGAAATGTAAGACTGCTGGTAGAGTGGAAATCCTCTCAAGAACAGGATGTGATTGTATCCTGCCACCAGGGTCTGTGAAGCAACTTTTATTTGGCAAACTGCATCTGACATTCAGAAGTACAGTATGTCTGAGGCGAAAATAGAGTTTTTTGGAGATGCTTAGTAGCTTTTTTTGATTGACATAAGAAGTGAATCCTATGTTGAAATAACTAAAACATGTGACCATTTTGAAACATGGAGGAGGGGTCTATCATGAGACTGACATAATGGGTATGCTCTAGACATGTGAATTGGGAAATCCATGACAAAGATTCATGTGCAAAGGATTTCTTCCAGATACCAAAACAACCAAATTCTCTGTAAAAAGTAATTATGCAGTAGTGGACACAGATTGTAAGGACTCCAGTACGCCTGGCATGAAACCTTAAAGACTCACTATCTTGTCTCCTCACAAAAAAGAAAAAAGTGTGTGTCCAACAACAGTAGGCACAATAACCAAGCAGGTTAAAAGAACTCCTCACATGACCATTAGCAAAATAAGCAAAAACTTGGGTTGAAAGGAATGATTGTTAGACAGCACTGGTAAGCTGGGCCTGCAAGCTCATGATCAGTGATCAAATGTTAGACCAGAGGGGATGTTTATCATGGTCTGCAGATCATTCATAATTTTGATATTGAAAGACAATGCTTTTTTGATGTCAAATTTGTTTGCTGTAATGGATTCCTCCCATAAAACAACAAACTAACATACTACAGAGAGCATAATAAACGAAACCAAAGTCAAATGGTGGAGAAAACTGTCAAGACTAAAACCTTTGTTAAATTTAGTCACATTTTGTCAGATAAATTTAGTCAAAACTTGTCAAACGATTCTGTCAGATTAAAATGTAAAGCCTATACATAAATGAAATAACCATGAGGAAATATATCAGCTCATATATGAAATATCAGATATGTATGTAAATAATGAACTAATTTTGTATGTCACTGCAATCTCAAGTCCTAGTTTTACTGGTGTTTAACACTAGTGAAATAGTCAAGCATAGGTCAAAAGACATGGGGCACAACTGTGGGTATTTAGACAATGTATAAAACATGGTGCAGATGACAGCACAAGTGACAAGAGGGCTAGGCAGCACTTTTTAATGACTTAGAGGTGAGAGGAACGTGTGACCTGGACTAAAATCAACACAGGCCGCTACCTCCTGTTCTAGAGGTCAATCTGAAAGGGTTCGCAGGCTGTCATTCGAAAGATCCCTTCCCCAAATCCGTCATTGCCTTTGATGGCCTATTTGAGGGCTTTTTCTGAACCATCTCACCTTGAAGTGTCCCTAAATGCTGGCTCTGTGTCAGATCCAACCTGATCCAATCAGACCTTAAGGAATGACTCTGGAGCTGGCTGCAAATCTCCAATGTGGAAAAGTAAGCAAGCCGGGAGCTCAACAAATCCGGGGCAGCAGTGACATCACTTGTTGTTTTGTCCAAAAAAAAGCGTAAGTTGTGCACTTCACTGTTGTATCCAGTCTAAATTGAACAGGCACAGTAATATGACAGTCTATATTGAAATAAGGAAGCAATGCAAGTGCTTAATCTACATACTACGTACTATGTACGTACATACTATGTCTATATATACAATTCAACAGGAACATGCTGGAGCTTTCTCCTTCTTTTTAGGAGCTCCCTCACACAGTCACTGCAGTATATAAAATTGCAGCTATACAAAATTATTACATCCCATCTACTTTGCACATTCATTTTTGTGCAAACACTCTTCTCTCAAAGTCAGGTTTGACAGACAGGATGTAATGCATGAAGACATATGTAGTGCACAGACACTCTGCACTCTGAACCTGATCTATAGGTGATGGGTTTGAATCCCAGGGTGGAAAATTGCTGCTGCAGTCTTTGAGCAAGGCATGTCATTTCAGTTGCTCCAGCATCAATCAGGTTGCGCAAATAGGTCGCTGAATATGGATGATACAATGAGTGCGGCCCTGGATAATGTGCCACAGACAAAATATAATCAAAAATATTTTCCCCCGCAAAATTATTCCACAGTCTTCGCAAATTTTTCCATGAAGTTCTCAGAGGTGCACTGTGCTGTGTGCCCTCACGTTGCTTAAGGCTTTGGCAGCTGCTAGCAAGTAGCCCAGTTTTCACAGACACAATTCATCGTGCCTGCTTGTTGGTACCCAGCCATTCGGGAGCAATCCCAAAATAAATACGCTTACTATCACATTTGTTTTGTCATGAATAAACATGAAGGGCAATTTTCACAGAGAATCAACAACCTAAGATTACCTCGATATTAGAGAGCAAATAGATTTACTGCATGTATAAATAAATTACGGTCACGAATGACAACAAAAAGAATGTGATTCCCAAATGTGGAAATGCAGGCAATTTGTATCATGACATGTTTCCTGCTATGTCTATTTTTTTTGCTACTTGCTGAATTTCAATGCACTCACTCCCACTGTCATATTCAGAAAATGGGTGGTCTCCCGTTGGACAAAAGCAAATGACTTGCGGAATGATCTCTAGATGACTACTTCAAGGAAACAAATAACCCCCAGAATGAAACAACTATGAATATTTAACATAATTCACATAGAATGGATTTTTCATGCATGCCATTCACAGGAGCTTTATGTAAACCCAGATGCAAATAACACATTACAGGTTACAGTTTGACACATATGGTTCAGTATAGGATGATTACTCTGATTTCTAAGTATTCAAAATCAAATAAGTGGTCAACCATTCATCATACTGCTTGGTTGCTAATTAAATGAAAGTTTACTCATTAAATAGGCAATTAATTGGGTCAGTAAAGAGAAGAAATGTTTGAATGAATAGTCACCATTAAACTTGTATGTCTTATAAGGATAGACACTGAAATAGAAAGAAGTGCTTCTGAAACTTGTTTTAATATAACTATTTGTTTAGAATTATCTAAAGTGATTGAAAGTGGGTGTGCCTGAAATAGGAAATGTACTGACAGTTTCATGCACTCACAAATCATGTACAGTAATGCTTGAGGTACATCACTGTATATATTTTTTGAAATATTGTAATGACAAATGACCAAAAAAATGACAGCAGAATGCAATTCATGCAGTGCTAAGCTGGCCTATCACAAATTAAAAAAAGAGTTCGATGCAACACTACAGGGAATCAAAACATGCAGACAAATCATTAGATGTAGAAAGAATCAAAGGAATGTGATGCACAGTTGGTTATGATTATTCATTTGGTAGACACTATTATTTAGCGCAACTTACAAGTGCATTAATATGGTTAGACATGTAGCTGTATACATAATGAATCATTAATACCATATTTGTAATATACTGTAGAGCCATTGTGGGAATCGTTGCCATTATGATTATGCCTTACTCAATGCATCTTTAGGTGACAGTAGAGGTGAGATGAGAGGTGAGCTACAAAATTTCATGTAAAAAAGGAATGTAACAGATTCTTGAGAGTTGTCATGCTATGAAAAAGCACGTACAATGATGTGATTGTAATTTTTATGAAGGTAATTGCTGTTAAGTTATGCAACATCTAGTATGATATGATGTGGACAAATGAAATGTGTGAAAAATTTTGAATTGGAAAAATTTTGTTGAATTGGTAAAAATGACATGTTTTGAAGCCTTACAGTACTCATTCAGTACAACTTAAAGATCAAGAATTTTATTTATAGTATTTAATTTTATGATTGAATTATTATTATTGCATGTAATAATTCAATGGGAAAGGTCACTATATTTGTTTATATATGTTTCACTTTGCTGCATTGACTGTTTTCATTGTTCAAAATAATGAATAGGCCACATATTTCTTATTGCAAAGACTGAGCATCAAAGTCATGTATTACTAAATACACCCTTTGATTTAATTTTACACCATAGTTCCATGTACTTTAGCTAGTTCAGTAAATAATGTGATAGGCATGTAGGCCATGACACCACTGCCAGCTACCTTTATGTGAACATACATCATTTTCTCAAAAACAACATATTAGAAAAATTTGGTTGGTTTGTCATTATACACATCATACACACATCATAAGGTTATTCTGTTCAATTACCTTTTAATTATTTGTCAATGCATTTTCAGTTGTCCATACTTTGGCCTGCTTATTACTGTATAATCAACAAAGGAAAAGGTGCAAACATACACTTGAGTTAAGATGGCTTGTACAATAACAGTATTTGTATATGAAGTTGTGATCAGTAAAATGGTGTATTTCCCTCTTCACAATGAAAGTATGTGATGGGTGATTGGACTGCAATTGTAACTTTTTGTTCCAAGGGTCTGAATACCTTGGTTTAATTGCAGTGAAGTGCTAAATTACTACAAGGGCTCAAAATGCCCATCTGTCATGCAGAACAATCAGTGATTTAAAAGGCAGTGTTGGCATGACATGTTAGGCATTTAAAACTGTTCAAACATTTCCAGATTGTAATGAAAAGCACTCTCTACTGTAAATGTCGTTTGTTGTTACTGGTGCCAGTGGTGGCTGGTGAGCTGGAAACGGGGGAGGCTTAAACATTACCTTTAAATCTATCATTGCTTTCAACCTGTTCCCCTATATCTTCCTTGATTAACAATAAAACAAATAATTCACAGAATAATTGACACCAATCGCGTAAATGGAGTAAATGATTATGCTCGCGAAACAGCGCAGATTGTCTATAGTTTGTGTGCTTGCTAAAGCTACAACATGAGATTGTTTAATCAACAAGGATGGCATTTATCGATTTAAATTACATTAAATGCTCATGACACATCACAGCTTTTGTGAGGTATGTGTTCTAAATGTTATTGTTCATTTCACTCAACCTAACATAAAAGTTTATTCTCAGTAATTCAAATCGATCTAACTAAATTTAGCTCCGTTTTGTAATTTGAATTTTGTAACACAAGAAACATTTAAGAGAAAACTTTGGGATTACTTGACACATAATTGTTCAAATTGCCATCCTTGTTAATTAAACAACCTCATACTGTAGCTTTCGCAATAGCGCACAAACTACAGACAATCTGCGCTGTTTCGCGAGCATATCCATTTACTCTATTTACGCATTGGTGTCAATTATTCTGTGAATTATTTGTTTTATTGTTAGGAGGATAAAGGGGGACAGGCCGAAAGTAATGTTTCAGCCTCCCCTGTGTCCAGCTCACCAGTGGTGTTCATTCCAAGGCTCAATTCCAATGAAATATCCTGAGTGACACATTTTCAGAACTCAAACAACTATTATGACATCTGAAAAGGCAACAAAACTAAGATCAGTGTGTTGTCTTGGACCACTGACCCCGAATCTTCTAAAGTTGACCGTCACTCTTAACTCCTGCCTAGCGACCATGTTTCCCTGCAATCAGTTAATCCACTGCTTGCACTGGTCAGGGGAGAGAGGCAGGTGGCACACTATTGCCTTCAATGACTGCCCTAGGTCACATATATAAAAAAAAAAAATCAGGAGAAATCTCATCCCCCTTTTTTTTCAGATCCTGACACGTACATTTATATTAATGATGAGTCATGCCTCACAGTTGTGTCACCTGCTCATTAAAATTTCCTCCTTGACGCCAATGTAATGACATTTGACAAGATGAGTCACTAAATTGACAGGAACCCAGGAGGTGACCTTAAGCTCTGTTTTGGTTTTAAGAGCTCATGCTCTGACAAACATTAGGCCAAAACAGGACAGGCAAACAAAGGAGGCTAACAGTGCAGCTCAGCATCAGCTGAAAGGATTCTGCTGCACCCTAAAGCTACGACAGCAGCCCTGACAGGAAGTAGCCAGAGAGTACTTTTTAAATCTCTCTCTAATCCCTTTTACATGAGAAGTGTACCCTAGACCTTACCCCTCCAGGGTATGTGTGTGTGAGAGAGTGTATGTGTGTGTGTGTGTGTGTTTGAGGGGCGCTTTTAAATTCTACAAGAGGATGGGTAGGTAGCTGCTCAAAGCGATTGCACAAAATATACACAAGATCCGCAACTTCCCTGTGGATGACTAGCTGGACACCTATAAAGAATAAGCCTCAGCGGCAGCTGTGCATTTTAATGCTTTGCAGGGCCCAGCTTTCTTATAATGCCTACCCAGTGCTGCTCTTCTGCAGCCTGTTAGATCAGTGACCCCTCTTTATGACTAATTGATTTTGTCGCTGATCAAGCGTAGTGGTCCAACAGTGTGATGTCCAGCTGAATAATGTTAACCACAACCTGGCATGTCACTGGTGTTCTTGGAGCCCAATACTAATTGAGTTAGCAGTACAGTGTACAGAACAGTGCAATGTGAAGTATGGAGCCCCCGAGACACGCCTGTCATTAATTCGGTTGGAGTAGCAAAGTTAAGAACAATCTAATTCGGCACATCATATTCATCTGCCAAACGGTGAGATGGTAATCAGATGATTGATCGAGGACCATTTCATTCCTGACACAGGCTGACAAAGATGCAGCTGGCTGCACGTTGAATTTGATGGCTGAATGAAGCACGGGTATCAGGTTTCAAAACCGGCAACATGCATTCGGCGGACACACTCAGATGGATGTTATGGTAACGGGATACTCTGAAGCAACGTTTGTTTAGCCAAAGTCCGCGTTCAAGGTGATGCGCGTGGCTGTCGGTCGATAAACAGAGTGTGCATTTAATGTCTGACCCGATTTAGATTTGGCATCTGCGTCCCTAATTAGCATTTCCTCTTTATTCAGGGTCAGTTCGAACTCGTGCAGATCTTGAATGAGTCATCAACTCGACTTCCCTGGTGCTTCTTGAAAAACAAGACGAGGCACATATGAGGTTCCAGACTGGCCAAATGAGTCATAAATAATGCTAGTACAGATCAGTGGTGTTCCAGCTGGCGTTATGTCACGTCAATGCAGTGATAACACTGGGAATTAAAGCCCCACCAACAAACATGGCAGCATGGGGCCAACAACCCACATACTGCCCACATTCCCACCCCCCTCCCACATCCCTACACTGCCCAAAACCACCTCCACAACTCCTGGTGCAATGAGGTAAGACCACATGGAATAGTGGCAGTCAGAAGGCAGTCAGTTGTCGCATATAATTCTGCCTCTAAGACTTTACAATATCAAAATTTAATTACTGACAGAGGGCATCATCATTCTCAGTGAAGCATCTGTTTGTTTTGCTATGTGTAATTAATGCCATGGCAGCAGAGATTGGAAGATCTGTATGTATCTGTAGAGCAAGACAGTGAGACAGGCCGTAGAGTGAGATGGGCCCTGTAATAGAACATGACAGCCTAGCTCGTCAGACCATTTCAGAGAGGGGACCTGGAGGATCTACTGTGCTGTTGATCCAAGAAGGGCTGTTTTTCAGCTAAATGGAAGTTGCTTTGCCTTCAGATGGAATGGGTGTCTGTCTAACAGGGTGACAAAAAAGGGATTACCAAATCCAAAACATGACATGGGCCTCGTCAGGGCCACGCAAGTTGTGATCAAGGTGTTCTCAGCAACAAAAATAAGATTCTTTAGTCCATGGTCCTCAGTTCCCTACCATGAATCTTAAACATTATATACCCCACACACTTAGCTCTGGCTATCAAAATTTTTCCAAATTAGCATTAGATAACCTTAATAAATTGTAATAAAACTGTCCGGAGCACTGATGACTGGTCACGTTGTTTTGAATCTTGATTTTTGAGGAGAAAAAAAATAATACCTGCTGCCAGTAATGAAATATGAGGGCAGACGAAAAACAAAAATGTGAAAATATTGCTTCATAAAGCACGATTGCTCTAGCCCATTCAGCAGACTTCCAAAAGAACCATTATTTACTCAGGAGCAAAATGGAAGATGTCAGGGTGAATTATTTTTAGCATATTTCATGTAATAGAATAAGGCCCCGTGGGGGAAAAGTGTGTCTAGTATTATGTTTAAATAAAAAAGAATCAATAACCAATCTACGAAGAAAAGGCATCAGTTTCAACATGGAGAAAGGTTATCATAAAACAGGGCGCCGTAATGAAGGGTCTTTCAGAAACGGGGATTGCAAAGGGATGGAATTGGGACGAGAGAGAGGGTATAAAATGACCCCAAAATCACATGCCACCAGAGCCGGACAGAGGGGACAAAAATCTATTGGAACCTTATTAACAGAGCAGAAAATCAAAAATGGAGGCTTCGGCGATGATATTATTTGTGTGTAGGTCCCTCTATATGAAATCAATCACAGGTTGCCCTTGCCACCTTTTGAATTTTAACATAAATGGCCACACTTGTCTGTTTTTGTAACATGTGGTACATTTTGGACTTAAAGACGTGTTCCATCTCCACCCATTAGGGACCCTCATCATAAATTTATAACGTGGTAAAGCATATAATATTAATTGAATAATTAATCAATGGCTGTGACATGAATAAACCTTGAATGGTATTTAGGTGGTTTTACATAAACAGTCTCTCACTCTGAAAACATTTTATGGGAGTTTGCAGACGCTCCCTAAACAGCAGGTGTGTAAGATTAGATAATGTACAATAGAAAGCAGTGCCTCTCAATATTTTACATATAAAGTGCCTTAAAAACGAGTCACAATCAATTACACCTTAAAGCCCTAATAACCTTCTAATAATTTCATAACATCTGAATAACATTTTAATCGACTGATTCAAAGGAACGGAATGCAATGAAGATCACACCAAGAGAATGGTATATTTGACTAGCTGACAACAGCGATGCAGTCATATAACCATACAGGTGCACTACTGCTCTTACGATTTCTGCTGCCGCTATAATAATAATCATAAACATCATTATCAGTGTAATCATTATGAACACCTTCATCATCATCATAAAAATACAAAGCATGCAGTTAGGCGATCCTTGATGTGTAGTCTTAGCTACATGTAGAATAATTCACATAAAAGGATAGAAATCAAAGACCCATAACTCAACCTTGATGACATTGCTTTATCATGTCACTTAGCTAGTTTGGTTGTATAAGCTTGAGAGTACATCATAGACTGAATTACGTTACCTTGATGCTTGTAATGTATCATTCAGTGCAAGGTAAATCTCAACAGGGAATCAAAAGTTAATCATAGTTAATCATAGTTGTTCATGGCCTTTGTCTCAGTTTATAGAGTGACCATCACCATATTTGGTGTTAACAATTAAGTTAATGCAAGCTTAAGGCCAGTACTCAGCAGTCATTTTAGTCAATGGATCTGGATTCTTAAGTATTTGCATATTGTAAACATCATGTGTTTGAAACCTGATAAATGGTGTTAGTCACAGCCAATATGAATACATACACAGCAGCTACAGATAAAATCTACCCATTTCACCACATGCATTATTGAAGAACAACTATCCTTTTGTTGAACTGAAATGTTTTTCCTTCCATTGAATTTATGAGGTTAGTCATCTTGCGTGTATGTCATATTACCAGTGTAGAATTAAATCTTAAAATAAAATGGTGTTTTCAGGGTGCAGTTGACAGTGGCCATTTTTTGCCTTTTATTTGACAGGCGCCCTCATTTAGGGCAAAAAATTTGCATGTCAGCCGGCGCAGACTGCTGGAGGATATTTGTTTTTGTTGTTTTGACCATTTTTGTGAACATTTGTCAGTTAAGTGGCAACTTCTGTATTTATATTATGCTGCTGCTCCTTTTCTTTCACACATGTCCTTTGAGCACAAAAACACCCACACACAAAATGTTTGCAATCTAATGCTTGTGCGTGTGAGGAACTTTGCTCTGAAGCCGTCCTTCTGCATATTAACGCATGAGCTTTCTTTTACTACTGCAGGCCACTCCAAGCAGACCACGCAAAGGTCAAATGATATGTGGAAAGAGAACAATCCTATTGGTGACAAAGTTACAAAGTGACCAGGAAGCATTTGGGTTGTACCACCAAGAAGCACAGGCAAAACCTCTCATAAGTGTTATTGCAGTTAAAACTGCATGCTGGGCAATATGCTAATATCAGACGGTCTGAGGAAACACTTGAATGAATATTCATCAATGATAAATATGCTGATCATAATATATATTTGCAAATAATTTATGAATGAAGCACTAAAGGTTTTATATTTTTCCCCTGGGTCCCCTGAAAAAAGCACCCTTGAGGCTTCTATCAAATGAACCATTTCTATATGATTCTTTGTAGAACCATTAGGGATGATATACATGAGATGTGGAATGGAACCCTTAAAGGTTCACTATTGATGCATCTGTTCTTTGACTGAATCTGGTGCAAACAGTTTCCTTCATGTTCTTTTCTTTAACGACATCCTGGGTGATTCTAAAGAGTGACTCTGAGAAAGAACTCCAGGATTATGTTGTATTGAAATGTACAAATCAGGCACACGAGGACCTTTACCATTGGTTTGTAAGGGCATTTCTTACACTTTTACACTTACACTGAGATTCACTATCTTTTGACACTCTCTTTTTTCCACAATGCATAACAATACTTTCAAGTTCTAATTAAATTCATTAGAATAAAGATGTTAAAAGACAGCTTTAAACTAAACTGAAGCAGTCCTTGGTATTGTCTCTAAAGGACAAATGTCTGTTTAGCAAAGACCCCCCTCTAGCCACTGCAGTAAGTGTGAGAGAACCCTTCCAGACAGAGGGAAAAGGAAGGACAAAGAAAAAAAAGACCCCCGTTCCTCTGGGACGCTGAAATCCTAACACATATAGAGGGTCGATCCACTGAAAAAGTGTACTTTAATTCAGTGTTCTCTGCCTTCAAAACCTTTTGTACACTTGACTTGAATCACCCCGATACTGTAATGCTGAAAAGAGGCATGTCCACAAGGTATATTTGTCACAAAACAACAGGTTCCCTGAAGTACTGTGTTTTAGGTTACAGGGTGTGTTTTCATTTATTCCACTTTTTCCCTATTTTCACTGATGGTCAAACTTGTAATGTTTTGTAGAAAATGGGAAAAAAATGAGCAAAAACAAATTACATAACTTTAAGGACACATGACAATGTGTTAGAAATCAGGCTCTGATTGCTGCTGTGCAGAGGCTGTCTCTTAGTGACATAGATACTGTGTGAATGGCCTTTGGTTGAAGACTAGTCAAAATTAGCACAATTTTTCTCACTGGTCACAGACAACGTGTCAAATTTTTCTTTCTCATTCTTTTAAAATGCTCCTTAAATATAAAACTGAAAAATTACAGTATTTCCCAACACAGCAGGGATGCCCATTTTCGTAATTAAGATATGACTATGAATTAAATAAATCTGTCCCCTCTTGAATCTGAATGCAAAGTTGATTAAAAAATAATTGCTTTGAAAGACAGTTATTCGGTTATTAGTAACGAGACTGATGTTCAAGCTGAAAAAAGTGACTCTGGGATATTAAAACCACAACGTTGTCCTGGAACTTTCCACAGACCTTGTATGCCTATTTTTTTCAATGGAAGCTTCTAAAATTTATCTTAGATTTCGTCTACTGCAGTATGCTTCTTCAAAAACATGTTGGGATTCGTAAAGAGTAAAATAACTATGAATAAACTATGATCATGCTGTTCTGTTTCCTATCAAAATAAAACACTTATTGTAAAATATATAGATAAACAAAGCTGTAAAAAGGAAATTTGTGGTATTCACTTTTTTGCAAGCATGTTCCTTTCAATGATTCATTGACTTTGATCAGAAAACAGCAACCTGCAGTGTCCCTTCAGATGCAGTCCTGTCTCCTCCCCATATCACAGTCATGTTGGCCAAAGCTAATCCCTCACTTTACCGGAATGAAACTGTCCAGGAGGTGAAAAGCTGGAGTGCTCTCAGGCCTGCATCACCACAGAGGATACAGGAGAAGACTGTGGCCTTGCTACAACCTTGACCGCAATAAACCTAATATACTGTTCTTGGTTGTACTCTGGGGCAACTTTGTGTCAATGCAAGTCCTCTATGTCCTTTGCCATTACAGCACACAGAGGGCCCAATGGCAAAAATGAAATGTCAAATTAAGACAGGAAAGTACAGCTGAAAAACAGAGGTCATTGAAAGTTAGTACTCACTGCATGGCACATACAGTGCAAAATGTGGATGAGTAAACTTACTGTGTATTGTGTATTGTCTGACACTGTATTGTTAGAGTAATGGGTGACGGCTGCATTCTCTTTAAACTGATTCTGGAAAGCTAGGAACACACATTACTGTCAACTACTGACAGCTAAATACAAGTATATAAGCTAAATACATGTAAAAGTGTGGGTTTTGTTTAAGGACCAAACAGTAAATACAGTACAAATACAGTGAGTGCGTGTGTGTGTAGGTGTGTGTGCGTGTATGCGTGCGCATGTGTGTGTTTAAAAAAGTAATTCAAAACAAATCTGAGACCTACAAAACAAGAGGAGACATACATCAGTTCTTCCAAATGTGAATGCGCAGGTCATATGGAGTGTCTGAAATGACAAGTCATTGAACAAAGGCCCTTGTTGGGCCTGTGGCCCTATGACAGCAGTGTGTTGAAAATCAGCTCATAGTACCACCCTCAAATTTTCAAGTCCGTCTTGGTGTTTCAAACTTGGCCCCTGTGTTTGCGTTAGTAGAGACTCATGCAAAATCATTAAGCAAATGATATAAAGCAAATGATATAAAAATGTTTATATATGGAGTTATGTATAAAATCATTATATAAATGTAAAAGATTATGTGAGTATAGATCATGTGCATTGAATTCCACTGAAATGTAGCATATATACCCTCACATCAAAATGATTAACATCTTTCTTTAGCATGCATGAGCATTTGGCCTATTTTTTATAGTTTTAATTATAATGGAGAGCACAGTACATCGTGTGTGAAGCACTCAGTTCTTGGCTTTTGGGAACTGGGAGGAAGGGAGGATGAGGGTGTGGCCATCTGCTCTCCAATTAGAGTGCAGGCACATTACTTTTAATGGTTATAACAATTTGAGTTGAAATGACATGATGTGACGTGGAATTTACAGACATGAGGCTAGCTGTCATCTATTTGTCTGCATTTCTTTCCACAGCTGTCGCATATTTACTTTAGGTAGTAGAAAGAAGTTAATGTCTTCACACTTTCACTTGTTCATTTGTTTCTGATAACTCAATTATTAATGTTCTTGAATTGTAATAGAGATCATCATGATTATCTTTGTCTTTCAAACTTAGCATGAACACTGCTGATGTGTTTCAAGAGCGTTTGCCATTACATGCTACAAGGGGAAAAAAGAAATACCACGCATTCAGCTAACTTAGAAATCATTAAAGAGAGTTAACAGCTAATGATATTGAGAAAGATAAATTGGCTTATAGGCTCACTGTAGAATGAGGCCACAATGAATAATCACCACAGAAATACAGAAAAGAAAAAAGAACTGGCTTCTCTGCAATACATGTGAATAACATAATGTGTGTTGGTGGTACATAATTGACCACAGAACAATTATTGCCACTCATACAATTCTTCATGCTATCTTTTGTTGCTTTACATGTAACACATTTAGAAATGGAGTGAGAGTGAGATCCATCATATCCCTTGTTCTGCATGTGCTTTTCATTGGACGGCATTAAAGCATTAGTCATTTTAACCAGACAAAAACCATATATACCCATACATACCCATATATACAACCAGATTTGATCATATGGATGTACTGCAGACCTTTACAAACTTAGAAAGTGAAGATTACAGCCTCTGTTGCTTCTTAAAAAACATTTTTTTTTTAACTTTAATCATATGATAAAAATGTAAGTCCATTTGGGTTTTCAGGATGATTGCATCACTTGGGTGTTTTTCTGCAGTTGCTTGGAACAATTAAAATACTATTTTCTGCGGTGTTTGAAAAGGTGTTTTAATCACTGTGTTTTGAACTACATGGAAACAAAACATTATTTTCTGTTGTATTTGTAAGAGTGTATTAGTCATTTAAATTATGTGGATGCTTGTTACATTTTTTGCATTGGAAAAAAGTGGGTTTATTAACAGAATTAAGGGAGTGATTAATGTTTTAAATGGATTCTCTCTCTTTAAGTGTGTGCAGAATATATTATTGCAGAGTTGTTTTCCATTTAAATTTATTCCACTTAACGGAAATTGTAAAATACAGTATAACAACACCGTGGCACATTCTGACCTTTGTTTTTTGTGGTTATTTTTTTCTACTTTTGTCAAAATGTCAATGTAATGATGCTGGAATACAGCATATCTACATGGTTAGGACGCATTTCAAGCTGAGGAGAATCGCAGCTGTTAGAGGACAGGTATGGGTACTCCGGCTGACCTGGGAACAGGGCGACATCGCCCCCGCAGTGATGATCCCGGGCCATTTAGATGAGGTGTGGATAATGGCGAAGATTCTTCCACTGAAGGATGAGTCAATGTGGCATGAAGAGAGAAAAGAGTTTCCACCCCATTTCCTCTTCTGATTACCCCCACCACACACGGCTTCTTAATAGCTTGTTGTGTGCCATAAATCTCATTTTACTACTCCTGCATCACAGCCGTATTACAGTATATGCCTTACATATTAAAACCCAGGGGTGCTTTTGGTTCGCGGGCCTAAAGCGTGAAGATGTTGCACCAGCACTCCTACCATCCACAATGGCAGTCCACCGCAAGTCCACTCCAGTGTTTTGGTTTGGCGTGAAGGTCCTGACACTGGATGTTCTATTGAAAAGCACATAACTGCTGCAAACAGCCGCACAAAAGGGCAAAGTGGGTTAACATGTCACCCACATTCATATCTGAATATAATGTATGTAAAAGTCTTCCGCTGCATTTCTGTATGCTGTATTTCTCTTTCTGTCTCTCTCCCTCTCTCTCTCTCTCACACACACACACACACAGACAGACATAGACACACACAGACATACACACACGCACAGTAAGTCAAAATACATTTCCTTGTTGTCCGCAGTAAACAATTCCTGGAAAGCTACAGTGTTTTGTAAGCAAAGATCAGCCCCTGCTACAGCTAATCACAACATCCCAGCATCCAAAAGCCAGATGGATTGCCTCCAAACCGCTGCCAGAGCCTCTAAACCTCTCTGTTCTCTGCAATCACCCCTGTCTAATTGGCTACAGTTCTCGTATTAATGGGACCTCTACTGTCCCAAGCTTGGCTGGGAGTATGCCTCAAGGAATGATTCTTGACATCCTTCTTGCAATTTTATACCTGAATACATCTCTGTGCTGATGACTGTGTGTGTAGCATCTGTGCTACTGTGTATCAGCCAGAGCCTATGAATAAATTAAGCGCAGTTTTCTATAGTACTAAATTCCACAAAGGCCCAAACGTTTTCTTCTTTAAGTGATTCCATGACATTCATTTTATTACTGCTTCTACCGTAATAAAAGGGTGACTGGGCTATTTTAGAAGACACAGCACAGGCTGCCCTTTGCAATGTGCATTCAAATAAAAGAAATGTGCATAATGCAACTTACAATTAACCCTATTTGTTCTTTGGCACAGCTGTCTTTTGCAGTTTTGTTGAACAGTTTGTGTTTTAACTGTGAAGGCACGTGCAGACTTGCAGGGAGCTGAAAGTGAATCAGAAATTAAGTCTCAAATTTGCCCCAGCAGGACCAGTTCTAAAATCGCAGATACAATAGCTTTAATGTGACTGCTAAGTGAACTTGACGTGCTCTGCCTCGCTTGTGAGTCTCGGCTGGAGATAAATGTTCTATATTAAGCTGAAGTTGGTGATCACATATATCATAATCCAGTGCCCCTTTCAAAAAATAAATAGCATTTCTCAGGATGGTCAAGACAATTTTCAGGCGGCGGTTTTCTTGGCAACGGTAGCATAGTATCACAGGTAGAAGACCATTAATACAAATGGCCTTCAAATCACGGGCAAAAGTGTAATATATGGCTCATAGACCTAAAGCGGCAGTTGATTATTGATGTTTGGCATGACATATAAATGTATACAACAAATGGAACCAATTTCATCATTGTACAAATGTACATATTTCTATTTGAATAAGCTGGTTGCGTTGATTTTTCAAAGGTCATTTTTAAAACTTCAGCTTTCATTGGTTAGATGAAACAACAACAGATTGGCCAGGTAGAAGTGGTTTCTGTAAAAAAAAAAACCATGAACAGTACTTTCTTGGTGGCTTCTTTATCCTCCTTAGATGGTTTAAAGGACTTGCTGAACTCCATTTTGCCCCTGTGGAAATTAGTTTGTCAATGATTCTACTCTATAAGCACAGATCAACAATTTTTAACCATTGTTGACAAATATATGTGGTGTATTATATTAGTATTTTTTGGTTATGTTTGAAAAGAAACTGAAACTATGATTTTATGCCATTACACCTCCCTCACAACAAACATACATGAACTTGCCTGTTTTCATTTGGAAAATATTGTGCGTAGATGTTTGATTTGTTCATTTGAAAGGTGAATTTGCAAATATAAGTTGTAAAGAATGATCTACTGAAGGCAAAATCACACTTGCATTAGGATCACGAAGGCACGTTTCTCAATAGCACAAGCTGGTGATGGTAAAGGTGAAGATTGTTGCAGCAATAACCCATCTGAAGCAACATCTTTGAACAATGTTCAGTGGTTTTTAACATTCCGAAGCCCCACACACCACAGTGAAATCTCATTGCAGGCAAACACAGATGGCATTTTAGGTACTCAAAGCTTATATGAATAGGTGTGGAAAAGGTTACTATATAACCTTCAGCAGCGATAGGCAACTTCACCAGTCTTTACTGGCTTTATTATTAGCTTACTATAATCCTTGAGTTGGACTTGAGTCAGGCTCGGCACCAGGACAAAATACAGAGGGCTGCAACTGCAATCCACAGGGGTGCACAACAAGTCATAAATACTATCCAGACAGATACTATGCAACTGGGGGTGCACTGAGGTCCTTCTGGGGGTGCAATGCACCCCTAAGCACCCCCATAGTGCTGGGCCTGACTGGAGTAGTTACTGTGTGTACAGTGGTGTTGAATTAGATTATTATAACTCATTTCTTTACTCTGCTTATTATTTTGACATTAACACTGTTTGAGATTCATGAATATACAGTAACTGTCAGGTGGTATAGTTAAGATTTTGGTTGCACTCTCAACATAATGTTCCTATTTTATTTTAAATCTGCAAGAAATCACCCATTGTCAGGATTACTGACTTGGATATTTTTATTGCAGTCTATTAACTTAAGCATTGCCTCTGGGTTTACCTGCTTTACCTGAAATTTGTGTAGTTACGCATGTGAAAGTTGGAAATGTCTTTGTGGATCAATAAAATGCATCACAATTATTCAATTAAGTCATATCTCCTTTTCCAAAAAATTCAAATCATTGAAATGATGCAAAACTAATATAGAGCATTTCCCTCATACACTTTGAAACACTTGGAAAACATCCTGCTTGCACACAGGAACATATTAGAGTTGTAAATGCTCCTAACAATCTTTTCAGATTCCAGTGAGCTTATGTTAATTCTCTGAGGAAGGACATGACACTAATGCATGCTAAATGGTGAATGGCACAATATTAGCATTCAATCACTTCGGACACAAACCTTGGGCAGCCCGTGACGACTTCTTGTTTGTACTGAATGTTTGGGCCCACATCTGTTTAAGCATTGATGTGAACACAACATGGGACCTTGGAATCACGCTCATATTGGAAGAGGAAACTGCTGACAAAGGAATAACCTTGGGCCAAACCTCTCTATGGCTTATGCAATGAAAAAAAGAGGTTTTAGCTGTGGGTTGCAGCTGTGTGCGTGCCCCAATGAATACACAGTGCAACAAAGCACCTGTCCAATCATTGTCCTTCATTTTTGAGCTGATGAATTACACAGCTACTAAAAATAATATAGATGCTTGGCGCCTTCAAGCTTTGAAGTTCAATTTTACTTTTATTTTTTCATGAACTATACAGTACAGTTTTATTTTTTTTATTTAATAATGCACAGAAAATCTGCAATATTCATTTACAAGGTTATTTTTAAAAAAATAGTTTTCGTAACTGCACAGCAAAAAAAAAAAGTACAGTTGCATTTTGTTTGCCTTTTTCATCCCTCTGTTTTTTTTCTGTCGTATCTCTCTCTCTTTCTCTCATCGTATATAAAATTCAATTATTTCCATTCGCAAAAGTGCATGCTGCAGTTTCTAAATCGAAGATGTCTCTATTGAGCAATATTTTCATTTTTATAATCCTTTTAACATAACAGCCATACCTAAAGAAATTGAAAAAGGAAAACTAAGAGGCATGATTTCCATATTTTTAAATTATTTATCAATCCTCATTTACAATTTGTTTTCTTCCTCAAGGCACTATAAGATTGTGTTAAGACTGTCAAATGCATTAGCAGTCTTATGCAGTCCTTTTATCCTTGTGTACTTTTTTTTAGTACTAATGTTTTACCATTTTAATTCCAAGATTATATTTCATTGTATACTAAAATACAGATTAAATCTGGCTCCAGGATATTTTCTCTGTGACTTTGAATCAGTTATGGCCTCGTCTGTGAAGAAGAATATTTCATTCTCTTGCTCCAGTTGGTGATCTCTCGGCAGACTTTTAAAATCTCATTTTGAACAAAACATGGAATTAAGTGCCTAATTAGCGCCTAATCCAATAATTATCACAACATGTAATTAACAACACACTAGACAAGACATGGTTCAAGACAAGGTCTATGATGTAATAAAACAGATAAAAATAAGAAAAGAATAAATATTAAACTATTGACAAAAGCATTGACAAAACAGAGAAAGATACAGAAAACATTTTGATTGAAATTAAAGAATGACATGAGAGATGTCTATTGGCATTTAGGTTATATTATAGCTCGTAACCAGTTGAAGAAGGGCAGTCAGCAAAGAGAGGACTGCAATAGTAAAAACCAAAAACAGGACCAAATGCCAGACAAGAAGGGATGTTTGTAAATCATCTTATTAGGAAAGGGTAAATTCTGTGAATATTACATGAAATAAAGTAGTGTTCATGAATCAAAGTATATGATGAGAGAATGACAGGCAGGTTTCACATGACCCAGGATTTTTAGTGGAAAGGGATTAAAGCAATAAAAATGGATAACGTCAATAGAAAGGGATAGACCAACACAAATGGATGGGTTTATAACTAAATGCATCTAGGAGGAAATATTCACTTGCTGAAAAAAAAACTTCAGTGCAATCACAAAGAGAAAACAGAAATAACTGCATCATCTCCACAGAACTGAGGAAAGAGGACCTGCGGTGGGGAGCGATAAGAGCACCCATAGAGTGGGCGTAGAGAAACTGAAGTGGATCGAAAACAGAGCCTTGGGGTACTCCGGCAGAGGACGGGTAATGACCTCTCCAAATAACAGATAAGTGCACTCAGCGGGGTAAGAGGAGCATCAAACATAACTTTTACCAAAAGATTCCCAAATCAGCAGGAGTAGAAAGAAGAGCTGAGTGGCCTATTATATCAAAAGCAGCAGAGAGACTTGGAGGAATCAACAGAGAAAAATGAAAAAAGTAGTCTGAATAGAAAGGAGAGTTACGTATAGTGCAGTGCGTGACAAGCAAGAGGAATAAAACAGACTGGAGAGGATCCAGTGGAAAATTCCAAGAAAGAAACAGGGGGTTAGTGAAGGACAGCTTATTTAAGATTTTGGATGGGATGAGAAGTAAAGAAACCGGGCGGTAATTTTCGATTTTGAGGCTTGAAGATGCAAATTTTTGTGGGAAGAGATGCAGTGCAAACCAGTTTGAAAGCAAACCCGCAACCCACCTGAAATGAGGGGATGTGCTAACGAAAGAAGAAATTAAAGGCACACGATCAGTGCAAATGGCTTGGAAAAGATGAGCGGGTGTTAAGGCCCTTAAGACAGGTGGTAGGTTTATGGCCCTGAACTAAAGAGCAGAGCACAGAATCAGAAAGATGAGGGGAGACACTAAAAACAGGAGGGGACAAGCAGTCAGTCAGTCCAAGATGCAGGAAAGGTTTGTCTGTTACAAATCATTCACCTCAGCCCTGCAGAGGGGGGTTCACAGCACGGCCTTAAACTCATACATCGTACATAGACCTTTGTCTGTCATGTCATTTACATTTTTCACATTTTTTTTTACTTTTTTCACCTTCAACACATTTCCATGCCTCTATCTGCATTACAAATAGCATGTTCTTTTGAAAACAAATGTTAAATGATTGCTTTAGGGGAATGGTGATCCAATAACTCATCAAAAAAACCAGTCAAATGTTTGGACACACCTGATTTTTTACACAAATATAAACGGTGAAGTTGATGCCCATGTGTGAATTTCTTTCCAAAACAAAAAAAATAATAATTTAAAATATAAAATATATTATATATTATATATAAATATAATAAAAATATCTTTGGCTACTTTGAAGAATATAAAATATATGATCACTGGTCACTGCATAATTCCATTTGTGTTATTTTGTAGTTTTTATGTCTTTACTCTTATCCAAAAATGTGGAAAATAGTAAAAATAAAGAAAAACCTTTATATGAGTAGGTGTGTCCAGCTTTTTGACTGGTATTGTAGATATAGTTGAATGTTTGGATCTCTTTCTTTCGGATTTCTTTTCAGCAGAATGTACCAAGGATTTTATATTAAACAGGAAATCCCCTTGACAAGTAACCATGAAACTCCACACAAAGTATAACAGCTTTGTATTTGTACTATCAATACATATGAGAATGTAGAATAGCACTTGTCAATCTTAATTTCCAATAGCACTGTGAGGCTCATCCCAAAATGCCCTTTCAATGTGTAGAAATCATGTACCAGTTGACATGTTTATTTTGCATTTATTGGTGTAAGTAACTCATTTAAAATGTCCTCAAGAATCACTTTTCAGATTAACTCATGTATCTCAGTAAGGAACTGAGGCATTATTATTATTATTATTATTATTATTATTATTATTATTATTATTATTATTATATCTTTTTTTGTTTCGGTAGGTGGGTGGGTGGCAGGGTGTCCAGCTGTTTGTTTTGGATAGTCTTTTTTTGAATGTTTTCTCTTAAACCACCATGCATTTTATAAATGCAACATGTCATTTTGTCATGCAAATCATCATGTTACTCATGCAAAAATAACATAACTGTCAAAAAAGACTCACTACACATCCAAAGGCACAGCCAGTAAAATATATGCTGAATAAGACCAATCTACAGGCACTGAGCTTATATACAATTCAAACATTGAAGTCGAGATATATCCGTACACATCCTTGGCAAGCTATTATAATCCTCAAGAGACCATAAACATGATTAAAGACTAATTATGAGGAGGAGGATGGGATTAATTGCTATAGCTTTTTTTAATTAATAAATGCTAATGCTGTTGAATTTCATTCTGCAGTAGTGAGCTACTGTATGTGATTCTTAACAGGACATTCATACCAGCCCCTTTGAAAGATTATAGCATACTGTGTTGGAAACCATTGTTTTTAACATTGTGAATGTTTATGTGTAGTATATGAGAGTGCAGTGTTCTGTAACATGACACCTGGACACGGGTTCATTTCTGGCAAAGTCTGGTACAGGCCCTTTCAACCTGTAAGTCACCAAATGTCTTGAATGAGGAAGTAAAGTAAAATAACTTTATAGCTTTCACATCCAGTTAAATCAATGAATTTTTACCCTTGTTCTAAAAATATGGCGAAATTTGGCAAATATGTGAATACCTGGACTGTTGTTTTGTACAATGAGGTCGACAATGATTTTTTTTTAACGTTTGTTTTTGGTGGTGACACACATGTGTATACACAAATACATCTGTATTTGAACTCTGCATAAGAGACAAATAATGTTTACAATAAATTAATTAAGGTTGTGTGTTGATCCTATAAACTAGTTTCAAAGACATCATCTTGTTGTCAAGTTAAGGCAATCAAAGGAAGCAGACATTTTTTTGTGTTTAACCTTTATTTCCCAGCACATGGCTCTGCAGTCTCTTAAAGACCCCACACTTAAGGTTGTACAATCTTTGCATGTACCCTTGAACTCAGTACTTGACCTGTTTCATTGTTTTAACCATGTCAGTTGCAATCTCAGAATAAATGTATAATAGAATATAGAATAGAATATATAAAGGGAGCCCTAAAAGCATGGATGTCTGCTGAGAACATAAAAAATGAAACATAATTTTTATTTTTTACATGAAGTTTTGTTTTGACTAAAATATGAAGAAAAGACAGCCTCTTAACTATGTATATATTTGAATTCCAGGTTTATCCTTGTCAGGGTCAGTGCAAAATAGACCACTCTGGTTAGGAATCCTGGCGTCAGCTGTTGCATTCAACCCACTGCAGATTTAAACAGGAGGAATTAACCATCAAAAGGAATCATGAAATGTGCTTTGTGTCCTACTACGGCATTGAAAAATTCCATTCAATTGTAATGCCACTTCAGAGGCCAACAGTGGAAGGCCTCCTCTGAGAATGGCACTGTTATTTGAGTGCCTTTTTAGTGCTGTGATGGTTGCCCCGAGCAGAATGGCACTTGATGTCACATTACTCGTCACTTGTGCTCAAGGCTAAAAGCAATTTTGTGCTCAAAACAAAATAGTTTTTTTCTTGGTTTGAAACAAAAGGCTCACTGCTATCTATTATATGCTGATAGACAGATTTGGAGACCTTGCATAACTTGAGTACTGTAGTGAGATACAAGAGCACATTTAACTGCAACACAGGAGTGAAACATGTAATCGTGTTGATGGTGGGACTATCAGTCAAAACGTACTAATAGCATGCCTCTTGTTTAATGCAAAAGGAACCCCTAGTCCCTAAAAAGATCAAATTATTCATTTAAAGTTTAATAAGAGAAGAATAATTTTAAGTCAAATTTTAAGTCAATTTTGTGTACCCGGACTATAAAGGCAGATAGCATCAATATAATGGCATTCAGAATGGTTATGCTTTGTTTAGAATTTTAAAAGCCCCAGCTAGTGAAGCCCCTGTGGTAAAAGAGAATGGGTGAATCTGTGTATATTTAATGTTTGACCCAGAGAAGAAGGTGAGGCAACCACACTTAAATTCATCAGAAATCTGACTAAAACTGTACAACATGTGTCTGTCGCTGTCATGTCGACCTCATTGTACAAAACAACAGCCCAGGTATTCACAAGACCACAACAGTAAACAAACTATAACAGTCAAACTCCACTGAACATTAGTCACCTTTAGGGCCTGTTTCTCCTGGCAGAACTGGGCTGACCCACTGTACCTTCTGACCAATAACCTCACACACACATTTCCTCATGAAAACATTTGGGCCACTAAACTTTCTAAAACTGAGGGCCTGGGAAAATCAGAGGCAGCTCACAGAGCGTAGTGGGTTTGGCCAGCATTGGCCATTCAACCTTTTTCATGGATGAGTTTTCTCATTGAAGCCATTTATCCATGGCTCAGAATTGATTAACTCAGCCTGGATTGTGCATCAACATTTAGATAAGCACTGAACTCCCTGAAGTGTTTCTCTACAAGTCATAAAATACAATAATAAATGTCAGATTCAAGCATCTGAGATGAGACTCACATCAACAACTTTCCTGCTTTCTATGGACTGGGTAAAAGGTGCTCTTTGATGACAAATTGGGCAAAATTTGTATAGTGCTATACAATACAATACAATGTATATTGTGAAGTAAATTCCACTTACACAGAAAAACCCACACTGACTTACCGAACTATAATGAACAGAGGTCTCAGATAACATTATGGATGCATATTTTATTGCTAAACTTACTGGGTGATCATAATGAATGCAGGAATAAGAGATGTGACAGTTTGCAATGCACATATCACATCTGTACATCTTCAATCACAAAAAATCTCAGGACTCTGCTGGATTATGCTGGTGGGGGTTGTTGGAATTTTATGACTGGTTATGACCGCATGGGCCATCACTGAAAGAAACCCTGTGCTGGCTCAGCTAGTGAGCACAGCTGATGAAAGCAGAATATGCTACATGTAAAATAAGTAATGTAGTGTTCTGCTTCTGTAGGGTAATTTTGGTGGACACTGTCATTTTTGTACAGGGGGTAAAATGTAATGTGCAGCAGAACTATCAAATAACTCCCCAAGTAGCAGTGACTACTGGTACAGCATCTCAAGCATCACAGTTTCCCTGAAGGTGAGTCATTCACTGCACAAGCTTTTAATTTTACGTATTTATTTCTTCACCAAAGGTGGTCAAGCGGAAACTAACGTGACCGAGCAATTTGTCTGGTTGGGTTTCGGAATCGGCCTCATCGCCGAGTTACACATATCGCTCGTCGATCTGCTGCTCGTCTCCGTCGGCTTTCCCTCTCGTCCGCGTCTGGCTGTCACCTTGTGGCCGACCAGCTGCACCACTGCCAAGGCTGTCCTCCCTCTCCCGCGGAGGCCAGGCCCCAGGCACCAATTAGGATATAGCGCAGCCAACGAGCATGTATGACTTACTCCGGGGATCATAGCATGACACTAATGTGGCTGTACAGCCGCTGACGAGGAGGGCAGGGGGAAGTGCAACCTTTGGGGCGATGCCAATAAGTGTTTTCAGAATGAACACGACTCTTGTCGACTTTTATTGCCGAAGCTACGGAGGCTCGCAGGACGCTCGGAGGCGAGAGTCACATTACTCACCGTCTCGCTTTCTCTCTGTTATCGCTAAAGCCCTCTCTCTCTGTCCTTATTACCAGTCACTTTTGTCCCTTTTTCATGAAATTAATATTTCAGAACCAGTCCGGACACTAATGTAATGTCATATCCTTCGCATTCATGTATAAAAGGAAGTGCACGGCACACTCGCCGACATTCCCCTGTGTGTTTTTTACTGAGTGCCGTTTGTGTTCATCTACCTGATGTAAATTTCTCTTTACACAATGCTCGAGCAAAGCAGAGTGTTGAGAAATATATCGAACTGGCATACTGACAAAAGTGATTTTTATGTTCGAATTCCGGTGTGAACAAGGGCAAGTTGACTTCCCAATGAGGAAGGATGAACTGCAGAAAACTGCAGAAAATTCACAAAATTCACAATTCACATGCTTAAAGTTAATCATCAGATTGAGTTCATGGACAGGAAAGCTTCCTCACTGTTAATGCATTTCACGCTTATCGATAGATATTGCCTGATTAACTTGGAAGAAAAGGAGCAACCAATGTAGGACAAAATTGCAGAAGCTAAGTTTTTATTTTGGTTGTGTAGATTTGAGTTTGTGTAGTGTTTGTGTAAATTTGTGTTCAAGATACAAGGCTTGATTGCTTTGCAGGGGTGTCAAATAAATGTGTTTGTTGTAGCTGGAATACAGAGTTCCTGTTTAAAGAATTAGATTAATTGAAGCCTTATGGCATTTTCGATTTAAACCTTTTAAATGGCCTTTTCTGTTTTTGTGCTTTTATATTATATATTATATTATATTTTATATTTTATATTATATATTAATGAATAATGGCTTAGCAGAGGAAACAGTCCAGTTTGTTACGGGTTTGGGTGGAAACCCGACCTCATGTAGCATTAGGTGTTAAAGCTTATGAATGAATGCCTTCATCCTTTTGTTTGTTTGATGAGATATCTGTAAAAAAAAAAAATGTAATGGTTTTTGAAACTTGAATTAGACTGACTTTGGTCAGCTTGGCATCATTGTGAGTTGCCTGACAGTTAAAATGAATAGCATAGTCTTCAGCTCCTTTCCTCTCCTCCAGTAGAGTTTGTGTCAGGGGATTTGTGGCATTTTTTTCTTCACTGTTTGGTAAAGAAAAAATTATTTTTTGAAAGACCCGTTATGTTTCTGGGGGCTCCAACAAACCGTTTACAGTTCCTGATCTGCTATTCTGCCCTAACTGCCACTATGTATCTACATTACAGGGTCACAGTTATATTTTGGCACTTACTTATATTGCTCTTCAATCTTACAGTCCTAAGCAACCTACTCACCCTTCCAAGAAGGAGAAGCATGTGTGTTGTAAACCCATTACATTATCTTATGCAGTACCCAGTACATTAGTGTACACATTAGTAAAGCAGTGTGTCCTGGAAAGACTTGTCAGAACGCAGACATGCTCTTATTTGAATTTGAAGGGGTTTCTTGTGGAACATACTTTTCTGGTTTGTTTCATTGTTTCATTGTTTGTTTCATTTCTTCATTGTTTCAGAACTGGGGGGGGTGAATTTGAGAATTGACAGTATTGCCTTCTGAGATCATATTGTCAAGTCTAATCTTCAAAATGGAGTTAGGAGGGCATGACTGTACAATATATGAGAAGTTCTTCTGTGTGAGTTAATTTGAACTAAGAATTACTCAAAGTTTGAGCCTTGGAAAAAAAAAACAAGACATTGGCTTTCATATTTATTCCTTGTAATATATCATGATTTTTTCTCATACTGCAACCTACATCATTTTCCACCTGCTTTCATAGGACTTTCAAGTTCACCCTTGATAATTTGAGTCATATTTCAGAGGGCATCAAACCATGGTTTTAGGTTTTTTAGAGAATAATCCCCATCATTTCACATTTCATGGAGCCTTTAACATATGATTGTCCAATAAAGCCACATTGGGGGGGGGGGGTAGCCAACCCAATGTCTATACTGAGGCACAGCAATTTACACTCACATTTAGAATTTAATTATCTTGGGCAAAAAAAATTATTGTCATTTCCTGTGGCAAACAGCTAGATTAATCCAATGCTAATTTTAGTGTTCCTTGTTAAGACGCTGGTCGTCTTGAAAGTTCAGGGGGAGAGCCAAGTAGAAGGTAACCCTGAGAAGTTGTGTTCCCCCAAGTGATTCATTAAATGAGGATCACAATGTTCCTGTGAGCATCGGGCGACAGACAGGCTGGTACAATAACACACCCCCCCGGGATCTCCAGGCACATAGCTATGTGACAAATTAAAAGGCAAAAAAAGGCATATTGGTATGGAGTCGTGCAGGAGTAACCACTCTCTGTTTAATTACCTCACACTTTCATCCATTCGAAACTTCCATCCGATTGCTGCCAGTAGACCAGTACAGGTCTGTCCTTTTGAGGCAAATGGAGCAATTATTTAATTAAAGTATTTTTTACTCTTTACATTTGACTACCAAATTGACCCTCTGTCTTTTCCTTTTTTTAAACCCAAAACCAGGGCAATATGTTTCACGTAATAGCACAGTAAAGCAATCTGAGCACAGGCCATGGGGTTGTTCAATGATTACCAGCTTAGTTGGGGGGAGGGGGGTATGGAGTGGACTTTGATATGACCTTCAGATATCGCATATCTTGGACACACAATCTTTCAACCTATCCCTCTGCCCCGGTGGTCGTCGGATCAGAATGTTAGCCTTTTTTGTGAGTTTTTTTGTGTTTGCAAAAAACAGCATGTGGTGGTTTTCTAGTTTCTAGTTTTTTAGTTTATCAAGCTTAAATTGCCCCCCCCCCCACCCACCCCCAAAAAAAAGGTTCAGTGATTTTGACACAATTGCTATTTGCAGTTGAGCGGTTCGCTGCTATGTGTACAACTGTGAGGAATGATACAGACAATAGAAGTGTGATTGTTGAGCAGGTCTATTTAGTAATACACATCTGGCCTGGCAATGATAGGAGTTTCACTACATTTCCCAGTCTCAGGGACCAGCTTTGATTTGCTGAGTTACCAGCTAATTACACAGTGGCCATTAACCAGAAACCAACTGAGAATTAGACTGAACTCTCAGCATTCATAATCCTGATTTAAATTTCTCTGAATTAGATACGTCTCATGACTGACACGTTACTTAATTAAAAATGTCCGCAAAGCATGGACATTAATATCCAAGTAGATTTACATTTGTGTATGAAAAAAAACTAATTTCCATTGCATTTATCTGTTAGCTGCTCTCTACCAGTAAGCTTTAGATATTTTAATGATCTGGGTAAACAGAGGACTGTTATTTTCAACCTGTCTCACTCTGACACCCATGAGAGCATCACATGCCAGCTTCATTGACCTTAAAGAATTTAAATTGGGCTGGGTATCCAATTTAAATACACACATTTATTAATGCTTATTGAGCACTGTTGAGATGAGCTTTGCTGCTGGACCGATCTGTTGTCTAAAACTCTTCTGTAGAGTCTTTTACTGTCATAAATTTACTTTTATCGCATCGAGCCAAAAAGGCCAGAGGAAAGGCAGTGTTTTAGTGTGAGGGGTAAAGTTTCAAATGTCAAGCTGGGGAGTTAAACGAACCAAATGCCAGTGGTAAGGTCAGGACTCACTGAAAAGATTCTGTGTACAGTAATGGCAGGTTAAGCATTGCATTTATTTAACCTGTAACTGCACCGCAAACTTTCACAATCAGTGCAAGGGTGAGCGATGGGTTGTAATATGTCAAGTATTTTTAACATGAGCTATAAGTAAGGTTAGTATTAAAGTATTAAGTATTCATAGAAAGTAAATAGAAAAAAATATGAACTTCTTTAGCATGAGGTCTCCTGAATACGTTTTTTGCAGTCCATTTGTTTATTTTTTGTTTTTAAATGGGTTTCAGATCACTTGTGCAACCATTAGAGGAATGCATCAAGTGTAGATTTTAATGCATCATACAGCTAAATATGATTTCCTTTTCAATGTTTGTGGATTTCTGGATTCCATAGATTCCAGCCATACTGCAGAAGTCTTGTGTTTCAAATATACCATGAGAGGAGCTCATCAGAAATCATGCCTGACAACACTGATTGTGATAAATTCACCCACAGCTCTCATTTCCAGATATGTGGGATTTAAAACAGTTTTTGCTATTAAAGAACAGCTTGATTACAAAGAGTGTAGGATTTATAATAGTTACAAACATTTTAACACCTAATGGAGCACAGTTGTAACACAATTACATTATTTGCCATAGATGATGATGTAGTGCTTAAATAGCCTAATCCCTGTATAGACGTGAGTTCTGAGAATTATAGTTGTTTGCGGATGCTACCCTGAGTTGACTTGTGGAACCAACTGTCTCTTATCCCATAATAAATAAACCCTGGAGAAGATCACACACCCATGAATGACCCCTTGCCATTTCAGCAATTTGGCATATCACCTGCCTTCTCCCTCACTGGCCTCTATGAGGGCATGACATGAGTGGGTGTGCCCAGCTAATGCCTGCCAGTTACTGCTCTCCATCTACAGGCTATCCTCAGATCCCTTTTGAGTCAGATGTGAGCTGCACCAATACTGTTCCCCGTACATCACATCAGGACCCATTCCCAATAAAGCATTTTACTTTCAGAAGTTTGTCAGTTTGAGCTAAAGAATATAGCTCTGAGGCTTTAGTCACAAACTCAAAAGAAAAAAAAAAGTGAACTAACACCTTTTCTTTCTTAGCTTGTTAAAAGAAACTTTCCTATATCAGTAACATGAACATTTTTTTGTCTTACCTGATTTCTGACTAAAAAGAGAGAGGAGAAAACACCTCTAACCTTGTTATAGGGGGCTATGCCTGTAGTGTAGGCTTATATTTCTACTGTCCTTGAAATGGAAAGCACCAGAAAGTCTCAAAGTTCAAACTCTGTCAAACAGGCTGTTGCAGGTCTTTACCAGCGCCACTGTCAAAATTCAACCTGTGAAAAGGCCAACTTAACCACATCAGTGCAATGGAAATTAATACTACTACTTAATAGTAGGAGTTTAATAGGTGAGTTTTGTGTTTCTGTTCTCCCCTGTGCTCAGATAAGCATCTGGTCAGCAGGAGTGTTGATGGGAACCAAACAATGCATGCTTAGCGTGTGATAAGACAAAGCAGCCATTGTGGGGTCTGTATGCCACTTGCATTCATTATGCTGCCTATCGTGAATCCAAAACTGGGGTAACGCCGCTCATTCCTGTTCTCTGACGGAACATATAGAACAGGAAGAGCACAGTGCCGTGTGCTTCTAAGAACTGCCTCATTGTGTGAAGAAGAGTCATTTGAGGACCTCTGTTTTTTGGTATACATTGTCATCTCTCAAGCTTAATTAAACATCTGGCTCCTGATACCCGCAGAGTAGACTTCAGCACTGTACGCTCAAGGAGTCACAACAAAATTATTTTCGCTCTGCTGGAAAAGCAGATATCCTGGCAAAGGATGTTTTCATTTACTTAATGCCAGCATAACATAAATTGACCATTGGCTATGGATAAACGTTAGCACCCTTCAGGTGCAGCATCTAAACCTGGCAGTAGCAGGCTCTCTTGTGTACACAGTCAAAAAGCAAGCATTGTTTCAGCCTGGAATTCATGGATTATTCATACCGTTGAGAATTAAATGCAGGAAAGAGTGCCGTGAGTGGATTGGCAGCTGTGCTGTGTTACAGTGAGAGCAAACCCAAGGGCTAAATGAACACCTGCCTGCATCCTTCTTAGGATTTGGCATCTCCTGGCACTAACATGGTAAGGGTAGATCTGAGCACCATCATCCAGATTGAAAAATTTGGATGTAATTCCTGCAAAGTTGGTGGGAAAATATGATCTGATAATTCCATCTTTACAGCCAGAAAAGCAGCACTTTTTCAAAGACTTGGTTAGAATGTTGGATTCTATCACAATGTAGAATGCGTCGTTCAAAAGTAGATGGAGAATTTGTTAGATGTTCATGGAAAATGCTTGACTAGCTACCTAGCGTGTTGCATCTCAACTCTGTGACTATGATCGCAACATGAAAAGCATTGTGTTTGAGCTTACAGACTGCATTCAATCTATAAGCACTTATATGTTCTTAAACCTGAGTAATGAACCTCACGTCATTTTACATTTGTGGCCTAGGGGAAACATTCTGCTGAAGCTGTTGATGAAGCAAACAAACAACAATAGCAAAAAAATTGTTAGAAATGAAATAAATGCAATGCTGCCTATAGCACTGTTATATATTGATTTTGGGTGAAATGGTGACCAATGCCATTGGCCTTTTGCTTTTAAGCTTTCTCTACTTAATATCTAAATGATTCAAAATGGCCACCTCTCGTTGAGAGCCAGCTGGAGCTACAATGGAGCTACGAATGGAATGGAATACAGTGAGATTGTTTGATTTTACATTACAGAGAACGCTTGCTTGAAAGCAAACAGCGTGGGTCCCCAGAATAAGGTGCGTGGGTTGATTTATGCTTTTATGGCTGTCCCAAATGTTTCCCTTTTGTCCTGCACACCAAGATTTGGTGCAATTTTTGGGGTTGTTGAAGAGGCAGCAATAATTTTCTTTTGTCAATGGAAATAAAATGTCTGGTTGTCCTTTACGAAAAACACCATGCGCTGACCTTTCACTTCTGCTATTGAATATTTGGTGTTGTATTGAAAGGCTGCTTGTAGGCTTCATGTGTTCCCATCAACACCAACAAAAAAAAATTAAAGATTTTCTGAATCCCTGACAGCTTCTTGCTGTGCCTTTGTGGACTTATGTGTGACCGCCTGCTATGGACACATAATTGGGTCTTATTTTTTTCCACAATAAAATGGCTGTAGACCCTGGCTGTGCACCCCTCTAACCTTATATTTTGTTGTATTATGTTATTTTTTTTGCATGGGTTGTTTTTTTATTTGACAATATTATTATTATCATTACATTTCCCTAAAACATACATTTCATACCAGGTTAACTGTAAAAAAATAAATGCATTGGAACAGAGACGCCATCAATGAAGAAGTTCTGAAAGCAATCACCTGCTTTTTTGGTTGTCATCCACAATTTAATTTTTAAGAGCTCAACCTAATGTTAATGATGGCTGATTGTTGTAACTTTGAACATGAGAAATTTGTTCATTTCCTGTTGGAGCTCTAGTATATAATTATGACTTCAGAATGTGATAAGGTGCATACTGGAAATGTCATGAGTCATTCAGTCCAAGGAGTTTTTGTATTGGAGATTCTGATGAAAATTAGAAGGGTAATTGCATGGCATGGGCTCAGTAAACTATATACTCTTCTAAACAGGGCAATAAGACTTTCAATTAAGATGATCAATAAAGATCAATAAAGGTGGATTAAGATTTTAAAAGACTGGTCAAGACAGACTTTTTAATATACAGCTTTATTCAGAAATAGCATGTCCATTTTCCATTCCACTTTGTTTATACAGTTTGAATTCCAGATTTAAAGCAGCTACATGGTGTTCAATAGCTACCAATCATGTATACATGCATCATGGAGGAGAATATGTAGCAGCATAGCTCTGAATTATGAAGGAATGAAGGAATGAAGTCCATCCATGAACTGTTACTAGAGATTCCAGCCTGGTCAGGTAGCAGGATTCCATGTTGACAGGTAAGCAACTGCAAACCAACATATTTCACCATCTTTAATCTGATGGCATGCTACTGTTGTTTTTAACTCATCTTGGAAATGTTGGGATTGGGTTTCTACAAAATAAAATAAAAACAATTAATCCAGTGTGAGGCCAGGGTTTTTTTTTTTTATATTTGTGTCTGATTGGTCATTCTAAGTGCAAAGACAGAAATTCACACAATTCTATGCCGAGTATTAAAAGTAATGAATCCTTGACACCAACAACAAATTCTCAGAATCATCAGGAAAAATATCTCTTCTGAAGCAGGTGCACTGACATTTTATTGATATAAATGTCATAAGTAACTCATTATGCTGAAAAACATTTGTCATCAGCAGGGTTGATCAGAACAGAATTGATTATGAAAATCACACATTGACGTGTGTGTGTGCGTGTGTGTGTGTGTGACCATCACTGGATACAATACGGCTCATGCATCTGCGACTTATGCTGTACAGATACTGTCTTGCGGGATTCTGATCCTTTCCTTTTGTATGGCCCAGACAAGTCTGTTCACTGGTCTCTGAGCCATGGATGCCACATGCTATCCCCTTCTCATCCCAGAAACGTTCACTAGGCCTCAGGGTTGGACAATAGGGCGTGTGTGGCATAACTGTCACTTTCCCCTCCTGAGAGAAAGCCACCGTTGCATTAGCAGCAGTAAGGCCTGCATCGCCCTGCTGGGATGTTGGTGCATGAGGATGAGCCTGCAGGAAGGGCAGCAAGTGGAGGCCCCAGGACTTTATCAATGTAGCCTTCTGCTAAGAATCACTGCAAGTGAAGCGCTGTAGTGTATGTTCATGTATAGACCATATAACTTAGACCTCCACATTAATTAAACTGTTCTACACAACAATTTGCATATTTCTTCATATAGTATACATTCAGGGTGATTCATTGAACCAGCTGTCAGTTTTTTTTTTTATTTCCCACTACAGAGGATGACATTATCTCTAAATGCTTTTGTCTGATCCATTGCTCTACTGATACTAATAGGATGGATGATGATGACATCAAAGTCCCCACCCCTCCCCTCCATTTTCATGCTATAAAGCGAGTAATGTTTGTGACCAGTTAATTTCTGAGGATTAATTAATGCGTAGAACTTACACGCTGCCAATCTTTTATACCTTTTACCCTCCATGCCCACATTAACTGATATACCAGATAAAAGCAATTAAGATAACGTTAGTGTTGCGTTATTCCTCTTTTAACATTTCAACCATTTTAATTGAAAATACCTGTCCTTGCTAATACTGTACTGTGATGATGAACACAGTTCTCTTATTTTCTTAATTAGAACAATCAGCTATACTGTCAACAGTAATCGTCTGATGGAATGGAAAAAGCCCTTTTCATGTTTTAGCTGGTAAACTATGGCCTACTGTAGCTGTGATGAAGTACTTGTGATGCGTTCATACTGCTGCTACATTGTGTTAATAACATGAACAAACCAGGCACATCTGGCTCAAAAGCAGAGAGAAACGCCTTTGAGCTGAGGACTTCTGTGGCTGCAAATGTGGCAGTAGTTGAGACAGCACTGAGGGGCTGGGGACAAGTCACAGACCACATGTGTGATATGGGCAACTGTGGCCAAAAGACACCATTTTAAAAGGAACATCTATTTCCTTGTAAATAGTACAAAGTGAGTTGCCGTTGGACAGGGCAAAAAAGGAAAATGAGAGAAATGGCTTGCCACTACCGAATGTCATGTTACAGGATCAATAAAGTGTTTTTAAAACAACACTTCAAGGCACTTCAAGATGGTAACGGGATTTCTTGTGGTCTTTGCACAAGTGATACTGCCCATTCTATGAGAAATTAATTAGCATAGTTTTGCCAGAAGTATAATTTCCGATTACATTCCAACGCACATGTGCCAGTTTATGAAGCTCCAATCATTATATGCACTGTTTTCAGCTTGATTCAAGTAAACCATAATTCTGGCTATTCTGTAGCTCTGTTTTTGTGCTTTTTCTTTTTTTTTTACCTCCTGTGATACAGTATGTATCTGATATGTATGCGTAACATGTCAGCCATATTAACCTCATTAAGATGTTCTGGATAAGCCTGTCCATCAAATTCATAAATAGATAATCATGAATAAATCAATTAAATATATATTGCATGTATCTTGTGGTACTTTGCACCATGGTAACAAGGTGAGGGGTCATTTCTGAGATCTATGAGATTGAGTCCAGGAGTGAGCCGATTATCACTATCTACATGTTGCCTGTACTTTCCACTGCAACAATAATGACAGTAAACCAGCATATTAAATTTCCCAAATTTGAAAGGGCAATGTAACCAACCAAGTTTATTACTTTTTTATCATTGGCTTCCCCCAGACATATCATTGACATTTGACAGACTTTTCATTTTCTGACTGCAGTTTCATTAGTTATTTTTTCCTAAATTTACCCCTAACTACAACAATCTGTAGCAGCAGTGTTGATTTTACCTTGATGAACTGCCAAATCATATTATAGTATATCAAGTGGCATGAGAAGTTAGCTATTGTTATGAACCCAGATAGGCTCTTTATGAAATATAGAATGCCACTTGATATGTTACATTATGAATGATTTTCTAGATGGTTGTTATTACAGTACTATTTACAGGTGTGCTTAAATAGCAAAATGCAGTCTTAAAGGAACCTGACATTCAAGAGGGTGAAAAAAACAAGGTTTCTTATTAAGACTGAGCAAAAGAAAGGCATAAAAAAGGCATTGGACATTGTGGCATAACCTTTCAAATGCAAGAACATTGAGTATGCCTGATTAAAATGGAAGACATACTTAATAACCATCATCACCACTCAAACACTATACCCACCCATGTCAACATCAATGTTGAAATCACTTGCATGCAGGCACAGTACATAGCGTCTCCATGTACATACTGTAACATCTGATTTTTTTGCTAAGGACAATATGTTTTATTGACAATATGCTATTATTGTTCTCAATGAGGCTTCCCTGACACAATGAGTTATGTGCCAGATTACAATGACCCAAAAGCAAAGGTTACTCTCAGTGGGTTTTGTCTGCTTTAGATTGTTCCAATTAGCTCAGCTGTACTTTCACAAACCTGTTTCTAAGATCTATAGGGAATAAATCTTTCCCTTTTTTGGAGACACAGGAGGCATCTGTGGTCTTCTTGGGAATAACTGATTTCTAACATTGATTTAATGTTGGGAAATGCCAGATATTTCCTACTTGTGCAGGCTGTGTGTGACTAAACCCCAGTAAGACCACTGGGGAAAACCTTGTCTGTATGACTAGTCTGGCATACACTGGTGACCCTGTAAGGGAAAGAAAAACAAAACACTATTACCAGTAGTTGGAGGAATGAACAATGGTATCGCACACATGGTAACAATTTTTTAACATGCTTCTGTTGTAGATACATTTTGTGCAGTACCCTTTGAAGTAAATGGATTTTGTTGAAAGTGATCAATAAATCACTATCTCCTGGGTAACAATAGATACTCATTTGCTACATTTCAAAATGATGTCAGCTGGCAGGCCCTGCAGCGGTTCAGATGGCAGAGGCCTTTCTTTTCCTACAATGCCCTGTTACAGTAAATCGCTTTAGCAGGAAGGGGGCAAGCTCCACCGCCTGGCAGAGATACCCCAGAGAGAGCAGACTGAAGGAGGGTAGATTACGGCCGCGCTCCACGGAGACACCGTCCTTCCATCTGGAGAGAAGCTGGACGGCTTTCTCAAAGCTTCAGTCATTGATTGAGCAGCTCTGAACAGCTTTTCGTGTCTTTGTGCAGCCCCTACAGTTACAGTTTAAATGATTTTAGCCAGGCCAGTGTTCATTTGTATGTCAGGGTGGCTATGTTAAACAAACAGCGTGTCAGCGAATGTACAGACTTGTTCCTTATAAAGATATTTTCAGAGGTACCGAGGAGGCAGTGTCACTGCCCACTGGCAATCAGATTTCCCTAACAACAGCCTTTGCACATTAGCAATCCTGACTGACAAGAATGAGGATACAAATTTGCATGTTTTCTGGTTTTACTCTGATGTGGTAATGAGATGTGGCAAGCTGTAAAACTCACCTTAACTAATTAGTTTCACTCAATGGGTTTATTATGGATACTTCAGAGCAGCCAATGAAATCACTATTTGTGACTCAGAATTCCCACCCAGGATCACTTCTGATTGGATGCCGGAAGATTACTATGTCTTTTTCGTATCCCCACAGAACCGCTTTGCTTCTATGCCTAATTTAATGTGCCATGTTCGCTGCACAACGGCTTTTTTTCTCTATATGTGTCAAACATACCTCCTAGAGGAGCCAAGAAGAGAAGCAGAGCCAAGAGAGAAGCTCAGTCCCAGAGTCATCGCTAAGGTCCTACAACAGAAAAGCAACACAATTCAATGTGAACCACAATGGCCAGTACACAATCACTGCCAGCAAAGGTAACATCGTTTCTGTCAGATAGGACACTATCTTTTGGCACTTGTTATATTTAAACAAGTAATATGTTTAGCAATATCTCATAAGAATCATATGAGAACATGAGAAAAAAATGGCTATTTATGGTTCTTTTTACTTTTTAAGAAATTAATCTAACACCAGTATTGCCCCTCTACCCCTTTTTACGCCTCAAACATCAACATTTTTATCAAAGTTTAGAAAATTTACTTTTAATAGAGAGAAAGATAAATATATTATTAAGCTACTTTGGTTTTAAAGTTTAAGAACTGGTTTATGTCAATGTATATTAGGCGTGATTAAAATGGTTACTTGATTTATTTACCTTGTTGGAATGGAAGCCTTTTTTAACAGCTAGTGGCATCCTCTTTCGGGTGATGTAACCGTCATTTAGATTCTCTTTAATGCACAGAGCGTGGACAGGCTTGTTAACAGACTGGGAAAGTCTCACATGACCAAAAGGGAAAGAAAGGAAAGAACAAAAACGACAAACAACAAAAAACAACTCAACTGTACTATTGGGAAAAATCCATTATTAACATGAAATACTACTTACAGTCATTACAATTATTTTGATACTATTTTATGTGCATAATTCATCTTTTTGTACATACACACACAGTGAACGCAACTTCTGTGTCTTCTAGTGAATTGCTGTGATTTCCAAATTAATGGCAAGTAATGAAATGTTACAAAATAAAACGTCCTTCTGTGATACAGCTGAAAAGAAGCTATAATAATGCTGAAAAACTGAAGCTAGAATAGAACTCTTGATGAGTTGCCGTCTATATATGCAAATATGAATATTGAAGTTGAAGCAAAGTTCTACCCACTGAATACCACTGAAAGCAAATCTGTATTGTTTTCAAATGAACAATTGCCCATTAGCTAAAGCATAATGCACATAATTAATTAGAAAATAACATTAAAAAAATACTACTACTCAGGTCTGATTAAGCCAGGTCAATTATACATACCTATATAGCACATTGTCAGAACTGCATGCCAGGAGTGGTCAATGATACAATTTGAACACTACATGCTGTTAATAAACTGACATAGTGGAACAGGGAAGGCCCAGAATCTTGTTTGGGCAAGGTCCCAGTGCTTGGTTAAGCACTGATGATGGTTAGATTGTGTATTTGGAAAAAAAATCCTCTATTCCTCTTTAATTTGTATTTAATTCAGTTTTAAACTATCATTGCTTTTTGTGTTAAATAAGGTTAGTACAATTTGTTAATGAAATTCATTGCTTTATAGGAGAACTTTTAAGCGCTTTTTAAACTACACAATGTTATTTTTCATCAAAATTGAACAAGCACAGTGATGAGAGTTGTGATTCAGTGAAATGTATGCTTTTGGGGTTTAACTGCACCAAATAACTTTTTTGTACAACTTTTTGGGGTATTTTTAGTTTAGATTATTGCAGTTTTATAATATGCACAGCATACAATTATTGCCTCAAACACAAAGATTTCTTTCAAAAAGTTTATTTAGCATCACCCAAGAGGAAAATATTAAAGGGCTTACATAAGCTGATGATATCAATATTAATAATATACTACTTCTATTATCAGGTAGGAATCCTTGCTTGTTTTTTATTTTCTTTCTTGTTTCAAGGCCATGTGCTAAATGCCCAGAAACCAAATACAATTTTTGGAGCTTTTTAGCACTAGCAACCTTGTCTAGGGATAACACTTAAGGAGCTGAGCATGAAACGCCTATCACATTCTACAGTCTCCTCAACAGTTTTAGAACCACAGTGTACTTTCTTAAAAGGAAATTGCGATCAAACAAAATTGGGCGTTTAGAGCAAGCGAAGATTATTTCAAAGGAAAAAAATCTGTATTCTGCAATGTTTACATGGCATGCTTCTATAAGCCCTTTAATGCTAAAGAACTTTTAGTTACAAAAAAGGAAGGAATACAACATTATCTGTATCACGATTTTCTGTCTTCTGTTTCATTATGGTTGATTTACAAGGGACACAGGTATACCAATCACCCTTCAGAAATAGTACATACTTTACCCCCACCCCTTTACCCAGCAATAGAAATGAAATACTATACTAATTAGCTAACATTTAAAAGAAACAAAAGCCCTCCATCTAATATATCTGGCTTAGCAGTTTCAAATACTAGTTTATAAGGAAAAGGTAATTTACCTAGATTACAGACTTTAGGTTCTCCTGTAGATGGTGTCATTACATGTTACTGGTTTCTTCCACAGTTTTCACTGCTATGCTTAAACCAACATCACAACTGTATCAAGGTTTTTGTCCGACTTGCTTTTTTGTCATCTAAAAAGGAGGGATTGTCCATAGAAAATCCATAATCTTGGGACATAGGACACGGTGGCGTTTGTATAAACAGTTCAGTATCTGGAGTATGGCTGTTCCCTGTACACTCCTTTGGTTGTTCTTGCCGGCGGTGCTTTGTGTCGCTTGTTAGTCCACTCTTCCTGGCCTGAAAAGATAAAAAACAAACATACAAATAAGAGATATGGGTGGGGATGGCATTTCTTTTCAACTACGGCCTGCTGCCATTTGAACATGACCTAAACTTGACTCAAATAAATTTTAAAGGTTTTGTCACTGTCGTCTGTGGAGTGTACGTTAAGCATCGCATCATTCATTGTGTGGGGGTTTCTGGAGCTGGGAACATCCTTGTGTGGCATCTGATGCTTTGATTCTCCCTCCGCAAAGCAATTACCACAAGTTGAAGTTCAAACGGAAAGTTAACCAAGCCGCTGATCCTTCACCTGGAAGGGAGGCATTTATATAATTGAAATGGAACATCAAACGGCACTTGAAAAGAGACTGCTTGGTGTCTCCCGGCAAAAGGTCACAATCACCATTAGCCAAAATCAGCGTTCATTCAACCTCATCAATGTCAATGTGCAAGAGCCCGCATTGATCGCTTCTTTTGTCTGATCTCCTGCCAGTACAGACCCGTCCCCAGAGCTGGATCTTGTAAGTAGGTTTTTGAGGGGAAGAACATCTGTTTTTTTTCCCCTCTTTCTTTGTTTCTTTCTTTCTTTCTAAATGCTCTTTCTGCTGGTAGTCTATTACAAATCCCTTTTTTTGTTTAATTAAACCTGTCAACCTTTCACTATCTGTCACTTTAAAGAAAGGCTTGACCAAGGTAACCTTGCATTCGCGTTAGGAGAAGTGCATCAACATTCATTAGACCTTGTGTTTCGTTTGAAGTGTCAAGCAGTTTTTCTCGAACTTCCACAGGGCACCTCCACTCATACATTGGTGCAGTGGGTGCATTCACACTATTTCTTTACACTCAAATGCGACTATCCAGTACTAATAATACATAAAAATGCAGTTTGTATACACTAATAAGATGCATCACACCATTATTCAACTGCAAATGTTCAAAACTTCTCTCAGTTTTTGGGGAGTTAGTAGTACATGGACGTACAGTAGACAAACACAGACAGACATTTAAAATGATTTTCAATTTCGGAAGTGGAAGTTAAGTGTTCCCCTGTAGGAATTAGAACATGTCTGTTAGAGTCTGTATGATAATAAATAGAATATCTAAACCTTTGACATTGACCATTTCATTTTTTGACCTCTGCTTATAATTAGGGGGCAGACTTACTTAAAGTGAGCATTTTATAATTTGGCACTGATATACCCTGAATATAATCAACTCAAGAGGCTAGAGCCTCTGGCTGTTGTTAATTGGCTGTCATTGAATGTTTAATACCACACATGCAAGCAGCCTCTTGACTCTGAGAAAATGTCATCATCCTTTTAAAGCCATTTTGAAAATGCACTGTATAACTTAAGACACTATCAGTCCTTACTGACATTTTTCACTCATAGCTGAGGAGAAATGTATTCAGGTTGACATTGACAATCATAGGATTTTGTAATAGAATCAGTATAACACTGAAAAGCAACTTGAACTTTCAGAGTAACAGGTTCAACAGGAAAATGCATTCAGTTACCATATTGCAGATCAATCAGACATAGCAGGATTTCAGCTCTTCTAGACAAACTGGACTGTTTTTAAGAAATCAATTTTGACTAGACAGGAAAGACTGGGAATTTATCAATATCTCATCTGAGACACTTTAACCAAGTGCATCTTCCCCTGCATGTTACAAGCACTACTGGAGGTGTTTGTGAAGTAATAAGCACTTTTAAATGGTCTTTGTATTCCAATAAATTCAGTTATTTGGAAGAAAATGAAGGCATAGGCCACTATTTATGTAAACTACATTAAAATACACAATTGCAAGGGATTATTTTCAGGTTATCAGTATTGAGACCATGGAGTGTAGCTCAGGATTACTGACAGTATTGAATGTTTCACAATATACATTTAATACATCATATTATATTATATTATATTATATATATATACAAGCCCTGCTCTTCACCACTTATATTTTATTTTTCTAATATAAGTAAAGAGCAGGGGCAGGGCTTGTAAACCAAAGAATACTAGATTGATTCTATTATAGGCTATTACTATACTATAGTAAAAATTAGTTACATCATTCTGGATATTTCATTTATTTTTAAATTTTATTTAATCATGTATATTCAAATAAGAGCCAGTTTTCTTATACAATGACAACTGGAGAGTTTCGGGATAGTGTAGCTGCCAAGTAAACTAGATAGTTTGCTAAGCCAAACAACAAATCAAATGAGTTATTTTACACTCTACAATAGAAATGTACTTCGCATAAACCAGGTCACTGAACTCACCGTATGGCTCATAGGAGTCCTCACTTATGCCGTGTCCATATTCATAATAATCCTCTGAGCTGTGGAGAGGGGAAAAAAAGAACTCTTAGAACTCTCCTTTGTGTTAAATGGCCAAAGAAGTGAAATATTTTAATATTACACTTAGTAAATTACAGCAAAAGGAGATGAGAGTTAATGCCAAATAGAAAAAGACAATTTTGGGATGTGTCTCGGATGTTATGCTACATTACTGCGCTGATTTCCTGAAGGTAATGTGGGCTAACGATTACGCCAGACTGTTGTGCAGTAAAATGAAAGTGATCCACACTGGGAGAAGAGTCATTTCTCTTTCAGCAGCAATTTATATTTCACATTATTGAGTCACAGACGCGCTGGGAGACCGAGCAACTCAGGTGTACAGCAGCAATAAGAAGTTTCTCTGTTGTCTGATATGGTAAAACAAATACCTGATTATCTTTATGATATACCACGATGTCATTACTTTTCTTCTGGGTGAGAAATGTTGGAAATGTCTTCTTGAAAAATATATTACATATATATAATCTTTTTTCATTACTCTGATTGCATCATAATCTGGCTCTGCCACCCTAACCCCATGACCCCAGTTTCATTGAACTGGCACAGCTGAAGACAGAGGAGCTCATGCTCTGCATCTGCTGGTGGCACCCCAACGTCCAATCATTGTTACATCACCGCTAGATCACGAAGCACGACCCGAGGCAAGGTTTTGGGGTGCGTTCCATTAGTTATACGCCTGCAATAATAAAGGGAGCATCTCCATACACACATGATGGCTCCTTCCTGTTTGATACATTCCCAGGACTGCAGAATACTATATCGTAACCCCTGAGATATGAGGGATGACAGTGTTTATCAAAAACAATAATAAAAAAAAGGGGGGGGGGGGGTGTCCTACGTTTTGGTTGTGGGTCCCTTCGTGGCCTGCTGACAAAACAATCCAGTCCTGGCATCATTCAGCATTACCGCTATCATTCAGCCCAGAGTGGCAATTTATCGTAAAGCTGTCATCATGCCCGCGCGACCTATTGCAGCTGAGCCCATTCCTTTAGCTGTCAATCTTTTCTCCGATGGGAATGTTTCTCTCTCTCTCTCTCACTCTCTCCCCTTCCCTCTATCTGCTATCACTCTGTATAGAAGTCCGACCAGAAAAAAAAAGATAGCAGTGGGCAAAAGCACAGGAGCTTGTTAAATTAGTTCCCAGGGCTGCCTTGGCTGCGTTCATTACGTCTTCATTGGAGATTGGAAACCACTGCATGAGCCAACAGCAGTAAGACAATAAAGATGAAGAATTGGTTTAGATTAAATAACTTGAAGCTAAAAAACTTTTTTGCAAGAGATAGTAAAAATGTTCTTTTTCAGGAAAGTGTTATTTTAATTACATTTGTAATTGTTACAAGTACCACTGATTGTGGCTAAACTCAAAAAACAGGGTTAATACAGTCTTTTCCTGGAAAGCTGTGTTTATTGATATTCTTACGCCTGCTTCACATTACAGGGTTATCCCTGATTTGGCTCCTAATTGTTCTTCTAAGTTTTCTGTGACTTCTGTGACAAGAAAAAAGGGATAAAAAACTAGGGAAAATGTCACTTTTTCAGGAAAGCAAAAATAATGCTTTGCTGACCCGGCTGTTTTGTATCATTATTGTAAATCCAGCTGAAAACGACACGATAAGCAGCCGAACAAATGAGATTTAACAGCCGTGCTCCTCTGCTCAGAATGGCGCTCTTGATTTGTATGTGGATACTGGCGCTCCCCGCACAGGGATGCTGTCATTGTTATTCTGTGAGTGAAGTTCCAATCAGCCTCGCAGAAGAGGCACTTTCGAGAGTCTGCTGTTGGCCTCCAGTCAGAAACTTGCCTGTGACACTCAACTCATTGTGACTGGTGAGGAAAATCTGACAACCTGCATGAGCTGATGTACCTATGCTATGCTAGCTATGTCGTGCTCCGTATGCCACAACAACACTGACAGGGTAAATGGAACTAGGCCAGAACAGTTTTGCGCCGCTGGTGTCCATAAAAGAGAAGCACAAGTTAAAGACTGTATTATGTATGTATTGTAGAAATCTGACCTGTCCTGCCATTACCATCCCAAATTCGATCACCCAAATATTAAATGACTTCTGACACAGAGTGATGAAGTTCTTTCATATCTTTAGTCATTATGGGTGAGGTAATATGATGCAGGTTAACACTGCTTTAATGGATCACAGTTAAATATAATGTTAATAGTGCAATTTAAGGTAATGCTGCTTTTATAGACCATTGCTTGGCTCTACATTCACTTGGCATGATGTTTTTGCTCTTAAGGATTATTTTTAGGCGCTAATTACTTTTACTGTTATGCTTTATTGTAGCACTGACTTTCATCTTTATGCCAATTTACTGAAATTTTGGCTGTTCAGTGCCTATTATTGTTGTTATTGCTCCTGTGATATTTATTTAATGCATCATGCTATATTAACCTTGTAAGTCGCTCTGGATTAGAGTGTCTGCCAAATGAATGAAGAAATAAATAAACAAGTGAAACAATTACTCAGTGTTTTGCCACTGGTTTAAACACGAAAAAATAATCTGAGCCTAAAAAGTACAAAGAAGTGTTCCAGTCTCAAAGCCTTCCCAGTGGAAATTTAGACACTGAGGGCCGCAGAGGGATCTCAGGACTGCATCACATCATGTGGGGACAGAGAGAAGGATTTCGAATGCTGTTAGGAACTTCTAATTTCTGCTGTGACACTTTGTCGATATCCCTGCCCTGCTCCTCACAACCCCCCCCCCCCCACCCCCCAATCCTCTCTGCTCGATTACCCTGGTCAGTAACACCTTAGGAACAACCCGTGGGGGCAGGGTTCCAGGTGAAATGAACCATGGGAAAATGCTCTTTACTCAAATACAGCCACACACCCCCCAATTACTATAGTTAAATGAAACATTAGGGTGGCTGGTCAACCAAGCACAGCAAAGCACAAAACAGTACAAATGAACCCCTTACTCATAGGGATGAGGCCTCGGAGGAAAAGACCTACAATTTGTCACTTGATTTATATGTATTCATAATCACAAACGTTCTGCCATTACCTTTCCTTAACAGCTAATGATGGTGCTAGGAGATGCAGAGACCAGTGTGCTATGTACTGGGTAATTATTGTCTGTTACTTACTTTTTGAACCCCTGAGTGCCTCAGAAAAGACAGATTTGAGACTGTTTGCAGCCGGTGATATTACAATATTGAATTAAGCATGAATTAACTTTTCATAATGAGTTCGAATAAATAAAAAAAGAAAGAATCTGACAACTAGAGCTGATGCGTGTACAAGATAAACGCATTACTGATCTATCACTCACAATGGCCGCGGCGTATGCCGTTATAACAAGATTTGCGCACGTGCGCTAGCATAAAATGAGATAGCCAGTGCATTTTAAATCCCGCCAGAAACACAAACCTGCCATACTGGCAGCGGCACACTGGCTTTCTAAATAGGTCAGCCTTTGATTTGACATTCATTACCAAGTCATTGCTCTGTTCTCTCTCTCTCTCTCTCTCTCCCTTGGCACTCAGCTGGCGAAGACAAAGCGAACAATAATCTTTTTAACAATTGGTCCAGACCTTGAAAAATAAACGTCGCACCTATTTGAATAACCTTGTCTCGCAATAAGGAATCTGATTCCAAACCCACTTTCCTAAGCATGTTAACTCTCGGAAGCATCTGTCACGGCCATGAATGGCTGCTCTTAAGTACCTTCGTTGTCATCCTGGTACTATTAAACAGATGGCAGTGCTAAATCTGAATGATGTACTACATGTCCCAGGTGGACTTTGTTTTCTTATACCCTCATTACTCTTCAGCTCCTCTGTGATAAATCTCAGCAAGCAGGGAGAACATTAAGAAAGGTTGCAGAGACATCGGCATCCCAGCTTTGTTCCATTAGTGAGGACATCCTCTCAAAATCTTAAGGCTCTGAAACATTTTCAGATTTGTGGTCTGTTGCTCTCGCTCTCGCTCGCTCGCTCTCTCTCTCTCGCTCTCGCTCTCTCTCTCTCTCTCTCTCTCTCTCTCTCTCTCTCTCTGCATTTTTTGACCACGGTTTAATATTTTAACGACACTCCCTCACTGTGCATTTCTATGTTTTGCTATGAGTTGAATATGGCAGGATCACCACAGAACCCAGCTGTGATGTCACAAAGGGAGGGGAGGGGGGAAAATGGATTTGCCAGCATTAACAACAGTGAAATGTGTTGCTTTTTCCAATCACTGTGTCTTATTTCCTAAAAAGGAGACAATGAGTTTTCCTGCCATAGAAATTAGTGTGTTAAAAAGGGATACTCATCCATTATCTTGAATTCACTGAATTCGTACTGAAATTCATTCAGAACTTTTCACCAGTTTGTCAAGGTGCACTGACAGCCAAGAGTCTCACCTCAATGCTGCTGCAGTTCTGTGAAGACAGTTTGATTTATCGATTGCATTTCAAATGAAAGGGTCGTAGGATTGGTTTTTCCATTGTTATGAGCCACTCTCTGGCTCTTGGATGACTCTGAGGAACAAACACCAATACAGCTGAGAGGCCACCAGTGTCATGTCTTCCCACTGCATCTAAACACAAGCAACTGAAGTGCCTTTTTCATTACAAAAGAATGAGGACTAATCAGATGAGGGCATTTTTGGCAGTGCGCATTTTGCCATGAAGAGCTGGTAAATAAATGCTGGCACCAATAACAAAGGAAGAACTCATTCTGTGGAAGATTCAAGTCCCATCATGCAACAGTCCACTACCAGGCCTCAGGGAGTGCCCTGTTCCATCCGTCCCGAGAGAAGCCACAAAGGAGACATGTGCGAGCACTATGCTAATTACTTTTGCTTTCACAGCTACACCAGTCATCTGTCTAAGGGGCGAACAGTTCAATACTCAATTAATGGATGTGAAAGGGGTAAAAGCTCAAAGATCATGCTGAGGTGAGGGCACAGATTGGCAAGATACTAATGGCATGTACTAGCAGTGTGGCGGCTCTGGTGTGGCAAGCATCGGTCCAGTGGAGAGCACTGCCAAACTGCCTACAGTGTGTGAATGATCTAGAATGGTCTCACAGTTACCTTTTGAACTGCCTCTGATCGAGGTAGCAAACACTTTCCTCACAAAACACTCACATTCAGCCCCAGATTCAACCTAAATGCAGAATGCTTTGTCCTGAAGGTTAAATAATAGATTTCAGCAGGTGTACTTTTTTTCCCCATCTCTTACCAAACTAACAAATCTGTGAAAGCACAGCCGTAAGAAAAAAGTAATGTGTTACTCAGGATGAAGGACAAAGCATTTTCCAGACAAAGAATGTGGTGGTAAGATGGAGATTTGTCATGTCTCAACCCAAGAGGAGGACCTGCTATCAATATTAAACACAAGATAGCGTATTAAACTAAAGATATTATACTAAAATGACTAAATCATTAATTTAGAATGTGGTTGCACTGCATGCCTTTACCGACTGATCCACTTGGGAACCCCATGTTCGTCCATTCCTTCACTTATAATAGTACTTACCTGTAACTATCATGAGCTTAACTGACACTCATACAGTTGCTTACTTTTCAGTGGTTTTTTCACTGGGTGCACTTTAATTATAGCCAAGGTATTAAAAGGAATATTTAAATCTCACTGAGAATGATATTCCTTGTATCAATGTATATTATTCCCTCCTTTGGCCCCCTGATGCTGAAAACATAACGAAATGTGAGACATAAGTATTTCCTAGGCTCCTACTGCTGTCATTGGGGTTTGCACTATTGAGGCAAGTTCTGATAGTTGATCTTCCATATGTGCAGGCAGTCCCAGTGACAGTGGCACACAGAGAACTGGCACAGGAAGGGACCGGGTGAGGAGGGGTCTCAGAGGTGTCAGAATGAAATAATACTTGGATCATAACAGACTGCGGGCACCAAGCCCACAGGCGACCTTTCACATGTCCAGCAAGAGAAAGATTCACGTGTCATATTCTCCGCACATCTTCCGGGACTCATCCAATCTCCTGACAGACAGTAAAAATTAGAACTCTCCACCTCTCCAGCATACTGTTTCAGTGCCTGACCTTAGCAAATCCTTAGTCCACCAGTTATGTCCTGGTTCTCTTAGGATACTTCCACATTTATGGAAATAGTGACTTTCAATCTGCCCTCTGTTATAGTAGAATTTTTCCAAATGCAGTATATTATTTTTGTATGTTGCACAAAGCATACACTATGAGCTCCATCTCACAGACTGACCAGCTTCCATTTTTGCACTACCGATCGACGATTATATATCGAGAAATTGGATGCTCCTCACAGCCAAATTTCTGTTCCCTTAATGTTTGCTTTCTAAGTCACATAAAAGGTACACAACTGATAGCTTTGTTCCCTGTGGTCATAACCACCAAGTCTTTCCTGTCCCCAGCTCTACATTATTATTGAGTAAAGGACCACAGTGAATCATCTAAGACTGGATACTCTTCATTTCCATGTTCATTGTAATTTGACTCTGAAACCACTATTGCATCAACAAACCCTTAAGCACAGCATCCACCTGTGCTGTCACTCCTGTAATAGGCATCCATTGTTGGCATGCAATGTTCTGGTAAGGTTTATGCATTACATATCGTGTTCCACAGGGCTCTGTCCTTGGACCTATGAATTCTCAGTTAATATTGAGTGTTGTTTAAAAAATATTGAGTATAACTTTGGTATAATTTTACACAGTTTACTCTTTTTGTCACTCTAATCTACATCACCCCATAAACATGAAAAGAGTATCCAGTACGATTCTCAGAGGTATATACATCAACTCTCAGAACTTAATATTGAAATGATCCATACTGTCATCTCCATTTACAGTTGCAATATCTACAGCATTACATATCTGAAAATGATCACTTTTGCAGAACATGTTCAATAGAGTACAGCATAGTCCATCATTTGATTCTGCAAAACCTTTTTTTTACTTTAACAGTAGACTGCCAAAAATCCTTTCAGGATTCAGTCCAATAATAATCTGATGTATTATTGATTACACAAGACATTATTGAAAATAGAAGTATTGTAAATCATATCATAAAAAGATCTTACAGCTTATAATATATTAACAACCACTCATGAATTGAGGAAAATGTTAATATGATTACAGCGACATCATATATACATTCACTGGGTTGCTATAGGGATTAGTGTTCATATCACATTGCTGTAAATGCTACCGATGTCTAATTCTTCTTTTGTTTCATGATTGTAATGAACAAGTGTCCTCCTGAGCCTAATGATGAGAAACATGATATGATAAAAACATAAAAAAGGAGAAGCAGAACAAGGAAAACAACAGTGGAAAAAAAAGAAAAAAAGCCCTCCTTGCTTGCGGGTCACAGGTGTGACATCATGGTGGAGACATGGCAAATTACTGCGCTTGCTGTCCCTTAGCTACTGGACTGCTACTGGATGTCACGCATTCTGAGCTCAAAAAGGGTGGCTTCCGTTTCCTTGGGCTGCGTTAGGCATTGTTAGGACGTGGACAATCCCTCTATCCAACCACGCTTGCCCCTGAGTCATAAAGGGATGCTATTTTGACCTGCTGTAGAATTTTTGCTCGGGCCAAAAAGCCTTTTCACCCTGTCCATCAGCAGCTTAACTGGCTGACCTCAAAATGTTCTCTCAAAGTTAATCGTCAAAGTAGAACGCAGACATAGTTTTATGGCAGCACTGTATCTGTGGATCTTCTTTTTTGTTTTTGAACAGACATTTATTGATTTAGTGATTTCATTAAAGGTGACTTTTTTTCAGACAGAAAAAGGAGACGTGTATTGAAAAAGAGTGTGTGTGTGTGTGCGTGTGTGTGTGTGCGCGTGTGCGTATGTGTGTGTGTGTGTGCGTGTGTGTGTGTGTGTGTGTGAGTATGAGAGGGACAGACAGTGAGGGAAGATGTATCTGCATAGAATTCCATTCTGTATTGGACAATACCAGCCAATGTTTAGTCCTCATACGAGCTGCCTAGCTGACATTCATAACAAAGATATGTCTGCGGCTAACTGTCCAGCAATATTCCATTCAGCTTTTCTGACACGCCCTTGATTTGCACAGGAAAAAAGTACGGTCTTCAAGCTTTGTTCTAAAGGCTTCCCTCTGATGTATTTTTTAACACTGCACAGGGGAAGGCTTTCCTAGAGAAAGATTTTTTTTTCCAGAATGACCAGTTTCAAAGCACATCACTGAGTGCCAAGATTCCAAATTCCCTGTGCAATTTTCCCTTCCAGTTTTCTTATAAGATAATTTCAGAGAATATGTTTTCATGAGCTCTGAAACAGGCTCTACTGCCAACCTTAGAGAAGCATGAACCAATCTCTTCCGACAAATGCTAATAGCTGACTTCAAAGAATTCTCGAAGGGAAAATACCCTTATGTTGAGCATTCTTGGGCGTCCACTATTTCAAAGTGATGACTGGACTCCCTGCAATCAAAGTACACTCAAGTCTATTCATTTATTCTGTTATAGCACTTGTTACACTGACCATTCCCTTAAGCTGCCTTGGGGGTTTCTGCCAAACATAAACCTCTCTAACCCCTTAGTATGTACCCCCTTTCTCTTATTTGAAATCCATATCACAGTTTGAGCAACACAAGTAAACCAACAAGATTTTAATTACCATAGAAAAATACTGCAGCTCCTAAGTAAGAATACATATGAATAAATACATCACATCAACAGTCTCCAGAGAGGCAGCCATATTGCCCTAGCTCCATTAGCTGCCTACTCCCCGCCTGGATAACGGATCTGAAATCTTTTTGAGTCAGCTAGGCCTCTGGCTTGCGTCTTTCGCATGACAGACTCCATTTTTCTTCCGCCCTAAGCCGCGGGCATTATTCAAGACGCCGGTTTTAAAACAAATAGCGGCCCTCCCCGGGCACGTTTGCCACGGCGATGCTCACACCTCGGGCGCCTCGCTCTCTCCGAGACGTGCCCCCTCAGACTCCGCGCACCGCACGGAATGAATCTTTTCAAAATAAATAAAGAAATAAAGAAACAAACCACCACGCCAGGAGGCGGAGGCGTGGGGACACCATCGCTCACGGGGCCCTTTGCCACCGGATCCTGACATCGGCACAAAAGAAAACATCAAGCGGTGCTCGCACAAAAGCACAGAACGGGATAATACACCCTTTTGAGTTTCGTGGATGCCCCCAAATACAATTTTTTTGACATGTTAAGTGCAGTAACGATCATGCTCCTCGTCTTTTTTCCACTGAAAGAAGGCACGCAGACAGATGATAAATAAATAAATAAGCGGGCATACAAAAGCAGGATTGATTCAGCAGACGCACAAGCAAACAAGCACGCCTCCACCTACAGCGGAGCCTTTGACCTTATATGACATGAGGAGGGTGACGGCTCCCCGCGGCGGATCGATATCCCTGCATTCAGCGCTGCGAGGATCCTCGGCCGCACAATGCAACGTCCCCCCCGATGCCAAAGGCGGCGTTACACAGTGCTGTCACATTAGCGTGATCAGATATTGGCAGCTGTTATTCCTTACGTACCAGGAAACTCTGCCCCATTAAATGCAGCACATGAACCAAAGCAGCGTACGGGCGAGGGCAAATGAAAGCTGAGCGATGCGTCTGACTGCAGGAATCTCAAAGTAAGGTGAAAGCACCTGAAAATATGATGAAGCGATTCTGAAACGGATAACTGTATGCTGATGTTTCCCTGAAGAATGAGAAAGGAACAAATAAACCAAAAACAACTGGTCTCCATTTGTTTTCAATGCCTCTCACTGATTGGGTAATTAATTTTAAGCTGATATGAAGGTTATGACTGATTTATATTTAAATCACTTTCTGGCTGGCTTTCTAGTCAGGTAATTATGTTAGAGGTAGCATGAACCTTATGTATTATATATCCTGAGTGATATCCCCTGCTACCTTTTCCATTAAGCTGTGGATTGTCATGATTCATACTTCTTAGTGAAAATGTAACTACCCCTTGGCATATCAAACACCATTATTACTTGTTCTTGTATTTAACTGTCAGTCCTCCTAGACTACCTGTCTATAACACCTACACATGCTGCATTTATTACAGCTAGGAAAGAAAGAGTTGGAAATCTCTATCAATTAAAGCAAGACCACGACCAAAATAAAACCATGCCTCCCTTTCATTTTTCTCTGATGAAGGTCACCATTACTTTCAAATATATAATAAAGAAAGGATCACTCAAAATAATTGCAGGGCCCTTCAACCCAGAGAAATATTCTCTTTCATCTTAGATTGCAACTAAATGTATTAGGCCTTAAGATCGGAATATCTACAATATTGTAAAATAAAATGTAAAAAAAAAGCCTTGAAAAGAATGGCATGCTGAGATATGTCACCCACCTCATATATTCTATAAAATGAGCACGGAAGAGAATTTAAATATTAAAAGCACTACAGAGAGCTCAGATGGTATCAAGCGCAGGAGAACAAATTTATTTTCAAATTGGTGAAATCAAGGAGGGTACTTACTTTTGTCCTTGATTGTTGTAGCTGTTGTCGTAGGAGTCGTACCCTTGGTCATCGTAAGCCGTCCCATAGCCGTCATCATATTCCTAGAGCCATTGGGAACAAACAACCATGTCACCTTTATATTGTCATTATATTATCAGCAAGCACTTGTCTAGAAACAACATGGGAGGAAGACCAAAGGAGAAAAACTTTAAACTGTGAAAGATAGCTTTCCCCTGCCCAATCCCAAAAATCATACTTTTTACTAATGTATGTTATAAGAACTGTTAAACATTTTTATGTGTGTTTGAGTATCATCTATGTATACAATTTATCAGCTCACCAATAACTGATTAAATTAAATTAACATCATTTCATACAGGTTAATAACTATTGTGACCTGATCTAGAGACTTTTGCATTGTCTCAGTGATGTTTACAACAAGTTACTAATATAGTAAATTTATTATATGTGTATATATATATATATATGTACAGTCTTTTCCCTTTCCCAAATAGTCAAAAACAATTCTTGAATTATTTTTCTTTTGGATAAACTGCGTTACTTATTCTAGTGACATCTGTCTACAAAACATGATCTTTGGAGTAATTAGTGGGGCCATCATGTTCATTTCAGTTAGTCCTTCTTTATTACTGAATGGCAGGGAGCAGTCAAATGGACCAACGTCTTGTGCAATGACTGAATTTGATGAAAATGATTTGAAATTCAGCTCTGAACATCTGTTTATGTACCTCCCCCCCCCTCCACACACACACACACACACACATCCCACTCCCCCTTCCCCCCAGTAAAACTTCAAAGAGATACTGTGCTGCATCCGTCCTAATTTAGGATAAATGAGACTTATGTTTCATAAAATGCATCAACCCTCGCCACACATCTCTCACCGCGCACATTTTTATGCATTAATTCCATCTGCCGTCATTTCCACTCATGAAATGAATGGCTCTGAGATTTAGCGACTGAAAACTCTCCATATCCATGTATCATCATGGCTTTAATGTCTGATTAGACAGTACTTCTGCCAAATGACACACGCTGTTATTAAGTTAAGAAGTTTGGTCTTTCATCTCTAATCCTGCAGGGGAAAAAAACTGCAAGTGTGTGCATGAAATAGGAGTCTATCAAAACAGTGGTCTCAAAACACAAATAATACACTACACTGTTTTTGTCTTCTAAGGATGGAGCTAAGTTCTGTTTTGCATCAATTATCATATGTGGGGCTATCAATTCTTCATTTAGGGTTGCACTACAGTTCAGTCTTTTGAGTATGTCTGTAACTGCCATAATACTTATACTAAAAGGGTCAGAGGAGGTTAGGAACAGCTACCTGCTTTAGGATGGGTAAAAGGCTCTTTTAAAACAAAGTAATTTTTTTCTTTTCTTCACAACTCCATAGACTAGCTGCATCATGTCAAGTGCTTCACAAACCCATGAATATAGTATAGTCCCATGTGAACCACTGATTACCATTATTATGATTGTTATTGTTCTCATCTGAAAGTAGCACACATTAATATGAGGAAATGCTCACTGTAGAACAGGTGGAAAATGAAAATGAAGTCTGAGAATTTAGCAGGGCAATTGTTGCTCTCACTGTACCTGATAACCCAGCTATGTGGCAAGTGCACACACCAAATCCCTAACAAACCAAAACACATCACATGAAGATGTGCAACTTAGCCTCTTTTTAGAGCTTTGATCCTAGCTGCAACAAACATTTGACTAGTTTTGGTCAGATCAAACAACCCATATTAATTATGATATACTGTAGCTCTTGACTGGCCGATAGAGAAGACTAAAATACTGCAGAATTACCTGTGAATTACCTATGCACAAGACCTTTTTTTATCCATGTAGCTAATGTATTTAATGAGGAAACTTCCATAAAGAAACATACAAAATATGCATAGGTTTGCTTTTGGCACAGCACATCTGACTAATGTAAGCTCAATTTTGTCTAATGTCTATTAGACAAGCCATTTACATTTCCACTTTGTCTGTGAGCCGTCTGCTGTTTTCTTTTTTTCGACGGAACAACATTAGGATTCAACAAAGCAGCGTAGTGGCCATTAATTTGTATCGCACATTTGAGGTGCAGGCTGGCTTCAAATCTGCGTTTTCTTTTTTTTTTATTTTACTCAGATTGATAACACAAACATTTTCAACGATAATGGCACCTGTGGAGTTTTGGTGTTGACAGATATTATTTGTGTCTGAAGCAATGCAGGAAATGTTCTCTAGGATTTATAACATCAGCGTTAGTTAATGTTAGTGCATGAGTCCAATAAACAGCTCAATCCCTCTTTTAGAAACACAAATTAAACCTGTATTAAGAACAGAACAGCCACACAGGACTGATGAGTGATTATTCCAGGTCTTTGGAGCTAGGATTAAAATGAGAGAAGACACACTGATCCTGAGTGATTCTTTATCTCTTTGCCACTAGAGGCCTGAAAATCATGCTAACAGATTACAGTTGCTCTCTGATGCAGGCTGATATTTGCTGAGCGCCTGGCACTACTGAATAAGCCACAGTATTGTAGCGGGGGCAAAGTATGAAGTTAATGTTGCAACAATAAGGACTAGTCAGTGTAATTCATAAAATGCCTCATTTTTGATATGATCATTTCAAACCATTATGGTTCCTGGGGTGGGAGAGTGTGGGTGCAGATCACCACAGACCATGTCCTGGTGCTGAAACCAGTTCTAGCAAAACAACATGCCTTATAGGTTTGGTTACTACAACCATCTTTGAAGCTACATTTAAAGCTAAGCTGACTTGCTTCGGTTCACTACTTGTTTCAGTAGGAATGGAAATAACCATAAATACTGAAGTATTTGGTTAACCCATTTTAAGTGTTAAAGAGCTCAGAAATGTTCATCCTTTTCCAGCTGTAGAGGTACGAATAACTATTTCCATTATGATATGGGTGGAAGCGATCACAACGTAACATTCAAACCACATTAGGAGTCAAGGGAAAGAGGCAAAGGACAAGCCAGTGGTCAGGCAGATAAATAATTCTAACTTTCCTGAGCAACCTGAATTCATCTAACATCTCTCACAGCATACGCCATTAAATATAATAACAGGCACCTCTGTAGGTATTGTAGCAGAGACCATACGTGGCTGTCCGCATCTGACTGCAATCTTGTCAAAATCCCAGTCTGTTAGAGAATGTATTGGGGAAATTTGCTTTCATAACCATGCATGCCTATTTACAAAGCATACAAAAGTATTGCGCTGCCGTCGGCTACAATTAGCACACACCCACCGTCAGCCTTTAGCAGTCAGCCCAGCGAGAGAACATAATTCACAGCGTAAAGTAATGCACTCAAGAGGCATTAACATAAACAAAACTGATCTGCTTTCATTACGCCTTACTTAGCCCCTCATCCGCCACAACTTATAGTGATTACACGTTTCGCTCCGATTGAAAGAGATGGGTGTTGCCGGAGCCATTCAGGTGAAGTTCTCTTGCTCAAAGTCAGAGTGGCAGGGTCTCACCTCTCTACTACGCCTTTCAGGACTGCATACATATTCCGCTGTACGTTTCTGCTCCTCTCTGAAGCCTAAACCGTAAATTACATTTTTTTAAATGATAGGCATATGCAAAAATAACAAATGTTAATGGCTTTGTTAGACTTCTTTTTGTGGTGGAGGTGGTGGTGGGGGGTGGGGGGGGGGGGGGTCTGGGAATTCTGGCAGTTGGAGAATGGACCACTGCACCTGCCAACATACAGAAATGGTATATAGATACTGACATCTGAGAAGTAACTGCTGCAGAGATGTCAGATTGCGTACATATTTTCTGCCTGGGAGTTATTCCACATGCACAGCCGCAGGGACTAAAAACCAGAATCGAAATCCAATATGGCCCCCCAAGTTTCTTATTTTTCTGTGCTGTTTTGATGCTGATTTCAGCAGATTGCAAAGGCACAGTCTTCCTCTTGAAACGACCTCTGGCTATAATTGCATTTAAATTTAATTTTAATATTAACACACTACATAAGTGTTAAAACACTCATTTGCAAAGAACTGCATTAGTAGAGTAGAAATGCACATCATCAGCACATTTATTTGTTGCTATCCCTCAAAATATAGCATGTAAAATTACCTGATCTTTTTATGAAGTGCACCTTCTTGCTTCTACATTTTTGCCAATGTTGGTGCAATTTCACTGTGTCAACTGCTGTCAATTTCAGGTCAATCGGCCATGTGGTTTGTGAACTGTAAAGGTCAAAAGCTACAGAAAATGCCCTTTTCATGTGGAACTCTGGAGAGTGCACATAAGCCCTGGGGGTTCGAAGCAAGTAGACTGTAGACTGAATATAGCCTTTATGTCAAATCCTAAACTTGTAGGTCATATGGACCACTTGTGTTCTACTTACCCCAATCTGTTCGCATTCATTACTACAAAAAGTCATGGAACTATATGTTATTGTGGATTGATACTATTTCAGCAATGAAAATACAAATATTAAGTCTCTTTAGATGTTTTTGAAAAAGTTCTCAATCTCTGTGTGGGAAATTTGTTTAATAAAAAAGGTAAGCCACTTGAGATATACCAACAATATGGGCATGATTAAGGGTATAGACACATCACACTTTCTCACAGTCTATAATTTATTATCAATTTGTTATATTCCCCTGCAAGTGCAATTACACTAAAGTGATTAAAGGAATGTTCTCAACTGTGCTTGCACCCCAAAGTCATGTGAGAACAAAAGAAAGAAAAACCTTATTTTCAAGTATCCAGCTGCCTCCAACTCTTAAGAAGGAGGGTCAAAGTTTTTCGAAGCACTTCTGGGCTTCTCATTGTTAATGCAGTACTTCCTCTCTCACAATTAGATCAATTCCAGGAAAGAAAAGAGACCCTAAGTGTTTTCTATAATTTAATTAAATGTATTAAATATGATTTGGGAACAAATTAAGATGCAATCAGATTGAACAACCAGTCAATTATCCATAGCATATTATAATATCATTTAAGTTTATTTAATCCTAGCTATTGGATTTTCAGCAATTGGATATTACTACTCTCATAATATAGCGGATACACAACAATGAATGATATTATGGGGAAAAAATGAATGAAAATGTGTAAAACAATTAAAGTATTGAGAACTATAACACGTCCAGTCTTTTTCATAAGTCTTTTTCTTAAAGAATAAAGCATCAGTATCATCATTCCTAGACTACCAATATGCCCTTGGTAATGGTAGAGGACAGCACAGCAGGAAGTTACTTAAAATGTTGGATAAATATAATTACATAATGTAACTTCAAGCAGTAATTATGGGAGCCAACCACAAGCACAACCTCGAACTCAGCATGCAATAAAATGCATAAAAATGATATCCACATAATTAAAAAAAAAAAAATCTGTGCCCACATTTTACTGACACTAAACCACACGGTTAATCTATAAGAATTAAGTAGGAGAAATAACTACATAATCCAGTATGACAGCCAAACCATGTGACCTACTGATGAGAAATGCGCTGAACAGATACCTCCCTAAGCCCTCCACAATACAGTCATGTTTTCAACAGCCTAACAACTGCTGTGGGATTTATGGCCTATATCTGCAGTTCATTTGGCTCCTCACAGCCATTTTGTTGAACTTAAACACTTTTTAAGAACAAACTTCACCAACACAAATTGGTCCTGTGGTTCCTGAGAAGCTACATTTTCATCAGATGCTGTAAAATACAATATCGAAAATACAAAATTTCTTATTGCACACAGAAAGCTTTTTCTTAGTGAAACGTGTATTAGGCACACTGATAGGATACGGCGTTACTGTGGAACCACCCACTTGGCTCATGTAAAATGGGAGCTATTGCTATTATGTCCTGTCCATATGTAGACACCATTGTGCATTGTTCCTCACATGCTTCTGCCTGATTACCCTCCACAAGTAAGAAGAGACAAATAAAAAGGGTGTAAAAATAAAGGATGGATCTGTGGCAGGAAGTTAACAGCAGGGAAGCCCCTTCTACTCCGTTGTGGGGCACAGCTAGGGAATTATTAGAGACAGGGGCTGGGGTGGGTGAAGAAACCTCTTTGCTATCAAAAGAAGGAACCTAGCAGTGATTATCACATTACATTTGTTCTTTGCAGACGTGTACATTTTGTCACTCAGAAGACACTTTTTCTGGAATGACTTACAAAGCAAAGGTAAGAAAAATTGACATGATAAGGCTGCACAAGCAAAATGTGCGTACAGGAAACAACAGACCAAATCTGAACGTGTGTTAATCTGTCACAAATCACTATGGTACCCACTGCCATGCTTAATTCATAAGTTGAATAAAGAAAAAATTAAAACAATTTAAAAAAATCAACAGCAAGTTCAGTAATACACCACAGTAATATATAAGTATTTAATACATACGTAAGTACCCAGACATAATATATGTGCTTGAGACAGGCCTCTTTCAGTAATGATGCTGAACTAAAATCTCAGGACGTAGAATGTGCTGCTTGCTTTATGTGGTTGCATGCATTCCGCCAGCAATAGGCAGTGACTTCCTCAGATCCATCATCGGGCAGATGTTGCGGCTCACTCCAAAGTACAGGTGCACGTGTCACGGGAGCAGTTTACAACTGTGACAATGATGGGGAACAGCTGGTCCAGAAGGCATTTGCTATGACCTCCCGCCTTTGAATTGCTGCCTCCGAATAAAGCTGTCAGATGTTGTTAGGTATAGGCTAACGGGGCTATTTCCAGGTGAGGCAACCTTTTTCGCCCCTTGTCTATTAAATATGCAGTGTTTATGCCAATCTGCCTGGGCATCTGAGTTGACAGCAAGGTACAATCCTTCTTGGACTGTGCTTAAAGAATCTGACTGCTGTTTAAGCCAGATGTACTTGTGTTTTGAAGTCTTTTCTACAGTATAAATATTCAAATTGTTCATATATATGTCTATAATATGTAAAATATAATACGTAAAATATAAACCCTGTGGACTGATGGCAGATCAGTAAAAAAGTAGTGCTGTCAATATTAACATGATAACTCATCCAGTTAATTAAACAAACAAACAAACAAACAAAGCAATTATTTATGTTTAATCTGTCTCTATTTAATTATTGTTTTCACCAAGAATGTCCACGGAGCTCTTTTGCACAGCACTCCTGCAAAAACCTCATCTCATAAACAGCCTTTCATCACAAGTAACTTCATGTAACATTACATGTACAAAAGAATAGCAGATTATCCCTCGGCAGCTGGAACAACTCTGAAAGAGCATAATTTAACATTTGTTGAGAGCCAAGTTTTTAAATATTTTAGCATGGCAATACTGAAAAGGGCAGAGTACAAGGTTACAAGGGTGTGTTAACTTCCGCAAGGGTAACTAGTTGGTTTCAGAGACATCCAGTTTGTTATATTGATTTTTGGTTATTTTTAATAGATTACTTAATATGGACATGATCAGGTAATATGGCAGACCTGTTGGTTGGACATGTCTGAAAGCCTTTCACTCCTCATACAGAGGTGAGGAAACTCCCAAGCCAATTTTGCTTTCGCATTCAACAGACTTCATTTCACCACATATTCTGCAGGCATACTAGTTTCCTCCAGAGCTCTGTATGCTGCATAATGTGGTTCATCGTTTGTGACTCCATTTGGCTTTTGTTTTGTTTTCACGAAAAGCAAGGCAACTGTGATTTTTCACGAGCTTCAGAGAGAGTGACGAGCTGAAAGGAAGGATGTGTGCAACATATTGCGGAGTATCCTCCATCTGTGCCCTCACGAAGAGACAGGGCAGAGAGTTCTCCCTCACCGCGATCCTGAGCGACGTGACAAATCAACCGTCTCATGCAGGTGCATGTTACCATATCACAATAAGCAGGCCATAGCCTGACTGTCATAAAGCAAAGTGCTGATAGCTCGACAGAGGGGTCTCAATGCTGCTTGCATTTTTATGTTATGTTGTTTATTTATTTTTTGAGAAAGGGCACATCTGTAAAGCTAACTGTTTTCCATTACAAGTTGAAGTCATATGGCATATATTCCGTGTGTACAGTGCATCATTTTTATGCTTTTACATCTGTGCTCACATCTAACATTTATTCTGGACAGTCTTCAGGTAATTTTCTTACTCAATTCTCAGTTTTTAAATTGGCTCCAAAAACAATTGTGGTTGTACTCTATAGGGCTGAGGGGAAGTGGCTAAATGTATTGTTTGTAATGAAAACTATGAACCTTGTTTACTTTGTATTATGTATCACTGAAGTGGTGAAAACCATCCAAGTCAGCTAAACCAAATTCTTATTAATATTTAATGCCACAGCACCCAATTTTAGATGCTTTCTTTGTATTAAAGTATTTCTCAAAGTAAAACATTAAGCAAGATCTTTAAGTTTTGTGTTTCGTTTGAAACATATTCAGAAGTGATCTTGATCCCTCAATCTTTTTTTAATGGCTGAATATACAACATAGTCATTAAGCCTATCCTAACAATGAAAAGACTTTGCAATCAAATACATGAATTAAAGGATAATTAATGTCTTATGACATATTTTATGTCTCTAACTTGTGAATAGCTTTCAAAGCATCAAAAAATTGTTGATACAGATTTGTTGAGCTTCACATCACCTTATACTTCAGCCCTCCATTTCTACGTTTTGACTTGTTTTAAAATGGCCTCCCATGTGCCCCTGTGATTCACAGGACATGTTTATAGCCAATAAGAATGAACACCTGTCAGACGTGACATCAGAGGCAGTGGTTTACATCAGATAAATAATTTACTTGAGAGGCAAAGACAACAGCTGTGATTGGGTGAAACTCCCTCTTGTGACAGCATCTGACTGAGGGATTAAATGGGTGGGCTTCATTTTTTTAGGTTCACATCACAGCCCTGACCTTTCATGAGAAAAATAAAATCAAAAATAAATGGCTCAGGTCAGTCCTCCCCCATGAACATAAGGCAGATTTATAAGGGAAATCTGATTTTTTTTTTCTGCCATGTTACCTAATGCTGCATGACAGATGTGGCTAACATCTGTAATGCCGCTGCGGTCAAGTCCAACTGTTGAGCTGAATAATGTGCTTAGCCTGACAGGACATCGCCAGGGATGAGACGAGTCTGGAGAAGCAATGGGGGGGGGCGGGGCCTTGTGTGGTGCGCTTTGCTGCTGTGAATGGAATAAACGGCATGCCACTGCCTTTGTGGTGTGTGACAGTGATGATGGGCTAAGCTGGAGACACGATTCAAAGCCCGCTGTATCATTTCGACAGAGCGGGAGACCAACGCAGTCAGACGTGTTGCCTCGAGGGCGCTACTCGATCCCGCGCGCTGCGGTATTGACGTTTGTTTGAGCGTACTCACGTATTCTCCGTAGGAGTCCTGCACGATGGGCGGGGGGGCGCGGTATCCGGATGGGGGCGGCGCCCCGCGGGCCCTCTGTGCCGGGACACCTCTCCCTCTGCTGGCGGGGACTCGGCTAGGCGGGGCACCCCTGGGGGCCACGCCCCGGGGCACTGCGGCCTGTGGAGGGGGAACTCCTCCTCGACTCCTGCAACACAAAAACAGGGAACACGCTGCAGGACAAGGGGGACACCTTAACCATTCTCCCACACCTGTTAACCTTTGCACTGCAACATTAACATGTGTGCTTGACGCTATGTGGGTCTGTATTCAGGAATATTCCGGAATTCAGAATAAACAATCCCACTGGCCAAGATCACACAGATTATGACCATTGTGTCTCTAGACTGTTCCCCAAGAAGCCCCGCTGTCTGCACATAACAAAGCAAAGCAACATTTGCACAAATGTGTTATGGTAACGACTGAGGATTAACTGCCAAGCAGGAATATTGCATAGAACCTTTAGTCTTCCTTGTAGGCAAGTGAGTGCCTCCTTATTGCTAAATTCAATCTTTCTGCAAAGCCTTAACTCATATGTCTAGGACGGCTTACGATTTTCTGGAAGTGATTTTTTTCAGTGGACTGTGGCAGTTCCTTCCCGGCATGAGGTTATCAAGCTTTTCTGCATATATATCACGCATATTGGTAGCTCACCTTACAGTCTCTTGCTTGCGTGGGACTCCCTGGCCGGATAATGACATCTGAGATTGTTTCCCATTAGATGCTCCTGTAACCCTGCCTGGCACTTTTTGATTAGATGGAGACTGAATGCTGGGACTATATTTAGAAACATAACGATAACGGGGCTTTTTCCACCTGACATGAACTGGCTGAAATACGTCTGACAAGGGCAAAACTCCTCTAATAGCTGTGGAAAAGCTCATTCATAAGGAACTTCTTTAACTCACAGAGGTTCATTCATTAACAAAAATATATATAAAACCCTTGATGAGAATTTAAGCTAATTTTTGTGGGTTCTCACACTTGTTACTGCCTAGTTCACACATTGACTGTATATTTTACCAGAAAAATGTCTTATTTTATGATGACAATAACGATCAGCACAGTGCTCTTTTTACCACAATCATGCTTACATTGCTGGCTACAGTATTTTCTGAGTTCTTGCATTTCTGAGAATACTGAACAGTTTTATGCATGAGTATACAATCATTCAACAGGCCGTATGCTTGAGGACTGAATTATGACTACAACGAATTGATGAGCAATAATGCTTTAGCTTGTTGCGAAGCTGGAAGTTTGAACTACACCCTCATAAACCAATGCCGATAAAAGCACATCTGCGCCCTGTCTGGCCACCTATTCAATCCCCAGTTAATTGGCTCATTTATTTCTTGCTGGTCACCCAAGGTGAAGATCTTTTTCTTTGTTCCTTTGAAACCTACAAAAGCACTGTACAGTAATGTAGTGAACTATTAGTATTGCCACTATTGCAAAGGTACTCAATCAGTCACAAAAGGCTTAAACAAATTCATGTCATTAATTTTTTAATCACAATCAAATTAGTCATGGTAAACGCTAATTATAGTTTAATTTAAAAATGATCTAATTGTATTCTTTACTCTTAGCAGTAAAAACCTCTCATCTTGTTCATCTCATGACCCTGTGGTATTCATTTATTTAACATATGAGGAATACCACTTTAGTTTGAGGAAGCAAAATGGACTCTGCTAACCGCATTGAATATTCAACTCAAGAGAAAAGTAAAATGGTGCCGCTGGCAGTTGTAGGCCTGTTTCCCTGATGCTCATCAGACCTTACATACAGACCTTAGACCACTTTAAAACTCACTGTTTACTTTAGTGTGTGGCAGGCATACAGCGAAAACAAAGAGCCTTTGATGTTAAAGACCCATTGCTCTTGATGCCTTAATGTTTGCATGCCTCGATTCCTACAGTACTCCCCCCCCCCCCCCCCCCCCCCCACACACACAAAAACGGCGTCCCATTAACGAGCAGCTGCAGGTGGTACCTGGGCGGGCCGGAAGCAGGTGTTCCTCTTCCCCGCGCCGCGGGCTTCCCCCTCACCGCCGGCACCTTTGCCTCCTCCGAGCCCCCGTTCAGATACGTCAGCTCCTGCAGCTGCGCCTGTCTGATCTCATCGTTGTAATCCTGCAGACAAGGCGCGCCACCCCTTTCAATTACACCATATTAAATTACCTCCTTTATCTCCAGGTTACAGCCTGGGAATATCTAACTAATGCACTTACAGCCCTGTGACCGTTTCTCCTGAGGCAACGGATGCTTCTGATTCCTCCTGTGATAAAGCTCAGGATGGCGTTTGGATTTATCATCACATAACTCTTGTGTTGCATCACGCAATTAATATGTAAATAAAACTGAATTTCTTATTCATACAGTAATGGATCTCCCACTTTACTACTTATTGAAATACATAAGGGCCATAATGGATACTCATAAGATTCAGGAGATATCGGTGCTGTAGTGGATACTGGATCATACTTTTGTGTATTAAAACAGACTGGATTGCCATAATCCTCTTCATGGTACATCATACACAACAATCTGCAGTATACCTTTTGTTACAAAAAAGGTATGGGCACAAGTAATGATGAGGTTAAAAACCATCAGCAGTGTGTGTTTATGCTGGATCAGAAACAACCAAAAAATCATGCTAGCCTCAGCCCCACAGAACTGTCACCATGCTGTTAGTGATTACTGCACACATCTGGCACCCGAGCTTATGGTTTCACACACTGCGCTGGGGTCAGCTGATATCACCTTGAAACTCAAACAACATGTACAACTGCATCTTACTTCCACAAATCCAACTATCAGCCAGAATCTTGGGTTATTGATTGAAGAGCATGCGGTGCTATTCAATTCCAGATGAGCTTTTCCACTGGTAATAAAACAATTCCCTTATCTCCCTCTCGCCTCAATTCCTTTCGACCACACTGCATTTTGTCATTAGCTCCAACAAACAAATTTAAGCAAGTGCTCCATCCGCATTTGTCACCGATTTCAAGGGACCCTCGAGTCTCATGATGTCCTATGAGTATTCTCTCAGTGTACTTTGAGTACTGAAAACATGCGCGATTTGCTTAATTTTATCACTCAGATTTAAGGCGATGGTGCAGGGCCTTTGGAATGAAGAGCTGACTTTTTTCCACCCAAGTTTTTGCAGTCGCCAAGTATGCATTACACTCGTCCCACTGAGAGGCGATGTGTATGTACACATTACTTGTGTCCATAACTTTTTGTAACAAAAGAGATGACACGACCACATTCGAACATGAGCCACAGGGCTCAGCCTTCGCGTGAAACAGAGGACTTAATTCTCTGAGCCTCGGCTAACGTCGCTGAGCCAACACTGAAGCCCCGTGTACGCACCGGGATGAGGAACTTCTTGATCTCCTCCAGCGCATGACCCATTCTGGCGTAGGCCTCGGCCGGGGGGGCGAACACCTCGATCAGCACATGCAGGTCCTCGTTGAGGTGCTGGTATTTGGCCTCCCCGCTCTTCCGCAGCTCCTCCTCCTGAAACACAGTGGGTCAGAGGAATTACATGGTGCTGCTCATATACAGCCATCATATTAAAGAGTTACACTTCATTCCAGCTTAGCTAGTTTAACTCATTCTGTAAGAGCATAACTGCGTGCCATTACACATCTACTACACTGTAATTAATGTGCATACATTTATTAAATTGTTATTTATAGGGTTCATCAAGTTAGTTATGTAGTGTAAATAATTATGTAACAAGAGTGTAACTACTTGCCATTACATACTATTATTGCAATTGTTAGTTTGTGTAACTGCTTTGATATAGAGCAAAGTGCAACCCAACCATAATTTTAAATTTCACCATACATTTGGAAAAGAAAACAACTGAATGTGTGCATTTGTGTGCAATCTGGTAATGAGCCACCTGCCTGCTGTAGCTAATAGTCAAAAAGACGTAAGATGAAATGCATGAATGACTCACAGGGAGAAACAACTCGGAGACCAGAGCCATGTCTTTACTGTTGGCTACACAAAGCTCTTAAAATAGCTGCCATCTCCTAACATCATCCTCATGAACTATACATATTCAATTCTGGAGCTTAAGTTGATTAAAATAAGCAAAATAAACTGCAAGTGGATATAAATCAATAAATGTACAACCAAATTAAATGAAACGGCAATTCAGATATTATAAATCATGTTAGGTAATGAGAGGAATGACATACATCTTCCACAGACAAATAGCCTAACAAAAAAAAAAAAATCATGTTGTTATTTTGGTTCTCCAGGCAATAACCACAGACTGGTGGATCTTGTTAAAGTCTACATCACTGGGTGCTGGGCTCCCAGGAGAGGTATGTGTAATGCAACCTCCAGCATTATTTATTTCTGAATGCTGCTAAGCTATGGGCTTTGTGATGTTACCAGTCAACCTACCGTGCTGCAACAATCATACATATACCAACTATTATAAAGTTACAGGAGGACAAAAGAAAACCAGAGCTGTGTCGAAGGGCAAATTTTGGGCAAAACTGATCACAGCATAGGACATTTCACACCTTGATTTAAATAGGGTGCCTAAGAGAAACCTAAGAGTGCAGGGCTTTCATCAAGCCTTTGACTCAAATCTCTCATTTGTTTATACTCCATTAGGAACCCAGTGCTAAATGAGTTCATAATATGTGACTCCTTCCCATCTGCTTTACATATTGTACGATCGCATACAATTCAGATCCACTGACAGTATACAAGTGGACGTGCCCAGAGCACTCTGCGGCTCACGAGTCAGCACATCACCCATTCAGCACCATCGCTAAAAAGGCTGTGATGTCACATAATTATGATTAACCTCCTCTTAACGCGCCTCCATAAATTGCGCTTTATGGGAGGCATTTGCAGTCTGCGCGTACCCCCGCTGGTAGCGGGGTCTTACGGCGCCAGATGGTGGAGCGATCGTGTCCGCATTACTCCTGCCCTTACGCAGGCCCCGCGAATCAAGCCCATTGTGTATTCGAGATAACAGACATCAATAATCCGAAGGCTTCGCGCAGCATCTGTGGAGCCAATGGTGAGAGATTAGAGGTGTCTGGCCTGCCTATCTCCTGGCAGAATCTGCCGTTTTACTTCTCAGTGCAGATCTGTTTATCAAAAGTAATTCTCCTCTTGAAAATGAAACACGCAGCCACCTACAAAGGGCCACGCATTAGAGGGAAAAACTCAGTGTGAATCAGATAATGTGCAATCACAGTGCAATATACATTACATTTTATAGCGGTATGTTGGAGTAAAAAAGATGAATATTCATGCTTGTGACATTGTGCGCACTGACAATGTCATTACAAAATAGTCATTTTGTAAAATAATTTTCACCCTACTGATTTTTTTAAGGTGCTACTTCCACAAGAACAAAAACACTCAGCTGCCTTTACTATTATTATGTACAGATGATTTTATCTTTATAACTGGAAGCAAAGACCACGCAGTTAAAAACGGTTGAGTACTTGGTATTGTAAACACCAAACAAAAGTAATCCACTTCATTTGCTTCTGTGCATGCTGGCTCTTTCTCTCCTACTGCCTGTGGAGGGAACTGAACCAGGAAAACAGGACCAATCGAGAGTGTTTTCACTGGAGCTTCAAACAAGCTAGTTGGTTTATGTCCAGGAAGAAGGCGTAAGGGGGAGGGTGGCTGAAGGCGACTGGTCGTGGGGGCTCACAGTTTGGAGGTGTGGAGGAGCAGCTTTTGCTATAAGGTCAGTGGAGAGAGGATTGCTATTCCTGTGTTTGACAACCTGACGTTTGTGCCTATTAAGATGAGGATTTCTGCATTACAGCTCTCTCTCCATTTTACACAGGGGCCCTCTGGTCATACCAAAGCATAAAATTAAAGAGAATCTTGCACAAAAATAACTTACAAAGGCAATTTAAAATAATTGTTACATTCCGCTGTCTTTGTTGTTGTATTGCTGGTTGTTTCGTTTTGGTCCTTGTGCTGTGCTGTGTTTGGTTTTGTGTCCCCTTGTATACAGAGGAGAAGATGCATCTTCCTGTTTCTGCGCAACATCTTCAGGTGCCGTGCACCTGGACCATGATGACCGTTGCAGGGGAAAACCTCTTCAGGAGATGCAGGGAACCGAGGACGCCGCTGACCGTTGCTTAGCAAACGGAGGAGGGGACCCCGTTATAAAGGACGCCGGGAACCGTAGCGAAGAAGCATAATTCTAACAATGCCAGACTACTTATTGCCGTGTTGCCTGTTAACAGTGTTAGACCACCACTTTGCAAGCTACTAGAATCACAACTCTGTGCAATGCACAGATATCAAGTTATCCATGTTTTCTATTAATAACTTGAAGTATGCGCATGCCATAACCGGTAGTAGAGTAAATAGCAATTTCTTGAATTTAACACCTGGAAGAAGTCTGTTCCTGATCTACGTCACGAGGACTGACTTCAATACCATCTCAACAGACGCCACTGGATTTTGCTATACTGCCACCCAGTGAGGTTTTGCAGACCGTCTGTAATCATATTCAGAGTTATGTATTAGTTTAATTGATATTCTCCACTTGTAATAATAAATGCAAATTAGCTTGTATATAGCACTGTGTGGCTCACTGGGTGTGTTTGATTGTGATCGTGTGATATGGCTTAGTGTTATGACCAATTTCATCCTCTCTGTTATTGTAACATTGGTGGATTTTCGGGCCGTAACATAATCGACACAACAATGTTTTTGATCATTTCCCATCAAGACAAAAAATACCTCAGCCGGCAATCATCTCATTGGAACATTATTATCAGCAAATAAAGTGAAAAAAGAAAAAAATATATATGTACACATCACATTTAATTGTTGACAGCACAGACAGTTGCTACTGTAGACAGTGGCACTAAGTTGTCGTTTCTTTGACACAAACATGGCTTTAACAAGCGTAAATTTCAGATTAATTATGATCCTAAGCTGTCAGGTCCACACGCACTACAGTTTATATTACATTATTCATGTGCAGGCAGCCTTGTCCAGGGACACTTAAAATTCTTTGTCTCAAAGTGCATTTACACGGCTGGGCTTTTGAAGTGTGGAATGTTTCTGAAGCGTGCAAGGCCAGCATCCCACCCAAGATTCGAACCCTGGACCCTTTGTTAAAGCACACAGGGCCGCAACAATTAAACCGCATGGCACTCCATGTCCTTCTTTCGTGCGTGTCGTTCAGAGGGTTTTCGCCATGGCTGAGTGAATATGCAGCTGCAATCCCGCTGCTCTGCTGCTTTCCCCCGGCTTTGTGACAGTAACCTGCAGGTGAACCCCGCGCTCCCCTGTTTTAAGAGCCCCTCTGGGTGCTGGCCGGCTCCCTCTCTTGGTTTTGCGGAGCAGAGCTACAAAACAAATAGCCTTCATTTTCTTCGCTGTCATGCCCGTTACTCCAATATTTCACTATCTGCTGTCCTCGAAGGGTGCTCATGCTGAAATCCCGTAGGCTGCTTACTACTCCTGAGCTGACAGGTAATGTGGAGGAAACAAGCCAGATACTTTATTTAGTAAAACCACTCATTCCTTTTTTTTTCTTTTGTGGTGCAGTGCCTCCTCTTGCTCCACCGGGAGGGTTCGATATAAATCTTAATTGCTCTCAAAACAAATCAAATGAAATGAAAAGCAAAATAGGAATTCCCAGTATTAATAAATCACCCTGGCAAATGGACTCAGCTCTCAGGCTTCAGGCAAAGACTGCTGCTCCTGTGGCGCAAGTGGAATTTAAAGGCTCACTACAGGTGAACCCTCCCACTGAGGGAACCATGCGCAGAGCAACAGGGAAGCAATCATGCAAAAATATAATAATACAAAACCTTGAAGATTAACAATGCAGGAAGCAGTTTTATTAAATAAGTATATGCTTTTATTTTTCTTATAAATACTTCACTGTTGTTCAAAGATGTCGTAATGTGGTTAAACTCTGCGAATCAGCAGTATTTTTGGTATTATTATTATTTTTTTATTTAAACTGTTATTTTAAAAAAGAAACAGCTGAAGTAAAAGGCTGTTGCTCTTGATTATGCAGTTTAGCCTTTTTGCGTGTTGTTGAGGAAAAGATTTCCCCAGGTTAGAAAGCTGATTAGGCAAATAGATTTTTTCTGATCTTTTTTTGCCCGTCGATCAGGCATATGTCATTGTGGTGTATTGATTGTGACTATCAAAGAGGACAAAATGCATGATACCGATTAAAGCCACAAATCACCTGTGACAAACCAGCAGGAAAGACAAAGAGTGTCCCAGGTGACAACTCAGTCAAACATCATTATCTGTTTCCTTAGGTTGGACATGCTTCCATTTTACTGACACAAAAACAGAGGGGGAGAGAGATCTTACCTTATCTTTGTCTCTCATGGAACCCTTCCCGAGAATAGACATCTTTGTGAGGGTATCTTCTTGTAGCCTCTTTAAGGAGTTTCCACGCGGCCCAAGGAGTTTGCCAACAAAGTTAAACTGTAAAAAAAGAAAATCATTTGTTTAATAGGTGTTTTTGAGTCTAGAAATAAACATTGTGATTTTATAACCCACTCATACATGCATATGTATAGCACAGACTGACCAAATTGGCCTGGATTCCCTACACACACACAAATCCCAAAGGATAATCCAGGAACCTTTCCAAAGATAAGCTTTTATATACAGTCCATTTGGTGATGAGTACAACCTAAAGGCTGTGATTTCAAAATAAAATGGAGCCAACGGGAGATGGACACAGAGGAAAGAAATGGCCGTTTCATTTCCAGTTGGGTCCACTCCTAACCTACAAATTATGTCCCTGTCTGGCAGAACATCCCTGGTCATTAATTAGCGGGCATGGAAACAGAGTGGACTGTATTGTTTTACACATCACCCATGTCCATCGCCTTTTGTTTCCTCTCGGTTTGCTTATTACCAGTTTCCTGAAAACAGCAGATCTGAGCCTTCAGCTCCTCACTCTAACAAGCTATGGAGCCGCTATCCTGCTGCCAGCACAGAGAGAGCTGACTATTAAGGGTTGTTTTCAGGAGCTGTACGCCGTGAGCTTTTTTCCGCGTCATGAAAGGTTTAACAATTTTAGTAGTGTTAGCATCCAGGTTAGCATCAAAATATGCCTGTAACTGGGTTTGTAAATTCAGCAAGCAGACTTGGCTCTTATCGTGTGTGTAACATATTGTAATACAGATCATTGGAACTCACTTTTGGGAATTAAATAAGCCTCACTTACACTTACTTGCAAGTAAAGTAAGAAAGAGAGGATAGCATCCATGAAACAGATGAAAGCAACAACAAGAATAGGAATAATATTCCCACCCCCAGCATCAACCAACATTCTTCTTAACTTTGACTTAAGAATAGATGAAAGACGCACTCTTTTTCATTCATTTGGTGATTGCTTAAGTCATCAAAAAAATCTATTTGTGAAGAGCACAAAAGGAACACCAGTTGGCATTCAGCTGTGAGTCAAATTCAAGGAAAAATTTTGACTGAATCTAAGAGTAAGTGTTATAAACTTATTATATATACCTGTGTGCCTGTGTTTGAATGTCAGGTGATAATACAATAGTTCTTGTTTCCCAGTGTATGAATGGTGAGTTCAGAGAAGGACAGCGCACAGTTGTTTCTGCTGAAGAAGGCGGGACAGCCAGTGCAGAACACATTACTGGAAGATGAAACGCTATTACCTCTGAAAGATAAAGTGCGCTCTTAAGAGAAATGATACTAGAGGCCTTCCGATACTCTAGAATTGGCTACGATCCTCCAGGAGTCCCTAACGTCACCAATCCGCCAAAATGAATGCCTGACTTTAACTAAAAACTTTAGGTGTTTCTTTAAAGCATGCGGTATACTTCACCCAAAATTAACTAAGAGATTATTTTGTTATGGAACACTTCTAAATGTATATGGCAACTTACAGTAAACGGGAAAGATGAACGTTATAGCTCACTGTCTAAAATGAACTCGTACATGATGTAGGCAAAACTGGAATTCACAAGAGCATCCAGCAACTGGCCTCTTAAATCGGAGTGTCCTTTGAGAGCAAAAGCAGTTTTTGGTAAATGTTAGTGCCTGCAAAACAAATGGTGTTATGTAAGAAACAAGAAGAAAAAAAATCTGATATTTGTCTATTCAACTTGAAGACAAGGCCTATTGTATCTAGATATAATAAAGGCCACAAAATAATACAGAACTAGGTGTTCTAGGTGCATAAATCTGCCCAGTATCAGGCAACATCAATCTCTATTTTCTGCCCTGTTATTAATTAGTGATCTAGAAAAAACGTATCCAGCAAGGATTGAGAGAGAAACCTGAGGGGAACAGCTCTGATCGCTGTAATCTGTACAATAAATTTGAGTGTGTAAATGAGATCCATGGGTAGACGCTTTGGATAAAAGCATCTGCCAAATGAATAAATGTAATGTAAATGTATTCCACTGTCCACTGTCCAATCACCTAACATGGGTAGTAATGACACAGTAGAGGGTTGGAGTGAAGGTGAGCTTAAATTCTCATTTATAGAGACATAGGAGCTCCATGGTGGTTAGAACATGTTGAAAAAGATGGTCACTTTATGATAGGATGCTTCCCATGTAGTGTAAGGCCACACCCTTCAAAAATGCATTATCAGTAATGCACATCATTTACCAAGGCATCACATTTAGGTATTCAGTATTTAGGTATTTAGTCTCTGCATTACACCAAAGCAGTCAGAAAGAACTCCTGGTATGCAACTGTTTCACAAGGTTTAGCGTAACAGTCCATTTTTAATGCATAAGCCTAATTACCTTCTAAAATCATTAATGGACTAAATTGACAGTGGGTAACTGCAAACTTGACAGATAATGAACAAAAACCTGCAACTTTTTTTTCACGTTTCAAAGGAATTGTCAAAATATGATGAAAACAGTGAATAACTGCACAACCATCCAACAGCACTCACCAGGGACATAAAGGCAATGAAATTTTCCTGTTATTTTTAATTCGTTAGTGCACCGCAACCCTGAAGAAGATCAATGGCATGAGTCACACTGCAATTTTTGTGATTATGAATTCATTACTCACTGGCAGTGCCAATCAGGGGTGCACTCAGAGGAAGCATTTTGTCTGTTTGTTTGCCTTCTATTTGTCCAAAGCTGCCAGACATGCAGCATGCGTAAGCCGTTTCCAGGAATCTGCAATAGGTGATTATGACCAGAATAAAAGACTCTACGAATAGTTCAGTTCTTCCACCCTTGTTTGTCTGTAACTTTGTCTTCCAACAGCCATCTGTTACATTCTTCAGAATGCCAAGTGGACCCATACTCTACATCTGAACACGCTTTCAATATTTAAACTTCATTCATTGGTGTGCTACTATATTGATATTTTATAGACTGATTTCCAGTTATGCATTGTTGAGTAAAAACAGGTGCTGGTCATTTTGATTATACCATGCCATTTCATTATCTTTTATTAACAAATGATGAAAAAGGATATTTATATCTGTGTGTGTCTTAGTATGTCATATCATATTGAAGGCTATTGTGGCAAGGCACAAGTATGTTTGATCTGCCCAGTAAAATAAAGCCTTTTTATATTTTATCCAGTTGAGTGCCCTGATTTTTTGGGATCCTTTTCGCCATTTCCTACTTCACTGTTTTTGGAGTTTTTAATCCTCTTTCTTTTCCTTTTTTTTTGGGGGGGGGGGGGGGGGGGGGCATTTCAGCAATATTTTCTTTGGTGACTGCTTCTGTCATATTCATAATATTGTATGAGAACAATAGAGAAGAAAGATGAGGACGCCCACACTCAGTGGAATGACTTCTCTGCAGCTTCTGAACAGAGGCAGAAAAGGCCTTCAGCCAAAGCCTTCATTAGCACAATCTTTACTGTGCAGGTCATGAAGACAAAATAGCACTCGCTCAAATAGAAAGTGTGTTTGAGAGGTGAGCAGATACATTCATGGTACAGGATGACCTCGTTGCATGGGGTTTTAAATTATTAAGAAATATCTGCCAAGAAACAGTCAACGCTGCATCTGGAGTGTTCTTCTGGTGATACTGAGTGTGGTATGGAGTGGACTCCAAACTGCCGTCTGTCAACCTTTTTCAATTTCACAAGAAACAAAAAAGGAAGAGAGGAACTTTGTCTCCCACATTCAAAAAATGAGACTTTGCAACTGTTACATGAGCTGCAGCTAAGCTGAAAAATATAATGATGTTATCTGATTATTGTAGGCAAAGTATGGTGGAAGCAAAGGTCCATAGAAGGGAACACCACCAGGTTATTTGAAGAGAGAATCCACAACATCCTAGGCATAAACACTGACTTTGCCCTACACTAACACCTGCCACATACTTATGGCTAGGATCACAATTACATGTTAGGTAAGACTGTAGCCAGCTGGCTTGCAATATTCAGTCCTTTCAGGATCTCCAGAGAATCACTGACTTGCAAGTTTTTTGATACTTTAGTAAACTCTCCTAGATGACTTCAATTTGATTACAAGATTTTATTAATTTTGCAGTTTTACTCAGCTACCCCTTGGATTTAGATATTCTTTAAAAGGAAATACTGTATATAGCCTGTGAATGGCTAATTCACATGGAATGGACAATTATGTTGCATCCTCCTTGTATTTAAACAGACTCCTTCTCCTAGTCCAGCATCAAAAGAATGATTTGAGGTTCATCAGTTCCTCAGGTGTTATTTTAATAGGAAGCCTCATTACAGCATACCACCAAAGGTTTGTAGATTTTTCACTGAATCTTCCTCAACCATACGTGTGAGGAGGGAATAATTATCAGCAGATGTTTCTGTATGTCATACTGGGAGTTCTTCCTCATCCCTTCCATCATCCTCCCAGTCTGTTAAAAGAGAAGGATGAGGGATGACTGTTCCACCCTATCTAGTAATAGAAAATGCAGAACGTTTCCACCTAGGTGTAATTTTTCTTTTGCTGATTTATGATGGTATTCCTATTCCTATTATTACACTATTAATAGAGAATGGCATTGCAATTACCTGCAATGAGGAACTCATTACTGTTTCATACTAATTCTGTTTGTGAAAGAGAGCTTGTTGGGATATTTCTCTTTATTTTCTGGATATTTGGTAAATTGGCACCATTCTGAAGAACTGACATTACAATTTAAGTTTTTCTTTTATATCCTAGAATGGATCTGAATGACAGTTCACAGTATGTTTTAGCATAACCTTGACTGATTTCTGTTAATAAAAGAGCCCCGTATTTGAGAAGTGACTCAAACTAAATTGAATCATCTGAAAATGTGCACTGCATTGTTGCCAAGTGCCCAGAGCAAGCGTCTTTCACCGAGGAGGGAACCCGTACAAGTTGCTCTGTGAGCCAAAGGATCAGCCCAGCCATTGCACCCTGTCACATCTGACAAATTGAATTTGTCTTTCCTTTGGTTTGTGTGTTGAAGCTCTAAACAGTACATTAGTAGTTCCTCTTATCAAACCTGTCAATGGGGGCAGTAAATCTGTTTAGCAGCAGAGCTCTGAGATGTACAGATGCCTCCTGATGTCATTACTTTGCTTTTCACTGAACAATTTATTTTGTAGTACAATGCGCCTCTCGCATTCAGGGGAAAATAATGTCTGAACATTTTTTGATCTGAATGATAACATCTCTAATGTGCAAAAATACTCTGCTTGAACCAATACGAATAAAATGTAAAAAGAGAGAAAACATCTAAGCATATTCCATTTACAACAGTCCTGAATGAACTCCTGAATGAATATATCCAATATATGAGCAACACTGGTTGTGATTAAACAGAAGTAGACAGCTCACTTTAAATTCAATCATCATTACTGATGTTATTGTTCCTTGCTTTGATTTCCTTTCTTTGTTTGCTCCATGTTGTAATTAGAGGTTCTTCGTAGCAGATGAGATACTAGTCTCTTAATTATGTTAATAGTGTTACTTATTTGTAACAAAGGGCATTGGATTTACACTGAAAAGTGGGTCATTCTTTTTTTAACAAATCACATAACTGCAACATTTTAAAAATCTCCCTTATACTTCCTAAAAAACATTATGCAACAAGGCTTGCAACTGGTTAGAGAACTTATAAATATCCTTGATTTGCCCTATTTTGTGGCCTCATGTTGAAAATCCACAAATTAATATACAGTGCAAACATGTGAATATTATATGCTTTCAAGGCCTGCCATGCAAAGGAATAAAGTCCTTCCCAGAATGCTTTTCACAATGTATGCTAATGCCATGCTCTCAATAACCTCTGACAGTCTGGACCCCCTGAAAGCCAGTTTTGGGACGCGTGCACAAATGCATGATAACTCCCCTTCTGAAACCGCAGTATCTATTTTAGAATGTCAAGGCCAATGCAGTCCCCTTGGGGGAGTCAAACTACACCGACAGGATCCACCAGCACCCTCGAAGAGAACACTGCTGTCAGGATCTGCTCTAATTTTCAAACTTTCCTCAATAACTTTTTTTTTTTTAAGGTTGGCCATTTCAAAATAAGGCACATATAACACTTTTTTTCCCAAAAAGTGAGACAGGTGTATCGAAATATGTGATTCAGAGCCAAAATTAAAGAAACAAACGTTCCATCGACATTTGTATTTGACTTTGTGTGTACACACACACAGGTTCACATGAACACTGTGAATCAGAAGAAACTTACCAGTGTACATTAAAAAAATACATGCATAAAACTGTAATGTATACTGCACAGATTTTGGATATCGATTCAATTGTTTTAATTGACTGTTTATGAATGACCAAAAGAACTGGTTGACATAAGTACCACATCACCTCACCAGCCAGCACAGAGGGTGAGCTGATGTTACCTGTCATGATTGGTAAAAGTCCAGACAAAAACAAAAAACAAAAAAATGAACCAATCAGCCCCGTTCACAAGGGATTGAGCCCTTCATGTTATTGGTGAGTGGATGAGCATTGATGCAACTGGTAAGAAAGTGCATTGGACCCTTTGTAACCCCCACACCTACCCCCATGCCCACCCCCCGCCCAATGAAAGCACCCCTGCCTCACAGCTGCTGATGCGTGGGTTGTCACCTGGCACCTCTGCTGCAAACGGAACTGACGGCGCGAAAAACAATCTCAGAGACGGAGGATGATGACTCCGCCTCGGTGAGGCGTGGTGACTCTCGGGCTCCCAGACCACAGCTGACAGCGAGTTTGTTTCACTGGTTCAGGCTGTTGGCTGTAAACACCCCCGGCAGAAAGCAACAGTGCACTGTCGTAGACCAGGCTCCAAAACTCCGATGGTACTAAAGAGTCATCTCTGTTCCTTTTAATGTAGTTCTCTCTGTTCTTTTTCACTTCTGAATATTTGAGGATAATTTTGGTAGGCTTGCCTACAATAGTACTTGTTCAGTTTGTCTGATGTAATGTGCCCCAAATTTTTTAGCATAACATGACTTCATTTTGATATCAGTAATTTTGACAGCAGACTTATTTTTGCAAGTGTTGCTACAGACTTATACAGAGTAAGTCCTGGGTATGTGCAAGTAACCTGCTATTTTTGTTGGCTAAAAGTGTTGTTATGTAGACAAAATAATATGGGCACTCTGTGTGGAAGTGAAAGGTAGTAAGATAAAATGGAAAAAGGACATAGATTTTAATAAATCTTGCTTTGTTCTTAAGGGTCTGTTTTTGAAATTACTGTCAATCAACAGCTCCATTTGTATGATGTCATGTGAACAAATGACAAATTTATACAATATGAAATGTAAATTTTCTAACACTAATTTAAGCTGAATCCTGCCAAGCCTAGTTATACAAGCCTAGTTAAACAAAATATTTTTAAAATATATAGTTAAAATCATAATAAATACATTAATATAAAATAATGATAATGACATCAAAAACATTTCTATACATGTATTTGCATATTAATACTGCTCTGACAAGGCCAGTATTTCAAAGGGTAATCAAATGGTCTATGCGTCTCCAGTGAATTGTCTCCATTTACGAAACGGCTTTAAAAAATATGCCAAAAACTCCCCAAACCCAATACTCTACCAGGATAGTTTTGTTGGTGCTGTTTTTTTTTTTTTTTTAAACTAAAAAACTCCGGAGAGGAAAGTACCACCTGGCTGAATTGTCAATCCTATAAACACGTCTATAAAAAAAATTTTATAGCCAATGTTTTTGTAAATGCATATGTAGAATCGCCTTTGCACGCCTCAACCATCAGCGAAAATTGCCGCAGCAATCTATGATTTTCCTGGCTGGCCTGAAACCCAGATTGGCTGGGATAATTGATGTTTTTTTCAAGCTGGGGGTGAGGAGTGCAAGATGTCCCCATCTGAGCAGATCCACTTTGTGTTCGCTTCCTGGCCACCCTCCCGGAGGGACGTCTCGACCACGTTCGGAGCATACAGCCTACAAACCGCCAGTGGCTGGAGAGCTTTCTCTTGGCAGGGCTGAAACAGAGGCTGTCTCAAACGCTCATGTCACACGGGAAGAACGTTATTAAGTCAAACATGGGTTTTTTTTTTCCACCTAACACTGGCGTTCCTCCTAACCTAGCCTTTTGGTGGCGGAAAACAGTTTGCTGGTACTGCAGTAAGCAGTGGAGGTATCAAAGACCTTGTTGATATTCTTGACAGGTGCTCTTCCTGGCTAGAATGTGTCTGTACAAATGGCTGGAAACTCGTGGGATATGCTGTATGTAAATACGTCTGCTCAAGGTATGTTTGTATTTCAGCACAGACCTCGCATTTAACACCTGCAGACTTCACTGTTTGCTTTCCCAGCTGAGAAAACAAAATGCCTGCCATCAGAGAAGTAAAAAGAAGTTGATGAAATCTTTCATTTCATTTAAATCTTTCATTGTTGCAATTTAAGCTGGGGGGAAGGTTTAATTATTTACACAGTTTAATTAATATCTATTTACATTTAAGAATTTTTATGGATCCCCATAAACTGTAAATGTATGGACACACTTGAATGCCCATGTGACAATGATAATGTGCATGTCCTCCATCAAGGTCATTGTGACCTACAAACTTATGGGGGGAGGGGGGATTAATTAAATAATGTAGGGGCAGAATGCCATGAAATTAGGTGCAATCTGTGCAGGAGTGAAAATCACAGAAGGAAAAGCCAATGTTGGAGCTGACAAAATATATTTAGGTGTTGTCAGCCATTAAGCAGTGCTCTCTCATAGTGATACATGCAAAAATCTCTGATGCCATCGCCCCAGTTCCTATCCGAAGCATTTCTTCTGTGGTACTTACTTTAGGAAACTGCTTGACAGGTATTAACACTTTTTGTCCCAGTTTCATGTTCTTGTTGATGACGACGTCGATGAACTTCTCATCTTCTTTGCCTTCATCTTTCTGAATTTTCTCGATTTCTAAAAGAGAGACATCAAGGAGAAAGTCAACCACTCTGTCGTCAACACCAAAAGATGCTTGTACCGCCACAAACATTTGATAAACTTTCGTGAATACCCTGTAAGTCTGACAGCTTTTTGCAAGCGCTTGTACCTTTTTGTCTGCTCAGTTAACTGTGTAATTACCTCGTTTGGTCACGCTGTAATTAAATTAGATATGGATATAATCATATCAAATCCTTTCGATTTGCTCATTCAGTGTTTTTCTGGCTGCGTATACCACATCGAGCATTTTGATAGTGGGCTTCAGTTTAATTTTCTAGATGCTTTAATGTGTCATGCCAGTTATAACTGTTTGGCTGCTGATATAGCCTAACCTACTGATCCCTCTCATTGCAACTCTTTTGTTTAGTTTTAATGAAGTATGACACTTTAAAAGACTCTCTATGCCCCATGGATCTCCAGATGGCTTGGGCTAACAAAACTTATATGGCTGGGCCATGAATCATTTTCTGAAAATAGCTGCCAATGAATGCACAGTCATGAGGACAAACTTTCAAATAAATCAGTAATGACTACAATAAGTTCAACTCAGCTTGAAAATAAGCTCCTCGGAAGAGAACTAGCCTCATTCCAAAATGTATTCTTTAGAACTTGTCCTTAACTTGGTTGTCTTCTGAGGCAACAATACACCATGAACTTTTAACCATATCCCTAGCCCAGTAACACAACACAAACACATGCTAATTTGGCATGGTGGTAAACCCACATTCACACTGTGCACTGCGCATACCTTAGGCAGTTCACACTCCCAGTTCAGCTGTATGCATTATTTCGGTAGATACAGTTAAATAATGCAATCCTTGTGACGCTGATCCTTTAGATTTGTAATGCTAATCATCTTCCATTCAGGACAAAACAATAGCACTTCATATAAGGAAAAAAAGACATACTAATTTATCAAGACTGTCATGACTAGAAACTGTCATGAATAAGAGCTAATTCACTGCTAGTATTTAGAATGCATTTCGCTTACCAATTGAGAGAAGATTTCCAGTACAGACCAGACCATAGTGGGCTCTCTGCATACTGGTTAAACTAAACCAAACAGCATTTAGGAATGGTGGCTTGTTTAAGGCTCTCCTGAAAAACCTTGCCTTTGGACTCTCTCTTAACAAGGATAACAGATGTACACTTAAGCTGGTATATCTGTAAAGCCTGGGCATGTCCCCAAGGGAAGTAAATTCCACACATTCTGAGAAAAGCCAAGATTAATATACTTGCAGGACCACGCGAAAATGCCAAAAATAATTACTATTTAGATTCTCTGCTACTGCCTGGATAGCCTGCAGCATTTGCCCCAATGCATCACCAAATGGTTCACTGTAAGATGAAAAGCTAGTAGCAGCATATGGCACTATGTAAAATACCAAGTAAAAAAAACACATCTGCAAAATGATTTACCTTTTCTTTGTCTTTTTTTGAGGAATAGTGAACAACAACCTGCCCTTTGAAGTGAAGCAAAATATCGGACAAGTGCATCGCTATGGTTTCCGTGAAAGGACGCAATCAACAAAAATCATTTATTTCCGCTTTTACAAATGCAGAGAATGAGCGACATGATTGTACTGTCTGGAGACCTTATTTATCTGCTTTCTTCATTTTTTTGCATTTAAAATGCTGATGTGCTTTCCTAGTGAGATAAGAGGCAGCACAAAAACACTCATAAAAATTACCATTTATCCCTGATGGTACCCTTAGAAGGTGTGCTAAATAAGTTACTAAATTAACTTTCTCAGCAAGTAGCAAGGTATATATTAACTAGTATAATATGCTTCTTAGTATGACTTGTTTATGTTCAGTTAATAGGAAACTTAGAGGTTGCCTGAAGTCTGATTGGCTCCTTCTGCAGAAGTCAGGAATCTAATGCTGAGTATATGACTGTATAGGTATGCATTATAATAATACCAAGTTGAATCAAAGGCAATTTTTTTCAGGCACGATGTCTTGCTGAGCGAGCCTCAGTGTGCTCAGCTCTTTATGCAGTGGGTCCTCCATAAATCAGGAGGAAGACAGCCGAAGAAGTGGAGCTTCCTCAAGCCGGAGGCCTACGTCCCACAGGAGTCAAAGATAACAGCAGGTACATCCGGCGAGTCCTGTGAAGCCAAAGGGCCCACACACACATGACTGTTCAGCCACATAATGCTCACAGAGCATCCACAGAAGGACCTATCAGATGTAATATATTTTTGATGTCAGCAGCTTCAGCCAGCTAAAGCTGTATCATGCCACATTGGCTGAATTAAGCAATATCTATTTTTCATCACATTTCAAAGGAACCCTTAATATAGCAAGAGGGAATTATAAACAACTTCAAAGTAAAGAAAAATTAATCTGAACTGGCACTGCCAGCTCTGTAGAAACTTGTAAGGACTAAATCTACGGGGAATTGTATTTGTAAACAGCATTGATGAAATAAAATCATGGACAGTTAAGTAATAAGCAGTGACGATCACAAATGAACTACTGAAGAGATCATTTAGATCCAGATTGTCCTTTTCTGGTACATTTGGGTTTTTTGAATATTTTTAAAGGCAAAGCATAAAAGCATTGCATTTTGTTTTTAAAGAAGCTCTCGAAAATGTACAGAGAAGAGCAACTCAAACAATATTCAAATAATATTTGTCATGAAATTTGCTGACAAATAGATACAAATGTTATTTTTTTTTCAACACAAACACAACTTTGTCACTAATATTGGTGATCGCTCAATTTGCCAAACTGTGTTTGAAAACAGAAGTAACACTTCACTCTGAGCCAAAGATATGGGAAATGTTGAGCTGAATCCTGTGGGTAATTTATGTAGCCCTAACAAAAGGGACTTGTGAGAAGTTGATTGGGGTTTTTTATGTTATGGTAAATCAGTAGCATTACAAAACGTATTTCAAGTTCAGTTCTGCAAAACAAGAGGGTCAATGTGCTGTCAATTCTCACTGTCACTTTTTGTTGTTATTGTGGACACATGGTTATTAACATAGGAATTCTCCTACCATTGTTCACAGTGTAAGTGGGGCACTTTAGAGTGTTCAAGGCCAGGCTCAACACAGTGCAGGACGTACTAAAAACTACATTACATCCTGTTAAAAGAAGGAGAAACTGCTTTCTTTGGGTCAGTTAGATTGAGATTCCCCCGGGAAATTTAATATGCATTTTTATAGCAGAGGGATACTTTTTCCCGGTGTCTTTATTTTAGCTAGTTGGCAATCTACATATGTCATATGAAAAAATGTATTCAGTACACAGATTAACTGACATTGATATCTTATAATTGGTTCAACTTTTATCTATGTAAAGGCAAATCCTCTGGAAATATATGGCCATTCTTCATGCAGACTTCAAGCATTTTATTTTAATCTGCTGCATTTAACAAAGCTATCTGAAAAGCTCTAGGCCAGGAAAGGTCCCAAAGAGGAGATGAATGCAGCAGGTTTCACACCTATATTGAATGATAGTAATAATAATTGTTCAGGCAGCTAGGCTCTTTCACAACATGGTAAACTATGGCTAATTCCTAAGCATGGCAGATATTGAGTGACCCGTTGCAGGTTTTGAGGGAAAAATAACTATTGTGAGGCATTTTCTTTTGCCTTGGTGATACATTTTCATCCCACAGCAAAAACACATTAAAATTGTATTTATGGCTGAAAAATGCATGTGCCTTGGCAAGGGTAACACTCAGTGGGGGTCACGCTGGCTGTATACTTTTATATTAGATATGGAATCACTTAAGAACAGCCTTGTGATTTAAGTCCCACCATTTAAAATGCATAAGCTTGTGAGATTTGAAGGATTATACATAGCCTCTATGTCAGGCATGTGTTAGAGTTGAGCTGGAGGAAAATGCTTCATTTATCTCTTCTAATTTTGCATCATTTTTTTCACTTAAGCTCTGAAGTGAGCTTTTTTTCTACACAGTACACATCTACAACATGAGGCAGTGCATTAATGCTTCATTAAACCTCTTTAAAGTGACAGATTAGTTTTTGGGAAATGAACTACTGCTTGAACTCCTTTTCATAGTGTTTCAACGGGTTACCCTTGGTTAATTTTTATAAGACATTGACAAAACAAGGTTTTCCATCAAACTGAGATGTTTACAACTTTGTAAGTATCTGAAAGCTTTGGACAAAAAATGGCTGAGCTTTACAGAATTTTTGGTTTTTATGCTTTACTATCTTGTTTTTGGGTAGTGCTGTGAGAGGGTGATGTGAAAGAAGCCTTTATACCCAGTGTGCAATTTGAGATGTTTTAGGCTTTGAAGGAAAGCACAATTTCAAACATTTATGGCACCTTTATAATGCCCTTTTGAGAGGGTCTGCACAGCATAATGGGATGGTACCGACGTTTGGCTCTGTGAAAGTTTGTGTGTTTGACAGGATATAAAAGAATGTGACTCCTATGAAATATCGCCCTGGCCCTTGAATTCCATCGAGCAATAAGCACATACCTTGACAGGTGGACATTGCTGGGTTGTGGTTAAGAGTAATGAATTTCTCCACAAACAAGCTGAGACAAATTTCTTGAGGGTACTGGTCACGTATGATGAATCAGTTGACAAATGCTTTGCCATTTAAGCAATATGTTTGTTTTCTTTCCTTTGAGATGAAATAGGGTGCTTTTGTGCAATAGCCATATTGGTTTAAAAAAAACAATTATACATACAATGACAGCTATCACAGGGGAAAGGAAAAGCACTGAAAAATGTACACATCATGGAAGCATCACAGCATTCATGAAATTCCACAAGTATCAATGAAACCCCATTATTCATTTAAGCAGTTACTTAGAAGCTATAGAAAATGACTGGAAGAGAAATGCAACACACAGAATAAGCAATGCTCATCAGCCTTTTCAAGAAACCATTTCACAATCAGATAGTTCTAAAAAAATGCTGCTACATAATAGGTAGAAAAATAATGATCCAGAATGTAAATGCACACAAAGCAAAACTGATCTCCTTTTTATGACAGGCCTGTTAGACTAAAGACAGCCGAGGACAGTGGATCACTTGTGAGCAGCTGAATATTTTACAGAACATTCACGCAATTTGTCAGTCATATCACAGATTAGCATGGTAACCTGCCTGTCCTTTGGTTTAGCTCAGGTTAGGCCATTGCTCGATCTAATATCTTGCTTTAGTCTTTTATGTCTTTGAATGTCGACAGACTTTGATGGAAAGCTCCTGAACTCTCAATGCGCTCTAGTTCTACTACAGCTATGTGTTGACACCGTAGGTCCCACAGCACAAAGCATTATGAGAGTGTTCAATGTGGTTTTTCCTGTGTTCAACACATAATGTGTGGCTCGGGTATTCAGAATGTCACTACTGTGCAGTAGTGGAGTGGAGTTTTGCATTAGAATGAGAGAGGTGGACAGGAACTGTTACACTGTTGAGTCTGTGAGTGCTCTGGCAAATCAAAACTCAACAAAAACTACTGGAAATATCACAACATATTAAAGGGGATGATTAACTAAATGTTGAATGATTAGTGGTGAAGTCATTCTTTGAGGATACACACAGAAAGGATAAATGCCACAATTATGAATACATTTACACAAGTCATGCTACAATGAATGTAGATTTGACAGTTCTACGAGTCTGCTTAAGTCAATGCTATTTAAGAAACTCAGTGTAGCCAGGCGTGTTGGCAACATAGCCAGCAGTGTAACAAAACTGGCTTCATTAAGCCAGGGTAGGGTGGGTTTTGTCAGCAACAACGTGGTCTTTGTCATCGCTGTGGCACCCTGTAACAGCTTGTGAGGAGACTGCGAGTCACCCATATGACATCAGCAGAGATGTGTCTATCCCCCATTTGGCATTCACTTTGCTGTGGTGCACTATGGGACTTGTAGTGTGACAAGCTGCTCTTGGTTCCGGGCGTAATGGAGGATTGTTTTAATGCTCCTGTGCAGGCAAAGATGTTGATGCCTCTGATTATTTGCAAGTCAAATTGGAAGGACAACACATAAAAATTAATTGTATATTTGTATTTATGAAGAGGTGTTTCATCTGTGAAAAAGATTTTGGTCCTATTAACAGAATGGTAAATTATTATTAGTTTTCCAGTAGTCCCACTTTTAAAAAATGTGATATATTTTTTTCATTTAATGTTACAGTAATTTTTGGTTTTGATTGACATATCTTTTCACACTGAAAGTTACGGTATTTTCACTCTGATTGGTGAGCAGGTGTTCCCATGCTACTCAGAGTGAGTTAGAGTAGGGTGGCATGGTGGGCCAACTGTTTGCATTCTCCTATGATATGACTGTGTTACAGTGCTGGGGATCACAGAACTGATCCACTGTCACTTTAAGAGATCACTTCCTTTCATCCTGATTTACTTTTATATCTTCTGCCGGTCTGTAAAGAATCGCTGCTAATGCTCATGTATAATCCAGAAAGCAGAGCTCAGCCTCTTTCGGACGTTGCCCTCTCATTATGCAGCCTTATGAGTTTTAAGTGCGCTTCCACCAAGCCACGTTTAGCGTAAATCGATGGTGCACCAGACACTGACCTCAACAGAAACGTGTTCGCACTCAGACACAGAGTTGTGGTCTGGAGATGCTCGGCCTTACCTCCGGCTCCTCACTACTGTTGTCAAGGGCAGATGGGAAGCAAGAATTCGCCTGGCCCTAATCTTGAGATTACACTCAACGCTGCGGCTCTCCGCGTGCCAGCCAAGCTCTCAGCCGAGGAGTAATGAGCCAATGCATGATTACAGCCGCAGATAATTCCCAGGATTAAGATGCTGAGCCCCTAAGGCAGGCCTATATCGTATCAACATCCGGCCAAGGAGATACAGTACCTCCAACTAACCCTGGCTTCTCTTCAGCCTGTCCACTGTCTTAGCTTTTTTTGCCACAAGTGCACATTAAGACATTAAGAGACTCAAGTCTTTTTTTTTCTTTTTTTTTTTTTTTTGAAGCAGTGCATTTAATTTTTGACAGCTCTTCTATTCAGTTATGAAAAAAAAGAGAGACTGTGTGAATAGCCAAAGAAGGTTGCAAAGAACCAGGAGTTTATATTTTCCTTGGAATTTTTCAGGGATTATATCTCCCTCATAATAACTGTAAAATCTTGAGGCACTGAGCTTCTGCACTTCGTAAGTAAAACAAAGGAAGGAGAAGATTTGAATCAGCTTATGATGGATTTGTTTCTCATCAAAGAGAACAAAGAGATCGGGCATCTGTGCCTGCATTGATAATACTGTTGCCCCCCTTAAAGCACAGAAAAGGTACAAAAAACACACCCCTATTGTGTTGTGTGTTACAGGGAAATAAACTTTTCGTACTCATCAAACCACAGACACGCTGGGGTATAATGGCAAATGCTGGTAGTAATTTTCAAGTAAAAAAATACAATTATTAGTTGTGACATTGTGGTTGAAGTACTGGACAGGTCAAGAGGGTCAAAGGTTCAAATCTCAGCAGGGGTACTGCTGTTGGGCTAGCAACTCTCAGTTACTTCAGTAAATATACCCAGCTGCATAAACAGAAAATATGTAAACAATACAAATCAACCAAGATAAGGGTGTTTAAAAAAATTAAGCAAATAAAAAATGTAAATTGCAGGGGCTGCTTCTTGTAAGACAAGTTCCAGAGGATATATATATAGCCAATGACTTTTCCTGAAGCAGAGCATATCCAACTAGTGCACTTTTGCAAAGCAGCACAGCCAGTAGGTGGCCATATGCTTGATCAATGCCCAGACCTGACTATACTGTAGCTACATGGGTCATTCTCTACTTATACAGCAGTTGAAATTGTTTCAATTTAAGGTATTAACACCAATATTTTGTGTGATTTACAGTTAGTTGTCATATGAAAATCTGCATATAGTCTCATTTATGTTGAGTCTAGACCACGCTGAAAAACAGTTTACAATATTTAATACCACTTAACTGGAGTACATTTCAGAGGCAACATTAAATTTATAAGCAATACATTTTTGATGCACTAAGAAACCATGACATAAAAGCATAAAAGCAAAAAAAGAATACTGTTATTTGAAGTAGGCTGACAGCTCTATCCCTGTGCATATAGTTATGACTGAAACAATCTCTTCAGCTACATTTATCTTAAGATATGGTATCCAAATCTAAAATTCAACTATTTTTTTCATGTTTCACAGGCTGGATTTACAGTAGTTTAATCTAAGTCAGATCCCAAGGGCACAACGCCTGTTTTTCATAAAGAAATAAAATAATAACAGACTGGTAGACAAAGTCCATTCTTATTTCCATCATGGAAATTTCCCCTTTGCGATGCTTTAACTTGACAAAACCGTATCCTTCCAGCAGACATTCAGAATCTGCCTTCTAGCACTGACATCATTTTAATTGCTAGAAACAGTGGATTGCATTTAGCCAGATTCTGATATGTGTCTCTCTGTCAGATTCATTCTCATTTCAAGCTCGCCTAGTCCCTCTGACAACTTAAAACTAAAATTTACAACATTATTCCAACTATACCATGAGCATGACATGTCCTTTTATGCAATATTATGTTATATACTGCAGATGAGCTTTACACAAGAAAGGTCATAAATTAGGTCAGACATTAAACCAGGTCAATGATTTGTTCATATTTCTACATCTAGTTAATACGATACCTAGAACAAACAGTATGATATATTAACGACATTTCATTACATATAAAAAGTATTATTTTCTTTATTACAATTAAAGCTAGAAGTATTACATACATACAACACTGAAGCAAATTACAGAGTGAGAATATTTGAATATTCAGAGCAATCTTATTAAGTACAGCTGCTTTGAAAGTACAGACCAAAATGATGAGACAATTAATACAAATGAAGAAGTATGAGTATTTGTCGTAACATCCAATGCTTAGATAATATCCACAAAAATAGCTCCAGAAAATCATATGAATGTTTAGAAATCCAATGACATTTTTGAACACTTAATAAGTTTTCCTTTGACTGAGCTGTAGAGAGCACCTTGCTTCAGACCTTATTCAAAACAAATGCTGGGAATTATCTAATTAACCACTGCCCCTCTGTGGTACATTATGATTTCTTCCTTAGAGTCATAAAATAAAGGCTATCAGTGGACTGCCTTGTATGCAAATTAGTATGCATCTACACAGCATGCAATAGGACTAGAATTTCTGTTTTTTTTTTTTTTAATAATTGACTGCTTATGGCAAATGCAGCAGACGTTAGATAACATTTTTGTTTACGAAGTCATTTGACACACATTTAAATTCCAGACAGGATCTTTTTAAAAATTAAGTTTAATATCAAGAGAGATACCACCCCAGCATTAATTTAATACAGCTTTTGCAGTGTTAAATGTGTCAGTACGTTTTCATTGCTTTTAATAAGCCTAAGTGGCCTTGACACTTGGCAGATAGAATTATTTCAGGCCTTTGCCTCAAACCAGTTATATAGGTTAATGGGATTCCCCATACATAATTCAGAATAGTCAGCAATAAAATATTCAGTTTTGCTACAAAACAATAGATTAGCCATGGAGAAGCAGCACTGGGAGAACTTGAGAAATTCCAAAAAAATAAGAACTGTTTTCACAGGATAGCTGGCATGCATGTGTGGGGGAGAAATATTTCAGGCAAAGTTTGTGAGCTGGCTGGCTGAGGGACGTTGGAAGGATGTGCGTGTGAAAAGGCCTCCTCTTCTTCTCCACCAGTCTCCATATGCTTTGCATTTCCTTTGCAATTTCAGGGAATGTGATTAAAAATGCTCTTTTAAGCTTGCAGCCTATGATGGGTGTTGCGAGATATATGTGGATGTGTCTCATCAAGAAGCCTTTCTGGTCAAATTCAATCCCAATGAGCTGATATTTGTGTGTGACTGGTCACCCGCAGAGTCTGAAGGCAATACGCACAGTACATACTGATAAACATTTGCCTTTGATAGCCTGAGTGTGACGTCTGTCTGTCCTGTCTCTGTCTGTCTGCTGTTTAGACAGTCTTATGGAGACAAACGTCTGTTCAAAATGGCTGTATATCTTTGTGTAATGACGTTTGCCATAAATTTGTCATTAGTCTCTGCACAAGAGCTTCACAGAGGAAAATGGCACTGCTTAATGTACATCATTACCCAGACTTAATCTCAGGTTACATCATCAAAACGCACTAGATCATATTGATTTATATTGACTCACTCTCCTCATTATTACTATTTTTTTCTATAATTGCTCATGTGATGTTAGTCAGAAAGGGATGTGTATAACTGAAAGCTTTCCTCGGACTTAGATTTTGAAAGGGCAGTCCATTATGACTGGGTCACAATGAGGGGTTATGGTCCAACACACTGATTTAACCAATCAAACTCTCTGCTCTCTATCAGTAACAATGAAGAAATGGTCCAACACAGTTAAGTTAACCAATCATGCCCCCCCTATTAGTCACACTGAAGAAAAGGTCCAGAGTTAACCAATCAGATTTCACCTGTCAAGAAGAGCCCCTGCACGATCCAGCACTGCATCATTTATGATTCACAGGGATGTAAGTATTGGATTTGACTTCAAAGCATACTCGTCAAGCTAGAGCGACAACCATGAGGTGGCACCTTGCGTGAGCCACCGGACACCTTCGCATTCCTGTCAGGGATGAAGAACAAGCATGCAGTCCAGGTGGGTTAGGGACCATGTGCACTCAATTACTCCTGCAACCTTCATCCTCTAGTACAATAAGGAATGTTACCATACCAAGGTTACACTGATGTGCTTTATTAGATTGTGCAGGGTAATCAACTTAAAAATTCATTCCTGTTGTTTTTTTGTTTGTTTTTTTTTCTTGCTTTTACTCGCAAACTCTTTCATGAAAAAATATGACAAGGAGCATCAACCTCACCCTCTGTCATATTGTAATGATCAAACAAAAATAGAAGGGGAAAAAAGGCAACATAATTAGTTAGATATACTATGCTAATTAGCTCAGAAATACTTTGCACAACAGCGATCTCTAAAAATAGATTTCAGAAATATATTGTTTGAATCCGAAACTTTCAGCACGGTTTTGGGTGCAGTTTGTTGATATTCAAGTTTTCGAGTGATCTGACAGCTTTAATGTTGTACTTTTCTGTATAATGCAACGTCACAATATTTACTCACTGGTAATCAGATTTATTTTACAGTAACATTTACAAGCTCAGTATTTCATTACTTTGTAAACTGGTGAAATCATTTAAGCTTTAACAAGAACTGAATACACAATCTACTCTCTTCGCTTTAAAATGCAAAGTCAGAGATTATAGCACTTTCTCATTGTTAATATTTATTCATTTGTCTCTGCATATAAAGCTTTTTTTCCATAGACAATAAATAATTCAGTGCGCCTAATAGACTGAAATTCTACAGCGCTTGTCCTTTGAAAGCTGCAGGCTTTGGTTGTCATCTTCTCTTCCAGGACCGAATCTATTGGATTACGCAGAGTGGTTTTCGTGGCATTAAATATCAAACAAAGTAAGACTATAGAAATCAATAGCCTAATTGAAATGAACCATTTCATGTTCTCCCGTGATGCCGCACTAATGTAGATTCACAGATACGGCCAGTGTCGAGCCCGGGGCTCGCCGAGCACCGACAACGCTCAAGTATCCAACGCACAGGGCTTGCATCTTTGAGGGCTGTGGGTTTGATTCTCAGGCGGACAGCTGCTGTTGTACCCTTGGACTGAGTGGTTAACCTGTTTCAGATTAATGAAGGCCTGGCTTTATAAAATAATGTACACTTCATATGGGGATAACCTGTACAGGATAACCTGTACTGTGAGTGACAAGCTAAATGTAATGGGTCACTCGTTCAACATAGTGAACCTGCCAGCTAGATTTGCATTAGCAATTTATGCAACACAGTGCTAGTGGTGTGGTTGTGGACCAGGGGCCTAAGAAATGCATGTCTGGCAGCTGCTGTAAAGTTACAGACAGGGAGGTGACTGATACGGACTGCAAGGTGAACTATGAGTTGCTGATTTTAACTGAACTCAGCTGAAAGAAGTGAAGGCAGGGCTGGGGGCCACTTATGAGAATGGGGCTGACATAAAGTAGTAATTAGCTAAGCAGCTTGCTCTTGGTACTTAATCACTTTGATGAAGAGGAATGACATCACTGACAGCAGCAATTTTACTGTCAGGGTCTTGGACAGAAACCCTGCTGCAAGCAATCTGAAGTTGACACACTCACTCACTCACACACACACACTCTATATATACAATATACACATACACTATATACTTACACACTATATCACAATCACCATTATGAAAAATGACTTTTTTATGAAAAAGGTAGCTAAACTGGAAATTTTCTATACCACATTTTGGTCAGAAAGTGAGCAAATTGTTGAAGACTATCTGTGACTGTCTGTCTCTGACAAAATGTATCACAAATTCATAACATCAGAAAAGAACAAAAGAGAAGTACACTTTAAATACTACAGCAAATTGCAATTGTAAATGACATGAAGTCATATTAAAATGACACTAATATTATCACACATTTTTGCAGCTGAAATAGGCCTGGAGTGCTGGTGAGCACTCTCTGGTGTACCAGCACACCAGAGAGTGCTGGTACACCTACTCTACATATTTCAACTTTTGATAAGGTTGTTTATCAACATTTACTGATATCTGTATCCTGGCTAGCCTGCTTATGGGTTCCTTATTAGGAGCCATAAGCTAGCTTCAAATCAAAGCAGTCTAATAGAGGTAAAAGCCACCACTGCTGCAGATTGTTACTGTACTTCTAAAGAGCATAAAGGCTGCACGTGTAGCCAATATTTCACCGAAAGCTCTCAAACATATGAATGTAGTACACTACTGCTTTTTTCCAGAAATGTTTTAATCAAGCATACAAATGAACGTCTGTGGAAAGCATGAGGGAATTAGGTACTGTCTATACTGAGGGGGAAAAAAATATGTGAAACAAGACCTAAGAGCTAAAACAAGATGTCTTGATTAAGCACAGGTCAGACATTTTGAAATGTAGCCAGCACGCTAAAAGGATTCCGGTCTCCTCGCTTGGGGAATAGACCGCGACGAGTTTCGCATTTTATGAAAGCGAAGTTAACGAAGCTGAAAAAGAAAAAGTCAGCCGAAGAGCTGCAGCCGCTCCGACGTAACTGAAACATACCGTAGCACTTGTCTCCAGCAAATGAATGCTGGAATAATAGGTGAATGAAAGATGCATAGATGCTAAGTGGCCGTGACAAGGAATCATTTAACTGGGACAGTGCAGACATGGTAGGGCACAGAACAAACACTGTGTCTCTTTCATGTTGGTCCTCAATTTACTTTTGGATCCGACATCAGTGTCTCCGTTGCCCAGTGACTACGGCTCCCTGTGGAGTGCCGTGAAGGATCAGATTTGAAGAAGACGATTAATCTAACCATTTCATACAGCATGGCATATCTTTTTTTGCTCTTTTCTATTAATGTACATGAGCAATAATTTTTTGGCATTTGCTTTGCTCTACATTTGGTCTTACATCCAACTTTTTTTTTTTTTTCAAAACATAGTGATGAGTAATAAGAAATGTGAATTTACTTCATAATTTGTTTTGGCAAATATCTGCATGTGTTCTTAAAAGGGACAATTACACAAATTCCAGAGCTGCTTAATACTGAGAAAATAATTTGATTCATAAGCCACAAAAATATGGGCAAAACTGTTAAATTATTCCATGGTGATGATTAAAGGGTTATGGGATATTTTTAATACATTTTACAGATTGGCCATTAATGTGGTGTCAAAAGTTTAATTAAAGGAGGAGATTAAACTGATTCCATAATGATCAAATATTAATACAGGGATATTTTTCTTAGATTTTAATATGTCTTCATATGTACACTTGACAAGGGGATTCATGACTTCATATGTCTCTTTTTAAAGGAACTTTGTCCCTTCAAAAGGACTGACCAAATGAACTGTATGATTTAAACACCAAGTACTAAACACATTGAGTTAAACAATTAAATGGATCTAAGCACTAATCAGTGTGCTGTCAGATGGAGAAACAAAATATTTTAGTTTTTTTGTTCCCCTATTTCTACAAAATTGTTTCTCCACAAACTTTAGAATATACTGACATGTATATTACAAATTCAAGGAATCCATTTCTTGACTTCATTGTGTAAAACATACTGCAGTTCAAAAAAGTTGTACAAATTCCAGGACTAAAAACTTTAAATCAGTTGAGCTGCATAATTTATGATCTGAATATTCATTTCCCTCATATACTTGAAATTGCTGACATCTTAATTTCAGTCCTCTCACATTAATTTTACACATATAATAAATAAACCCTGAAATGGTAAAAAAAAAAAAAAACATTACATCAAAACACTAAAAAAAAGCATTACACACCATCACAACCCTAACAGAAAGGCAACCATTTCATTGAGCCACAAAATTGCATCTCTTTCAGCATATTTACAGTACGCTAATTTCAAGCCTGGTTATTCTCACTCTGATTAGACCAGAACCAATACTATCGGGCCTGCTGCTTTTTCATATTGATTGGCTGCTTTTCAACTGTGTGACATGCATATGAATACATAAATGAGTGACTGCATTTTTATTTAATTGCTTCTTTGAATGAAAAATGTTTCCATTGCCCTAAAGCTACATCAAGCTGACTTTGCTGTTTATTCATTAATTTGTTAATGCAGCTTCTAAAACATTTATACACAACAGTAATTGACAAAGTTTCACTACGAGGGGAAAAATTAGAGATAAAAAAGCACAAAGAAACAGGACCATGATATGAAAAATCTAATTATGGATTTAACGTTTAAACAATCCAGTTGCATGAAGTTCTTCATTGGCTCTGACATTCCTCAGCCCATGCGAAGACGAGGGCTGTATTTGTGTTGCGTTTTGCAACGCGCTCAAACATTGCCACGTCGCTCAGCGCCCACCGACACCAGATACTGCCCCGAGGTGGAAGTTACAGTAAGTGATATCGCTGAATGGACAAGAACCCGATACAAAGGTGCTCCAATTTCCATGTGCTTCCATTCAAAGCAGAAGCTCACATCTGCTCTCAGTGTCACTTTCACTTTCGAGCATGGGAGGGGTGGGCAGGGGGGACAATGAGTTCTAAGTATAGCGGCGAGCACGGAAGTTATTTCACGTCTAGGAAACTAATAAGATTGTACAGTCGACATGCAGGAAGCGGAGCCTAATCCCATTTCTGCTTTGCAGGATCATTAGGTCTGACTGGTAGCGGTTGGTGGAAAACTCTGAGAAGAGGAGGAAAAAAAAAACAGTGCGGTCTTTGAACTAGCGCTTGCAAGGAGCATAGAGTGGCTTCACTGAGAAAGAGTTGTGGGCCGTCTACAAAGACGAACCCTCTGAACTGTCCAATTTCCGCCTGAGCGCGCTCTCAAATTCAAATAGATCCCCCACAACAGTGAATATACAGTGTATCCCATTACCCCGCCAGGCTGCCTTACACAAACATTTATTTAAGCATGTGCATGCAGTAATACCAACGTAATTTGATCCTGGTTCATTTTAGACTTCCTCGACAGATGGATGTTGATGCAGTAGACCTCTTATGTTTTGACTACAGTATCTAAGCAAGGGGGACAGATATCGCAACAAATCTTTGCTATTACAAGTAACCACAGTAGACAAATACCCCTGGACTACAAGGCCAGCTACTGCAACTGTACACTTGCACAGCATGTCGAGTGTTATTTAAAACATGCTGGTAAAACTCATTTAGCACTTAGTCCATGGTAATGGGACCATCTACCATCATTAGTGGCAGAGCGATCTGCGAGTAGCATCAGGCCGGTGGTGTGGAGACAAATATGCATCTTATTATGTATGACATAATACAGAAAAATGGTTTCCCTGGAGCACTACTGTTGATAAAAATAAAAGGATCATCTCCATCCTAACCAGTGGATATTGTCATTTCTTTCTTTGCATGAGGGGGAGGTCCTGATGATCATTGGATAAATCACCGGATAAATTAAGTGCTCACCACATATGAATACCAACTGGCTGAAATGCAAAGTACATGATCCACAAAATATGACGGTGGCCCTGAGATGATACAAAGGGAGACACAGCCAGACCCTCACGTGGTGGAGCTGGGAGGTACTGATGGATTACAGCCCCCAGTGTAAGCCGACACCACCCAACTTCCCTTTCACAGCGTCTCAGGGTGCGCTGTCTTAAGGAGAGGAGCCTCAGAGACAGACCACTTAACCTGCATGTCTGAATTTCCACCACGGGAACTGCAGCAGAGGATCCCGTTCAAGATCGTTTCTAATCAAATCTAGTGTAGTTTTCACGAAAATGGCCCATCTACCAATACCAATCACGTCAGGGCCAGAAATAATGCCGAAAAGGCAATCCATCGTATTGTCTATTCAGAGTGGACGATAATGACTGGGCAGCAGCTGTCTCGGTTTCGCTGTGTACAGCCCATTAGCTTGTTTCATTCTGGCTTACCACATATGCATGCACATTCAAGTTTCAGGACCTTTGACCTTTTCCACCATGCTTTGCTTGAATTCTGTGTATGGTTTCCAGTTCTAGCTAAATCAACCTGTCGATAGTTCATATTCTGTTCATTTCATGTTAGGTTAACTATCGGTTTAATTTATTATGGATAATTTTTCAAGGATTGAGTATCAATGGGAGTGCTCCATGACATGATGACATGACAAAGAACATTTTTTTAATCCTGAAGGCTCAGTCTTTACTCAAAATTTTGTGACAGTTTCAGACTGGATGAGTTGCTCCTGAACCCCTCAAAGCTGTTCTTCTTCTTCAAAAAAAAACTGATTATTTATTTATCTTGTCACTCTCAAAGTGATTATGACATTGCATTGTCACCTTAACAAAGTGGAAGATTTTTAACATTTTTATCAAAGCGGGACTGGCTCACACAAACCAGATATTGCAGACAGGAAGTAGATAAAATTAAGCCAACATGTCGGCCCCCCATGGTTTCATAGAGAAACTCCTGGCAGCTTCTTGATGTTATGGTTTGCCTCACTGTGAAATAAATTATGACATCGGGGAAAGATTCCAAAGAGCGAATGAGAGCCAAACTTGACAAGCTACCTCGCAATGACAACTCACTACTCAATTTATTGTGTATTGTGTTTTGCGCTTATCATCGAGTACCAAATTTAAACAAGTCTCACTCTTCTCATGCTTAAAATGCTGTGTATGAGCAAACAAACAAAAAACTCAATATAATTTTGATTCATTAAGTTAAAAGATATGCTATGCTTAGCTTGCGCAGCCCTTTGACTGGCTTTGCATGATGTGACACTTTCTGCAGTGCCAAAGCAATTTCTCTTAAAGTGAAATTTTGCTTAAAACTAAAATTGCAAAATCAAAAAAAAAGATGACAATTTGCCAAACTAATCTGTCTGGCGATATTAAATTACCTCCAGAATCATCACTGCTAATGAGCTGCCCATGCTCAGCAGGGTAAAAAGCACTAAACAGTACATTCCTGCATTCTTCCCCCGGAGTGATTAAATCAGTCATGAGTACTTAGATTAACTTTAAGCCCTGCAGAAGGGGCGATAGTGTCAGTCTGGTAATTCTGTGTGTGCTGAGTCACACGGCGAACACTGCCAAGGCACTTACTGGTTCCCCAGAAAACATATCATCCTTGGATTTTATGAAAGAGGAGACAGAGGAAAAGTACCAGGGGGAGCCGTAATAGAGACAAGATCAACAAGGGGGAAGGCTGGGAGGTGGGGGGGACAAAAGAATATGCTGTCTCTGTTGATTGTGCGTTGTTAATTGTGAAACCGGGGAGGGGCTGAGCTGTGCGGCCACCAATCTGTGGTCATTTGAGGTCAATGATTACATAGTCAGTGGAATGGAGAAAACTTTTTTTTTTAATGATTATCCATAAAAATGGTCTTTAAAAGGAGATTATTTCTATTCATTTTTGGAGATCTCTCATTACAGTCCATTTAAGCTGTGCGGAGACTGATTTTCTCTTAATTATCCTCCTGAGAAAGAATGACACCTTATCAAGCTGAGAAAATTAGAAGAGGAAAAAAGTCTCCTTGTTGATACGAGACACTCTGCTTCAAGTTACCTCAGACAGAAAATTAATATCCTGGACATGCTTTCAGCACTGTATCCTATTATTTGGGAGAAACATTTAGAACAGAACATGTTACTGTAATTCTCTCAATTGTATCCCTCTCTTCACAATCAAGTCAGAAAGGCAAAGCAGTATAACACTGATTTTGCCATCATATAGTGCAAAATGTATAAATATTAACCTCTTTCAGCACAATCATTGTTTATTATCATACAATGCGGCCAAGGACCTATCGCACCGACTTTGCCACAATAAACCACAAAGGGAAGAGACACAGCAAATTTTCTACAGAAAATATCATTGTCTAATTCAGGTCAATCTAACTTTTGTGACAAGTTGCAGCCTGATTAATTATATTTCACCTGGAACTTTGAAAGTGCATGCTATGCTTGAACTTTCAATTTGCAATTAAATTAAATATACCCCCTACAACGTTTAGGATGACAGTGCCATTCCAAGTAGTATAATGGTCATATTTGAACTTTACTCATCCATTTTTACCACATGGCTCCCACAAATTGGAACACATGGAGACAGCCTCTTCTTGACCTGTGGCTTTTTCATTAATTAAAGGAGCATTATACTTGAAAGGTTACTTTCTCTACACTGTTCACAATACGAACAGATTTTCACAGTTTGACAGTAACGGTCTGAACCTTCAGGCAATCATTTTTTTTTTATTATCATTTTTGAATGTTGTCCTTGGAAGTTAGAGCTTTCTTCCAGTTACTACTTTGGCGTTTCCAGGTGTAAAGTAAAAAAAAAAAAAAAAAAAAAACATAAAAAGGTGAATTTCCATAAAACGGCAAACAGTCAATGCCTTGCATTCATTCTGTATGGAAAACTGAAATGTTCAAACCACAAGTCCTTTCAAATGCACCTAAACGCCATGCCACCTTTGTGTTACCTTTACAGCAAGAGCAAGGCTTTGAGCAATGAAAGTATGCCTGGATTCATTTAATACTGTGTAGAACCTGGGGACAAAAGGACCGTGTCCAGTTAATGGGCTGCATCATGACACAGCAGGCTGCCAGCTCAGCAATGACACTCACTCTAACTTCATGGCCTTCATTTTTTATATGTATATATGAAAAAAAAAAGTCCCAGACTTTTTTTTTGATACAGGAGCATGAGCACTTGCCCTTTTTTGGGATTACCATAAATGCTTATGAGAAATTAATGCACTCACCGAGTTTACCCCCATAACGAGAATGACTTTCAGATGCTTTGGGTCAAGTTGCAGTGAAGCCCTGCACTGGCCTAACTGCATTTAATTTATTATTAAAACAGGTTTTCTCTATGCATTTGTTTGTGTGGGTTTATGTGTTTGTCTTTGTGTGAGGTCACGCATAAGCATACATCCGCTGTACACTCCATTGGGAACGGGCACTGATCTGACTGGCAGAGTAAGTGGTTACTGCAACTGTGCTGATTGACATGAACGAAATTGAAGTGTCATTTTGCAAGGTGTAAAACAGATTTTGTATCATGTTACTTTAATCGACCTACAAAAAAATCACAAGGAAAAGAACCAAGATAAAAACTATAAGGAAATACTCTGAGGGATAATAATGTGACAGACTGTTAGAGGCACGGTTTATCTGTGTTCAGAGGGAGTGTTTTAGTGAAGTCTACTCACAGTAGCTCCCCTTGTTCTGTTGGTACATGGCCACTGCACAGATCCAGGAATTCTCTAATTTAATCAAGCTGTGTGTGGAATCATGTAGCCATTGCCAAAAGAGTTTTAAAAATTAAAAAGTTGAGACTATTACCAGTGTCTTCAGTGGCATTACTATGAATAGGTGCTAAATGATGTGCATCCTTTAACTAGAATTTGTGCTCATTAAATGCACTGTACCACAGTACAGTTAATTGAATTAATAAGGAAACAACAACTTTAAAAATCCTTAAAAAAGACAGAAACAGAAAGCTGACATAGAGGCGCAGACATTTCAGCAGATGAAAGAAAAGAATGTAAATTTCTGAATTTTATTCCATAAAGTAGTTAAAGCACTGTAGGTTGCTCATTGTCTACAGTTTGTCTTCCAATTCACATATTTCAGACATCAAGTTCATTTTCAAAATAGTGCTTGGAAAATCATTGAGTATGCAACAAGCAACAAGTATTCTTTCACATCATAAATCAAATATAAAAATCATCAAGCATTCACTGCAATCTGCTCTCAAAAGACAAAGCATTGATATACAGAAGAAGCAACTTTCAAGCCATTACTATGCCCCAGAAGCACTCACCATAGTTGGTAGCTTCAAGATCAACTTCAAAGTATGTATCTGTTTGCTATTACACAAACATCAGATGAGATGAACATGTTCATTAGTGGATTCATCTGAATTCTGTCTGATGTTAACTTCTCCATAATTCTGGAACTACCCAGGGAGAGAGAGCGCAAAGATGTCTTTGTGGAAATGACACGCAGAGGTTTGTCAATTTGTATTTATTTATTTATTACGTCCTAAGTTGAAGGGCAGTGGGAAATGTGACACTGACCCATGAGGAAATGTCACATTTACAGCAGCCCCATCAATGTCAAAGAGGATGGTCTGAAATACACACAGAGAGATGTATATACAGTATTTCAGTTATGGCTGTAAGTTCAAAACCCCCCAGACACACACGCACACACACTCACACACATCTTAAACCAGAGTACTTCATGTGCATTCATTAATGTAATCTTCTATGGTGTGAAAGGTATGCTTTGTAACACATGCATTGCAAATTCAAATAGACAGTATATGACAGTTATGGTATGTGACAAAATCCTGCTGAAGGGCATGTCCATATCTGCTTGTCTCTTCACCTTTTGAGAGGTATGTTCAAAATCACTCTAATGGTGAGGTACACCTGCACACTAGAAGAGCTAGACTGAATCTAATTCCATTGAAGGCTAATTTTTAACAATCACCACCTGTGATATGCACTTCAAAAAAATAGCTCTGCTCTTATCTGCCACTCTAATTTCTGATGAAGATTGCTGACATGCTAGCTGATATGTCGTGCTCATGAACTTTTAGACAAGCATTAAATACATGCCTGACTTTATATCATGCATATCTATCATGTTTTTTCCTTAACACGATACAGCGCTAGTAATATCAGAGAAATTACATAATACATTACTGATGTTGCAGCCCATAGTTCATGAGGTAATCAATAAATTGCAGAATGCCATCAGACATGTCCATCCTCTCTATAACAGATCTGTGGGCTGATTGGTGCTCAAAGGTCAGAGGATATCAATTACAATTTCCTGCCCCCTCGTTTTATATTTTCTGAATACGAAGGATATTTTGAAATAAAGACTGAAATCAGCTACTAGGTCTTTCTGATACACTGTTACTGGCCAAACTGTTTGCCTTCCAGGAGAAAGGTCATGGACAGCACACTTAGATGCTGAGTCAAAAGTAGTCGGTGAAGCCAAAGCACATACATTTCTCTAAAGCGTTGACATATTCGCGATGCAGGTTCAAGAAGGGAAAAATATGGTTCTACCATTGCCAGACCACAAAAAATGAGAACATTTCTTGTACCATAAAATATAACCTGCAACTGCCTTCGTTGAGCCTGAAATTTTGTGAATGCAGGTTTGCAATGGTGCAAAAGTGCTGAACCTCCACAGCTAGCTGACATTACACAAATATTAGGAACAAACGATGTATCTTGAAGGATGTGGTAGCAGTGACTCCTTCTCTAAACTGGAATGACCAAGATATTGAACCCGGGAACATTTTTTTATGTGTGGCAGACAAATGCTGTATGAAAAGTTGTGTGGTATTCTTTTTCAAGCAAATGGGTACAATTACATGGCAATGCCAGGGCAGGAGAGGAAGCAGGAGTACATTTGTGTCAAATAATGAAGAAAATGCACTCTGCGGTTTTTCATTAAAGCAAGGCGTAGTAATGTAATATACTGATGGCACTCTCTGGTACATAACCCACCTAAATGCAGACTATATTAATACCTTTATGTCATTGTCACCAAAAAAAAAAAAAAAAAAACACTGCCATGATGACATCCTTGTAATTTCTTTCTGTCCTCACAATGCAAGTCTTCTAACAGCACAAAAAGAATACTATGTATACCATCACACTATATATAGAATGTACAGTTGCTACCACTATACAACTGTAATGCTCAGCACCCTGTTTCTTCAAAGCAGGAAACATGGACAACAAGACTGTAGCTGATGACAAGAAGTAGCAGTTGATTTAGTCAGGCTTGACTGAGATTTTAACAGAGAATAATGTTTTGACAGGAGAGAGCCACCCTCAGGAACCTTTCTTGTCCTATCCCTGTAATTAAGCAGGGCCATATTAGACACCTTTGAGAGAGATACACTTGGTTGACAGTTGTGGCTCACTGTGGTAAGCCATCTTTGAAACATTAAGTCAGAGTGAGATATTGATGAGGCAAATCCCACGGCAGTCTTTGGGAATACATGTAATTCTACAAATGTCTTATTTTAACAGCAGATCTCTTAAATGAATCCCTGTGTCTCGGGGCTGGCATCACAGAAACAAGTCACCCATATGTGTTTTATCACTTTTACAAGAGTAATAAATACTACATGAACATCAACTTCTTCGCATCCAAGAAGTGATATTCGAAAACACTGTCCATTGCAGGCTTACTCAAAAATATATGACAAGGGAAATCCTATTTCTCTGGACACCATCCATTGTGGTACTCATGGAAACCCTCCCCACACCATTCCTACGCTGAGTTTTTTCAAGCCAAAGAGGGGCAATGAAGTCTTGAAGCAGGACAGAAAAGTTGCTGAGAGCGCGAGACGGATAGTTGCCGATCGCTCGCAAAATCAAAACTGACAGCGCATCGGCGGCTAACGCGATCACAACGGATGACGCGAATTTGCTGCTGAATAAAATGAATGATGCTTTCCTTAGCCAAAACGCGAGGTGGGATGGGTTTGTCCCTTAGCAACAGCGCTGCACCGTCACTACACCGCGGCAGGGGAAAAAAAACCTGCTGTGAGACTTTAGCAGCGTGAGAGCTGGGGTGTTTGTTTACTACGCATTTAGTCACACCAGCCGTGTACATATTGAAAACAGTGGGAGGTGCGGTGTTTCCTTTAATTCAGACATTTGCAAATCAACATCTGCTCCTTCTCTTTGTCATCCCTGGCCTGTTCACCAGCATGCGCTAACAGCACCCCCATACCATGGCTGCAGGTCTATGCCTCTACATTCATCAGGTATTTGTGGTGTTGTCGCCTTCGGCAACGCTAACGGAATCTGTCAGGGGGAGGGGGGGGGGGGGGGGGGGGGGGCATAAGCAGGGGAGTCAGCCTGAGTCCGCGATGCCGTTTGTTTAGAGATGGTTCTAATAAGGTGCGTTTTGCTCCCCAGCGCAAAGCCGCCAGAGGGACAAGGAGCCGCTCGGAGGAGCACGGATTTTCCGCCAGTCACAAGCACCAAGCGGCTAACCGTCGACATGACCCCGAAGCAGAGGACTAACCGCTGACTAAAATGCACACGCCGCAGAACAGATGACGACCCTGCCTTGATTTGTCTTCAACAATGACATTTGGACCCCCCTCCCTTCCCCCCACACACCCCGGCAGTAGAAAAGGAAAGTCATGCATACCTTATTGTTTTATGCCATAAGCAATTTGAGAGAAACCCATTAGGAAATATGAAACGGGACTTACAGGTGGTTGCACTGAATGGCAGAACAGGCCACGGCTGGCTCATTCATTAAGAGAACAAACCGTTGCGTGGCGAGCAGCCGTGAATCGCCTCTCATTAGCTGGAGGGCATGATGTGAATGCTGCGCGAACCCAAAATAATTGGTGACCCGGACATTGATTCACCATGTCGAAACCTGAAGCGCAAGACTGCAGTTTCAGAGGGAAGAATAGGACAGCGGATCCTGGAAGGCTCTTAACACTTTAGCTTCTGTTCGACGGGCTCTGATTAAGTCCTTCTGCAACCCTGAAATGTCACCTCTTAACCCTCAAGACGACCGCATTCACAGTCGTGAAATCAAATTGTGCTTTGATATTTACCGAGTACCTACGGCTGCCAAAACACGGGGTAGGCGTGTTAGACAGAAAGCCACTCTGATTAATTAAGGAGTGGGAGAATTCATGCTCTTTCATTGCTGAAAATGTACTTCAAAACCGACAACTTGTCTAATGCTGATGGAAATAGTGTTACTGACACATGCGGTGACAGTATTATAATATGAAATGCATGGGAGCGAAGCGACGTGGACTGCCCTGTATTGCACCCCAGAGAGTAATAAGTAATGTGTGTCTGCCAAGTACAGAGAATGATTAATCCACAACTGACAATGATGGTTTAAAATTATTTTTACCAGCTGAAGCAGCAATACATTTACAACCAGCAGATCAATACCATGGATGAAACCCAGGCTTGCAATGTGTCCAATGACATGTTTTAAAAATAGATTCATTGTTCTTTATCAGTTATTTAAAGTTTTTGATGATAACATTTTGCATTTGCATAACATTTCTTACACCAGATTTTTAGAAGCTTCCAGAAGAATTAGGACCGACTACCTACAGCAAGCCATAGTACCCCTAATGACCACACAAACAGCTCTGTGTAATATTGGTATATATACATATATATATATTGGTATATATATATTGGTATATATATCTGGATTCTCTGTGCCAACATGCCAGTTTAGTTTAATCTGAGGGAGAAACAATTCTCTTGATTCATATGGCCCTGAAAATTCCATCATGAATGCACTTATAAGTACATTGAAAATCTTATTTGCCCCATCACATACACAGATATGTGCATTTTAAACTTCTGTTTGTTTTCAATGCACTATTGCTATTTAAAAATGCAGAAGAGTCAACTATTTATGAACCTATGCATGCTGTCATGACAAGTGAGGCCTATTGCTACACACTGTTTACCAGGTGCTGTATCTGGTCAGGTGATTTATCCAAGTGTTCCATAGTATCTTGCATTTGAAAAAGTGAGGTGTTGATTTCTGACATGTGCAGAGCTGAAATAGTTGCCAACTACATCTCAAGTTGTATGTGAGGTACATTCTACTCTCTATGTCACAGCAGGACAACAAATAATTGTGCAGATCGTGGCACTATCAATGGACAACGTAACTTAACAGGAAAACTTAAAAACTTAACTGTTTTCAACCAGTTCTTTCCTAATTTGCTGAACAAAACATTAAATCACATTAATGTAGATAACTGGGTATATAATTTACCCAATGAAACAAACAGCCAGTTGGTAAGCTGGTGAGTTACAGCACAGCCTGTTTAAACCTTGTGAAATACAGTCAACTGAAAGAAATATCAAAACCTGCATTGTTTGTCTCATGCAAAGGGGACCAAGATCTCACACTCAGCATTTCCAGACAAAATATGCCCTTTACAAATGGAAAGGTTTTCTATTTTTGAGTGGTATCGATTCATTTGGTTTTGGTTCATATTCTAATTGAACTTTGATGTTCACACAGAAAAATTTCAAACTAAACCCTTGTGGGAATGCATTTCGTGTATATTTTAGATGACTTCTTTCTTTCAACCCACATCCTACCTGTGACATTTACAAAATGTTCTTGTGATAAAATCGTACACCTAACCGTAATATAACCTTGTAAGACAATCAATAGACAGAACAAGGGAATATTATCATCAGTTTTAATCTCTGAAACCACATGCCATAGGAGTTGAATGGATAAAAATTATATAGAATAGCATGGATTAAGACACTGGCTGTGTATAGAGCACATTGTGGAAAAAAATAAGCCATGGACTACAAATTTCAGTCCAACACTTTCATATTCACCCAACAGATGACTGCTGGTAAAATGTGGACTTCCAGTTTCAAATACATGCTAAACTAGCATGTTATGAAAATGGGTAAAAAATACTTTCTGATAAATTCAGATGAGTAAATAATTCATCATTCCCTTGTGCTGTTTTCATTCCTCTCACATATATTTATGGGTTTACTTTTCCTGTACTTGGTGGTTTTCTCAGTTCATGACCTTGTAAAATTTTATCGGTCATATGTGTCTGGTCTTTACCCATAATCTATGGAAACTTACATGTATACTGCTACATATATATATATATATATATATATATATATGCTATATATATATATATATATAGATATTGATATCTCAATATTGATATCTCAATATCAACTACTGTCGCTATACTTACTGTATGTACTTTTGTAAGTCGCTTTGGATAAAAGCGTCTGCTAAATAAATAAATGTAAATGTAAATGTAAACTAATATTATTTTGCTTTGAGTTCTAATATAAAGTTGCTTTCCCTCTATTTTAATGTCAATCAGACAATGCACAATTCTTGCATTAGAAAAAAGGAACTGCCCAATTCCTGGTTAACAAGACTCATAGGGGATTAGACAATCAATCCCTGGTTGCAATTATTCAGTAGTCAGTAATACCCCATTGCAATAAGGTTTGTGTCCAACGTTAAAAAATAGCTTGGTTGAAGAGGGCAGACCATTATCTCATATGAAATTGGAAAATACAGCTCTGAGCCATTTCCACTGAATCATTTATGACGGAAGAATCCTATGCAGACTTGCTTTTGGTCTGCTGCCTTTTTTTAACGGGAAGTAAAATGTTGAAACAAAGCTGCAAATGTTCAATTAAAAGAGTGGGAGGCGCCCCGCATTTGTTGTTGCCCACTCTCACCTTCGTTCGGTGTCATGACACAGGAAGCACTAATAATCAAACACTGTACTCGCTTCCCCCCGGAGAGGTGTTTAAAATGGAAGAGCACCCACTGAACTCTTGCTCTGAATTTTGAGCGGACCGTCTGGGTTGGTGCCTGGCTTCCCTTGAGACCGCTCTTAAGCGCGGAACTCCTCAATCACACCGAATGGGACAGCACAAGAACAAACTGGGTCATGGGGTACCTTAAATAAATATGATAATGACGCAGACACCACAGATAGCCCAGAGGATTATTTGTTTTATACTGGGGGGGGGGGGGCAGGCATCCGACTGCTTCCGTACGTTGAATTCAAATTACGTGAGAGTGGGGGTGTTGATTTGTGTCACACAGGAAACGAGCCCCATCTCGTTTGAGCATTTCACTAATTAATGAAGTCGAGTATTTTTGGAAACAAAAGCACGGAGGCAAAAACAAGTCTCCCACACGATATTTACTTTTGCAAATCATAGGACTCTCTTTGTGGCATGCTCCCGGATTTTAACATCCTTTTTGTGTTGGACCCCCCCCCCCCCCACACACACACACTCCCACCCACTTGGCTCCAGGGTCCAAGTCTTTCCACAGTTAGCAGGTGTTATATTTACCTCATGCTGTGCAACTTTAATGCTTGGATTGGCTCATGTATTTCTTGGGTGTTCACGTCCTGGGTTCTTATTCTAGAATGCGTCTCAGCCTCTTTCAGTCTGTCCATTTATCTGTTTGTTTATCCTACCATGGCTACATCTCTGATGAACAGCACAGCTGGCTCTAAGAATCACTGCTCTGCAAGTAATCTAATGGAGCATATGTACAAATGATAGATGGAGCGTTCATAAATATCATGGCTTTTTAAGTGTTTTTTTTTTCCTCTCAGTTAATGTAACAGCAATAACTAAATCAATTTTGTATTTAGTAAGTCAGATTAAAAACCCTCCTCTTGATGGGAAAAAAGTGTGTGAATGTGTTCCCATAATTCCATATTATATGCAGAAATGCTCCAGCTTCCATCATGGTTACCATTCCACATCTTAAATTCACACAAATAGACAAAAATGCTCACAAAATCTGCATTTTGTGCTGCTACATGCCAAATGGTTTCAGTCATTCACAGCTTAAGGTTGTTTTGCTCATATCAATAATCAATACGTAAGATTATTTCTTAGGTAAAGTTTTTTTTCGGCCTCATTGACTTTCAATTATGAATATGCCAAGTAGGGCCCCTGTTTCTTCTTCTTTTACATTTAGATATTTCTCACAGCCTGAGGCAGTGTTTTGATAGTCTTTTTAATCTATTTCTGCCACAACCATCTGCTGCGATTTCTTCTTGACCCGCATTGGATCCCTCACTGTACTTTGCAGTTCTGTCAGGTTTCAATTAGCACGGCACCTTTCTCCAAGCTTGGAGCATCTGACAGCCTGTGATGGCCCAGGACACGGACAGCTAAAGTTTCCGTGCCTGAAATGTGATCTACTCTCTTCCATGACTTCTTGCCCCCGCCTTAGTTATCATCCCTCCTGGAGATAAGCTGTCAATACAACAGCCATTGTGGAAATGAAACCCTTCCCACCATGTTGTTCTCACAATACCGAACCACACAGCCCCACAACAATTAAGAGGCGGCCGCATGTGTGAACACACGTGAACCGCCAATCTATAATCTTGATTTTTTTTCCCCACAGTCTCAATTACAGTTTTATTAGGAGGTCTTTCTTTGTTTGGATTGCATGCTGAATGCCATAATCATCACTCTCCCAATCTCCTGAGACGTGGTAAACGATTGAGCCGCCAGAGCAGAATGGTGAGCTTTTTACCTTGAAAACGCTTCCTGTGTCGCATGTAATTTCTCGAGCCGAGCAGCGTTGAAAGCAGGATTGAGACCACACTCCCCGGGTCTCCGGAAAAGGCTGGGGGGGGGGATTTCTCTCACAGCATTGTGTGAAATGAACACCTTCGGAGAAAAATTTTGCTCTCAGCAGAAACGTGAAAGGAGCAGTTGCCCTCTGTCGCCAGCTAAGAGCACAAAGAAATGATTCTGGGACAAGGTGCGAATGGAGTGAATGTTTATGCTAACTGCGATAACAGCCAGTGCTATTGGAAATGGGGTTCCCCCAGAAAAGGGAAAGACAGAGCAAAACTGCACCTTCTTGTGAAGAGATGGAGAGCAACTGGCACTGACCATGTTGGTACACCTGCTCCCTTTAATTTTTGTGTGCCATACATATATAAAAATCATGGGTGTATGTTTAACAACTCTACTGTACATTTACTTTATTCTCACTTACTGCTGTTTACAAGTCAATTAGTAGCTTAACAGTGAGACTCTCACACACTGTTTTCAGTTGTCTGAGGAAGAGCAAGCTAATTACTTAGGAACATGTCAGGCCAGATGACTGGGGAGTGATGACAGGCATCATGTTATTTTTAATTACCAATCTCATTTCACAGTTATGCACTCTGTTGTGAATGGGTCCCGCACTGTAGAATGTACTGTGAGTAGCTAGCTAAATCTGCACTGAAAACAATGGTGGCTGGACCTATTTGCAAATCTAGATTTCTCAACGTTAAACATAAACAACATTCGGCAACGTTAAAAATAAACAAATAAAATTGGCCCCTGTGAGTAGAGGAACTCTCTCTATGTTTTTTGGGGGAAGTTAACTCTTGGTTGTTTAAATCCGACATATTTTAGTTAGCTAGGCAGATCTGTCACTCTTTCTCCCGGTCTCTCCCTCCTAGACAGCGAAGTTGGTTCACTGTCAATTTGCATTATTAGCCACCCCTGTGACTCTCAGTCTAGTTTGTTTTTTATAATGTGAATGCTGCCACATTCACAGTCGTGTTCTCTGGGGAGAATTTAGTCCGTGTCTTCTCCTCCGCACGACTCCCATGGGATGCTGAAGGTTGTTGCTCTTACTTCACTCACCGGTGTCAGCTAATCCTTCCTGTCAAACCTTGACACCGAAGCTTCGGCCGTCTCTCTTGTAACCTTGCCGGATTCCCGCTTCACACTGCTGATTGACTTCTCTTCTGCAGACTCGGGGTGGGGGGGAGCTGGATTTAAATGCAAATTGTCAATATGTTTTTTTGCGCTTGCTGTCGACACTCAATTGGAATATCTCTCTCGACCACCTGAACCTCACTTGAGACAATCCGTTCTTTGCACGTCCTGATGCACTTGGGCCACTGATGACGAATGCCATTCTCTAGCTGTCAGACAGCATGCCAACTGTAGGTAATTCGCACCCCCACCCTCCCCCAAGCAATCCACCCCCACAATACAGTAGCAGACAGGAGTCCACTGAAAGCTGAAGAAATCCAGGAGATGAAGACCTGTTTGACCTGATTACATCGCATATCTCATTATACATGGCCTTACGTTCATTACATTTAAGCAGAGGAGAAAATAAATTAAATATGACAGATAAGACTAACGGTAAATAGGCACACATTTAATTTGCATCTATGAAATCTGAGCATTACATTTTACTTTGGGAGGGCTTAACTCTTAGCCTGCTGAAACTGGCCACCTTTTATTCTATATACTCAAAAGATTTGCAGACACGTGTGTGTGTGTGTGTGTGTGTGTGTGTGTGTGTGTGAGAGAGAGAGAGAGAGCGCGTGCACGTGTGTGCGTGCATGCCTGATTTATTCATTGACTTTGCAGACATAACTTTACAAATGTGCAGCATTAATATCAAGCACCGTTGAGCGCTCACTAAAAATGCAGCTGTCTGCAAGCATGCACAGCCTCTTAACTAGCAGAAAAGAGACTTCAAAAAATCTGAATACAATTAAGTATAACAGCCTTTAAAAATAGACACGGGTGATGAATACAAGAACACTGCCCAGCAGGATACAGCCTCCCTTGGGACAGACATAAACGAACATCCACCTTCTCTGTACATTACTGAATATCAGACCTGCTCCAAAAACCCAGAAAATCCACTTAACTTTCATTTACTGATATCCTATTACCTCTGCTGTTTGACATTAAAGATTCATAACCTTCACCATCTCTAGTCACCATGTTTGGAGTCTACAGGCAATTCCATTGTATGTACAGATCTCTGAGAGCACTAAGAGGGTTTGTGTTGTCCACAGGCCATGGGGGAAAAAAAAAACATCAAACCCCACGTGCCAAAATGATTCCCGATATGTTTGTATGTACTTATTTTTAACACTGATGCACAGGAGCTGCGTGGATGAAGACATGCCAACAGATGTTTGCTTGTTGTTTTTTTCTTTGCATTTTCGAGTGTAGCATCTGGTGTTTAGTATACATGACTACACCAGCGTTGGCACTGGGCAAGAGAGGACAGAGGCGCTTCCGATGCGCAGAGGGAGTGAAATCTGGGGTGCAGTAGCAGGAAGGCTTGAATACATTTCATCTCATAATCATTTCCTATGCTGTCTGCAGAGCAACCAGAGAGCCCCCCCCCCCCCCCCCCATCCTCACTGTAATAAAATAAATTTTCCTTCAGGGTCACAGTGGAGCTTATTTAATTCATTTCGACTGGCTACCTGGCGGTAATGTCTTACGTCGCTATTATTAGGTTTATATTGTGAGGTCTGTATTATATGCTGGGATTAAGCACACAGAGGTAATAAAGGAGTCTGTATACGCTTTACAACCTTCCACAGTCTAATATGAAGCATTTGGCCTCACTCACCTACAGCGACAAAACACATGCTGTCTGGGTCTCGCTCTGAAGGATCCGGGAGCGAGGGATAAGTTTTCTGATACCGCCGTGCCATGTCTGACCGCTCAAAGCGAGTGAAGTCGACCATTGTTTTGATGACCAGAGCTTCCCATGTGATTCGCCGTGTAGATTTATTTGCCATTGGAATGATGCCACTGGATATAAAGCAGCCCTTTATTGGGAGATTATCCCCATTGTAAGGTATCTACCAGAGGCTAAGCAACTGCTCAGTCCTTATATGGCAAAGCTCATCACCCAAAGCCGCTTGCAACTCAACAAGGCACTGTTACTTATCTCTTGAGATGTGCCACTGACGGGTGGGGGGGGGGGGGGGGGGTTTCGGTGAGGTTGAATGATAAATATAATTAAATTGAGTTGGATTACACCAAATGGATCGGATCAACCAGGGGTGGGTGGGGGCGTGGAGGATGGCTAATCCAATGCAATCCCTTCAGCGACAAGGTGGTGTGCATGAAACCGGAGAGGAGAACTGTCACTTCGCCCAACCGGGAGATCGGGTTGAGGTTGATTGCAGGGGGAGTGGGGTGGAGGGGGGAGACCTGCCCGGAGAGGACAGAAACAAAACTGCACCAGCCTTACACCGACTCAGCGATGGTCCATTCTGTTGGGTTATCTTCACACAAGGAGTGGCTACACGTGGCCATGCACAAAATTTGGGATTTCTGAAATGGCTGGGTTGGTTGGCTGGGGCAGATGGTGTTTGGGCACGCTGTTTTTGCATTATGTGCCAGGAAATCATGGATTTAAAAGGTATTGACGTGATCACCTGCCACAACGCTCATTGATATTCATAACTTTGCCTTCACTGGTGGAATAATCTACATGGTGGAGTCATAACAGACTGAGCTTGTTGCTCACCACTTTACAGCCCTCTGTGGATCAAACTATAATCTCCCTGCTGACACTTAACTGTGTGTTGTTATACTGGTATTGTTACCAATACACCAAGCCCTATTGCTTGATGGAAACTTAACAAGAATTCCCTGTAGCCTTGTTTCGCAGTAACAGAATTATATTCTGTAATTGCACCTCACAAGTTGTATTTTCAATTTTTGAGTTTAAACTGACAAAACAATGGACGTTTGCTGTAGACTCACATTAAAAAAAGTAAAAGTTTAAAACGTGTTTGCTAAAGTGGGTGCCAAACAGGAAATTACAGGTAAATGGCTTTTCATTTTGAACAACTATTGTTTCTTTTTGGTCAGGAAATAAGATAAAAGTATTGGGCAGTAGCATGGCACTGTGACGGGGGAACTGGTCTTCTAGTACATTTACATTTATTTATTTGGCAGACGCTTTTATCCAAAGCAACTTACAAAAGTGCATACAGTAAGTATAGCGACAGATAGTAGCAGGAAAGAAAGAGTGAAGGAGGTTCTAATGGCAGTTAGGGCCTTACTGTGGTACCCCTGAGCAAAATACATGAATTGCTTTGGGATAAATGAATTACAATTGTCATTTGATGTGGGTGAGAAAAATCTAAATCATTCATAATTGCCATGACAAAGGCTATCAATGAGTCATTATATATATTTTTGGATTGTAAAGAACTGCTATACTTCATAACAAAATGTAAATACTGTCCCTGCTTTTCATGCTGGATGGCAATAGAGAAATAATATTAAATTTAAGCCTGACTCAAAGTAATGTCAGACAGCTTCCACACACAAGCCAGGTCGTGAGCATGATTATATTAGATTGAACAAATGCAGGTGTTTGGGTACACTAGGGATGACGCGTGAATAATGTGTTTGTGCCAGTTCAGACTGAGGTAGCTATGCAAAGAATATAGTCTTGTACTGAATAAATCTGTGAACTAGTTATTTCCCACCGAGTGGCACCTTATACTCATACAGTGCATTCATTTTACAGGTTCGTTTTGTTGTGGTTTTCAGCAGATGACAAGGTTATGTCACAAAATAATGTTGTCCCACAAGTGCTCTTCGTTGTCCTTTGCCATTTTCCCCATTTTAAAAACCAGGACATTCGAGTTTTTCATAAGTCTTTTTTTAACAATACACAGAGAAGAAGGGAGACATTGAAAAACAGTCAAAAAAATTGGAAAGGGCCACTTTAACACCCTAATCCAAGCGATGGGGACACGTTGTAGTGTGCTGATAAGCTCGGTGGAACAGTCTTGCATGTGTACCCACCGACTCTCTGGGGTTATCTTCAATCCTCTAACGCTGTGCAAACAGACTTAGAAGAATTCATTTTTTCCCAAGAATCTGGACAGATTGAGAGGACGCTGTAATAAAGGTTTCAGAAAGTAGCTGTTACTGTCTTTTGTTGTCTGCGATAGTTGTGGATGTAAACAAGCAATCCGAGCTATGTGGATTAAAATATCACAGTAAACATGCTTTAATTTACTGGACGGTTGCATGCAGAAGAATTTTGAATAATTATTTACTTAAGTGACATCATATTACAAAATTGCTCATGAATATATGAGACTTAAATGCCAAAAGTGAGAACTAACAAGGCAGGGAAGATGAACAAAATGTAATCAAATTATGAACATTCTGTAATGTCTCATGTTGTTTTTATTCACTGTCCCTTAGTACAGCGCATTCCCTTTTCACATCTTGATAGTAGATGTAGACACCATAATTTCCAAACCAGAATACTGTTCCTAAAAGGAAGAACAGATGAAAACTCAGCTATACCACATTGTAGAGTATATTGTCCTATAAAATGGTTTAGTAAATATTAAAATAGTTAACAAATCAGATGAGCAATCAAATGATCAGTTAGCCAGCCAATGAAAGCTCTTGGACGTCCTTCCACATAATTGTAATCACTCCAGAACAAGTGAGAACAGGACAGAATGAAAGGATCATCTCTCCGAGTCAGCATATCTCACTCCCATGCTCCACCCCAGAGAAGTGATTGACAGGTAAGAAAACGGTAAACCACTCACTGCAGAAAACAGGAAGTATGGCATGGAAAAAAAGGGAAATTTGGACAGAAATGGCTCCTCCCATTTTTACTGCCTTTTTTGCCTTATTCCTTTTTATTGTCTGTTTCCTCCACATTGTCTGTTTTATCTCTCATTAATGTTAACTGTATGTTGAGACAACAGCTCCCCTGTAATATATACATATTTCCCTCTGAGCCTAAAGGTTTGTTCCTATACCAGTGTAATCACTGTTTGCTTTGGCTGCACATGTTTAATCCATTGTAATCAAGCAGTGTCTTTATAGTATCTTGTAATGTATAGTACATTAACATCCAAGAGAAAATGATTAATGGATCTATGATCCTAGTAGGAGCGCCAGAGGGAATAAGAGGCAGCCCTGGACTAATAAAGGAATTAGCAAACTGACAGGGAGAGCACAGCAAGGGGGTAAGAGTACAACTGCTACATCTTTGCCCTGCACTTAAAAGGTCTCTTCAGCAGGTTTAGCTGGAGGTTTCACGACAAGCTTATAATAAGGTATCTAATTGCTGCAGCTGCAAATGCGATATTTTTGAATGCCATACCTTGGTCAGTGTAAACAAACAGGATGTACTCTCTTTACTGTACTGTATTTAAATTACGGGGGAATAGAACTTGCCTTTAGTAATGGTCTTAATAGTGAAGAAAACACATTTTAACCACAACATGCTGTAATTATGCTGTAATCATATACTTTTGTTGTAATTACTGTATTTTTTTGTCATTAATAGTGTGTTGAAATTTAATCTCTGTATCCTGGCAGATGGTGGGTGGATGTTGCTTTTTCTAGCCAATCAAAACATGATTCACTTTTGCTAAAGTATGACTATAGTCATAAGGCCTTGCTTTCACCAATCTGAGACATTGCCCCATGCAACTACTGTATTGGAAAAATGATTCTCTTAGTGGAACCTGTATTAGTCCAAGGGAGTGTTTGTCATCACAGTGGAATACTACTGGCTACAATGGCTCTACTATGTGAAACAGTCTAGAGAAGGTGTAGATCGTATCTTAGTGGCAAACATGTTTCTCTGGGTGAATCTGTGTCATGAACAGTTAACATTGCTTGTGGGGTCCCACGGGGCTCAGTTCTTGGCCCTTTACTGTTCTCAATTTACATGCTCCCACTTGGTGATATTGTTAATAGTAATGGTGTGTCCTTCCATAGGTTATGCTGTTGATTCTCAACTGTAACTGTTAAGCAGTTAGATCAGAGCAGAAACTTCTTCAATTGTGGTCTTCACTAAATGTCTGTCAGACATAAAAATGTGGATGTTGCAATTAAAAAAAGACAGAAGTGCTTTTAGTTTGTCTCAAGAGGCAGGGAGCATTGTTTTACATGGATTTCTATCTCAAATACTAAACTTGAAGTCTGAGGTTTGAAATCTGGGGGTAATCTTAGACTCATATCTTCAGATCTTCAGATTACTAAAATTTCCTTTCATCACCTCTGAAATACTGAAAAAGTGAGGTGATTTTTATCTCTCGCTGATACCAGAAAGATTACCCATACCTTTGTTTCACCTAGATTGGACTAGTGCAATCGTTTGTTCTCTGGCCTCCCCAACTATGTTATTGGAAAGTTACAGATTGTCTTGAATGCAGCAGCCAGGGTACTGACTAGGACAAAAAAGGTCGAGCATATTACCCTAGTGCTGAAATCCTTGCATTGGCTCCCTGATGGTTTTATAATTTATTTTAAAATTATTTTGTTAAATGTAAAAAGGGGTTGCACCTGAGTACATATTGGACATGCTTCTACCACATGAACCAGAGAGAGCACCTGGGACAGCCAGTGCTGTTCCAGATACCCGTTTTCAGAGTAAGGGACAGACTGCCTTTATGTTTTATGCCCCCAAACTCTGGAATGCACTTACTCAATTCTAGTGAGTTTCCCTCTTCCAGGGAGCTGCTTGTATTTTTATTTTACTTTTAATTATTGCTTATTTATGCATTGTTGTTCTCAATATTTTATGGGTTTATGCCGTTTCCTTATTTATTTAATTAATTATAATTGATTCTGGATATCACTTCAGTTTCTTTTTTCTCCTTCTTTTTCATGAGAATATGGGTAAATGTTTCAGTGAAATGTTTCATTAAAAGAATAAACTATAATGCTGTACTTTTGGAAAGCTGCTATTGTTTTAAAACCCTCAGAATATTCTTTTATTTACTGACATGATCTGCTGGGCATTCTGAGTATAGGTTTTAATACAATAAGCAATGCACATAAAAACCACATAACAAGTGACAGCTAATTTATTTGGGTTTCCTATATAGTGTAAGTACCTATGAGATGCCTGTAGAATGAACAAGCACATAGCCCTTCTCCTCATTTTATCGGGCAAAAGTTTTTCCAGTCCACTCTGTATTACATTTTTTGCTGTGAATTAACTTTTACTGTGAGTTATATTACATGGAGCGAGAAAGATACTTGATTCTGTTTTGAAAAGCCCAATTCTGTTAAAAAAATTCAAATTATATTTCTAAAGGTCAATTACGCAATGCCATCAACTGCAGAGGAGAATAAGGGCTCTACACAAAGCAGGAAATGTCATTCACCTCCATACACTAATAATAGTCTTTTTATAACCCAATCTGTCATTTCAAAGCTTGTTGAAAATGGGTTTTATCCCCTTTTAAGCCACTTACAAGCCATCCCTAGGGTTTCTGTGACAGCCCTTGCCCTTTTAGGTAATCTTCCATTGACCAATCACATCCCACTTTCATAAGTGACATCAGTGTTGATTAGAGAGATTGCAGTTACGTAGAGGGGAGCCTGGAAAACCTTAATTGATAATTAATGTTACGCTCAACCTGTGTTGATTGTTTTGTGTGATTAACAAGCATGTCAGTTTTAATAAGGATCACACATTAGCTGCTGATTTTTGTTTTACCTTACTGCATCTGTTATGAAAGCTCTGCCCTTGCGCATGGAATCATTTTAGTTGGAACTAAAAAATAGTTTTCATGTTAAGACCTGTTCTCCTATCTCTGCCTTAATTTGAATAATTTTATTGTAACCGAATGCATATAATATAATGTAAATGGTGTGTTGAGCATGAAGGTAATGCAACCATATTTGGCTAATTAATTAAAATGTGGCAGGCTTTTGATGGGCAGTACCTGCAAAACCGGTGAACTTGCAATACATTATGTAAAGATTTAACCTGTGTGGTTGACGAATGTTCAGAAATACAGAGAAATGTATCAAGTAAGTTATAAAGCATTTTAAAATTGGAAAAGGTGGTTTGCTTGCTTGCTTGGCATATGGCACCATAAGTGTATTTAACCTTAAGGCAACTGTATTAATGGCGACAGAACATTTTGCTTTTTATGTCAATGTTATGCATTTTATGCTTTTGATTTAGTACAGTTATTACCTGTTTCTTATGTCTATGAGTTATTTGCAATATAGCAAACAACTCTGTGCTACAAATGTAATATTATTTTTCTGTCAAAGATTAGTGTTATTTTTCATACTATGCTTTTTAGTGATTTTAGTGCTCTTTAGTACAGGATTCTTACATGTCACATCTTTTAGATGTTATGAAAACTATTATGTAAGTCTGCAAATGACAAACGGTTTAAAACTACGTGTATGTATGTTTGTGTGTACAAAATAAATATGCACAGTCTTACTCATTACAGTAAATTAAAGTTATATAATTTTAGCTCTACCAGAGCATTATAACAGTTTGGATTGTAACAGTCAGGCCATGGTATAATAAAAGCCAGACCCTGCTGATATTTTCATAAAATTATGGCATCATCTTCCCATTACTGTTCGCATAAAGAGCATGTATGAGCAAGACAGCAACAGTAAAATCAATGCAGCCACGTTAACTAATACAGCCTGAAACAACCTGCCATAAAATTTTATGATTAGGCATATCCATGTTTACTGTGGCCCACATTTCATCTTAGCATCCTCTGGGACCCACGAGACAAATGCTCCTCTCACAAAGCCTTCAAACAGCGACGTCTATCCGGATCAACACTGCAATGCTGAAGAGTTCCTACACCTTTCATTCACACATTGCAGATGTGTGGACCCACCAAACAGGGGCATTTTAGTATAGTTGTGGGCTCCAATTCCTATTCCCTACAGCTAGCCTCGAGCATTTATTACTTGCACACACAGCACATATCTACACCCATTGAGGGTAAATTTAGGCCAAATCTAGTATACTTCTCTAGAAACACAACCAAGGTAATTTGATCCAATTACCTTTAAAAACCGAGGCAGCTGATTACCATTTTAAAGCACAAAGCACACATTCATCTGGGCCTGTTCTGTCTTCTTTGCCAGAAACACATGAAAAGAAACCCACCCCCAATCCTTCAAATATGTTAAGCAATGCTATATATCTCTCTGTCTTGTCTGTGCCTCTGTCTATCTTAGACCATATCGCGTCTTTTTCATCCTTTGTCAGTGGAACCGTACACACTGGGTTTTAAATGTAAGCAAAACATTTTCAAGAAGCCCTGCTGTGGAACATCCAATTACCAGACAGTGGAAAGAGCCGCAGTACACAGTACACATGGGGCAAATTTAAGCTAAGCAATAGCTAATACTAATGTCACGCAATTCTGGAGCCATCTGCACCTTTACAGATAATTATTGTACGTCAAGTGTAGCACAATTAACAGATCTAAATAAAAATGTGCATTATGTGTGGCACTCCGCAGCTGGTTCTAGTTCAGAAACAAAGGAGAGCAATGTGCACTCTCTTCATGAACCCAATATTTTTTACTGCCATGAAGCACATTTCACATTGGGTTCTCTTTCAGCAATATTTTTAAATTATTTAACTTGCAATGGCAATTCCTCCTCTGCCCTAGATCATAACACATTTTTTCAATTCATAAAAGCAAAGCTAAAACAGTTTTGTTCCTTTCCAAATAGTTTTCCGTTATTACGAAGACAGTGTGTTGTACCATCATATTTAAAATTCAGAATTTTCTCTTATAATTTTCCTACAGGCCATAGTTGTGCGTGTGTTGAGGGGAAGCACATAAACATTTGGCTGTTATTTGTGACTACCACATCTTCCATTACAATGCACACGTATGTACTGTGCTGTGTCTCACTTCTGTTCCTTTCCTTTTTTGGGCAATCTGCATAATGCTAGCCCTCCAGCGAGGGGCATCACACTCTATCAAGCACCATTGCTGTTAAAGGGAGGCAGCTGAGCGGCATTTGCGCTGACAAAGTCACTGCCTTCTCTGCCAATAGCGTAATCAAGTGTAATCAAGTTTTTCTTTGATCGTCAGGACGCCAAGAGAAGTCCTATGTTAAATTGCATCAAGTCCCATCTGTTACCCAAGAAGCAAACTGCAGTTCTGGCATGCTGAGAAAGTCATAGCTTTGAAGATGCAGCGCTCATCTCCACCAAAGTGGACTTAATTTCAAGTCCTCTAATGCATGTAAAGATTTCTTCTGACTTTAATTAATGCATGAATTTTTGTCTTACTGGTTACCCAGGTGTCAGTGTTCAAAATGGTCAATACTGCAGTACTGCTAGCACAGCATCGGACACACCTTAAACTTGTAGCCATAATTGTTAGTCATTATCTGTGATGGAAAACAGGTGACAGGGGTTGGCTCATTGTTCCACACCTGATTTCAATGAAATTAGCCACACTGTCATGCAGGTATTTGAGGGTAAACATGGTTTTGTTTTTGGAGGCCACAGTGTATAGTAATGAGGAATTGCGTATTGCTCTATAAATACTGAAAATGTTTATGCCACATCAGTGAAATGGGGATTTTTCTTGTTTTGCTTTTGTTAAAACTATTCTTTGTATTAGAAATAACTTTTGAATGATAATCTACATCTATTAAAAATTTTTGAACGTGAAAAGCGCTGGACAGCTGCTTCACAACAGTATGTATTTAATGTGTATCTCACACAATGCCATCATTGTGTTGGGTTTAAAAAAAAATCAGACATTTTGCCAAGATTGTTTTGACATCATCAGCATCCATTGTTGGGTTTGTTAAAACTTCCTGATCCAAAGCTTCTGTATTTTTGACTGATTTGAAGGGATGTTTAATGTCTTACATTCTACTGAGACATGTTTCTGTTTATTTGCTTTTGAAGAAACTCAAATCATTTAAGATGGAATACACAAAATGATACAAATTCATGGAAAATTGTGAAAAGCTCAGCATTACATTTCCACTGTCTATGGTGCACACATTGACAGGAATGCATCCCTAATGGCTACTCCAAAGATGACAGCTGACATGTTCCCATTAATGCCAGAGCACTTTACAATCAAGCGGCCTTTTGCCATAATTTATTGATCAGTGTCAATGTCAATACATTATCTTACACCAACAAACATCTAAATGGGGGAGATAAAATTGCATAGTCTAAATATCAATTTTCACTTCATGCTAAAATAATAGATGACAAATTTGTCAAATTACATATGTAAATCAATTAGTAAGGTATATCTGCACAAGTGTTTCTCCACAATTTATGCATACCCTGTGGTTATGAATGGGAGTGTGACTCTGTGAGCTTGAAATACTCTGAAAAGAACTCCGTGTCAATTACATTTGTCAAGATTTCTATCTCCCAGACAAGAATAATAATAAAATTGCATTAAACGGAAATGTTCAGCTGATTTAAATGACAGATGGCAGCTTTTGTTGAATTTAAAATTTTATTAAAATGAAGAGAAAACAGTGACCAAACTATGATTATAAAAAATAACAAAAAACACATAAAATTAGTGTAACATAAATAACTCTGAGAATAAGCTTTTCAAAGTTCTTCTCTATCATCAGCCCAGTGCCCCAGTCTGACAGCTCTGAAATGCATTCTGGGATGGTTCAAAATAATTGCAAAGCAAACGGAAGCCATCGGTCTGCATTAGAAATTAAAATGACACCCCCCCCCCCCCCCCCATGCCTGTTCTCCATTTCCCACCCCCACAACAGTGATTGTCAGATATACCCCTACCAACCCTTCTTATTATTCATCCAGTCTTAATTGCTTCAGTGTAACCCCCTGTTGGAGACTGGCAGGGCTTTTATGCACTGGCTTAGAGGAACAATATAAATAATTTCAATTAAAGTCAAACATCAAGGCTATTTTAAAAGGATAGAGGTTATGCCCCAGGAAGTACAGTATTTTTTGTTTGTTTGTTTTAGAGGGAGTGGGTTGTCATGGTTCCACAGGTTTGCCTGCTTCTTAATGAGTATCCCTTCAGAGAAGGCAGATAAACTGTTCTTTATACTGTCAGAATGAGAGGATACTGAGTACAGATTAGACTACTATGCCAGTACAGTATAAAGATTAGTGGATCTGTGTAACTCCTGCTGTGAACGTTGCGAGATAATGAAGTGGGGTGTGGTTATGTGGCATGATGCAACAAACAGCACATGCTTCAACTGCTGTCTGTGACATTTTATGTAAAATCTTTGACCCCCTTTTTCATAACCTGACTTCCTAAGATGCGGTCCTGATTTGTTAATAATGTGGTTCGATGGCCACCATCAACATGTACACCAGAAGGTTGCTGGATCAGTCCCCCCAAACCGTATCTCAGCCCTCTCTGCTTCTCTGCTTTGTGCTCATTGTTACTAAGTTATGTTACTAAGTTATGTCGTCAGGTTATGTGTAAAGCTAACTGACATACGGCACTTGAACCTGCCCCTTCACATACTACAGATATTGAAACTTCAGTCGCATCTTAACATCGCCACATAATCCATAGTACGGAGAATGCATCAGCATACACTTCTCTCTTAAGACCACAGAGTATTTTTGCAGATGCCAAGTTCATCTATCAACAAAAACTTGCCTTCACCTTTAATATAAATACTTGAAATTAGGTTTAGGAAAGAGTTCTACAATTAACTGGCTGCCAAAGTTTTTCAAATCCAGAAGGTCTTACAATTCAGAAGGAAGCAGGGTTCTTGTATGTGCAAAAACAAAACAAAAAAAAAACTAATTACGTAAGTGAATGCTAAGTGGTCTGAATTTGAGCACATGTTTTTGGAGTAAATTGTAACTGAACTTGCCTTCAATAAATGTGTCAAAGATCCGGCACCAAGCTACAATAGCACAGCATCTGTTTGCTTGCTTGTCCTTCCTCATGGCGCACTCATTAAACTGCATGCACGGGAGTCATCGAGCACGTCAGAGCTCAGTTTAAGCGTGGCCAGACTAAACCGTTATGTCAGTCTTAATCACTTTTGAATCCAGGCAGACGATTCATTTACACTTCCTGCACATTGAGAAAATGTTACTCAAGGTCTGTCAGCACTCGACTTCTCCAAAGCACTCGGGATGCGAGGGAAATCAAAGAGACCCGTCTAACAACATTTGGCAAACTCAACAGCTTTAAAGAAAGTGGCTGCCCTGTGTAGCAGCGGAAGCTGCGGTTTAATTAACGCGTTTTCAAATCGATGTGGACAGTGTTGCTGTCTTCTGTCAAGCTAGAGACCATTCAACTCTTATAATAGAAAACATAAATCTACCCATGTGTACTAGGGATTGAGAAATGTCGTTGTAAACAGTATGTATGACACCACATACACATATGCACACACACACGGTGTATTTCTATATGTATTTCTAATACACACACGGTGTATTTCTATATGTATTTCTATTTCTATATGATTATGTTATATATAGGTTGTGTATGCGCTCCATTGATCTTAAATAAATCCGTAGAATTTAGGATTAGCTCAGATGTTTCACAATTCATATTTTGAATGTCGACTGCGAGATGAAAACAGATGTAACACCTTGTTCAAAGTTTCAACTATATCCGATATTCAGTGCTGTTTGTTGAACTGATGATGTCTACACTCATGATGTCTACGACAGATTATATCAACTACCGAGCACGTTATGATCGTATCAATCAACTCAGCCATACAATTAAAAGTTCTTCCTGGTCCGTCAGAATGGGTGAAAAGGGAAGATGAATAACTTTTTGTAAAAATGTACATTTCCAAAAGCCTCGATCTTGTACACTCACAAACGATACCCATCAAATTAAAGCATTCCTGTCTTGATAAATGCACGACCCTTAAGATGCAGAGACGCAGCTACAATTTATTAAGCGCGGCGTTGAGAGTTTTAAAAAGGCGTGGGAGAGCGCCCGTAGTGATAAGACATCTATATCGGCATTAGCAATTTGTTTCTCAAATGACTGTACTGTGAGTCACAAAACCTACTGTAGCGCAGCACTGGGGTCCCGTCTATATTCTGTGTATATGCCCGACGTATTTACCTTGATCTAGTAGCCGTAAAGAATGTTGGAAAGAGGGATCGAGTGAGTCCTTCTCTGCCATAAGCTCCGGCAAGTACTTTTCGCTATCCATTTCCTCTTGTCCCTTTGGTCCACACACAGAAAAAAGATTAAGTCAAAATGTAATTCAACAGTAAAAATATTCCGTTTTCTCCCGGCTACTACCCCACCAAAAATAACACAAACTGGATTTTGTAAAATAAAAAATAAAAACAATTGTGTAATTCAAAACCCAGAATTACAACATAACCGTTACTGGTTATGTTGTGTCAGGAATGAAAATTGCCCGTGTGCTTCAGCAGAATCCCCTTTATCCCATCGGAGGGTTGTTCACGAAACAGCGCCTGACTTACAACAGAGCAAACCTCGAGATCCCTCTCGTCTGTAAACAGGCTTTGTAGCTCCTCCCGTTGTTTCCCTTAGCAACGAAGGGACAGCCCAGTTCCTGTTACAATTGGTTGTTGTTCGAGCCGGGCTCGACTCAAATTAAGCAATTTAAACGTCCATCACTGAAAGAGGCGGGATAAAAACGCCGAAACGAGAGCAGCTGGAGTTGTCCATGGTGCTGCTGCGAGGATACTGTACCTCGGGCATGCCAGGGGTGCAGTGAAATCTATTTAGGAATTTTCGAAGCCTCTTAAAATTTCAATCAAGCGTCAGGGCGCTGCGTTGAAGGTATACCGATTCTGTATATCATTCATGAACAGCGAGTTAGAACCATGACTGCACACAAAACTTTTATCATCACGTTAAAACAGACTGAAAACTGACCGTGAACATATAGAGGACAAAACGAAAAAATGTCAGCCTTGGAATCACTTGCAATAATCGCGCCTCAGTTATGGCTGGTTCTGTATTAATTGCATGTCAGAAACGCAAGTTGACGAAAGAATTTCCACGATTTAATGTTACATAAAATCCAGCAGTCTGCACTGAATCAACATGAGATCAGTGTGAATAACATTCATGAATAGTAATATTTTAAGCACCGTGTATAATCCAAAATCAAAGCAGACATTGAAACAGTGCCATCTCTTCGGCTGTTGATAATATTAAATATGGCTGCCTAACCTTGCTGAAAGTGGACCATAAAGTAGGTAAAATAATTGGAAAAGGACATTGCTCTGCTCCACAAAGCCATTCCCAGTGTCACCACACAATGCTCCATTATGACCAGATATTCAGCACTCCCCTTCATCTTCCATCTAGGAGGTTCTGGGCTGTTTGCATTGCTGTGCTGAGTCTGGATTTTCTGTCTCAGACCACACCCCCACCAAGAATGTTCATAACAAGCCAGCAAATCCGAACACTTGTAGCATCAATGATGGCAAAGACAGAGTCTTCAATGTGATGCACACAGAGCTGACTATCTGAGCCATGCATAAATAATCTGTGGCTGCGCTTGGATACCACTGTGTTGCCTGAAAGACTCAGAGGATCGAGGGTCAAAGTTCATTTCGGACTGCGGGCCAACACGTGTTCTTTGGACCACTCTGACCCTAGACTGCAAGTGGGCCAACCATAATTGTTAATGGATAGGAAAAACCCGACATGTAGCCAATGGGGACGTTTGTTCGGGTTGCATTTGCAGTTACAATGGGACAAGAACACCAGGTGCATAACCAGAGACAGTGGTAGCAAAACCCTTAGACTCAGATGAGCTTGAATGAGCTTTGGCTTGAATTAGGAGGTCTGAATGAATATTGGCTCAAGGGATCCACATCTGCTGTGAGACAGACTGATGTTACCAGGGGGGCACAGACACAAAGAGGGTATCATATAATCTGTCTGTTTTTTTATCTGAAAACGAACAGCGTGGCAGCACACTCAGAGAGGTCCTGGTCTATTGTTTGGTGAACACTATATGACTGCAGATAAATGCCATTTTCGTAAAGAAAACTTTATTAAAAATGGATTGTTTTGATACAAGAGTCCTTGGGTTTCTTTCACTGAAGACAGCCAGTCAATAGTTCAGTGACATCCATTCGCCCAATTTAAGGTCACTGCACTCCATCCAGAAAGCCATTTTGATGGGCATCTGACATTTCATAAGAATAATTTCAGAAGGTGCCATCCACCTGACATTATGAAATAATTTCTAATTTTCCAAACTGCAGGCAGTGTATAAGGTATAAGGTATAATTCAGAATTTAGAAGTTGTTGTATTCATTTAAAAATTGATGAACGACACGGGACACACTCCAAAGATAAGGTGTTTCAATATATTTTCATGGTTCACCTGTGAATAAATGAAAATTAACATAAATGTAATATTTTTGAATTCGCTCTTTGTAACAGAATTTTGTCACGTTAATTCCTGTCTGAAATAAACAATGTATTCTGTTGTTAACAATGACTGTCTAATATAAAAAGAAATACAGTGATGTTCCTGACAGGTAATCCCTGAGTGATGAGATGAGGCCAGTACGTTAATTAAGGGCAACTCTTGACACATTTACCTCTCTTTTTACAGTCATTGCTAAAATCATTATAAAGCTTTTACCTAAAACCACTCTGAATTTCTTTTCGATGTTAAATTGTTCAGTTTCTTCCAGCTTAGCCTCATTCCTTTTATCAGTTTGACCAAATTCTATGCATTGAATGATACCAATATAGGCATAACTGATTGTGATTGAGTAGAAAACCAGAATAGGGGTCACTGTCCTATTGCACCTGCCAGGCTGGTAAATGGTGCAAATGGTAAATCATCTTTGCAGGAGAGTCAGTGCATCATTTCATTGTGTTATCATTATGTGCATTTGCATTCTGACAGTACTTGCCTTTACACCTCTACCATGTAATTGACTCCCTGGAAAAAGAACTACTATTACTTTTGGCTGTGACGCACCAGAGCTATGACAAGCACAGACGGTTATCAACCTAGAGAAACAATAACACCAGTGGTCAGGAACTGTGCACACTGTCTAGCATTGCCAATGAGTCAAGGTTATATCCCAGTGTAATTTGCAACATTACCTTTTCTTTGCAACCAAAATGTCTGAGAGATACAAGAAGGAACTACCTTGCAGATAGCTCCAGAAAAATCATTACTTTGTGGGAGATGTAGGGAAAAAATAAAGTTTTTGCATTGATATCCGGAAAGACAGCAAAGGTGGGGGCCCTGGTGGGCACTGTGGGCTGATGTGGACTGCTTATATAATTCACATTACCAGAGGTTGGGAGATGCATTTTCATTTCAAGAACTGTGCGGAGTGACCAGAGGCTAGACGCAGGAACATTTTCATGTATATTTATCCATGTTTTATGTATATCCTTGACAAACTCCGGAAAAGCCAGCGTTTATCTATTTTTACAGTTTGTATATTCTACTGCTTAGGGCAATCAATAATAGGTTTATAAATAAGCACTAGGACTTCAGAGATTTCACACAATCCAATTTTGCATTCTAAGACACCATACTTCATGCAAACATAACAATGCCCAACACAAAAAAGCAGTGGTATTTAAATGTGGAGTTCAGTTCCCATTCAATAAAGTCTTAATGTTTGAAAATCAAAGGGCCAATAACAGTAAGCAGCTGCAAGATCTGACAGAGACAGAAATAACAGTAAATTCAATCAGATGCTGAAATATTACTCCATGCTGATATCAGAATAGAAAATGGTAATTTACATTACCATGTAAGATTGTAATGTATTTGTTGTATCTGCCTTTACATATTCATAACATCACAACCTTGTCAGATAATTGTTTCAACACCTGTTTCCTAATGTTTTGCTGTAAAAAAAAAAACCGTTATGAAACAGTTTAGATTGTAATCTGTTTCATGGAATGTTAAAAACAGACTCAAATGGAATAATCTCCTTTTCAGAGGAGGGACTTATTTATATATGTACTTACCATCTGTTACTTTCCGTAGTCTTCTCAGACAAGGTATCTCTTTGTGTCATGACACCTGAGGACAATATATGTGTTGCTGCTACATTCCTCTGTGAATATGCTCAAAGATGCTGTACATGCAGTGCATTTCAGGTCCAGATTGAAAGTTGCGTTACTGTGAAGTTTGTTTACAACCAGTTATGCAGCAGCGCCCATATTTTTCTACAGAGAGCCATGAAAACTAGAGGGTGCAGTCAAGTACGTTTGATGAAGGTGGACCCAGGAGCAATTACATTGACAAAAAGCCATGTTTTTCACCAGAAGTGCTTTTCACCTGTTCCCAGCAACCATTAAGTGGCCTCACATTTAATACTTGTCCCATAAATACAATATCAATTACACTGTGCGTGCTTGGTTGAATAAGGCCTGAAGCACACACACACACACACACACACACACACACACACACACACACACACACACACACACACACACACACACATGCACACACACACACACACACAATTCCAATTTCCCCCAGAGGCAACATTAACTGAAGAGATGTAGGAGCTGTTTTGGTTCAGAATAACTTGTTTTGTTTCTCATCAGTTTTCATCTTATTAATATGTGATTTTTTTCATTTCTGGAATGCTATTTTGTTAACCACCTTAAACATGCATCCCTGCCAATGCAATGTGGAAGGGAAAAACAAATAGCAGCAGTACAACAGGACTCGGGGAGCAATCCCGCTGCCCTTGTGGAGACTTTGACTTGACTTGAAATGGCATGATAAAAAACTACAATTTCAGCCTGTGGTGTTTTTTTTTTCTTTTTGTAGTATATATTAGTCTTTTCTTTTGCTTTCTAATGCACTCATGGTGCCTGCATAGGGAAGCATCATTTATTACCTGTCTGTCTTGCACCTCTATAAATGGATGAAATCAATAAAAAAATCCTTTTTTCTACAGAAAACAATTTCTTTCATGTTCTTTTTGTTACTCTAGTAAAAAATAAAATGAAATTAAAAAAACTGCAAATGCATTTTAAAGGTTCTGTGGTGTTTGGGTCATCTAGGGCTAACCACACAGACAGTGAACAAGAAAGAAGCATATATGTAAAATATGTAACACTGCTATGTATCTTGTATGATAATTTTTAATCATTACTGGGAAAGGTAGAAGAATGGCAGAAGAAAAGGCAAGGACCTGTGTTATTGTGTGTGGATTAAAAATTATGTAATGCATCTTTGCATCATTTACAGTTCCATTCATGCACATAAATATTCACACATATATTTGCATAAATACAGGTACATACAGGTACATACAGACATGGACACATACATACATACATGTCTGCAAGCCAGCAGAGAATCTTAGCTGCACAGCCGCCAGCATTGAGAACAAAACAGATTCCTTGCATTGCTTGGTGGCGCTTTCTCTCCTGTAATGAAATTCCTCAACATGCCCCTTCGCCCACTGGAAGCGATTGTCTTGCCCAAAGCGGTCTCAGGAGTCATTATTGTGTGATGTGCCTTGAAGCTCATTGGCATGTTTGCTCATGGGGCAGGATGCTGATAGGTTGTTGTCGTCGTTGTTTTTGTGCTATGTTTCTTTGTCTTGTTTCAAACTCTTTACATTAAACCAATGGAACTTCAAGTCTGCGAATTTCACAAAATCTGGAATTAAGCACAAGTCAGATCTCCCAGACACAAGGAAAAAAAAAACATGATGCATCTGTGTGGTACTGATTGCCATGTTGTTTGTGGCAATGCTGCCTCTTAGTGGCTGCAGGAATGACAGTGAGAGATCAACATGGGCAAGCCTCATATCCAGGGCCGCAGAATCAACACCAACAAGAAAATGTCGCAATTTTTTAGGGGACTCTGCTATCTAGGGTGTTACTGAGTTATTCAGTTTTTGTATACATTTAGTTGTATCACATGTATGAGATATCAGAACATCATGTTGTGATGTGTACATAAATGTATTACATACATACATACATACATGCATATATTTATGCAAAACAACTGAATGTATACAAATTTATCTTAATGTATATGTTGTGAGGATGTTGGGAAAGATCTCTTCATTGATCAACATTTTTGTTAGTTTTTTCTAACTTCATAACTTTCCAAAGTAATTGATGCTTATGTTTATTTATATAAACAAGTGATTCTGTAATATGTGTATTTTAAATGGAAATTGAATTATTTGCAGGATTCTTTTCCACACATCACCTACAGACAGCACAACTGCAGTGAACAAATTGTTTATCTCTCTCAACTGAGATCTTACTGCTGAACGTAATCAGTTTTTTTCAGTGTACTTAAATGTAATACAGCTTCGTCTCAGCTCAGGCGGCAGACTGTAGAGGTAAGGGCCCTAAAGGTCACATGTTGCATGCCTGCATAATGCTTTAATCCTACAAAGAAATGATAGTGTTTCAGGTTGGCCACATAGCAGGCAATGTGGGTATTTCTGTAGCATCCTGCCAGAATGTATTCCTGCCTTATAAAAGATTTGATGGTCCTGTGCACAGGACAGTGCGCACCACCGCCACCCCCCCCACCCACCCACTGCCCCAAAACACTGGGGGGGCTAGCTAGTCAGGCGGAACAATGAAGCAGCACAATTTTGGAGGGGGGGGGGGGGTGCTGGTGGCTGAGCAGGCAAAGCATAAGAGCACAAGGTCAAATTATTCAAGCCTCTAACAGCTTCCTCTCTAGGTATTCGCATAGTGATCTCTGTTCAAGCAAATTCAATGTGATATCCTCCTTCACATTTCAATAACAGCAATTTCACCACATTCTTCAAATCGTTGCTGGGCTTTCAAGCCGTCGTGTTGTCCCTAGAAAAAGATTCACTAATATTTCACATGAACAAGGGTTACCGTTGAAGAATTGGGGGGGGGTGGCGTTGCGGTAGGGACAGTACATCGATGATGCGTACACATGCGCGAGGCGGGCACTCGACGGGCTGGCACTGCCAGCGCGGATCCATCAGCCGCATTGATCAGACACCCTGCTCCTGCAGACGGACTCACCTTTCCCCTCCTGGAAGTGTGCGTAAAAGAAACCTAATGAGAACCTGTCAGCCAAGTCCAGGTAAACAAATCAATCGCACCGGCAAAAGTGCTCCCAAGGTCGCCGTCTTTCGCCCACCAAACCTCCTACGCCAGAGAGCATCCGGAGACAACCCTGTCCTCAACGCTTAGAAAGACAGGAGAGGGAACTGAAACCAATGGACCAAGCGGTGTTCCTACTACTGTATGCCCTCTCACCGATGCAACCCAGTACTACTCCCATACAGCATCGCATAGCATTTGTTGGCTTTAAGGATTTCTCATATAAGACAAACTTGCCTCATCAACCATCTTGACTGGCAGCAGACAACAGGACATTACTATGTATATAAGGTCGTGATAACATTGTGACACAGTTGTGATGATAACAATTATTAGGGATCTAACTGTAAATTTGCACATTTGCACCAGCTCCTAAAATTTATAGCCAGCAACAGTACCCCAGTTCACATAAACAACACCTTCAAAAATTGCAAATACCAAATATCTTATTAAACGCATCTGAACCATAAAACAGTCTGAATGTTTGTCCTGAGCACTGCAGGTTCAAAATGTCTCTGAAAGTTACACCAAATCTGACAAAATGTATAGCTTAGCAGAGACACTCATAACTACTAATAATAACAACAGAAAATGACTGAGTTCCTGTGTTTAAGAGCCGTTGCCATGAAAGCAGGACCTTACATCAATGTTTTGATACTGACTGGCATAATGGACTTAAGAACACAATCATATTCTGTGAAGATAATCAAGGCCATTGTTTGAAAGTGCACATCACATCATTTGTTATACTCTGCATCCTGTTTTCGGAACCTACAGAGGTTGATACAGTGGACTGACAACTTGCTTGAAAACCCACAAATTGAAGGGTTGCGAGTCTAAATCAAGTCTTCTGGGAAAAAATAAAAAATAAAAACCTTAAGGGAACATCACTATTTCATAATCTGTTCTATTTCTATTATACTATTTTTGTTTGTATCGTGGGTGTCTGCTTCGAATGTCACTCTAACTCTGCCTACTTTTCACTGGTGTATTGCAAACTGTTATCCTGGTGTCATTGTGATGCTGTTTCTCACAGGTAAACATGAAGTGCAATCTACAGACAACCATTAAAATAATTATACTGGTAATTATGACAACTACATGCCTGTATTTTTACCAAGATTGCCATTAATGTTACATTGCTGAGTTATATGCGCCAGACATGAGGTGGAAGCCAGACTGACACGTTTCATTATGGAAAACATTCGCCGCTCTCAAAATAATGCCTCGGGCCGACCCATCACTTTTTATTGTGCAATATTACACAATTATCACAATAAACCTGCCATAAGCAACATTTTTTCAACACAACAATTTTTTCTTGTGAGCAAGTATTACCAAGATGTCCAACCATGTCAGATGATTCATATCATCAAAGGATCCGGTCATGTGACTAGCTGCATTTGTTTTGCATCTGTGCTGTCAAAGGATACCCAACTTCTCAAACCTCAAAGCCATTAGGTAATAGCGGTGTTTTGCAAAAAAAAAAATAATTACAAACTTGATCTTTATACATAATATTTCAGAACTCAGAAATTAAAATTCAAGTATCCTAATGGACATGCCTTAACTGTAACCACTCCAGTACATTTGTTCAATACATCTTAGGCCAGACAGCTATGGCTGCCTCTCCTTATTCTTGCATAGATGTGGTTCATAATCCTTGCCAATATGACTCACTCATGGTTTTCCAGTGTACAGTGGAATTCTCTCTGTAACAATGTGTAAACACAACCTTTCTCACGGGTGCCAAAAGGGTTCCCTCTCTCCAGGATTTAAAATTATATGAAGATAACGACGAATCAGAGTATAATCACAATGCAGCAACAGCACCAGCAGCACCTGCGGTGCAGTAGTTGTGCTGCTGACGTGGAGCGGCTGTTGAGATGGCTAAATGAAAGCTTCAGGAGGATTCTTGTAACCTCTCTGACTGGAAACTAACACTCTCACAACCCTCTCCTTCAAAAGCATCTTCAGCACATGGAATTCTTGTTCCTTTTTACAAATCAGCTGCCAGCAGTATTGGGCTATCTCGAAAGGAAGAGGGCAGAGTGTTCATTATCAAATCACCAGTTCTATTAATGCTTAGGCCCCTGTAGTCCCCTTTTAGTTTCTCAGCTGACCAGTAACCCGACACAAAGCAAGTTTTGTCAAAATGGCAGCCTCTGCTAGAAAGAAAAGTAAAAAAGAATGGATTTTGCAATGTATTTTTCAGTATGCAGAACCTCGCTGAGCAGATAAGGACATTTGACATTGCAGGGGGATTTCACTGTCACATCTTGCTGTGTCACAATAATGACTTTATGCATGATGCAGCCCCACCTGCAAAAGAGCATAATTGCATTTCATCTCTACCACATCCATCAAAGTTCCATCAAAAGCAACTGTAAATGGAGTATTTTGTTTGCTTTGGGAAATTCCCACTTGTAGCTAATTGGCATATCAATCCCTTGCTGATACACTTCCCCTGAGCAATCATTTACTCACGTAGCAAGCAGATAACTAGGTACTTTATCTCATTGAAAGCTATCAAGTCTATATAATATCTAAAGAATTTTTTCAGTGGTATCAGTTGATAGGGTTATTGTACATGTTTTATTTGTGTGAATTTTTTTTGTGAAAAATTGTAGATCACGAAAGTTATTCCATAGCATTCCCGTACCAATCTCTGATTGCATGCTTGTAATAAAAAAAATAGTTCATAGTATATAGAAAATTGATTGAACAGTCAGTCAGTGTTGTACAGTTGTACAGTTGAAAAATGGCTTTATCTCCTGCCTTTGCTTGGCTTCCCTCCTTGGACAAAAATAGGAAAGAAAGCAGTGCTGCCACTGTTTTTGTGTTACACACCAAATGCAACCTGTTTGACTCATGCCTCATGCAATTATTGGTTTACTTTGGACATTGTCAGTTACTTTCTACCCAACCAGACTACCCCTGGGCCTTTAGTAATGAGCACAGCACATCAATCTCCCTCCTCGAAGAACACCGGCAGGTCCTCACCTCGGTTGTGAGTCGGGCCAATTTATTCCGGAATGCTCTCCATGTATGTGATGTTGAGAGACTTGCTTTTCTAAGATTTCGCCCTTGTGTTGCCTGCTGTAGTTTTACAGGCAATGGGGGATGGGACAATTTTTTAGCCGAGTAAAATGTTGTTTAATTTATTTAGGTCATGCTTAAAATATTTTGAAAAGAGGGTGGAGGGTGTTTTCAAAACTCCTTCATTGATATGGACAAATCAACAAACCAAACAAATATGGAATTTAGGTTTTTAGAGTTGTCTGGTAATAATAAAAAAAAGCAAAACACAATATGTAACTGTATGAGGAAATTTCTCGGATGGTTAAAAAACTTTAAAGAGTTTAGAAAGGAAGTTAAAAAACTGAGAATCCAGTCATCAGCGCCTTACCATTCCCACAATGGTGTCACTCAATATGTTGCCTATAAGAATGGCTCTGACTCATTCATTATTTTTTCCAAATTTTTTTTTTTTTTACATGAATTTCTTTCATTACAGCTGATAAAAATAGTCCTGGCATCAACATTGTTATCATAGCCATTTCTTAACCCCTAACTGTGTGCTGAAATTACAATGGCCTACCAAAGCCGTACCACTGAGGTCTGGAATTGTTCTTGCCATATTGTAATGTCTCTGTTGGAATATCAACATTCCTTATTTGCACTTTATTTTGCCCCATTTTCAGTGACTGCTGTACTCATGATTTTGTCATAAAATAAAATAACATATGCTTAGAGGCCTTTTTATAATACTACTACTACTAGTAGTAGTAGTAGTAGTAGTAATAATATCTTGCAAATGTAATATTTCATCTAATGTTTTGGTGGCCAGCAATAAACCCTACTACAAGTGATTTATTTAATTAAAAATTATCAGCCAAATTCAAAATGTTGTGTCAGTAAAAAACTATGAAAAATGACTAGATTTTCCCTTTTTCAGTCAAGACAAAATGCAACCATGTGGACTGGGAAGCCCCCTAAGACTTCCTGCTATGCAATGTCATTAGCTGAGCATATACACAAATGAGTCTGGTCGTTAATTTTAATTATAAAATGGAAAGATGGGATCTGTGGATACTGAATTAATCCCCCCCCCCCCCTTTAAATTAAAAAGCATTATGATTCACATCTGACCCCATGGGCATTCCTTCCATAGCAGCATTCCTTTCAACAGATGAGAGCAGCATGTCACTTTTTCCTTTTTAATTAAGACCACACACGTGCACTGCCATGGATCTGTGGAATGGAATCACTGCATAACACCTGTACAATTTTCTGCATCTGAATGCAATTAAAATACCTCCACAGAGGTGTGTAATTCATGCCTCAATGAATTTGTAACTGAAATATCCCAGCCGATTTATTCACAGATTGAAACTCTATCTTCTTATTACGCTTTTTTAAATGCTAATTTATTATGCTGCGCGTCAGCTGAATAATAATGTGCCTGGATCATCAGCTGAGCCTACTCCTTGATAGTACATGCATCTCTGTCGTATAATGTATGCAGATGATACCATGCATGCCTGACTTTGGTACTCTGGGTCTTGTATGTCCTTGTACTGAACTAAACAGTTTTATGTTAGTGACTGAGTGGCAGGAGAACTGTAATCACAGTAATAGGTTACATTTTATATAACACCTTCAAGTTATTCTTAGTGCTTAACAATGAACTCAACCACCATTACTATGTAGCACCCACCTGGGTGATGCACAGCAGTCAGAACACTCACTTAACACATTACCTGCTGTGGAGATGGAGTTATTTCCTCAATGAAACTGGGGAATTAGTAGTTGGCCGGGTCGAGAGAATGATTGGGAATTTAGCCAGGGCACCAGGGAACTCCATACTCTTTGTAAAAAGTGCCATGGGATCTTTAACGACCACAGAGAGTCAGGACCTTGGTATAACATACAAAAGATGATGTTTCCTACAGCACTGGGGCATTGGCCTCCTGTTAGGTCCAGGGGGAAGGCTGGCCCCTACATGCCTGTCAACACCACTTCTAATAGGACCTTTTTTCTTCCTAGGAGGCTTCCTGTCTCCCAGGAGTCATCATCTCCATATAAACTGCAGTACTGGAATGCATAGTTCAGCAGAGACACAAAGGACCAAAAGGTACCAAAGTGAGGTATGCAAGATGATGCCTGAATGGATTGTGTGTTGGAGATGTATATAGTTACTCCTCAAACAATGCTCTAAACACACATATATGACTGTTATGTTACTCATATGTAGTTACTCATATGTAAAAAGCAGATATTTCAGTGGAAAAAACAACAATTGGGACCCTATTTCTCCACATAATGTGCCATAAAATGAAGTTCTGTTAGCTGCCTAGGCAGCTAATTTTATTTTGAACCTATTTTGTAGCAAGCATTAAGTTAGAAAAGTATGGTAACCTGTTTTGAATCTTACCAGTTACATATCTAGCAGCACTATTAACTTATTCAATTTTAACCATACCATCAAATTATTTAGCAACTAGGCTAATTAGCTATACGGCAAGCTTTATCAAATTCTACTCATTTCTACTCATTTTCTACTCATTTTCTGAATACAATGAACACATATTTCTGTTGAGTGACTATAGGCGCAACCAGTTGTGGCAAGTATAATAAAGGTAGCCTACAAGAGAATGTACTAGAGGATTTCTAATGACATGATGTGGCAGGAAAATTAAGTTGGATGCCAAACAAATAAGTAGGAATAAAATGCAAAACGGTCCAAGTTTTGGCCTTTATTGTGTTTCTGTTTTTAAATTGAGACAAATGTTGTTCCTGGAGACCACTGCATCTACACCACTCATGCTGAGAAAACCGAAAGAATCTGCCAATTTGTTGACTTTGACAAATTTGTACAGCGCTGTACTGAGTCGGACAATGCCTCTCTTTTGGACTGGCTACAGACAGAATTTTCGATGGACTCAAAGCCTATTATCTCTCAAGAAAATATGCATGAATCCTCTTCTATGAAACTGCTGCTTCCTTTTGCCAGTCAGCAAAAGTGGCCCATCGGAGGAAAATGAAGGCGTTTAAAGGAGAAAGATTTGTGTGTTACAAAAGAAGCGCTGCATTCGTAGCCCAAAAGAGTTTCTAGCAGGGGAGGCTAAGGAGGAGATTTTGTTAAATCCAACATAAAGATCTGAGTGCAGCCTTTGGTCGCGGGTGGTGAGATTAAATGAGATGGATTTTTATAATGGGGTCGGAATTTGTGCTCATCTGCGAACTAGCTGAAGCAGAAGGGAAAACTTAATTTGGGGTGCGCATGAAGGCTGTAGGCCTTGCTGAAAAGGTTGTTATTGTGGGATCACACAGGCTAACCTTTACTCACGCCACATTCAAAGCCTGGGTATGATTGAGTTCTCTTCGATGAATAGGAAGGGATATTCTTTCAGGTTTCACTGCACTGAAATAACTGTCTGAACACAGGCACAACTTTTGTTTAACAAATTGAAGTCCATACTACAGTAGAGGACACAGATCTATGAGGGTTTCCTGATCAGTTAGTGACAGATACACCCTCTTCCCCTTCCCTTGATAATTTTGTCATTCAATAATGAACGGTATTGTCGCCTGAAAAATCTCGCCTCAGTGTTTCAGCCGTGAAGGTTACTCTGTCCATGTGAGCCAATTTTTAAATTAATGTTCTTGTGTTGTATAGCAAGCAGCTGAAAGACAGACAGGTGCAGTACAAATACATGCCCAAATATTCCAAATAATTTAGTATTTAGTGAATCTTCAATTATATATATATATAAAAAATCTTTATCCAAGGCATATGTAGGGATAGAATAGTAGATTGACTGATCATTTATTACAATATCCAAACAACAGGTTACATTAACATTCTCTGCATCCTACTTCAGTAAACTTATCATATTTTCATGATACTGGAATTGAAAAATGATATCTGGATATGAGCAAAACTTGATTGAGTAAATAAGGCAATATTCAGCCGAGCAGTTTTTTACCCAGCACTGCCTCTTCTGAAGCAGGGGGTGGGGTCATCTGTAGGTGGGACGACCTCCACCCTTTTACCACAGGAGTGGTACTATTCCTGTGAGAGAATGCAGAGGGATGGACTCCCACACTACCAAAGACTGGAGATGTGGTGTTACTTGCCAAATGCTCCAGTGCTCCAGTCCAGCAAAGTTTTGCTAAAGCAATGAAAAGGCTGGCAAATATAACACTGTAAATATTTAATGTATCTTATTTTGGATGATTCCAGCTAGTATCGCACCCCCCCCCCCCCCCCCCCCCCACATACACACACACACACACACTCATTTGTTTAATTAGAAAAGGGACTAATGATCAAAATATACTCACCTCTCTAAACAAATCAGTTCCCTGCAACCCACTAAAATCCACAGGGCTTACCTGCAAATGACTTTTATGTGTGTTTAGCATCTTATGGTGATTGATTTGATTGACTTAGTATATTAAAAGATATAGTTAGAACTGCTTGTCAAATTAATTACACAGATTAAATGCAATGACATACATTAAAAACAACACTGATAATGCTTGACTGTCAATATGATTCTACATGTGTGTACTTATTTTAGGCCTCAAATTCTGTTACTGGGTCAAGCTATTCCCCTGTAACTTTGTGTGTGTGTGTGTGTGTGTGTGTGTGTGTGTGTGTGTCTACACACAAACACACACACAAAAGCCACAGTCAGAGGGTGAAGGGGGGCATGGGGGTTTATTCACACCTTCAGTCTGCTCAAAAAGAGTTAGAAGGCAGAATAGAGATTATAAAACCTGTGTTCATCTGTGCTCCTTGAACCCTTAAATAAAGATGATGGCATTATTAGACCCAATACAAAACTCTTAAGCAGGAAATATTCTTGTTCTGAAAAAAAGAAAGATATTTAATTTTTAAAACTTAACGTTTGGTCTGGTGTAACCATCTGATCACAGGCAAAAAATAAATAAAGGCTCCAAAATATCTAAAACATGAGATTTGGAAGGCACAAAAAGCATATTGGCTTCCATCCAGCAGTAAAAGTTTAGCTTGTCAAGATACATACATGCTTTGAAAACACAACTCTTTAAAGCCTTGAGCACATCACATACTGTAGTTACTATGTCATTTTACCTTATTATGAGGGAATATGTGCAGGCTTTATCTGAACAGCAAGATTACAGTGAAATGTGTACTACAGCTGTAGAGCCTGAGCGTCCTGCCTCCACCGCCGCCGAATGTCAGATCAAAGACGCTCCCGGGGCAGCGGAGGAGGAGAGGGACGCCCGGGTCTCACCTGCCCATGCGCGGCTGCTGATCTGGGGGGATAAAAAGGGCCGCGCCTGGCAGGCTCATCCATCTCCCTCCATGCCATTAGCGCTGTCCACACAGTGCCTTTGTCATGCAAGAGAACACACATCTAGCCCTCAGCTCCCCACCGAGCTCGGCAACTGGGCTCCTGGGCTTTCCTCTGAACAAAAAAAATAATGCTGACAGGTCCGCACGTCCTAGAAAAGAGGAAAAAAGGAATAAGAGCAGGAACAGAGAGAGAGGGAGGGAGAGAGAGAAAGAAAGAAAGGGACACGACCCCAGGCGTTCTCCACCGCGTGCGTTTGAAATTTCGCACATGCTGCTCAGAGAGCAGTCCCCTCCTCTCTGTGTCCCTGTAGAAGGCACTACATTTTTATGGGGAGGGAGCTCTGGCAGATGGCGGCAGAAACGACGTATTTTACTTTTGAAATGTCAGCAATCGGCTGGAGACTTGAGGGGAAAGAGTAAGCCGTTTCTGGTTCCGGGTGAAAGTCTGACAATTTCACTTTATTCTTTTTGTGACAAGGTATGAATTTTAAAAAGTGCAAGCTGGTTTTGAAGACAATGTGTCTCTTAAATTGTAGGGGAAACATTCACGCTGGGACACTACAGATGCAAATTTTGTTTTCATGCAAATTGTCCTCTGTGACCTTATAAAAAAGACACTTCATTTTGATAAGCTATTCAAAAAGACCACATGAAATTGCAAACAATAACAATAATAATAACAATTACTATTTCAGTTTTACATTCTTTACACATATCATATCATACTAACAGGAGACTCACATTTTAAACTGAGCCAAAAACCACTGCTAATCATTGTTCTCCTCACATAATAGCCATCATGCCCATAATTTCTACATGGATGAAAATGTCCACATTAAAACTGTTTTATTACATATTACATGTATTCCTGTAAGTCCCAAAGAAGTACTGTGGGAAATCTAAGGCAAACAAAAAAAAAAAAATCTGCCATCTAACTTCATTAACACTGCACAGCAGAGTAGATTTGGATCTGAGGACAAATGAAGCCTAGTAAAATGATCACTTAGACATGGCTGATTGGATATGAAATTAGCCTTCTGAGGTAACCTGTGTTTGCTTGGTTTGTCAAACTATACATTCCCTATGAGTTCATTTTCAAATACAAATCACCCTTTTACAAAAAGTGTTTAATACATATTGGAACTGTAGATGTAAGGTACAGTATTAATACTTCTTTTCCACTGAATAGCCTCAGCTGTGTTGTAATGGCTTTGCTTTCAGAGCTCCTCACCCTCCCTGGCTAAGTTCCCAGTGTCCTTTCAGTCAAAGAGGACAGGTTTGCTTTGATAGGCATTTTGTCTCTCCTTTTTCACCTTGGTCAAACGGACTCCCTGTTCCAATCAGCCTCAGAAATACATCCCAGGGCAGTCCGGGTAAGCGTTTAGAGCCGGCATGCTCTCAGGGCCGTCTGGCGATATTTACATTTACATTTACATTTATTTATTTAGCAGACGCTTTTATCCAAAGCAACGTACAAAAGTGCAAAAGTGCATACAGTAAGTATAGCAACAGTACGGAGACAGGATGTGTACAGTTCCACAATGAGACAGTAGTTCTCAGCTGAGAGCAAGGTCTATTTGAGAACACAGTACTATCTAATTTATACAGCTACAGGGTATAGGGCAACTAATAAGATCCAACTTCAAACAGCGCAATGAGTGCCAGAGTAAAGGCGGTAACAAGAAAACAAAACACAAAAAGCACACAGCAATTTATAACAGCACTGATCCTTTGGGGGGGGGGGGGGGGGGGGGGATTGTGTGATAGGTCAGTCCAGGTAGAGTCTGAAGAAATGTGTCTTTAGACCACGTCTATTTACCTGCATCTGCTCACACAGTTAACACCCAAGGTCCCCAACTGCTTAGCTCACGAGGGAGTTGTTCGTTATTGCACCATTGTGGAATCCCGCTAAAAGAAAAATCCGTCCATCTGGGTCAGGAAGCACCCCAACTCCTTACCATCGATGATGAATAACACGTTTTTCAACCCCCCGCCCCCAAACAAACCGTCAAGAGGGCAAAAAACTGGTGGGCTTCGTTCACAGCCATCCCTGGACTTCCAAACAGATATCCGCATTAAAATGGATATTTCAACAAATACAGTTTGAACATTAGCTTATTAAGTGTGTCACTTGACAGCTAGCTAGCTACCTTTTGATACCTTTTAAAGTACCTGCAATAACCTAGCAATCACTTGCTACTGTAGTCTCCACCCTTACCAAGATAATCTATAATTTTACCTTCAAGAATGGTGAACATTTGTAACTGGTGTTTTAATATCTGTACAGGTTAACTATATGAAAACTTAATGATGTTGTGATAAACATTAGTGATGTTTGGTACATTGATTGATATAGCTGGTCCACTTGTCCACTGGCAGCCTGAACTGACATTTAGAGTCATGATAATACTTCTTTCTAACTCTAATGGCGTGCCATTGAAATCTATAGGTTTTTAGCTCCCTGTCTCTCGTTGCCATGGGATTCATATGACTCCCAATGTGACTCCCTTCTCTCATTCTCTGCATCAGAAAATGCCCTGGGAGACAATCGTGTGAATTCTCATGGAGCCTCTATTTCAATGACCAATCCCCCTCACAGGAAACATTGCAACAATACAGCCAGCAGAAGCTGTGTTTTAAAAGCAAGCAGCATGATTAAAGAGAAGTGCTTCTCTGTATATCTTGGTGAATCATATTATAAAGGTACATCAAAGCGCCCAGATGCACAAATGTATCTGAGCCCTTTGAGTTGCGTATCTGAGCCCTATGAATTATGCAGCCAATGGTAATGAAAATTAATGTCACTGAAAGAGAGTGATGTATGCAGTAAGCATGTTATCACCACCACCTGTATTGAAGGGAGAATGTTGAGAATATAAATATAAAACTACTGTCAGCAAATTAAAAAAATTATTTCAAAAACAAGTTACCCAATAGAACAGGAGTACTTCTATACAGTATCTTGGTGGATCACATTATAAAGGTACATCAAAGGAGCTTATATGTATTCATATAATTATTGGAATTATGCAGGCATCATTAAAACTACTGTCTACACCATTCTCCTTTCATTAATATTAAATCAGAATTAGAATCAGGTTTATTGGCCAAGTATGTTAGCACACACAAGGACGTTGGTTCAGGCCGTTGGTGTCTCTCAGCAGTACTGACAATATACAGAATATACAGAGACAATGTACATAAATATGATGATAATAATGTACATAAATATGATGTTATCAGTACCATAAATTCAAGGTACCATCAATGGTAGAATATTTGACAGTGGGTAAATATATAATGAATGCAACACGTTTCATGTACTGATGAACACTGAAATTTATGGTTACATTTAAAATTATGTCTAATTCATTAATTCCAAAAGTACAATTCCTCTTAATTTGAAACTAAGAAAACTTCTTAAAAGTACTGCTGAAAAGGTTGTGCTTGTGGTAGTTTCAGAAAGTGATAAGATGTGATAATCAGACGTGTTTTCTCAACTTGTTTTCTAAACTTGTTTTCACAAAATTCTCACCCCTTCTATCATCTCTGGGCTAAAAACAATCAGCCAATTAACAAAGAATTATTTTGCATATTAGAATGTCAGCGCTAATGCACGAAACTTTTCAAGGCTTTTCCCAGCCATATGGTGTGCCATATTCTTTTTGCATTTTGTTGCATTTGATAAAGCCATGATCACAATATGATTACAGGGGTGTTTTCCATTAAACATGTAAAAAACATGTTACATGAAATGTTTTAACACCTAAATATATTCACAAAAACTGACATAGCAGTTGCTGTTCTGTAATACTAGTACAGCTGATGTAATGGTGGATAGTTGAGACGTAACTGTGAATGAGGATTCATATCAGATAGTCAAAGCAGGCGCTATAAGGCAAAACCCCTTCCCAGCTGTAAAGGAGGCTTTCTTTTTTTTACTGGGCACTAAAGGAACAATGGACTGACAGAATAGCTCAGTTGGTCAGTATTGATTATGGGATATAATGGGTATATAACCTTTATTTTGATACATCTGTGAGATACCAAGAAAGTAAAAACATTTGAGGCATTTGAAACATTTTAAAACAGAAACAGGAAAGTGTTAAAATTCTCTGGGCTGGAAATTGCCAAAGATGTGGGTGACTGTTATGCAGTCTTGTCTCTCCTTCCTCCAGGCCATTGTGTGCTTTGCGTTGACCTTTGTGTTCTCTCCCTCGCCAGACTTCAAGTTAGAGCACCGCTCTTTGGAGGAGGCTGGGTGCACGCCACTCTCATGCCTGAATTCACAATAACTTGAATTTACAGAGGAAACAGAAGTGTTAATATACTGCGAAACCACATTCCTGCACTAACATATTCAGTGCTTTTGTTCAAAACTCCAGCTCAGTGTTCTGAGGGTTTTAATCCGATAAGATATACTTTGTTGGACATGAAACGTTAGTCATGTTGTTCATCTCAACATCGCTTATTGCATGAAGCTGACAGGAAATGAAAGATGTGGCATAACTTTCTACAGGTGTTCTACAGGGCGGACATCTGCGCTAGAAAAACATGCGAGGCTGTCTCTTCTAAGAAAACACACCAGGCTAAATTGAGCAGCAGATGTGGCCTCCTACCTTTTTGTTCAGTCATTTATTTTCTTACACTCTTTCCTTCATTTCTATAGTATGAGCTCCATATGTAATCTAAGCATTCTGATTTTAAAGATGATGCTAAGGCTGTGTGTCACAATTTCCAACAGCAGCCCATTGATACATGTTATTATCTCTGTGAACTTAGTTTTTATGAAAAAGCATAATGTTACTATGCTGCTTTCATTTGGGTCTTAAAACATGTGCCAAATTTACTCTTGAAGTTTCAGCTTAGAGGTAATGTTGTGGCATGTTGTTTCTGGTAGCCAAATGGTCAAGCTGAAGCTTGCTCATGAAAAAGTGCTGTTCTAAATTGCATTTTTTTTTTGTTCCGCTCTAACAATTTAGTACCATTACAGATCTGCTACAGTATGACTTGCTTATAGTAAGATATGGAAAATGAATAGCATAACAAGGTGTTTAAGCCTCTCCTTGACTAATGGTAGCTCATTTCAATTTACACTGTATTCATCTCAAAAACTCCAAATAAGATGGAAATGATTTGGCAGAATAGACTTTTATTCACTTGATAATAGCAAATACATTTCATGCTATTCAATTCACAGAGAAAACATGCCTCCTTCACCCTGGTGTAGTGCAACCATAGAAACTAGCTATGCCCTTTGGTTTTCGAGATAACAGTATCAGCTCTCTGCTGAGTTATTTCATGCAGTGGGGGTCAGGGGAGTCAAATGCTTAATTTAACAGAATGATTGGAGGAGAGCTAAACCGTGGCCACCAGCTTTCAGTGGGTGAACTATCCAGTGGTGTTCTGAGTCACCATGTATGTGACTGTGTGTGAGCAAAAATGTGACTTACAGCTGGGAATTTCATGGACAAAAAGGAGCACAGTTTAATGGAGAAAAAAAAAACATTACAATTTCAATACAGTGTGTCCCTTGTCTCACAAAATGTTGTGCAATTTAGCTACGCATCTGTATGCCAAGCAAGAAATAAGAAAATGCTTTCTACGGATAAAAAACACTGCCTTCTTGAGTCTTGTGATAGTCTTAAGACCAATGAAAGAAATGCAGTTGACAGATTGGGCGTTCCATAGCTTGCACTAATATTCTGTGAAGAACTAAGCACACGTTGCTTCAGGAAAACAAATTTGAACAGATAAGGCACCACAACACCTCTCATGGAGACACACAAAAAATAAGCAACTTGAGTCAAATTATTATAGTATACTTTAATTAAGTTGACCAGGCAGTGACAGGATTTTGGCATTGCAACTCAAAACAGCACCAGGAATTTGCACTATGAGATTCAAATAAGTGATATGAGTCATGTAATTTTTTAGGTAATAAAAATGCCAAACAACTTCCAAAATATTTTGCACTGTCTGAAGAATTTCGCCAATGACACTTCCCAATTAAGAGAACGTTGTTTAAAACACAAACATCCACCTTGCCCCCTTCATCTGGCCTTTAAAAAGACCACTTATAAGATTCAAGTCATCCTGGAAGGATATGATTCTTATGAGTGGAGTGCACTGTATCAGAAATGAGCTGCCTCATCTTTAGAGTCACCTATTTTGAGGAAAAGTTTGGTCATGCTCAATTTAATTTAGTTTGCTTTCAAAAGGTAGACACACACTGTCTCAGACAGATGTTTCAGACATCTAGATCCGGCCTCCACATCCACAGTGGGAAAACACAGAGGGAAAAACTGCGGTCTCAAAGCCAGAAGCAGAAAAAGAGAACTTTGAAGAAAACACACTTTGGTCCCCGCTGGGAAAATGCTCTCTGGCGTGTCACACTTTGTTCCACCAACAGTGGCCAAAAAGACCTTTAAAACATCGAAAGATCTTAAAGCAGGGTGAAAATTCAGCTTTTGTTAAAAAGTTCACTCCTGTGATTCCTTGCTGTCAAAGGTGTTCTTGTGCAGCTCCTGAGCAACAGTATCCTTTCACCCCTTAATTCTCTCTCTAACATTTCAAAGTCCCCTCTGTATACAGCATGTTGTTTTCATTGCCTATATTGCATTCCTTGCACTACTTTGTACACTGGCACATTTGTACATTTGCACACCAGCATATTTATTTATTTTTATCTTGGTATGAACTTCCATTCCCTGTACTAGGTGTACTATGTACTGTACTATGATTATTGTACTGATGTTCTAATCGATGTTGTCCTTTTGTATTCTGTTGGATGTGAGGTGAACACTGGCTGCAAAACATTTTTCCCCTAGCGGGATAACAAAGATTACCTAAACCTAAACCTAACCTAAAACCTAAACTTAGCTCACTTGCATAACAGCAATGTCACACACTGTTGTGAATATGACCCTCCAATGTAGCAAGACACAGTATAAAATGGTGTATTATTGAATAAACCTTGCCAAAACAGTGTTTCTTTGTCAATAAGAATGACAGACTTGTGTGTTTTTGTATTTTTCTTGACCAAGCTGGACTGACAAATGAGACAAGCAAATCAGCCAACCACAGGAGGCCTGACACATCAGAGATCCAGTGGTAGCTTCCTGTTGATGCTCATTCTCTGCAGCAGGTAAACATTTGCACACAGGTAAGACCCCTCACCAACTGGGCAGAAACTTCTGTTTCATCTAGGGCTCAGGGTTAGGATGTGGAGGCCAGACCATTCACATGGAAAGTGTCAGTTAAGTCAGTTAAGTGTGTAAGTTCCTCTGAATGGAATGAGGTATATATTACAAATTACTGAGTTAATTAACAAATGTTAGTGGACATTCTGAACATTTTATGATTACATTACCACCAACTGAGTGGCTGCACTATTTGGAGAACATATTGCTGCCTTTGTCCACTATAGTTTTTTTTTTTTGGACTCTACCTTTTAAGTATTAGAGCTAAGAAAGCATGCAAATCCACTTTGCAAGTCTTAAAGGTTATGCCTTTTTCAGAATGTAGTCTACAAGGCTAATAGAAAAAAAGATATTATCTGAAAACAGTCTGTCCCAATGCAAGTCTTTCATTGTAGAATGCTTTAGCTAGTGTAAAGGCATGGTGGAGGACAAAAAAATTACAATTCATGATCCTTTCTCAACCTTAGAGACCAACAACCTATATTGCCGTGCAAAGAAAAAAAAAACACTCCATGTAAGAAAGTATATATTCAGAAATATATTTTAGAGCATGTATTTTTAGATCAATCAATATATTTTAAATATGTAAATTATTGCCATTTTGGCATTGCAATATATTTCTGATGTGCAGTAATATTTTTTCATTGTGTTTGTAATATATTGTTGGGCTGAACAACATTTCAACAACAATGTATTACAATATTTAATTTCTGTATGGTACCATGGAAATTGCTTCATTAACTTTAACTGGGGGGAAAGTTTAAAAAATACAGTGCATTTACTTATATATTTCATGTCAAACACCTGTGTCATTAGTCATTTTCACATATACTGTAGCAGCTCCTGCCGCATAATATTCCAGTTTATAACAAGCTCTAAATACAGTGTTGCATGAGCAATAATTTATGAATCATTGCTGTTGAATTGCAAGAACAGCTTGCTTGAGCATTGATTCAAGAACAGTATGTGTTGGTTGTATTTTATCATCTCATTAAACTCCTATGAAAAAAATAGTTCCAAGTGACATTACAAGTTTCAGATCATTTGCAGGCGATTTTAATTTTACATGAAAAGTTCAGTTAAGCTCCATTTCATTTTCTGAATCAGGAAAGAGGCACGCATTTTGAAACATAATTATGCCGCATATGCACCTAATGATTCTCTTGCTCGGGTCTTATTTTGCCTGCTATTTCTGAAAGTGTCAGGAGAGACACACACTCCCTCTGATCCCCGTTCAGAAGGGAGATAATAACAAAAAAAAGTAATTGGCCCGAACTGCAAAAAAAGCCTTTTCCTCCCATGCCAGAGGCACTGATGTCTGCTTCTTGCTGTGTGGGGTTTGTAGGAGCAGGAAAGTACATGTAATCACAGGGTAGTCTTCAGGTAATTGTGGGCAAGTGTCTTGGTGCGAGTGTATGAATGACAGAGAGCACTCACTGTTTGATAAAGATCTTTCCAGCTCACACGTTTCTTGCTAATGGTCTTGAGAGGTGCAGAAGCTGCTTGCCAGGACCAGGGGGCTTTTGCAATGAAAAGGAAAGGAGGAGAACAGATAGATGGCTGAATGAGTGTTATAGACTGTACAACATACAGACAAAAATAAGTGAATGGACAAATGGCCACTATACCAGAGCACTCCTGCAACCTTTGGTCAGTCTGAAGTTGGCCATTTAGGTTTCATAGCAAAGTGTGAAACATTATAATAGAAGACAATATTGTTACTAAGGTATCTGGCTGACTGGATGAGCAAGCTAAGTGTCATAACATTTCAGGGCCACTTTTAGCAATAAGCTCAAAATCCACCACTTCATATAGTAACAACTGTCACTGAAAGATGTGGGAACGTGGGTTAGAGAAACTGTAGTGACTATCTTAAATTAGCGAGTTAGCTATGTTGCACTGGCTATCCCCATAGTGTTAGCTAGCAAATCAGGTACAAACCTATTTAGCGAGGATTGACTACAATAGCACAATAAATCAGAATAAAAAGCAACATTGACATTAATAAATAATTAACAAATGCTATATTCTCAGAGTTTAAATTCATGGCTTCAGTTAATACTATGGTGCTACTTTACACAGTAACTTCAGTACTTCAAGCCAGAGGTCTATGCTACAACATATTGACAACTCTGTTTTTTTTATAAAATAAAAAAATGACTGAAGTTTGGAAGATGTTTGGTGCCATAGTTGATATAAGTTGTATGAAATACAAACAGAAGCTACTTAAGTAGCTAGCCTTTATAAACAGACTACATGCTAAGCTGCCGCTGAGATATCTCCATGCTTCTGGGCATTGTGTCTGCTTATTACTGTTTTGTCAGTAAGTGAACATGGAAAAACATATAAAACCCCCGTATGATTCAGATGTGGCTGGCATTAATATTTCCAGCAATGAGAACCATTTAGTTCACCATCATCCTGCATACTTTCACCAGCTGTCAAGAGCAGAGGTTGGCTATTAAGCTGCATGATCAGCCCAGCCCTCTATTAAGCTGTCATCTGCAGCAAAAAAGCTCTTTTTAATCACTTGAAATGTCATTTAACACAAGGAATTCTAATCCCTTCAGCGCAAGAAGGAGACCAAAACAAAATGCTAGACCACAGCCATGCGAATATATCACAATCTTGGGTGAATTTAACCTTTTAGCTGGAGGATGGAGAATTCTCATTCTAGAAGTTGCAACCTTTTGTTAATATTTGTGAGCATTTGTTTCATGTGTAGAAATGTTGACTGTTTCTCTTCTTCAGCTGTAGCACCGGATTTTCACATGATACAGCAGCCAAATGGGGGTATTAAAGTATTAAATGATGACAAAATTTAAAGAATCTTCAGAACGGAGCTAAAATATGCATGTGCAAGTTTCTGCTTTTGACTACAGCCACTAAAATTATTAACACAATGCAGGGAGTAACACATAATAATTGATGCATAGTCAGTTGAGTCATACTTTTGTCTGGTTGTGTGTTTTGACATTTGGTACAGGCTTCATGATTCTGAGGAAATAATGGCCCTTAAGTGAGTAATGAGACTATGAGGACTATACTTGGAAAAATGTTGTTAATTTACTCATTATTAATTTTCTTTTGTAACCATCCTTCACATTTGTCTGTTTTAAACAACCAGTGCACATGCATCTTCATATCGACACATTTCAGCCCATAGTTTGCTGACAATAAATGTAATAAATGAGGCACTTTATTCATATAGAAACAATAGAAACTTGTAGGCAGTTACCTCTGGGACTCTTTCATTATCTTTATATTATTATTATAGTTGTAATTATAATGTTGGAAACAGAAATTGGATCTTTGTTCCCAGATCATGCTGTAATCATATAACTAAGCTGTGCAAAAAGTCGTCAGGTAACCGATATTCATTCAGGTTTGAAATACCTATCATATACAGCTCCTGGCCAGACACCAGCTGAGCTGCCAAAATTTGCTGACACTTTAATGTTTCTAAGAGGATGATTATTTGATAATTGATTATGATCTGCTGTTGTTTCAGTTTAGCCCAGCAGCAAGTTGGTTAAGTTGTATTACAGTAGGCTGTTTCATTCAGGGGATTTCACTGGGACCAGCTCAAGTGTGCTAACCAACAGAGCTGTCTGGAGCTGCATTAGAGTAATCCATTGCTCATCTGAGATTTGCTTTATGAATTGCAAGAGGACTCCGCAGGGGGTCAATAGAGCTCTGGTCTAAGCTCGTTTCTGAAAGTCACCCTGGCTCATATTGCAGACATAATACTGGCTGTAGCAGGGAGAGTGCTGTCTGAGACTAACTGCATACAAAAGTTTTAATTCAGAGATATGGCATATATACAAAGATTTCTTAAATTTCACAAGCAATCAATGATGATAAACAGGATTGTTGGACAGGCACAAATTTAATACAAACTTACGAAATAACATGTGACACTTTGCACTTTGCATTGCAGTATTACCACAACATGGACAACACAAAAGTAGCTTTAATTTACATTTTATGTGTATCTGTGACAGGCAATGCACAAAAGGCACATGGATGTTTTTTTGTTGTTTTCCATTGCAGGCTTGCCAAAATTGAGCTATGAGCACTTTCTCCCTTGTTAAGAACACATGTGGTGTATATGCACTTGAGTGACGTATTTATTTATTTATGTATTTATTTATATAGCACTTTTCATACATGTCTGTAACACAAAGTGCTTTACAGAAAGAAAAAAAACTAAATAAAATGATAACACAAGACAGGGATACATAATAGAGAATACATTAATTCTTATAAAACTCCCCCCCCCCCCCCACCACGCACTCCTGTCCCAGGAATAGAATAAAACAATAAGATAATAAAAAACAATAAAATAATACAAATCAGGAAATAAAAGAAATAAAATGAAACTCAATAAAAGGCCTTTTTAAAAAAGTATGTTTTAAGTCGTCATTTTAAAGCTGAAACTGAGGGAGAGTCTCTGATATTTTGTTTTCCACAATTTTGGGGCATAAAAACTAAAAGCAGCCTGGTCTCTAGTTTTAAAACAAACTTTTGGGACAATTAGTGCAGATACAGTTCATTGTGGGACAAAACAGACCTGTAAGCATGTGTGCAACAAACCAGTACAAGATATACAAAGCTGTTTTTTTTTCAATGATAAGTATTGTGCAGTGCAATGTGTCAAATCATTACACCCACCACTGCACAGTTCTCCTCAATTAGAACAATCAGTCATGAGTAAACACTACACCCTAAGCAGGAAGGGTTTGGCTGAGTAGCTATTCCTGAAGCTTGAAATGTAAAAAACAGAATTCCTTTAAGATTTAACTGGCAGTAACTGAATCAAAAAAGTTAACATTAAACAAATTAATTGTTTCAAACTCTTTTCTGGTGCATTTGGGTACATAATGTAGCACAGTATGTCTGCCTGTAATATGAAGGTTATAAGCACTTAAGTCATTCTGCTTTGGGACATTATATTACAATTGGCATTATAAATGTATGGTACTAAAATATATACTTGTAGCAGGTGTTTCATGGAAAGTGTGACCAAACACTAACATACAACTTTGCTCTTTATTTGGCTGCAGTAAAGCATTTATGCATGTCTTATGAATGCATTTGTCTATTCTGTAGAATTTGGGTTAGATCAATCCTGTTATGCCATGTGAGAAAGGCTGATTAATGCTGAAGCTGTAATGACAGTCAACACTGTGGCATGAGTTCCTGTGAATTCTGTTTATCATTTATAAAGATATGCAAGGAAAACAAAATATCAAAGAATCAGATAAGTCTGAGGTATATTTCATAAGCAGACAGGATTAGTTTGGTTTGTGTGCTTCGAGGGCTTCACTTGGTGCTGATAATGAGCAGAGCTGAGGGCCATTCAAGGAACATGTTTTGGAAGTGGCAGTGCAGGAGCAAATGCCTGTGCTGGAAACCATCCACTGGGAGGTTATGGGATGCACATGCATTCAGAGCTGTGAGCTTTTCATGGGCCCTTCCAGAGGAAAGAGTCAGGAGAGTCCTGGCTGTATGCAGAAGGGTTTGGGCCCCCAGCCTATCTGGCAGAGATGGATACGAATCCCAGTCGGCACAGGCCCCTCAAGTTGTCCTAGACAAGCCAGAACTTGCGGATGTTCATTGGGTAGTTTGTTGAGTGTTGAGAAATGGCTCAAGCTGCAGAGGAAAGACAGAGCAAGGGCAGAGGAAAGATTAGTGGGCAGCCTATATGCACTGTCTGGAGGAATGATTAAGATTGGATTGGGAAAACTGGATAATAAGCTGCACATGACTCGGGAATAGCTTCCTCTTGCACTTCATCATAATACAACTTACATTTAATGTAACTGTAAGCATTCAGTTACATTACATGTAGGTTACATGTAGGTTTTCAGACGTGTGTGCACTGTATGCAGAAACTGCAGGCATGTATGCGCAAAGGTTTCACACAGGCGGTTAACAGAAGCATGGTATTTCCTACTGGAAAGAACTGACTGCAGAAGCAAGTCACTAAAAGACGTGATTACTTATTCGGTGATAATGTGCACTGAGATGAAACACTTAGGAAGTAAGAGGAAAAAAATGTCACACAACTAAACTCTGACATGCACCCCAATTAGACGTTGTACCTATTATTAGAAGTTCTAACAAATTCCTGATTTAGTTCCTGCTGCCAAAAAATGTGCGTGACATTCATATTGGATACATTAAGAAGTTGCTGCAATTATGGAGACCTCTGGAAATTGTTTAAGGGAACATATTGTCACAACCATTTTACCCCATTGCTTTTTCTTGCCTTAATGCAAATGCTTGTCTCAATGCTTGTCTTATGTGCAAATATTGTGTCCTTGGGTATCCACATTGTATTCTTTTTTCTTGTAATTATTTGCATCAGTGTTGAAAACTGTAATTCATTAGCAAATCATTTTTGGGTAAATTGTGGTTATATTCTTTATGTTGAAAGAATGTTGTCTGTGTCTGTGAGTGTTTCATGATTCTATAACATAAAATAACTGTATTTTTAATGTCATTGATTTTATATGTAAATGCTATTCATTTCAACCTAATAGGTTATACCGATACACCACATCCTCCTAAATGAAACATTTCACTCTGGGACTGAATTTGCACTATATTCGTAATTACACATATTTTGAATAATCACTGAATTACAAAAACAAAGACCAGTTGTCCCCTGTAACCATACTTACAAATGAATTTGAATAATTGAAAAAAAATCAGCAATGAAATTAATTGAATTAAAAGACCAAATATTGCTGCAAGGCCTTTTGTCGTCTCCAGCTGAACGGTGAGCACAACACAATTCGACTGATAGTGTGATACAGTGTCTGTCCTTCTAAAGGGCATTATTTATGTTGCTGGCAAACTGAATCCTTCTAAACTGACACACTCCTGCCCTGTCAGCTATTCTGCTCATAAATTAAAATAGCTGCAAAAAGCTTATGTCCTATTTAACCTCTTGCATCCTGCAGCTCCTGGAAGTACCGCAAACAGCACTGTGCATGCAGAAGTGTCTTTTTTCAGTCTGGTCGCCAGGTGAATGAAGAGCTAAACAGATTTTATGCCTGTGATCCAATGAGGCAGTACAACACTTTTTATTGGTCCATTTACACTGAAATTGACAGCAATATAGAAATAGTCAACACTTTCACAAAATGCATACACAATGTACATGACTACACATAACATTTGACAGTACATTTCTACAATACACAGTACAGTGGCTACTGTCTCCCCCCTTGTGTGCTGAGTCTTATAGTTCATATATTAGCTATAGTTCATTACATTAGCTGCAGACCCGGTCTCTGAGTGAAAACATCTTGCTAATGTTTGTCTGGTACACTAAACAACTGAGAATGAAATAAATAAAGTGTATCATTATTAATAGCGTAATTCTGTAGAAAATACTCAATGAGCATTAACAAAAAATAAGGAATTAGCTCATTTGGTTCCATGTCATTTTATATATACATTTTTTTCCAGAATCACAACAATTACGTTCATATTGTGGGCATGACTGGAAAACACAAGGAACATGTGTGTGTGTGTGTTAATATGAGCATGGTAAATGTTAAATGTGTATTTTGAGGATCCGTAATTTCCACTTTCCCTCTTTGCGACAGCAGATCAATTCTGTCAGCTTTATTTGAAATCGGATAACTGTAATTGCCATTGTCTGTCTGTGTGTGTGTGTGTGTGTGTGTGTGTGTGTGTGTGTGTGTGAAGAATAAGCTTAAGCAAACCAGCCATTGGATAATGATAGACATCTGTCTAAAATTAGTCATGCTTAAAAACAGATGAGTAGTTTCTGCAGAGTTAATTGAGAGGTTTGTTTGAATCATGTCCTGGTGGTTGGTTCATTTTGTGATATTTTTGTGAGTGGTGCTTCAACACCATCATAAGAACTGAAATGCCTTGTAAATCCTTGTAAATGTTCATATAGCTTTGTTTCTAGGACACCGGACAAACATTTCTTTGACCATGTCTGAATCAAGAAACCAGAACAGGGTCGAGAACAGGATCAGAACAGGGTCGATTCCACCCACAAGCCTCTGGGATCAAATAGTCGGTGAAATGGAGAGAGGAACACAATATAGTTCCATGAATATTTATAATATTTTTGGAAAAAAAACTGCATGTTCCCAAGAGAAATGCATCGCACATCTCTAACAATATACCTCCTTATAGTATGTTAAACTCCCAGCCTCAAAATTGTCAAATTAATGTTCTCAATATCCAGATGGTAGGTTTCCTTTTTAATACTGTTCTGTTTTAGAGGATGTATTTTTAAATAAATAAATCTATTGAAAATTTGGAAATTATTGCTGTTCTTGTATCTGCAATATATTCTTAGGCTGAACAATCTGTTTTAATATATTACAGTATATTTCATTTTTGCATGGGCGTATTGTATTTTATTTAGTAATGACTATTTCCATTTTGTTGATGTGGGTACTGAATATAATTGCAGGATTGGCAATTTTCCTCAGATAAAACATATGTTTTAAATTCTAAAAATGAACTTGCTTAACACCTGTTACCAAATGCAGTTGTCTTGCCGTGACAAGTGCATGTCATTGGGAAGTATTACCACAGAAGAGAATATTAATAATAAACAGTGTTAAAAACCATTGTCATGTTTGTTTTGCCTTCTACAGAGTAGCTTGTGGCAAACACATTGTTGAAATTGCCATTTTATAAAGCAATTTATCTGACTGATATGGTCATTTCAAGGAGTCAGGAGACAGTTTTAGTCTAACATTCTCCAGAGGTAGAGGATTCATCAACCTGTGGACTGTGTGCCCAGTACTACAATGAAAAATTTGTGCAGTTAGCAGTGAGCTAAATGTCATGTTTTTGGGAGTTACTCACCCAAACACATTGAATCAGGTGTGGTATGTTCACTCCTCACAGGTTCTTATGCCATACTCCAAGGTCCTGGAGACACTCAGCAGGCTAGAAACGAGGCTAAAACATTCTATTGACATTTTGGCCAAACCGAATCACAGAGACAGCAGAGCTTTTCATCTCCAAGTGCCTGCAACAAGATATCTCTGAATGAGCTCCCTACCATCAATACCGTGTTCATAAAAAGCATCGGCTTTCAATAAATTGCCATGAAGTCCGCAGGGAGGGCAAAAGACCCACTTTCTAAACGAATGCAATATTTTGATCGTTTATGCTGCCAGGTGTATCCCGTAACCCTTCGAAATGCAGGCCTGTCGATTCGATGTCATTTTTCAGCTTTGTCCAATGTCATTACAGTTCCATACCTTGCTGACTGCTGTAGCAGGTTGCAGTCCCACAGCCTACCGCAGTAATTATTTCTCAGTTGTAACAAGTATTTCCATTTTCCAAGCGTTCAGCTACCTTTTTAATCTTCCTAAATAAATTAAGGAATCCAAAAAAAACGTTTGCTCTCTCTCATATATTAAATCATTCTGAAACCATTAATTGCCTAATTTTTACTTTCACTATTTTAGGTACAGAAATGTATCATTTAATTGCATTTTAAATTAATCTGTCTGGTTTCTTCTGTCTGATTTATTCAGTCTGGTTGATGTGCCTGTGTGCACACTATATATATATATATATATATATATATATATATATATATATATATATATATATACATATATATAATTTACATTTTTACTGAATTCACTTGCTTTCAGAACAGTAACGTGCAGTAAATGCTGTATATTTTATGAGTGTAACACTTTACTAACAAATAAATAATTTTTTTATCAATTATACGGTGAAGACATACAGAGGCATTGTGCACTACTATGTTCCAAACGAAGACAGCTCTGTTTCAGATATCTGTCAAGAAATCTATTGCTTCAAAAGGCAAAACACATGCTGGCAGTCTAAATGATCCTAGAGTCTGCTTATTAAGTGACAAAAAAGGGCAGTCCCTTAAAGAGCTGGGTGAGAGCATTGACACTACATTGAAATTCTACACTACACTACTCTCTTGGCTGAGCCGCGTGATGCCATTGATCACTATTGGCACAGGAGGGTTGGCTTTCTCAGCAGGAATTACTACATGCTCTCTTTTACTGAGTGATCCTCAGTTCTTCAGCGGTGTGCCTTTGGCAACAAGATTCAGATATCCCATAATTTCATGTAAGAAGTACAGCATTGAAGCGATGAATTGCCATGTGGCCATTTCTGGCCATTATTAAATTCTCTTAGGATTGCATGACCAGGCCAATACCTTTATCAGGTAGTTCCATTAGCAGTTAGACTGATCATTCCTCCACAGTGAATGATAGATTTTTGGCCTCAGTTATCATGAGTGCCATTTCAACCAAATGACCCCCAAGTTAACATGCGCACCAATGCTTGTAATGTGCTCTTCAGGGTGCCATTCCTCATGTTCTCAGTATGCTGAACGTATTGATATTTGCACAATGCCATTGACATCTTAATCTTTTTGTTTCCCAAATCGATCAGAGCCAGGGGTTATGCCGCCAACAGAGGAAGGCAAAAATTGCAGAGGAAAGCCACTTTTCAGAGAGATGGATGGCTTCCGTGTTCTCAAGCAGAGCAGTCAGTCAAGGAGTGACTGATACTGTGGGGCTAACATTCGGAAGTCGCGCACCTCTATCCCCGGGTGCCCACGTCCCCTTCAACCTTCGAGGGGTGGGGGGCACTGTCCCGATAAAGGCCTGGCTCCTGCACTGTGCAGCGTGTCCTGTCTCCTCCGCGTCTGCTGGGGCCTCTTGGGTGACAGTGTTACCTGAGAGCTTGCGGCTCAAAGCCAGGCTTCCTCCTGACTGACTGGCTGCCTGCTTCACCCCCCCAGCTCCTGAACCACCCCCCCCCCCCCAAGCCTACTCGATTAGCATCGATTGCCTAACAGCGACACAATGTCCCAAGGAGAAGAAACGGATACACCTCGTTGCCTCCAACAATCCCTCTACCCCTGTTGGGACAGGGCGTGCGTAAATTAATAGTGTGCTTGCAGCCACTAGATATTGTTAATGTATTTGCTATTGATGGAGTGAGATAACGTGAGTACCTTCAGCCTTACTTAACACAAAACATAAATCCTCTAAGGCCAGGCTGATGTATGAATCAGCTGGACCAGCAGAATCCACCACAGGCTTTTAAGCAAGTGTAGGTTTCCACAGGACCGCTTATTGGCCACCTTTGTTCGTTCCCTCCTTTTGTACAGACAGACAGCCTCAGTCTGCCAAAAAAAAGTAATTTCCTGTAGCTGAAATCAGGGTTATGCATTTTTTTCTGAATGAGATGTAAATTTTGAAATCATTTCCATATGTTCTATCTGTTGTTCCCCCTGTTGTTGTTTTTTTTGCTTCTTCTTCCTTTTCACTTCACTAGTGTACTTCCTGCCTTGGCATCAATCTTTGACCGTAAAAAGATGAGTCAGGTCTATTCTGAGTCCTCCTCTGTAGAGAATGGCTTTGATGCTCTCCAACTCAGTTATGTTCATTTCAGTGACATTTCAGTGGGTTTTTCCAAATAGGCTCTATTCAGTTGTTAAAATGAAGAACAGTAGGCATTTCAGACAAGTTTTGCATCTGCTTTCAGTTCATTTCATAGTATCTTCAAATTAAGACCTTGTTGAGAGAATTGGGGAAAAAAACGCTAAGCTAAGAAGCTAAGAAATTAACAATACTTTGCACTCTTTTAGATACAACCATATGGCACAATGGGCAACATAAGCAGCACCAGCCAAGCATGTAATTCACGTAAATTTTCATAACATACATAAAGAAAAACTCATTCCTGCTGCTTAGTCATGCTGCCGCTGATGTGCTAATGCCTACCTGCTTGGACGTGCGCAGATCTGTAAGTGTAGGCAGTGATCTGCACCGCCGCACCAGGAAATCAGTCCTCTGCTGAAAACAATTACCGGCTATGCCATCTGGCAATGAAATCAATCTCCCCAAGTTCCATTTTTCTAACATCTGAAACTGGCAAGTGTTGATTTTTTTTATTTATTTTTTCCTCCTGATGAGATTCTATGTGGAGGTTCCGGCCCAGTGTGGTTCGTTGAAAATTAAAGGTGGTCATTACTTGCACTGACTGGAAAGGATAGGGATGTTCCCCCAGCCTGTGCTCTTAATTGTGCCATGCGATTGTCCCCCAGGTTACCCGCTTAATGAAATGCCTCCGCTTCAGCCTCAGCTTCGTGCAACAGGGCTGTCGTGTATGCCCCAGGTGGCTGGTGTGCACTGTTAGTGGCTGATGTGAGAGAATATACAGGGACGTGTGGAGGAAAAAAAATGACAGGTCCACAAAAGGCAATGTAATTACTAAAAAAGCAACAGAACAAACAGGAATTGCACAGAGGGAACAGTTTACTTATATTAAATCTGACATGAAGCTGAACATTATGAAAAATTAGAACATGCAGAACACTGTGATTGTACACCAGGTGTTATTCAGGTAACCCTCCCACACACACACACACACACACACACACACAGTAACAGATTCTGAGATTATTTAAATGTGCTACATAAACGCACACATGTGTTGTTGTTATTGTCACTAATTCATTCTCCCTGACGTTACTAATTTCTTTTGGTGTATCCCAATTACCCATGGTGATAAAAAGACAGGGATGAGGATGTTTGTAAAGTGATACAGCATCAGATAGAAGTGTAGCAGTGGTTATTCCTATAGTGGAGACAGCATAAGATGTAACCACTGCGTTGGTGTAGTGAGTCTTGACTGAATGGTGATTGTTACTGTGCATGTGGTCTGAAACCCACCAGAGCCCTTCAGGAGTTTAAGAACTTTCTCCAAACAGCCATTTTTGATAAGGGCAATGGAGCTTGTAGGAATTTACAGTGGGAAAAAAGGAGCAGGAGCGGCAGGCTCATGCACAAGAGGGTGATTAATCATTCTTCACTGAGACTCGAATACAGGCTCTTAGCACCTGTAAATCTGCGTGTTTCCTGCTGATCTCCCTGCAATGGACTGTGTTAAACATCAGATGTTTTGTTTGGCATTAATGTTGTCTCAGCATCAAAACAAGACAGTATCTTAATAGTTCTCATCATGGGCTTTGCTGCATAAAAAGATTAGTTTTCAATAGCCATGTGAAACTTGACACCCTGGTCAAGACATCTTTGTGAGCATCACAGTTGATGCTTCCTTTTAATGCTGTTATATTTTGAAACATGAAAGATGAGAAGATAGATTACCATGACAATTTGAGTCTTGGCTAATTGCTTGACAGACTATCTTAGAATATCTGTGTTATGTACATTGGTACAGACTTACACGACCCAGATGTATGACATAATCGTGTGCTATTTCAGTTTGGCAGTCAAAGAAATATTTCAAACTTCTTTGTTACTTTAGATCAGTAAGTAGTTATGAAAATGGCGTAGGTGTTTTCATCTCTTACAGATCTTTGTGATTAAAGTAAAATGTAGAAGTTGATGGTTTTCCCCTGTATTTGTACCATATTCTAAAAAAATCAAATTTGCTTCTCTTTTCATGTAGACCTGTTATTATACATGACTTGGCAGTGCCCGATTCTGTTCGGAATTATAATTATCCACACCAGGTTGTCAGAATAGATTAAAAAGAACAGGCCCATAGCAATAGCAGTGATTCCCGATTGGGTGCATTACTAACAATCTGAATGGATTACAATATTGAGGACAAGATCCCAATGTGGAATAATATCGGCTTTAGGTTGGGATAAAGATATAGATGGATATATTGTACAAGATGAGACAATGAAGATGGGATATCACACAGTATGATTTCCTCACATATTCACCCCCATTAGATTGAGATGATATTTTAGCTCCCTTGCTGCAGGTCCCTTCTATTTAATTTGAAGCAAAAATCCAATCAGTTATTCAATCGCTTGTGCTCAACATTTCTCTGCAAGCGTAACATATGATACACATATGCTGTGTTAAATTCAGCGTGTTCCTAGACGTGAGAACAGATTGGAAGTCCCTCACCACATCCTCCATTTTCTTTGTGAAAATTAAGCAGTGACAGCATAGACATCAGCTCAAAATGGTTAAGCGAATGTATTATTTTTATTATTATTATTATCAGTAGTAGTAGTATTACAGTAAGTTACATTTATTAGATGCACCAGGTTTATTAATTACATTTGAGCATGGAAGATGATAGTCTTGTAAAACACAAGCAGATGTCAGAGTAGCTGGGAAACACCTGTAAAGCCCTGCTGGCTGTTGTCCAGGTATAAATGTGGAACTGAGCTAAAACTGGGGATGAAGATGCCTGCTGTATATGGGCCTGACCACAAAGGAGCGTGTTTCAGTCTCTCAGCCAACATGAACTAAAATGAGGTATGTGAGGGTGATGGTGGTGACTAAGACAGATTAATTTATGTGACCAGTGTGTGTGTGTGTGTGTGTGTGTGTTTTACTGTGCATTTTTGTATGTTTTGTATATATGTACATATTTTATGTAATGTTTATGTGGGTCTGTCTGCAAGTTCAATTTTCCTATATGGGATAATGGAGACAAACACATTGAAATTGACTGAAGCTTTGTAGTGTTTCGCACATCATAAATTCACAACCTTCTTCTGAACCGAGCTGACATATATTAAATGAAGTTAGATTATTATTACATATAGAACCACAAAGCATCGATGATGTTCTTGTTTTCAGCCCAGCGAGCCTCTTCCCATCAGCCTTGGCGAAGATCATGTCGCTAACAGCATGGAGGTTGTCTTTGTTTCTGGATACTTAAGAGGAACAGTATCTTCTTTTTCATCTGAGGTCCTCAGGGACAGCGCTCAGCAATGCCAGCGGTCTGTTCTCTCAAAGGAATACACTGAGGACACTCAACAGAAATAAAAAAATATGAATTATGCAGTACCTTACAAACTGAAGAACAGTTCCAACAGAATTGTGATGGAGAGTGATCCTGTTACACAGATAGATTACATTATCAAACTCAACAAATAGAAACAAATATCCACAAGCATTACCTTGTTTCCTCTTCAATAATGCAGGCCTTACCAATAGCTAGTGAAATCAACAATGTGTGTGGATTGCTGACATCGGGTCATTTTAGACATGGAATTCTTTTTCCAATATGGCCCCTGTAATCAAAAACTGATTTCATGCAACGATCTCGAAATATTTCTGGGTGACATATTATTGAATTGCAGCGTTTCATGGAAGAGAGGGTTTGTCTCTGATTGATTGAGTGTCGTACTGCCTGCTTCCAAACGGTGAAGGACTTGTAAAGGTCAAGATTGTTTTCTTCTTCAGTTGAATGAGAGAGAATGTATAAGAAATGTGTGATATAAGAAATATCTGCTGAGGGGTAGTCACTTCGAAACTTTGCAAGCTTTAGAACGATCAAAGCCTTGCCTTATGAGAAGAAAAATAATAAGAACAGTATCCCACCTGACTGCCTAAGTCACTATAGTCACATTTTTTGCATTCTGTTAGACACATAACTAACAGTACATACGACTTAAAGAGAAGGAGAAAATATTCTAATGCAGTGCTTTGAAATCCTCTTCCACAGGAGTGGTTTCAGTTCAACTGAACTCAGTTATTAGGTTTATTGAACTTATAACTGAATATAGGTTTACATTTTTTGATTTCAGTACACCTTAGAGGTGTGCCTGTGCTATTAAAAAGATAAAAGTAAAGGCATTTCCTCGGGTTTTAGTGTTGACATCTGCCCTGTGAACTTTTTCCAACCCATTAGCTTTTGACAATTATGTGATTAATTGCCCTGCATCCTTTCACCATTAACAGAACAACCAAATGATGCTAATTACCTTTAAAATACTGTTATATGTCACTAAACTGAGGCAAAAAATAAAATAAAGAAAGGAATTTAAAAGGAATTCCTTTATTACTAGTGAATAACTGGCACATAGTGTGTAAAGTAATGTTTTAATTAACAGCAATTTTTAATTAAGAGCTCAGTCAAACCTAATTAATTGAGCTCAGCTGGAACAAAAACCAACATAAACTGTCCACTGGAAAAGGACCAGTCATGAGAAACTGTCCTAATAAGATATGAAGTGCTGCCTATATTGTCTGTATATTGTCTGTTAAGAAGATAAAAAAATGTAATAATTCCAGAACTCCCATCACACTATGATAATTTATTAGAAAATTTACCATTTACATTTTGTCTGTTAGTAGGTACACTTATATATCCTTATGCAGATCAACTTACAGAGAGTAGGCACAAAGTTCATATATATATAAAAACAATTGAACAGAAAAAATATATATTTGGGTGCATTTGCAGACCTTGTCTGGTAGAGCCAGCTGTGTGGTGGTTCAATACATTCATACTATTATTAGCTCTGCAGTTTTACCGAAGCTCTAATAAATAGCCACATTGTGTGAATTTCATAAAGCTTTTGTGATTCATTCAGCTGTTGCTGAGCAACATTATCTGCTCTGTAAGAGGCCTCAACCTCCCAAGCACTGAGTCACTTTTTGGGGCTTAAAAATCTCCTTATGCATTCATTTACGTGCGCACCCAAAGACTCTTAATACATGTCTAAGATGGATGAATGAATGGGAAGAAGACAGAAAATTGCTGTTACAGTATGCAGATGGCATTGTCTCATGCAAATGAACCAAGATAGCCCCTCGTTGTAATTAAAAAAAATTTCCAAATGACTGAGGGAAGTGACTCATAATGGTAAGTAATTGACAGAGTGGGAATGATATACGTTAATGTACAAATTAACAAAGGCATAATCACCAAAAAAAAGTAGCCAATTTAACACATGATATGTGGTTTTCAATCTTAAAGTCAAACTTATTCTCTCACTTGTTCTTTCTCACCCTCTAAACATTAAGATTCTATGATTGATGGACTTATATAACCATATTATGCTATATAATAACAATCTAAATTTACTGCAATCTTATATAACTTCAAAGTGGGTGTTTTGGGTAACATGTAGGCCTTTGTGGGAGGGTTATGTTTAGTGAGGGTGGCTGTCAGTTCACTGAGTAGGCAGACCAAACGTCCTAAGAGAACCACGCTTGCATCAATAAAATTTCATTTTAATGAACTCTCTGTAAACAGCACATACTTGTTTGGATCAAATCAAACTGCAGTAAAAGTATCAGGAATATCCCTCAGTATGCTTGCATACATAATTGTAATCACCTATGTGTGCCACCTTGTGAGGTCCAGGAAAGATCCACCACACAAATGTCAATACCTTTCCCAGTGGAAGTATTCAAAATAGAGGGTGTTTGCTGGTGAGCAGAGAGGCATACATTGCTGCCCCCTATGGGAGACAGAAGGTAAGGCAATTCTGTCATGAGACATTCAATCTGCTGAGCACACATCACAGGTATGGGAGAGTGGAGTATCAGTCAACGCTATGGTAATTCATGTGAGCGTTAACTTTGTCAGCAAACCTGAATTGATGTCACAGCCACAAGAAGGAACGAATGACAAGTTTCGCTCTGATACAGCAACGGTTCTCTGCCAGCATCCGAGCTGCAAAAAAAGAGCAAAAAAACTGACTCGGAGAGAATATGTGGAGTGATGTTAAAATGTTATGATGAAACATCATCCTAGAAAAGGAGACGGTGTATTTCAGAACAGATCTTCAGCTAAAGCCTTTGAATCTTTAAGGAATCTGTGCTCTCCTGTTCTACTTTCACACCGGGAGCCAACTTTATGAAGGTGGTGGGGTTAGTAGGATAACTTTAAGGCTTAATCTTAAATGTCAGACATTTCGTGTGTCACGGAACTTGTTAATAACGAGTCACAACATTTCCATGGCAACTTATCCCAGAACATCAAATCAGCTTCAGAACAGGCTAACTCTCAAACGTTATCCAAACTTTCACCCTAGAAAGTGCATTGTAAACTATAAAAGTGTGCTCTCCCTAACAAATCCCCTATTTAATAAAGAAAATGTGAAGGCAACTCATGCTTTACATAAATGTAATCAACATGATAATTCTACAAAAGTTATAAAATACAAGCATCTTGCATGTAGATAACAATTAGAAGAAGGCAGGGCAACAAATATGAAGAAAAAACCTTATTATTTTGATGTATGCATGTAATTTTTAAAATATATGGCAGTAGGACATACTTATTTTGAGTAAATAGTTATAGTTCTTCTTAAAAGTATCTAATTGTGGATTTATTTGAAAAATGATATTGATATTGTAACACATAATTAAGACTTGCCGATTCCATTAAAATGATGAGCTGAAGTATAACTTATTTTTGTCATAAAATTATTTGTAAAAATGACTGAATATGCACTCAGTAATTACTTGAAATGGAAGGCCAAAAAAACAGATGAACACATGAACTGCTTTCTTGCCGCTACTGCACATCCCCTTCTGCCGCTGCATAAGTCAGACAGGTCTTTCTGGACATGCCTGCGCATTTCATGGCACCTGTGTGAAATGTTTGTATGTGAAAATGGGCCCCTGAGGACTCACAGAGCCTTCCTATCAGCCAGACAGGAGAAACACACGCTTTCTTTCCCATCTTCAGAATGATAGCGTCTTAGGTATACAGCTGCATTACTGCTTCTCTTAATTTTTGTTGAATCTATGTGCATCCATTCACATTGCATACCTTTATACTCTTTGTTAATATCATTTTAACAAAGATTCACACAATAATATAAAAATTGAATTGGTGGGGTTTCCCAAGGGAAGAAATTGTTGGCACCTTATTACAATAGCAGTTAACAAGCTAAAACTTTGGTTAAAGGTACAATACACCATGCGCAAGTAGTGGAATTCTCATCAGTCATTAGCAAGTCATCAGAAAACACGAGCTGCTAATTTGTCAGTAGTGCAGGTTGAACATAAATTGAAAGAGATGTTTTGCCACCATATCTAGCTAATTTGGCTAACCAGCCAGCTGGCTGGTTCCTTAGAGTGCATCTTTCTCACATTTCTACCCTGAAATGATGCCAAAAAACACAGAAGTCTGGACCTTGATTAATAGTTTGGTTTACTCTCTCAATTTGCAAATTAATAAAGTTAGCTGGTTGGTAAAATTCCAGAAGCATTAAAAACTGCAAAACTGATCAGTAGATGAATGCAGAACTTAAACACAAACAGATAAACTAGAACTCTTTTGTCCAATATTTACTACTACAACCAAGTCAGCAGAAGCAGGTGTGGCTCACATTTGCCTGCTAAATTCTTCTAAATACCCTGAAAGCTGTTGAGAATTGAACACATTTGCATGACTAGTTGTTTATTTCAAATGTCTTTAAATCATTTTAACACTGAAATGACTTTGTCAGCTTCAAAAAATGCAAAGATATTTGGCCAACTACTTAGCTTTGTTTTTTATGTATCCTGTCATTTTTAACTACATACAGCACAGCCGAGATTGTCTTATTGTTTTCAAAGGTGATGGTCTGTTTCTTAGCTAACTTTGCAATGAATATACAGTAGCGCTGTGAACACTATTTGTTGTTTGAGGATTGCACAGTTGCAAAAGTTATCATCATTTAAAAAATATTGGATTACAGCTGACATGCTTTGAAAGCACTACAGTATGATAATAATCAATGATGACACTCTGGTAGCACACTGTGATTAATGAAAGCATATAAGGTTTTAACACAAATATGGGGAGTTATAAGATTTTTTAAAGATAGATTTAGAGATGACTGAATACATTATGAAACATCAGTGTGTTCACTTCAACATCAGATTCGTACTTGAACAGCTTGTCCTCTCCATCTTTGTAGGCATGTGCTATTTTTTAACAATGGCTTAGTGATTACAAATAGCTTAACAGCGATGCTCCCTTTTGAAAAATTGAAATTGATTGACCTACAATGTCAATGTCGAGCTTAAGTGCACTGCGGATCAAATCAAACACAAAAAATTGATTTGAGCTAGATTTGATTTTCCTGTGTTGCCAGGGGGGTCTCATTGATACAGTGAGCTGTGGTTTTGCTCACACTGAGGAACCTATTTCTTAATTTCTGTCTTTTTTCCCCCCATATACTCGAAATTGAATTCCCCAAAGGCACTCATGAATATAAAATTGTACCCCCTAATGTTCCGTTGCAATTCATTCTTGAAAGAGCAGGTCAAGGGTATTGTTAGGAGACAATGACAGTAGATCATTGACTGTAACATCCTTTAATTTCACAGACAGGACAGCAATGCGGCACTGAGTTTTGGTCAGAGGTGGGCTGGGTCAAGCAAAAAGACGCTTCCTCTATTGCATGTATCCTATGATGACATTGAAGGAAGTGAGTGTTAAAATAAGCTCTTCGTGCAAAATAGAGCTGGCACCAGTCAAGATCATATTTCACTTCCCTGTGTATTTGATATCCCTGAGGAGTAACACGCAGTGTTTTCTCCAGCCACTCCACAGTGCAAAACCCCCACATATTTTCCACTCCAGGTGTTTTCATGGTATTATTTACATCCTCAAGATGTGTGTAAAATCCATGGCTTCTATATCTGCTGGGCTTTCCCTATAAAATGCATCTTGCAGCATTAAAAGGACATTTGAAGTCTTGTCCTGCAAATGTCTTTTGACACTGATTTGATGAAGAGTTACCCGCTATAGCACTGACAAGGAGATGAAAGCTCAAACATTGCCAAACTGAGAGGAGAAAGAAATAAGAACGACAAAAAAATCACCCATCAGGCCACGGCTCTTTAGCGAAGTTCAGCAACGAAAGGTCGAAACAAACACTTCTTCCTGGAAACAGAAGTAGGATAACAGGCAGAGCCAATCAGGTATGATTGCTGAGAGCTACGAAGGTTGGGATCACGCACCTGAAGTCTGGCTGCGCTGTCGGGTTGTTAGCAGACCAACAGGCCGGACGATAAACATCAATCCCTGACAACTGCTGGGGGGGGGGCAACGTAATGACGCCTAGAATGAATGAAGTACCCCAGCGTGCTGTGAAGGCCGAGCTCACTGCACCGTAGAGAGAGGGAAAGAAATTGTCAAAGATTTTTCTTTCCTTTTTTTAAGAAAATGAATTGTATGAGACGCCAGCACTCAGTATCACAGACATGGCTGCAAAGGATGGCCATTGAGCTTGTGTTCAGTCAGATCGATGTGGTGATGTAAGGATTTTCCACAAAATTCTTATTTATTTTTAAAGAATTCATTCATTGCGGTTGGATGAATAACCCACTGTTTCCTTTGACTTCTGTTCCATCCAGGCATTTCCAGGTAGCTCTTAAGTTGGAGTGCTTTTGTGGGATGCCATTATCACAAGAGGCTGTGCTTCAAGTGAGTAACTAAATCTCCTGCCCTTAGCGTCGCTTAACCTCTCCTTAAAAGGTCAGCCTGAATAATCAAACGCCCATCTCATCCAGCCATGCTGGTAAACAGAGGCCTTGCTAACAGGACACTCAGAGGTTCTGTTGTTTGAAAGTAGATGGATGCACTGGCAATCTGGATGTTTTCTCCTGGTGCAAGGCAGAAGATTAAAACATAAATAGCTTGCATGCATCATGGAAGAATACCAGTGGGAACTGTGTTTTAGGCATGTTTGTCATCATTTAATTTGAAGAAAATGTTGACAATCTGTTAGTGATATTCCAATGATTAGACTCATTGATACTGAGAAAAGAATCCTTTTTCTTGTTGATGTTAGGTTTTTCGCTCAAAATGTATAAATCTAATAAAATAATAATAATAATAATAATAATAATAATAATAACAAACACTTGAAGGCAATTCCTCGTCCTCCTATTTTGGTGGTGTAGCATTTTATTACGACGAAGGTTGTGGAGCAACTCCAAAACGTTATGTAAACCTCAGATGTATACTCTGATTGGTCAGGAGCCTAGAATCTGAGACACCAACAAAGAGCAAGGGGAGCGTGTATTATTCAGATAGCGTGAATGATAACAGAAAAAAAAAACGTGGAGTGTTCGACAACAGAACTGGCGTAATGTGTCAGCACAGTCTGCACGTCATACTAAAAGCACTCTGCTACTGTTGCAGCGGATAGCGATACTGTATTTAGAGAGTGCCGCAAGTGTTGGCGTGCTGGCACCCTCTTGTGGCAGCAATCAGGAACAGCCGATAACCAAGATTATCACCTTTGACAGGGCATTTCCACGTCAGAATCCGGATTTTCCCTGATCAATTGTTTGAACAACAGGAACAGCCTGTCTTTAAACAGGAGGAAGAGCAAGTCTGATTTTTACAGTAACCGAATGCTATATGATGGTTTTTTATTAACTGTGGAGGTAATTGCACGTTTGATAAAGCGAGAAACAGGTAAAAACCTCAGTATCGTTTACAATAGTAATTTTTGGAGGCCTTTATCACAGTGTCCATTGCAACATTCCATGAGGAGCTCTAGAAAACATACCTTATGTTCTACCTACTGCAGGTGGCTTTTTCTTTCTTTTTTGATCTCCACGTCATTCATCACACCACTTTCAACTCCCATGATTCCTAATTCCCAAAGTAGATCAGTGTTCACGAGGAATGGAAATAGCAGCGGTTCGTAACAGATCAAGCAACTCTAGAGCAAATCGTTGACGTTAACTGGTGTTACGAGCTATGCGTAAACATTTTCTTGGCATTTCAACGTAATTACGGCGACGGTACAACAATGGTTTGCTGTAATCTACGGCTCAGGGGCAAAATGAAGTAATGAACCACCCATGGTAGAGCAGTGCATGACTGCGAAACAGTTCCTTTTCTTTCAGTTCTCTGTGCATTACGTAAAAGGCAGTCATTAAGAGGACGACTCACAATCCTATGATGCAAAAACAAAATTCGCTTTAATTCGTAAATCAAATGCAGCAAAAAGCCTAAATCTGGGGTACTGAATCATCCCTTAGACTTTTTGTTCTCTAAATTAATGTATCCAGTTTGATTTTTTTTCGTTTTGTTTTGTTTACATACAGAACATTCTATTGACTGTGGCACATTGCCACTAGCTATATTCGAACTTTTACATGCAAATGAGCCTTAAAACTCCACAAAGGCCTAAAACAGTGGATTATTTCGCACGAAATTATTTTGCACCCTGCCTTTGGTGGACATTTTACAATGAAGCCATAGACCGGGCTCTCGGGTGGTTAATCGCTGTATTTTGCTTGCATCTAATTGGACAATCGATTTTTATAAATTATGGACAAAGAGCCAGTTTCAGTCATGCATGATGGGTCCAGTCACTGTCAGCTGTTCACGTGTCTGTCAGATATGTCTAGTTGGATATGTATAAAGCAATTCAGAACTTAATGCATACTAATTACGCATTCTTCAGTTTCTCTTACTAATTACATGGTTAACCACCAACACGCCCTTGAGATAGCTGTAACCAGTTTTGGACACATATCTAGGCAATGACTTTGGATCCCCGATGTTTACACAGAAATCAAGTTCTCCTTTTCACACCTCTCAACAAATCAGAGGTAAGTGTGTGTCGTGCGTGGCGAAAAAAGCAACCTGCTGAAATCCAGTCGATTGGTTATCGAACTCAAAGTGGACGGGTTCACTTTTATTAAATATGACTGGATGTTGCTACAGTCAATCTAATGAAAGAGGTGGATCTTCAGTGTTTTTCGTCTCCTCTGAGTGGCAATTTTCTCTGACATAGGCATGCGGCAGGAGGAGTTCTGTTTCCATGACAATGACGTCAATATCAGTGTCAGGTAACTAAAGGTCAAACTAAAGACAAGAGAGACGGAAGGAAACAGGAACAGAATGGCGGAGAAGGAGTCTGAAAACTGGGTAGTCAAACACGGAGAAAATGATAATCAGTAGCACAGAAGTGGTGTAGACATGATGTAATTTGCCTGAATTATTTGGGATAAGGAGGTGGAAGTCGCGGTAAGGATTCGGCGAAGTATTGCAGCCTCGTTTTGTAGATTTAGCTAGCAAGCTAGCTAACATTAGATTTGCGAATGCTATTGCTAGCTAGCTAACTATGGGTATCCGAAAAGCGTCAAATTAGATCTCGGGACTTTCAAAGAGCTTAGTTAGCTCGCTACTTTGTTGCACTTATTTAGTTAGCTGGCTAGTTTTAGCCAACCAGCAAAATACAGTTCACCATTAACATATGAGCCATCTTTGTATCTGGTGCTTTGAAACTGGTGTTGTATTTCGGCAACTAGCTAGCTACTAGTTAGGTAGCTAGCTAACAAGTTTTCTGGCACACGTATTCAGTGCTAGTTCCGTACAGATAACTGGACTTACTAACGTAGATTAGTCACCATTATCAGCGTGACATTTTGCCTCCACTTTGTTGTTGAGTGGCAACGACCTTAGCTAGCTCGCTAGTTGGGTAGCTAGTCAGCCACTTATTCCAAAGTTTGATGTTGTCTTTAAATTAAAGCAAGGTCGCGAAATGCTTGGCTACCGAACTGATTGTTCATTTGAAGCATTAGCACAGTTGACTGAATTAGAAAATTTAGCTGGGTAGCTCCAAGATTAGCTGGACTGCAGGCAAAGTAGCATGTTAGCCACGTCCAGTGTGTTTTCTAAATGCAGCGACCTTGATTTTTCGACACAAGATAAGATGGTTAGAAAGATTGCTAAAGTAGCTAAATAGGTAGCTATCAAATTCATCAGATTGCTAGCTAACAGAATGGTTTGTATTATGTTATTAGCTGGCTGGCTAAATAAAACGAAGTTGCAGCCAGCTATCTAGGCTAGCTGTTTCAGCTAAAATAACAATCATTAAAAAATGTTTAGCTAACAGCTAATGCTTGTTTCAATTTGTTGTTCTTATACTGTCTTCTCAGTTGGCTGCATAACTAGCTAGATATTCTGAATGCGTGGTGGCTCGCATGCTCATTTTCCTCTGTGACATTCACCTTTGAACATAGCTACATATGCTATGTAGAAACGGGCGAGCATGCCGGTATACCAGTGTTTCTGTGTTTTTTATTTATTTATTTTGTGCACAGATACAGGCACAGGGCAATGCACTTATAGTAAGATGCAGATCATTTATTTATAACCGCTTACCTAGTCAGCCAGCTAGCTACGTTCATAGTTCGAGCAAGGACAATGTCACTCCAACTTCAATGTCGAATAAATATTTGATTACATTTCTCGACCGACTTTGCAAGCCATGCATCTATCGACAAGCGCGCTCATACTGCCCTGTGAAGCAGAACTGGAACTCACAACCCAGTGTTGTATTAACTCCCTGAATATTGCCAGTATTGATCGGTTGATTTAGTTTGTAACCAAAGGTCAGATAAGGACATTTAGATGTTTTAATTAGTTTTCACTTCTGCAGCAATTCCTGTTTATGAAGATGTAAGAAATTGACATTTTTTAACTGTTGAGAAGTAGCAAACGAGCTGGAGCTGGCGTGGAATAGTGCTCGAGTAACATCCATTTTTCACTACTACTCAGCTGTGTCGTTCAATTACATTATGGTGCTGATGTCTCAATAGTATGATCCTTACGCATTGGGGCAGAAGGTCAGGAGTTGAGCTTTTTTTTCCGAGGAGCCATTTCACCGCCCAGTCACCTTGCATTGTGTAGAAGTCCAGGCGACGCGAGGGTCTGCGCTTTTGGACACGGAATCAAATTAATACCCCATCTGCTCGGTGGGCGCTGCAGAATTTGCTTGTTGAAGAACAACGGTTCGGTTGACCCCCTGTGACCTGGCTCAAGTCCGTACAAAGGCCCCCACCCAACAGCTGCATAAGCACAAAGACTGGAAAACGGGGTAGCCCGGAATAGCTCTTCATTGAGCCGGTCACTCTTCCCTGTCCCGACCGCAGATTATGCATTATGCTAATAATTGAACTTGCCCCCTTCCATTGGTTAATTGTCTTGCTCTGTGACCGCTGCAACTCTTACGCTAGCTGCCTGGAAATACTCAGGCTTTATGGCTTAGAGAAATGGGCTCAATGTTGGAAAAGTTGGTATCGTATGGATTCCGCAGGATGTATGAGATGCACCGTGATCAGAAGGATAAGTTCTACAATTTCTGTTGATTCTAGTTGGTATTTTTTATGTAGTTTATGGGCTAGTTGTCATACTTTGAAATGCAGTAAAATACTCGCTAGTGATAAGTGTTTAGTGATAAGTTCGATAGTTTCGCCATTGCATGTAGTGTAAATAGTAGTTTAGGCTACTCCTCAGATGGCTGCGTAAGAGTGCGGTCATGTGATTGGTGTCTCAGTGAAAAGCGTTTTATTTGCACTACAACGTAAAGCAGTTTAGAATTGAGGTATGCAGACAGGACAGATAAAGATGTTGGTTGGAATCCCCAGTTTATACAATTGGTAATGTTTTTTGTTAATTCGTATTGTTTATGCTTCTGTCGATTAGCGCATGTTTTAACGTGCTCTTTCTTCAACTAATGTTGGCGTTTGTTTACTTGCGCATTCCGGTACGGGTGGGAGACTCTGATTCCCCTTATAATTGCTAACTTGCAGCTGCTGTCAGTGACCGTGTGACAGGCCTTGTAGGAAAATAAGCCACTGATATTTTGAGATGACACAAGTAATTGTTCACAGAAGTTAAGTGTTAAAATATTTAATGCTTTCGCATTGCAATCTGTTGTAATCAGTATACGCTGTTTTCTTCTTTGCACAGAGTAACTCAGTGACTTCCAAAGTAACGTTTTCCCACAAGTTACTGGCCTAATGACAAACTAATGTATGTCTGTTTACCTGTAGTATTACACTACATTTTTTAGAGGGGAGAAAGAAGACCATATCCTTTATCTGTGGATTGTTGAGGTCAGCAGGTTGCATTTTTAACATTTATTTGTGAATATGTGTTGGAAAACGTGTTTCAAATTTCTTGCCTAATATTAGCTTCAACTTGACTTGAGAAATATAAATTTAGATTAACAAAAATAATATCCAAAATGGACTTTCTTTGTAGTGAAACATCACTCATATTTTGTAACTTTAACTGGAGAGGTAGTAGAAAGTGAGACAAAAGATTACTCATTTTCATTTGTAGTACTATGTTTAGCATTGCAGATCAGACAGCCATAAGTGGTTAGCAGAGTTCCTTTTGACAAATGTCTAATACATCTGTGCAGAGTGTAGGCCTAACAGTGTTTAAACTCAGGAATTTAACATTCAGTAGTGCACCAGACCACTACCAGTTCATACAAGCAATTAAAACCTCTAAATAAGGTGCACTATCTTTGTTTTCATTCACTGGCAGCTCTAGTGGGTAATGTCATGCTGTCCAGAGGTTTATAATTTTGTTCTTATATTAGTGTATGTATACTAGTATTTAGTATTTCATGTTTGTCAGCACTTTGTCAAGTTCAATTGTAAAGAAAATTTGCTATAACAGATGAATTTGTTTGGAATTTAAATGCAGTATGTGTACTTGGTTATTATATTTTTGGAGTTAGGCTCATATTCCAGAATTCTGAGTAATTGACCATTTTATGAATTAAAGACGACTGTGTGCTCATTATCAGTAAACATTGCCTTTGATGTGGGAGGATTTTCAATAGACTAGTTAATGTAACAGAAGGCTTTACACAAAGCACACACGCTTAGCGTTTTTCTCCAAAGGCGTTGGATTCCACCCGCGCTTGGAGTATCTGGAACAGAGCCAGAGCAGCAGGCTTGAATTGGATGGAGAATTCAGAAGCGCCACCTCATCAAGTATGAGAAACAGCCTAACACCATATGCAGGTGTCTATATTTAATTGCATTAGGACCCCTATCATCTAACTGAAATGAGATAAGACAATTAGTCTCAGCATTGCTGTCTTTTTTGGTAGCGTTACGTTACTTTTGAAATTAATGTGAATTACTTTAAAGTCACTCGAAATCAGTGTCCTTTTACATGTCTGTGAAGTGGATGATTTGCCATTCTGGCTCTTGAATTATCAGCTTTGGTATTCATTTAGCTTTTTTTTTTCTTCACAGTCTCCATCTATCTTCTCCCTCTGATAGGGTGCTTTGTTCATGTATTTTTAAATGTCTTTAGCTGTTCACATATCGGTGTTCTCCTACATTGAGAATTGAATTTTCATTGATAGGAACTACTTTACTGAGCATGGTAGACCATGAATTGCATCAAAATAATAAAATAAGTTTATAATCAGCCTTCACTGGCTCCAACTCAATGAAATTGAAGTCCTCAAATTTTTTTAGGGCATTGTGTCAAGCATAGTCAGTTTTTGGACTGGCTGTTTTTGTTGAAAAACAGGGTATGTGCCTAATGCTGAAGCGGTATCAGCTATACGTGGGGTAGGATCCTTAAGGAAACTCTCCCATGATTAAACTGCTGTCTGTGTAACTGGAATCCCAGAGTGTTGCCATCTCTGTCAGCGCTGCTGCAATACCTCTGGAGGATAGATCAAAGTGAATTCGCTGCTATACTTAGTGTAGCTTTTAAAATGGGTCAAGGTCTGCTGCACCATGGTGAGTTGATTTCCTGTAAATTCACCTCCACCCTCTTAAACAAGATGGAGCGTTTCCTGGAAATTTCCAGGGGGATGCTGTGTAATCTTTAAAAATAAGTGTTGTCTAAAAGCGTGTAAAGCTTACTCAGAGTACATGGTTGACATTTATGCGAGGTGAAGCACGCAGGCAGTGAACAAATGGAAACACCAATTCAATTACAGAACACTGCTCAGCAGGGTGTTGGGCCACTAGAAGCAGCCAGGATAGTATGACTGCTCTGCCTCCTATTATAGCGTGTAGATTCAGACCATACCAGAAGAATGTGCTCATACAATTATTGAACAACCAGAACCCTTTACTGGTGGAACCAGACGCTCGGTTGGTTGCAGGGTTCCTTGGGCTGTCGCCACACTGACGCGCATCCATTCATCGGGAACAGGCCTAAGGACTTGTCAGACCATGTCAAATTCCTGCACTGCTTAGGACTCCATTGCCTGTGCTCAGTGTGGCACTGGATCCACAGACCAACGTCGCCAGGCATCACAAGCTTTTTGTGCGTCTCGGCTTGGCTGCGACATCCAACACTGCGAAGTCCCATTCTGACCGTTTCAGCAATGCCGGATGCCCGTGACCCACAGTGAACTCTGCACTCCATTAGTCCGCTGTTGGAGGTCCTTTTTGCCCTGTGGTCCGTCTGAATCCAGCGCGTCACCGTTCGGCACAGCTTGTGCTTTCTCCCCCCCCGTTGGTATTTGACGATAGTCGTCTTACCTTTTGTTTCCTCAGGCTGACATCACCTTTGAGACGGTTCCCTGGTGACACAGTAGCATTTTCTACATGCTGAAGTGCCTGCCAAAGGCGCACCAACAGTCACCTCCATTAAAGTTGTTTTCCTCGTCTCCTTTAGCCATGCACGTCATAATATCAGACTGGAGGTGAAGAGTTGCTAATATGTGAGGGCTTGTGGGAAGAGATTTGCATATTTTCCATACCAGTTACCTGTGTGTCGGCTACTTTGCATACATTTTGTACGGTCCATGTATTCTGGCATTTAATTTTTTTTTTTGTCCATTTCCTGTTGGTTAGCCTTTTTCAACTATTAATAGTTACTGTGTCCCTATATAAAATTTTCTGTAAGAGTACATATAAAGCATAGTTCACTCACTTTTATCAGAGAGGTTTTCATTTACTACACTTTAGACCCCGAAGTCATAATTTGAACATCAACAAATCATCAGCAATGTCATGTAGCCAGACTCACATAGGCTACATCAGGTTATTACCAACTCAGCATCAGGTTCTTTCTAATCTATGTCCTGTTTACATCCAAAGAGGTTCCATGGGATTGTACTGACAATTCGATCAAAGGGGTGTACTAAATGACGTAGTTTTAGAATTAGTGTTCTCTTCTGCAGGTGTAAAACGCACTGGGCAAACAACACAAGTGAAACATGGTTGTCCGTGGCTGTAAACATCACCGACTGGAAGCTGTGCTGTAACATCTGAGCTTTCAGTCAGATGTTTGCTGCCACTGGCTGCCTTTAGCTCCTTGGAAACAGGCGGGCGCTATATGTCATTTGACCTAAAAAACCGTTGTCAGTCTTTGTCCCTGTCATTATCCTCTGTCTGTTAGAGGTTCTGTAATTGTTCCTGTTTGTGTATCCCTCTGTCCTCCTGGATGGCTCAGAGTGTGCATGCTCAGGGCCACATTTGTACTTATCTGTTTTTGTTTCTTACTGAGAGATTATCAATCAAATCTAATTTTAATTTGTTTAGTGCCCTCAGCAAAGCAACGGTCACAAAGCAGATTACAGAACAGCAGTGTAAAATTACCAACACAAAACATGAATCAATGAAAAGAATTGAGCAGTGCCATGGACACAACAAACCATATAAACCAGAAAAAACGGGCATCTAAACACAGAGATGCAATTTAACATCAGTAGATTGTCTTGTTTTTTGAGGAGCAGGTTGCCAATTTGAAGGGGTCATGGTTCTAATTCTAATGCTGACCTTTTGCAGATGCCTAAACATTAATAGAAGTGTGATAGTAGCTGCTTGAATTGTCTGTCGGGCAAATAATATAAAAGGTTTGTTGAAAGAATTTTCCTGACAACACATGGAATGATGATGCGATGATAAAGCAAGCTCCATAAAGCACAGGTGTAAAGAGGACAGTTGGAGTTCTGGCTTACTAGGCAGTTTTTTTTATGAAGCACTCTTTGCCTGCCAGCTTAACATGCCTACTGTGGTCTTCCTCATGAATGTTTTTGCTTTCTAGCCGTCATTCTCAAGTGAGATGTCCTCCTTTTCTAGCCACAGATGGGTCTAAGTTTAGTTAATGTAAACATCCTACACTCAGCTGTTACCAGGCCGCAGAGGCTGGGGGAAGGGTGTTTGCTTTGACTGGTTTGGAGAGTCGCCGTATAGTTTACGAAACGTGTCAGCTGAGAAGGAAGAAGACTGCGGGTGTCAAACTTCAGCAAGCCGGCACGTTCGCCCAATGACAAGAGTAAACATAAAGCCGGAAAAAAAACAGCCAACGTCCTTTTCTCTCTGCCAGCTAAAAGAAGCAGTGGTTCTCAGTCCGCTTTGTGAAGTTAATAAATAGAATTTGCTGGAAAGTTCAAAGCAGATTAAAGTTTGCCATCAATCTCTGACATTGTGTGATTGTAATTTGGTATAAAATGTAAGACACGTGTGTAATACTTGAATCTCCGTTGGAAAATAAAGTACTTGGAATGAACAGAGTGAATGGTTGAATATGTGATGTTTGCATGTACTGTATGCATTGAGCCATGTTGCTGGTTACAGTGGTCAAAAGTAAATATCTAGAATGTAAATGATTCAAAGCAGGATTCATTGTGAGAAAATAATACATTTAGTGTTAACAAGTACAATGCCGTATTGTATTATTGCCTCCTTAACACAGAAACTGCACAGTAAAGTAAAACGGAATCACGGGTAGAAAAAGGAACTGAGAACACCTAGCGGAAGATGATAATGTATCAGCACATTCAGCAAATAAATGTGAAAATCTAAACTGCCTCTTGACCTAACAGCAGAAACAGTGCCATGGTAAAGAAACTGTAAAGTTTTTAGTTTTCTGGTTTTAACTGCAGTGGGGACAGTGCAGGATTTTAGAGGAAGTGCCACCTGCATATACAAAACTGCAAATGCAGTGCAACCTACTCAAGTGCTTGGTATTTCAGGAGAGTGAGGAATGGTTGAGCGACTGCCCCTGTGGTATTGAATGTATTGTAGATTCCCCCTCTTTCACATTTTAGTGCACTGGTGCACAGGACAGTCACTGCTAGAGCTGAGTCTCACCTAGAAGGACCTTTGTGCTTTTGATATGCAGCTCCGTTTGTGTTTTTGAGCCAGCTATCTTCTCCAATGCATAGATGTGTTGCACAAAATCTCTTTCAAAAAGGAGCAAATGGTGTACTTTCAATTCATTATCCAAAGTAATTCGAATATTCAGTGATAGTCGATCAGTTTATCCAAAAGATGGTGATCATGGTGATAAAGCGCACGCCAGGGATATAATTTTAATAGACTGATGAACACATTTTTGTGCATAATATCAACAAAATCACTGGTTGTGTCTCTATGGGTTTCACAGCAACTGCTTAAAGGAAAATCCTCTTAGGCTCAACGTAATTGTACATGTGTTTGTGTATGAGGACTATGACACCAAACTGCATTACATGACATTATGACCACTATTTTAATAATTGGATTGTGCAACTGAAATGCTCTAATATTGAAGCTATAATTGAAATTTCCAGTACAAAGTTGAGCCTACGTCCAGAATGGTTAAGATCCAAGTTGTCCTGATTTATCCTCAAGTAGCTGATGACCCTGAGATCAAACTGGCTGCAGAAGGCAGAGTACAGAAGAGATTAGATTACAGGGGTGGTGCACACATGCCACTCAGGGCACATTTAGGTTACAGAGCAAGCCAACAGTACCAGGAAAACCCACCATCACTCTATTTAATTACTAAAGCCAGCAAGGTCACTGTGAGAACCATCTACTCAGCTGAATATTAATTACTTACTGACAGAAATTAAGGGCTATATTCTTGTCTTGAAAATCAAGAAGGAAATGGTAGATTTGATTTGACTTATTCATTCAGCGGGCAATCAAACAATTATGTCCATAAAGATAGATTGGGAATATCTAAATGGCTCTGGGGCATTCCACAATTGCATACTATGGTATAAGCAGCAGGTGTCACTATTGTCTCAGTATATACTTCATGATAAGGCTAATTAATGTGGACTTTTAATGTGAAACCATAAGGAAAAATGTATCAGTAAGGCGTATTTGGTCCACCATTTCCAAAAATGGTGTGCGTTGAACTAAAATAAGAAACTGCAACGGAAAATACTGCATGATGACAAAATCATTAGACTCAGTTTCTCACTTGGAGATGAGACACAACGGAATAAACAGAATGTCAGGAAAAGGGAATATTCTGTTCTTGCATCTACTCAGTTGTCACAAAGAGTCACTGATATGCCTAATCTTCTTTTAAGAAAAAGGTGAAGGGGACAGAGGCACAAAGCTATGACATTCTAAAGCCCTATTTAAGTACATCTTAAAAGAGTACTATTGCTCAAAGAGTATTTGAGTTGTATCATGTGGCACATAATAGGAATGAACAGCAAAGTCTATTCTCAGCTAGGGTCACTGCTGGAATTTCCTTGTATCATATTCCCCTATTACAATTTGTAATGGATGAGAGCAAGACTGTCCTTTGACATGCAAATGTTTAAGTGGGTCTCCCTTAAACTTTACCCCTCAACAGAACTGGCCAATCAAGACAATACACATTTTTCTTCACTTATTGAAGGTAAGGAGACATTCTTTTGAATAAGATATGTGTATAGCAGGATATATTTCTGGGCAACATTCCAGTGGCATCAAATATTGAAACAGTAAAGATACAGTAGAAACAAAAACTACATAACTGTACGCTATTTCTATCTGTCCAGAGTAGTTCTTCAATAAGATAAGAATTTCAATATGCACAAAGGAAATTAACATTCTTAAGGCTTCCGATGCTTGAGCTCAAGCTTGATTGGGAGATACTTATTTAGACATGAAGAACTTATTTTCACCCGAGTCCTTAGTTTTCCCAAAAAAAAAAAACTTGTTTACTTGGACAGACTTTACTCAGCATATATTGAACTGGATGGACTGTATTTTGTTCATTTTGTTAATCTGTTGAACATTGCATACTATGCGATTTATTTATTTTTCGTATGGACCTTTCTTCACTGCAGTTTTACAAAATGGGAAAGGTTCTGGTAAGATAAATGTAATAGGTAAGCTGCTGAAAGTGATTTCTATGATTTCATTATTAGACTACCAGTAGCCAGTCACTACTAGTAATTACCAGCTTTTTCAGGCAATGCCTCCCACTGTCAGGGTAGGTCTGGGTGGAGGTGCGAGTAACAGATAAAGTTGTAATCTCCAGGCCATTCGGGTATTAAAGTATGTGGGTTGGGTCAAGTTCGGATTTCAGTTTGTGGCCCATGCAGACCTTTAGTTCAGAGCACAGAGGAGCAAAGATCCTTTCTCACCTTTTTCGGTATGCTGTAAAACCTGCTACTTACAATATATGAATTAATAATTGAAAGTGATAAATGTATTCATGAATTAATACCACTAGCAGTATCCCATCTGAGACTCAAAACTGCCACCACCATCCAGGTCTATAGCAGAGAAATAATCTGATCAGCAATAAACTCTGACATCTATGTGCCATAAAGCATTCTATAGTTCTACAATAATATACAATAACTTCATTTCAGATTGTAAAAAAGAAGATACTTGACTATACTAAAATATTAACAAGCCCTATTTGACGCTGTCAAATCAGTCAATGCACTCTTTTTATAAAGTAAATTAAAGAAATACTCTCTCACTACACACCCTGTCACAATGTGATAGGTGTGTGGTTCTTTGGACTTCTAACAGTAACTTGTCAGGCCAAAGGACCGTCAAGTCACCATAGGGAGTGACCCTCGAGTGGATGTTGGCTTAAACTGCAACTGAGTGTCCGAGTCAAGGACCACCACAGATTGGGAAACTGTACCACTGTAAGCTAATAGGAATCACCTTGCAATCATCATCATGATGACCTGCCCCCAGGAGGAGAAGACTCTCCGAAGGCAGATTACAGATACTGGGCAGGCAAAACAGCTGAACACAGAGGTCTTCGAGAAGAGTGTGGAGACCTTCTGTGAGGAAAGTGTGACAAGTGACACAATATCAAAAACGTATACTTTTAAATTTGAAACAAAGAAAATATGTTTGGACTTCAGCAGGTATTAGGACCACTGCAATTATTTTGCCATATATGTTAGAATATTTATTTAATTTGGTTGTCAATCCTCCACAAAACATTTCAAGGGACACCTGTGTGGTAATTTTTTTTATTGTGATAATTTATTCCAACACTACAGCGTATCTTAAAACTGAACACGATACATTATTCCAACACAAGGTTAAATTGTTACATATGACACATCACGTGAACATGTCATGCAAATCAACGTGTGAAATGTAACAATTATGCCTACTTTTATAGAAATAGATTGAACAGAAACATGATTTTTCCAGAGCCATCTCTTAATGACATGTACAGAGCACTATGGAAAGACATCTTTCTTCTTTCTTGTTCTTACTCGTTTTGTAGTTTCTGTTATTCTGACTACAGACAAGTAAGTATAGGACTTTGGTGTCTGCAGTCTGTATTGTTGTTTCATGGAATAAAATTCTTCAATGAGGCAAAGAAGCGATAGCTCAAGTGCTGTGCATGCTTTTAAACATTTTAGAAAGCTGACCTTCCCTTCAAGAGAAGCAAACATTGATTCTAAATGTCACTGAAACATCTTTATCAAATTGCAAAAGAGAACTTGCCTGTGTGATGATATCATAATAATTTTCTCACCTAATGGCTTTAACACATTAAGCCCTGGATTCATAGTTTTCTCTAATCAAATATGGTGTCTGCTAAACACCCTAAACTTTTTGTTTGTGGAGACAAAAAGCGACAAATGCATTTAACGGTGAGTCAGGGTTAAGGATGAATATTGCATTGAATATCCAGGGGTATTTTCATTACATTTACCGGAGTCAGACCCAGCTAGTGGTATGAAAGCAGAGTGGAGAAGAAAGCAGACGGTGCATTCCAAGGGTCGAGTTCGGATTTCAGTTTGTGGCCCATGCAGACCTTTAGTTCAGAGCACAGAGGAGCAAAGATCCTTTCTCACCTTTTTCGGTATGCTGTAAAACCTGCTACTTACAATATATGAATTAATAATTGAAAGTGATAAATGTATTCATGAATTAATACCACTAGCAGTATCCCATCTGAGACTCAAAACTGCCACCACCATCCAGGTCTATAGCAGAGAAATAATCTGATCAGCAATAAACTCTGACATCTATGTGCCATAAAGCATTCTATAGTTCTACAATAATATACAATAACTTCATTTCACTTCATTGCACCGTCTGAAGAAAGCAGACGGTGCATTCCAAGAAATGTTACTTCACTGCCTGTTGGCATTATGAATTTGTAGATTACAGTGAGCTCTGATGCAATGCAGAGCGGTAAAACACTGGCCATCTTAACACAAATGTCTCCCCGCTCTCACCTCTAGATGTCTCTCTTATTCTTTCTATCTCTGACTCTTTCATCCCACTTTTGTCTGAACTGAATAGGATGCAATGTTACAAAGACGCATTTTCTCTTGATTTGTCTCTCACTGTTTCTCATTTTCATATATTTTAATTCATTATTTTAGTGATATTATTTTTCTTTTTTTCTCTCTTTTCATCCTCCTTTTCTTGTCCCAGGGTATGACTTAAAGGCCATCTGGATTAACATCACAACCCAGAATGGAAAATCTGAGTTTAAAGTAAATGGTGTTTTACCTGTAGCTACAAAAGGATTATGCAGACTGCCCAAACATATAGCATTTGGGAATTATTCTGTTCCACTGTGATTATTCAGACTGTGTACCTGCTGCTGGTACCTCAGAGGTTGTGTGTCTTTTTTGCGTAAATTTTCATTCTGCATCTGTGTGACTGTGTTCACTACCACTGCAGGGATTTCTGATCATTTTATTTGTCTGAAGTCACTTACAGCCCAACAAGACAAGACAAAAGGAGTTAAGACAAAAATGTTTTCTAAGACACAAAAGCACAGGAGAGCAGAGGAAAAGACAGGACTGCTCCTTTTGGTCAATGTGAGATGTTTTGTCTCATTTTGAAGACTCCCATGTTGAATTACCAGAAAAACATCCATTACTAAACAAAGTGCCAAGAAATGCAAACAGCTGCTGTAGACCACCCTGATCTTCTTTGAAGTTTTAAGACATTGGGCCCCCTCGGTGGCCTGGGTTGAAAACCGACCATTCCATTTGTCGAAAAAGAGTTTACATTGCTGGAACAAATTGGCTTCGTTCTGGATAGTGGTAGGTAGGTCAGGCTGGGGTACCCTTGTTGCTCCACTTTCGACACCCTGGGACTTATTTGGTCCCCTATAACTAAGGAGGATGTGTCTATCCTCCAATGGTATTTTCGTCCTGGTGCTCTGTGGAACTTGTAGTGTAAAAAATAGTTACATGTGAGTATCAGAATATTGCATGTGCCTCGCACCCATGCTCCTAAGTGGGTTCAGAGGTTTTTGCTGTGGGGAGTTACTCAGCATCAGGAGAATGCGCCTTTTCACCGACTGCATTTGCCTCCGCTTGCACTGTGGAATGTGGAGAATATTTGCAAGAGTCATGCGTGTGTATCAGAACATTGGCCTTGCCTCATCACATGCTCCTGAGTGGGTTTAGCAGTTGTTGTTCTGATGGTGACGAGCTGAAAAGCATAATTTGTGGGCACTACAAAGGTGGATGAAAAAGGGAGAAAAATACAAAAAAGAGCTTTTTAATTTGAAACAAAGAAAATGTTTTATGGGTTTGGACAGTTGGTATTAAGAGAGGAAATAAGGAGAAAAAAGTTTCAAGACAAAGGCACGTTCTTTAAAGGCCTCCACGGGCCTTAAGAGGGGACAGGTGTTTATTTGTTGCTTGATATTTTTGCATCTCCCTGAGTCCTTTCTAGTCCTTTGTCTTTGTAGGCAGTCACAGGACCATATGTTGCTGTAACTTAGTTCAGCCTGCCTGGCCAAGGTCAAACACTTTAGATACTGGACACACCTGTTGGGAGTAGCCGTGGTTGGTTAAGTCCCACACATAGCATGGTTTCAAGTGGGAGCAGAGCCTACAGTTATCTCCCTGGAAGCAGGTGGTGATATAACAGTTACTGTTACCTGTTAATGTGTGTGTGTGTGTGTGTGAGAGAGAGAGAAAGAGAGAGTGAGAGAGAGAAAATACCAACAAGAACAAGAGCTGACTAATAGCTGAGCAGTTCAGAACCAAGCAAGTCTTATAAAGGAATAACCTTTGTGGGTAGTTAACAGGGAGAAGTTCCATTATGTTTGGGTGAAAGCATATGTGAAAAACCCAGATTTTTTGTGAAGAAAGTTTAGGGAAAAAAAGGTCTGAAGGTGATCTATAACAGCAGCTTTAGAGCAGAAGGCCCTGCTGCATATTTGGAACAGGAGCAGAAACAAAGACACCATTTTAAACTTGTTTAATAAAATTCAGGATTGGCTGGGCTTAACTAATGGCAGCAAAAAATGACCCGGCAGACAAGGTTCTTGCATTAGCAGAGCTTTAGTTTTGTCCTTTTGTGTGCACAGTTAGCAGCCCGTCATACACAAACATGAACAAGTGCTATTTGCTGCTTGTTATTACATATGTTCAGGCAAAGTAAAAAGGCTGTGTGTGAACAGGCCTCAACATGTGAAATTTGAGTCCAGTTATAGCAGAGGCCTACACAGTCTATGCCTGATATGAAGAAGCCCACAGAAATCTTTTTTTTTTTCATCATACCAGTGCTTGTGGTAATAGCCGGGTAAGAATGACAGATTTAAAGTTTGTCCTTCTTCAGAATGGTTCTTCTGAAACTCAGCAAAACGAGTGTCCACTGCATCTATGTGTGCAGGGCCATTCAATTTCTTTTCTGGAAATTGTTTTTTCTCTGTGCACATACAGCCATCTGAGAGATGTACAGCACAGATAGATGGCAAGATTGTCTTCTAAGCATGAGTTTTCTTTTTGAAAACAAGAACTGTAAGATGGACCACCCTGAAATAATAACAAAACGTGGAGTTTCTATTTCAGTCTTTGAGAAGAAAGGGGGGGGGAAACTTTGATTCTTTTTCAAAGGATTTTTTATTACTTTTTTATCTGTTGGAGGCCATGGGGAACAACAATACGGATTAGTATTTGTTTTCTATCCCATGGTGCTCAGCTCTCAATGGTGTATGGTAGTGTGCTGCCTCAGAAAAACACAAGCTTGGTTACAAAGACCTAAACATCCACTGATCCAGTAAGATGTAGAACATCAGGATCAGGGCCCCATCTTCAATCTATTCACAATGTGCTGTGAGTCCTTCACATTGAATGACAAAAGTAAGGAGGAGGAAAGAAGGAATCCATCCTTTTATGCAATATTTTTTATTGATTTCAGTGACAACTAAACTCAGGATGTTGTGTTAGGTATAGAAAACCACAGCACTTGTTTTAAAGTGAAGGACATAAGGCTTTGCCTCTGGGCTGACTCAGACCTTAGTTTTTATTAATGTGTTATTATTAACCTATTTAAAGTCTGTACTGCAAAATAACCAGTTAATGAGATACTGTTTGTTATGGCTTGTGTGTAGAAATATCAAGGATGACCACAAAGGCCAATGTTTCCCTCAATGCAATGATTCCCTTTCAGCTGATTAGTATAAACTCATACAGAGGCTTGTGTTGTCACCAGCAGCCCCCAAACAAGACTACAGGGAGACGACTGTTGACGAGAGTGTCTATGTCTGGTGACGGTTTTGACAGTTCCTTTTATCACTCGTTGAAAAGACCAACCCCTTTCATAAATAAAATCTGAATCCTCTTGCCCAATGTCATTGAATGTGACCTACCTCCTCCTTGAAGCAGAGGTGTGTTTCTTTCCAGTTTTGTTTTCTCTTTTTTAGCTGTGTGGGGGAAAAAAAAGTTCAACAGCCCTCTTGAGTGCCTGAGGCAGCGCAGGAAGTTCATAAAGATGGGCCGGGGCCGCTCCGTAATTCACAGATACACAGACTGTTTAATGAATAATGCAATGTGCAGTAATGCTGGGAACAGTGGAACGTGTGAGGTGACGTCTCACATGCAAAAGTTCAAAAGATACTGATGCTTCCATCTAAAAAACTCCCACATCCTGCATACAGAGCCACCACGCATCTTAAAAAGACGAGACTAATTTCTTATTCCAGTGAATGAAACCGTTTAAATGGATCTGTTCATTTTGGTTTTTTGAAACTCCAGAGGATTTCTGCTCATGGTATTTGCAAACTGCAAGCACAGCAATATCTTTGGGTAATGCTGACTCATATGGATGCAGAAATAATGTAAAGGTGGTATTTTAATTCCGCACACCAAACAGCGCTACACCCGCTCTCAATGGTAAAGGGCAGGGAGTGAATATGGAGTGACCATCTGCTGGCCAGTCGGACTGCGCAATCTCACCACCTGAGCTCCTTTCAGCAGAATGACTGACAGGGTATAGTTCAGAGTTCAGATAGAGTTCAATGTGATTTACAATTTAATTGTTACATTAGGCTGAGAGATCAGACACTAACAAATCGAAAATGACTCCTACACACATTTAGTTTTATTAGGGGTGTAAATCTTGCTCTTTACAATAATACTGTATGGTACAATGTTGATGCCGAAGAAACAATAGAATGTATTGGAATATATTTAAGAATTCACTCCAATGAGATGCGACTTGATGAAATGTGATTCAGTCACATATGTTTCGAAAAAAACTATGATTCAACATAACCTTCAAGAAATATTTTTAAAGAAATGTGAGTCATTTGTTCATTGTATGTAACTGAAATAACACTCAATGTTCAAAGATAGATAGGATTGTTGCAGGCACTCTAGTCCCATCCAAATTGCTGCAATAAAAATAATTTTAAATATAATAAAAATGAAGAAAATACAAATTCAATGGTATGGATTGATTCTCACATGCAACATTGATACAGCTACATCTTTTGTATTAATGCATTGGTAGTAATGTGTTGATGCACCTATAATAAATAAATGTCTATATATGCGAAAATGGTGTCATATCTTTCCTGGAAGAAATTAAGTTTGTATTCCATAGATAAACAGGCGTTCAGAGCACTATCTAGCTTTTTATGCTATTTTATGGTGAATTTTGTTTGTATGTTCTTGTAATATTACTGTTTATAGTTTAAGAGGCAAGCAATTAAAATAACATTTTGAGGACTGTTAGCCTGGATACATGGGAGTTGAATGCACATATTTATATACATCTCTTGTGAATGAAAACAGTTCATTCTGAGGTCATTAGCAGCATCCTTTGTTGTTGTTTGAGTAAATGATAGGAAATCTTTCATATAACTGCACTTTATCGTCTGGAGCTATCTCATTTGTGGTTATGAAGTCTCTTTTATGACGAAATAAATATTCATTCATTGGAACTGGAAAAAAATGTGTAAAGCAAAAAATCAGTAAAAATCAATTAGAACTTTCTGATTAGAAGCCCGGATAATGAGTGGAATCTACATCGTATAATTTATTATTTCATTATTGTTTAATCCCAAATGCTGTTCATCCATGCCCATCCTGTCCTTGGCTCTCTTCGAATTCGACACCCCAGTGCAATCTTACATCAGACTATACCCCTGTTCAAACACTCCGCTCAGAAAACTCTGGTCACCTGGTTGTTCTTCCTCACCATGGCTGCATAGTACAGGGGGATGGAATGAACCATCTGTAAGTGTCAGAAGTCACACTGCTCCCACCTCCCAACATTGCTTGAATACACACCTGTGCATACATCACTTTAGTTCCCAAGACACAGCGTGAAAACTCATGTGAGACCCAAAATCTGAGCACTCCATTACTGAAAGAAGTTTGATGTAATTTGGCACAGTCCTCTCAGTTTATCTCTGGCGTATTATATCCATATTATGATAGCATGGTGCAATTTAATATTGTACTTCTTTTTGGCACTAACATAAATACTAAAATTTGTAATTTTGTACCTATTGTTAGGTTACATGTTCACTTCATTATGATGTACGCATGTTGCTCTTCAGGTTAATTACAAAGTGCCCAGTTTTTTGTGTAACAGCCTGATGCTTATTTATTGTAATCCTGCAGCGCTGTGCGTGTTATTAATGCTTTCATTCTTCTTGTGGAATGTGTTCAATGTGTCATGGCATATTAGCCCTCTAAGTCCCTCTGGAGAAAAGTGTCTCTGACGTAAATAAATCAATAAATAAACACCAATTGGCATATTTGTTCACGTTGAGCATAGCACGCGTGAGACCAAAAGTAAATTAAGAAAGAAAATATTTAATTACATTCTTCTTTGCACTCACCATGCCAAGAGAATAATTCAAAGCTTTAAATTAAAACCAGCATATCAAATGCAGTGAAAATCCTGCTTCTCACTGATGAAATGTTTTCAGGGCCTGGTCTGGGCTTGAGGCTGGGAGCATACGTTCAGCAGGGGTCCACCAAGTTCTCAGTTAATAGCAGTACAGCATTAATTGTTAATTGTTCTTTAGACACTCCAGACCATAGAGCTTCATTTTTTTTCAGCTGCCGGCACTCTAATCAAAGCGGTCAAGTGAACATCAAGGGGTCCAGCTCCATTTTGGTTAAGAGGATATTTGGGTCATTATTTCACAAGGAGGAATTGGATAAGGACCGGTTCTCTGTGTGACAAGGCTAACTCCTTTACAAGTGTTCTGAATCTATTTAAATTGATTAAATTTTTTATTAAATGTATCTGTTCAATTGGCCATGTTAACAAACTTAACCCCCCTTCCCTGGATGTTTGTTCAGTGATTAATCCTATTCATCATGTGGATTAAAATCCTTCCACCTTGAAAGAACCTGTGTTGGACACATGGAGGTGTCTTAGTATGGAATGCAGCATAGACTCTGTAGACTACACCTAATGTGGTTTTTTTTCCTTTCTGGAGGATATGACGTGCGCTGTAATGTCCCATTTCCCTCTTGAATTATGGAACCTTGTCATCTTTACTTTGTTAATGAGAATTTTGTTTGATTTATTTGACCAGATTTGCATTGAGAAAATGTCCTTTTTTGATGGATATTTTTGTATTTTTCTCCTTTTTCACCCAATCTTCAGTGGTCGCCAATTATACATTTTAAACTTGTCATCACCATAGCGACATCCGCTGAACCTACTCTGGAGCACAGGGCAATGAGCATTAAATATATTAAATATTAAATATTCACATGTGACTACTGCCACCATTTATCATACCACAAGTCCCACAGTGCACCAGGAGGCAAGTGCCATCAGAGGATAGGTGTGTCTTCATCCTCCTGATGCTATCTGAGTAACTCATGGGGACCGAGCAAATCCCAGAGTGCTGAGAGTGGGCTGACAAATGGACCCTCACCTGACCTAGCCACCCCTATCCCCAATAAGACAATGCCAATTTATGGTGTGGCCACCTGGTTATTGTCCGCAGATGAAATGGACAATTTCAAATCCAGGCCATAGGGCTCAGCCTGCACCCGAAATAAACACTTTTACTGTCTGAGCCATGCAGGAACCCTTGCACCGAAGTCAAACAGTCAAACGCTGAAATTGAAAGCTGTGGAGTGATGTATGATCACAATATGCTCTAAAACAGTTTGACAGTTTATAAGCAGTTATGAATAATAGTCTTATGAATGTCACTATGAGGTTATGAATGTGGTCACTGTGCAGTCGTATGTAGAGTTTAATAGGATTTTAGAGGCCTTATGTTAACATTCATAAGTAACATAACACCCAGTTTTGACCCCACACTGGCCTCAATTATTTTTGTGTTTTTTATTTTTCAGACATCTCATTAGTACAGGCAGCAGTGTTTATGATGGAGCAGGTATTGTGTTTCTTTCCACTCTTCAATCATGATCTCTGTCACAAAAAAATAAAAAATAAAAAACGCTGTGCTGAGGCTTTAAAGCTGGGATTTATTTCTCCACTTTACAGCTTTTAAAGTTGTGAGATCATCAAACGATTGGCTTGACTTGACATTTACAGGGACGGATATGTCGGCAGGGAGACCGCGTCTAGACTTCTGGAAAGACAGTCCAGCTGCAGAAGGATCACAGCCCTTGGAAGCAGCGTCGATAAACTCGGAAACCCTCTCCCGTATACTTTAAATTCAAACCTTTCGGCAGATGTGAGAGGGGAAATTTAATTTCACTTTTGTTTGGTTACGCAGCAGTTTCCAGTCCAGGGCCGCCTGCATTTAGATTATGTGCGCTAAGCCTTTGATTCATAATGCTGCCGTAAAATTAAGCGTGAGGCCCGTCAACGTGACAGAATGCAGTTGGCCTCTGTTGCTGGGGTGTTTTTAATAGCAGCATGGACTCCATTTATATACATTCCATACACTACATTTAATGTGTGCTTTTTTTGAGAGGAAATTGCTGACATGTGCTGTAATGTCCAATTTCCATCTTGAATTATGGCACCTTGTCATCTTTATTTTGTTCATGAGAATATCTTTGATTTATGTCACCAAAGTCTCATTGTGGGAAAGGAATCGTTTCGTCAGAGGGCACCTCTCAGTATTAACGTCACATACAGTCACTCTCAGGACTGCGAGGGAAGGTAAAGAAAGCACTTACACTAAGACCACAAACTAATCCTAATTAAAGAGGAAGTCCATTAACAGGGGATTAATTTGATGCAGCCTGTGTCCTCCACTCGTTGCCATTTTCTGAAATGTAAACAGGGTTTGATGGGTTAAACACTGTGCCTGTAACAACTGGAGCCAATCACATCTTTACCGTAACTGTGTATGGGAACCAAGGCAGATCCAATCAATACTGTGTTTGCTGATGTGAAAGAACTGCTTTCTGTATTAACCCCAAATAACCTTACAGATTAGAATAATCTAGTCTATTTACACAAAATGTGGTAATTTGTTTTTTTTTTTTTACTTAAATTGGGGTGCTACATTTTACAGTGTTTATCATCAGCTATGAGCACTGTAGTTGTCTTCCAGCAAGCAAATTTCAGCTGAAAATTTCTTGTGATTTGAATTGCTGTTTGCATTTGAGAAGTGGGCCAATATTTTTTAAGTTTGCATATATATATATATATATATATATATATATATATATATATATATATATATATATATATATATAGGGTACACTAGGAAAACGCAAACCAAACGTTTGAGCTAAATTTCATACACATAGCAGAAAACCGTCTGCTTTGTATCTGTATTGTTGGTGGCATGTAAAAATGGTAATATTGCTTCGTTATTAACCAAAGCTTCTTTCTAATGCCAGATGATCAGACTAAGTATAGCTTCAATATCTCAAACGCAGCATCACTTTGTGTGATACCCCATGGTCTGTGCTGAGACACTCTTCATACACGTGGGTGCTTTTTAGGTCAGTAAGCTGATTTATAACACATAGCGTGTCCTGCATCCTTGTGATCTCTAATACTGTTTACCTGTTTACAGGGCAAAAGAAAAGAGATGTAATTTATTGCACTACCTGGCTTCACAAAGCCTCTGTCTGGCCAAACGATGGCCAGTGACCAGCTGTGAATCCAATTTGTCCTTATTTTTTGCTGGATTAAAGGGATAAGATGGAGGCCTCTTAAAAAGGGACAATATTTTTTGTCCTCCTGGATCAATGACTAGGACAGGGTATTTGGGGTTATAACAGTGGCGTGCCGTCAGGGCAAGCAAGGCAGGCACTGCTTGCCTAACTTTTTCTTTCCTACGCGAAAATAAATGTCAAAAGGTATATCTCTTAAGAGTGATAATTTTCTATGTAATATATGTACAATACACAATCTACTACTGTCTGTTTTAATGCATTTCTCCCACCACCCACTCACTGCCCTCTTGTGGTGTTTTTGCCCTGTTTCGCTGTGCTTTTCTGCCGAGAATAAGCTGTGCTTTCTCTAAACTCAACGGCGGGTCTGTTCAGCTGACATCATGTGTCCCGTTGAAAAAAGAAGGCGAAGGCCCTGTCCTGACAGTTTTTGCATTAAAAGTTTGAAAAAACACACTCACGCTTGCGTATTGCAACCATCCAATGACGCCATGGGATAACTAGGTGACTAGCATGCTACTTTTTGTGATGTTTCCACTGAACTCCTGTTCCCGAAACTGCTTGCCCTGTTCTGAGATCAGTTGTGTATTTGGGTATTTGTGTCCTACAGGGGTGGGCAGTAAAACAATTGAAACGGTCCACTGAGACTGTCATCCACTAGACAATTTTAATAGTCTTTTTATCGGATTGAACAAAGCTATATACGGCGACTCATGTTGGTAAAGTTTGGCCTACGTATCACAAAATTGAGATTGAGGCCACAGTACACACTGTACATATGCTAGCTAGCTAGCTAGTGTAAAAATTGCACTTGCGCAATTAAGATCACGGTCTGTCCTTCCATTAAATTAATTGAGAGCCATAGCAAAAGCGAACGAATTACACAGTGATTTTTCAAGTAATCTTTTATTCATTGAATGCATTTTATTGTCCCGGTCACAAAATGTGTAACGAAGACGAATCGGGGTGGAGCGACTGCTGTACATTGCCGGTATGTGTAGTCGTTTATTTGAATAAGGCTACCCTGTTTAATATTTTTTGCAATTTACATACTCACACACTTTTTAAAACCATGTAAAACAAAACATTTTTCAGTGTGCCTTTGCATTTTGTCCATTTTAAAGACTGATGCCACTCTTATTTCTCTTGGTCAGGTAACGTGTAGGGTTATCAGTAAGTTTGAGAGACACAATATATGCAGAAAGGAAAGTCCACGCCACTGGGTTATACAATCTGGGGGGTGATGCAAAAATATGATGCAAAACATGAAAGAAAGGCAGAAGTCACTGCTTACCGGTGCATAAAAGTGCAGGCTTGAAGGTTTTCTTTTGCTGCTTTGGTATTTGCCACTTTGCCATAAAACATCCCTATTCCTGACTTCAGAAAGATGCATAAAAACATGCATAGAAGGATATCACCAACGGGAATCGCAAATGCAACGGCCGTGTCGCATGGACCATGCGTGAGCAAGAGGAAAGTGGGAAAAAATGTATCATCGGGTATACATCATATGACTCTTGCTTTATTGAGGTAATTGGTCACGTTAAACAACACTTGAGAGTCATTGTAAATAGAAAATAATCACGTTGGTGTGCACACTTACGGTAAGACTGCAGCAGAGCACAAAGCACAGAGCATTTCTCCCTCTCCAACGTGCCCTCCTACATTGTTAGCTGGGCAATACTGTTAACCTCATTTATAGTCAAGTATGTCAATTTCCATATTCAATTTTACTGAGATTACTGAGATCAGCGCGTGTCGGTTTTCTTTCTGTCAGCAGTGAGACCTGGAATTATGTTTAAAGTGACAGAAAATAATTTTGGCGGGATGGATACTGCATTTCATGCGTATGTCCCTATCTTTCAGCTGCTGAGGTGCCTATGAAATATTGCATTTGGAAAATATGTATGCAGCAATAATAGTTTCATTCACTCTGCTCTACTGTATTTGAATGGGGATGATAGGCCAACGGGTCGGGTTGTGGAGAGGGGTGGTGTGTGGTTGAATCCTCCCATGCAGGTGAAAGGGATCTCATTTAGGCATTCTGCATTATGGATGCAAGGAATCATGGGGGAAAAGATACATAAAAGGGTTTTTTTGTACATGCATCCCTCTGCCTCTTTGCCTCTATTCCATTCTTCAGAAATTCTCCAGAATCATTGCTTGAGGAAATCCGGGGAAAGAAAATTAAATTCAAAGCTTCAAGTCTGCTCTTTGATTCCTATCTTCCTCTATTTACAGTAAGGACATAGGAAAGGCATTTTGGAAAAATACAATTAACTGTGACTTAATAATGGTGCAATATTATATAAACTGTCTCAACTTGTGCAAGTTTAGAAGGTTTGGTTTGCATGATGTTGTATGGTTTTGGTTATATGATTTGCTGATACAGTAAACCTTCCTGCTTTTTGTTTGTTTTTGGACAGTAAAAACCTGGTAAGTTAAATTTTTGTCACATACTGCAATGAGAGCTGGACGCAAGTGCGGAAACACAAAACTTTATTCTGGAACAGGGCAGGATTCGAACAGGATATGAACAGAAGATCAGAAAGGAGACAGGCAGGAATTGAAAAACTGGTTGGATTCCAAAACAAGAATTCGAGAAACCAGGCTTAGCATACCCTTACACAAGAGTAGACTTCACAAAGGAGAACTAAACACAAGGGCTTATATAGGGGAACAAATCAAAGCTAACGAGGTGGAGACAGGTGAGGGAGATAATTGTCAATCAGAGCGGTGATTAGTAGGTCGGCAACGCTGAGCGCTGAATGGTTGAAGCCGGAGTGGGAAGAGGTGAGGTCATTAGACCTTAAGACAAAAAGACAAAATGTCTTAGCGGTTTTGTCAGTGTTTCAAAATATATGAAAATAATCATCATTACTCTGTTCTTTGTTGTGCACTTGTTGGACAATACACAGAGAACCAGGTCATTCCTCATCCTTTTGTGTAGACTCCAGTACAATGAAATGAAAGAATCAAAAATAGAGTAGGTCTTTGTTTTATAGCCTGACATAATTACATTATGTTATCAAGCTTTTGAATACAGCCCAATTGAAACAGCCCAATTATGTATGTATGTATGTATGTATGTATGAGACTATACATATACAGTAAATATTCAACACTGCAACTGAGAAAGAGTAACATTACTGGTACATTCAGTAACCAAAGGTGTTGATTACAATTGGTGTTGATGGAGTTGTTTTTGCAGGGTTTTTCCGCTCCAAAAAGAAAGAAAAAAAACATAAAAACATGGTTTGGGTAGCACTGCATGCTTTTGAAGTATGCAATGTTCTTAATGAAAATGTCAGAGGTTTACGCATGGCTACATTAGCCAGTGAGTACATCACAGCTGTCATCTCTTTAATTTGTTTACAAGCAGAAATATTCCAGGCACATTAACCTGAATAACACAAATAATTAATTTATGAAGTGATGCCTCGAAGGATAGAAAAGTTATCCCTGGCCGTGTCAAGATGCAAACTAATTTGTCTGGATTATGAGCTAATTAGACATCTCCTTATCGGCATTGATAAATAAAACCTAGGCTACATTAATGAGGGAAAGAAAATGAAGGCCAGCCAGGGTCCTATTTTGAACACATGAAATGGAGTGTTAAATTTAAATGGAATATTTCAGAAAGATTACAGTTGCACCTGGAACAAAATGTTCACTGTAATTATTTAGTACATGGGGGAGAGGGTGCATACATTTGATAAGGGAAACATTTCATTGGGAAAGTGTGATTGCGTACAGTGATTACTCTTCCACAAATAATCATCCTAGTTTGAGTACACTGACCTCTCAGTTCAATCAACATTCTTGCTTAAATCTGTGTTAAGCAAGTTTTATTTTTTTCCTCAAAACAGACACATTTTTATTAATTCTGCTGATCACAATACAACCAAACTCCCTGTAATGCAAAATTGTAACATTTTAATGTAGTTGTGTGTGTTTAGCTGGGAATTGAATTTGAGGACATCTGTCATCAGTTGAAATGGAGAATTATGAAGGAGAGCAACATTCTCCTTTTACCCTTCACCATTCATAGTTCTGTTAGTTCTTTGCTTGCTTTGCTATCAGAAAACAATTCCTGACTCCAGACTCCTGAGACTAATAAAAAGCTCTGAGCAGCAAAGACAGATGTTTAGGAGTCATAATTGCATGAAAGAGTATGGAGTTCATTGTTCAGGCTTCGAGATCCTGATCATATTTACATTTAGATAATACTTTTCATTAAAATTGCACAGCAAAAAATTGATGTAAAATGAATATGAGAAAGAATCACATTGCCACTGAAAAATAAGGCCTGAATCAGCCTTCTCAAATTATGAAAGACCTTTTGAAAGGGAGGGCTCAATGTGACAATGACTTCTCTTAAGCTGAGTGCTGTGCCGAGCACCATGTGTAGGCACATTATTCAAAAACAGCATGTCTCTAACCTCAGCTAAAGGCAGCTCAGCTGACTCTATCCCTGTGAAATCTTGCATGTCCTTCTCATGAAGTTTCATCCACAGCCAGGAAAATGTAAACTTCTCCATTACTTCTCCATTAGAGTGTAATGTTTCTTTTTTTCCCCTCCTTTGATGGGGTGCAACAGCCTTTCGGGTGAATTGCGCACTGGGTAAGCTGACGTTCGGCCTACTTTCTAGTGCATTAAACACTGGTAAGGCTGATGTCTGGCCTACTTCCACCAAAGCCTTTCAGACACTGCGGAGCCAAGGTATGTTGTGAGAATCATAAACATCATTTACACACAGCCAAGATATCTGCCAAGGGGGCAATAACCAGCAATACTCCCATACAGTTTACGTAGATACGGAACTTGAGCACCCGCACACCAACCCCCCACTCCCAGATTGTCCGTTTCCATGTGAACAAGCAGAGAGTGTGACTGTACGCTCTACTTCAACTTCAAATGCCTAGAATGGTATAGGCCACACCTGATCGGTTATAGGGCACTTTATTTGTTGTTGTTGTTTTTTTTTTTTTTTTTTTTTGGGGGGGGGGGGGGGGGGGGGGGGGGGGGGGGGGGGGCGGTTGGATGAATCCATGAATGTTTTAGGTCCTCATTTAATTCCTGATAATTTAGTGGTATTCCTACAGTAATTGGGAAGTACACTTACAGTGAGAATTGTCTGTGAAGAAATCAACTTCGAATTGCCTGGCTTAAAAAAGGAATCTGTAGCATCTCATGTTTGAGAACAAAAATAATCCACAAATTAGTATTTCTATTTATTCATTTATTTATTTAAAATTGACGTACATGGAAAGATGACTGGAGGCCATGCTGCCATGTATAACTGCTTGGTTACAAATTACTCCCTGGCTAGTTCTGATGAATATTAAGAGAAAATAGTATTTGGGTGTGTTTTTAGCTTACTGTTTCAATAGAAAGATAATCTGTTACCTTGCTCTTTAAAAATGCGATATTTTTTATGAGTGGTGAATGTTTGAGCAGTAGACTGACCCCTGCCTCTACTGTCAATTCGTGTTCATGTTGAAAAATGGCATTTTTAATAAAAACATTTTTAATTTTTAATAAAGGATGTAACTTGCACATGTGTACATTTGTGGCATGGATACCCCATGAATTTAACAATCCATAGTTCATGGCCTATCTATGGGCATATTCGGAATTATTCCTGTAAAACGTTTTCTGCTGAGAAGGAGTTGGTTTTGGAGGATGACATTTTCCCATCACAGAGGCTTCTATTCTGCTTATAACTGTCACTTTCTGTCATGAGTGTGATCTTGTGTTAGAAGTTCCAAGTCTCGTAAAATGCATGAAATTGCTGGTGCGTAAGGAAAAGGATTCAAATCAGCAAAGATGAGAGCTGGAGCACAGAAAAGTTATTTTAAAGGAAGTCTACCAAATTGCACCCATGATCCATGTAAGGGACAAACGGTCTGTGTAAATGGCAACAGCATTGTTCCAAATCTGAAACTCACTCCACTGCACCATTCTCTATCCCAGAGTCCTTAAGACACACCGACCTCCCGACCTTCACATCGCCTGGTGGGAATGGTGTCAGCTGTGGTGCCACCCTGGCTGTGAGGGTTTTAAATAACACCCGCGACGCATTAATCAGGTAAAACAATTGATGCACACCAGAACAACAACACAAAAAACATAAAAATTCACGTCAAGACGTCAATCCCATTACAATGACAGCGGCTGGTAATTCCGCCTCACCTTTGGGGTCATGGGTAATAGAGCGCGCCAGTCGATACTCCCTCTCGAGGCTCTTCCTCTCTGTATCTTCAATCAGTCTGGTGTTCACAGCACTGCTCTGAGCGTTTCCCGGTACTCTCCGTGAGGGTGGAATAAATCCTCCAAACCTGCACTACCCTCCCCTCTTGCTCAGCGTTTGCTTGGCTCTTCTTGCATTAAAACACCATGAATTCATGTGCGGGTATCTCGTCATGTACTGAAGTTATCATCGTATGAGGCTGCCATTGTTCATTCAGAACATGTTTACCCTTGCATGACCTGGGTAAAAATTGCGTTTTCAATAAGCAAGCCCTAAATCACGAAGGGCACTTTTTTTAAAACCACAAAGGCTCGAGCACAACAATGGGATCGGACTCAGTCAGAAAAAAATAATACATGTTTTGTTATCAACTCACTTGATGCATTAATGTTCATGGATAAAATCACATGCATGGAAGGCCAAGCATTTGTGCTCTCACCTTCTTTGGTACAGTAGTAAGTCAAGCAGATCGACATTTTAATCTCAGCTTCATAAATTTCCAATCCGTCTTGTTGTGAATACTGGGCTATATGATTTATGTTGTCCAAATTATCATTGCATATTGTTCACTGAATAAACTCACTGTCACCATCCAAGGTTGTTTCACACAATTACTCACCTATACTTTCAAAACTTTTCCAGGACAAAATATACTTCAGGCAATGTAAATCCATCTATCAATGTAAATCTATTACGCTCTATGAGTGAGTAAGCAGGATAAATCCATTAAATCTCATGTCAAAATCTGACATGCAAATGAGATACAAAAAAACAACACATCCCTCAACTAACACATAGCATGGTGTATCTGCACAAGTAGTATCAATAATATTATATTAGTTACTGTCAATTACTGCCAAGAATATAGTCATGTTGACAGTTCATATGTTCAGATTCAGAACGTTCATCCTTTCGCAAGAGAGCAACTCCCCAAGGCTGAAGTGTGAATTCATGATATAGTAGGCCAAACTGAAACAGAGTGATCCTTTCCAGACTGAGACATAAGTAGCCTGCACTCTATCTGTCTGCTCGGGGAGATGCACGCCCAACGAATAATCAAAAAACCGTTGGTGGTTGACCATTGCAGCAGTCACTGTGGTGTGTCCCATATTCAGTCGGTAATCACCCACCGCTGATGGCCATTGTTTTTGTTTCAGTGTTTCAGAATTGGTGTCTGAAGGAATTCAACAAAGATCATCAGCAGACCTTGACCAGCTATGCCAACAGAGCACTTCACCTGCCCGTCGGGTGTGTGTATCCCCAGCTTGACAGTTTGACTGACAGAAAAGTAAATAGAAAGTCATGTTAAGTGACTTTGAAACTGGGGATGTATTCAATCCATCTGTAAAACATTGAAAGTAATAAAAAGCTCTGCATGTTAATAACCTCGTGCCTACGGGGGTTTCAAGAGTCTGGTTAAATATATGGTGAAAAGTGTTTAGAAAGGCAACTGAAGGGCTAAGCAGTAGAGTATTGCTGAGCTATGGGCACTTAACAGACAGCAATCTTTCCTTGACAGGACATTGAACTGGGCATGACCACCTCATTATTTATTCAATTAAATTAAATCGCTATCCTCATGTTTTGCTAAAGGACATTATTAATTGCAAAGTAAACGGAAATCACTCCGCTATTTTAGGTTTGAATACCCTGTGGGAAAACTATTTGTGCCACATAAATTTAAAGTGTCACGACCCTTTTAACATGAACATTGTTTAAACGCAATGATGGATCCTTACATTCCAAATCCAGACAACATCCCATCCTTTTGTTCTTTATTTAGAGTTTGTTGTTGAGAAGCTCAAAGTCGCAATTTGCTGCTTGACTGGGAAATCAATTATGCAGAAGACAAATAGGTAATGGAAGTACTAAGTGAACTTCAGTTTAATCACTACAGCCCTAGTTTTACCAATTAATCAGCTAAAGCTTTTGTTGACAACTCATTTTTTTTGTTCTTCACAATTGATCACGGTTTAACAAACAGGCTAAATGTTGCAAATAAATTAAGTTTAATATGCGGTCATTTAGTTTTGGTACATTTGCTCCATTGAACAGTATTCAGAAATGTCTGCCAACTTGAACTATCAGTGGTGCGCATTTTCAGTACAGATGAAGCTCAATGCAACATTTGTGTCGAACCAACTGTTGTCACTTGATTCAACATGGCTGTTCAAGTCAGCTCTTATATAGACCATCTGTCTGTCATACACCCTGAAGAGCATGCAAGTTAGTCAGGGAGCTAGATACACATAGAGATAGATACCCTGAAATGCCAGCTGCATTCTTGCACAAAGTTTAATCTAACTGGTTAGCTATATCATACAAGATACCAACATCCAGCATTTTGAGAGTACAACTAGCTAAAGTTGTGGTAGTGAATTGTAAGATTTATCTCGACAACTTTTAAGATAATTAATGTTAGATAGTAAGTCTCACTACCTTGCAAGCAGGCTGTCTATATTCACATTTCTGTGTAGCTTCTGCTGGCTGGCTGGCTTCCAGTTCATGTAATCACACTATTAACAAGATAGCTAAGGAATACGCACCTTCTTGCTAAACAGCAACAGAAGTTTCGCATGTGTGCCTACCATTCTTCTGTTCTAGCTTAATATAACTGAGCTGTAAACACTGGTGTTTAAAGTACTACAATAATACATTGCCTACAATATGTTTATTAGACATACAATAAAAGCTGTCTTTGTCATATTATTTCTGACAGCTGTTTAATGAACTAGTGTTTTGTGATGCTAGTGTCATATTGACTGAATTCTGAATTATTTTTCACATGAAGGTCAGTTTCAGCCTTGGAGCTTCATTCAAATAAAAAATTATCACTGAGATCCCACCATGAAATGAACAATTATGCTTTGTTCAGTGAGCCAGTCGACCTGAGGGAGTCTGCAATTTATGAGTTCAGTGCTATTTTCTCAAGAAAATCAAACAGGTCTACTTTCTGATCTGGAGGCACTTAAGAATTTACCAATCTGGCTATGCAGTGATAAAGCATTTTTATGTGTTTATATTCTCTTGCTGAAACCATTGCACGCACACCTGAAGAATGGGTGAAGCATGGCTATTGAATTTACAAGGTTCTTTGGATGCAAAATTAGCCTGCAAGGTTGTGTTTGAATTAAAAAGTGTTGCTTCTTTTCTCTTTTGGAGGATAACTTCAACAGGGCATCAGTTTGTATAAATTGAATAAAGGGTCATTAAGCAGCCAGTGTTAGCTCTTTAATTACAGGGCTCCCACACCTTTCAGTGAATTATTTTCTGAATGGTTCCAAGACATTTGAATTACTTTTCATGGGAGATTATTTCATCCTCACATACTATAAATGCCAGTATGAATCACCTGTGGTGTCAGAACACAAGTCGCTAATGGAAACTTTGACAGATGCCTGAATTACTGATGAGAGTTTGTGGAATATAAAATTTGTTACTTTCTGCTTGCTTTGAATTTTGTTGTTAGCTTGCTAAAGTGGATGTAAAGCAAGCAGATTATAGATAGACGCAATACAGGTAACTCTAGATAGCATGCATTAGTTGGAGCCGTCAGTAGCTCCCTTGTCAAACGCCTGAAAAATCTATGAAGCCTCCACTTGCATGCTTCTAGTCACAATTCCTAAATAAATTCCTAAATGCTCTAAAAATGTGAGCAATTTACTTCCAGTGCAATTATAAGTTTTCTACCCAACTGGTCTCAGACTTGACCCCCCCCCCCCCCCAACTCATCTGTCCTAATGGTTGCTGTGAACCCTGCAGTATTATAGTACAAAATTCTACAGAAGGTCAGAACTGTTGATACAGTGAGGATGATTTCACTGCTAGCCTTGTCAGACACAACAGAGCACATAAACCTGCCAACACCCAAGTACAAGTACACTGATGATACTAACAATCTTGATTATTTACTGTCCACTTTTTGTTTTCATCTTTTAATTATCAAAATTAAACCCAACTGAGACAAACTAACTGAGAAAGAGAGGAGAAGGGAAGCAATAAATAAATAAGTATTCCAACAGCAACAGCAGGCAAATTACTCTGCAGTTACCACAAGAAGGTGCGGCAGCCTCAAGATTTCAAGATGAGAAAAAAAAGTGTTAAAAAATCGACCACATGGGGTCAGAAAGGACAAAACAATGCAATCATTCACCAAGCGTTCCCACACCATTAGGGAGTGAAACAGTGTACTGGAAGAAGAGAGGGTGAGAATTAAATATTGGATAAGTGGGGAGGGGATAGGGGGTAGATGGGTGTCAGGTCTGGAGGGCAGGGACTCTAATTGGCTGGAAAGCAGGCAACATGAGAAAATCGCCTCGCTTCATGATCCGATTGATCTTGCCACTGTGCAGCTGGATGCCGGCGGCATCAAAGTTCATTTATATTACTAGACGAACCCCTCTCTAAGCCAATGGGACAGCAAATTGAAATTGATCAAAACCAGGGAAAAGATGGGGCGGAGCGGATGCCTCAGGAACATTTTTCTGTAGGAGAGAATACACTCTCTCATCCTTACCCACTGGCACAGCCCCCCGACTACGACAACTCAGTTAATGATGAAAAGGGAAATTAAAACATTCCTCATCCCTTAATTTCGAGCCATTTAACATTGCTGAGGCATCTGTGATGAAGACGGAGCACCCGTTTAGCAGAGGTCACCCCTCTCTCCCTCCCTTGTGGCACAGTGCCAGTTTTCATGCGTGTATGTTCACCACTTCTTTGCCTGCTTGGTAGCGTGTGCGTTCACTTCAAGAATGTATTCTTTAGGTGCTATCATGGTAGGAGAGAGAGGTTAATCTTCCTGGAGGACGTTAGCCAAGCATGATGCTTTCAAGTGACAGGTTTTCGCTCAGATGAAATCCTTCAGTGAGCTCACGAAAGGGTGGCTGCTCTTCCCCCAACTCAGTCGGCTTCCGCAAACAAGACAATTAGCATAAACCTAATGGGATCATGAGGCTGGAATGGCGACTTCTGAATCAGTGCGTGGGAATGTTAGCAGAGGCGGCCCGACCCATGTTCCTGAGGGAGGAAATTTCTCCGATGTGTATGGGAGAGATGTGCCTTCCTGGGAGCAGTAATCTCCACAATTACTCTGATCTCTCCACTCTCATTGACCCCGGCACTGGTGATGGTCATTTATTCTAAAGCTGATTATGGTTAGAACCCATTGTGGTTTCATGTTCGTTTACAGCAATTAGTGAAGTCAATATTTTACAGGTTTTATCTTACAATGTTTTTTTTACCAGATTTTGGTATTTGACATTAAAATGGCTTTTTGAAGATGCCACCTTCGAACAGTGTTTATGTGACAATGTCCTTCACCGAAGGAATTACAAATGCAGTTCAGTGTCATATAACTCAGATGCATGTGAGTGGAAACAATACTGCCATTTTCACAAATGCAAGTGCAGGAGGCAGACAGGGTTTGGATATCAATTAAAGGAGAGATACTGTAGGTGTGACCAAGGTGTGCTTATCAACTGACCAGCCAGACTGCACTCCACTCCTCCTGTAATAGGCTTCTAAATCTGAATTTGCAGTCATGTAGAGGGATGAACCTATCTAACTGTGGGTTTAGAGGTTTTTCCAGAGCCATAGGGCAAAATACTCAAAGACTTTTTTTTTAAACTAAAAAAAACAATTCTGTGAGTGCAGCTCGTGGGCACAGTTTCGAAGCGAATTCAGATGGTATGGCAATTTACCAAGAACAGCTTTATAGATATAAACTTAACAGAAGGCTCCTCAGTGGCTCAGCTGGCAAGGTACTCACTGTCAGGTCAGGGTTCAGAACTGAACCCCTGCCACAAATCACTGGGAGCTCACAGCAGCGGAACAATCTGACTCTCACCAGGGTAGTGGTGGGTTGTAGGCAGGGTCCAGTGTTTCCTCTAGGATTTTTTTCAGCAGCGGGGGGAAAGGGTTTTGTTGTACCTGGGTGGTGCGCGCATGTAGTACACCGGAGGTTGGAGTGAATATCAATAGGTAATTAAAAAATATTAAATAAAGTGACACTTGAGTGCAAAACAAACTTTAGAACATATTTATTGACATCTGTTTATTCATACATAATGCCTCTTTGACCCAGCATTTAAATTTTCTTGTTTTTTTTTTAAATAAGAGCTCTAAGGCTCTATCATAGGGAAACTCGCCCAGAGGTGGCCCGTTGATGCTGAGTAGCATGCACGATGCCAGATGGTCCCCCTGCAGCCTGTTTCTCAGGTCTGTCGCCACGTGTCTCCATTTCCTGTATCTGTCGTTTAAGCAATATCACTCACCTCACATTCGAGGTCGTGCTGTTATACTGTAATATCAGCACGGCTGTGATTCGGTCGGCCGAGTGCCGAAGATAATCACAGCCGTTCTGATATACAGTATAACAGCACGACCTCGAACGTGATATTGCTTTTATACAACAGTTCTACAAGCAAGGCTGTTTATCAAGTAATGATAATTTGAGACTACAATTTTTTTTTTTTTTTTTTTTGTCGTTTATTCGGCTCTGCCAACAAAAATAGTTCCTTCAGGATTACATTTACATGTGTTGTCAAGCAACACATAAAGTTTCTTGACTGCAGGTTAGCTAGCTAGCTACCTGCTTTGTATAATACATAAAAAGCTAGCTAGTTACTTTCTTTCATACCTGACAGCAGGCTTGTCAGCTACTTTTGATCATACATGTAAAGGATAGCTATACGGTAGGCAAGCAAGCCACTTTTAATCATAGCCCACTACAGGCTAGCGAGCTACTTTTTAGCATACATGGATGGGGTTTGATATAAGGTAGGCTTGCCAGCTAGCTATTGTTTATCATACACATAAACGTATCCACATTTGCGCTCTCGGTAAATGCAAATTAAGTTTGCATTGGTGTAAGCAACGATTGCATCAGAACATCTGTAAAGTGAAGTGATACATAATAGTAAAACGTCCCGGTGCTGTTATACTCTATTATAAGCACTCTTTGGAACGCTGTTGTCCAATCAAATTACTCGACCGGAACTAACTGTTGTATAATTCAAATTAAAAGCCCTCTGCATAGTCGTGTAATTGCGACTTCATGACATTTCATAAAATTCTGAAGCAGCAGCGGCAATAATTTATAAACGTTTATAATGGAAACACAGGGGTCTCTTCATCTCTCTGCTCTCTGCGTACAAACCAGTTAGATAATGTCAGGGAAAACACATTTATACTCCAGTCATCTTTTGCTTTGTTGTGGTGCACTGTGGGACTTGTAGTGTGAAAAATAGTCACTGCAGGCGTGTGAGTGTATTGGAGAACTGGAACCACTATGCCCAGCACTCCCACATAAGTGCAGAAGTTGTCATGGAGAGAGAGCCCAATGTACAATTACCAGTTCCACAAAAGGCATGAATAATGGGAAAATGGATTAAGAAAGATGTAAAAAAAATAATATTTTTTTAAATTGTTATTAAGGAAGTCCAACCAAACTTATGACGAATAATAGACTGGTGTAGAAGGGGCTTGCTATTTGAAATTCCCTTGCAGGGAAAGCCTAATCTACCACCTTTTTCCTAGAAAGGCTGATCTAAAGAGTACTCAGTACTGACCAGATCAGTCTGAACATGAGAATCAGAGGGGATATCTGCCCTTATCTGCCTCTAAAACACAATCTTACTGTATGACATAGGTTATGAGCATGTGTGTGTATGTGTGTGTGTGTGTTGGGGGTCTGTTGGAACCTACTTATAGTACTCTAACAAAAAGACATTGTCATTGACTCTGTATTGTATCTTAAAGTAGGACATTATGCATGAAGCAGTCAGTAAAGAAGAACATTAATTATGCGAGCAATACCATACTTTCAGAATAGAGGTTGGAATTAAATATTCCCATCGTGCTCCTTGTGCCGTGTTGCATGATTAAAGCACAGCTTTTAATTTAAAATGCAAAAGGCATTCTTTCATTAAGATGAGAAAGCTTCAGATGAACACATGCCAACAGCAAAGGAAATGACTGTTTGTGGGACTGAAAACGATGAATTGAAATTAAAATCAGTCTTGCTGTTTTCTATTTATGAGGGTGTAAAATATTCTGGAGCATCCACACCATCAGGATACGAACTCATAAAAATGATGTTTTTGCAATTGAGTATGCAATCAAAAACATGGGCCCCTGGCACACTATTTAAAGACACACAGAAAAAGACAAACTATCTTAAGATTGGAGAAATCAATCTTGCTTTTCATGCATCCTACACTCTGGTCAGCAGGTGATTTCTTACAGTGATTAAAGGCCTTTCAAAGTAAGTGGAGCAGTCAACAAAGGACAAGATTCATTGTACTTCCTCAGATCATATATTCTAATGCATATTGAAGTTGGAGTATTTCTAAGAAAAACAAAAAACGATTAATTTGCTTGAGGCCAATGGGACTTTTAATAGCGAAAGCCTAAGTATCGATTCATTCGAGCAGGCCTTGAAGCAGAGTGTAAATCTCCAATCCCTCTCTTCATCTCTGTCTCCATTCTCCAGCCCAGGGCTGGTCATTTCACAGATACTCCTGGAGAAAGGAAGAGTTACCACCTTCCTACAGAACTGAGAGGTGCTAGTTATAAAGAGATCAATAATGATGATTCACAATGTCGGGTTACGTCTCGCTGCCGGAAAGGTGTTTTCTGACTGTCTCTGATATATACTCTGTACCACATCATGGTCAGAGAGGTGGAGCTGTCAAAAAACAAGGCTGTCAGAAGCAATAATCTCAGATGTCTCTTGTGAAATGCCCACGGGGGAGGGAAAGTGGGGGTTTTGGAGACACTGTGCTTAGATGAGTCTGAGACACAGTGAAACCCCCCCAGTCGATGTTCCAGGGAGGGCCCCTCATCACACATATCCTGATTTACACCCCACAGGGGCGTTATGAAGGTTTGAATAAAACTGCATACACCCTAACCAACTGCTTTCACGCTGTACCTATCCCATTTTCACAACTGGCTCGAAGTACAACAAATTTCTTCTGTCGACAAAAGTTAAAGTTTAAATGTTTTCAAAAACTCCTTGTACAAGCAGACACACAGATGATACACGGTAAACAACACTGACATCCTCAGAAAAATACTCCCCTCCGAATAATGCTTTTTGAAATCTTTTTTTGAAACTTTATTTGTGACTGGAGTGTTTCAGCTATATCAAAAGTGTTAGAGATATTGCAGCTGACGCATTTGCTGCTAGCAGAACTGCTGACCACTTCAAAACTAAAATTTCAACAGTACATAGAGGGAAGAGCCAGTAAGGACAATACAGTGGCTTTTGTCAGAACTGACAAGTGAAGGGTAGATTTTTACAGACGGCAGAAATAATCTCTATATTGCCCTCTCCTGTGACTTGAAGGAACTGAACTGTACCATTTAAATTAATATAACTAAGTAGCAGGACTACCAACAGACCCACTTGAAATAAATTATATGCTGTCATCAGACATTCAAACTTCTGAATATACAGTATATATCCCAAATGGTTTCATTTTTGTTATTGTTACATATTGCAAAGCCATGAATTGACCCATTTGAAGAACATTATTTGTTTCTTCTCTAAAAATATGAAAGAATATCTTTGCAGCGGCAACAATTGGCTGGCAGGAAGGTATTGGAATTGAGGTCAGAGCAGACTGCGGAGAGGGAAGTGAGATGTTTTGCACAATTATTCCCTGTTAGCCTGAGTGCAGTGAACCCTCTGTGGGCTCTTCAGTTACAGCGTGGGCATTTAGGCTCCTGGCCGCACTGGAAGGTGTCACCTGACCACATGGTGCCTGACGCCAGCTTGGGCACAATGGCTGTCATTGTGGTGGACCCTGAGATCCCAGGACCCGAGGACGCCCAGGTGGGAAAGTACCATTTCCTCCACCTGTCACTACTACACCATCTCCAGGGAGGAGAGAACAGGTGAGATAGTTTCTCTGTGATGCATACCTGTGCACCGAACAGTACAAATATATGGGGAAATACTTTGAAATTCAGAACACAATGTGTTTTCATGGCCCTTTATGGTGAGTTTTCCGTTGTTGTTTTGTTTTCGTTTTTGTTCCACAGCACTATTTCATACAATTTATCTGAAAAAATGTCATTCAAACAGAGCATATGCAAATGAGACAAATTCTAAGGAAGGGAACAGTGTAAAAATCAATCTGTCCTTACAAGCTGTGCTGCACCTATATACATAAAACAACAGATTCATCAAAAATGAAATGGCCAACAGCTGAGGATCAGATAAGACATGACAAGGAAAGCAAAGTAGAACTGCTCTCACATCTTCTCATGAATAGCTGGTGCTGAATACCAGCATGAGTCCTCACAAGTGTTCACATAAATGAAGGGGGAAATTTTGTGCAGTGCCTCTGCGCTAAAAATCACATATGCGTGACAGTCTCATTTGGAAAACATTTCATAAGGCCATATTACTATCCTGATGTTCTCATTGGTGCAGTTAGTATGTTTATATTGTATTTTCAAATTGCAATTTCAATGGAAGGACACCAATTTGTGGACATACAACGCTGTGTATTTTACCAGTCTCAGATGGTACTTCATGTTAAAATATAACTTAATTTGCCTGATTTGAGACATTTTGTAGACAGGTTAAATACACATGCATAAAAATATGTATCCTCAAGCTTCGCTATTCATAAGAAGCATCAGTGTGGAGGTGGAGGAGAGCTTGAGATATGTAATTTAGTGTGCTGCACTCTTCCATGATACATGACTATCGCAGGTGTAGTATGCAAAATTTAACTTCTTAATATAAAATGTATTTGATGGAAGATTACTTATTGCAAACATTAATTATGAACGGGTGACAGTGTTTCCAGCAGAAAGGAGCTTAGTTAATGTCTGCAGCACCAGAGCTCTTCTGTGTGGAGACAGGTGCAATGAATAGCATCCCATAATTTTGAGTTACTAAATGACTAAAGTGAGAAACTCACATTATTTTGTGAGACTTCCTTGAAAATATGAGTTGCTTTATCACACTTTTAACTTAACTCATTATTATCACTTTTTCGGTCATTATTTTGAGAGAGTGTCTTGCCAGTACCTCAGTCATAGCTATGGCTGTTAAAGTGGTATTTTCAGTGCTGGCCAGCAATGAACCTTCCCCAGACAGAGTGTGGGCCGAACAGCAGCAGAATCTCAAAGCCCTCAAAGAACCTATCCAACAAAATCTAGTGCTGGCTATATTATTTATGAACTTTTTTTAACATCTGAGACATTCCACTGATTCATTATGTACTGAGTTCCATACAATAAAAGTTTAAAAGTTGATATTGATGTGGATACAGCTGTACTTGTATTTGACAGGCAGTCTGATGAAGGGACCACACCTGGCCATGGGCCAAGGTTGTTGATCCCCCATTTTGACATTGTAAACAGGGAAAAGAAAGGGGTGACATTGAGGGCGGAGCAGGGATGATCTGAACAACTGACACAGAAAGGAGGTGGTAAGTGGGATTTTTATGGTTGTGGATGGGACCTGTTTGTTGAGGTTTGGTTAGCTGTGTAGGGATTGTCTGAAAGCTCTCCTCCCAGATCATCAGGTGGAACTTCAATCAGCATACAGGCACAGGCTATCTGCTTTGCCATAGAAACAATATCAGACAGCAGGGATGCGCTGCTGTAAAGGCAGCCATTTTTAACATAATCAGGCCATTACAGCCCATAGGGAGGAGGCACTATTTCACAATGAGAGTTTATTTATACAGAATGCTGACCTTTCATGCTCTTCTTTGCCACCCGCAATTCATGACCAGTAGGAGTCACTGTTGCATTTTTATTTGTGTTTTTGTTTGCAATTACCTGTGTGCACAGAGTTAACAATAAGCTCCTTAACAACACCATTATGCAGGAAACGCTGGCTGAGGTGTAGCAGCTGTCCCATCCCTCCATTACTTTATTGGCTCATGTTCAGCTCTGTGTTGCCTTGTAGGAGTGCAGTCAGATAGAATATCTGCATGTTAACATTTATACACGCTCAATTGCATACAACGTCAAATATTATCCAGTAAATAAGTGCCAAGAAAGTGCCCAGGACTGGACTGCTGTAGAGTGTAACAGGATAATAATGGAAGTCTCGAGTCAATAACAAGGGTGGAAGATTGCTTTTCAGACCGCGCCAATTGTGTGTGAAGCTTGAATCGTTTCCCTTTGGATGGGAAAATCAAACATCACTCATGTAGCATGCCGTACCAAGTGTCAGTCAGAATCAGGAGGTATCCCTTTCATCGCGGAGAGATCATATGCCTGGCAAAAAAAGTGCCTTCATTATTCTTTTGGATGTAGGTTTTTTGAGCATTGACCTCATGTAAAATGTATGTCTTTGATTATTAAAATGACATGCTGAATAGTAAGTCAATCTAACACTATGGGGGCATGTTACATAAAAAAAAACAAAGCACACATTTATATTACCAGGAAGGGCTTTTTGTTCAATTTCTCTAACGATGGTGAAAATATAAAATGGGGGTCGGAGGTGCTTAAGGGAGGTCTGACTGTGGCTTTTCACTCGATTGAAGACTTGGAAATCATTCAAGCAGAGGGATTATACATCAATTAGGTAGCCTACTGTTCAGTCAGACTACCTCTACTGCACACAGTAGGGAGTATTCATTTTAGACACCTTGTTCATGCACATCATTGGAATCTGTGAATTCATGGTATTCTACAACAAATACTTTGACAGAAGTGAAGAAACGAAGGTTGCACTTTCATTTATCAAAACTAAGGACAAAGCATCACAACAGTTGCTGGATAGTCCATTAAATTAGTATTATCCTTCGGTCATACAGAGCCAGTTTATTAATATACAAACAATATTAATAATATTATCAAAATAATCTTGTATCCTTGGCTATTAAAATCTCTGCATTATATTATCTTGCTAGAGCAGAGTCAATTCAAAGACAACTAACAAAATGGTTGTCTGTTTATAGTACCTAAACATTTGGAATATTGACAAGGAAATGGCTTCAACATCAAGGCATGTAAAAGGTCAAAATAATCATATTGTGTTCATTACTATTCCAAACAACATAATTGCTGAGGACTCCCGCTGAGCCTGTTCATTTGTGCTTGCTTGGTGCTCCTGGACATACTATTCCATTTCAGTTTGATTATTACACAGTACATGACAGGACAAAAGCATAGCAGATTTCAGATAGTTACTTACAAATGCATAATCCACTAGTACATAAGATTTCATACTGGTCTATTTCTTCTCACTGAAATCTCAGAACCAGTCAGTAAAAGGATGTTTCACAGTTGCATTCACCATTAAAATGGACTGCTATGGGACAGTATCCCTTGAATTATATGCAACAAGAAAAACTACCTTCCACTATCCCTTACCTGCTATATCATAACTCCTGTGTCCAACCTTTTTTTTGAACACACACCAGTTTTTTTCTCCTTTTAACATTACAAATAAATTACAAACTTCAACAAGAAATGTTATTTTTTTTCTAAATGATTTTATAAATACCAAATGTTGGGTGCAAGATAATTTAACACAAGATAATTTAGACTTGAAGTGTCCCCATCTTGCATATAAATGAAAGTGCCCTATGACTGTGTTTATTTCCTCACAATACTCTCATAGTCTAGCGCCCCGGTTTGTTAACCGTAAGCCATAATGATAAAGTAAGCATGACCGAGGGCCAATTTTCCTTTAATCTCAGATGTGTCACCGGGTATTTCACGTTGCAAAAACAGATTGCTCGTGTGAAACAAACAGCTCACTACACTGTCGGGCTGTAAAAGCAATTAACTTGCACCGGCTGTAACTCAGGTTAATGAATGATGCATACATTTAAATATATGGCCCAACTTTTCCACTCTGGTAAATAAAACAGACAGGCGAGAGGAAACTGTACAGGACTCCTCCATTTGCCTTTGTAATGAAAACATGATTTGCATTATTTGCCTCGCGTGTTTAGGGAGATGAGCTCTTGGAGGTAAGCACTCCCCTTCCCCCTGACGCCGCTTTCGGCTGAAAAGCAGCTACGGGATGTTTCACACACATTCCATTTCGACAGCACCGGCGCAGTGCAGCCGTGTAGTAAACTGTCGCCATTTGCTTCTCTCTGTTTTAATTGCTTGATTATTGCCGCCACGGTAGGACTCAAACTGCCCTGCCTACATGCCTTGCCATCAGCACACGTTTGAAATTCAATCTCCAAATTTATTTTTCAGACTTGACATTTATGTTAGCTGTCAATGTATGATGTAAATTGAATCTCAGATATTTTCCCCATAGCATGTGGGTTTATATATATATATATATATATATATATATATATATATATATATTATATATATATATATATATATATATATATATATATATATATATATATATATATATATATATATTATATATATATATATATATATATATGAGCAACACACGTTGAATCCACAAATGATTCCACAGAACCTAACAATAGGACTCTCCCTGTACAGTGATTTCTCAGGAACAAATTGTCAAGTTTGTCAAGGCCTGAGGAAACATTCTTTTTAATTAATAAACATGAACCTTGCCACATTCTGGAGAACTGAGTAGCAATGTGTAAAAACAGATGGGGTTTTCAAATGGACTTTTGAGGCACGTCAAGTCTTCTGACAAGTTTTCGTTTTCATTATAATGAATATTGAGATGTTTTGCATCAAACATGATGTGCAGTATTTCCAATCATGCTGCGGGCATTCCAACAGACTGTTTAAATTATTACAAATTTTATGTAGCCATCACCCAATTTAATAATCACACATTCCATAGAAATGTGTATGTATTGTATTGCCTTTGCACCATTTATCTTGAAAAAACTGCTCTTTCTAATTTGATCTTTGATGTAAATTCCCATTGAAGTGTTCAGTGGTCACAGATTTTTGTGATTTTTTCCCATTCTCTTCTTTTTGGTTGACCATTCAGGGCCACAAGCTAAATTTTTCTCCATTTTCTTTATGTCTGTTTTTGCTTAATGACTTAATTGCCTACATCTATGAACACTCACTACTAAACCATCAAAGTAAACAAAAATGAAAAGCTGTTTAATTATCTTGTCTTAGTTGGCTGATCTCATGCCTTTGTGATATGCAACAAGGAAGTAATGGGCTCAGATATTTCCGAAAACAATCTTTTGTGAAGTGTTTCAGAGGGAGAACAGCTGATGTCCTGCATGGCAGAATGGATCTGAGAAATTGCTGAATGGCTAACATGTTTGCTTTTTCCCTTGAATGCTCTGCTTAACGTAACTACTCCTGACAGGTAGAGTGAAAAATCCAATAGGCCTGACTTCAGAGCGTATCCAGCTATTCTGTCAGGTGGGGCCTCGCAGAATGTTTCAGCCCTACCTTTCTCTCCATTTCGGCACTCAGCTAAACTCCCCTGTCCCAGATTGACACACCCCACACCAGTCTTATTTGATGAAATGCCAGTCAGTGCTTCCAGATTGCATTATAGGGCGAACATGGGTTCATTTCCCCAGAAACATACAGCTGCTGACCTTCAGGTGTCCTTTACAGTGTGTGGTAAAAGGTGCTCTGTGGATCATACCTGTTGGGACTGCATTTCACATACAGAGGATAACAAGAAATGTGACAGGAGGAAGACAGGGCAAAACAAGCCTGTTCACTTCTTCGCCTTCATACCAGCAAATATTAACTGCGTAATTTGGCTGCGTGAACTGACTCTAACACGAACTGGGAGAGGGGGGTTTCAAGTGCAGACTGAGTTATCATAACTATTATGATTTTGTCTGTATTCCAGATGTTCGAATTACTTATACAGAATGCTCTTGGGGTTTTACTATCATTCTATATCATTATTAGCTACTGTTAAAACTGTTTAGTTTATTTGTGTAGTGTATATTACTCCCTGATGTTATTCCACTTGAAGCATTCAAACTTCTGCCCCCGTCATTTATGAGTAATGCTGATGATTATTATTATGATGACGATATCTTCTTTATTTTTTGTAATTATTAAAATTTGCCGGTTACGGACCAAAAAAGCCAGGCACAGTCTGTTCTTTTTGCAGACAGGTAATTTATTTAATATAATATCTAATGTGAATTTTAGAGATTATGTCATTGAGGTTTTTTTTTCATAGCCATCAAAACAGGTCTTTGATATTTTTCCACTATACAGCTACAGAAAATCATCTGTGGCAGTAAATGCATTCCGTTTGTTTGCAACAGACTCTTTTAAGGAATTTAAAATAGACTCAAAGAATTCATCTGACAGCAATACGCCAGTAAGCTGATTCTGATAGTTTGTATACAGTAATGAAACAAGCAAAGAAGAAATATTGTGTCTGCTTTAGTTTTCTCATCAACATGTGACACTGTGGTAAATATGAAAACTCAAAGCATCTCCTTAAAGACAATGAATTATAAGTCAGGGTAAACATTTATCCAATTTAGAAGAAACAAGCAATGTGTCAAAATGTTGATTTCACTGGTGTTTTAACACATGTAATGCAAAATGAATATGTGACAAAAGTTGGAATATCATTTGTGGCAGTTCATTGCTGTTTTTTCAATCATTATTTTCATCCCTGAGCTTCTGTGGCCCTGAGGTACAAAGTGCTTCTTCAAATTCCATATACTGAGTGCAACTCTCCAAATTCCAAATATTTCTCTATTAAACGAATGACCTTTCATAATTTCATAAGTGGCTCTCCATTCAACAAAAGTGATTATCCAAATAGAAGGTGCTTCTCTGTAATATGATAGTACTTCTACAAATTCAGAGTGTTGCTCTATGAGAATAATGGCCTTCTGTGAATTTAAGGTCCTGCATTTAGAACAGACTGAATTCGTCAGGTAGCGTTATTATGTTTCACCAGCAGTGGCAGCAGATACGAAAAGTACAAAAAGGAGACAGAGAGTTTGAAAAAAGCCACAGATGAGATAATGCAGTGAAGCTCAGTTTGAGCTCCAGATGACGTTAATGTTGTTGGTCGTTACTTTAGCGAGGAGGAACAAATTAAAATTTCTTGAAAGCAAAAAATAGCTAAAATCTGAATGAACAGTAGCTATCAATTATTAGAATAAGCAATCTGCATTTCTATTAATATTGTTCTTAGAAGTACAGTAGTACTAGTACTGTCATATTGTCATAGGTTTTGCAATATTATGGATGACGGAACTAGCCATCAGCTGGACTTTGCTTTTAAGATGTTTAATACAGTTTGAATCAAGTTCAACATTATACATGCACCATATCCTTTCAGTATGAATTTGGTTGAGAAAATAAGCCATTTTTTCATTATTCCTCTGAATGTGTGGCAATTGCATGTTAGAGTCCTAGGAAGACAAGAAAAATATTTGTGTTTAGTTCTGTGCAAAAATAAGGTTGTGATTCTGGTTGTTAAAGCCATCTGGAAGACATAACCAATGTTATTGGTAAAAATTAGTACAATTAGTAAAATTCTACAGTTAATGGGTCAGTTCCCAGTGAATGTCACTCACTTTTACTGCTGCCTACCGATAAACAGCATGTAACAACAAAGACAGTGTCTCAAGAAACTGTGGTGCCTAACAAATTCCTGGAAAAAGTTAGCTATTTCCTAATGGATTCAAGGTTAGCTTCACATAAGGCAAAGGCAGAAAAGGAGCAGAAAGTATTACTCCCACATCTGTAACACTGTGAAGAGTGACATCTGTCTGTTCAGTACTGCATATGGCTCTGCAACCCCACTGTCTCCTGAGAAACTCTCATTCATATATTTTTTATTATTTTTGGATAGTACTCACAAGAAGAGGAAGCAGTTCACCTTCAGTCCACATTCAAAGCAGTTACCCAGCAATAAATAGTTATTGTTGCTGAGGTCATTGTGACTCGCTTATACAATGTAAATAGTACATCTTCTTTCTTCTTTTGAGTCAGAAGCTGCTACAAAGGTGACATTCTATAAGCTGAAACCACTGCAAGCTTGCTTTGCATGTGATAGTACAGTCACCAGTTTCCCTATGCATGCAGTAATAACCAGAGGAAGTATTTCTGAGTGGAACCAGAATATTTCACAATAGTACATACTGTACAATAGTACATACACAATGTCTATTCCACAGACTCCACTATCAACTATTCCACATACTCTTAGTGTGTGTGTGTGTGTGTGTGTGTGTGTGTGTGTGTGTGTGTGTGTAACTGTCAACATACACCACCTGGCAAAGGCAAAGTTGCAGCCCAGGAGTGCTCCAGGACCAGGGACAGCACAACCCACAGGAGTGCTTTAAAACCACTGATAGCCTTGGCTGTACTCACAGGAGTGCCCCATTCACACACACAGTGTCAGCCACACTCACAGGAGTGCCCCATTCACACACACAGTGTCAGCCACACTCACAGGAGTGCTCCATTCACGCACACAGTGCCAGCCACACTCACAGGAGTGCTCCAGTCACACACATAGTGCCAGCCATACTCACAGGAGTGCTCCAGTCACACACACAGCACCAGCCATACTCACAGGAGTGCTCCATTCACACACACAGTGCCAGCCATACTCACAGGAGTGCTCCAGTCACACACACAGTGCCAGCCATACTCACAGGAGTGCTCCATTCACACACACAGTGCCAGCCATACTCACAGGAGTGCTCCATTCACGCAGACAGCACCAGCCATACTCACAGGAGTGCTCCAGTCACACGCACAGTCCCAGCCATACTCACAGGAGTGCTCCATTCACACAGACAGCACCAGCCATACTCACAGGAGTGCTCCAGTCACACACACAGTGCCAGCCATACTCACAGGTGTGCTCCGTTCACACAGACAGCACCAGCCATACTCACGGGAGTGCTCCAATCACACAGACAGTGGTAGCCATACTCACAGGAGTGCTCCATTCACACAGACAGCACCAGCCATACTCACAGGCCTGGCAGCAACTGCAGCTCATCACTAATCACTGCAGCTGCTGCTTGTTGTCTCATCAGCAGGCCTGTATAAAGACTGAGCTCTTGAAGCCTTTGGAATGAAGACTTTCCTATGCTGTATGTTTGGGTTACTGGCTTTTCAGTTTTCTGGCCAATTCCTTCAAATAGCTGCCCATATGCAGGCCTTAGTCTGTGTTTACTTTTGGAATACAGGTAATTAGTGGTGTTGGCAGTTTTTAATTGTTGGTTTTTTAATTTTTTGTTTGTGGATGAAGCTTTCTGATCCTACTGCCTAACCAAAATAAAAGCCTCAGCTGGTCACAGAGAGGAAGTAGTGTATTTTAGTCATAGGGAAATGCTGTCCTCCCATGGTGCTGCAGGCTGTTTTTGGGTTGTTTGGTTTTTAAGATGGGATAATCTTGTTGTTTTTCATATATTTTTATTTAAGAAATGTTTTAATCTGGCATGCAGCACACCCAGAGACAATTTCAACCAAAATACCCTAAAACTTCCAATAAACGCCAAGGTGTTTATTTGCTTTAATCGCTTAACTTTACCAGCATTTATTAGAGACTTGGCAATATTAAGAGACCTGCGTTTATTTCACCTAAAGCCCTCAGGCTTGTGCAAGTTATTGGTAGCTGAACCGACTAGGAAAATTCACCATGTTTTTTTCCCAAGTAGCCTACATAACAAACATTACACAGCGCTCTTTGGTAGCAACTCAAACAGGAATCACTAATAAAGTAAGTTAAACATTGTCATTGCACCCTATGATGGGAGAGCACAGTCTGTAAGAATAGCAGTATCACTGTGAATTTAGGCTACCATGATCCGAAAGACAACGTTTGTTCGTTTATGTTTAATTCGTGAACAGATGAACATGCATAAGGCAAATTGAATTCACTAAAACCTCATTTAGCCTAATGTAAAAAATTATTTGTTTGCGTTATTTCGTTTTTTAGCCACAAAAAATAAATAGGACTACTGTAAGCATTTTAACCCACTGCTCTTTTGTTATATAGTCACGAAAAATAAATATAATTTTCCCCAGCGTTTATTTGAAGCAGGTGTTTATTTCACTGAAAGGGTCACGCATACCGGCAATTATAAGAGGCCTGCGTTTATTGGAGACTCGGCTATTATTGGAAGTTTTACGGTAGCTGCCAAATAATTTGTGTCTCAGTCAGATCAGTTTAAAATCCATTTTGATTTGCTCTTCTTAGGAAAGCCTGTAAGTCTCATTTGTGGCTGTTCAGGTTTCTTTACACTTTACATCTGATACAGTGTTTCTTTACAGACAAAGAAGAAGGCACCCATTGTGCCACTGCCAATTACTTATTAAAAATTAACATCAGGAGTAGCTAGTTTTCTTGCTTGCAGAAGAATTTAAAGCAGCTGAACAGTTTGCAGTTCATCTTTTGGTATTTCAAATGGTTGTTGGCTATACAGATGTTAATATCCTTTAGCAGCAATACCACTTGATTCACCATTTATTTTCAAAAACAAATAATAATGCCCAGAACATGTGGAGCTAGTGCAGCAAATGGGAAGAATGTCTGCTCCACTTGCTACCTAATGAAATTCATTCAGTCATTCTGGGGATAAAAGTGACGCTCATGGTTCTTGACTGAGAAATCGGTTGTCTTTTGCAACATGAACATCGCAACAAACTTTTAAGCAAACTAAACGCATTATCATAAAGGTTTCCCAATGCACCATCCTAGCGTGACAGCCAAAAGGGGAGAGAGATCAGCATTCAGTCTCCTCCTAAATACATAATGACGGCAGGCGCACATGCCTGGTGAACCTGCTGCCCTACAGCCTGGTCTTATGTCCATTTCGCATGAAATGTCATTTTACCCTTGTATGGTAAAAACTGTCCTCTCACAGGTGCTACATTGTCTCAGTGAGGGAAACATACCAGAGCGTGTCTGCCGGGTTCCAACAGAGCAAGGTCGGGAGGCATCATTACTGTCCGTGCGCTGTCAGTACAGCAGCACACCATCTGTTTTCAGATACCCACGCTGTCACACACCTGTGCTTTTTCCTAAAGCACCTGAACTTCACTAACTACCTCAAAATTAAAGCGAGCAATGCAACTTTTCACAACCACGTATGCCTAGCTGAACAGCCAGTGTAAATTCTAATGAGATGGTGGAAACGCTTTGACGCCGCTGATCAAGAATTGTGCCAAGGTTGTTTACGCCCTCTGCTGCAAACGTGTCCACCACCTCGAGGACGATTCGTCAGAGCATCCCGTGGGACTGCTATAGTTGTGTCGAACTTTAATTAAAGCTCTCCCCAAAACATTCCCTTGAAGAAATGCCAAACCACACTCGTAAAATGCCTGGACCTCTCAAAATTATGTTCAAATGATCTGAAACCTCCTTACCTCCAGGCCACCAATGGAGATTTAACACCTTTGATCCCTATGGTTTAAAGGGCATTCACTGGAGCCAGCTCTGTCGTTGTGATAGCCGCCATCTCACCACTTCTGTTCCTGTTCCAGTCAGGTATTCTTTTGTTCACCACACTTGGACCAAAGCCCACTGCACAAATCACAGAGGGCTCCCCCAGATCCTGTCCGCGCCCAGCGGGCAGAGCAAGGACGTTCTAGCCCATCCTGTTGAAGGACAGCCTGGGGCGTCTACATCTGAAATAAGTTCTGTGGAGGCTTGGAGATTGGCATAGTACTGACTGGCCCTGAATGCTTTTCCTCAAGGTGCTGAAATAATTACCATTCGTAACTTTCAATGTCCTTCGAGGTCACATGACCGCCTTCAAAGAGAGTGCTTTGAATTGCAATGTTTCACAATTACGATGTTGCCTTGACCTCTTTGTCCACATCGTAAATACAGATTATTATATTACAAATAAACTGCAGGCACAAACCTACATGCTTGTATCTTAGAGCATATGCTAAGGAGGCTGCATTTCCGATATGCCTCAGGTTTCAGAAACCATCATCTCATGTGAGGGACAATGTCAAATCTACATCTTGTAGAGGGTTGTCACAGTATCAGAATACTGGTGTGATAGCTATTTTGTTCTGTGTTGTTGATTTTTGTGTTCTTCTAGAAAAGTAAGAGGCAACATATTCAAAAGGAAATGAATGAATGAATGAATGAATGAAGTACTAAACAGAGCCAGGTGAGGAAAGGTTGTACACATTTCCACTTCTTCAGAAATGCTACTGGCACAAATATCCCACAGAGGGCCAGATTTTTTAAGTGATTGGCACAGCATAAAAATATGCTATTATTATTTCAGGTGCTGTCAGTGTTAAAGACCAATTTAGTAAGCGATTTGCATATGCCAGGAAACTAGGTAATTATTCAGTCAGTCTGTAGAAACACCCCATTGTTGCATTTAGTGACACGTTCATCACACAATGGACATGACTTTATCTGGTCTAAGTCATGAGGATACATGCAAAAACAAACATTTCCCCAGGGTAATTAAAAAAAGCCATCACAATTTTGAAATCTGAGAACAGGGCTTGAAACTTGACTATGTATAGAAGGAGGTCATTCTGCATTATTAATGGATCAGCTAATTGTACTGAAATTACACAATTATCCCCAAGAAGATAACATTAAAACATGCTTTTCACTAGTCTTACACAAATTTTTCGCACTTGCAAATATGAGTTTTAGACTCAAATTTGGCTTTAGTAAAAGTGATGGACTGTGTGACAGACCACATCTGAAAAATTTCCACCCGGTTTTAGACCTCTCAACCCATGCCTATGAAAAATTGTACATTCCTTAAGACCAGAGATGAATGGTGCCTGCATCACAGAGAAACGGTTCTTAAATGTGAGTTTCCCCTGGTTAGTGAATCTGCCTCATGTATTTGCAGGCCTACAGTGTACACACAATCCAGTAAATGTAGTCCACAATGATTTCCAGGCAAAAAGAAGAAATTAAAAGCACTAACATGGATGAACCCCAGTGCTTTTTTAAGTTCTGGGTTTAATTTGGGTCCCCTCTTAGCATCAGTTCTCATGAAGACCAAACTGATGTGAACACATATATGTTTCCAGATAGCATCTACCATCTGATATGTGTGTCTGTGTGTGTGTGTGTGTGCGTGTGTGTGTATGCATATTTTTATTAAAATAAAGGTATTTTATTTTCCTTGATTTTATTTCGGTGATAATTTGTTTCAAGATGACTGCTATACCTACTATTCATCAAAAATGTGTTAATTATGTTTCTGGTTGGCTACACTTTGCACATTGATTTAATCCATGTGTTTAATTCCTCAAATTGTATCAGACCACTTTACCTCAAATGATAAAATACGAATTATTCTCAGCTGTGATGTATCATCTATCATATCACACCTCAGTCCATGTCTGTTTACCTATTCAATTTCTATGCAGCCAGTGGATCATGCTGCTAACATCCACGACATCCAATTCTGCCAGTTAAATCAGTGCCAGCTGAATGTTAATGGGATATCACAGACCTTGCCGCAATGTAATTGCACCGCATGATACTCCTTTCTTGATTGCCACTCAACCACAAATGTGCCTGTTTTTTTGGCTTTCCATGTGGTAGTAAAGAGGGGCATGACACATGCAGAAAGCCCTCTACCTGAAACGAGACAACAGAAAGAAGCTATGCATTCCATCCCCGTCAGATGGGTAGAAATGACTTTGACCAGACTGTGTTCGTCTTGAAAGATTCCCTTTTTTCCAATGAGCAGAAGAAATATTGACCTCCCTGAAAAAAAAAAACATCAGGTTGCTGATTCACTTCAGTGGAGCTCTGCACTGTTATTTTTCAAAGATCAGTGAGTTCGGACAACAGGACGCACAGTATTCACTCTAAAATCCATCGTCGAGAGTGCCATCGACTACAGACGACAGCCTCTCGCTTGCGTTTGAAGTCGTGGCGCTTTCCGTCGCAGCTCAGTGTTGATAGAGGATGTTTATTTTCAAACCTATAATGTTGTCTCTGTAATAATAAAGCATGCTCTCGCCGCTTCCCCGCGCGGCAGCCCCAAAGTGCAGGTTACGTGCCGTCAGTTTCCCTGGCATATTCGATTTGCTACAGATCGGCTTAGTTCTTGGCCTGAATGCGCCTCACTTTCTTCTAGAGCCGCCCTCTCAGACCCCTGTCTGAAGTCATTCCCTTCGCTGGAGAAGGTCTGTGACTCTCATTTGTGGCTGTCCGGCTTTCTTTTGCACTTTATGTTTGAGACAATGTTTCTTTACAAGCGGAGAACAGGGCACCCATGGATGAGGACCCTGGTTTACCAAGTGCTTTCAGAAATGTTTATTTCCATTTGTAATATCTCCGCAGGCATTATATGTAATTTATTGTAATGCCAACAATAGCAAATGTTGATCAAATAAGTGTTCAATTGTTATTAACAGCACATGAACAACGGATTAATGGAGTGGATCGATGAAAGTGGAGGTATGCAAGAGCAATTATGTCTTAGTAGGAACTGATTCTCACTCATTTTGAAATTAAACTCACTAAACTGATGTATGTTAATAGTCTTCTTAATTTAACATCAAAGCTCAATTCCAATTCCAATAAGGGACTAAAAAAAGTGTTCCTGATAAAATAGATGGTGTTGGCTGTTACCTGGCACATGCTACCTGAGCTGATGAATACAGCCCCTCCACTGATTAATTTGTTCAAGGATCAAAGGCATTAGACTCCCAACCACATCTTTATCCAAATATGTCACAATTACCATATCCGATAGGACTAAAAAGCCCAATTACAGCAAAGCTAGCCATGTCACTTTTCATTTTGAACAAAATTTGTCCGCGTTTAGCTTTCATCAAATGCAAAGCCCGAGCCTGGTTCACATCCGCTGAGTCCGCAGTCACCTTCATTTGACAGTCTAAAGTAATGCCCCGAAGAGCAAGGCACTGAAGTTCATTGAGAAAATGAGATGCTGGCCATGGTTCACATTGGAATGGTGCTACATTGCCTGTCATTTGGGCCAAAGCCACACTATTTCCACTTCATCTGAGAGGGCTCCAATCAGTCAAACTGCCAGGCTTCTAGAGAACTTTATCTCATCTACCTGTCTTGTGTTTTGCCATTTACCATCTCTGCCACAGTGCTCCATTCCTCAGTCAGTTGCATGACTCTATCACCTGCCACCTGGGCTGGTTACTCACTACTCAATGCCTCAGAGTCTGTATGTGTGTGTGTGGCCTCATCAGCTATGGCTACATCTTATCACCAATTTCCTTGTGTCCTTTTATTCTGCCTTCCTATGAATTCCTATTCATAGGCACAGAGAAAAAGAGTGAAACTACAGTCATTCCCTTGAGGTCATTTAAAGAAGTGTTTTTTTTTTTTTCTATGATACAGTACTGCTTGATATCCCTGTGGCCCTTGTCAAATCACTTTTATTTAGAGGAGGCCCAGAGTAAGAGCCCTGTGCGTCTCCCCCCTGCATGTCACCAGTGGCTACAGTCAGAGCGGCACCCGAACAACTACGGCAACGGCAACTACGGTTATTTGAGGTCATCCCCGGTGAAGAGCAGTACATGGACTCAGAAATCAGTCGCTGCAGGACCTTCTTTGGTAGTAGAGAATTCTCCAGTGACTTTATGATAAAGCAACACAGTCCTTTTAAAGAGAATTTCAGAATAATAGAATTTCTCAAATGTATAAAATTCTATAATAATATTATGGAATCACATCCTACAGTAGATGGATTGTAGTTCTGATAAGCAGAGTACAACCTACTGGCTGGCCATACTTTACTGTGTGATCATAGTTTCTGCCATAGTGATGCTGAGATTATTCTATTACCCTGGTCCTTGTCTTCTTCTTCTGCTCCTCAATGGGGGCCATGCTCAAACCTAAAGACCTAAAAGTATAAGCGAGGATGTTTTGCATTCCTGGCATAGAGAGGGGTGACACAGCAAGTGAAGAAAGCAGCAGAAATTATTAACTTCTTCCTTTAAGTTGCCCCCAAGAAATATATATATGAGAGAGAAAGAGGATTTGCCACTTATCAATAGGTGCATGAGAATGATGAGGAGAAAATGAAATCACGCTTAAGCTTTGTGCTGTGAGACCCAACCTGAGGAAGGTATGATCGATGAAGTACATTCCTGTGCAATGGTTCCATCAGGTGGACAGATGATTCAGAGTTCATAGACAGGGGTGGCATAGCAACGAAAGAAAGCAAAAGGAAGTTTATGGGAAACTTCCGTTTGCTTTGATTTTGGCAAACTTCTCCATGGCCAATAAAGCAACATATGGAGGACAGAAGCTGTCAATAACAATAAATATTTAAGGATTTAACAACTATGTGCCATTTAAATGTCAGACCGCACAATTCAATTGAAATTAATAAATACATAAATAATACAATGGTGACTCAGTGGTTAAGGCGCTCGCCTGAGTAAAAGCTGAGCTCTAGGGCTTGGGTTTGGTCCCAGCTGTGTCATCACCAGGAGCCCACAGCAGCAAAACAAAGTGGCTTCATTCCACCAGTTACAGGAGTGGGTATGCCAACAGGAGTTGCTCATCTCACTGCTCTCAGGCACTGTGTGGTTCATCTACGAGCACCTACGAGCTTCTCAGATGACATCAGTAGTGATGGTCCTTTGATGAATGCCCACCCCACTATAGTGGCTTCATGCACTCATCTTGCTTCACCACACTTTTGCATTTGTTTTGACTCAGTGCTCCTGCGGGGGTTCATTTCACACAAAGGCTGTCGCCGGGACACAAGCCTACTATACAATCGGTGACGACGGCAGAGCAGGGAAAAGGACAAAAATAAATAATCTGATCATCATTCATGAATTTGATAATTTAATAGCACATTTATTAAACAATCAAGTAAATGGTCACTGAATTATTCATATTTAAGTCAGCAGCTCGGGATTCAGCTGACATAAGACAATAAATTAGCATATCACGGCCCCCCTGCTGGGAGGAAGCAGTCTTGTGTGATGCCGTATGACATATGTAAATAGTAACCTCTGCCTGCCTCGGAGTGCACACCACTGAACGGGGTATGTGGAGCTACAGAGTGCTGCTGTTTCATTGAGGTGCATAAGAATTTCCTCGTGTGGGGGTGCCATAAATAGAAACCAGGGGTCACTCTGTCTTGTTTGTGTACCCGGTGCCACATAGTTCCATCTTTGATCCCAAGGCTTTACCCCTTGCCGCTATAATTCCCCAGAGGCCTCCACATTACTTTCTCTTCCGCAGTTTTGGAAAGCCCTGACTGATCGCAGCATGCTGGAAGCCTTCAGTTCACCTTCGATTTTGCACTCTGTGTTAAAGCTCAAAGCAGATAAAAAGCCAAGCTCGCCGTGACGAGAATTGATCTCCACGAAAAGGACATAAATATTGAAAGCCAGATAAAGTGTCTTTCTGTGTTTTGTTTCCTGAGCAATGTTTTTGCTTTCATAGATGCCCCTGTTTCTGAAAAAATCTGTACCTCTTACTCATTGACAGCCCTGAAAAACAGATGCATTGATTTGTTACTTAGTGGTTTGTTGTTCTTGTTGCTTGGAGGAAACCAAAAAGCCAGCTTAAGCGTAATTCCACTGATCTCTGCAGATCTGTATTTAGCCTGTGTGAATCTCTGCAATGGAGTCTTTTATTTCAAAATGGAACTTCAAAAAAAACTGATGTGTCAGGAAAGCTAGAGAAGTTTGGAATGAGGAAGAGGGTAACATCACAACTTCCTCTTTCACATTAATTAATGTTTTGATTAATACAAAGAAAAAATGTTCTCTCTATCTGTTCAACAGTTCAAGCAATATTTACCTTGTGTCCATAAAAGCCTTTTTGTGGACAAAAGCCAATGAGAAAAAGATGAGTTGTTGTGTGAAAGACTCTGGCTGCAATTGTGGCAACTTCTCTTGGTTCATTCACAAGACGACCTCTGGGGCCATGTCCCTTTAACATTTAACAGTTAGCATTTAGCATCCTAATTTGTGCATGTTTTCATCAATTGTCCTCTCCTGTCTATGGTTCCTGTTGACCTTTAGGTATTTATGAAGCAATGTATTATGTTGGTGGGAGAGCAGTTCCTTTGATTGTAAAATCTAGATTATTAACATATTTTTGTTGTGTATGTATATATACAGTGAAAAATCTGAAACTGCTCTGAGCAATGCTACTTTAACATCTCTACAGTTTGTTTAGCAGAAAAAAATCCAATATGTGCATTTCTTCTATAGCATCTTTTTGTTCCTAGGGCACAAGTAAGACCAGATAAACATGCCTTCTGTGGATGAGAGATTCTGGTGAAATTAAGGGATTTTTGTGCTGACATCCCTGCTGTAATGTAGATGGAATCCATGCTTAGGTCAACGATGATGCTGCAGCAGAGAGAATTAGGTGCAGTAAACTTTCTGGAAATTGTTCTGCCACAGGCAATTCCTTCACGACCCTCCAAATAAATATAAAAGAACCTGTTATTTCTTGGGGGTGAGATTCATCCAGTGGCATAGTCTGGCAACAGAGTAACACTTATACTGACTAGCCAACAATCACATTCTGTCTAGGTAGCTGGTGTTGAGATCATTGCTCAAAGTGTTGCATAGCTTCCAAAAAGGGGCACCCTGGCAGGCATACTGCAGCTAAATGTAATAAGCTGTAGCCATTACTGTCTATCGCTGCCGCTTTTCAATCAATCAAATCACTAACAAATACACATCAAATTACTATATATTTGATTTGTGTATGATTTTTGTTTATGAACCTTCTGTGTATTTTTAGAATGTGTTTAAAAGAGCCAGTTCAGAAATAAAAAAACACCCTTTCAAACTGATGTTTATCACTGAAGTCCCTTTTGCTTGGTATTGTATGGCAGGCCCATATAACCATACCAGGATGCATAAAAAATCATCTCACATTCTTGTACGCGTAAGCGTTAGAACAACCAACCCACAAAAAACTAGAATTCTCAGCTGAACTACCCCTAGTTTATTATTTTGATTTCAGGGGTTTATGGTTATGGTTTATCCTTGCTGGCCTAAAGTATTGTCTGTAACACTTGGCAGGATAACTATGGCAGCTTTCCTACTGCAGTTGCCTTGATGTTTGTCTTGCACATTGATGGTGAGGTAAGCCCATAGTAACAGTATGTGTTGAACAAAAAAGCTTTCTGGTTTCTGACAAGGAGATATTTCACAAGTGTTGCAGAGCCTCCTTTAGTCAGTGATGACAGTAGCACTATGGCAGACTCAACTGTCTTTTGCTGACATCTAGAGGTTTTCTATTGCTCTGATAAAGTTTGTTGTGTGCAATGTCCAGCCTGTAGGTGTTTTTTGTGATACTAATCCTGTCAAAGTTGAAAGGAACCCAGGCCAGTTCTGTGACAAACTAAAACCTAGAAAAGGTGCTTGTCCCGATGCTCAGATGATTTAGAAGTCAGCCTGGTAACGCTTGTGCCTGCTTGGAGTATCCACTGTAGTTCAACTTCCCACATATTTTGGTGTTTTCCTAAAACCTTTTTCTTTTTTGCATCATTAACTGGTGCATAATGGGTACAACATCATGCTACTCCTCACCAAAAAAAAGGCCTGAGAGCTCAGGACATTTAACACAAAATGTAGCCTTAATGTTACAGGCAGGGAAGCCTAATCACCACTGATCTGAAAATAGTGTTTTGTTTTGTTTTTTCTTCCCTGAACCAATTATTTCAACAACAATGTGCTGACACATATTTTGACCTTTTTAGACAAGGAAAATGTAAATGTTGCATTTAATGCAAATCAGTGCTGTAAATATAAATGTTAACCAGTGCTGCAGTATGTTATGGAGGCTTTTTAGCTAGAAATGCTGAAAATCTTTTTTTTTTCTTTTGTCTGTGCATAACTGTTTTGCCCAATTTAGCTCAAATTTGGGCATACTGTATTTGTTAGTCATACCTGATGGATGGATGGATGTATGGATGACTGATGGATGGCTCAAAGGCCATGCCCAATTTCACTACCAAATGCATTTTTGACTCATTGATGAATTTCAACTGCATGCATTCATTCATCCGAAGCAAGTATAATCCTAGTCAACATGCCTCACAGCATTTGGGCCCTGGCCATGCCCTGCTACATTTAAATTTGCCATATTTTTTGTTCATGGTGATGAGATTTCTGCGTGTTTGAATTACTTTTCAACATCTTAAATCATAAGCCACATCTGCTGAGGCCATCAAACATAGTTTCCATACATTACAGTAACTTCTGGTGAAGTGAACATGTTCATCTTGTATTTGACTCATTTATCAGGCATGGGCTTTACACCCTAACTGCTCCAGTTCCCTGGACATGCCCAGATACACCCGATATGGGAAACAGTCCTGTTGTTTGTATACATAATTAAATTTTCCATGCATTGTTTTCACACAAATCTTACCATCATTCCTTGATTCAACCAATATTCATTGCATATATCAAACGCTGCCAATGTTCTGTTAACAATAGCTAAAATCACTAGCCTTTCTCTGTAAAATATTTTAATTGCCTGCAACCAACTTGAAAGTTGAATTTTTTGTTACTTAACTTTTTGTTACTTCAGTAATTTAGTGTTTGTGATCTCTGTATAGACATGAATAATTTCAACTTTGCATCACTTAAATGAGGCCTGGAAAAAAGTTAATTCACTGGAGCATACATTATGCAAGGCAATATTTAGGACTGAACACTGTAAAATATTCCAACCAAGACCATGTCATATAAAAATCATAATCTTACCCTCATCCATCTTTTATGAAAGGCCAGTTTGCCTATTGACAACTTTCACTCCAAATCTACGTTGACTGTGCACATAATACTTCTATTACCATAATTATGGGTACTTAAGACATTATTGACACCTGTAGGGCTCAAAGCCAGATTTAGCCTTTCGGTATGGGGCAGGCCTAATTGCAATAAAATGGAATGTATTCAATACAGCCAATCAGACTCCCATTTTGCTCTGGTGTGAGCACAGCTGTGGCGCACAGTGTAAGTGATTCGTTTCTTTGAAAAGAAGAAAACAAACGTGTCCGAATGTGATTATTTCGAATCTTTGGGAGGCAAGCCTGAGTTTCCATATTACATGAAGTGCCTTGATGAAATTTCATCTTAATTTGTTCTGGGGGGTACGGAGTCATTTGCCTTTTAAAGCTGATCTCACTTTTTCTAAATGGAATGGTTACAGTTTGGGATTTTATTTGCGCAGAGAGATTTGAATGCTGAATGGCCAGTGTTCTTTTAGATGCATATATGTCTGTGCCTGTTACCCAAAGCTCTCACTTCAGTGTACTAAAATAATTAAACCCACATGTATGAAAATATCTTAAATTGGAGGAAATATTGAAGCTTTATTTTGTAATACATATACACCTTTTAATAACACACTACATTACATTATTGTCATTTGGCAGACCCTCTTATCTAGTGTTAACACAGTGTCACACACAATACAGCTATTCATTCACTATTATTTTCTTTACAAAGCTTTTACATTTTATTTTTCTCTCATAATTTGTTTTCAAATGAATGCTGCACTACAGCAGGCACAGTGCTATTGTGACGGAGTGCCGTCACCACGGTTGAGTATGCCCTCTGACTGCCATACCAACGAGCCTGGCTCTTTGGCGTCGCGGTCAAAGTGGCATTGTTGGTACCCCGTAGACCCAGGTTCGAGGCCGGGTGGGATGACTGCTATTTCCCTTTGCTACAAATGGTGTCAGCAGTGGGATGGCTTGCTGCGAGGCCATTGGAGGTGTGCCTGGTGCGTCAGCCGTATGAGGGACCCCCAGGTTTGGTTGACCCCGGTGTGTGAGGGACCCTAGAGATGGGTGAAGCATGGTGTGAGGGACCCCAGAGATGGGTGAAGCACTAGTGAGTGGGGCACCCTGGGATGGGAGAACTACGGCAGGGGAATGCGTGAGGAACGCCATGGTGCATGAAGCGCATGGGTGCGCTTCCCAAAGGGGAGGGCAGTGTGACGGAGTGCCATCACCACAGTTGAGTATGTCCTCTGACTGCCATACCAACGAGCCTGGCTCTTTGGCGTCGCGGTCAAAGTCGCATGGTTGGTACCCCATAGACCCAGGTTCGAGGCTGGGTGGGGTGACTGCTCTCGCCCTTTGCTACAGCTATATATTGGGAAGTCCTTGCAAACTGCTGCTAGTGTAGTGATGAGAATGTTCTATCACAGCACTGAATGTGTCATTTTACTCATCAAAACCTCTCAGTCTTTACAGCAGTAATTAAGAGGCATTTTCATATTTCCATCTGTGCAGGGGTGTTAAATGCAGAAATATCAAATTCATAATTGATCTACGTGAACATCAACAAGCTTTAAAAAAAACGAGAATGCAAATGGTGTAAATGTGAAAAGGTGAAATGTAGCCTTTGTTAGCCGTTCAATGTTGTTCTCAATGTGAATTGGAACAAATTAAAAGAAAAAGCAAACGAAATGACATGAGACCAATTTCATGGAAATGTATCAATGAGGTCACACAGCAAAAAATGTCATGTAGACTGTGGGCCAAGACCCAAAATTCTTAGCCGCTTATCAGAGATCAATGAAATGACCTGTTTTTTGTGCAGGCTGACATTTTTTTTCATAGCTGAAATATGCCAGTGTTGCTGCTTCAGCTGTGTTTACCTTCCAGCCTCTAAATCCCGCCATGATTTGATGGAGACGTAATGATCTCAGGCCTTGCTTGTAAAAGGGGCTTTAATCTCAGTGTGACTTCATAGTAAAATATAGGTTGTTGATGATTTCAGGCAAACCCAACCGATCTCCAAGAGTTTAAGAAACCCCACTCCACTTGCAGCATGAAAGTCTCCCAATAACACTCATCCAATCAGAGGCAAAGTTCAGCATGCTATGTCCTTGTTGTACAGTACATCTATCTAGAGTGCATGTATATATGTGTAATCAAACAAAAATAAAAAATAAAGACTCTCACTGTATTGCTCAATGTTGAGGACAAAGTGCTAAAATGGTTAGACTGAATTTAGACTGAATTTCTTAGAATTTCTTTCTAATGGTTAGACTCTCTTTCCAGTGTGACAGGAGAGAATGACATGACTATGTGCAATTCATGTGTCACACTCTGTCTTGCATGTCTAATAAGGATAATAATGTTGTTTTTAAAACCGGGAGAGTGGGTAGTGGCCGGGCGATAAGTCTTGTTGCTGTGCTCCTTTAACAGCTTTTGCCAGTTCAGAAAACACTCTGCTTTCATATCTGTGCATTAGGCAGCTCAGTTTATACACCTGTAATTCTTTATCTCTGAATACACATTGCGAAAAATGTGACGTGCAAGTTGGCTTCCTGATTGGGTGGCGTTTGAAAATAAAGACTGTTAGATGTGCTACCAAGAAATAAGAACAACATGGGCATACTTATTTCTGTCTAGAAGAACAACTTACTTTCTGCTTTTCAGGGTTAGCAGTGAGTGCAATGTTTGTTTTCCTGATAAAAATAGTATGGTTTATTATTTGCTGCTTCTACACGATGATCAGCAGCGCATGTTAATGTCTGCAAAAGCAGGAATACACTGTCATAAAAATTACATGAACATATTATGGGTTTTTATAAGCTATTGTAATTGTTGCCTCTATATATATAGTTTTTTGCATATTTACATTTCTGCATGACAATTTTTATACATAAAAATATATGCAATTTTACAATATGTTTGACAATATACTGTATGTATTTGACATATTTTCATATATAAGCAGTCATTTTCTAGTTATTGAAAATGAGCTTTTTAAATTCAGGAATGTAAGCTATTAATTATCTGAACTGGCAAAACAGTTCGACTATATCAATTGGTTCACATAAGGTAAAAGTTATAGTGATTTGATTTGATTGGTTTCAGAGTTTCTCCCATTGGTCAAATAGCGGAGACTTGTTGTCGATTTATTTATTTTTATTCAATCAATTCAAATAACAGGAAGGCCAGCTTCTGCTCTGGGTGTAACAATCTCCTCGGCGCCTTTGAGTAGTATGAATCTTGAGGCGCTTCTCGTCATGTTCGTCTGTATTTATGAGTCATCGACAGAACCCCCCCGCTACCCCCCACCCGCCGCCTCCACCTCACTGCAGGGGGACTGCTAATGATTGAGATGTGCTGAGGTTTGGTGACAGGTCTGGCAGTTCCCTTTATCACCCGTTGAAAAGACCAGCCCCCTTTGATAAATAAAATTTGTATGCCCTTGCCCGACATCATTGAATGTGACCTCCTTCCTCCTTGAAGTGGAGGCATATATATGTATTATATATATACATCTCCTCTCTCTCTCCTCAGCTCTGTGGGGAAGAAATCAGACATCCAGACTCAGACTGCCTGAGGCTCTGCTGCAAGTTGGCCAGGATGACCCTTGCTGTGATTAAGCTCCTTAATTCAGAGCTATAAACTCTTTAATGAATAATGCAGTGCAGCGGAATGCCAGAAACAATGGAACGGGTGAGTTGATGTCTAACTTGTAAAGGCTCAAAAGGCGCAGCCTTAATAAGCAGTGATGTTTGGCATGTAGTGCCACTAGACATCCTTTCAAAGACAGGGCAATTTCATGTTCCAACAGATGAAAATGCTTTACATCGATCAGTGACTTTTTGTTGTTGTTGTTTTGGATCAGAAAGTGTTTGTTTGCTTTTTCCCCACGGTGCTAAGACCAGGGGGTTAACTTTGCAGCATTTCTGCACGGGCGTCGCAATGCAAAGGGCACCCTGGTCACGGCTTAATCATCGGCAAATTCTGGGTAAATGCTACTGATTTAGCACACCTAGATTGGTTCCAGTCTTGGCCCTCTGAATTCCGCTGAAGGTCAGAGATAAGAGCCACACCGTGACTGTGAAATGCGCCCGTTGCACAACGGCACACAAGAGCCAGAATCCAATGCCTTCTCCCCCTCGGTGAGATGAAGAGAAAAGGCAGGATTTTTTTTTTTTTTGTATTTCCTTTTTGGCTCTGGGTCCTCTTCCACAAAACGGGGCAGGAGGTCCAGGGAGGCCCCTGTCTGTCTCATAAATTGAACTGTGCATTTACGAAGCTTGGCGCATGCTGTCTATTTGCATTCCGGTCCAAAGGCCCGAACTGCATGTGTCTTATTGTACCACAGCTCCCGCTCTGAATTCTGATACACAGCAACGCGGCAAGCAGGAGGATAAATTGGTGAGAAGTAATGTCTGACGCCACACAGATTCAGGGTGGCAGGACCAGATACAGTACCCGACTGCTGTCACTAAGGTGATTGTACGGGAGCCGGGGTAATTATGGGGATCTCTTTTATCTCTGTGGGGAAGGTGGGTGACTTATACTCCCTCCACTGAAACTCACCGCGGGTACCCTCTTTATTTTTAATGGCCGAGAGGCATGTGCTCATGATTGATGCTGACATTATCGATCGAGGCAATTTATGCAGCCCTGTCTGTCATATCATGAAGTCTTGTTAAGACTAACATCTCAAGTTGATCACGTTGCAGAGGAATGGCTGCAACTTTAAATCCAAATTTAAATTTAACAAGGAACATTTAAATTCAGTGCGCTTTGTCGCTCGGGGTAACAGCATCTGCTATATGACAGAATGAACAATGTAAATATAACATGATAATCACCAACGGTAGTAATCAGTTTAAGGTCTTATTTTTTGGCATTGCTATCTTGTATTAAATACCATATGAAAGGGCAGCTAAAGCAGTGATCTTAATATAGGCATGATTTATTCAGGCAAAGGACATGGGAGTTAGATATCTCATAGCTGCATTTGGACAATTTAATTGGAGTAAGGGTTTTATATGGTTGCCTGTTCAACTCTCAGGTGAGGCACTACTGCCATAAACATAAGAAAGGTGTTTCATTGCTTCAGTAAATATCCAGGTGTGTAAATGGATGCAATGGCTGCTGTGTAATGTCCTTGGGGTGAATGTTATGTTCCTGAAATGATAAAAGCCAGCTTTAGTCATTGATTTGAATGAGGTATCGAGACTCAGAATATTAAAAAAAAAACTTCTTGAAACTCTTGACATAAGAAGTGAATGAAATTGAGTTGTTTTCCAAAGTTACTGTAAATACCTCAAACACTGACAGATTGCTCTTAGGTCCAATCAACAGCGTCTCTGTTATTAACATGTAACTGTAGCTGTACTTGTGGCTGTATTTGTCAGTGTGCAATTTCTACTAGAATGGCTTGATTTCTGCAAAGTTCTCTTTGTTTAGATACTGCCAGTTCAGGTTCAGTTTGAGACAATGCATAAGTCTACCTATCATCAGCTCAGAAATAGAAACCAAATGTATTCTTTCTGATAGTGTTTGCCTCAAGGTAGTATGTACATGCCAAACATCATTGGTACTGAAATGGAGTTCTTGATAGCAATGTCCTCTAAGGAGACAAAACTGAAAACAGTGGGAAAGATGCAATACCACACAAACCAACCTTCCCATATGCACCAACATGTGAAAACAGTCCCTGCATCAAACTTCATGATCTGCAGCGTTGACTAGATCAAACATGACTAGAATAGACAATAGGCCAGAGTCTGGAGATCATTACAGACACACAGTAAGGCAGACGCAGCACTATGACCCAAACAAAACCAAGATTTTCATACAGATAATTGGTCCAACAGATTAGATTTCCAGCAACAAACTTTTCTAGTGTCTTACTCTGAAAAAAAAAAAACAATTAATTACATTGAACATCTCGGAAACAAAAGGACAGAGAAGTATTTACTATATAATTGTAATTGTAACTGGACAAAGAACAATACGATGACATGGACAAAACAATACAGATATATCAAAAGTATTATGTTTCAAGGAAGCCTATTCAAGTTTTAGGACCAATGAACCCAAGAAACCATTCTGAGGACTGTCTGACATTTGGCTCATACTATCAGCAAATCTCTGGGTCCAGCAAGGCTTTGAGTTAGGCCAACAAATAGAACATCACACCTTCCCAAACTAACTGTGGGATGAATGACCCAAAGGACTAATGACCAGAAGAGCTAATAATATCTACATAACAGCATAATTACTATGTGTACAAAAATATATTTGTAGATGTTTGTTTATTTGTTTGCTTTAAATTGAGTTCAGCACTAAATTAGAGAGGAGAGGAACATGCTCATCTTTTTTGAAATTGTTTGTATATTTCTCGTAGGAAGATTTTCTGATTTTATGATCTAATGCAGAACGTGTACATGCACAACATTCATTTTGATGTTGAATAAATGAGATCAATAAGCTCAATAAGTACTATATTATGAATAGAAAGAAGCTTCATAACCGCTGCAAGGAAATGCATACAATCCCGCTTACCCACATCAAGGTAGGTACTTGTTCAACAATACATCATAAGTGACGATATCAGCTGAACAGTCCTTTTCTTACACAACACCACATTATGAAAAATGTCTGTAATAGATATTTACTTTATACATTTCTAATATACTTAACAATGGGATTTCATATTTAGTAGTTATTGTAAAGGACAGCTTGATTTGATTCTGAGATGGGTCTGTTCTACTTCCTATTAATATGAGCCTGTTCAACGAATGATGCTTGATTGTCTGATATTTTCCCCCTCTACTTTCATCACTTTATATATATATTTTTCATGGCTGTTTGTTTCGGCTGCGCACTTTCTTCACCCTGAACATATGCTCTGTATTTCAGGGATGCTGAATTGACAGTTGTCGTTTCCTCCGTTTCCTCACAAACTCCCGAGCCTTATCTGCTCTGGTCCCTGTGTGGAACGCTGTGTGCTGCAAATGAGTTTCAAAGCGATAGGACTCTCGGAGTCCTTCCTTCTCTGAGCAGGAGCCTAATCTGGTGAGTTCCAGCAATCCATTAAGACTCAAAGCTAACTTTAACAGCTCCACAAATGTAGCTGCACTGCAAACATACATCAATGTTTTTGTTGTTGTTTTAAATGCTGAAAAATGGAAAGTATTACAAACATAGTATAATGACTGGAATTTGCAGTCTCGAAAATGCTCCAGGAAAGTTATGTATTCATCTGATCAACAGACAAAGGCATTTCCTTTGTCACACAAAATATGAGTGATTATTTCGCAATATGAAGTCACATGAGTATGAAGATAAGTCAATACAAACAAATTAATTCATCTTATTTTTAATGATTAGCTAATAATTAAGATTACATTTAAGATGCTGAAGCCTGCCGGACCAACCATCATGTACAGTTCAGAAAGGGATAGCTGAATTGACATCAGAAAATGAGCCAAGTACAGATGAATGTAAATGGTTTCTTATTGAAAATAACCCAAAGGGTGTTGTCTTTTACACTTCACTAAAGTGAGTAGAACACTTTAATTGTCCAGTCCCCAATCAGGATTGGATTTGAAATAACCTGTTTCACTTTGTTGACTTTCAAAGACAATCAGGGAGAAACCACCAACCTTCTGAAGCAACACGGTGCTATTGAAAATGTCTTGGATACTACAACGCTTAAGAATTATAGTGTGCTTGAATACCAGTGGTCTTTACTCTACCAATCCACTACCTGAATAACTGGGTAAGAACAAATGGAATTGTTGGATGCACAAATCGATAGAAAATAAGCAAAACTGATAACTAATTTGTTTTTGAAAACCTGCTGATTGTTCTAGGCATACTGCAGACTCAATGCTCACCACAGAAGAGGCTTACAGGACTTACTTAGCTGAGATCAGACTTGTCTCTGATCTGTCAGGATGTGAAAGACAAATGGAACTTGTTGTGGAGCGATTCTGCAGGAGAGGAAACAGTAAGCACGGGTAATGGAGTGCAGTGAAGAGAGCAGTGAGGCTGCACAGACACCCGCTTCCTACAGCTGCTTTAAGATCTATATAAAAACAGGAGTAATGTCAGCTGTGCTCTTAAGCTAAATTTATCCTCAGATCACCTAAAGTGACAAAGATAATCAGAAAAAGAGTGTGTTGTCCTGCTGTGTTTTCAAAACACCTCACAGCCTGCTGTGTTGTGAGGCATTTTGGATTTTAACGTCGGAAAGCTCAAACCCCGAGGGCTTGAATGTGTGAATTATGAGCTCAGTTGTTTTCTCCCTAACATATAAAATGTGTTTAGTACTTTTCATTATAACTTTAGTTACTTATTTCTGTCCAGAGAACCAAGTATTGTATTCATTTAAATTAAGAACTTTAAATTTAATTTAAAATTCATCCAGTTGCACAATGATTAGTTTAAGAAGTGTAAATCACAAATTAAATTACAGGGTTTGTCCATGCAGGTGTAATAGTTTCATGGAGCCATGCTCCCCATGGTTACTGTTGCTATGCTGGACGCACTTTTTCAGACAATAGGTGTAGAAAATGTGGAGAAGATGACATGGAGGCAGCTTTTGCCAAATTTGTCATCTTCTCTAATTTTTCATTAGGATTTTTATGGAATATACAGCAGAACATATTCTTCTGATCCAAAATTATTTATAAAACACAAGACAGAAATTAAGTAATAGTAATGTTAGTTAATTAGCTAATGTCTCTGGCTTGGGTAGCTAGCCAACTAGCATGTCTACTGTATACATTAGCATTTCGATGACATTTTTTTTTTCATAATTTATTTTGTTTCACAGCTACACCACAGGAAGTGCCCCAAGGATAAATGTGAAAGAATTAAAACTGCATTCAAGTTGTACTTTACATTAAATCATTTAGCGGATGGTGTTACCTACAGCAACTTAGAAAAGCACATGCAACAAGGTTGGGCTAAGCAGATTATAGTAAAATATAAGTGTCTCAATCCCATATAACATAACATGTCAAATTCTGCCACAGTAGGTGCAAGAGGAAGTTTAAAGATAATGCCCATGTGAATGAAGTCTAGCTAGGGTATGATTGATATGAAACATAAATGCCACTGGCAATGACAGAATATCTCTTTAAATGAAACAGGGTGTCATCACCAAGTCGAATTTAATGGCACATACAGGTACATGCATTTAATGTTTTTTTGTTTTTTTAATGCATGCAGTTATTTTTATAACAATGGATAGTAAGCTATATGTCATCATTTTTAAAGCTATGTGTATCTTCAGAGATAAGCAAAGTAGTTTCAAATCTTGTGCAAAGTAGTTTCAAATCTTGCTTTATTGTAGGGTGGTTTCTGTAGTGGGTAATGAGTCAATCAACAAAAATGTGTGCCTCTTTTCCAGCATAATTCCAGTGGGCCGCATCCTGTCATACAGACTGTAAATTGCTAAACATTCCCTGCTGCCACATAATTGGGGGATATTCAGTGGATGGGGATATCAGTTAAGTTCATTTGTGGCATAGGCTGCCATAGGAGAGCAGAAAAGGGTAAACTGTGATGTCACAATGCTGCATATATGATGTTTTTTTTTCCATATGAACAGTCAGAAAGGCCCCAGTGTTTTCTACATACTGTGGCAATAAAGCAGTATTTTTGTATTAGCATGTGATAGTTTAATGAAGAGCATTTTTTTGTAAAGCAGACTTACCCAGCCAAATTAAAGAGCAGAATACATAAGTAACATTGGCTCAAGATACAGCCATGTAAAACAGGAACATTTCTGCAAAAATGATGAATTTATCCATATATCAGTCCAGAATCATTCAACTGCAAACAGTCCCTGCAAAGCTGACTAACATTACATTTAACATATTTAATTAACCAGCTAGTTAACAACTGGTTATCTCAAACTATTGAATTGGGGATGTGAAATGATCAGTTATCTCACTGTAACATTTGTGTCTGAAGTGTATTGATATTCCTTGTTTTAGAAATGAGCACTTTACTCTGATCTGAAGAAGAGCTGTAACAGATGGTTGCTTTCAAAATGACAGATGAGGCACAATGGTAATGAGTCTATGATTAAAATTACTGGGTAGATTATATTATTTAAACAAGTCATTTCAATCACAAAGCTTTGACAAAGTGTCCCTTATGTTATAAAAAGTATCTATGTGAAATATGTGGAGTTGGACATGAATCTTAACATGGAAACCTTTTGTGCATAGCAAGAAAATTACCTGACATGACAAGGATGTAGAGGCTGTGTTTATGTTGGACAGTATTAAGTTGCTACCCTGTATGCAATAGATGAACGCAGCCTTTAACTCCCTGATTTCATACTTAATAAAGGTTTCATTTGAAGCTTTAATTCGATAAATTCACATTGAATTGGCATCGAAATTGGCCGCTTTTCGAAAATATTATTACAGGCTCACATCACAATATCCACAATCATAAATGAATTGAAAATGAAAAATGTATCAATTCAAATCTACAGTGAGTTACTTCTTCGCTAAATACAAACGTGTGTTACTGTGACTTATTTGCTGCAGTGATAATTTTGGCACAACTGTACATCCCAGACATTTTTAGTTAGGCCGGTGTCCGAGTGCTGTAGGCATATACATTTATTTGTCCTGATTTCCTAATGGTGAATAAGTCAAACAATTATGTTTGCAGGTTGCGTCCTTTGAAATGACAAGATATTCCAGATAATGCAATAGTTTCAGTTGGACACATAATAGGAATTCATCAAGATCTGGAGATGACAGCTTAATTTGCATTATACATAATGACATGAATTGCACACAAATGAGTACATACAGAACCAAAAAGAAATTACAATGGGAAGTATGTAATTACATTCCTTGTGCTCAGTGTGCCAAGAGAATAATTCAAAGCTTTGAATCAAAACCAGCATACCAATTGCGGTAAAAATCCTGCTTCTCACTGATGAAATGTTTTCAGGGCCTGGTCTGGGCATGAGGCTGGGAGCATACGTTCAGCAGGGGTCCACCAAGTTCTCAGTTAATAGCAGTACAGCATTAATTCTTAATTGTCCTTAAAAAAACTTGACGATTGTCAGGCGTAATCCCACTTTAAATGCAAACAATGGGAGAGGAAACCAAAGGAACATCAGAGGTACAAGTACACACTGTTCAGAAATCTGGATCAGCCAACATTTTCGTACGTAGGCACCACACTACATTAATAGAAGAAGGACACTGCTCTGTTTGTGGATAATGTTGACTCTCATTCATGTTCTCTTGTCATTCGATTCGAACCCTGCAGGGGCACGGGAAACCAATTTTTATGAAAACTCACCGGTCATATTGGAAGTACGGGGAGGACAGATGCAGAGTATCGCGTGGAATTTCAACGAGCTGCGGAAAACCTGCTCGCCCTCTACGCAGATTTACGGTGCTTAACCTCTCCGTCAAGCGGCACGAATCAGACCATTAAAAAAACATGTTCTAGACCTCCAGGCCTCTTAACATTGCTGCCCTGGTTTTTCCATGGAAAAAAAAAAATAAGATGGATGTAATTGGATACACTTTCAAGCGTCACTCCTTGCAGCAGTACCTTCGATTCCATTGTAAACTCAGAGGCAAACGTTACATGTTTAATGAGTTTCAGAAAAATGTGAGTGCGTGAGGCACACAGTAGAGAGATGGGGGGAGTGGTTGATTTAACCGGGGGTTAGCAGCTGGTGAGGTACTGCTACACCAATGCGGTTGAACTCCGAGCTGATTGATATTGGTTGCCACGCATGGCCTGCGTTCTCAGAGCTCATAGTTAACTCATCGAAATGACAGGGGTTTAACGTTGTGCTCTAGATAATCTAGTTGAATTCCCTAAACACATACACATCCATACATTTTTATTAGACTGCACTGGCACAGCAAACAGCATGCTTATGAAGGAGCTATGGCTGTGTTTCTTTCCACTCTCCTGCAACGTACTTTGTCCAGAGAAAATGCTGTGTTAAGGCTTACTCACTCAGCCATGTTTAAAAGCAGGATTTCTTCTCCCACATTGCGGAATTTAAAGATGGGAGATCATCAAACCGTTGGCTTGACATTTATGAGGAAGGATATGCAGGGAGACCACAGTAGACTTCTGGCAAGACGGTTCAACCACAGAATGTTTCCTACACCAGCTGAGGGAGGATGAGGAGTGCAGGGGTGGGAGATGAAGAAACTGAAGAAACCCTTTCTCATATGCTGTAATTTAAACCTCTCCTCGCCAGAGAAAGGGGAAAATTTAATTTTGCTTTTGTTTGGTTATGCAGCAGTTTCCATTTCAGGGCCGCCTGCGTTTAGATTATGTGCACTAAGCCTTTGATTCATAATGCTGCCATAAAATGAAGTCTGAGGCCCATCAACGTGACGGGACGCACTTCTCAGCTGCTACTGCTGGAATGTTTTTGAGGGTGTTTTTATGGGAGCCTGGCCTCTGTAGACTATATTTCATCTGGGCTTTTTTTTTTTTTCTTTTACAGGACTCTTTTTGTAGTGATCCATTTCCTTTGTGATGGAGGGTATGCTGTAGCTTTTATGTGGCCTGCTGTTATACTGTCATGCTGGGAAAAGCGTCTCATATTACAGTATTTTAGAATCACATGCAACTGCTCACAAGACTAAAACAATGCAATTGAGAGAAAAGGGCAGTTCATAGAAGGCTGTTCTGCGCAAGCTTTTGTGCTTTGCCATTCACACTTCCATAAACCTACATATACTTAAATAGTCTTAGCAATATGCAGACTCATCATATCCTAAGTCCTGCTCTGAATACTCTTGTCAACCTCCTATGCAAGTAAATAGCCACACCCAGAAACTTGACTAAATCTGAGTGTTTGTGAAGAGTGCTTTTATACACAGCAGAGGCCCTGATTCAGTTTTAACTGCAATGTGTTTTGTCCCTTGACAACTTACCATCTATCTATCAGATGTTCATTATCTAACTTTCGGTCTTACTTTTTTATCATTTCTTTCATTTCATTTCAACATTTTGATTTCATAATCATATACCCAGAGACCGCGACAATAAGCAAAAAACCATTTTCTATTCATACAATCAAGAAATCTGTGATCCACTTTCAACAATAACATAATAAAAATTCTTCCCACAGAATGAACCCTGCTCTAAATTAATCTGAAACACTTCACCAGAGTGCTTCTAACTGTCTAATTATGTGTTCTTGTGCAAGTTGTAAGAGCTTAACTCTTTTTTTGTGGAGAGAACTTAATTTCTCCTCTTGCACCACCTCAAAGTTCATTGCAATTTTCTGTCCATATTGTAGCCTTAGAAGTCTTCTCCAGCTTTCCTGGAAAATGGACTGTGCCTGACATTTGAATTGACATTAAAGTTAGCTGTACACCAATGATAATGCAGATACTGGACTCATGGTCTAGCTGCCTGTCACTGGAGAGAAAATTATTGTTGTGGTGTGAGTTTGCATTTTAAATGAGGAAAAACGTTTCTGGAGATTTAATCAATGATCACAAACCTGTAAAGAAGGGGATGGTCTGGTTTGGTCTTTTCATAAAATTTACAAGGGGTCACACATTTACGTCTGGTAATATTATTGCCCACAAATTTAATATTATTGTTAAATAATCTTCATGTCTTGGACTGTCATGCTTGTTAAATTGAATCTATTCACACACTTTTAATCATGTCAATTAAATACTATTTTCTGAAAATACATATACAAAAGTAAGCTTTGTTAACCCTCCTCTGTTGTATTGGACTGGGGATACCATAATGATGGGTGGGGTTTCAGAGAAAGGAAGCCTTTAATTGATGCTCTTCACACAGGTGAAGATGAGGTCATGCAGGTATTTTATATTGCTATTCCAAAGGACATTAAGGAAAGGAACTGGTGGTGACAGATTGTCAGAAAGTCACCGTTGGCAATATTTATTCAGGGTTTTGTTTAGATAAAGTCTGATGGGTGAGTCAGGGATTTACAACGATGCAGGGGCGCATTTGTTCCTGAGGCTATTCTCTGCAGAATTCCTCTGGGACTGGTGTTTGCAGGGGAAGAGTTTGGCAGTGACACACCCGGTCATTCTCACAATCTGTAGAAGGACAGAGTGCACCATTTTAGGTAGCGCTTTCAGCTGGCTATGTGATTGCTTTCCTGCTGTACAAAGGGTGAGTGTTACCAAGGAGACACTATAAAATATATATTTACTAGAATTTGAGAGTATTGATCACACTTTTCAAGATAAGCAGCATCTATTTTTAACAGGGTGAATGAAAACTTATCTCCACTGTTACAAACTCCAGGTTTTGATGGTTTTAATTGTAGCTACATACCTTTGCACAAGCTTATAACTTATAATTTATCGATTCAGTGACCTTTTAGCTTTGTGCTTGTTTACTTCTCAAAATGTAAAACAGACGGAAAAATAGTTATCCAATTCAGGGAATAACAGATGGCAAGCCTTGCACAGAATTGTATCTGTCTGGGGAAAAAAAGACGAGTCTACATCTGAATGCAATTGACTTCCATTTAGTGGTCAATAAATATTCCTCTTCCTCATATTTACCATATTTACTGAATGTTGTGGTTTTAGCACGGTGTTAAGTGCTTGTGGCAAAAAAAGGATTTCCATTTGGACCTTGAGAATACTTTGTGCAATTTCACAGTTGTGCATCTTCCCTAACTTCATGAAAATGTATTTTAATGTTTTTTTTTTTCATGTTACTCCTCAACTCAGAATTTTTCTGTAACTCTTTTGATTTCAGCCCAGGCAGGCACATTTTGCATAGTAACCCATTTTCAGCAAACAGCTTGAAGCAGACTTTTCCTTGTGTTTCTCTGCATTGTCTTCATGTCAAGCACCTGCCACGCTTGTGTCATCATCAGACTGAGCCATTTTTGTCTTCCAGCTGAAGCCCTGTAGTTTCCCGAAGAAAAAAGGTTGAAAAAAAAAGCTGTCGCAGTTACTATATCATATGAACAAACTTATAAACATGTGGCAGACAAGCCTTCAACCATAGTCTTACATTCCCATGCGTGTGTGCCATATTTCTTGCTTCAGCTGAAATATTTTCATTTTGATATATAATTAGCATTAAAAATAGATTCTCACTCTGTTTTTCTAACTATGTACATGCAAAGCGTGGGATTTCGAATTTTGATTGGTCGCCTGTTCATGATCCGATCGTGCGGCTGGCTCCACCGCCTCATTAGTCAGGAGTGATCTGGCACAGGTGATGAGGTGATCTCACCCACTGGATGTCAAGATTGATGACAGTCGAAAAAGAAAAAGACAGAAGGGAACCAGCACACCACCCCCCTGCATCAAGAGAGCAGTGCCTTTATGCCATCAGTATGCCGGAGGCTTGAAAAAGTTAGCGTGCTGCTACCGTCTGGGGATGTTCAAAGCCGGCAGTTTCTATCCTGGTGAGAGATTACAGCCAAACGCCAGCCTTTCGACCACAGACCGCTGATCGACCGTGGCCGAATCGACCGTGGCCTTGGAGGCTCAGAGTCATGACACCTCACCAAGATGGAGACATCATCCTGCCTCAGGCCCTGAGCTTCCATACAATCCCCCCTATCTACAACACCCAGTCATTTCTGGCTCTTGAAATGCAACTGCCAAGAAAGTGGTTACCTCCTGCAAAGGAAAAGAAAACTTTGTTCAAACTTTGTGCTATTCTGTAAAAGAACATATTAGCTTTTCCCACAAGGCTGTTTTTGGACCTCTGGTTCTATTTCATGTTTGCTTAAAGACAAAGAAATAGATTTTTTAGTTGTTTGCAGCTGTCATTTAAAGCACTGTGCAAATTGTTTGTTTTGACACATTTTCTTGTCAAAGCTAGTTGTTTCTTTGAAACATTTGTGTTGTTTCTCTTTGCAAATGCAAAAAGGGATTTTTGGAGGCATTGCTTTAAAAATAGTGTGAACTTGCATTTAGTGTTAGTGAAACATTGCATGGCTGTTTGCTTCCATTCCATGGAATGTAAATGTTACTTGGGACTGTTATGTCCATTGAATACATATAATTTTTAGAGAATTTGAATGAATCCATAGTTCCCAATAGTGTCCAAGAGTCATAAAAAGGGACTTTTTTGCTAATTTATGCATGTGATCATTTTGCAAAACTAAAAAAAAAAAAAGTTTTTAAATAATAATAATTCAATGTTTATTGAACATTACTGTAGTCCATTGGATAATATCGGCAGATGCCATCTTAAGCATTGAGCTGAAAAAGATCCACAACTACACCTTTCACTAGCAATGGAGACACTTCTGCCACTGACTGTAACAACTACATTTTCTCCTTGGGCTGGCCCTGAAAATGAGAATAGCTGTGCAAAAGCTTACTGGCCTTATTTCCCTCGCTCCTTTAGAGGAAAACACTGGTCCCCAGGATGCATTTCAAGATAAACAGACAAACACACACTGAGGAGAGGAAGAGGAAGCCTTTACAAGGGCACAGACGGATTATGTTGTGGACAAGTCAAGGTGGGTTAATGGGCAGGACAGAATGGAGTAACAAATATACTGTTACCAGGCAGTACATATACAAGAGCTCCAATATAAACTCACTTATAACTGATTGGACTTTCAAGCCATGAGTGGTAGTGGGCATCAGGGGAGGGGGGGGGGGGAGCAGAAGTTTCACTGTAACCCAATCAAAATCTCACAATGAGATAGGATGAACTTTAGAACTTTGCCGTGATAGGCAGTTCACATTCACAGCCCACAACAGTGGCTGGTAATCCCGCCTCACCTCTGGGGTCATGGGTAATAGAGCGCGGCAGTCGATACTCCCTCTCGAGGCTCTTCCTCTCTGTATCTTCAATCAGTCTGGTGTTCACAGCACTGCTCTGAGCGTTTCCCGGTACTCTCCGTGAGGGTGGAATAAATCCTCCAAACCTGCACTTCCCTCCCCTCTTGCTCAGCGTTTGCTTGGCTCTTCTTGCATTAAAACACCATGAATTCATGTGCGGGTATCTCGTCATGTACTGAAGTTATCACTGTATGAGGCTGCCATTGTTCATTCAGAACATGTTTACCCTTGCATGACCTGGGTAAAAATTGCATTTTCAATGAGAAGCCACCGAAACGCTTGATGTGCCTCATTTTGTAAAACTGTTAAAGTTCAAGTTTAGTGTTGAGTTTGTACTCTGGCTCATTTGCTCATTTTGGATTCACGGTTTCTAAATTTATGTTATGGCTATCACACATTTATGTGGCAGATGCCGAATAACAGACAGATCATTAGAATTTGCTGTATGCCAATGGAAAATAAGGAAGCACAGCATAACCTGTAGCATGAAATCTAAAAAGCAATGTGGAGAGGTTCTTCTTAACTAATTAGGACATTATTGACAATATAATTCATGACTGTAACTCAAACATCGGCTATCAATGCAAGTTTAAAAAATAGAAAGATGTGCTACAGATCTTAGTTCAGCTAGTAGAATAGTGCACACCAGAGATCCCCTGTGCACTCTACAGAGTAAAGTACAGTAAAGTAACAAGTGGCATGAGAGGAGTTAAAGAGAGATGTGGTGAAGGGTCAGTGGTTACAGCCTTTAATAGATTCAGTCAGTCTGAGTGTTATAGTGCAGCGTTTCTCAAACCTCTCCTGGAGTACCCCCTGCCCTGCAGGTTTTAGATCTCTCCCTGCTCCAACACAGCTGATTCAAATGATCAGTTTGTTATTAAGCAGCTTCAGGAGTTCATAACGAGTGGATCATTTGAATCAGCTGTGTTGGAGCAGGGAGAGATCTAAAGCATGCAGGGCAGGGGGTACTCCAGGAGAGGTTTGAGAAACGCTGTTATAGTGAAATTTGGATTTCAGGTTTCAGCACCAAGAAAAGATTATATTCAAAAGCAGTGAGGAGACTGTGCACCTTAAGTTTTGTAGGCTCCTGATAACAGCGCCTGCTAAACAATATAATGTAAATAATGATGGGAGCCAATTGGCATGGAGAGTTGCCAAAGGGGTGGAGACCGGGAGTTAAGTGAATTACAACTATTGACCACCTCAGAGGAGAAAGAAGAGGCAACGAGATCAGCAGGGAGACGAGAGGGCGATGTTTGACAAGGCAGCCTGAGAGGGGAGTAAATGTAGACAGCTGTTTCTCCAGGCAGATACTGACAGTGGTTGTCTGGATTTTTGAGAGGAAGAGAGAGAGGACAGCAGGGGTCGGAACAAGAGGTCATCTGCAGGTCATTTGCTTTGCCTCCACCTCTTCTCTGCTGAGCATTGCCTCACTCTCTCAGTGTGAAGGACAGAGGTAAGCCATGAAGCGGGGATGTCAGCTCATGTCAGCTCATTGGATTTGCTCATGTTTATGGATAAAACAACATGCATTGCAGCACACACATTTCTGCCTGCGCTTTTTTCAAAACAGAAATCACCTGTCTGAGCTGAACAATGGATGTCTTCTGCTGAATATCTAGACATGTGAAAATCAATCAATCACTCAGGTTTTGTTTGGTGTAGGGCCCAATCAGATTACAATCAGGCTGTCAGAGTGCACATTACAGGGCTCTATTTCCACAGGGATTAAAAAAAGACACTGAGTGAGAGAAACTGAAATATTATTCCCCCTTCAGATTCCTTCAGATAAACTCCTGGAAATATGTGAGAATAGACATTTTTCATGTACATCAGCCTTTAATGAGTCATTAAGTTACAGTCAGTCCACCACAGAGTGGTCAGGTAAGATGTAGGGACTGCTCATATCCTGAGGGCTGTGATTACACGTTCAGGAGGAGACAGAGTTAGATAGCAAATCAGACTTCGGCCCACTTCATTATTCGTGGTCATTGGCTATCTTTGGTCTGATCCTAGTTGCTGTACATGATGTTCCATGGCACACAGAATGGAGACCCTGAGTCAGTTTCAGAACAATGTGCTGAACCAGGCCCTATATGCCATATTAAGTAAATGGGTTTTAAAGACTGAACTCATGGTTGATTCTGAACATAAACAACAGGTTATTCTCTCTGTAGAAGAAAGCCCCACCGCTTGTTTTGCTTACAGTTATCTTTGGAACGAAGAGGAAGCCAGCTCCTTGTGGTCGAAGCAGCTGTGGTGTGTCACAAGGAGATACTAGCTCTGTTAAGTCCATTTAACACTTTAAATATTACGAGCAACACCTTGCAGCCAGCCTAGTACCTTATCGGAAGCCAATGGAGTGAGAACAAAACAGCTGTAATGAAATAATGTGAAATCAAGCTGTGAAAACATAAAAAAGTAAGCAGTGTGCATTGCCTGTTATAATTATGGCTGCATTATAACCTACAGTATGAGGACAGTTTGTACAAGTTTGTTGATGCACATCTGTATTCTGGATGCAGAAGGCATATTTTATTTTTCCTATGGCAACAGACATATGAGGTCATCGGCGTGACATTGCACGGTTCCAGTGTTCTTTGATGCGCCCGGTAGAAGGCGAGGAGTGCATGCACAAATGTGGAGATCTCTGCCATCCTCGTCCAGGCCGCCTGGCCTCAGCAGACCTGCTGCGCAGGCAAACAAGCCAGCCCGCCGGCTCTCTCTTCCTCCAGCAGCGTCCGCGAACGCGGTATCTGAGGCCCCGGGGCAGCGGAGGTGGCTGCAGCCACAGGGAGAGATCGGGATGTGAGGCTCATTACTACGTCTGCTCCTTCAAGGAGGATGGCAGACCTACAGCAGATCTCTACGGTGGGCTCTGGTGGATCAGTAGCAACGGGACTCATTTTGTCCTCCTGATTTGTGGTAATTATCATTAGATTACATTACATTGCATTACAGTGGCTTAGTAGATGCTCTCTCCCATAGTGACTTCCGTAGATTATGGTTTTTGCACATTATCTGTTTATTTAGCTGGATATTTACTGAGGCAATCTAGGTTAAGTACTTTGCCCAAGGGTACAACAGCGCTGCCCCAATGCGAAAATCAAACTGGCGACCTTTGAGTTAGAAGCACTGCTCCCTACCACTAAACTGCACCGCTACCAGACTACTGCTCATTAACAGGTCTGACATTCAGGCAAAAAAAAAATCATTCCTTTACATTTTCTGTTAATGCTATGGCTGCTTTACTTAAAATTTTGCACGAATAATTCCATCCTAAATATGTTAGACAAAGCTAAGAACAGAACTGCAGTTGGAGGATTGGACGGCCCACAAAGTGAACTAAACAGATTGTAAGTGGCTTTGAAAATGTGAGCACAATCAATTCATCTGTAAAATCTGAAACTCAGGGAGTGCGCTGCATGCTAATAACCTTGTTGGCGCCTATAGGAGTTCTCTGGTTATTACTGTCTGGCTACGCACAACTTGAAAAGTACATTAGGAAGGGAGAGTTAAGCAGTGGAACTATGCAGACAGTTTAACAGGCGTAGAGATTGTAGGACAGACCATTGAACTTGGCATAATCAACCCCATTATTTAGTCAAATATTGTTATACTGATGTTTTCCTACAGGAAACTGTTAATTACTATGCAAAGTGAGAACCATGCTTTTCTGATATCTTTTGAAGACCCTTCGAGAAAAAATGGAAATACTGGATAAATTGAAATTTCCACAACCCCCTCCTTTCCCTTAATCTGAAAGCTGTTTGAAGATGCTGATGAATGATTTCATTACAGATCAAAACTTCATCATTTCCAGCCAAGCGTCGTTTAATTCTTGAGGTTGTTGTTGACAAGCTTAAAAAAATGTGCTTCCTACTTGGGTAGTCAATTACACACAGAGCGGATATGATTCTCGCAAGACGTGGGGGATGTGTCAATGGAGGAATGGAACCTGATAATAACATTTCAGGCACTATCATAATTTATCCCTCTGTTCTGCCGGATAATGATGCTGAACCCCCCTGTACGTATGCATGCTGAAAGACCTGATATTTGCTGCCCATCAAATTTGAATTTGACTCTTCGCACGTAAAGGTCGAAAAGGTTGAGGTAAGCCTTGGAGCTGTGATGAACAAATTATTACGAACAATTACCCATCCCTTGCATGCTCACTCAACCTGAAGGGGTTTGCTTTTCATTAATTCAATATTTTAATCATATATATTTTTTCCAAGAAGACACGGGGCTGTATAGGTATGCAGGAGTTACTTTTTCATTAACAGGCATCCTGTCCTGAAAGACTTTCTTATACAAATCAAAAATCTCTATCACCGTGCGCACTGATTCGGTTAATTACTATTAATGAATAATTAATTAACAATGTAGAGTTCATTGTTTCAGGATGCGCACCATGCATACAGCCAACCCTTGAGGGCACCACACCTACATCATGTATGCAAGTGGAGACTAAAATTGATCTCTAAATCACACTATAATGTAGAAGCTTGTGTATTACACACACACACACACACACACACACAAACATCCTTTTTTGTCTATTTTTTTGCTTTCATATGCGAGTGATTTATGATTCCGCATGTCAAAATGCTTTTCCTGTCTAGAGTGGAAGCCAGAATCCACAAGATGTTACAGGACTGCCAGGACCAAATTCCCTCTTGGCATGCCATTCAGAGGACTCTCTCCTTTACAAGAGCCGCTGTAGATGTGCACAGCTCATCTCAGAAGTGCTTTTGACGCGGACGTCAACCGCGTCTGAGGAGAACCCATGATTCCCTTGTCACGGTGTCTGGAGCGTTCCCATGTAAACCCTTGCAAATGTTCAGTCTGAGTCTGTGAATGCATCACTGGCAGCAATGTGAACCTCAAGCCCCTCGATGTCTGCAAAAGCCGATACACTCCACAGAAGGCCAGGCGGAATGACACGCCATGAGGGCCATTAAGCTAGAAGTAGGGGAGGCAGAGACCTTTCCTTTTAAATACCACATGTGTGCTGAAACAGTTTTTCATTGGTTGCCGTGTTTAACAAGCTTGCCGATTCATGTCCGGACAGCCCATCGATAGCTGACTCTTTTACTTAATTGAGTCTAATGTTGTAGCATTGGAGCGCCTGTGTGCACTTCATATTAAATCATTTTAATTAGTGCAATTAGAGATCATGTTAAGTGAAATAATTTCTAGTTCACTGGTTGCCACTGGTGTGGGGAAGATGCTCAAACACAGCTGGAAGAGCTTTAAGTTAATGGTTGGTAGGTAGCACGACCTTTGAGAGGGTGGGGTTTGGTGAAGGACCAAAAAGGTCAACATATGGAGAAACTGCCAGGGAATGGGAGGGGGGGGGTGGGCAGGAGGGCGGGGCAAGTAACTCCTTGCTTTTAATATCCACGATGTGTCACAGCCCACTGCTTATTAATGTGGAATTGTAAAGGTCAAACAACATGGTGCTCATAAGCATGACTATCCCAGCCAAAACCCACATCAGCAATGAACACGAGACAGCAAAAGAGAAAGAAGTTAAAAAGGGAAAGAGCGGGGAAATTACTGTGCACTCGCTCAGACATGGGGCAGGGAGCCTCGTGTTTCACACAGTATGATATGTGTCAAAAAATCTGCCAAGTGAGGTCAGAGAGGGCAAAACAATGCAGTCATTCTCAAAGCAATTTCACCACCATTCAGGGGAACAGCAGTGTAATGGAGAGAGGGTGAGAATGAAGTCTCGGACAGCCAGGAGGGAGATGCAGATGTGTCATGCTCTGAGAGGGGGCGACACATTTTAGTCAGGCTGGAAAAAAGAGTCCGCAGGGAAAGAATTTTTTTCGGTGCTTCGTGATCCCATTGTTCGTGATCCGTTCCGCAGGACAGCTTCACACTGCTGCGATCGAAAGATATTTATATAATATTTATATTTATATCGACGCGCGCTTCCCCACAGTAATGGGACAGCAAATGGAAATTGATCAAAACCAAGAAAAGATAGGGAAAGAATAAAAAACCCCAGAGGAACCCTTTTCATAGAGAGAATTTATTCCCACACGGCAGCCACTGGCACAGCCTGGGGTGTGAAACAACCCGCTGCTGGAAGGGCGAAAGGGAAACAAAAAGACGCCTTATGCTGTAATTTCAAACCATTAAATATCGCTGAACCATCAGCGGTGAGCATAGAGCTAGGTTTTTCACTGCGGAGGTCACTGCTCCCCTCATTGGTAGAGTGGCTTAATAGCAGCATTTTTATACATTTATTTGCCTTCTCTCATGAGGCTATGGAGCGCTTGTGTGCTATTTTGAATTACAGCAGCATTATCATTAAGTATCATTTATCACAATTATCTTGGATGATGTGTGTGGTGATATAAAGGAGGCTTGTTATTTCTTCTTAGTTCACACCAGAGTCTTTCTTGAAATCTTGTGTAGAATCATGATCCTTATCTCATTTCTTTGGTATTCAGTTATCTTCAATTATTGCTGGTATCATATAGTACATACACACTGATATCGCACCTTGAAGACACAGCATAGATCTTGTTATGTGTTGAGTGTATTAATGACCTCCCTCCATCAGTCTTCACTGTGGTAAGCATTAATATGTATGCAGACAATGTGGTTGCCTATGTTAGTGCAGGAAGCTGCCAATAAATCAACAGCAATCTTCATAGATGTGTCTCTTGATCACTCTTGCAAATCACTCCTGCAAACTCCTTGATCACACAGAACCTCAGAAAACATCTTTTTCAAAAAAAAAAAGCTTCAATACCTGAACCTTAGAGATCTCAGCAATACAACCAGTAATCCCTTGACTCCCTGAATAAAACCAAGTCATTGATTAATGAATAATTAGTAAGCTCAATTTTCAGGCTCAGTGAGAATAAACATTTCAGTACAGTTATAGGATCAGTCAGTCCTCTTACTGCAATTGTATGTATTTGGGACAACAATATTGCCATTTTGGCCATGGACAGGAACATACAAAATCTTATCAAAATAATTATATTGTACTCTCCTGTTTATATTAACCCAAGGAGTTAACCATGACTTCACGTTTAATAACAGAACAACGTAATATTCAGCGAAAAAAAATACAAATACAATAAGGCCCTCTGTCTGTCTGTGATAATAGAAATATATAATTAATTGATACTGGTAGTGAGAGGGGCAGCTACTGTGCATTTTATGACAGCCTCAAAGATATTTAAATTTTGCAGTCTGCTGACTGCGTCCAATCCAAATGTGTTCATGCCCACTGAAATGTTCTCAGCGTGATCCTCACCTCCTGATGCATCGCGGACGTCTTATGTATATTGCATGCACTCTGTCACTGTCAGGCAGGCTCCACAACTTCTGAATATTTCCAGGGGGATTTAGCGGAAAGAGTGGTGTGTTTCTCTATGCTCCGGCTGCTGTGAATACTAGAGTTTATCTTGGATTTATATGGATCAATGGACCTTCACTGCACTACACAATCACTGCTTTTCACACAGTTTTTGACTATACTGTGTGACTTGGCGGTAAAAGCTCAGAGATCAGACAATATTGTAAGGATGGATACAATTGCCCCGTATCAGGCCGTCTCAATACTTATTTGTCATTACTCATTAAGCGATATGTTGCATGTTACCAGTGTTACTGCATTTGACCTTATTTTTATCCTTTAATAAGCAATGGAGTGCAGCCAAAATAGACATGGTTATTAAGAGATGGGTGAATGGCATGATGAGATTGATGTTGACCTCAGTGATCCAGCCAATAAAACCTAATGTACAAATGTCATGGTTCACTATAAAATATGTTATATTTACATGTGCTAACCCAATGGCCAAGTGTTGAAGTTAAATGGTAATACTGTGGTGACATCCCCCTAATGAATTGTCTTAATGGCAGGTACATGCAGAAATAAGGGTCAGTGTCAAGATCATGAGCTTTTAAACATGGCTAACTAAACTTTTATGCACACACCTGATTGCCACTTCTTTCTTTAGTTAATAAGATTATGTGTAAGATCATTTGGATAGATAGAATTGCATTCATTATCATGATCATTATTCATTCATTATCATATCATTATCACATGTTTGCTTTTCAGCTCAATATTGTTACTCTCAGGAGTAAAGAAGAGCAGCTTTTGAAGATTACTTGTTCACCTCTTGAAAGTACACCATCTAATCTGAAATGTCTTAATTGGTGTGATACGAAATAATTGCACCCTGTTGGGACATGCTTTACTTTAACCGATGGTAGGACTGATAATCTGTCTTTTTTAATATATTGGTGTAGCGATGTAAGCAGGATGAGATCATGTTGTAATAAGTAACAGGCTATACCAATTAACTGACTGATTATATTGTGTATATATCCACGTTTTTGAGTTACACCTCATGCCTTGATGTGTCTGATGTCTATACTTGAAAGCTGTAGCTGTAACTGTGTGAATGATTGAAGCAAAAATGAAAACGATACACACATTTTTTTAAAGTATGTTTAGCTCCTTTTCTGCTGCCTAATTTAACCCTTTTAGCCTACTGCCATTTTTGACATTTGTTTTTTCTTTCTCAATTACATCAACTGAAAAAGATACACATTTTGATTTGCAATAACAGGATGTTGTCTAGCAATATTTGTGATTCCTTAGTGACTATTATCCTGCTGGAAGGTTTTTTTTTTTTTTAAAGGAATTACTTTTTTTTATTTCAGCTATGTGGCATAGTCGTTTTGGCTTTTTTGGTAAACAGATGAAATCACTTTGGCTTGAGTTTTTCAGAATGAGGCTGGCAAGGCTGAAGTGCGTACCGACACATTCACCTTGTGGTGTTTCCACCACACCTCCTGAAACCCGGCATTACAAAACCAGCGGCAGCCGTCTCCTTTAGCAGAGATCACACAAGGAGCATTAACATGTTATCGGAGAGGAGGTAGGCTCATGTGCCTTCGAATTCCTGAGGGGAAAATAGATAGGCAGTGAGATGGACTTCTGAAGGTCAATTATCCAGGCATAAGAAAGTATTCTCCAGCTGTTCCTGAAGATTGGGAGGGGATGTGATTGAGTGGAGTAGGGCTGGACAGCATGAGTAAAGATAGCATTGTGTTTCTGCCTGAAAGGATGACCGGCTCAGTAACTGCATTACTTTAGCCTGAAAAACTGTAAACGGAAAAAGACAACCACTTGCGATACCCAATGAACGTTCAATTGAGTATATTCAGTAGGTACTCCATTATCTGGAGCTGACTTTATCCCATTAAATGTTTGTTGTAAATTACAGGTGTCTCTCTTGCCCCTTTTTTCCCTCCCTCTGCATACCTGGGGAGACCCCTTTGTTTCCTCCTTGTTACTGGCTTTTTAGTGTGGTGTACAGCGTGTGCTGTTACTGCAGAATATTCATATCCCAAGAGTTTGTTCCGCACACCAGATATTTCTATTCCTCTGGCTGAAGGAGAGGCACGTTTTGCGATGCCCACAGGGGAAAGATTCTGATAAGGACTGGAGCATTATCAATGAACACAAAAAAGTCGGTGGCCTCCAACTGGACTTGGCAACGTTCCGTGAATACAGCCGCAACAAGAAGGTTCCAGGAGGTTTGTGCCATAATGAAAAGGAACAAGAAAAAATCGGGAGTTGCATGTTGCACGATTAAAGAAATAATAAAATTGCCTTATGACTTCACTATGATAAATGATTGAGAATTGCAGGTGGCTTTCTCGTTTTTCTGTTGTTGTTGTTGTTATTGTTTATATCACATCTTTGAGCACCTGGCTAGTCCACTTCATTCCTCTGATCCATTAGCTTGTGCATAAAACATGACTGCCTCCCCTCCTCTGCCCGACCCTCTCTGTTTTCAAAAATGGGCCAATTATCATAAAGCTAATGGGATCAGCCCTGGCGTAATGGTGTCTGGAGGGGTGCGTGGGAATATTATGCACGTGGCCAATCACAGCATCTTGAGTGGGACGATTTTCCTGCCATCGGCCCAGTAATTATCCAGAGAATTTCCCTCGATGGCTCCTGTTTTATTAACCTCGGCCTCTGTGGTGCCCTGTCTGAACTCACAGATTCATGCTGATTCAGTGAGTCATGTTAAAAAAAAACGGAAAGTTGGGCAATGTTAACCATTAATATGTACGTGGCTTTGAAGACATTTAATATAGGGATACATTCTTTCAGACCAGCTTTCAGACCAGCTTCTTAATTCCAGAATCTCCTTTTTTGGTTTGTTTTTGGTTCTTTGTCTCCATGCAAGAATGTGGCATTGTACAGGCAAATCCTAGGCAGATAGGGAACACTTTGCACTTTCCTATGTGAGTCACAAGGCAGCATTTGACAGTGAGGATTTTCAGTGTACAGCCATTGTAATGCTGTGTCACAATACAGAATAAAAACACTACATTCCATGTAGGTATATTTAAATGTACCTACACCGTTTTACAAATATTTGACTTTGCATTTGCATTTTTCTGTTTCTATCCTGATTCATGGAACATAAATCCCGTTTATAACATTGAGTCCAGGGGGAAAGTAACCACCAGGTTTCCAGGAAGGCAATGTGTCATAAAACCAGAGACCGTCTGTACACTGCAAAATGGTTCTGCAGCCTTTCGCTCTTGATATGGTATGCACCCTTTGACCTACATTCATTAACCTCTTTCACTTTTCGACTTCTTTGCTGTCATGCATTTCCTGTGTTTATTACAGCCAATAATTTCTTCAAAAATGAAATGCTCTGAGTTATGTTAGTGGGTGCATGAGTCAGGGATTGGGTACCCTATACAGAAAACGCTTGAACGAGTAAGTCATAAATCCTCCTGTTGGTCAGTACAGCCAACCTTTTAACATCCGTGAAAAATGTTAAAGAAATTTATTATGAACTACCCATTAAGAAAATTGCTCTTATTCTGCACAGTAGCCAGAATGGTTATGTTTGTAAAATCCAGGAACAGTGACCAGCCTTTAAATCTTAAACTGACATCATAATTTCAGTGTTTTTTCCCCAGTTATTAGTTTGAATTGAGGAGGGGGTCATTCCGAAATATGACGAGGCACACTCTCTGTGAAATCCATCTGAAAGTCTGAAAGTGGTCTGCTTGGATAGTCTCTTTTTTCCTATTGCCATATTCAGCTTTTTTCCATTTGTTCTGAACGTGGTTCTCAGCCGACAGGCGGGGCCAGATGTGGCTTAATACCTCCTTATGTCAGACAAATGTGTCTGCTTAAGCGGTGAGGGGCTACTGTTCTGCATTTTGATGAGAGCAGACTGTTGTTTTTATATTAAAAAAGCTCTCCCTTCTGTCTTAACTTCACACTGTTCCACCAGAGCACTGCCAGATTGTAATTTTCTCCCTTAATCATTCCCAGCTCCTCTGGTCTCTGCCCACTATTGCCTCTCTCGAGCTGATTAGCTCCAGCAACACTGTTTAAATTAACATTCGACGGGTCCCAGACAGTCTGAGAAATTCAAACATTTCTTTTTCCTTCTTTCCATTCACCGCTTGTCCATGGTAGAGCTGGTGGATTTGGTGAGGTGCCCAAAGTTTCTTTTCTAAATTGCTCTTTTTGTACACTAGTTTAAAGTGGTGTTGGGGTGTATTGAATGGAACCATAGAGAAGAGCCGCAAATGCAATGGCACATGGGAAGTTCAAAAATTAGTACTGTATTATCCTTAGCTGATTGGCTGTATCGGATGTGATGTAATACTGCTCTCTCTGTTCCTGCCAGTAATAAAGAAGCCTTATTAACCAAAAGTTTGTTAGCGCAAGAAAAGTTGAACAATTATACAACGTGTAGAATAGCAATCATTGTCAGCAAGCTGCATATTTCAATCCTCAATGCGGAACTGAGGTTTTACCTAACACTCAGGTTTTTACTGCAGGCATACAGACATTACCTTAAGTGCCAAAGAAAAACCTTACCTGCATAAAAATCAGGCGTACTTTTTAATGTTTTTACGCCACAGCTTCAGTGGTTGAGGTTGCCTGCTGAGCAGTAATATCAACAGCTGCACAAAGCCACACATCAGGCTTCCATAGATCTTGTTGGCATGATCATTGCGCTACATCACTCATATCTGGCACTGTATTTCCAGGTGTTGATTAAGTTTGGGTCATTTAGTTGAGCGTTGCTGAACTTGCCCTCTAAGAGAGACCTTCTACTGTCTCATATGGAACATCTCTGTCATTCGTATTTTGTCCTCTACACCCTAGACTCCCGATCTACTTCTCCCTGGAAGGATGCCAAACAGAGGAGCGTGTCATTTCTTCAGATTTTGAAGAATGGGCACATGGCTCTTTGGTCTGTGGCTGCCTGCTGTCTTTTTGGCTTGTGTCTGTCATGTCCATCATCTGAATGTCTTTCCACAGCTCATCACAGTTCCCGTTAGTGTGTCAGTGTTCTATGAGATCTGCTGCTGATGGTATTGTGACATCACCGCCACTGTGGGTCGTATCACCATGGATGTAGGGCTGAGAGGGGATTCTCTTATTTAGTGAAGGAGGGGCCAGTTATAGAAAGAGCTATATGGCTGCAATCAAGCTACATTTATGGCCTTCCCAGTAATACTCACAGAGGTTCTGTAGGGCATAATTCTGTGTTTTCCCCTACCATTTGTGTTGCAGTCACTGTCATATGTTTGAACACCTGAAAACGCAATAGGTATTAATCTGACATTGACGCTGTCAGTGTCAGCCTGACCGCATAGTTGATGTGATCGAGACAAATGGTCACTGCTTGTAATTGCCTACAGCTGGCACATACCAGGTCAGGTCAGCAATCTGCTCTTTCATCCTCTTGTTTGGTGGTTATGGCTTGCAGTACATTCAGACAGGGTTTCTTTGTCTGGTCACTACTCTGTAGCATACCTGTAATTGCGTCATGAGCAATTCATCCATTTCCTGTGCCTCAAAACTACCACTATTAGTAGTAGAATTAGAATTAGTATTTTTATGGTTATGAATTTATTTGACTTAACAGAAGTCACTTTCTAGTGCAACTTATACCACACACAATTTTGTTTTTTTTTCCATAGAGAGCTGGATGTTTACTGAAACAATTCAGGTGGAACACCTTGCCCAAGGGTCCAGCAGCAACACCCCAACCTTTAGCCGTTACCCAAGTCCCCCAATGACCACGCTACTCTGCTGCTTAGCAACGGGTGCTAAAGGTCTGCAGCAGGAGGCCGGTACACATTCCATCCTGGTCTTGAGTTGCAGCCACTCCCTGACAGCCCAGATAATCTCATGAGCATGTAGCCCTTTGTCGGCTTTACCAGGTCAATATGACCAGCTGAGGAATGCTCACGCACTCTCCCGTGCCAGAAGGAGAGCCAAGCTGCAATCGCTAACCTCATCATGGTCCAGGTCGCTATGCGCCTTCCGCGCTTCGACAGTCAGGGTCACCCGCTTGACCCTCCATCTCGTCCTGTCAGAGGGCGAGCTTCAGTGACATCCTCAGGTGACGCCCGGCGGACGTCTTTGCTTTCAGCCACAGATGTGGAGAGCACTGCGGCCCCTGCCGTGCCCCCCCCCCCCCCACCCCCCACCCCTCAATGCGACTCCACGCGCCATTAGACTTTCGATGAGACTCTAATGAGCTTTGGCTGATGCAGCGTTCCCCTGTCGGCCATCTGCCACACGATGCGCCCGTCCCCCACGTCAGCTTTTCTTCAGCAGGGGTCCGTGCGGCTGTTGTGGGGATAGACAGGCTCCTACATAGTGCAGTAGATCATGCCTACATTTTTTATAGTTTCTCACCTGTCAGTAACATTGCATCCAGCTGACAGCTACTGCCGATGCTGCTGTTCTGTAATAGCGTGGATCTCATGTCTATGGTCTAGGCATGACCCTTGGATCTGCGGAAAGGGCAAGAAGACAGAAAAGGCAGAAAGAAGAAAGAACTTCACTCCTGCTCAGCGCAGTAGATCATACCTGCACATTTTTATTTACTGGTTGTCAACAGCATTAAACCCAACTGACAGCTACTGTCTCAGCTACTGAGAATGTATTTCTGTGATTGTGTGTGTGTGCGTGTGTGTGTGTATATGTGTAAAAGTTTATATATATATACATATATATATATATATGTGTGTGTGTGTGTGTGTGTGTGTGTGTTTGTGTGCATATTAATATAGAACTGATATACAGTACTACAGCATTCTTGAAAGACTTGTTTTTGCAGGTTTTGTAAGGAAGAGGCATAAGGAGAAAAATACTGTAATGAGATGCAAGCGACGTTCCAGCAGCTCAAATCACAAGTATCCTCAGCTCTGCGTACCTGTCCAGGTGCCGCACTCCCCCTTCACATCAAGATGAACGAAGATCGACTGAGGCCCCTAAAAACGCTCCACCGACAGCTGCGCTCCGGCAGCTAAAAGTTTACTCGGCGCATTTGCGTCTCATGGCGTTGGCTGATTTATGGCCGCCAGAGTGTGTAAACCGCGGCGGCTCCTGTGTGAATCCAAACGCTTCACACCCCTCATTTACAGACCCGCAGTAAATCAGCTGCTCCGCCGTCTCATTACGCATGCTGTTTAGACTGTCAGCGGAAACAACAGCGTCTCCTCTGCTCCTTGCAACGTTTTGTGGAACCGTAATCTTACACAGAAGGCGTCTTTTATTCCTTTCTGTGGACTCCAGTGTCCTGCTCATCTGTAGACCGCCTGGCAAACTGTTTCTCGCACACAATACAGCAGTGTTTTTTTTTTATTCTTCTGATGTCTGTAATTCTGTTTTGAGTTTATACGTTTGAACCAGATGGGGAATTAAGTGCCGGGGTGTACATTTGTACACAGGGCTAAGCTGGATGTGGAAGACACAAGGAGAGCAAAAAAAAACGTGGCCTCCCACCAGAGATGAGCAGACAGATACCGCAGGGGAAGGGATCCCAGTGCTGGCTTTACTCTCCGGTTGAGTATCAAGTAGGGGTCACAGAATCACAGCACGCCGCGCTGGCCTTGGTGGTTGTCATGGCACCTGGCACGGCGGCAATGATGGCGGAACTGCTGGGAATATTGCTGTGGCGTATGGCAGAAAACAAGAGAGTGGAAAAAAGCTAGAGTGCCTCTGGTGAACAGTAATGTAATTGGTTGGCTTGATGAATGATTATGTAATTGCAGGGGCTGATGGAGTTGTCGCAGTGGCTCGGCAAGCCACGATTTGTCACGCTCCTTAATGCAGTTAATTTTTCACAGGTATAAAGACAGGCCTTTTAGATAAAAAACTGAAACGAGGGGATTTGATGTATTCTGTCATTTGTGAAAATCGGGGGGGGAGTCTGAAAGCGAATAAAGAGCAAGCTGCTGTTGGTTGATCGATTCAGCCCGAGTCGAGTTAAATGAAGGAACAAGACCGCGAGTACTGGAGCACACAACAATAACTTGAGGAGGATATGATTTATCGAGCAATGTACAATATTAAAATACAATTCTGCGATGTCTGCCTTGAACCGATGATATTGTTGACCAGAGCTCCTCATTGATCATCTTTAGAGCATGCAGATCATTGGCAAACAATGTTTAGCTGAAATATATCTGAGCAACAATTTCCTAGACCTTGTGCTTATAAAAAATAATATTAAATTGAACTCTTGAATTTAAATTGAAACAGATTGATTTCCCTTAGGGCAGTTTCTGGAAAACTACCAAAAAGGACAGTGGAAACAAATCATATGGGCAGCAGTGGGTAGCTGCAAGTACGTGAAAGGATTGGGGTTCTAAGAATGTGGGTTTTTTTGGCTGGGGGAAGGGAAGGGGGGTTGAATAGACTTTGTATTGATTGATTTTTATTTCTGCAGACAAACGTTTTATACAAGACTGAATATACAGGAAGTAGATATAATACAATAAAGTGAAAAAAACAGCACAAAATAGAGTTGGACAATAATGTCATTTCACATTAAAGGTCACAATTATACCACAACAAATGATGCCTTATAGCTGTGGCAAACTCTTATCGTGAATTTAATGTAGACGGGCGAGTTTTGTTGAATTTGGCAGTTCTGCTTTCTAGATAAACAATGCTTCTAAGGTTAGCGTAAATTGACAAGAATCATCATCATTGCAGCATAGTTGGTTCTAATTAGCGGATACCTTACTGCTGGGAAAATGACAACGGATGTACACGCTGTGTCCAACGGTTTGTTTCTGTCTTTGGAAAATCAAGTCAGATCAAATTATAATAAAAAATGGTGGGAGCAAACTGGGGTGAATGTCAGAGTATGGAGACAGCAATTGCTTGTTACCCTATTTGCCACGCAAGAGTTAATCATGTTACAACTATACTTTGTGTCTGACAAATAGTGCAAAATCCTTCACCCAGCAATGGTATTTGCTAAGTGTGTGATGTAATTAACTCAGGGTAAATCAGCAGCCTGCACTTAACTGTACTGTCCAACAGGGGGTGCAAGAGTACCCGCAGGTGAACTATGCAGTAAAGACCCAACAGACCTTACTGGAGCAGGAGAGGTGGATATCAAGGCTGTGAAAGGTAAGGACACACCGTATACAATGTTTATGTGCTATTGGCTAATGAATAGCTGAGTATAAATGCCATTAGCCACCATACAATTTCATCATCATTGGAATTTGACTACAGATCTATGACGTCAAAGAATGTGTCTACACATTCTACACATAGTTCCTTGTGGCAGCGAAAATATGAACATGGTCTGCAATATGGTTTACTTTTGCTTAGATCCACATATAACCAAGTAGATCTTTTTGGAAAATGTTCCACACACCACAATATGAATTTAAATTCCTTTCTCCTGCCATTAACACTGTCTTGAAAAGCATCATTCTGTACGTTTTATTTATATGTATAATTTTTTTTCTAAATGTCTGCTTTATATGTTGGGTGAATGGTTTTGGAGTTTCTTTTGCTTCAATAAGGTTGTTATAAAAGTTTTCCTGTTAAATTGTTAAATGTACATATGTCAATATTTCTGTTGGGAAAAAGCCTTATAAAAGTACAGGTCATGTTTGTTAGGAAAACCAACCCATGCAGAACCCAGTCCAAATATGTTTAGTAGACCAGCTTGACCCTCCGTCTCAGTTTTTTTCTCAAATGAGAGTACAGTATATAGCCTCAATCAATAATGTATGAGTGGATACGCTGAATTCCCAGTATTCCCTTTCTTTCAGAAGCTCATCGAGTGATAGATCTTGGGTTTTGTTGTAGATATAATTTAGTATAAAGAGTGGCATGATTGAATCTTCTTGCAGTATGCAGCTACGAAAGGCACAGTTATCTGTGTATCACCAAAGACATTCAGTCATCTTGTCCCTGAGCATGCTGTCTCCCACTGCTACTCAAGAGTGTTTTGTGTGGACAGAATGCCTTCTGTAACTGCAGAGTCACAAAATATATTGTGCTAAATCCCTTTTGTGCACATCATACTTTCAGTAATATAGCAAAACAGTTAAGTGGACAAAATGAACATTCGATGGTACGGAACGATGATAGTATAGCGCATTCTGTATTTCGTGCCACAACAGCATAAATGCTGGCCTAGGACATCTGTTACGTGAACAGAATTACTTTTGTCAACAAAATAAGTTTCTTTTGTCCACATAGTGCGAAGTGCATTCCGCCTTTTGTCCACAAAATGAAAAACACAACGGTCAATTCAGTGCACGAAAGAAATTTTCCGTTTTGTTTTCTGTGCGCGAAAGTATGTGCTCTCTTCAATATTTCGTGGACACAATGCTAACGCGTTTGTGTTTTTCGTGGACAAAAGGCGTTACGGTGTTAAGTGGTTTCGTAATGAATTTATGCGTTTTGTAGCACAGAAGGCATTCTCTCCACGAAAAAAGGTCTGTTACATTTGGCGCCCCATAAAAAAAGCCCCTGTACTTCACAATTAAAGCATTTCAGTGACCTGCAGTATTGGCACATTTTCACAAGCCAAAATCCCTTTGGCCAGTGGCACTGTAACAATAATGGAATAGAGGTAACCGCTGATCATGGCACATGATCTGAATTTCTGAATGGACTGAATTTCTGATCAGCTCTGATATTGTGATATCTGTTTTGCCCATGGCAATTTGGCCTGTAAATATAGATAAATGTCACACTGCTGCTGGTGATGATGGGGAAAGCCAGCCTTTTGAAGTTATTGCATGATCGACAGCTCCACAGCAGCTTAGATGCAGCCGGCACACCTCGTGTCCAAGATACAGGCGTGACCCCTGGAGTGACCCCTGGAGCTGTGGAAGGGACAGAAAGCCACACGGTACGAACCGCTGCGGTGCTCCTGGGCTTTAAGTGGGCCATCTGTCTCCAGGAGCCTCGGGGATAACCGCCGGACATGCATGCCAGGGGAGGAGCTGTCACATGCAATAGCAGATCATACGCGCGTTCCTAAGCGATGGTGCACGGGGTCTCCGGGTGAATTCAATTCCAGGCCTCCGCTGGAACTGGCAGCTGCAGCACAGCAAAGGAGCCAAGTCCCTGGACAGTGGCGCAGCGCAGATCATTTACATTAAATGGAACGAGGGTTTTGCACGTGCCAGTCGCGCAGCAGATGCGGATAGCGGTAGGCGGAAGAAACACAACGGAACGCGTAAGATCTCCGCGGCGACGGAGAACGTGTTGCGGGGCTCAGCAGAAAGGCGACAGCAACAAAAAAAAAAAAAATTCAAATGTTGCATGACCCGGGCAGCACTCGGCAAACTAAAAATAAATGGCAGCAGAATAAAGCCTCGGTTATATAGAGAAATCTGAGCTCATCGCACAGCAAGGTCCGGCTGGATAACACCAGTAACACCCCGACAGCAGAAATAGCAGGGTTGTGGGAAATGAATGCCACGGCTCTCTGAAAGGTTCACAGTTTACCGTGGCTGAAATGCTCTCCAACTGACCGTGCTCAGAGATGATTTTTCAGTTGTCGCTAACAGCCCGTTTGATTATCTCTGGGCATGCAGCATCTCAAAAGGCCAAAAAAAAAAAAAAAAAATCTGCACACTGGTAAAACATGTTCAGAGGTATATATTTTCTGGTGTCTCAGCAATAACAAAATGGATCCAACACATCCAAGAGAAAGGTACAATCGCTCCAGGAAAAAGTCATTTACAGTAGACATAAAAAACAGTGTATTTCTGTAGCCCTAGTACATCTTTTGGGGACTGGCATTTCTTTTAAACAAGTAAATAACAGGAGTGTAGAACGCGTCCATTTTACTATTACCTTTTGGTGAAATAAAGTTATAAAAAATGCAACAGGTGCTAATCTAGAACTATTTTCACATAACTGTAGTACAACAGCCATCAGTGGAAGATTAATCTTGCTTCAATATGTGTTCTACGGTAGAGGAATTTTTGAAAGGTTCCCTTCTGCTGGTCATGATTAATCGAAAGATAAGTTTTCCTTTCTCCATCTTATCTACCTCCTACATATATCAGTATGGGAATGTTCTCCCTCTGCATGCTGTGACCTAATCCAGCAAACGTTTGGTGGGCTATGATGTTGAATATTAATCTAAAAAGATTTAAATTCAAATGTTGATATAAACATTGGATATTAAAGGGAGGACTCCCTCTCATGTCTACAGATCTTACTTCTCAATCTACATGGTGGCTCTCAACCTGTTATTTGATTGGCAAAGAAAGAAAAATTAACTGAATATGTATTGTGCACAGCAGCACATAATTTGCGTGCTTATCTTGCGCTGTGTGATCATAAGTCAGTGTGACCAAAACAAAGCTTTAGCTTGCCTGCTAATTTTATTCATTCTTATCATCTGTGGATTCATGTCCATTCTGCCTGGGGGTGTGAACAAGCTGTTGCAGTTGGTTTGTGCTGATTATGACAGAAAAAAACCCTTTAGCACAAACAATAATGTACCATGATATTCCTGCTGGGCATTGTCTTTTCCCCATGTCTGAGAAACCAAGTTAAAAATGTGTAGATGACACTGTTGTTTGAGTTCTTGATCAAGGACTAACCTTCTGATTACATCTATAATTTTGAAACATTAACACATAAATGATAAATGGTGAATAGCTAGTCTCATTGTGGCATCTTTGTGAAAAACAATACGCCAGTGTTGAAGATGATAGTTAAAATATGGCAAATATTTTAAAAATGTTGCATATTGAATGTACTCATCAATGTGGCTTTCTCTCAGCTTTACATGTGACCATAAAACCTGTGGATTCAAACTGCTCCAACTCACCTATGGCTTCTGTAATTTCCTCTATGTAACAACCATTTTTTCAGTTCCTGTACATGTGTAGCAAAGTGAGTGACTTGTGTAAGTTAACATATGATATGTGTAAGGATATGTATAACAAGACTTGAAGCTATGATATGTCTCAAAATCTTTCCACTAAGTGTGAATATTCCTTTTTACACATGGGTACTTGCATGAGTGTTATAATGGATGTTTTTATAATTGTATAATTCTTAACCTTTGTAAGAGCTATGCAACAATGTGTAATTACCGAGGTTCTGAATAATTTGACAGTTTTGACTTTTTGTAAAACTCTTATCATGGGGTCTGATTTTTTAAATGTGTTTCCAAAAGTGTCAGTTGTATTAAAAGTTTCCTTTATTTCTCATTTTTTGTAAGTATGCATCACCTGACAAGCTGAGCTACCTCCTGTTCCTCAACCTGAAATACGGTAAGCCCCCAAAATCCCCGCTTGACATCAATGTCACCATTAAACAAGGAGAGGAGTCACACATTCAATTTGGTAGGTGGCGGGTGATAATCGAAATTCAAAAGCTGTAACAAATAACACCCACTACTTTTGTGCTCCCAGCTGAAATATTTTATTGCATAAAACTGAGCAGGACATCGCTTTCATTCCAGAAAGATCTTTGTTAGTACTTTTGGATTACCCTGCATGGCAAAAATGCCTAAATGGGGTATTACTGCTCAGTCTGGAAAGGGCCTCCATATTTCAGTTTGGTCTACCAGACTAGATATTCATGGCTCAGCCTTGGGCATTGCTTTCCTGTGATAGGATGGTCTTTCTGAGGCATGGCCCAATCACACAGGCTAAATGGATTTGTCCAGCTTGGTGGTTGTATTAGATTGAGAGTTAGGCACCAGGGCTAGGCTCTTTTGACTCATTGACTGCTCTCTCACTAGCTTCCTGGCAATGGTGTGACCCTAGAGAGACCTCAGATGCAAGGGGCAATGAAAGTAATTTCAAATTAAATTTGCTACCAGCAGGGACAGCCATAGCCATTTGGTTAAATAGGTCCTGTCAGCAGTGCATAGGAATTACATATAGATGAGAAGTTTGCTATCTGGTGGTTACAGATATTTCTGGCAAAGGCACTTGATGAATTACCTGCTGCGTTGCGTAGTCAGCTAGCTAGGTATATTTATTTATCAAGCTGATATTTATTGCAGTGGATGGTAGAGTTGTTTAAATATCACAAATTGGCCAGCCCTGCTAGCTTTGTGTGGTGGCTTACCCATTCACAAAAACAAGTAATGAATGTTGATTAGCTAATTAGCTAAATTCTTTTTAATCTGAAATGCATTTACAAAAATTACACATTTACACCAAATAAGACATTTAATCATCAAGTATTATGACAGAAAATGTCATAGCTATAAATAGGGAGCTAACTCGAGCTGAAACTCCCATCCCAGACAGTTTCAGTTGCTAACTAGCTAGCAAAGCAGTCTCCTATTCAGCACTATAAAATACACAAAACAGTTATAACCTGTTCACATGAGGCACACATTGCTTTGATGGATCATCAAACCACTGGCTGCTGCCTCTGTTAACACCCTTGCAGTTTTGTTTTCAGTTCAGTGTGGCTGCCAGCGTGAAAAAGGACCATCCCTGCCTTACCCCAGCTTGGATCAGCGATGCCACCCAGTACAGTAACCTGTCAGGCTCCTCACATATAATATGAATGGGGAGTATGGTCAGCCAAATCATAATGACACAACCCTCTCCGTCTTGACACCTTGTCCTCTTCATACATTTCACATGCAAGTGAAAAATTTGAATCGGAACACAATCGCAGTTGTTGGGCTCTGATTTATTGACTTTTGGACAATGAGCTGTACTTAGTCTGATGTATGATAAATGTGAACTGTGTTTCGTTACTCATCTACCTCTGCCTGAAATGTACACTGATGCCTCCATTAGAGGAGAAGAATCTATATGTCGTCTAATATCAGGGCTAGAAATTTGTGAAGAGCTGAAGGGGGGAAAGGCAAGAAAAAAACGCTACCATGGCGCTCAGCCAGATTCGTTGTAATGCAATCTGACTTTCCATCAGCGTGACAAGAGTCGGTAGAACATGTGCTGAATAATTGCCTCCTGCACGGCTTTCACAATTAAAAAGGTGCTCCACTCCTGGTGCTAGTGTTGTGCAGGGACTTTGATGAATGAGACTGAACGTAAAACCGACACCTTTCACCTGAGAACATGACAATATTCCATTACCAGCTTCAGTCAATAATTGCATTAGGTTCAATCCCAACTTATCTGCCTATCTACCTGCATCAGGATGTGACAGACTGTCACTGTATATGGCACAAGGTATTTTCAATTCCGAGGATAGGAGACAGAATAATGATACAATATATGTCTGTGCCGGAGGGTTTACAGGCTTATTCCAGCACAAGTGTGTGGACAAAATTCCACCATAATGGATAAAATCAATTTGTAAATCTGCCACCGGCCTGTAAACAAAAGAGCATGATTCAAAACAGCATGATTTCATCAGCAAATGTGAAATCTGAGAAGATATCTATGATGCAAACTGCAAAGCCAAAAAATTGTAAAGCCAAGTAAGATGCCGTGATACTTGATCAGTAGCACACAATAATACTCAATCAATGGTACATAATAATACATTTTCGATGTAACTACACAATCAAAAGAGGGGAGTTTAAGTAAGATTGTGAGAACAAGCTTATACAACCCGCAAAGATTTGCTGATATGTTTTACAATAGCTATGTGATATAGTTATACACAGATTGCATCACTTGGGAAAGTTATGGGTAGACTCAGGGATTTACTGAGATTTTTCTTAGTAAAATCATTTTCTTATAATATTGCTTTATCTTCATTGAAAGACACCCACTTTGAAGTTAAATACATATCTTCCCGGCTACTGTATTTAGATACAAAATTTACATACAAATTCCATCAACATCTAATGGCAATTAGATAGTTGATTTCAGACTGAAATCATATCATTTTTGAAAGTGTGTTTTGTTTTGTATGCCTTTAATGTACCTTGACTTTCAGTTGACTAATTTAATGTTACTTTCTTTAAAAGAAACATCTAGCATTTTTGTTTAATACTGGTGACCACTGAACTCATGGTGTAGTGTTTTTTCAGAAAAAAATCTACTCGTTTAAAATCTTTACTCAATGTTAAGGTCAAAGCAATTTGTGTTTAAATAATATGTGGGCCCAAACAGTAATTTGGTTTTAAATCAACTGGCATTTTAAATAAGATGTGTATGTTCTTGGTTTTAAAAATTAGATTTGTTGTTCTCTAGGAACTGGAAGTACAGTATCTCTAGCTGAGTTAGCTCTTTAGACCTAAGGAGATATACTTAAAGTATACACTGATGAGCCAAAACATTATGACCATTAACAGGTGAACCGAATAACATTGATCATCTCCAAACAAGGGCACATGTCAAGGTCTGGGTAGATTAGATGGTAAGCGAACAATCAGTTCTCGTAGTCAGCGTGTTGGATGCAGGAGAAATGGGCAGGAGTAAATACCTGAGCAAATTTGACAAGGGCCAAATTGTTATGGCCAGACGACTGGGTCAGAGCATCTCTGAAATGGCAAGGCTTGTCAGGTGCTCCCGGTCAGCAGTGGTGATTACCTACCAACAGTGGTCCGAGGAGGAACAAACCATCAACCAGTGTTGACAGGGTGTTGAGCGCCCAAGGCTTATCGATGCGCAAGGGTAACAAAGCCTGTCCCCTCTGGTCCAAACTGACAGAAGGTCTACTGTGGCACAAGTCACAAAAAATTTTAATGATGAGTACTGGAGGAATGTGTCATAACACACAGTGCATCGCACCCTGCTGCGTATGGGGTTGCGTAGTCGTAGACTCGTTAGAGTGCCCATGATGCCCCCGGTCCACCATTGAAAGCGCCTACAATGGGCACGCTAGCGTCGGAACTGGACCTTGGAGCAGTGGAAGAAGGTCGCCTGGTCTGATGAGTCCCATTTTCTTTTAGATCACGTGGATGGCTGTGTACGTGTGCACCATTTACCTGGGGAACTGATGACACCAGGATGCACTGTGGGAAGACGACAAGCTGGTAGAGGGAGTGTGATGCTCTGGGTAATGTTCTGCTGGGAAACCCTGAGTCCAGCCATTCATGTGGACGTCAATTTGACACGTGCCACCTACCTAAATATTGTTGCAGACCAGGTACACCCCTTCATGGCTATGGTATTCCCTGATGGCAGTGGCCTATTTCAGCAGGATAACGCGCCCTGCCACACTGCACATATTGTACAGGAATGGTTTGAGGAACATGATAAAGTGTTCAAGGTGTTGCCCTGGCCTTCAAATTCTCCAGATCTCAATCCGATTGAGCATCTCTGGGATGTGTTGGACCGACAAGTCCGATCCACGGCGGCTGCAACTTACAGGACTTGAAGGATCTGCTGCTAATGTTTTGGTGCCAGATACCACAGGACACCATCAGAGGTCTTGTAAAGTCCATGCCTCAGCAGGTCGGCGCTGTTTTGGTGGCACACACAGGACCAACAGCATATTAGGCAGGTGGTCATAATGTTTGGGCTCATCAGTGTATGTTGAGGAATATTCAGGGAACACCATAGAAAGAAGTGTCACAACTGGAAGTGAAAAATTTCAGAAAACGTCTTCTGTTCTTTGTGTTTAAGTGCCGCAGAGAAACTGATAGAATCTCCACAAAAAAAGAAATGATAAAAATGTAAAAATGGAAATCACTTTTACACATAATGGTTGCTCCTGAAAACTTTTTTTGTTTTTTATTTTTTAGGAAAATGTGCATTTTTTCCCTCAGGCATCAAAGCTGTATGAAAGTTGCCAGTGCTTCAAGGTAAATGCATGAGAAAGGCAGATTCCTCTATTTCTGGAACTTTTTTTCCTTTTTCCGTCTGCTGTTGGTATCCTTTGGGTCATTCTGTGCAAAACGATCAGCAGTTTGTCTCCCAGTTCTCATTGTACTTGTATGTCACATTTAAACCTGAATCTAATATTGAACCCACCTCCCTCTTTTCCTCTCACAGTTTCATTGATTGCTTATGCATGTGCTCTGATTTGCTCCTCTGGCTAGACTCAAGCTTTCCTTAGGACAGGTGTAGAGCACCTCCCCCACCCCCGCCCTAATTATTTCCGCTCAAGGCTGCAAGTCTTCTAGTGGCCCATATTTCCACTCTCAGCCTCCCAGCGCATGTCTGGTTGCATGTGTAAATAATCACACCATGACTGATTACGTAGTAAGGTGATTCTTTTTAAGTATGATCACGTATGGTGATGGCCATAAAAACAGCTGGAAGAAGCCAGCCCCTGGTAAATAGCATCTCTCTTATAGAGGGAACTGAGAGTGTCTGTAGGTTTCACTAAAGCTGAGCCCATATTGTCGTGACTCCTGCCAGCCTCGTATCATTGACCTTCTCGCCCTTATCGATCGAGCTGAGACTCATCGTGTGCCATGTGTGCATCTCAAATAGATAGTCTGGTTACCTGGAATTGGCAAATTTCAAAACAAGCAGAGAAGATACAGTTTTAACTTTAATTAATTGTATCCTGTTATTATCCAGGGAGAGGAAGAAATACCAATTGATCAGTATGATTTTATTTTGTAACAATTGATTATACACAGTGAAAAAGAACTCCTAAAACAGTTTATTAAAATTGATTGCATACCTTAGTTCATGTGAGCAGTTCAAATTCCCCAGTAACAATATAAAAACACCTATTTCTAACATGGCACAAGCACAAAAGGGGGGGCTCAGATCTTTCTGTATGTATTTGTATTATAACCAAATTGTTAAACAGATTTGTTTATGGTGCATTATGCACTATGCGATATGCACCATGTGCTCTCTTGCTAATGCAGACACACAGGCAATATCTGCATGTGACCAATTGTTAGAGGTCAAGTAAATGACAATATGTAACTCACAAATGTCTGACTAAATATGAGCCTGATTTTAAGGCTATTGTAAACTGGGCGTATAACCAAAAGCCTGAATGCATCTGAACTGAACTGCAGCTGCTTTGAGTCATATGAACTGCCACTGAGTGCTGATGGACTGTTAGCGCAGACTGTTGCTGACTTAACGGCTAGCTGAAATTCATGAGCGGTTTCTCCCCACTGCCAGTATCTCTCTGTGTTCATAATGTGCCTCGCCAGGGCTGTTGTCAAACTGACAGTCCTGCTCTTTCCGCCACAGCTTGGCGAGCTTCTCCATGTGGCCTGCCTCAGTCACCTTCCTCCTGCCCGCCTTTGTACGCCGTGTCCTCCAGAACCCACAGGATCGGCCAGCGAAAGGGTTCAAAAGGTGACCGCCCTAAAGCACCCCTCACACTTCTCGATTATGCAGGGGTGGAACATTTCTGACACGTTTCATCCTGGACGCCCTGGCGTGGCTGGGTTGAGCACCTGCAAGGGCAATTATTGGGAGGTCACCGGCCCTCTTGCACTGCCTGACACCGATCCGGAGCTGCAGTGTGCAGATCTTATTAAATGGGCAGGAGGTCATACAAGGGGCCAAGACTGTGGCCAAAACATTCAGTGCAAGCGTTGTGTAACTAATCAGAATGCTTCATGTAAAGGGCGGTTCAGCTGCCTGCCTCTGAGTATAACACATCACCCGCCTTTATCACTTTATTAAACTACTTTGACTTGGGTGCCTGTGGGATAATTGGAAAACTCCCAGATGATCGAACCTTGATTGTTCTGACATTCAAAAGACATGTGAGAGTGGGCGAGGACTTAGTTCAGGTAAGTTGGTATGCCGTTCAGAAATGGTGACATTTATTAAACACATATGGATGCACAGAAGCTGCTCTGGGAACTTCCTGGAAGAGTACAAGGATCAGGGCAGAAATCCATTTTACTTTCCATTAGCTCACTTGAGACAGGTTTGTACCCTGTGTGGTATTGCATGACCAATCTAAAATTAAATTGAACAAGCTCAGTGTTTTTGACATCACTGATAATCACAAGCTTGACACGGCAATTTAGTATAGAAATGAAATGGAATGACAAGGACCAAGTAAGGTAAAGAAAGTCGTTATGTGTCAGAAGGGAATAATAAAACTTTAAAGTTTATTACATACAAAGGGGAAAAAAACAGAACGATTACCTAGAGCTACCTTTATGGGAATCGTACAGTTGCCAGGTCTAAAGCTAATGCCTTTATTTGCTGGCGTTGTTGATAATATACCTCTTTGTGACAGAGGAAAGACTATATTCAAACTGCAGCAAGGGGTAATAGAGACTGTTCAATCAAAGTCATTGGTGCATGAAGAGTGATTCGGTTAGGATTCAACTAACCATTCCAATTACCATCTCAAGAAACTTACTGTTACAAGATCCTCTAGCCGCATTTGAGTACTGTGTGCCATTTTTATTCTGTACCCCTTATTCACTGTTGTATGATGAAGGTGCATACCCTAATCTCTTCTTATCTGTGATTAAAAGGGATATTGCTCTCTGCTTAAAAAAAAGCCGAGGGACGTGAGCTAAATAACGTGATCCTTCAATGTTGTTTTGTACCTGGGGAGTGGTGCGCTTAGCGAGGCACTCGTCAATTTAGCGGGGAGCCCGGGGTTCCTGGAAAATGAAGGATTCTGTTACTGATCAGGTAGCGATTAGGAAACTTTACTCCCTGCGCTTAAGACGTGAAGTGTGGCGATTTCGCTGCTTATAAGGTCCTCATTATTTTTCTGTAATTGAAGACTGAGGCGAAATCAGTGACACATTAGTGCATGCATTGGTTTCGGATCAGGAACATTCTGTGGGTCAAGTTACACAAACTGTAAAATCCTTTTGGGCATCTGTCAGCTCATAAAGCTGGTGAGAAAGCTGGGTGAAAGTAACACCATGAAAAATAATGAGTGTGTATTTATTTATGTAATTAAATTTATTCTAAAATTAGTGCAGGTTAAAACAAGCAGCTTGAAAAAGCATGCTAGGACTAAGGTTGTTAATTAGTTACAAAGTAGTCTAGAAAGCCAAAACAATGGCATTATGTGACCAAAATAAAATCCAAAATCTCAAACACCCCCAAGTGCTTGGGTGCACATCGCTTGGGTGCACATCGCTGTTATGTTATGTAGATTACATCTGAATGTGGTATTAAGTCTGGAACTCCTTGGGTGTTATCTCTTTGGGAGATGGGAGATAAGCCTAATACTCAATGGGGTGATTCCAAAAATAGGGATAAAAAGGGGGATGAAGCCAAAGCTGGCAACCCGAGTTTGGCACCTCACATCTCATCTCACTTCTGTATGTATCATATCCACAGACCTGCCTTTATCCTGGCATTTCACAGCCTGCCATTACTGCAGGGATGGGCCATTAACCAATTGACCAATTATTCAGAAGTGAGAGATGCCTGATGTTCTTACACACCACAAAACACACACACAGGCATGTATACACACACCAAACATACACACACAAACACACACACGCAAAATCTCACATTTAACAGGAAGGTTTACATTTGATGCAATGAACCAGGTTTGAGATGGCAAGCGAAATCTAAGCACATCCTAACACAGATTTGAGAGATATCATTCATTGTTTGCACCTACACATTTAGGTCTTATCTCAAATGACCCGAGATTACCCCAGCATGTAACTTACTTACGTAATACTCACTGTTGTTTCCTATAGCCTCAGAACAGCAAAGGGCTACTTCATCATTCTATTTCTAACATACATTTTTAACAAATTCAAATAAATCTGGCCCCTTACAAAAAAGCAAGAGATTATAATTATGGTGACTGTAATTATGTAGACATCATCAACTCCCTCTTCAAAGCTTCAGACTATCAGATTATGAAAAGAACATTTTCCAACACTTTTTTTAATATCACTCGCATCTGTTTGCATCAAGATCGTTTGCACGTTTGAATGGCTGCTGCTCCGTATCACCTCACCGCACTGCGGCTGATGAAAGCCATTGGGACCAATCCAAACGATCCCGTTTTCAGCGTGGGCTTTCATCAAATTTCATTTTGCCGTCTGCTGCACATCCTGATTTGTTTCTCCAGTAGCAGCGTTTCTCTTTGCCGTTACAGGCACACGTGTTGGATCAGCTGACATTGTCTCACTGATCTTACTGGCAGCAGGGGATGCCAGCACTCATATTGGCATTCATTTTCTTCTCATTGTCGTTCTTCTCTGCCTTCCTTGGAACACTGTACTTCTTAAAGCAATTTTCTAGTTTGCGGCTTTCTGTCCTGCATACTTATACAGCTGTAAAATAAAGAATTAGAAGTCCTTCTGTACACTGATTGGATGCAAAGTGCTTAAATTCTGGCACAGTAGGTGTCTGTACACCCATTGGTATTGTTATGCTCCACGTGTACATGGAAGTAGCTGTAAATCTCAAGACAGCATACTGCAAAGAAATTTAGAAAATTAATAAATTAATAATATCCTCCACCATGAAATCTGTTTGAAGTAAACCCTTGTGGAATCCCACGTACAACCATTTGTTTGGGTATCCCTGATGGGAAAGCAAACTTTTATCTGAAACACATAAAAATTATATCTGAGGAAGTTTCCATTTCTGAACAAAGTGAAGACCAATACATTAATTCCATGATTCATATTTCACTGTATGTGTATGATTTTTCTAAATATTTACTAAGTAATTTTAGATTTAAAATGATGAGGCCTCTGACTTCCAGGTGACACTCATTTAGTATGTCCTCTGGTTTTTCATACGTGAGTTGAAGTTACGAAAAATGAGCACCACAGCTGACCTAATTGGATTTATTTATATATTATTTATTCTTTTAGTTATTATTTATTGATTTATTTACCCGGAGAAAAGAATAGGATTAACGTCTACTATATTGCACTTTGTTTATATAAATCACACCTGTCCTTGATGATTTGAATCTTGTAAATGGATGACTCCTTAAAGCAGACAGACAAATACATGGTCATTTAGTATTATTATTATGAATAATAATAAATATTGTGAAGGAGGAACCTTAACTGGAATAATATTATACTTACCCCTGAGGTTCACTGTTTATAATATTTGGTAATGTTTGTATTTATATGTTTATAGGATCCTAGGTACTGCCTTGCCAGTAACTGATACAATGCTATCGTCTTCACTTAAAACTGCTTAATTGTTTGTCGTTGTGAAGAAGGCCAGCTCTTGGCTAATAAGCCACACCTGTTTAGACCCATTTAGCCAGATCAGAAGTGTATTAACTACAGGTGTGTGGGTAGAGAGTAGACTAGCTGGTAGAGGTGTGCTGCCACTGAGGCTGGTTTTGGGTTTTGAAACCACAGTGTCTGTCTGCACATTGCAACAAAATTTCAGACTCTGAGGTCTGTCAAAAATGTTTTATTTCATCAACTTACATGTGGAAGTGCAACAGTGTTCGGGTGAAAAATATGACTGCAGAGGTTTCAGCAGAAGCTTTCATCAGTGCTATGGTGTGTTGTAGTTTTGAGAATTTTATTAGTAATTTTGCACTTTTGCTCCTTTTTGTTTATATTTTGTTTTGTTTTGTATATGTAATGCATCACCTTCCATTGCCACAGATAATATTAATGGAAATAGCTATACAAGGACATTTGTGCTATCAGTTTTCTGTTTCAGAAATATCCCTACCTACATTTTTCCAATATAGAGCAATTATTTTTGAATGTAGAGTATTTTATACTATTCAGCATCTTTTACTGAATAAAAATAAAATTATGACTCCTTGAGTGTCATTATGAAAATTGCAAGGACTACGTAAGTTACACTGCCATAACACTATAAGTATCATGGTTTACTTACTTTCAAACATAAAATCATAATTTCATTCACGTTAGTCATCTCTGAGTGAATGGTATTTTCCACAATAATTCATAATTTAACTGATTCTTCAAAGCAGAGTTTAAACAGTGTCTGAGCGGGAATGAGTCTGACCCAGTGTTTTTGATCACTATAGGCAGGTGATTATCATTAGAGTTCACTGTATACACCTGCCACTACATTAATACACATCTGCCAATGTCAGTTTTGACAACCTTGAAAGGTGTAACACACATTCAGATTAGGGTCAATGGGCTGGAATGTCACCTGTTTTGATACCTTGTTGGTTTTATACCGGCTAACACTGATTTGCCACTGAAGCTGCTCCCAGATGAGATGGTTTTATTATGCACTGTTTCCACCAAGCTGGTCTTCGTCATCATTTCCATTTTTGCCATGCACCTGTGGCCGCATCAGATATGCTCACACTTTTCCTTCCTCTCAGTTTTAAAATAGGACAGTTTGCTGGACACAAGGGTCTTGCCATACTTTCAGTACTGCTGCTCAATATGGCAGTGTCCTCCAGGAGTAAGAAGAAAGCTCAGTCAATCCCCAGACCATAGTTGCCTACATCAGGCAAACTTCTCATCCATCGGATGAGTAATTCAATTTTGAGGATGGTGTGTTGCTTCAGTTCGAACACAAGGTCACCCCAAAGGTGAGCCAGGGGAGTAAAGCATCAAAGGACTAGGTTTATAGCAATGTAATGATCGCACACATACAGTTAACCAGTGGATGTAGGGGAAAAAAATACATACCTGACAAATTGTACCCTGGACAGACCAGAGGCCTTCATTACACACCAGTTGATGGATCACGTGTAGCAAGGTCATACGTGGCCTGAGGAGCGGGGGAAAGAGTGGTCTGAGCTGAAAGTCATCAATCTGTCACCATGAACACGCATGTATCTTCAACTGCTACAGTCAGGAGAGTGACCTTGACCTTGACTCTGACTGAAGCATATTGTAAGAGCAGGAGAATTGTATACGTGCAGCACTGTGGGACAGTTGACTGGTGGATGGTGCTCCTGCGGCTGACACAGCCACTGCACCACTCTTGCTTGCTTGCCGTTGTCGCGGTGTGCTTTTGAGCTAATGTAGCTCCATCCTGCTGCGAACTGAGGAGGCGACTCCTTGCCAGCCTCAGTGAAGCTACATGTCAATAAACTCCATGTCAATAAACTCCATGCCATTTTTCATGCAACACAGGCGATGTCACTCCTTTTTGATCCAATTTATTTGCCGTAGCTTTCTGCAGAGAAACCACACAGATCAAAGCACCATTATTTCCTGTAATAATGTAGAAATAGAAGTGCGCATTTTCTTCCCTTGATAACAGACTTGGGATCAACTCTCCCTTCCCCCAATACTCTAAGATTTAAATTCTTAGCCAGAACCCCATGTTCAAATGTTAACCTTAACATTGGTTCATTTTCAGCCTTGTACAATTAAATAAATGCTATTCCCATGGTGTTTTGTGTTGTTGTGTGTCTGCAAATTGTTTGCAGACATGAAAGCTGCTCATTTTGAAAAGATGCTACATAATTTAAAAAGCTAACTGTCAACTATAATCATCTCCCATGTTGAGGTGTTTCATTTTACTAAATGTGCTTTGTATTTTAAGTGCAGTTTACACTGTAAAGTATTGTAATATATACAGTGACTTTTTTACAGTGACTTAACAGTGAATTTTTTCATGGACCTCGGTTAAGGTCATGGTCTGCACTGATCCATTGTCATCCCACTGGGGTAAATGGATGCATTATTACAGTAACAGATCACATCCAGGTAACAGAAAATAGAGTGGAAATGAACAGCATGCCTTTAAAAGCTAAGTATTTTCTTTCTATCTGACAAAACATGGTTTTTAAGTATTTGTATACCATTTTCTGAGCATTGTTAGCTGACTAATCACTAGAAAAACTGCAGCTTTGTGTTTATGTAACATACATTCTGTTTGGCCAACTACTGCAAAAATAACATAAATCATCTCTGTCAGTATTGTACAATATGTGGCCAAGGCAAGTCATTTGCAAGTATATAAGTTTGAAATTCAGACATTGTTCAGCATTTACTGTTGAATCAAGAGATTGTATGCAATATTATATTTTGTAAATTTAAACATCTGCATTAGCCGCAAGTATATTATATTATATTATATTAGTTAATATTAATATTAGTTAATATTACTCTCTCATTTTTTCATTGGAGTACAATACAGTAAAAGTACAGTTATAAAACAAATCTTTTTTGCTAAGCAGATGGGCAGACTAATTTAAAGTAGGATGTGCATTTTGCAAAATTACTATAATAAAACCAAGAGAAGAGGAAAAAGTCATTGCAAGTAATCATGGAGTTCAACCGAACAGTAAAAGACAGTGGTGAAAAGTGAAAGGGCTACATTCCTCTCATGCTGTCCTGGTGGTGTTGCGTGAGACAGTGGTTGAATATTGCATTGTGGATCAGGCACCTTCTACTCCTTCTTGTCAGAGCCGAGGTTGTTAAAGTTAAATCAATGATTGTTTGAGTTGGCAGGATCCTCTGGGGCAAGGCTTGTGTTTACCACTGAAGGGTTCTCGGTCTTTCTGTGTGTCGGCCAGTCGATCGTTATGGGGTTTGGACTTTGGTATTCTGCCAAGCACCAGTACACAAGGGAAAGAAACACATATCAGATATCAGAGCAGATTGTTAGGAAGAATCTTCATCTAGAGACTTGATCAAAAAGACACACCTGCAAGAATTCAACTTAAAATCCTCCAGGACCATAAAACATGGATGGCTGTCCTCTCCCCAACTTCATCGATTCCTGTATCTCGCTTCAGCTTCAGATTTTGCGCAAATGGTTAAATATGAGTTGTCACATCACACACACACACACACACACACACACACACACAGATTACAGCCGAAATATAAGGATACTCACCGTCAATCAGGGACTTAGCTTTCCTGAGCATCACCAATGACAAGCACTCTTTCCACAGAACCCCTGCCTGTCCTCCACTATCAATGTTGTTACAGCGTGGTTGAAAGCTTACAGAACAATAAAACATTGATCTTCTCCCTCCATACCCTTCCTCGTCTCGCTCCACTCTGAAATCACAATTGATGATATCCCATTTATCCTCTGTGCCTAAAGTTAGAAAGAGTATCATGGTCAAAAGTTCCAATTTAGTAATGGCACTTTGCTGTTTCCAATGATGCAGACATTTTCTTGTGCTCCAAACCAATACAACTCATTTCTCCTGTCGCAGCATTCAAGCACATGCCTGATCATCACAGCAAAACATAACTCTGAACTCATCTCCTCTCAGTGACCGCCTCTGAAAATGAAAAAGAAAACATGGTTTTCATGTACAAATCTCATAACATGTATAATATACTGGCCAATAAATACCCTTAGCAGTTCACAAATAGAACAAAGACCTCAGTATTAACTCCAATGAGGATCGATGTGAAAATATTTGCAACAGCTCTTTTTCAGCACCTGTCAGCACCTGCTCAATTTGCAATACCATGCAAAAACTGCTATACACAAAAGCAGCCTCTTAATATGGGAAACTGATGTGCACACACACACACACAACTGGTGCTGACACACCCCTTGGCAAATGCTTGCACTCAGTATGATACTGATCACCTGTACATATACACCAGATAACCACTGCCTTATCTCACATCCCAGGCCACCGCAGTCCAAAACACCCAAATGCCTGTATCCCCGGAGACCTTTGCAGACCTAAATCTCAGAGTCTGTCTATCCAAATCCCTTACCACATCCCCTGAACAAAGGATCAACCTGCTTTCAGGACCCCTTAACAACTCCGCAGCAGGAGACTTGAAAGTGCATCCAGTAATATTAAGGAACAGAACAAGAATTGCACATTCAAACACACTCGATCTATAAAGGCTCAAGAGTATTAATTTGTAGACCTTTAATCAGCAGTATTACCATGGTCTGACATTTTGTTAATGCATACTCTGATTCAAATGCCACTGGTTTAATGTGATTATTGATGTTTTGTATTATAATGTCCACGGAATTACATATTACAACCTAATATGCAATACTGTATATAAGGTTTAAACATTGGTTCGTTAAATAAGAACTGTGATAAATGAGAGAATTTTATGATCATTGATTAATCTTCACCTTATTTTAAGCAATAAATTCACCATTTGTACTTACTTATTCATTACTTAAAATTCATACCTATTTTTTCATATTTACATGCTTGTTCTGCAAACAGATTGTGTTTGTCAGACACATCTGATTATTGTAATAAATTATGGATTGGGAACCTCTTCTCAAAGCCATTTTGCTACAATGTGGTTCTTATAACACAGTCGTAAAAATAAATATGCAGCTAAAAGGTGCAGCTCCTAATGCAGCACTCATAACTGAACAAAGGACACGGGCTAATTTTTAATTAGCGCAACAATATTTTACCGCAGACAAAAAGTACCATCATTAACAGAGCCCGAATCAGCTTCGGTAATCTTGGACATAATTGTCAGCCCCGCCATTGCGGCAGAGATTCAGCCTCCCCCATAAAAATCTGGCTATTAGCGCTCATCTCTCTGTGAATATGTGAGTGAATATTCATAAGGACTCAGAGCTGTCAGGTCTGAGCCCATAACTGCTCTGACATCGTGCAGGGCTATTTGTCTTGCCTTATTGCTTTGACTGTTCAAGGTGAGCACGATTTTGGCCAACGGGGTCCGCGGCTCAGTGGACCTTCCCCATTTTAAGTATGCATTGCGAGGCTTGGTGCTGAGGGCGTCAAGTGAGGGATGGTGCGGTTCGTAATAAGACTACGGGTAGAGTAAACAGACATACAAACAGATGGCCAAGCAGTGCTAAAAAAACACTGTTTGCTTTTGACAATAAATGCATTGCGAGATGTGTCACGTTGTTTCAGGGTGCAGGTTAAAGCCTAATGTTGAGATGCTGTGGAAGAGGGGTTTAGTGACATCTGTGTTTCCGCAGAGCATTAGACTCTGAGGTGTCGGACACCCAGAGTTGCCTCACAGTTGTCTCATTATGTTTCACTATTAAATTGTTTAACAGAGACACAATACATATTATAACTCATTGAAATAATTAATATCTTTAAAAGAGTCAATGATAAGTTGAATGATAAGGTGAAAAAAGGCACTCCAGCCAAAATGTATAATTTCAAAATTTGTGTAGCATGTGTGAAACATTCCTTTGATGGCTGAAAAGGATGTGTCCAGCGGGGCCTAGAACTAGCTGCTGATGACACTACTGGAATGAAGGCAGCTCTGTGCTGCTGCTGTAAGATAATGTGAGTAGGTGGAAAGTTTATTATTCTGTGGCCTCTTCAGAGCTGCCCCTGAGGCTGAACTCTCTGAGCCTTTGAGAGAGGCGCTCAGACGATCCACTCCGGGTCCCTGCGGGTGCCTGTTGAGAGTATGTTGACAGTATCGGTTCCTGTGCTGGATGGTGCCCCCTGTTTTTAGAGTATCATTGAGATTCACAAAGCATTTCCTCATAGCTTGCCAAACGGAGGCTTCCCACATTAGTTCATTCTGCCCTCTGGCAATATGCGCCAACCCTTGCCAGGGTATCTCTGTACCGGAAGGGAACTGCACAACTGAAATGAAACTACCTCCTGTGCACACCTTTCAATGACAGCTGTGTGGTAGCATGCCATCAAGGGCATGAGGCACAGGACACACAAAGGCCGCAGGGTGGGGTACAAAAGGAGCTTTTGTATTGCAAAGAAAATAAATAATCTGTAGTCTTCCCATTAGCCCATGGAGTTATCAAATCCAAAATTATGTAATAGTTCCTCTCTGAAAATATCCTTTTGCAAAACATAACCATATGGGAAAGCTGGAAAAAAGGGCAGTATCCTTTGACATTAATCCAAGTTGAAAGCATTTTCATTTGTGATCTACATAAATTGATTTGTCTCACCTGTAGTATGCATTCCTACAATCTAACTCAATACTCACTCTTTGATCAACATTTTGGCACACAAGATCCAGACGTAGAAGTTGTACTGAGTTGTTTCCTGTATGGTGTGCTACACCACGCACGTATGTTAGCAGTGTGTTAAATCACATAGAATACTTTCTAATCAGCTAATGCTAGAATTAGTATAACACTGTGCTTGTGATAGCACTGAGTGATGAAGCCTGAGCCCATATTAAGATGAGTTAGGGCACAACACAATACGTTATGAAGACAGAGCTGAATATTTTTCATTGTGCACTCTGTGCTGTGTCAGACGATTAAAGCACCGCTTCAAATAAAAAATGCAAAATGCATTCTTTCATTAGGGAGATTGAGCCTCAGAATAACAGCTGCCAGGAGGAAAACAAATGGTCCTTCATGTGACAAAAAACAGTGAAAGCTTGCACGCACATGCACACACACACACACACACACACACACACACACACACACATACATACATACACATACACAACTGATGTTATGGTACACTCCGGCCACCTGCAAATATAGAGTGTGTAAAGTATTAGAATGAGAATATGGCACATTGCCATTTGGGCTCATCATTTGCCTATGATTTAGGGTGAATCTATCAAACAATTATGCAAATTTCATATCTGTTCTTTCAGTTCTGCCTACCACTCATTCTACTGCTAAACAGCGCCTCTTCCCTGAGATACAAGGTTTCTACCATTTTGGCTGGTGGCTCCTCTCCCAGATGGCATGTGGAATTGCTATTCATATGCCATTATAACAGAGGCCTTTTGAACTAACTCTTCCAAATACTGTCAAGTGCCTTCGGTTTATGATGACATTGAAGCAAAATTATCAAAATCATTATTTTTTACTAGCTTCTTTAATAATTCATCCCGATTGTCTGCTGCATTTGTAGATTTACCCTGTAGCCCTACACTTTGAGTCCATCTCCTGCTGCATTGGTCGATATGTTCTCAACCAAAGAGCACCTGGATCAACCCAAATCATAAGGCTTAATGGTTGGACATATTTTTCATTCCTTTGAGCAATCCTGTGTTTTAGCTATTATATTTACAAATGAGTTCTCCATGAGAACAGCCCAACTAGAACACACACCCACACACAGCCTCTGCCTTTGTGGTGCAGTTCATGTAGGTTAGAGTTTACCAAGGTCGCACTGTACTCTTGCCTGTGGGGCGGGCACTGATGGCATTTGGATTACTGCCAATTGCATCATCACCACTAATCGTGCATTTCGGCTGTATCACATTGTCATTCTCTTTTGCTAAATGTGATTATCTGAACACACAAAATGACTTCCGCTGTAGATTCATGAGGAAAAAAGTTTGCAAAATGCAAAAGTGCTAGGGTTTTTTCAGGTCATGGCTGTACTGTTCAAAAGGTTCAGGCAAAAGCAAAGCTTTTTGATATCAAAATACTATTTGATATATCAAATAAATAGTTCAATAGTTAAAAGGTTGATATCCAGTGCAAACATTCTGGTTGAAACGGTAAAATGTGAACAACAACTTTGATAAAGGTTGATGTAGAGCAAAATGGATGTAATCAAATGCTGGATGATATATAGGATACAAAACTTTTCTTATCAACAATACTGGATATTAAGGAAACAAAGTGTTTAATAAAATATATGGCTGGCATCAAGCAATGTTTTCTTGACTGTATTTTCTACTATATTTCTGACATCAAGAAAATGAAATGAGGAAATCAAGTAGGTGAAATGTTGCTATCATGGCTTGAAAATGTTGTCAAGGAAGTGAATGTTGATATCAAAACCATAGATGTGGATATCAAAGCAAGCGGTGTTAATACAAATTAAAAAAGAATTGACATCAAACACAGGGAGTTGCAGGCTCCTTGCATTATAACTGCATTGCTATCAAACAGCCTGTTGCTAATATCACAGGGAAATAAATAAATGCTAATATGGCTTGTCATGGTACATTGTCAACTGAAACCCGTGCATGTATGTTCTGTTTCTTTACTAATGCTTACTCCTAGCTATGTGAAACTCACACTTTAAACTACCAATAGTAAACTAGTCCTGTGCTGTGCACCAGGTCTACGTAATGCACATAAGGTAGGCAGATATAGGTGGAACAAGAGAAGTTCAGCTCTAATGATGGTCTGGTTTCAACAGGTCTTATGCAGTATTACACTGCATCATAAACTGCCATATTTGCCTACCATAGAACAGCCACACACACATTTAAGGCAGGTCAGTGCAAACTTGACTTATGCAAATGCATGGCTTAATTGTACAGAAACATACAAACATTGCATTCTGAATTTAAATAATTAGTCTGACAACTTCTTCTCTGGGTGTGGCGCTTTGTAACACAGGTATATCATTACATTATAGCTGCTTAGCAGACACTCTAGACACTTATTTACATGTTGTCCATTTATTAGCTGGATATTGACTGAGGCAATTCCAGCTAAGTACCTTGCCCAAGCATACAACAACAGCGCCCCACAAGGGAGTTGATGCAGCAACCTCTTCCTATTCCCACCTGTTCCCATTGTCCCACAGTGCTGCTCCAAACATAACCTTAAAGCATAATATTTCCAAGACGTTCCTTTTGTGAGTTTGAGGCCCCTTCTTCTGGGCCTCTGTGTCAGGATACTAAACACTCAAAGTGACAAGACAAACAAATCATTCATTACAACCATGATTCTGAACAACTTCAGATGGTGAAGGAAATGCACAAGGTCTAATTGGAAGCCAGAAACGTTAATCAGTGCGAATTGGTAGCAGGGGAATAAATTGCACTTGCATAATTAGTCTTTCATTTTCTAATAACTGCATGCTGCTGCCCTGTACCAGATTATCATACAGTGTGTTTTCTATAATGCTAACAGGCACTGGGTGTATTGCAGATTGTATACATTTCAAAGTTTATTTGGTTTGTGGATGTCCTCATCCAGGGTCATTTGCATAGCTCACATTTTTACATATCAACTGTTTATACAGCTGGGTGTTTACTCTGTGGAGTTTGACTTGTATGACTAAGTGTTTTGTTCAAGGGTATAACAGTGCTGGCCCCATTTGGGGTCTGAACCTGCAACCTACAGGTTCCAAGCTCATCCTTAAATGAAATATGTTGTAATGTGTTGTACAGTCCAAGAATTGCATTGAGAATTACAGTTACATGCGTTGTTAAGTTAAAATATGTTAATGCAAATCAGGAATATATCACAATATACATAATGGCAACAATTTAGGTATTTAAATATATTGATTGAGATGAAAAATACATTCTTTAAAATACATTGTCAATACATTTGTGTATTTGTGGGCACTCCCTGTACAAGTGTGGCAGCTGTACAGTGTACAGTATTCCCTGGTGTGACATGTTGTATGTGCTGTTCTATGTTGACATGAATTTTGTCATCACTGTGGCATCTTGGAGACAATAACAGTACTTTGGTTTATTGTGTTACATTCTTCCTCACTGTGTCATAATGCTTGTCAAAACCTTCCAGTTCATTGTTGGCTCTTCCTGAAAGGATCTGGAAGCACAAAGAGAGAACAATTCCTTCTGTAATGTTGTGTTCATGCTTTTTTTGTTGTTGTTGTTGTTTTGTTTTTGGATGGCTTGTCTCAGCGTTTATAGAACCCCGTTACAAAGCCTGTTTAAAGGGTTCTGTACACATTTTGAAATCCAAAGCATTTTTGACTTTATACCAGTGCTAAAAAATTTAAATGATACACCAGACATGAAATTTGAAATTTATTTACAACTGCTGGCTGTGTAACTTCCCCATTCACCACAGATTTAGATTTTTTTGAAAGATTTTTTTAAGCACAGATGAACAAATAGACCTCCAAACACATATCTTTTTTATTAACAACAACCAGAGAATCATTGTTATAAATATCATGAATCATACATCTCACTGCAGTGACTCACTGCTAGAGTTCAAAGCCACATGTATCAACTCTCAACACCTTGTCTGTTACTTATTTGTCCATTTAACTGTAGTATAAAACCACATTAAATATTTACACGTGTAATAAAAATTTCTTTGGCTCTATCACTTTCCAATGTAAAAGGAGCCCAACACTTTCCCAGTTCATTACAAAATGGAGAAAAGTACAACTGCTCAGTCTAAAGTAACCTATAAATTGTAAACTATAAATTTTTCTATAAATGTTCAAAGGCACAGACAGTTGCCTTTGAACATTTTTTCCTGTACCATTTTTTTGTTTTTGCTGGAGTACTTTTAGTTACTGAACTCAACAACAATAAGATATGTCAAAAGTGCCCAACCCACCGTAGAGTGAAAAGTGAATTACATGCTGACATATGAGCAGTGACTAAAATAGATGAGAATTGGAAGACAAAATTGCAGGAAAACTATCAGGTTAGAAAATGTTATTTGTGTGTAAGTCACGAAAAAATAATTTATTTGCCTTGCATAGAAAATTGCTCAGACTGTTATGGTATTCTTTCAGTTTTTAACCATGGGCAGGGCAAATACGTGGGAAATATTGTTTGTTTACTTGTTAGAAGCTAAAGTGGCCAAAGTACTGCTTGCGACTCCACTCACTAAGTAAAAGATAATGCTGAGAGGCGTTGGAAACTGATGGAATCATGATGAAATACAGCAGTACTTCTTAAATTATAAACGTCTGCCAAAGGCTCTGAAAATGAAACGGTAGCTATTACCGGGTCTGAAGCTGTCTGAGTGGGCATGGTAAAATTGACTGGTAAAGATGCCTACAACCCAATGCATGTGTTTTTAACATTAATCTTCTGCTGCCTTCTTATGAGGTTAGGCTTACTGTTGCCTCATTATCCTCACTGAATTTGGATATATCATAAGTATCTGAGAGTGTTTGCTTTTTTCCAATAACTGAATGACATTTAAAGTAAGCACATAATGTCCGTATTAAAAATGCTTTACATTAATACTCATTCTTCCTTCACATGATTGGCTGGAAGGAAGGTATTGGAATTGAGGTCAGAGCAGACTGTGGAGAGGGAAGTGAGATGTTTTGCACAATTATTCCCTGTTAGCCTGAGTGCAGTGAACCCTCTGTGGGATCTTCAGTTACAGCGTGGGCATTTAGACTCCTGGCCGCACTGGCGGGTGTCACCTGACCACACGGAGCCTTACGCCAGCTTGGGCACAATGGCCGTCATTGTGGTGGACCCTGAGATCCCAGGACCCAAGGACACCCAGGTGGGAAAGTACCATTTCCTCCACCAGTCACTACTACACCATCTCCAGGGAGGGGAGAACAGGTGAGATAGTTGCTCTGTGGTGCATATCTGCACCCCTGAACCATGCACACGAACTTGTGAAATTCAGATACAGGAAATGACTTTATCTGCTGTGTTTTCTGGACCATGAAAGCCTATGTTTGATGTCTCAAGTTTGGCCCCAAGGACTATTTTATGGCCATGTGATCATTACATATGTGCATGCAAACCCCTCCATGATCACTCCATAGAAGCACAAATAACCAGAGGTGTTCACTGTCATATCAATAATCACAAAAGTCAGAGATTATTTTAGATTATATCTCAAACAAACATGATTGTGAAAGTGAAAGGATGGAGCGTAATGAGAGCCAAAAAACGAAGATTTTTTTTTTTTTTTTTCAGAAAAAGCAAGACTTGTTACTTCATTTTCTGTTGTACCATTTCAGGAACATGGCAAAACACATCAATCACAGGTAGAAAATTTGCTTTGTATGTATTCTGTATATTGTACTTGAAACCCAACGGAAAAACAAATGAGACACGACCAACAGCTAAAGATAACAAGAATGCAAACGCTTTGAAACAAAGGGGATATCGGATTACGGCCCGCAACAGATCCATCAATTTACCACTGGCACCCCTCCAAGCCAACACCAGAGCCAGATGTGTGTTCAGTATTTTCAGCTTTGGCCATTTCTGAGGGATCTGGGAAGTGAATTAGTCCCAGACCACAGCTGAGAGGGGTCCTGAGATGCATTCATCTCCTCTGACTGTATCAACAGGCCCCTGTTCCTTCCGCTGTTTTTTTAGGATTTATCCTCGGGGCTGGCAGATAACAATCGGAATATGATTCATCGTTGTCTCGGGCGGGGCAGAGGATGCACTGTATTAAAAAGGATCGCACGAGGATATTTGAGTCTGAGAATTTATGGCAACGCCGCCGAAGATAAATCTTGGGATTTGTTGTGGGTATAAATTATACATACGTTTCTGGTATCTTCGTTTGCGGGATTTATATAGATGAGGGTTTGCTTTCAGTTTGTGGTTGTGTTCGACTGAAAATCATGTTTGAATATTCTGCAGAGCTGGGATACTCTTTGCTTTATGAGTATGTACCTTACGCCTGTGGTATTTTTTAATTTGCTTTTAAATTGCTGGCAAACAAATATTTTGCGAGTTTGTTCAAATATCTAAGATCTTCACTGACTAAACAATGTCCTTGGGATTGTACATTTTTCCTTTTGTTCTGAGTTCATTGTAAAGTCCTAATTTTCTCCTTGACTGTTCAAGTAAGGAAAAATAATTGCATTCTACAACTTCTGATTCAGTTTTTAAGTGACTTTATAGGAAGAGAACCCAAGATCGAGAGTGCTCTGTGTGTGATTCACTTTCTCTGCTTCATCCTGTGCATAGGGCTCAATATGGAAACTTTAGCTGTATAGTGTACTTTAAATGTAATTGTTCATAAGGGTTTAGAGGGAAATGAATTGCACCCAACAAACATGGGATTTTTTGCACAGCAGTTAGAATGCCCACTAGCCATGTTCAAATCCATGTCAAAGTTTATTTGGTTTGTGGATGTCCTCATCCAGGGTCATTTGCATAGCTTACATTTTTATATATCAACTGTTTATACAGCTGGGTGTTTACTCTGTGGAGCTTGACTTGTATGACTAAGTGTCTTGTTCAAGGGTATAACAGTGCTGCCCCCATTTGGGGTCTGAACCTGCAACCTACAGGTTCCAAGCTCACCCTTAAATGAAATATGTTGAAATGTGTTGTTCAGTCCAAAAATTGCATTGAGAATTACAGTTACATGCGTTGTTAAGTTAAAATATATTAATGCAAATCAGGAATATATCACAATATACATAATGGCAACAATTTAGGTATTTAAATATACTGATTGAGATGAAAAATACATTCTTTAAAATACATTGTCAATACATTTGTGTGTGTGTGGGCACTCCCTGTACAAGTGTGGCAGCTGTACAGTGTACAGTATTCCCTGGTGTGACATGTTGTATGTGCTGTTCTATGTTGACATGAATGTTGTTATCACTGTGGCATCTTGGAGACAATAACAGCACTTTGGTTTATTGTGTTACATTCTTCCTCACTGTGTCATAATGCTTTTCAAAACATTCCAGTTCATTGTTGGCTCTTCCTGAAAGGATCTGGAAGCACAAAGAGAGAACAATTCCTTCTGTAATGTTGTGTTCATGCTTTTTTTGTTTTGTTTTGTTTTTGGATGGCTTGTCTCAGCGTTTATAGAACCCCAGTTACAAAGCCTGTTTAAAGGGTTCTGTACACATTTTGAAATCCAAAGCATTTTTGACTTTATACCAGTGCTAAAAAATTTAAATGATACACCAGACATGAAATTTGAAATTTATTTACAACTGCTGGCTGTGTAACTTCCCCATTCACCACAGATTTTTGAAAGATTTTTTAGGCACAGATGAACAAATAGACCTCCAAACACATATGGAATGTGGAAGCGGTTCTAGAATGCCCTGTTGAAGAACAAAGGGGAAATGGGCCAAAGAAAACAAACGCCAGATTATTCAGTGGATATTGAATGATTGTGACTTTTTTCAGTAATACATTACAAAGAATACATTTGGTCTGTTACAATTGGCCATTATTTCTTTCGCAAACCCTGCCAGTGCAGATGTTGCCACATAATCTCTCTGATAACACGGCATCTTCTGTTATATAAGATATGGTGTCATTAACTGTCAAGACATGCTTGAATAATACCTTGTAAAGAAACCACAAGTTTACCAGAACCTATGGTTGTCTGCTAAACATCCCCTAGCAAAGGCCAACTTCTGTGTCATGAGGCTGATGCATGTATAACTGTGCTCATGGTATTTCATTGTTAATAAATATGATTGAAGATTTTAACTATTGTTTTTCAAGGGCTGAGGACAAAGCCCTGCCCTTGTAACATTTAGCTGTGTGTCCTTATGAAAGACAGGGCACTTGAGACGCGATGTCAGCATGATAACCTTTATTTACGCTCAATTCCATGCAGCCTCAGCTATTATCCTGTAAGTACGTGCTAATAAAGCCCAAATTATGGGATAATTGGACTGCTGTAGAGTGTAACAGGATAATAATGGAAGTTCCAAGTCAATAACAAGGGTGAAAGATTGCTTTTCAAACTGTGCCACTTGTGTGAAGCTTGAGTCATTTCTTCTTCATATTTGGAAAATCAACCATCACCCAGATTTTTGTTTGGAGTCAAGATTTATTACATCCCAATCACTGAAAGTTTATCTGCTCAAAGTAAATATTGAGTTTCATTTCTCCTCTAGACGCAGTGTTGCAATTTTCCTTTTTTTGGTTTGTCTTTTTTTTTTTCGGTGAGATAAAATAAACTAATATTTCCTTGGGGAAAACTCATATTAAATTATGAATGTTTCAACATAGTTCAAGTTGTGAAGGTTGACCATTGTGCTGATGTTAAACAGGTTTTGTAGTCAGTAACATGGTTTTATTTTTTATTAATCTGAGTGAGGGTGATAATAAATGCATTGGGGAGGGAGGGATCCACAGTTTCCATCACCTTATCAATGGCAGATCTCCATTCACAATCTAATTCACATCCATTCATTTCATACTGATTAATTGTCATGCACACAATGTGCACGCGTGCGTGTGTGTGTGTGTGTGTGTGTGTGTAATGTGTGTCAACGAAGCCTACCATTGGCTGATGAATCAAACAATCACCTAATCAATGTCCATACAACCTTGTATAAATACAGGCGTATGGCTGCAGAAAGAGGGAGGGAGTTTTTACTGGGGGGCGGGGGGGGATATGTGGAGCTGACAGAGCATTCTGAATTGTGCTTGAGTTTTTATAAGCCATTTTTATATATATTAAACTGCTCTTTCTGCTGTTTTATGTGCGGTGCACCAGCTTACACCACCACATTAGGCATGCTCTGCAGCACACTTATCTCTCCTTGTTTCACTGTGTTATGAGCCGCAAGACGTACAGTGCAATGCATGTAATGAATACAACAGCGTGGCGTCCTGTGCAAGGGAAATTAGGCTGTGGTGTTTTGGTGCTTAAATACTCTGGGAAGTTCACTGTAAACTACAGCAAACTACTGCATTACAGTCATGGGAGGGAAACTATCACCATTTGGATACACAGTGAATGTAGGCAGTGTTAAAATATCACTGTTAGTAGTAGCAAGAACTGTTCATTGTTTACCTACACAGTAGCCCACTCTGTGCATGGAGGATGCTTCACACACTATTGACCACACAAAACAACCGTGACACAACCTTGAGTTGAAGCTGCTGCCGCTGAAAGTAATGTCCATTATTTAGTTCAGATTGCAGGCTGCCTCATCCTGATTAAAGTGTCAGAGAAGTTTGGACACCACCTCCCAAAGGGCCTGTTACCTAGATCTTTTTTCATGCTTAAAAATACAGATGCTTTGGTCGAACATTCAAAGATTCACTTTCTGTCTCATTCATCAGCTCTCCAAAGATCTTTTCACAGCTTGATCTGCTTGCTGTTTGATACCAAATGTAGAGTATGTGTCAAGAGGATGGCACAAGTTTAATTACAAGGGCACCCAAGTCAGTCAGGCAACTTTTTATGCTGTATAGTTGTGTAATTTTGTGCTTCTATTTGGTATCCCTCTTCCTATTTTTTTTTTTCAGTTTGCATTATAGCATTGTCATCTTATTCATTTTTGGATGAACTTATTAACTTAAAGCAAACAACCTACAGTAAAGCAATACAGGGAAGGCAATATAATATTTTGAATTATGTTAAGGGTGTTTATACAGTTTTTGAACATTTTTCAGATACGATTAATAGTAATACACATTAAACACTTTTGTAATTGTATTTACACTAACATGGTTTTAACTTGTTCAGGAAGCCTTGCACAGAACCATTGACAAAAACAAGACAAAAACAGATGAATGTCACCACCGGTTTATTATTACAATATGCCACTAATTAAAAGAAAAGTAAAAACTGCCACAGTGTTGTTTTAATCACGCTTGTTGTAGTTAAGACACATTACTGCAACAAAGGTATTGTGAGATGTGCTTTAAATTGAAGTTAATTAGTTACTACCTCCCATTAGAATGTGTACTGTTTCTTTGCCACCACACTCAGTAATAGTTCTAGACACAATAAAAGTTCATGCCTCACTGTTGTTTCAAAAGTGTGAACATTCATCGTAAATGATGACATGCATTTGGGTGACTATTTCATGCGTAACACAAACAACAGAATAACTGCCATAAACCCATCGTGGAAAGTTGCAAAGTAGAGGATAAAGGGTGACTTTGCGAAAAGATACTTAGCATTCAATTTTGCTTTCAGCATCTTTAAATATTAAGATGTGATTTACGGGTCCCTTGGAACAATCTAAAAAGTTAATTAACGCTATGGATGTGCAGAGGAACCATTATTCATCCTTGTAATTGTATCTATACCCCATAAGGTAATATTTGTACTCAAACATGGATGGTCAAAATTGAAAATTGATGTGGATCTAAAACATATTCCTGTAGGATTATCTGCCAGAAAACAATATTCACCTGTGAAGACAATAAAAAGAACTGAACAGTTAACAGCATCAATCATATTCACATTAGATATACAGATATATGAAAAGATCGTTTTGTGATAAGGTTTAAACAAGCTCCAGCCATCAAAAGAAAATTTAGTGCACAGAACCATTTTTAAAATGCATTGCAATCAAATAGCTTATCATTCTGAAAAAATTGGATCTTCCTTAAATATACCAGCAGACAGTATCTTTATGATCAAAGAAGAGTGAAGAATTAATTTAGAGGAAAGAAAGTTTACAGCAACAAACTAACTAGCAAATGTGTATATTTTAAATAGAGGTTTTCCTCCAATTAAGTTGATGTTAATCAGATGAAGATATGTGCTGATTTAATCACGTGGATGCAAAGCTTTATCATCACATAATGAATTACTAGCAGGTATGTGTGTACCATATTAATGATGAAGTCATGAACCCCAACATGTACAGGGACAATTTTGGGAAACACTTGCCAAGACAAAACTTAGCTGACAATCTTGGCTGCAAGCAGCAATACCAGGGTCCATACAGCAGTACCATACACCATTCTCTTTTAATCATCTTACAAAGTGACATGAATTATTATTTTCTTACTATCAAATAATCATATGAATGTATGTTTAAAAATGAGAACTGGGGCCATTAGTATGCCTTTTATACCAACTGCTTTCTACTAATTGGTGGAGGAAGTGAAAAACAGAACATTTTGGGAAGCACCAATACAATCATTTGTTGAATTTTAAGTGACAGACAATATTTCACCTTTTCTATTTATTGTTTACCTTTGTATCCTTGTAAGTCCAAGAATCATCACAACAATTAACCACCTACTTTCCAACACAGAGCTTTGGTATTGCTTAAACAGTGGGGGGCAAGAGAGTATGCTCATCAGGCAGGACACGAGTGTGTGTTTGTGTGCCATGATCTGTATGTGTCCTCAGGAGCAGCTCCCATACGATCACCTCTGCCTTCCTGTTAGAGAGCTGTGTAAGGTTAGCCATTTAGCTAGCTAATATTAGCTAGGTAGCAATTTAGCTGACCGCTGCATTAAAACAGTTCATAAACACTGACTAGATATAATAGTGGCTGACAAGTTACTTCATGGCTAGCTAGTCATAAATGCTGTTGAAACAGAATTGAAATATAAAACACAGCTAGCTGGCAAAATGGTGACAAGCCAAACCAGAAAACAGTTCCATATTACAAACTAGGTAGCTAGAAGCTAGTAAAAAGCTCTCTAAGATTTAGTAACTAAAAGAATCAAGATATGAGACAGTTACACACTGACCATCAGCCAGTTTAAGAACGCAACACTTTCGAACCCACTAAAAACCAAGCAATATAAAGCTAGTTGGCTACCTAGCTACATGATACACATAATAAATGTATATCTGAAACTAGACTGCGTTCAGATGTTATGTATCATCAAGTGTTCTTTTTCTTATATTAGGATACTATATTTGCAAAACAGTGTAGCTCGTATGATTTAATAAATTAGTGCTGAAGTGATGAATTTAGGGCACCTTCCTGAGACACCGCATGTACCACATTTCATGCTAAGATGTCATGGTGTCATCTTATTTCATCTGCATATCCACTTTGCCCACAATATTCATATTCGTCTACCAGCCTGCCCATTTCAGAGTCTCACCCTCTGCTCCTCATTCAGGCGATACAGATTAGCCACCAGCCTCTGCGATACCTGGAAGTTTTTTTCACATTCCTTCATCTAAAATGGAAATGCACAAGAAGCACAGTGAGTAAAGGTGCTCCCAAGATGTACGCACATAGAAAGAAATCCCACAATGCTGGACAAACCTTATTCTTGCTGCTGTACTGCGTCAGCCTTAGCTTGACTGGCTTGCCAGCTAGCTTTTCAGTCTTGTCCTGTTCATCTTTAATTGCCTTGATTCCCATTTCATAAATGTCAAATTCCTCAAGCGCTTTTGACACTTTGGCTCGCTACTCGGACTCCTCGTGAGCCAGTTGTCTGCAACACAGACAGCACAGGGGCATCAACTCAATGCATTTTTTCAGGTTCTAGTTCCAGTAATGTTTCATCATCTTAGTCTCATCCTATTTTTATTTTTTATGAACAGTTATTGATTAAACATACAGGATAGAGTGCAAGTCTCATCTCCAAAGAATTTGAACAACGTAAAAAAAAAGCATGAGGATGCTTTCTGTGGCATGCTGTGTGTCTTATCTGTAGCTATGATTAAATTTTATCAGTTACACTTATGTCTTATTCATATGCACATCTAGTGATCATTGTACCTGTAAAATGCAACTACAGCTAAAATTATGACAACATTGAGATTCTACGCTTGATTCCCCCATTTGACATGCCACGGTTGCATGGGGCCCTTGGTTTCCTGGACAGCATCTTGCCTGACACTTACTGCTGCAGAGTGATCTCATTCTCCAGGATTATCTGGTTCATCAGTGCCGTGTTCAGGGAATCCCTCTCCTCACTTAGCTGCTCACAACGTCCCTGCAGCTCCTTGAGACATTCCTTGTTGAAATACGAAATGGCTTAAAATAAAAAGTTTTGCCTTAGCAGCAGCTAAGAGCTTCAGCCATGGATTCCATGTAAAAGTCACAATTCTGAATTTTATTCTGAAAGTAAGTATCAGACCTGCCTCCAGCCAACTCCCACGCTCTGAGTCACCTGAGTTCTAACTGCACCTGCAGCAAATTCAACTAATCACCACTGGGGACTGCAGTTTCAGGCACCTCTTTGTGAGGTATTGAGCGTGCTCTACTGAACGGTATCTTTGGTGTTTCCACTCGCTACTCTGCTCCTGTATTTTTGACCTGTTTGCCTGTCTTTTTGACCTTGCTCTTTGTCTTGTGATTTGGATTGTTTGCACGGATCCCTGTTTAGCCCTCCCTGCTGTTTTGACCCTGGCTTGTGTTTTTGACCTTCCCAAGCATGCAGATTTGGATTTGGTGGACGTCTTAATTAAAGTGCCAGAGCTCTGCACTTGGGTCTTCTCTTTCATTACACTAAGAAGCATCTATATCACAGCCAAACACACATTTCACTTTTTCACCTTCAGCTCGTTATTTTGGCGTTTGGTGGAACATAACCTTTTTTGTGACTCCTTAAACTTCTTCTTGTGTTCTTTGATCTGCACAAGTAAAGGAGAGCTGTTAAAGCTGTTCTCAAGATCAACACACAAAGGGAAAAAAAGTTTTGGAAACATACTTTTTTCTTTAGGTCAGACATCTTGACGAGAGCATCGCGCTTCTCATCAAAGAGCAGAGCTACTTGTTCAACAAGCTGCTTCTCTGTCGCTAATAAAACAAAATTAAAACGCAATATTAGATTCTAATATACTGTAGACTTCCATCAAGAGGTTACTTTGAAATTAATTACTGATATAAAGAATAAAGTTTAAATTTTAACTTACATACGTACGTCCTGCTTTTAATCTGGAGAAAAAAGACAGGAGAAAAGAGTAGAATTAATGATCGATACAAACTATTTAACTGCATGCAGTTTAAAGTAGTGCAGAGCAATGTGAAGCAAGGACTGACAGACAGACTGTCTACAAGTACTACAAGTGCTACATGGCTTACAGTGAGCATTTTCCTCCAGATAAAGGTCAGTATCATGCACATTTCCGCTGCCATTGTGATGAACTTGGCCTTCTTGTAGAAAGTGGGGCCTGGTAGCCATTCTTCTCGAAGTGTGGCCATGAGCTGAACAACATTCCAGAAATACAATTTCAGTTTAAGCTAAAACGTACTGACTCCCTCACCCACAAATAATGCAGTCTTTATTATAATCACGAAAGCTTGTCACCAGGACCGGACTGAATATACTGCACTACATGAACACTAGCCAAACAAAATGCTTTGTGAAATGTTTGGCAAAAATACTACCTTACGCTAATTCTAAAGCCTTCAAGAAAAGAAAACACCTTTGTGATATGCTGTTAAAATACTTACCTGCAGTTCCACTCCACGCCACACGTGGAGGTATGTCCTGAAGTTATAGGCACTGCTTGCCTGTTGTATCCATGCATAGTTGAAACTTAAGAAAGACAGTTGTCACGTTATATGAGAGTTTCAACATGTGATGGCTTGAGTTATTGATTAAACTGTTAATGTGCATCCTGGACAACCTCCTTATTAAAAATCAAAGTCAGGTTATCACATCCTTTTAGAAAGTACTCACAGTTTGACAATACACTGCACAGCAAGTTGGCTGGTCTGACGCAAGGCAAATACTGGACAGTTTCCTGTAGTCAGACATTAGACATATGTCTGAGGTCTTTCTCTCAATTGCTCCTGGGTCTTCCTGGAGTACATTACTGTTGTGCTTCAGTGGACATGGTAACACTTGAGAAAGGAAAGAATCGCACTTATTAGTTAACACTCCTTCAGAGACTTGCACTTGTCTCCACCTGTGAATACAAACAAAGCTATGCATTCCAGTATAGCTGAGAGTAAATAAAACCACTGATGGACGATTTGATAAACCATGTCAAACAGTTTGCATCATAAAGATAAGAGGGTTGCACTGGTACCTAGAAGTATCTTTCTGCTCTGTTCAAGTAAATGCAGTCAACCTGTAGCAAATTGACATAGTTAAACAAGACAGACTAGGCTGGCTAACATTTAAAGATACAAAGTTAGTTGCATGTGCCCGTTTCAAAGTATATTACCATGCCAGCTAGCTTTCCTGTAACCGGCCCACAAACCACATGACTTATCAATTCAGTGAACTGGCCACCGTTAGCCGACCAGCGTTGACCAGTTCCATGAAATCCAGCTAATAAAGCATTCATGTTAGTTCTGTAACTAACCGTGTGTGCTCCATAACATTACATTATATTATAACTACAAACTCCAACAGTGTTGTGTGTCGTTCATCATCGATGCTGTAAGATAATGTGAACAAACACTAGGGGCATTGATCTCATGATAGCGATGGAGTAGCTTCTGTAGCAAAACTCAGCTGCACTTACCATCTCCTCCGGTATACGGGTAGCAGTCCACCGCGAAGTGGGGTACTCTTAAATTGAATATCAATATTAAGAGCCAGCGCCAAATATTTGGCATGATTGCTGGTTGTATTGCAGCAAACAAAATGTAAGATAATACGATCGGAAAATCTCAGTACTAAATGGAGTATGTGTGTCACCAAGTCAAATGGTAAATAGTTACAAGTGCATTGAAATACAAAGATCGCAGAGAAGTTCTGTTTGTTAAAATTCGGAATTATGGCATAAAGTCATGCTACTGTTACATTTCATAGTGTCACAGAGAGCACAGTGCTGACCGTATGAAAAGGCCTCCATTCGTTAATAAATGTCCCAAAGTTTGAAAAATAATGATTATTTTAACTCAAAATAAGTTTTGAACCTGTTTTTTTTTACTTTATCTATCTTACTTTGAGTTACTATGATTTACCAATAAACACAAATATAGCTACAAGCAGCAATACAGGGGTCCATACAGAAATAGTTGCAAAGCGACTGGTTAGCTGTGGCCATGTGTACTGGCCCAAAAGGTGTGTTTTCACGATAAAGGCAAACTGCTCACCACCTAAAATTTCAAGGCAAATGGGATTAGTTAATTGCCAGCTAGTTAAATGCTCAAAATTGCAACATAAACACATCTGTAGTATGTTTTCTGATACTAGCTATATTAATAAATATTGAGGGCACTGCATGTGTTCATTTTTCCATCCAAAGGAACAAAGTAGGTTCTATCAGTTCACTGGATGTTATTATATGAATACCAGTGACACATCAGAAGACAGATATTGTATTACTGCCTTCTGGGTCAACTGATTTCATTCATTTGTTGCCCAAATCACTTACTGTAAACTGCTCCTTTAACTTGAGCATTTTTTTATTATTATTATTTTCACATGCACAGATTATAGGCCTAATTACTCCATTGATAGTTTACTCTGAGAAGCAGCCATATCTGTAACAATTAATTGCTTTTTGCTGTGTGCCCGGCACACCTCTGAGTAACACTACACGCCCATCAAAGACAGGACAACAAAGGGTTTGCATGGGCGCGGTACAAATTAAATTTATACACTCACTTGTGTTTGTTACCACCTATAATAACATGATTGTTGTCATAGACACTGAGGCAATTATCTTTCCATTAGAGCCCGAACCAAGAATTGCATGACTTTAGTTTAAAAGAATAATGTATGTAAGTGACATGACTGATATACAATGGAATTCTGCCAGCTGTCTACAAACTTTACACACAACTTGTGCACATAGATCAACGCAATGGTAACATACTGACATCAATACATTTCTCTGCTATGGCTAAAAATGTTGAAAAAACAGGATATGTGTCATAATCAAAAATCATCTGGAATAAATATTTTATGTTCCAATTTTTTAAACAGATTTTAATACTGGTTTTCAGGACTAACCCTGAGAGAGTGATTTTATTCACGAACAATCCTGTACCAAAGGTATTGTTCATTAATTTATCATTTTGGGGTCTTCTTAAGTGCCTATAGTGTATGTTCAGATTAGTTAACTATCTTGACTACATCTTGGATATCGGGGTCCATACAGCAATAGCAACAAAGTGACTGGTTAGCTGTGGCCTGGCCAAGGACGTGAGCTTTCTCAATAGAGACAGACGGTGTGGTGCAACTCAAATCTGAATTTAAATGGACCAAAGTTGAACACGATACAATCATTCGTGTGCATTTGCAGAACCGCTGAAATTTGATTAGCTAGCGATTCTTCAAACTTTTTTCAAAATGACATGGATTATAATTTTCTTATTAAGAAGTGATCATATGAATATATGTTTCCAAATGAGGATTGGTGCTGTTATTGTGCATTGTAGACCAACTGCACTGTCCTAAGTGGTGGAGAAAGAAAAAAGTAGAACAATTATTTGTTTATTTTTCAATTTTATATCAATGTTAGTCCAAAAATCACCAAAATATTAATTACCTACTTTGTCACTACTATGTTGGTGGCATTGTAGCATAGTGGTTAAAGAGCAGCACTCATGTCTAAAAGGTTGCTGGTTCAATTTCCTGCTGTGGTACTGCTGTTCTACCTTTGGGCAAGGTACTTAACCCCCAATTTCCTTAGTAAATATCTAGGTGTAGAAATGGATAACATTGTAAGTGGCTCTGGGTAGCAGCATCTGCTAATAATGTAATGTTATATTGCTTTATCTCACAACACAGAGCTTTGGTATTGCTTAAACCAGCGTTTCCCAAACCTCTCCTGCAGGACCCCTTGTCCTGCATGTTTTAGATCTCTCCCTGCTCCATCACAGCTGATTCAAATGATCAGTTTGTTATTAAGCAGCTTCAGGAGTTCATAACAAGTTGTAAAGAATGTAAAGTCTGCTATTAGAATAATAGCTATTAGATGAAGCTTTAGATGGCTACCTAGCTTCAATGATTGGACCACTAATAATAACTGAAATTGGTAACGCTAAATATTTAATGTTTTACATATAATGCTATGCATACTTGGTAGTGTGGCTGAGTGGTCTAAGGCGCTGGATTACAGCTCCTGTCTCTTTGGGGGTGTGGGTTTGAATCCCACCGCTGTCAGAGCATCTGCTTACTTGTGTGGAAGTAGCTCTGGGTAAGAGCATCTTCGGAATGAAGTATTGTAACGTTGATGACACTTGTATTCCTTTTGATTCAAGTCAAAACAATACACGGGCAAAATCTCAAATGACAGTAAAAAGCCTTTTATTAATAACCATTCCAAAATGAATTAATCATCCAATCAATACTTCATAAGGTCTTCAGTAGATGTTAGCAGTTGCTTGTGCTGGTGGCTGCCTATCTGCCTCCTCTCATCCTGATGTGCGCTCTTTCACCTGGAGGGAAAGGAGGGGGAGTGAACATTCTCTCTTGGCCAAAGCAATCAATTAACAAAATACCTGATCACTTCATTCTTACCTAGTTGTCCTGTGCTGATTTCTTCTGAGAGGCAGTCTGGGGAGGGAAAGATGATTATCAGCACAAGTGATCTCAGAAGCAAACAGGGCCATACCAAAACACTCAGATAAATGTAGCAACAGAATGCATTGTGCATTGCACAGTGTACTCTTTGTGTGACTGTTACACATGGGGTGTGTGAGGTACTGTTCACTTCACTAATAAGGATCTCTGCAAAGAATGAATGGGTTTGGTGCAAATGCATACAGGAATGAAGAGTTGTGAGAATCACTGTCTGAACCTCCTCACCTGTTTCCGTTTGTGACGTTTGTTCTTTTTCTGGCTCCTCGTTTCATGACCCCCCTTCAGCCACTCTCCATCCCGGATGACCTCCTTCAGCCAGACTTCCTCCATGAACACCTTTACTTTTGCAGCAATCTCCTCTTCACGGCGACGCTGTTGATTCAGTGTCAATATCATTTTAATTGCTTTGGAGGTTTTGAAATCACTTTTCAAAAGTTAAACGGAAAAAAAAAACTATGTGAATCAAATTTTGCCGCAGTGTGTCTACTGCATGCCAAAAAGAGGAGTTTCATGAACATTCCGCCTTGCCAACTGCTCCGTGTTCTCCTCCTTATTGAAATACAAAAATTATGTGAATGTATATTGTTGCACTGACAGCAATTTACTCTCCCTGACAGGAATTCATGTAAATGTGACCAAATATGAATGGATTTCTGAAACGAAATGTGAATGGAGCTGTAACACTAAAACCACATCAAAATGTGAGGCATTATCAACAGTGTTCTTTTTATTTTATTAGGACATTTGCAAAGCGGGGAAATTCTTATGACTTGATTTATAAATTACTGCTGAAGTGAAGAATTTATGGTGCCTTCATGAAGCACCACATGTACCACATTTCATGCTATCCACTTTGCCCACAATATTCATATTCATCTGCCAGCCTACTGTCCATTTCAGAGTCTCACCCTCTGCTCCTCATTCAGGCAATACAGATTAGCCACCAGCCTCTGCGATTCCTGGAAGTTTTTTTCACATTCTTTCATCTAAAATGGAAATGCACAAGAAGCACAGTGAGTAAAGGTGCTCCCAAGATGTACGCACATAGAAAGAAATCCCACAATGCTGGACAAACCTTATTCTTGCTGCTGTACTGCGTCAGCCTTAGCTTGACTGGCTCACCTGGATCTGCAGGAGCTTTTCAGTCTTGTCCTGTTCATCTTTAATTGCCTTGATTCCCTTTTCATAAATGTCAAATTCCTCAAGTGCTTTTGACACTTTGGCTCGCCACTCGGACTCCTCGTGAGCCAGTTGTCTGAAACATAGACAGCACAGGGGTGTCAGCCTTCAACAACACAACCCAATGTTTCTCACCTCTAAAGAATCTGAACAGTTAAAAAGTATGAAGTATGAAAACGCCATCTATGGAACGCTGTATTGTCTTATCTGGAGTTATTACATTTTATCCATTACACTTATGTCTTATCCATAGGCACATCTAGTGACCATTGTACCTGTAAAATGCAACTACAGCTAAAATTATGACAACATTGAGATTCTACGCTTGATTCCCCCATTTGACATGCCACGTTTGCATGGGGCCCTTGGTTTCCTGGACAGCATCTTGCCTGACACTTACTGCTGCAGAGTGATCTCATTCTCCAGGATTATCTGGTTCATCAGTGCCGTGTTCAGGGAATCCCTCTCCTCACTTAGCTGCTCACAACGTCCCTGCAGCTCCTTGAAACATTCCTTGTTGAAATATGAAACAGTGTAAAATAAAAAGATTTTCTTTAACAGCAACTGAATGTCTCAGCCATGAATTCCATGTAAAAGTTACAATTCTGAATTTTATCCTGAAACTTAGAAGCATCTATGTCATGGTTTTAGTTGTAATTGACAATGCAGACAGTACTGTGCTGCCAGTGTAGATGCTCATGGCCAAACACCCATTTCAGCTTCTCACCTTCAGCTCCTTGTTTTGGCATGTGGTGGAACATAGCCATTTCTTTGACTCCTTAAACTTCTTGTTGTGTTCTTTGATCTGCACAAGTAAAAGAGAGCTGTTAAAGCTGTTCTCAAGATCAAAACAAACAGAGAAAAAAGCTTTGGAAACTTACCTTTTTCTTTAGGTCCAATATCTTGATGAGAGCATCATGCTTCTCCTCAATGAGCTGAGCTACTCGTTCAACAAGCTGCTTCTCTGTCACTAATAAAACAAAATTAAAATGTAACTCTGTCACACATTAAATGTGAGTTTAACACACCACAGATTTCCATCAAGAGGTTACTTAAAAATTCATCACTGACATAAAATAAATAACTGACATTAAAATAAATAATTTAACTTACATAGGTATATCCTGCTTTTAACCTGAAGAAAAAAAACAAGAGAAAAGAACCAATGATCGATACAAACTGTTTAACTGAATGCAGGGCAAAGTGGTACAGGGCAGTTGACTTAAGACTTCATGACACAATATGAAGCGAGAATTGACATTCTCTGTTTACAGTAGTAATAATAATAATAATAACAATGAAGGCTTACAGTGAGCACTTTCCTCCAGATAAAGGCCAGTATCATGAACATTTCCACTGCCACTGTGATGAACTTGGCCTTCTGGTAGAAAGTGGGGCCTGGTAGCCATTCTTCTCGAAGTGTGGCCATGAGCTGAACAACATTCCGAAAATACAATCTGAATTTCAGTTAAAAGCGACTGACTCCCTCACCCACAAAAGCAAACAGTCAATATTACAATGACCAAAGCATGTGAATATGACTCTAAACCTGAGGTGGACACCCCAGCTTCAGAAAGTAAAAGTCCTGCCACGTATTTGTTCTAGCCATTCACTAAACAAGGTGATTTCACTAATTACCTCCTCTGCCTGGCTGAAGAGTTGTGCTAATTAAATTCAGCTGCTGTAGTGCATGGGTGGAACAAATACGTGGCAGGATTTTTATTTTCTGAAGCCGGGGTGTCCACCTCTGCTCTGAACACATTGCATAACATGGACTTGTTACCAAACAAAATGCTTTGTCAAGTGTTTCTTAGAAATACTGCCATAACCTACTTCTAAGACCTTCAAGAAAAGAAAACACCTTTGTGAAAGCACTTACAGTTTGACAATACACTGCAAAATGCTCCAGAGCGCTAGCAGTTTCCACACTGTTGGATCCATCTCCACAGTCAAAGGAAATATTCACTGAATTAAGATAATGCAGAGATAGTTTTAGATATTAAACACATGACAACATCTGCACGCCACTATTGAAGAATGTCAGTGTTAAAAGCAACAGTGTACAGCAGCTACCTGTAGGTGGCTGGTCTGATACAAGGCAAATACTGGAGAGTTTCCTGTAGTCAGACAATAGACATATGTCTGAGGTCTTCTCCTCAATTTCTTCTGGGTCTTTCTGAAGTACATCACTGTTGTGCTCCAGTGGGTGTGACCCAGAGCATGGTAACACTTGAGAAAGGAAAGAATCGCACTTATTAGGTAACACTCCCTCAGAGACTTGCACTTGCCTGTACCTGTGAATATAAACTAAGAGGTGAATTTCAGTATTGCTGAGGGTAAATAAAACCACTGATGGTCCATTTGAAGACCCATTTGAAATACATCATAAAGATAAAATGGCTAATCTGCTGGTACCGCTGGTACCAAGAGATTTCTGTTCGTTTTCGGTAAATTTAGTCAACATGTAGCAACAGCGAAACAATACGGGCTAGGCTGGCTAAAATTTACAGATACAATGTTAGGTGGCATGTTCTCATTTCGACGATGCTAGCCAGTAGGCTAGTAGCTGGCCCACAACGCTACAGGAAAGCGGAATTACAAATTCAAGCGAGCTGGCCAGTGTTTGATCAGTACCATCAATGCCAGCAGGTAAACCGTCTTTTCACGCTGTTCAGTCAATAACCGTTTTGAGCCCTACAAATACACACTCCACTTTTACTCGCTGTAAAACAGGGGATACTGATCTCACGATAGCTATGGAATAGCTTCTGTAGCAAAAATACAGCTGCACTTACCTTCGTCGCCGGCAGACTGGTTGAAGTCCACCGCGAAGTGAGGTACTCTTAAATTGAATATCAATATTAAGAAGTACCAGCGCCAAATATTTGGCATGATTGCTAGTTGTTTTGCAGCAAACTTATCCTAGTTTGATAAAAGTTGAATCTAATACGATCGGAAAATCTCAGTAGGCTACTAAATGTGTCACGAAGTCAAATGATAAACAGTTGCAAGTTCATGGAAATACAAAGATCACACAAGTGCTGTTGGTTCGAATTCCGAATTATGACATAAAGGCATATGGTATTGTGACATTCTATAGTGTTACAGAGGGCTCGATGCTTACCGTAGAAACAGCGTCCATTCGTGAATAAGTGTCTGAAAGTTTGAAAAATAACTATAAATTTGACCCAAAATAAGTTTTGATCCTGGTTGCTCACTTCGAGTTACTCCCAATTACCAATAATCATAAATATAGCTACATGCTAGCGATCGGTTTGGTGTGGCCATTTGGACTGGCCCAAAAAGCGCGCTTTAACGATACAGGCAAACCGTGCATCAGACCTAAAATCTCAAGGTAAATGGACCAAAGTTGAGCGCAACACCATTATTTGTGTGTATCCGCACAATCACCTGGAAAAACAGCGAGTGGCAAAGAGTCCTCATGATGTAGGATCACGAGTCTCTCCCTCAACACCCACACACAGTGACTGACGAGTGTGCAGTGTGGGTCAAAAGAAGATATGTTTCACAACAACCATCTGGAATAAATATTTTATATTCCAATTTCTTTAAATAAATTTTAACACTGCTTTCCAGCACCCCCTTAAGATAGTGACTTCATTCATAACCAATCTTATAATAAAGGTATTAATTTTTCCTGTTCTACCAATACTAGAGTACAGGATTATTATTCACAGTGCAGTATTAGGCTGTTGCAGCCTTTCTGGGTATTAATATGTCACATGAAAAAATGTCATACGTAGAATAATTTGACCAAAAAGCTTGCATTTAAAATGTTATACAACTGTGTCACTGTATACAAGCAATCGTTTTTGAAAAGTCAAACTAAAAAGCAATGGCAAATGCCATAACTGCAAAAAGTAGTGCACCTACCACAAATCTTTAATTAATCCAATATATTAACTATATAGAAATGAATTTTAATATATAATGCAAAATTATATAGTTTTTATGGTTTTATGCAAATATTAACCAATGTTACAAGTATATTGAAAAAATGTTTTAATCAATGCTCAGAAAAAAATGATGCATATATTTGGAATTAATTTAGTGTTTGTTAATTTATCATTTTGGGGGAAAAAGAAGGGATGAATGTATCTTCATATAATCACGGATGGTGAACAGGCAGCACTGTCTGAGTCTGAGACAAATACCCACAACTGTAAAAAAGCACATTAGCAAATAGAAATGGTTTCCTGTATAAAGTCGGTCACAAAACTGGGGCTTACAAACTCAAAACAAAACAAAAAATTGAAGGGGAAACTATGCTTTACACAGAGAGGTTGTGACATAGGTGTTGTCAAGATGGTACCTCGGTTCACAGAAATGGATTTTGCTACTCTGGGAGGTGCTTGTAGGATTGGAATGGCATACTGCCTCATTTAAATCTGCAAATGGGTCAGAAAAGATTACTGTTTGAGTGGAAGTTGGCTGGCCTTTCAAAGTGCACTTAATGACTTTTTTTGTGCTGGATCCATTTCTGTGGCTGCAAAGACATCTGTTCAACTGTTGAATTTTAAAAGGCAAAAATAAATAAATAAATCACCATTGCTGCTGAAGGGAACGGGAGGCAGTGTGTTAGCATTATCAATAAAGTGTTCTTTTCCATATCAGAGGCTTTTAAACGATCCCTGGTCGCGAGGGCACTGAACGATGGCCAGTCCTGAGGTTTTCCGAACCACATTAGTCAAAGCTGATACCAGAAAGCAGAAAAAAACTGTAAATTGCCACCGCCGAGCAGGACAGCTTCCAAAATATTTGATGCTTCTGCCATGGTGAGGTTTTGTAAAACACTGTTTTTTCCCCCTTGCTGCAGAACTAAGTAAATTAATATGCGTCTGAAAAAACCCTCCTCTATCGTCCTTGATATAAAAAAGCCACAAAATCAATGCTACTGACGCGGGCTACCATTTCATGCTTCTGCTATGATTAAAAATTAAATCACTCCATGTCTATGGATTTAGAAGTGCTAAATCCAAAACTTAACACGTAAATATGTAAACCCTCAATTTGCGTGCAGTTATGATGCACATGTGTGCATAAACATGGTTGTAGAATAGTTGTGTAATTATACTTGTGGGCACACGCATACTCACACACACCTGTGCGAGCACATACACACATGCATTCACACATACATACACACACACACACACACACACACACACACACACACACAGACAACATGCTCATGCAAATACACTTTCATGCATGCACATACACACATACATGCTCCCACACACATCCACTCGGGGTAAAAGATGCCAGATAATATAGCCAGCATGCCAGTGGACAGTAGGGGAGATCAGAAGTGTCTGGACACACAGGCGGACTAGGGGAGAACTCCTACAGCAGAGCCAGACCAGGACCCCTGACCATGGAGCTGGTAGGCCTCATCTCACCTGAAATAAATGGCAAAACAAAGGCAGTTTTTTTTAGACTAAAGTAATGGCACTGGGAATCGAGGCATTGAAATGAATTTCACAGATTTAAAGAAGTCACGGTATATGATGGGAGGCAGTTATTTTCTATGAAAACTCACATCTGCGTAGATTGAATTAATTGCTTTTTAATATTCAGCCATATCTTTGTTCCATCAGGTTATTACAGTCTCACATTGCTTTTTAAATTTTTTATTTACTGTGTCATCCAATCTGTGATCAATTATTCCTTGGAAAAGGCAGCCACATTACAAAGGTATCACTTCAGAATGTGGAACCTTGGCACTGCAATGAAGCCTGTCTCTTTTTTATTCATGCAGTATGGCATGATGGGTAAAAAACAAAGCATAAAGTTTGCAAGCAGAAGGTTAGATTCCCAGGTGGGACACTGTTATTGTACCCTTGAACAAGGTACTCTACCTGAGTCACTTCAATAAATACCCAGCCATATAAACTCTGCATTTGTGAAATCTGAGAGCTGTCACTCATCTACTGAGCAAAGCGAATAGATAATGTAATGTAAAGCAATGAATAGACATATGAAACCATTTCAGTGTTTTTATAATAATGATTGATTACAAAAATAGACAGCAAGATGTCATGCCTGAATCCGGTAGCTGTCTCCTATCGCTTAGACCAGGCCTGGCTTCCCGGAGTCCTGGGAAAAGCGAGCTGCTGCTCCAGGTGGTGCCAGTGGGCCAGTAGGGGGTAGTCTTCCATCGGGACCAAACAGAAAACCAATGACACACTGCAGAGATGGGGCCATTGTGCTACAGGAGACACTGTCCTTTGGGTTAAACCGAGGTCCTGTCTTGTACGGTTATTAACAACCACATGGTACCTATTATGAAGAGCAAGGCATTCCCTGGTGTCCCAGCTCTCACTGTCTGGCTGTCTATTTATCCGGCCATATTAATTGACTGAATATTTGCACTCTCTCAACCTCAGATGATATTCGGTGAGTGCCCTGATCCAAAATGAGTCACCCATGGAAGTGAATCATACCCACTCCCTACTCTATGCCAGGTTCATTAATTATCATTATAATCTGACAAGCTTCGTTGGAGCGTGGAGGATGAACTGATCAGTTAGTTTACATTAAGAGAACATGGCATTTTGAGCTATGCAAATCATAACTTGAATTTTTCTCATTCTTTGTACAACTGTGGGATGTGTATTATTGCACTAGATGAAATTAATTGGGGCACTTCCATATTAGCGTTGGCACTAGTTAAAACGGCACTGTGTGATGGATTGACACACGGTCAGATGGAGTCTGTCGTGTTCTGTAGGGACCCTTGTTCTTGAAACTTCATTACATGCAATTTTTATGCTTGCTGTTTAAGTCACTCTGGATAAGAGTATCTGCTAAGTGACAAAATGTTATGTGTACTCCGATAAACAGTCCATAGCCACCTCAGTGTTACCCAATGGAGACGGACATCGACTTAGCAGCTGTACCCTTGACTTCACACCCTTAACATTTGAATCCAAAAAGGACAGAGAATGTCTGCACTAAAAACGACAATTAAATGCATCTGAGTTGTGCTCCCAAAGCATGAGATAAGACTGTCTCTTCTGGAATGCAAATAGGTCTTTCACCTGACCTTCAGAGACTTGTATTCTCAGCTGTGTGCTGCTCGAGATGCTGAGAGGGACACAAAAGAGGAGGCTGCTCTGAGTTAGAACTGTATTTAATAACCCTCACAATATTGAATCAAGCAAACTGTCAGACAAATTCTGTGACATTTCTAAAAAAAAGTTTTCTAGGATTTTTTCAAGCATTCTTTTCTCCTTTAAAACAAGGATTAGACTCAGCTTTAGGGAGCATGTGAGAAAACAGCATTGTTTGGTCATTTTCACGGTGAAAAGGACAAAAAGCTTATCAGTATGTGCTCCTCGAAGAACGGACTTCCATGTGACACCTCTGCACTCACTTTTGTTCACCTGCAGTCTGGGTACTAGGAAGAGTCTGGCCACAAGTTTATAAAAGCACTGAAAGCTCAACACTCAAATCCTCCTCCTCTCTGGCAGAGACCTTGCTTACATCGGTTGCAATTTGTGATACAGTTGATTTCTTTCTTTCTTTCTTTCTTTTTCTTTCTTTCTTTCTACCGCACTGTGGATCCCGTTGTCAGAGAATGCATAGCATTCGAGGATGACCTACAGGTTGTAATATTTGACTAAATTGCTGTGGCTGTAATTTGCTCGGACCTGGGTGGCGCTGACCGCCAGCGGATCAGCGGGGCGGTAATTGCGAGCGCTCTGGGTGCCCAGGGGCCGGTCAGGAGGATCAGGCTTCTCTGAGAGGGCCTCTCCACCTCCCATCGAGTCTGAGAGCACTCTGACTGCAAATATGCCTCTGAGGGGATCCTCCGCCGCCACCACGCTAATGTACGGCTCGGCCAGAAATCACCTGCCGCCGCCACTCAGAGGGAACTTCAAAAGGCCAGAACGGTGTTCGCGGAACTTCAGTCATTTATGAAGAGCAATTCTCGGGGAGAATGGTGGTACTTGTAGATGAAATAAAAGTATGACCCTTTTTTGCCTTTTTTCCCATTGTGATTCCTGAAGCACTGAGAACCACATCCTTATTTAATGCACAAGGCATACCAGCTACTGTATATGGCATACACTACACAGTTTGTGTGTGGAAAAGAACAACCTTAAAGGATTAATTGGAGAACACATTGTGCAAACAGGTGGCTTATTTATGTATTTGTGAATAGCTCAACATTATAGTGGTTTTTATCTGGACTCCTAAGACAATAGGAAAAAAAATCTTTCTGTTACTTTAAAATAATCTTTAAAATAACAGGTAAGGAATCCACTGTTACAATGGTGAGGAAAAAATGACTTTAATAGTTCACCATGTAAATGTAATGAAATTGGAGATCTTTTACACTAGATAAATGGACAGCTATTGACAATTGGTAAAAATAAAACTGGAACTAGTCTGCTTCATTATACCGTATGACCTTTTGTCACTTTGGAGACACTCTCATCCAGAAGGACTTGTGAAACGATACCAAGGCACATTCTAATGAAGTCAGAAGACACAAAAATGGTAGATAGAGAATGCAGAAGACCAAAACTGAACATGTGCCTATCTGTCACACAATGCTGTATTAATAAGTTCCAATGGGTGAATGTGTAAGTATTGCAGGAAACACACTCCATCCGGTTTGCTGTGTTCTAGCTAGATTCATAGTCTGATCAAATGCATAAAATAGTCACAGTCACTCTCGCGATTAAAGTCTACACATATTCCATATTACTGTCAATACTGACTACCAATATATTTCTCCTATATAAGACATTTTAAAATCAACACTTTCATTGTGCGTTTTGAAAGCAAACCTTGAAAGAGGTTAGATAGTCAAGAGGTCAGATAGTCAGAGCCCAAATTGCAGGTTTGTTAGTCACAGAAGTAACAAAATTATATATTGTGTCAAAGGGAAGAGTTTTAAAAACCATGATGGCATACAACAAACAAGGAATAACTGCATCAGGAAAGAGAAATGGTGGTCGCAAGCCGCAGCTCACTGAGAGGGATGGACACACCCTAAACAGGATAGTTGCATAAAACCACAAAAAAAACTGGTGGTCATGTGGTCATGACCTCAAAAATGACCACAGAACAGAATCTACATGTCCATGACCCAGCCTTCACAACGCTGGTATTTATGGTACGGCTGCCATTCAGAAACCACTTATAACCAAGGCCAATGCACAACAATACATAACCTGATGTAATCAGCACAAAATCTGCACCTCTGAGCAGTGACAGCAGGTAAAATGGTTCGATGTGTTGCCTCTGGATGGGTTTATGTTTGGAGAAAGCTAAAAGAAGCTTTTGACTCATATTGCCTGTTCCCAGCTGTTAAATATGGTGCAGAGCCGGCGCCAGCGGAAAACGAATCGGGCGGCAATTAAAATGCAGAGAGGGGGGCGGTGACTTAAGCCAAAAAATTACGCACGCTGCGCACAGCCATACGATCCTTTAACAAGTGCATTATTACACCACACACACACACACACAAGCACACACACACTCACAAATCAACAAACCTCAGGAAACACGTGCCATCCACACACCATCGCGTGATAGGGACTCTGAGCTTGATTTCAACAGAGCCAACAACGTTTACCGATTTAAAGCAAGTGAGCGCTTAAAGCAACAACCACCAGGTCAAGTCACCCATACAACGCTCTGGAGAAGCCTCTGCTAATAAACACATGCAACTGGAAATTAAGAATCAGTTTCTACTGAAGAACAGAATCTAACACAGGCAGTGCAACGTAGTAGGCACATAGACTGAGCAGGACTGTCAGTGAGCGACTGCTCTCCCAAAGTCGTTCTTTCTGGCTTGCCTGTGTTGTCTTGAGCGGCTGGTTGGTCAGTGCTGGTTGATACGCTAGTCCCAGGGTCCTCTATTGTGTTTTTTTTTATCCATTTTGGGGTGTCCATTTTGTTTGTTAAAAGCTAGATAAACTAAGCTAGCTACCTTCTTTAAATACCGTGGGAAAGTTGCCAACTCGGAGTCCACACACAACACAACACAACACAACAAGCTTACGCTACATTAGTTAGCTCGCACTCACCCAGACAACCAATTAGGTGGATTTGAAAATGTAGGCTGGAATGTGACTTTGGTTTTAGCTAATTATGCTGGGCTAAGTTATGTAAATGAAAATATTTAAAATGAAAATAAATGTAAAAAAAAATTCAAATTAGGCCTTAATCTTCACTGAGGGGGCAGGGTAGTCCATCTGAGGGGGCGACGCCCCCTTACACCCCCCATGGCGCCGGGCCTGACATGGTGATGTATTGCTTATGGTATCTTTGTTATGGTACTAGAGAGAAGCTTATTGGAGTCACTGAGGCTGATTATTACTTTATATGGAGCATGGTATAATTATGGTGAAGAAATATTAGTTTTTTGTCATTTAGCAGACATTCTCATCTAGAGCAACTTACAATTGTGTCCATTTTAAGTACCTTGCCCAAGGGTACAGCAGCAGTGCCCCATTGGTGAATCACACCAGCAATCTTTTGGTTACAAGCCCCACTCCTTACCACTATGCTACACTGCTGCATATGCACTGCACACTCACTGAGTTTTAGGTGACCAGGTGAACCCTATGATTTAAATATTGCTTCATAAAAATGTTGCCGTATTCCAGGACAATCATGGACAATACATACATACATAATGTATGAATTTGGGGGAACGGGCATCTGTGCATATTGTGGGGATGTTGCACCCCACAACCACTAGAACATCACACTAATAATGTTAACATCACGTGCGTGAAAGAGACAGTGAAGGCCCTCTTCTGCAAAGCTCTGCGAATAAGAGCTGTGTCTGAATTTCGGATTTTGTGCCGTTAATAATTCACAGCGCCTTTCGGGGACTACTTCGCAGCCATCATTTAACAGCAGCTTTCTTCATATCTCCTTCCCTTTGACTGCAGTTTGTTATGACGACTTTTTTTTTTTTTAAATTGCGAATTTAAATTTAAGGCTGTTGAATATCAATTTGTAGAAACCAGACACCTCATAGTTTATGCTCCAGTTCCCACAGAGTGAATCTTTTGATCTGATGATTTCAAACAATAATTATGAAATCCATATAGATACAGCGTACAGGCCACACTTGTTGAATACAGACACAGACATATTGTATTAAATTTTTCATTCATGTAAAAAGAAATGCAAAATCTTGGCACCTTATTAGACAAAAAAACTGACTTTTGGAAAAGAAATTGGAAAAGAGCTGTGTTTGTCTAAGGAACTGAGTTCACCATTTTGGCAGGCTTTTAAGGGGTGGTGACATGAAACTGCTTTGATCCATTAAATCCATAGGCCTTTCACAGCACTCTCAAAAATGTACAGTAATTTGAAATACAAGCCGCTGTGAATACCAAGAGAAGGCAATGCCACGATACTTTGAATATGGAGACATTTGTAAGAATGTATCCTTTGATGTGTTTTGAAAGGATCATTTTGAAAATGATTCACTATTACACAAATAGAGGAGTCTCATGCGGAAATTCACAGCTGTGAGAAAGTAAAAAAAAACACCTGTTGCCGGATACTATCATGAACAATGATGTAGGGGTAGTTATAACAAAAAACAATGCAGTGCATGAAAGATTTCCAACATGACGCTCATCCAAGTAGGAAATTATAGGACCAGCGAAATGTTCAAACCCTCCAAGTAAAAAGCAACAGCACAGTGTGAGGATTGAGGTGACTCATGCACTCTATGTTGCTTTTTACTGGAAGGGGTTGAATATTTTGCTGCTGTTTTCTGCCAACACAGACCATAGGTCACCTTCCACATGCAGGGTCTCCATTCTCCACGGGACTCACAAGACGAACCACGCGAGGAGAAGCTGTGTTTGGCTGCAGAATTAGACCAGTTCATGCCTCAGGTGTAATAGCCGGGTATCATTAAATCATTTAGGTGCGGAGCACTGAAAGGCTGACTAAAATAATGCCCAGAAGGTTTAAATTACCATCATTACTGTGTGGGTTTCAGCTGAGGAGCTGCTTCAGAGAGAATGTTCCTCTGATGGACAGGAGCGATGGCGCCCATTGGTTGGTTGTGGCCAAAAAGAAAAAAAAAGACACCAATCATTTTGCTAAAATAAAATCTAAAATAAGATCACAGAAAATAGAGCTTAAATGTGTACCAAAAAAAAAGCATACAAAGCTGTGGCTCTATGTCTGTTTTCTTCTTTGTCATGTGTGCATTTCGTTGAGGCTAACATAAAACAGCCATACTATCGAAGAGACAGCTGTGAACGGCTTCCCTATGGGTTGTACTCCTACACACAGTTAGCTGTGTGGATGCAATAACATAAATGCTTGGCACCCTCTCAATACGCAATAGCTCAGTATGTTACCATGCACAGCCATTTGTGTTTCATTAATAAACTGTGTCATCAGCAAAAGTGTTGACCTTGCATGAATAGTAAATGAAGGAAGGTAATTTGTTTGCAAGGGCCATCTTTCCCTCAGCTCGCAATGTTCATGATTTATTTAAAGACATCGAGAAAAGCATCCCATAAAGCCTATGTCAGGGGCATGACCATAGCATCATACAATATTCAAAATGGCAATATTAATGTGTATAAATATTGATGCTTAATTTAGACAAAAGAATCATAAAGCCAACAGCAGCTATCCTATTTGTTGTCACCATGTGCATCTGCCATATATCGTATCATATATCTGTCATATATCTAATGGTAACTGTGTGGATACTGTTAGATATATGACCAGCAGACATCTAACTTGCTGTACTTCACATACATCACATGTAGATTTAATGAGCATGAAGTTAAAATGTCAGAATGTGGGAAATTGGACAGCAAAAACTGATTCACTTTATAGGTGCTGTAAATGGTCCACAGTTCTCTGAATTCCCTAAAGCTTGTTAACATAAGCAAATTGCAAACTGAAAAAGACCACTTTTTCAAGGGCGAGTTCAATTACAGTACCATGCTTATCTCTTGGAAATGTTTCTGCAATTATTTTTTGGTCTCTCTGTTGTCATATGATATCCATAAAACAGATGTTGTTGTTAGATTTGCATTTTAAACAGATCTTACCAAGATGTAAGATAGATGCCAAAACAATTGCCTGTATAGTTAAACAACTACTGAGCCTTGAATAGGTTTATAGGAAATGTACCTGATTTTCTACCACTGGAATTAGGCTTTTTTGGGAGGCACAGAAATCTAATGTGCGCATTATGGACATGTGTTTACAAAATCCTACTATAAAACGTTCGGACGGTCTTAGTCACACTACTGTAGTTTATGTCATTGAATTCCTTCCCACACTGTAGCAGCTGCAAATTCGGGACTTTTATGACAAGCAAATTTTGGTTCCTGCGGTGGTGTTCCTCTTCAATTGTGGAACATCTTGTGTCAGCAAGTCAGGAACTCAGAGTCAGTGACTAATTTGAAATCTCCTTTGAAAACACACAGCTGGGCCTTTATGACCTGTTCTTATCAATCCTTATCACTTTTAAGACTTGCTTTTTCTTGAATTGCATTTTATTGAATATTTTCGTATAATGTGTTGGTATGTATTTGAACTTGCCTTCTAATCTAATATTGTTTCATTGGTTTTTAATAATTTTTCTTATTTTATGTCTTTATTTACTTATTGTGTTCATGTACTTTTGAATTACCATTTACATTACATTGGGTGCTGGAAAAGCACCGTATACATACAATGTATTATTATTATTATTATTATTAGTCATAGTAGTAGCCAGAATTATGGTGGTACGTTCTGCTTTCATAATAAAAACAGTAGTATGTTATTAAATCCTGCTGGTGCTTTTTCCTTCCGCAGAGAGAGTCTGTGTGATCTGAAAATGATGGCTATCCGAAGAGATTAAAAATAAACAGACCTTGACAGAGAAAAATGGAAATTGAAAAAACGCACATTAAAGTCTTTGGATTTCATTTACGGTGATCTCGACGGTCCTGGCAATTATTTTGTAATGAAAGCCAAGTCTAATAAAATCGAGCCTGAGTTTATTTTCCAGGGAGCTGTCAAACAGCGGTCTGCCACCCATTCGTATTTCAGTGTTAGAGTCAGAAATACAGTAAGCATGACTGAAAGCCAATTTTATTTTAATGCTACATGTCAGTAGATATTACATGTTGTAGAAAATACAGATTGCCATTGTAAAAGCAGGCAACAAGGAGCTCCACTCCTGAACAATAACACCTTGACCTTGGCAGGATTGAGATAGCAAGGCCGGGATTCAACCAGAATGCCAAGGAATGTTAAATGACAAAACCATTTGGCCTTCTCTGATCAAAAACGTGTAGGTCCTGTTATAGCATGATAATTTTGTTTGTGGTTGTGTATTCTTGACTCTCACATGACTGTGGGTAATAGATAATCAGATACAATCATAATAACTATTATTATTATTATTATTATTATTACTGTTGTTACTACTAATAATAATAATAATAATGGTGATAACTGTAATATTGATGTTGTATGTTTATGTAGTGCATGTAATTGTCATTTCTCCATAGGATCTCTAAACTCTACAACACACACACTTATATGAAGCCAACTCCCTTTCAACCACATATGACATGGAGCACCAATCTTGCTATTACACAATAGACATTTGGTAACTTAAGGAATGGACTTCCAGTTAGTGTTAGCATTTGCAAGTTTCACATTCTTTTACACAAACATTTCAGTACATGACCTTCACAGTGCCTTGTATCACTCCTATATTTAGCGCATACAATCGTGATGGTGATCGATACAACAATTGCTCAACAAACACTGACAACAATATTAATGCCAACAAGAAACGGCGCAGTCATCACCAGAAAATCGTTTTTTATTACGGATCTCCTTTCCCATTTTACACCTCCAAGAAATTACATTGTGTATATATGAAAAAAGAAAAAACAATTAGCACACATCAATAACCCCAATCTATATTGTGCGCTAGGAACCCCCACTGCACATCAGTTCCAAGTGAAGAGGGGCAAGGATTTATTCAGACAATTAATCTGCGGGGATGATTACAAGATAAGACTGAGACAGCCAGTTTGGCATAAGACTAAGATATTGAGGAACACCCTTGCTCTTTGCAAAAACTACCATGGCACCTTCAAGGACCATAGTGAGCCAAGATCTCATCCATAATGACCTATAATAACACAATCCCCAGGGTACAATAACATAATAATGGGGTAAAATAAATTGTCTTAACTATTACTGCACTCTTTAGCTTTCAGTTGTGTGAATCTAATCATGTTGTTTGCTTTGACTATGTACAAGTAATGGCCTCCAGCTCCGCAGACACATGTGTCTGTCTGAACCACCGCAGCTGAAGAGCCTCTGAAGTGTGTTTTATATCTCAGATGTATCTGTCACAATAAAGCTTTCTGCTTTGACCTTCATCTCTGCTGCCCAATTTCCCTACACCTTATAAGAACATCAGAAAGCCTGTAAAAGCAATTAACTTATTTCAGCTATAGGGAAGTTTAGCCTGTGGGTAAGATGAGCCATTTCCTGTTGCCAGGCAACCCGAGCGCAAGATTAACCCTGTGGTGCCGGCCACGTGTGGAGCCACACTCCACGCCGGTCTCCGGATGGAGCTGTCAACATTGTGTGCGTGGTGAGGGAGTGGCCTGCAGGAAAGTGGTTTCTGCCATGCCAAGTCCACAATGCATTGCTTTCTGTGTCTGAGAGTCAATGAGGATGGGCCTGTCTTTTGAGTAGGGCCTGGCCTATGCTCACCAGAGCTTGGAGTCATGGGAAAACATGGCAGCAGGTCTGTGTGTTCATGTAAAAAGGCTTTCTGAAAATGGCGGTAGCAAGACAGTAAAGTAAGATGGGCCAACCGGGCATGTGCCAAGCGGATTCATCGGCATACACTGACAGGTAACCGTAGTTCACTACAACTAACATCCAGCTGCTCTTAGCTAATACCAACTACTGCATTTTCTTCCAATGACATCACATATGTCTACAATGCATGTCATTGAACAACAGCAGGCGAAGGGCACATCTCTCCCAACAAACTTGCTGCTGTTACCTAAGGCTTCACAAAGAAGAGAGGGAGGGGAAAGGGCGCAAGGAAGCAATCCTTGTGGGTGCTGCTGAAAAGAGTAGGAAAAACTTTAAAAGGAAAGGGCTATAAAATTTGACAGGAAAGCAAGTGTTAAATGCTGATGTGCTGCACTAAGCCTAAACCTGTTCACACCGTTGACCCAAACACCCCAGAGGAAGAAAGGGACACCAGTGTTGTGTTGGATGAAGGATTTAGAATCCGAAGACCATGTGTCCTCTGCTGTGTCTTATTATGTGTCAGTTCAATTCAACAGGAAATCTACAGACTAATGGGCAATTGATGGCAACGACCTAGAAGAAAAAATAAATAAATAGAATTTTAAAAATGAGAAGTGGAAAGATTTCTGCTGGCGAGGCCAAGCAACTTTTACTTTCAGGACAAAAGATGAGAGCTCTTTCTGTAAAAGGAATATACTCAAAAAAATCCTGAGACCATTTTCAAAAGCTGGTAATGCCAAAAGTGAAGAAAACATCATGCTCAGCTGTAATCTGGATAAGTATTGAATAGGTCTGAATGGCACCAACTGTTAAGATCTTTAAACTAAGGCTACTTGAATGCCTATCATCTGGTAAAAGAAGCTCTCACTAGTCAACATGGACCTGCAACATTACAGGATTTGTGTCACATGTTAAACATTGGAATAAATAAAAATTATCTACAGATGGTTTAGTGGGATATTTTGTAATTCGTGGCACAAGTAAAGAGGAGTGAGACAATTCATGCCGCATGGTACAATTCACTCCATCTAAAAGATCAGTGTACTCTGACCCCTGGGTGGGGGACCATAAAAGAAAACCATTTCATTAGTCAGTTTTAAACTTTTTGAATGTTGTATGCTAACAATTGGCGGTTGTTACTTCACGAAAAATAGTGAATCACCATTGGCATAAAGAGGTGTCTTCTCCATTGGATAAAATTAAAATAAAAATCACAAAAAAAGCCCACACACCTGCCCTGTACAGATGCTGTTTTAGCTTTAAAATACCTACGGGAAGTTTCCATGAAATAAATGTTCCCTTGGACACAACCAGCCCCAGTCCTGGTTTACATTAAGCCATGACTATTTATTTTGATGTATTTTAATTACATATTGACTGTCGCTACAAAGGTAACCATTCGCCTTGCTTGCATTCATTCCCATCAACATCTCATCTCTGAAGTCTGAAATTCGATCCCTGAAGTTATTTTTCAGACTTGACATCTGTGTTGGCTTTCAATCTGTTCAGTAAATTGAATCTCAGATCCCCTTCCCTCAGTGTGGGCTCTCTTTGTATAAAGGAATGACACATGTTGAATCCACAAACAGGTTTGAACGTACAGGACCTAACAATAAAATGAGACTCTTGCCACAACAAATATTCAGGCTTTTTCTAGGCCCGGAGGAAATGATATTCTTTATCCCTGAACTTTAATTGCATCAAACTCTCCATAATAGAGAAGTAATGGGTGAAGAACAGCTGTGGTTTTCAAATGGAGTGTTGGGGCAACCTATAGGGCACCTCACAACTTTGTGTTGTTATTCATTAGAGAGCAGCAAATCTGAACCTGTTTTCAGTAAGGCTATTAACATGTTCCATTCCTATAGAAGAAAATCCAAATTGCTCTGAACATTTTCAAATGAAGTGGACTGTGTTCTTGTTTATGCCAGCAGGTTAAAAACTGCTCCACAGCGCAGAACTTTCTCTGGACAATTTTCCCAGACACCATTCAGAATTGTTTTTGGTCCTATTAGTTATGAAACGTACCCTCCTTTTAATTTTTCATACTGTCTTTGGCTGAAAGTGTTCTCCTAAACAACTAAGGGAATTCCACGTGTTAAGTATTTTATACGAAACATTTCTATCAATAAGGTATATTGTGAATGATTTTGGAGATTGTATTGTCATGAGTATGAGCACTCCTGGCTCCCCTGGAAACATCATCAGCAGCATATAGCTGCAACCAGATAAGGATGGCCCCTCATTCTTATTTTATTTTGTCTCATGCCACTCTAAATCTTGATATATCGGTATTGACTGTAAGCCACCATCCTCCTCCCCATCTGCCACTGCCTCCTGAACCGTTGAACCACTGGGAGTTAAGGAAATGAGTGTTGCCTGTGCAAAAGATTACTTTTTTTATTTATTTTTGTTTTATTGAATGTGTTCTTGTCATATTATGATGGATGCCTCTGTGTGTGTGTGTGTGCATGTGTGTGTGTGTGTGTGTGTGTGTGTGTGTGTGTGTGTGTGTGTGTGTTTGTGTGTGAAAATACTGGAAAAAGTATAGCTGACAACTCCCATACTGCTGTGTCAGATGTCCTAAACATTTACAGACTGGTAAAGGAACAAATGCTCTTTACACTAAAAAAAAATTGCTGATTGCAGCACCCTCCCACGAACATTTTCTTCGATTAAAACACAGCACACTGTAGTGCAGATCTTTTAGGGTGAAACACATTAGTGGAAGAAAAACTAATTTTAGCCGTAATGTGCAGGAAATGAAAAGAATATATCAGAGAGGGACAAGGCCATTGAGATTACAATTTCTCAAGAGCCCAAAAAGAGAGCTTTTACTAATAAAATCTAAAAAGAGAATGAACTGAATAACATTTAGCCCTAGATACACAATGTGTTCATCACAAATTAAAACAAGGTTGCTTAAGTAATATATAAGTATATATGAATACATATATGTGAAGTTTTTCTTGAGTCTTCCTCTTGCTGTTATCCAACCTTATAAACAACATGGTTAAATCAGACTTCCCATCTCAATATATTATTGGCACCCAGTTCAGATGGCAGTTGCAAGGCATGGCAAAGCATGCAAGGCAGTTTCCCCATGCAACAGCACGGTTGAATGTAAACCTAATGATCCAGCACACGCACACACAGACAATTCAAACTCTAGCCAGCGGACACAAATGTTCTTTAGCAAGGAAAAGACAGGATTTTTTTATTACTGTTTTTACAGGCATATCTGTAGCCCGCAGCATAGTATGGCCTCCTCAAAACACACCACAGCAAAATCGTTGGACCACGTGGACCACTTCCTGCTAACGTTTACCTCCAGACACTCCTTTGCCCTCCATATTAGTGAGGACACATCTAAGCAGGGGCCTTCTGAAGGGCAACGTACCCACACCACTCCCAGGGGATCCATACTAATGGAACAACACAGGTTCGGGGGGGGGGGGGGGGGGGGGGAGGCTTGTCTTCAGGTACAGGTGTACCCTGCACAGCAGATGTGGCTGCACCCTGAGGATACGACCCACTGGGACTGTATCTCACGCAGGGAGGATGACAGGGGGACAGGGACAGGCAGGCAGCCGTGGGGAGTACAGGGTGACGCCGGCGCTTTTGGCATACCGCCCACTCACCTGTCCTCCGCGACATGAGCAAATATTAGCCCCATCGTTTATTCTGCTGACTCGCCTGCAGGCATGTTAATAGCAAGCGCGAGGACCAGACCAGTGAGTGCAGCAGAAAGATATGTTTTGTGTTTTTTTTTTATGTGTGTATTTGTTTTCCTCCTAACAAATTCTTTATTGATATTTATCGGGGCAAGCCACCAAAAATCTGTTACTCTTTTACTGTTTAACGCTCTGTAAAGACAGCTTTCTCTTGTGCTGCCTTGGCAGGCTTACAAACGCTTTTCCCACATCAATAGGGGATCAAAAGGAAATCACACATTTAGAGTGAATTTTGGGGAGAGTCTGAACAAGCTGAATAGCTGAAATATGGACAAATAACTGTCACCATGTTGATTCAAAATCATTTCTACTATACTGCCAGTGAGGTAGTTTAACTGTCAGAGCCTCCACAAAGCACTTCTATTCTCATAATATCTGAAGAAGCCAAAGCTCAAATCATCGTAACATTTTAACACTGCAAAGAACTCATCTCAGCATTGTGGACACTTGCATGTGTCATTGTGATAGCAGAAGTAATAACTTGAAGTTATTTTCAGTAGAGAGCCCCTTTAAACACAATGAATGGTTATCTCAAAGATGTTACGGTTATATACTCATGAGATAAACATTTAAATCTATTTTCCCCTTGGAATTTTAGGTGGGTGAGCAACAGAGTAAATACAGAAGAGCTCAATGAACTAAGATCATAAGTGATAATAATCATTCAGATGTGCCAGTTATAGTGCACATTTTGGCCATATGTTATCTCCTTATGTAGAAGAATATTCAAATGGACAGTAAATATCTAGAAAAAAATAATTGAATCAATAAATTGAAAACAGATAATAATTATGAAGCACGTTCTCCCTCATAACAGTTAATGAAGCTGAAACGATTAATTAAACTCTGAATTTATCGGACAGAAGCACACCACTGACATTCTGAATATAGAAGTAAAACTAATTGACTAAGCAGAAATAGAATGTCTACTTTGCTTTTTTAATTAAAATGTCCAATTAATATTTGGGTAAATATAAAATGTCTTTCACTGTTCAGTTCTTACAGCCGTAATGTAACATCTACGTCAATTACAACAAGCAAGAACATTACTTTATTAATTCATCAAGCATCTGGCAATTGTTAATATTTGTCACATATAATGCAGGATACGCACTGCAATGCTAATGAAAATTTGTAAGTTTGTAATTTTATGGCCCTTTTGCACTTTTTCTTCCTTCGTAACTCCTGATTATGTTCTCAATAAATACTCCTCACTATATTTCTCTATACCAAAGAAATTAATGTTAGATAATCAGATTGTTTAATTATACATAGTAACACTTACAAATAGTGTAATTGTCAACAGTACAGAGTCATAAAATTCCATTACAGTGATTCTGTAAGGATGTATTAATTGCTACTGAAATTTTGTAGATTGTGTCTGCTGCATTGAGTCAGTCCAAGCCTGTGACAGATCTACCATTTTGAACTATAACTACTCATATGTGAGGATTTGTATGTGTAAAGGTAATGTAGTGACACAATTAATATTTGAATAGCATGGAAACAGAAAAAAACTTATTCTTCAGAACTGGATGCGGACTCAGAATTGTCTGTAGGCATACAGTGTGAGGAGAAACAGGAGGAAATGATGTCTTTTGAAAGGACACAATTGGTTGAGAAATGGAGCTGGCTTAGAGAAACATGCCATGCTCTTCCTTGACCATGGATTCAAATACAAAAACATGCCATTATTATAGGTCAGAAGGGCAGATGTCTTGAGGTTGTGGAAAGGATATTCAAAAGGAATGAAAGCTGGTCAAACAGGTCCTTGGCTCCCACAGTTCAGCTGTGCCGATGGGGATTCTCATCGAGCTCACAAGCTGGAAGACAAATGGCAGCAGGAAAGTCAAACAGAGGAGGAGGGATTTTTTTTTTTTTTACAAATTTCAACATTTAGGGCTGGATAAATTTGGTTTGGGATTTCAGTCAGCATGAATGTTAATGACAGGAATGTGAACTTTGAAGCATGCCATACAAACTGAAGTGTTACATTCATACGTTGTATTGAATTTTTCATCTGCCTGGCTCAAGCTTCAAGATTCTTCAGTCAGATTCCTTTAATCATAAGTTTCGCAGCTCTGAGACCTGCCATGACTGCCAGTCTTTGCCCGATGAACCCTTAATTATTTAAGTGGTTTTACTCATCAGTACTGCTAATTTGATGAGTGGTACAAAAAGAAGTTGAAGAGGCAACTTTTATTATTACAGCAAAGACATGTCTAACTGCCTATACAATACCCCTCTTATTTATTCATAAATTTGATTAAGCTGGAACAAAACATGATATAACAGGAAGAAATATACTCTTAGCTAAATTTTCCTGCTTAATATATCATTATTTATGAAATGATTACTTATTTTCCAAATGTTGTACTTTCGACTTAATAACATTGTCCAGAGCATAGTCATATTGTTCAAAAATAAAACATTTTGTTCTTGAAAAAATTGGGGTACCGTTTTTTCATACCCGTATACTTGGTATTTTCTGTAATTCATTGCTTCATTTTTAATCAATCTGGCATTGATTACATTGACAAGATACTTATATTGTATCATATTTTTGATGATATATTTTTTTTATATTGTGTTCATTGTCCCTATTCGATGAGACATTTAATTTATTCATTCAAGCAAAATAATTATTACTTATTCATCATAAATATGGGCTTTATGTTTTGTGTTTGATTGCCAAGAGAAGTCAGATTCATATGAGTATTAAATTACAGGCGAAACCATAAGTGGGTAATTAATTAAGTAGCTTGTCGAAAGCAAAACCAGCACACATAGTTGGCGCACCACGCCAGAAATGAGAAACAGTGCACAGCCCAAAAGCACACTGGTCACCAGGGGTTGCCGTGGTGATGGGGAAACATAATGACCCTGAGAGAGTGTTATCACTTGTACAGCAGCTGTCGGACCTAAGCCATTGGGGAGATATGGGTTAATGAAACGTCCCCTAAACTGTAAGCAGGCATGTCCTCTTACAGCTCGTGAAAGCGTATCTTACCATTTCTTTCTTTGTCAGGCCAGTATCTTGTTTAAATTTGATGGAACATGCGTGGGCGATTCAAGATGAATACGAACGTCTGAAAGGCACTGCAACAACGATGTATGTTGATCAAAGTGCTGCCCCCCTCGTTTCTCCACAAAACTAAATGGAAGGCCTTTCGTCAGGGAGAGAGGAAGCAGAGGCCGAGTTTATTAGCTTTTTCAAAGAGAAACGGCCTTTTTCACCGGGCTGCACCCGTGGCCACCATGTTAAAACAAGCCGCTTTGCTCAGAATTCACGATGATCGTAATTTTACAGTGAATAAGGTATCTGCCCCTGCAGCGGTGCACTCTAAATAGGAGGATCTATTTCCTGTCACATCAAAATGGAGCAAAATGACAAAGCTGGACGTGACTCATGAGTGTGTAACTACAGTGCCTACAGGGGTCTTCTGACCTATAATCTCAGGAACCTGATATTTTCCAGAGAACCATGGAGGGGTGGCTGCAAAACATCCCTCATGCAGTCACCTATCTTTGAAATCAAGGTGATGAGGACCTCAGTAGCAAGGTACCCTACTGAATGTGAATGTATGGATGAAGCTGAGTGTTTGGATTACTTTCAGTTTAGGAAATGAAAGGCAGATGTTGTAAAAGATGCTGAATTAAGAAATGCACAGATTTCATGCCCATACAAAATAATTCAAATTTATTTTTTTGGAGAATATATTTCTTATATATTCTTAATATTGCATATTGCAATGTATTTCTAATTTCAATGTAATAATTTCTTATTTTAATTTCTTGGGCTGAAAACTACATTTTTCAGTATACTACAATATATTTCATTTCAACATAGGTGCTTTCATTTATGTAAAAATTTGATTTTCATTCATTGGTGCATTGGTTACTTAATGGATTGACCAACCTATCAAAAGACTGCACAATCCCTCCTCCATGAAATAAAAAATGTGCTTAAAATGATGTATCCAACAATGCAAAGATGGCTTGTGAGACTGAAAGTTACTTGTTGGCCCCTTCCCCACTAGCAGAGTCCAAGCCAGGGGGAACTGGAATCCTAGGTATGATTTAGTGCACAGTGCAGATGTGCCACAGATATTCTATTATGGCCAGATAGTCAACTCTACTGTTCCTGCCGTCATCCACCTGAAGCGTTTCCGCTCGGTAACCGGAGGTTCCGGTGCTGTCTACATTCCTGTTGTTGACTACTGATATTCAAGAATGTTCATAACAATCCAGAACACTTGTAGCTTCAGCAGTGGCAGAAACAAGATTTTCAATGTCACACACGCCAAGCTGACTATATGGTCTATTATACAGTAAAAAAAATCTGTGGTTGTGTGTAATGAGGAGTTATGACTTCAGGTTGTATGAAATACGTCAGGTCTAGGGTTAAAAGAATTGGCAGAATCCTTTGCCTTGTGGTTGGGTTTTGATACTGACATTGAATGTCAGTGGTTAGGTCAAACTTAACCAGAACATTACCTAACTATCTGTCAGTGCCTGGAATTTCTGTATGACCATGCTCATACAATGATTATGCTTGTCCTTGATAATGACAGTATCATTCTTGTTAACAGATGCACATGCAGTTTGGCTGATAGTACAAAGAAGTTGTTCCAAAACACTGTTTGTGCCCGACAATGGACTTTGCTCATGAGCCTTAACATTATTACTGACAGACGATATCAGTCAGGATGTCCTCGTCTGCCTTCACAATGTAATGACACAGCCCTGCTGAGCATATATTCATTCCTGGTGTTAAATCTCAGAATGGCTTGTGTCGAGTTTGTCTTTTCATCTTTTCCCCCTCTCTCGTTAGAACTGAAAGACAGATTCTCTGTAGATATCACACCTCTCCCTGCTTCACAATTGGAAGGAGGTGGTGGGGGGTGTTGGGGGCAGCACAGTGCTTCAAAGAACTGTATTCTCTTGCTTGGGCAAATCTCCTGATAACCAGAATCACTCTCACTGACTCAATGACTAATCTCAAGGTTCAATCTGGCTGCCGTTTCTGTTGTTTTAAGGGGTAACTTTATAACCTAAAATCCAAAGTTAATGTTTTGTTCCCTTGTGGTTTAAGATGCATACATATTGCAAAACAAGGAGCTGGTTTCAGTTGTGAAATCCCGTTTCCTTCTGCAAGAAGGTCATGCTCTGACACCTGCATGTGGCATCCTCTCTCTCAACACATCAGTGATGAATGAAAACTTGAGTTGTAATTCATTGTAACAGTCAATTCCTTCAATAAGCCTTCAAACCATCAAGCTGTTTTTAACTGAAATGTGGATATAAGCTAGCTTAGTGTACAAAGAGCAGACAGTACCCACAGCTTAGCTAAGCACTTGCACACTTCATTTATACAGTTCAGGGGACAAGAAAGTACATTTAAAATGAGAGGCAAAAATGATACATGAAAATGTAGTTTGTTACAATCCACAGAGAGGGAGAGACAGAGCTATGTACAACAAGATAAGATAACATAATACTTTCTTGATCCAAAAAGGAAATTGCTCTGCCAAAAGTCAAGCATGTTGGGAGCAGAGGTACACAACATAAAGTAAACATAGAACATAGGATAATAAGGACAATAAATATGTATATGACAATAAATAGAACAATATATACTGCAACTGCACCATTAAAGTAACAGTTGCAGAATTTTGATAATGTCCGTAGTGTGCTTCTTGCACGTATTGCACTTAATATATTGCACATGAGGAGTTTCGTACTTGTTTGCAATGAGTTGGGGTGGGGGGGGGGGGTCAAATGGTCATCTCCCCATGGCAAAACGGACAGGAGTTGATAGTCTTATTGCTGCTGGTAGGAATGATCGCCTGTGATGCTCTGTGGAGCACTTTGGATGAATGAGTCTGTTGCTGAAGGTGCTCCTTTTGTGGAACATCCTCCTCTTCGAGACCTCCACTAGAGAATCAAAGCCTGTTCCCAAGATGGTGCCAACCCTCCTTAGGAGCTTGTTCATTCTGTTGTCATGCTGTTGTCCCAGCACCCCACAGTATTGAAGATTGCACTGTCTATCAGACTGTGGTGGCCAGTGCAATCTTCTATACTGTGATGTAGCATGGGCCAGGCCGGATAGTCTTGCATGCACAGGGAAAATCAAAGAGCACCCTTGGGTTGATACCATCAGGACCTGCACTCTTGCCCGGTCTGAGTCTGCTCAGCTCTGCAGCGAAGGTCAGGGGAGGGGGAGGAGCAGAAGAGGAAGGGGTAGGACAGGAGGGTTGAGAGGAGGAGTCATTAGGGGAGCAGGGTGGAGGGTGAACTGGAGCCCCCTCATCAAACCTGTTGAAGAACAGGTTTAACTCGCTGGCTCTGTTCAAGTTGTCCTCTGTTTTCAGGCTGCTGGTCTGTCTGTAGCCTGTGATGCTCCTCAACCCACTCCACACCTCCCTCACATTGTTCCGCTGGATTTTTAGCTCCAGCTTCTTCCTGTAGCTGTCTTTACCTTGTCTCATCTTCCTCTTCAATTCCCACTGTACCCTCTTTACCTGTCTCCAGTCCTGAAGGCTCAATTAGATAGCCTTGCCAGATAGTAGGTTGCCAGACAGCAAAGTGAATTCAATTTAGCTTTGCAGCTATTAAAACAAATTAAGAGCTTTTCAATTTACCTGTTATAATGTGGGTATTCAAAATGTGAAAATATGTTTCCAACTACAAGAGGAAATAACTATTTTACTTTGAGTAACCAGCTGTTTCTGTTTCCCCTGTCTTTAAGCACTCTAAATTCAGATGTCTCTGATTTCAGTGGTCTCTGACTCTGAGCCTTGTTTGATCCCATCCATATCTTTCCTTAACTTTGACTCACAATTAAATGCGAGTGTTATTTTTTTATTCTTCACAAGCACACTTTGTCTAGTTCAGTGATTACTGAAATTAATGGAAAGAATTGTGTTTCCACAAAAAGTATAACTTACCCTGGAGTCCTGGCCTCGGTAATCTATAATATCTGTATTTATTCAATGTTGATAGGAAGACATGTTTCCCAGCTGTATTCTAATCAGGAAAGCAGCTTGATAACTCTTTTATGAGTCTTGTGCACTTTGGCTGTGTAAGACTTCATTTTTCAAGGAACCCTCCCAGTCAGTCTCACAACTAATTTACTTCAGTCAAATCTAAAAAAAAATGTTGATTTAGTCCTAAGTGATCATTAAAAATCTGGAAAGAAGTAGTTGACTTATATGCACAAAAGGAGCAGGGAACATTTCACTTATTTTAATTTATACTGTTGTCAAATGAAAAATAGAATATGAAGAATAACACTTCAACCAACACATTTTGTGGGAATGGAGAGAAAACAGTTCACAATACAGCAAAGTCACACCTCTGGCAGCAATTGACATTTTTGTCATTGTATTATTTTTTTCATGACATTTCCAGGCATTAATTGAAATTTTCTTATTTCCACACAGCTCTTCAGAGGTCAGTAAGAACCTTCCAAGAGGTTTGTTTATGACAGAAATAAATAATTCAACAGAAATTTCTTGAAGACATGATCTTAAGGGGCTTACTGACTGAAGCTGGAGTATACTAATTTACGAAAAGGCCAAGGGGAATAGCATTGAACGTAAGTTTTTTCTTTAACATATTTGGTTATCAGTCATTGTGAAAAGGGGATGTTTAATTCAAAAAACAAAAAACCAGCATGAATGCTTTGTGCAGTGGTCCTGTGCAGAAATAATTGGAAATGCACATGTACTTTGTTCAAGTGACTAATTGGTCCCAAATTAACTGCCAATAAAGGAAAATAAATTGTCACTTTAGGAAAGGAGGACGATGAAGCCGTAGTGACTTCAAAAAGCCCAATTAGCTATCAGTGAGTGGAAGAGAGTAAGCAACACAACTCCATCATTAATGACTAATAATCTCTGGTGATATGGAGTTATTGTTAGACACATTTTACATGCACTTAATACATAATTAATTATTCACTAATTAGCCATAAGCATGCAACACGAATACATTTACCATTATTTGCTTTTGAAGCAGCTTGCAGCCTTGCAAGGCAGTGTTAATGGTTACATTTAAGGAATTACATTACATTATTGTCATTTAGCAGATGCTCCTATACAGCGCAACTTACATAGGTTACAGTTTTTGTCATGTTATCTATTTATAGGGCTGGATATTTACTAAGGCAACTGTGGGTTAAAAACCTTTCTCAAGGGTACAATAGCAGTGTCCCAGCGGGGAATCAGCCCAGCAACCTTTCGGTTACAAGCAGTGCTCCATACCCGCTATGCTACACTGCAGCCCACAGAATGAATGGGGGATGTTATTAAAACATATTCATACTGGCATATGATTGCAGGTGGTGCTGAGTGAGCATCAATAACTCATTGAGTGCGTGACACTTTTGGGATTAAGGCCCTTAAGGAATAGTTTCCCATACCTGGTCTTTAATGATAAGGCACCAATGCAAAGCAGTGGCCACTGGGGTCAGGACTCAGAAGTCAAGTACATTAATAATTTATATACATTTCCATGACTTGTTGACAGTGCCTCAAAATTTGTGTTTGTCAAAGGGTGGTACCCAACCCGCCCTGTGGCCTGCGACAGTCCTGCAGGAGTTCCCTGTGATGATGGCAACACAGTTTCGGCTGATGTGGAAACAATGACAGCATTTATCACCGCCCTTTCTCACCATACTACATACTGTTTTAACTACAGTATTTACACAGGAAAATGTATTCCTAGAAATAAAAAAAACTCAGAGAGGAAATAACAGGTAGATTTAAGGAGACAATGAATCATTGGGGGCAGTCAGATAAACTCAACTGTGACAAACATATTACTACTCATTGACAGTCGATATGTAATCTTGCCATACCTCCTCTGTGGGTATGAAAGTTTAAGAACTGCACCTTAGCGAGAGAAGGGACTAAGCCAGGTCAAGTTCTTGAGGAAGTATTTAAATCAGCAATCTGTTAAAGCCCTTAAATTCCTCTCATGCTGTCAGTTAAGCTGGAGAGAAGCGAGCAGGTCTCTGCTGACAGATTGCCTCATGTTCTAAAAAAGAAATATTCGATCTGTTTCTGACATTGACTGATCAAAGAAAAAACAAAGAGCTTTTATCAGTGTGCTTTAAGTTTACATCTAGCAACTATCTGTTCATCATCATTATTATTATTATTATTATTATTATTATTATTATTATAGATGCTGGAAATATGTGAAATTTAATCAAAGGGAGAGTAAATCCCAAGGATAGCCCGCAGTAGGAATTAATCATCCAAGTGAGCCGTAATGTCAGCTCTGATCTTTATAAAAACCTTTTACATCCTGCTCCAAGGGAAGCGTCAGAGGCCCGTGACCTTGGGGGGGAACCCAATTAATCCTCCTGAATGATATAGGTGAAAGTAAAACTTCTGCCTAACACTGCGACCAGACAGGACAAATCAAATTACGCTCCATAATCTGCTTCACCGTACAATGACTTTCAGCACCTCTGTATCTGATTACTTTGGGCTTTACTTTGTTGTATGAGTCGACCTCAGGTGGAGCAAGACATGTTTTTTTCAGTCTTTGGATGGCTAACTTGAAGAAAGTATTTTCATTAAAAACTCATACTACAGTTAAATGTTATATACGGATATCCTTTTAATCTTTAGTCTTAGCTAATATCTTCTTTCATAGCTCTTTTCCCAGCTCAACCTGCTCAGTCAGACCAGCCACGCCCAGTTCAGCCTGGCTCAACCACTCCCACTCAAGCACACCTGTAACCCATTCATCATCAAGCTCTGGCTATTTAAGGACTCAGTTCAGGTTGCCTCCTTGTGAGGTATTGTTCTTGTGTGACTTTACTAAGCCTGCTCTCTGCCATTTGTTTGTGCGATTCCCATGTTCTGACCTCTTGCCTGTTCACTGGACCTTGCTTGTGTTTTTTGGATTCTGGATTGGTGTGCTTCTGATTCCTGTTGCCGACCTGTTTTGTCCCCAACCACGTTTAAACCCCGTAACCGCATGTGGATCCCAGTCTGTTTCATTACAATGTAATTAACAAACACATAATGTAGTCATACGTGAATGTAATTTATGAACTCTATAAAATGGAAGTTTACAGAAAAGGAAAAAATCCATTATCACGTCAGAAGTACAATTTTAGACTCAAGAAAAAACAGCCGAAGAGCAATGGTGTTTTGACGTTCACTCCTCAAAGAAAGTGGAACTGCCAAGCACAGTGAGTGTAGGAAGGAGGCCAGGACAGAATCCATTTAAAATCACGGTTGATTGCAGGACAGTAACAAAAATGGCAAACGCACACACCGAGAATGCAGAAAGGGACGCGAGCCAGTGGGTGTTCAGATTGTAATAACAGGATTTGCGAACAAGAAGGGCAGACACAGGCAATTCTTCCAAGAGTGTAACCTAAACTTAATTTCAGAATTGGACAGATCATTCCCTGAATCCAATCAACGTCCGTCCTTTATTCTGACTCCCAAATAAAGATGCAAGTGTTACTTTTGCAGTATGATTTATTAAAATTAATTTGGGGAAACTAAGCAAAACTATAACATTTGCGTTTTGTCATGACTAAGATATTGATTGACTCATGGAGTACACTTACATTTAACATAACATTTAGCCAGACACAGCAAAAACAGGATGTGATATATTTCAAAAAGCAGAATGTATTTTAGATAAATATGAAATTGTAAGCAAATGAAACAAACATGCATTTCATTTTATGATTTATATCATGAGATTTATTGGGTTAAACCTAATGTTGCTGATGTGAGCCTAATAATAGGATCTTGTTGAACCATGTTTTCACTGTCTCAAAGTGTCTGACATGGCGTAAAAGGCCAAAACTAATCTAATAGGTTTCTCGATTGCAACTTGTTTAGTTTTCCAGCCCGTGGGATATGAAGTATGGTGTTGCTAAGTAGCATGATGGTGATCCAGCCAATTGCTGCAATTACCTAGTGAGGCCAGTCAACACAGATCATCAGAGCTTTGTCAACAGAGAGGACTCCTTTCGTCTCAGCACTGTACTTCGTACCATGTGATTTGGTTTATATAAAGTAAAGGGGCTGGTCATGTTACCACACTTCATGCCTTTCCAGGCCCCCCTCCTACAATTGTTGTGTGTCTGTCGCCTGTGGTTATGAACTATGTAAATCATCAGACTACCCATTTGAAAAGTTATAAGGTTTTAGAAAACATGTTTAAGAAAACATGACCGTAGTTAACTTTGAAGGAGTTTCCCTCTGATTGGTTCAGATATATATGTATTAATATGCTGTGCATTATTCCTCCAGGCACAGAGTAGCACAGCTCCTCTTCAGCTCTTCAATGGCCACAAAATAATACATCTCCCTCCTTTATAATGTCACAATGCCTTACTGTCAGTCATGTAAAATTCCTCCCTTCACACAATTTCATAAAGCCTTTCTAAAGAACATGCAGCAGTGCCAATAAGCACTCTCAATAAGTGCACTGGGATATTGCCAGGTCCCTCTGCTTCTTCATTACTGTCCATTCTGAGCATGCTCTTTTCTCTTTTTCTAGTTACTTTTTCCCCTTTGGCTCCACATGTTCTTCATTTATTATACAGCACCATTCCTATTTTTTGGGAACTTTTCCAAGGGTTCCCTCCCAGGGGTTAAGGACTCGGGCTTGTAACCAGACGGTGGAAAGTTGAATTCCCCGGTGATGCTGCCACACCTTTGCGAGAAGTATTAAACTCCCTTCAGTTCAGTGAAAACCGTGCAAAATGGCTTGCACGCTGTACAATGTACCTTGCCACTCTGTGAAATATGGGCTATGTAACCCTCCCTGTCTTACTAACCTCTCTGCTACGCAAAGACAAAAATATAATGTAATCATTTCTGCTGCTTCAGGTTTCACAGCCACGTCTTTTAGCTATGGCTGTTACATAAGCTCTGTGCCAGAATATACTGTTCCACAGTCTCCTCTGTGCCCCTTGTAATACTTTCCGTATGTGGTCTGTTGTCAGCTCTTACAATGTATGTTTCTACGCTTCAGCTTTCTCTCTCTCTCTCTCTCTCTCTCTCTCTCTCCCAATTCACTGTTTGACTTCCCATTCATGTTGCCCTTGACCTTCTTCCCCTGTTTAGCTATATGGGATCAGCAGTTTTCTTCAGTCCAGTCTGGTTGCTCAGTTTTCCCTCTGAGCATTCCCTCTCTTAGTTTGCACATCCAGGAATAACTTACACAACCTTTACTGGATGAACCCGCGCTGAGACATCATGCAAATGGCAGGCAGGACCAACAGCAGCAGGTGTGATGTGTTTAATTTGTCCTGTGATAATAACATACACATTTCCATCATTCACTTTCAGCATTTGAACGTCACACTGTTACGTTTCACATTGTTGCTCTTTTCATTGAGTGCCGCACTGGGTGACGGGTAGGGCTGCTGATTACAGTCTGTCATTGTTGGCTGTATTGGCAAATTTCTAGCTCCCACTTACTCAAAGGAATGGACCTTGGATTCCCTGTGGAAATGACTAGAGAGGAACATGACACAAACCTCCTCTTTTAACCGCCTGGAATTTTTAAGGCCAGGCACCAACTCCATCCTTTTCCTGGTTCCTCTATATTAGCCTCAGGCTTCCTTTGAGCCATCCCTTGCTCCTCCTCCCTGACTCTAATGTTACAAGCTTGTGAGGGCAGCCATGACTTCTGTACCTCGTGCTGGTATGCTATTTCCCACCACACCGTTGCCATAGACACTCCTCTGCAATATTATAAGAATTAAACGAGTAGCAGACAGGTTTGCTGATGTTCTTCTCAACCCCGTAGGTGCAACAACACTAATTAGGAGGTGTGACCTCGGTGTGATCTTAGTCTTTCACTCAAAATTGAAAACATGCCTTATTTTCATTGAAACGCATTTTGTGCTAAGCTTGACAAACACAAGAATTGTGTACCTGTGCTGTAAAATTTTGGAAGTTATGTTTCTGTCTTTTTTATGGCTGTCCCAGTTCGTCTCATATCGCGCATTTTTACAAACAACCAGTTTGAAACAGATTTTTGGTGTGATCAATTCTTCAGTGCAAGTGAAAGGTCAACTTGTCCTAAAACAAAAAACACACCCACGTAAGACATCTGTCAGGACTGCTAAAACTGATGATGGCACCCCACTGGGGCAGTATTTTACACAGGCTTACAACTTTATTTTCCTCACGTATTTATTGATTTGATTTTTTTCTTATTAGAGGAATTGAACCAAACCCAAAGCTTTTACTGTAATCAGATGCAAACTGGGAGCAAATAACGCTTAACTGCATAAATTCATTGCACACATTGAATGTATGAAGAGGTATACTCTAGCATATTAATGTGGATGATACAGTCACCGAGATCATTAAAGGGTTCAGTCTCCACATCACACAATGCAGCTTTTTTTCCTTATTTCTTCACCGTGCACGGTGCACCTTGGGAAATGGGACTATGCATCGGGAAGTATGCTTTATGCTCAAGAAACCCATAATTCCTGCAGTGCAACCATGGCAGCATCTCATTTTGAAACATAAGCACGATGCCATTTTCAGTACTTTCTGCTCTGACAGATTGAGGTTTCACTGGTGTTTCAAACTATTTCACCTCCTTTTTAACTCTCTAATAAAGAAAACACTCCTCCATACTGAAATAATTACAAAAGATGTGGGGGGGGGGGAACCCTGTGTCTCTGCCAGATGGAAACCAAATGTGGATGGTATTGATGTAGAATTGAAGAATTTCAGCCTAAAGCAACAGCTTGTATCAATCTTTGCCATTTCAAGGTTACCATATGCCACGATGTCAATACCATTTTAAAGTTTACATTCTTCAAAGGGGGTTGAATAATTCTTCACTGGCTTTAATAAAAGTAAATAGTTTATGTATGGCCATGCACACAGATGCTCCACTACTTCTGCTGGTATCCTCAACTCCCCCCCCCCAACCCCCCCATCTACTGGCAGTTGTACCTTTAGACCTTATGACTTTTTTTTTTTTGACACATTCACTGCCACCATTGTGCTGAAACTGACTGCAGCAAGACCCCATGCAGTGTGCTCAGAATGCACTCGTTGCTTTCTTTAAATGATGCTGAAGGTCAAAAACTCAAGAGGTGCAATATTCGTATCTCATAATGCTTTCACATTGTATTTCAGTAGGTATGACTTTTTATACAATAAGAGGCGTTGCTGATGATAAGGTTATCGGGGTACCAATCTTTGGCTTGGAGTGCGAGGAAGGGGTTGCACCTTGCCGTGAGCTGAGGTTGTTGACACCCTCCTTTTGACATCATACAAGGGAATAGAAATAAGGAGGAGATGGAGGGAGGGTTGGAGAGGGATGCTGTGAACAGCCCTTGTATACCTGCGAATGTGAAGGATTTGTTGATTGCATTTGGATTGTCTAAAACATCTCTTACTGAATCTTTGTCCAGAACCTCAATTATATATTGATTCTGGCTTATATTTGCCTTTGCACCCACATACAAAGTTCCCCTTTCTGTCCCTGCAAGGCACAGAATCCAACATGTTGATGGATGGTACACTTCCCTTCCCCAAGTTTGGTGACGTTCACAAATCTGCTCAGCCCGGACACACATTCCAGTTCAAGCAAAGCATTTCATTTCAGGCAAGGGCCATAGTTCACCGAATTCAGAAACCGTGCATTTTGTGTACAGATTTACTGAATTTTACATTTGAAATAAACGAAAGTCAGCACATCTATTCACACTACCAATGTCAGCTATTTACACAACCCCTATGTGCAAGTGCAGGGACAATCCATCATACCGGAGTTCTCAGGTAATCTGGCAGAACCACTGCAATGAAGATATGGGCTATTGTACAAACGGTGCATAACTCCACAAATTTGGAAGTGACTTATCCCTCACTTTATGCAAAGATGAAAGAAATTGCCAAGCGCTGATATCCACACAAAGGATTCTAGGTAATTATTATAGCAATTCTGTCATTTATCACAGCATACCACACAATGCAGTCATTCTTCTAGGGACTAAGGCTTTTGCAATATTAAATAATGATTTTAATATCCACTCCAGAAAAGAATTGCAAAATGAGTTAGTGCCATTCACTGTCATCCCTCTTTGAAAAGGGATGCTGCTGAAAATTAGAGACTCCCGCAGTTCTCTTTGGCAAAGCAATCTCCAGCCTCCAGTGCACTCCGCTGGGTCAGTACATATTTGATGGATGCATCAGAAAATCTCTATAAACCAGACAAATTTGATCTGGGAGAAATTAAGGTCGCATTTTGCGAGAGATTGATTAAGGTGTGAAGTGGGGCCTGAGTTATCGCGCCGTCTGCGCGGGACGGCCCAGGAAGAAACCCCTGCACTTTGACCTGAGAAGGGCGCAATTATCTTAAGGCCCGCGCACCTCCCATTCATCCTGGCATCCAGGCACATTGTGGTCAACCCTGGCGGTTTTCCAAAAAAACGTCCCATCCAGCCGGGCAGGTCGACAAACACCATCCAGCCGGGCAGGTCGACAAACTTCATAAATGTGCATAAGCATTGACTACAAACAGACCAATTCAGTCCATAAGCCCCCGCACATAATGAAGCGTCCTCCCAGCTGACTAGATTATCCATCATAGTATTTGTCAAGCGGTTTGATAAGTAATGAGATTTAGTCGGGCGGAAAGTGAGAGCAGTTGAGACATCACTATTAGACAGTGAATTATTAAGTCCCCGTGAGAGAGGGGCTGCTAAATCTTGATGTCAGCAGTGCATGACGACTTGGAAGTGACTCTCACAGTCACAAAAAAAGAAAGGGAAACGATTCTGATGTCCTACTTCACATCCTTGTAATCCAGGCCATTGCCGACTGTGTGACATCCCCCTGGGAGAAAACATTCAACATAAACCAACCAGCGTTTTATTTATACATGAAAGTAAAAGAAATATGTTTTCAAATGTTCACTATTAGAAAAATAGGTGGTCAAGGCAGGACATTCTCAGCTGAACGGGTTCCCAGCACAGAACTGAGAATTCAGTTCAATTCAGTTTTATTCATATAGTGCTTTTTACAACATGAGTTGTCACAAAGCAGCTTTACATCGGTATTCCAGGCCTGATACCCCCTCAGAGCAAGCCAAAGGCAACAGTGGCAAGGAAAAACTCTGTGACTAATAGGAAGAAACCTTGAGCAGAACCCGGGTCAGAGGGGGAGTCCATCTGCTTCTGGCTGACACTGGATGGACAAATTGAGTAGGAAAGAATTTCCTAAGAAATTCTTAACAGTACTTAAGAATGGTGAAGGAACAAATGGATTATGTCTGAAAATAAACGTGGAGAATAATTTTGGAAACATAAAACATTAAAACGTTTCAAAGGAGTTACTTGTAAGAGTTACTTGTAAAAACACTGTTCGCATGCACAAATGATAACTGCATCTTTAAGAGAATTCTGCCTGTGGGCACCATTCACTTAACACCAATCCTGTAAGTGGAATTAATTTCTTATTTTTTGGTATTACCTTTCAATTCGATTACTTTTATCTGTCTGAGAGCTCCAGGCAAGAGGTAGAATTTTAATGGAAATGTATATTTAGTATAATGTGTTTGTGCAGGGCGTTTTCATTAGTTTAACTCAACAGGGAGAATGTCAAGCAGGTTTAAATAAAAAATAATGGAAAGAACCACATTATGGACATGCATTTCAGTACATCGTTCTTTAATAAAATAAATCATTATCTGATAACCTTAAGGTACAAATTACACACTCACACGCAGGCACACACACACATTCTCAAGCGCTCTCACATGCACGCTCACGGATGTGCGTACAAACACACATGCACACACACCCTGAGCTAGCAGTACTCCATAGACGTGTTGCTGCACTCAAAGAGAGTACCTGTCACTCCTCACTTGTGCTTTGAACTCTGACAAAAAAGCGACTATATGAATCTTCTGGCATAAAGGTGTAGTCAAACATACCAACCAATCTCAGATCAGATTGAGACCTGCGGTGCTGCAGGTACATCATGAAAAAGTAGCACCAGATAAAACAGGAAAGAGGTTGAAGCCGCCAATGACAGACAGTGTTCACAGAACAGCATTTCAAGCTCCATAGCGATCTGTTATTTCTCACCTACGACAAACAATGCTGTCAGGTCTGTTAAAGTTTATTGACCGTTCTTTCAATCGGGGGTGATTAAAAGGAGGCTACTTTAGATCAATCAAGACAGACATTTAGGTCAATCTAGACATTATGAGGAAAATCCATGATGGCGAAGGCAGTGTTTAATAAAGCACCATTTCTCCTCCTGACCATGTAAATGAGATAAGCCTGCCTCCTGCCACATGAGAGGTTCTGTGAAAAGGTGAATGAATTGCAGCGGGACACACAGGGAAAATGCTGCAATCTTACAACCGGCACCTTACAGTGCAATGTGACTTGTCAATGACAATGTTTCAGATGGATGGTGGAAGCTTACTCTGTCTCGTTCAATGCTGCAGGGTGGCATTGAAAGAATGGGCAAGCAAGGTTAGTGTTATTTCCTGATGCTAATTTGTAGGTCTGGTCATTTCACATTTGCAACATGAAAAAGGTTGCCTGTTACCATAATGTGACAGTTTTTGGCTGGAAAAGAATGTGTGTGTGTGTGTGTGTGTGTGTGTGTGTGTGTGTGTTTGTGTGTGTGTGTGTGTGTGTGTGTGTGTGTGTGTGTATGTGTGTGTGTGTGTGTGTGTGCGTACCTATATACAACATTATAAAAATGCTAACATTATGTTTTAGAACAAGAAAAGGCTTCAATAGTCCCACTAAGTCCAGTAACTTTTGGTCGAATTTAGTAGATTTTCTGTTCATTGAAGAAATACATTTTGAGGACTCTGAGAAACAGCGTCCAAATGGAAAGGGGATTGGGTAGGACATGTCTTTCACAGCTCATTTTCTACTAAAAGCACTGGTGGCAAATTTCATTAACAGCAACCTGAAAGAAGAAAAGGGGAGAGCCGTGTGTGGGTGCTCCCGTTAACGGTAGAAGATGACTCAACATATGTGAGGTCGCTTTCCCCCCCATACTCTTAATAGAGTTTTGGGAGATATGGCAGAAGAACAAACAACTTTATCTGGTGATTTTAATCAGGTTCAGAATGCTATTCTAGATGGAATAACACAACACCAGAACAATACCAAGAGAAAAATGAGGCACAGACATATTATTGAGGTATCTGGGCCGGCTAGGTGCAGCCAGTCAACCACTGTGAGATTGAATGAGCTTTCCATTCAGGTAATCAGCATCTCACTCAAGATTAGTTTCTTTATCACTGATGACATAATGCAGACAATGGCACGGCGGAGGGTAGAGCTGGAGTTATCACTCCAGCAGATCATGCCTTGATGGAGCTGCTATTTTACCACTGAAATTTTGATGCAGTGAGTTTAACCACGTTCAGGTTGAAGGCCTTGAGTCTTTTTTATGCAGTAATACAGGTGCCACTGAAAATTGCTGTGTCTTATGGGAGGCATCTGCATCATACATTACAAGAAACATGACAGCTGTCACATCAAAAACACCGTAGGGGCGCATGGGGGAAGACAAAATAGACACGGATATTCAAAATAAGGGTAGTACAAGTATTGGCTAAAAACACAAAGATTCTGTTGAAACAAATCAGTTTTTTTAATTGCTCCTCCATGACGTGTGTAATAAAAGGGAGAGCAGGCATCATTCATGCTGAGGGCAAACTTTTACAAGGAAGTTAAAGAGCCGGTGAGCTTCTGGCACGACCAATTAAACACAAAAACTGATCAAAAACAAAAACAGGGCAGTGCTACAGGATCACAGAGGCATTAATTAAACATTACAAGCTGTCTGTAAAAAGCTTTACTGGTATGATGCTGACCCAGACTTGGGAAACTAGACCTTCTTGGCCTCCGTTCGGTCTCCATTGGCTTCCATTTGAACGTGAAGCCTCCCCAGATGAGTCTGAGCTTAGGCGGCCATTTCCTCAGTGACAGTTGGAGAAGTCATCTGGATTTTAGATCGTTCTTACGCTGAATAGCATAAGAAGGGTATGGATTCACAGGCCTCCATATTAACATGGACTTACAGCACTCAGGGGTGCTGTTTCTGGAGCACCTGACACATAGAATGAAGCTTTAATATCTCCGATCGGAAAAAGATAAATAACTTACAGCCGTGACCAATGACAGGCCCACCAGCCTTATTGGGTTCAATCAAAGTTTTTAACAGTGCTAACCCGGAAAAAGCCCCGAGCCTATCGTTCAAACCGGGTCCAACCAGTTTGGTGAAAAATGGGATGGTGGGCTGCAACCCTGAGACAACCACCACATTTCATGTGGATGAATCACTTGGCACAGAGACTGTCTGATGACTTTCAGTGCAAATCCCCTGGCTAAGCATTACTCAGGTGCAGGCTGTCTTGAATGCATCCACGTACAGGCCTCAGGTCCCAATGCAGCAAGTCCTCATGAATGGACAGTTTTATTTAATTTTTTTCCTTTTTCACTAGGGCTGTCCCCTTTTACCTTAGCTTTTTTTTGTCCTATTGCGCAAGGATCTGCAAAGATCGAATGTCCATAAAAAGCCTGAGGCTCAGATTGCCTTGTATACAATGTCACATCGCTCAGTAATGACCCCTCCCCTTCCATTTCACCACTGCTGAATATGGCTGAAGCTGTCTCTTAGCTGTCCTGGGTTTACAGTTATCTAGAGCAAACTTTCCCCTTATCCGAACAAAGCTGCGCAAATAGTCAAACTATGCCAGCCCACTCTTACCCTCATTTAGGCTTAAACTGGTTCCATCAGTTATGAAATGTCTAAGCACAATGCTGACCTCTACTTTGAAGGGAATTACAAATTTAGGCAGGCACCGATTTTATGAAAAGTAATCTGAACTGATGGAATATATTCAACGTGAGATATCCAATGACACAAATAAAATGGTCATGACCCTGCTATTTATAAGATCTGTGATCTTACCAGTCAACTTAAAATCATCAACATTTAAGAGATATGCATTCAGTTTTCAAATTAAAAATATATCCTCCATATTCATATTATAAATATATCCTAGGCATAGCAGAATTAACACAACAAAAATGTGTGTCCCAGTGCACAGAGGAAGCATGGCTTTTCCCCCTGCAGAGCTCTACAAAATAGCACTTGAAATGGTCCAGCTGGCAACACATCAGAGTGATGCTGCAATTGTTCTCATTTGGGTCCATATCAACAGGTCCCTGACTGCTCCTTTTCTGAACATTATCACAATGATCTGTGATGGGCTCAGGGCCTGATGGCGTCCAGCACAACACAAGAATGCATAAAGCATTAATTGTGCCTGAATTACTGTATATAATATTTATTATATTATGTCTACATATATATATATATATATATATATATATATATATATATATATATATATATATATATATATATATATGTAACGACATTGTAACGACATCAAAACTATGATATAACACAATTGAAATTATGCAAAACTATCTAATTTTAATATGCTTCAAAACAGCTACAAATATTTTTTAAATTAAAAATTGTTATGGGAAGAAACTGTGTTTGTCTGTGGAACAAATTTCAGGCATTTACGCATAGGTCTTAAGATCTAAATGCCTTTGAATGCATGTTTCCCATTATCTTAATCAGGTGTGTTCAAACTATCGACTGGTACTGTATACACACACACACATTTAGGGAGATATTCTGCTGGGAATACTCAAGCTGATGTGCTGATGTGTATTATATCACATCAGAATGCATTTGCTCAGATGCTAATTGAGGTGGAGCCACTTGTAAATTCTGAGTACTTGGCCATACTTCTTAGAAAGAAAATGTTTTTTGTGGAGCAATATTTTGGGCTCACTCTTCATCTTGGTGCTATAAATTGTTTGCGAGTGATTGCGGCGGCCCCAGTGGGAACCTCTGGACCATCTGGCAAATAGACCTGAGCTGTCACATTCAGCAGGCGAGGACAAACCCCGCTCCACATTTTGTCAAATTCAGGGAGGCGAATATTAGAGTAACACAGAGGAGAATTTATACAATGCTCTCAAATGTGCAGGTGTTGCTCTATTCCGGTAAGGCTTCAGGAAAAAAAATGAGCCTGCTACAGAATGATCCGTGCTGGAGCAAGGAATATGTGGACGTGCCCCAGTTGTGTTCTTGCTCTAAAAGGTGCCCCAGTGCAATCTGGATTCGTGGCTGGGTCAGCCTCTCCTGCAATCAACAGGAGAGGCTGAGGAGAGAGGTCTCAAACACCAGGGCTAATGATTAGTGAATTCTGCCTTGTGCCAGAAGGCAAAATGATGGCCTCTACAACTGAAACTGAATGCAACTCCTGCATCATTTAGTTTTGTTTTACCATCCTGACCTACCTGCCAAGCAGGCCAAGACAGGACTTCGGAGCTGTTATAAATTAAAGGGATGAACTGTTGTTTGTGGAGAATATTTTTTCTTGTAATCCTGTTGTTTTTTTCTGCTCAGGTGAACTGTTTAATTGAAATTCAGTGAAACCCAAAACATGAACGGACGTTGGGAGTTTTATCATGAGAGTAGGGCCGAGAGGAAAGCCGAGAGAAGCTGCTTGCTGGAAAGTGTCCACTGGCTGCATCCCAGGAGATCTTGTGCCAGTCGAAGGAGTTCTCTGACAGCCTGCCCTTCCTTCCTCTTGGGCAGAGCAGAATGGAAACAACAAACATAATTTCGAGCACGAGGCAAAGGTCATATCTATGGACTCTCATTCCAGTAACCCTGGCAACAGCGACTCAAAACCAAGCAAGAAACAAGTGCAGCCTCCACGGGCCCAATAACTAAATCCATCAACAGCCTCTACCCTCAATCAGATCCCCTTTGCAGCCATAGCGACTGCCTGAAGCAACTGAAAATCTGAAACCATGGTCCTGAACCTCAGGCACAGCAGTGCGTGGCCTCCCAGCGGTGGAGAAGAACCTCCTCTGGGACAAAAGGAAGAAGAATTGCTATCTTCCAGGCTGTAGAAGGAGGCAATACAGTATCAACGCATGTTGAAAGGAGCTTCCATTCCTGGCCTTCATGTCGAAAACGCACTTACCCATCCTCTTCTTCCGGCATACATCACATTTCTAGGTCGAATGGTAAACAGCCAATGCAATACAGTCACAAGAGCGGTGTTTGACAATAGATGGCAGATGGTTACAAAACCAGTCAACTATCCTGACATCCCTCTCTCAGGAGCATTCCATATCTGAGTTGGAATTGCTGAGGAAGGGGCAGCTAGTGATGGCACTAACATCACATATCACTTGGCAAAGACGGCAACAAGTGAGACAGAAAGTGCAACATTACATTATTGCAGATTTACTTTACATTAAATTACATTACCTAATTGTCATTTAGCAGGCACTCTTATCTAGTGTGACTTACATAGGTTACACTTTTACTCATTTTAAGTACCTTTCCCAAGGATACAACTACAGTGCTCCCAACAAGGAATCGAATCAGTGACCTTTGGTTACAAGCCCTGCTCCTTTTCAATACACCACATGCAGCAACACGGTCAAATCTGACTCGCTATTGTCAGGAAAGAAAACACAGATTTGAAAACACTGATAGCAAAATGCGGTGATGTATTTACAATTCAAAGTCAGTAGTGTAGCAGCCTGCAGTTCAGCAGAGAGCTTCCTTGTACACTTTCCAGGGAGAGCACTGCACTCCACAAGAATGCACACCTTTAATGCTTTAATAACTTGAATAAAAGTAATACAGATGTACTCATCAACTGCCAACTCAGCTGCTCAGTCTGTGAGGAAACCGTGCTGATCGAGAGATGTCTCGTCACTGACAACCAACTGATGCTGACATACCTGAATGTGTTCTAGAGGAAAGGGTGTACTCTAACACTGCTCAAAAATAAAACCCCAGATTCAATACATTCTTTTGTTTGGGATGTTTCCACTGCTGTTCTGGAGTGTGCAACTTTCTATAAGTGTCACTATATATGTATGTTTTTTCACTTCACAAAAAAGGAAATGCACTTTTGACAGTGCCACTCATCTTCAGTGTTCCACTAGCACCTGGCGAAGGCACTGAAATAATTTCCCAAGTCATCCGGCAAACCAAAATACACGGAGGACTTCTTTTTTTCCACTGGCGCAGAGGAGGAGCGTCTTGAAGTTTTCATTGAGCGGCACACATGACTGTAGACAGCCACATTAAAAGTAAACTCCCAGAAGGCACTGCTTTTAAAGCCCCCAGGAAGCTTCCGGGGTGTTGCAATTACACCAGGTAAAGAAGAACCTGCAAGGTGGAATTTTTCACTAAGCCCCCATTACCTGTCACAAAGACAGCTCCAGAGCCATTTTTAGGCCTAACAGGGAGCCAAAGAGCCTGTTTCCACCACTATCTGCAGAAACTGCAGATCCATTGAAAATGGACATTTCAGAGGAATTCTGTAACAGTGACCAGTGGACAGGTATCCCTTAGCAGCTGCATAGCAGTTGAAGGCAGGTCTAGCAGGTCCAAGCAATTAGCCACATCTCAACCAGTCCAACTCTGCTTTTCCCCACTAAAGAGACGGAGCTCATGGCAGATACTTGCATCAATTCTTCACCTGCAAGGATAAGTGAAATTGAAACCTGTTGCCTAGGCTTCCAGAGATTTGCAAGTAGTAAAGAGGCAGTATAATGACAGCTGTGTGGGCTGTAATGTATTTCATGTTTATTATAGGCCTTAAAAGCATCATCCTACAGGCATCACACAGTCCACTGAGCTAGCCCTCAAAACCTAATCACACCACAGCATCATCACAGACAGCCTCAGAGACAGGCCTCATCACAGACAGGTCTCTCCTATTTAAAGAGGAAAAAAGTGACATTAATTAACACAAAACACTTTTATCAGAAAATATCCCCATTCAGTAATAAAACTCACTCCAATAGAACATATGCACACCATTTGTTTTTGGACCATGCACAGACTATGACTCCAATTTAAGACTGCCAATTAGGTCTAGAAACCTTCTGTCCTTTATGGACTGACTGACTGACAGACTGAGGGTCTCCCCTAGATGAAAAACAGTATGCTAGTTTCACCACTAGGTGGTGCAAAGTATCCACAGTTACATTTACATTTATTTATTTAGCAGACGCTTTTATCCAAAGCGACTTACAAAAGTGCATACAGCAAGTATAGCGACAGTACGGGGACAGGATGTGTACAGTTCCACAATGAGACAGTTCTCAGCTGAGAGCAGCGTCTGTTTGACGACACAGTACTATTAGATTTGTACAATTACAGCCTATAGGGCAACTAATACGATACACTTTAAAACGGCGGACTTCGACAACTTCAAACGGCGCAATGAGCGTCAGGGTAAAGGCGGCAACAAGAGACTATTTAAATGCACAATTTAAAAAGCACAGCAAATTACGACAGCACTGATGGGCGGGGGGGCAGCAATTGTGTGCTGGGTCAGTCCAGGTAGAGTCTGAAGAGGTGCGTCTTCAGGCCCCGTCTGAAGGACTGGGGTGAAGAAGCTGTCCGTAGCGAGACCGGGAGTTTGTTCCACCACTGGGGAGCGATGTAGGTGAAACGCCAATGTGTGGCAGAACGAGCACCTCCTGCCTTGACCATGCAAGGAGCTAGGCGTCCAGTTGCTGCTGAGCGCAGGGGTCGGGCTGGTGTGTAGGGCTGGATGAGTTCTTGGAGGTAGGCAGGGGCTGTCCTGTTGATTGCAGAGAAGGCGAGGGTCAGGGTCTTGAATCTGACACAAAAATTGGATCCACAAAAATGCCCTGAATGACACTTCTCACACTTGTTTTAAAGACACCAGGAAGTTATGTGATTTTACAGTTCTCACGTAAATGTAATACCACATCCATGCAAAAAAGTTTATGTCTGTAGCAGCATGACTACATGACATCTAAGGGTTCACATACGCTGTCTACACAACATGCTCTAACAGCTTACTCACCACTTCTATTGTATCTTTTGCTCCTGTCATGAAACATTAAAACATGTATAATGGTTAAAACATATTTGGGAGCTGGCAAAGCACTCCTTAAGACAAATGGCTGCAGTCAGAAGTCAACCTTGTGTAGGGAATTACAGTAGACACCAGACCAGACCAAAAGGATGTTTGTTCAGTCAAGGAAGGCTTGACATTGTACTGATTAAAAGGAACCTCTCTGTTTTTCACTCTGAATAATAATGACATTAATAATGATGGGTTATATTTAAATAACACCTTTCAATTTTCTCAAAATGTTTCACAGTGAAGGTGGAGAAACTCACCTCAACCACCACTAATGTGTAGGATCCCACCCGAGTGACACATCAGCAGCCATTTTGCACCGGACCATCATCTGAGGTGGACAGTGAGGGAATAATTTAGCCAATTAAATCAAGGGATTATTATTGAAAGAGGCTGATTGGGAATTTAGCCAGTATATTACGGAACCCCCTACTCTTTGTGGTAAGTGCTATAGTGTTAGATGTTAATTGCACTGGTCACAGCTAACCCATCAATTGTTGATCTGCAGATATGGACACTTACAGCAAATGCAGCAAAGTGTACGTGGTTGCAAATAAAGCAAACCTTTATCAGAACCACACCACATATCTCTCTCTAGGGGTCAGATGTGGACACATTGTTTCCCCCCAACTTCAGAGAGTACAGTATTCATCCTGTTCCAGCAGCATCTAAAAAACCATGTATTTTTGCTTTATTCCATAATTCTCTTTGTGAAGGACACAGCAGATGTAACATTGGAGAGAGTCCTCTAATGCTTTCTAATGCCTGTCGGAAAACACAAAAACCAACATCACTGATTGGGGTAAGAGAGGATTAGTGTGATCATCCACAGCGTTTCACAAAGTGTGAGAAAATGGGGATTTGAGCTGCTCCAGCTGGGCCTCGCACTCCCTCATAGAGCCCTTGGCGGTATGTTTTTGTTGCTGCAGACAGCTTTTCCAGATCAGCAGTTTTCCCCTCCAGGACGGCCATACCTGTGACAGGGGCAGAGGTTTGGGTTCCCTGGGCTGTCTGCAGGTATGGCCTTCCATAAAATAATAAAGCGGGGCTGTTAGGCTTTGATTAACAAATTCAAGCCAACTATAAACCCTACTGTGGGTAAAGATATACAGGCATGTGATCTGGTGAAGGTGGCAATATAAGTTGGACTGTAATATACTGTCCAATTCATATTAAAACTTTTCCAGAAAAAAGCAGTACTGTTGGTTGGTTTTTAATATTTCCTTTGTGCCTTTTTCCCCCTTTTTCACCCAGTTTGGAATGGCCAAACTGTGCTAGGCTTGTTTTTTTGCAAACCCTCTGTGCTTAGGCATAAGTACTGAAGCGAGCCAGTACAGGCACTACAGAAGACAGACAAGAGGACCCTGCTGACATAACCACCCCTACCCCAGCAGAACAAAGTAATTTTGCTCCACGGCTGTCCCAGGCATCAGGGTCAGCCACTTGGCAGCCCCCATCGGTATCTGGTTTGCAGAATGAGTTTAGACCCACTCTCTCGCAGTCCTTTTAAACATGTGAAGGGGACCGTGAGTCCTGGGTACTGTTGCTCTTTGTTTTAAGTCCGAGAGGTTAGGATATCTACAGCAAGTGTATTATTAACCATGTGTTTCGCTTGAAAAGTTATATCCCTGTTTCATTTTATGATGATGATTTTATGATGACAGCAAGACATTACATTATTGTCATTTATCAGACACTCTTAACAAACTTCTAACAAACACTGACACCCCCCCCCAACCCTCTACCTCAATACAACTGTGCAATTCCACTGTGCACTTTAAGTAGTTTTTAAAAAGGCCACAAGTTTTTCTTTATATTTCTTTTCATTTACAATGTGTCTTTTTTTTAAATTGTAAATCTGTATTTTACTGTATTTATTGTATTTTATTGTATATTTTGTATTTTTTTTTCCTATGTCGTGTGCTTTATTTGTATTGTGTTTACATAAATGTTCCTCAGTGCGCTGCTGTTGCAGACCACCCACAATTTTGTTGCACCCCCACCGTGCAATGACAATAAAGTCTATTCTGATTCTGATTCTTACATATATTGGTTAGAATTTTTACATGTTATCCATTTTTACCATTTTGCCGCCTTTACCCTGACGCTCATTGTGCCGTTTGAAGTTGTTGAAGTTTGCCGTTCGAAAGTATATCGTACTAGTTGCCCTTTAGGCTGTAATTGTAAAAATCTGATAGTACTGCGTCCTCAAACAGACCTTGCTCTCAGCTGAGAACTGTCTCATTGTGGAACTGTACACATCCTGTCCCCGTACTGTCGCTGTACCTACTGTATGCACTTTTGTAAGTCGCTTTGGATAAAAGCGTCTGCTAAATAAATAAATGTAAATGTAAATTTTTACAGCTGGATATTTTATTGAGGCAGTTCTAGGTACAGTATCTTGCCCAGAAACCTTGTGGTCACATGCCCTGCTTTGCATCACTATACTACACTGTCTCTCCAGGAACAAGAACAGCATGCTAAGAGCAGACAGCTTTCATGCCCCCCTCTGAAATTGTAAGTATTAAGAGGATAGTTTCTCATCATGTTGAATGTGAAAAATAGATCCATATCAAAATTAATCTCGTCTGTATAAGAGGTTACTCTAAGCATGATGTTTCGGCAAGTGAGAGGTGCTCTTGCTTTGGAGACGACAGAGTTAAGAGAGCATCAAAAGGAGGCAAAAATGCATCCGATTGCATGTGTAACAACTTACTGTGTAACAACCACAGATCTAAAGAGATTTCCAGGGTGATCAAGAAACGCTGGCATCTGTTTTCTGAGAAATGTGGGAACGTCTGTAGAGATATTCCCCTGATGTTACATAAGAGGAAGAAAAACTTGGGTAACTTACTCTCTCCCTCCGAATTAAACCGCAAACCAAGTCCATATGGTTAACAAAGATGACTGGGAAATACGTAGGAGTATGCAGAAGATGTGTACATTGTAACAACACGATTAGGTCACAGTGTCACATCCACACACAGGAAAGCTTTTCAATGTCAGAGGACCTGCAACTTTGTGGTTTCTCTAATTAAGTGTCAACACAGCATTTATGTTGGAGAAACTACAAGGTAAATTAACACACAAATTTCTGAGCATAACAGTACCATTAGACAAGCAGATGCCATCACCTGTAGCCAAATGCTTTATTTAAACAAACAGTACTGTTACCACATTCAGGTTGATGATAATTGAGAGGGTTCACACCCCAGTAAGGGGTGAGGGAAAGGATGTGTTTTTGAATTAGAAAGGTATTCTGGATGCACACAATGAGCTAACTCCTTTCTAATGGTCTGAATGAGGATTAGGATGTAATCTGCCTTCTTCAAGAAAGAGGAAACCTTGAGGTGGGGCAATGAATGGGCTGTTTATGTGAAAGAAAAAAGCAATGATAATCATGGGGCTTACAGTTCATTTGACCCGTTTTTAATAAAGGCCACTGAAGTACTTCCTGTTCTTCAGCAGTGCCCGTTGGGTGTGGTGTTGGACCAGCAGAGGCGGGCATGCGGTAACCTTATAGTGGTGTATTCAAATGGTTTATCAAGCGAGAGAAATGTCACAAGTACCATGTCATAATAACTGCAAATTATGCATACATTTATGACCTGCATGTTCACTCTCAGTTGTTACCTGATGTTTAAATAATGGATCTATGAACTGTGTCAATCAAATTGGAGACTTTGACACTAATAAATAAATAAAAGTGAAGAATCAGTTCATTTATATTCTTGCATTTTCTTTCATTTTATTAAAGACAATGGAATGATATCATTCATTTATCATTGGAATGATAAATGAAGGAGTTATGAGGACTTGTGAAATCACCAAGTGACAATTTATTCACTGATTTACAGGCCTGACTCTGCTGTTGTGAATTAGGGAACACACCAGTGTTTGATCAGTCTTACTACCACTCGAACACAGGGACAGTCATTTTCTCTGTGATGCAGGCTGAGGAAGGTCAGAGAACTGTAATGTTGCTGTTTTTTTCGGAATGCTAGAATAAAGGATGTAGTTAAAAGTAGTGCTACACCCTTTTTCATTTTTAATGTATGAGAGATTGGGAAATAGCTTTCTTGGGTAGCACCTACTAAAACAGAAATTGATGTATCAAAAGGACTCCTTTAATTTTAATATCATTAATAATATTTAATATTTAACTTTAATAATTAATACTTATTATATAATATTATGGTAGTAATTGAGCCATATACCATTGTGGAATAAACATATCTTTTTCTGATTGGAAGATGTAGTTTATTATTAATATGATTAATATATTTGATTAGGTTTTGGTATGTTTTAAATTAGTCTTCTAAGTATAGCCACATAGATAATTCATATTAAATACGTGTAACATATAAAATAAGTGTTAGGTGATCTGAAACTGATTTTTAGAGGCAGACAGGAGTGGCAACATTTATCACAATTCAGATTTAAAAATAGACCTGTCACAGGGCAGAATACAATGTATCAGCTTGCTCAGTAAATTAAGATATTGACTACAAATGTATTCAAAAATCTATACATAATCAGGTAAGGATGTGAGTGATCATACCTGTAGAATGAGAAGTTGAGCTTTACTGGGAGATGGGGCTCCTTTGAGAATCATGAGTATTTGGAGAGTGTTGAGAGTGTCGAGTGTTTTGATCTTACAGAGCCTGGTGGACAAGTAAAAAACTGCTTTCTTAACTACTTACCCAGCGGCGCGAAATATCCTCTAAGCAGATGCCTGCATACTATGATTAAGGGGCTGAATCATATGTTAGCATAATGTCTGATTAAAGGAACACATAAATTGGTTTTCTCTAATGCACTGTCATTGAGATGCAAATGCAAGATGTATAAACCATACTTTGATCTGCTGAATGATAGATGAGTGCTTTCTTTGATTGTGTGATGATGTTTAGTTGAGTTAAATGTTAAGCATTATCATCTGGCGTGGTGTATATTGTGAGAGGGATGAATTATCACAAGCACATGATTAACGTAACATTTTGTTTAACGGACTCTACTGTCCAGAGTGACGTGCACATATTACAATTTATATAAATGGATATTTACAGAAGCAATCAGTACCTCGCCCGCAACACCTGTGGGTGCAACACCTGTGTCCCACCTGAAAATCAAACTGGCAACCTTTGTGTTACACATCCTTTTACTTACCACTATGCCACAATGTTGCCCAGAGCCCATGTAAACTGTTTGCTATGCAGACAAACAGTGAACCACTGCATAGACACCACAACTAGATGTGCACTGCCTGACTGTAAACCATACTATTATGTTCAGTTTTTTTTTGCTGTGTTGATCTTGTGGCATTTGGCAACAGCAGTCAGTACAGTGACAGTAGGAGACTTGTGTGTATCACAGGTCATCACAAAGTACATTCTTGAAGCACCCCAAGTTTAGTCATGCAGGTTCCCCAGAGACAAAGTAACTTTGTTGCAGAAAAGCAAGAAACATGCAACACAATCCTTTGTTATTTGTTATAGGCGGCAGTGTAGTTGTGGTAGGGCGCAGGTCCCATAGCCAAAAGGCCCATAGCTAGTTTGATTCCCCACTCGGATACTGCTGTACCCTTGGGCAAGGTACTTAACCCAGAATTGCCTCAATAAATATCCAGCTGTATAAATGGATACCATGTAAAAACTGTAACCTATGTAAATCGCTCTGGATAAGAGCATCTGCTAAATGACAACAATGTAATGCAATTTATATTTATGTGAAAATGGATAATGTGGTTAGAACCACAACGCATTCATGGCCTTAACCACTGGCCCCAACACTAGAGCACAAAGGGAAACACATGTTCACACGCTTCAGTGAAGAAAGTGGTCGAGCTGGTCCAGTCATGGCATGGCAATGCAATGCAAACATTGTTCACAAGTGTGTGAGAAAAATGGAGCCACACCACCTGACAGTCAATAATACTTTGTTCTTGTGGTCCCTTCATGAATGAAGCTACTGATGGCCGCTGGCCTCCTGTACTGCACGTACCTGACAATCACAGCGGCAGGCTGCTAGACTACCTCTCTTTCTGCTTCAGGGCAGCCCGTGAGATGGCTGCTCACACGAGCGAAAGTTATCGCCGTATGCGTCTCCCACATGGACCCATAACAGCATCTGACCTACTGAGGTAACTGAAGCTAGACAGGAAACTCGCAAATTCGCACATTCTGCAAAGCACAGCAATGTGCTCATGCATATCTGATGTTATGTTTATCTGGAGTGCCCACGAGTGCTCACATGCTCTCCGGCATTGTTTTCCACATAGCTAACTGCGTATCCTCCGCCGCTTAAGTATATACTTTAGTCTTTGTTTTGTTAGTGTCATTATTATCAAGTGTTAGCCGCCAAGCATTTCAGCATATTCAAACCGTGACAATGAAGGATCTGTGACATTTAACTTTGTTTCAGCTTCAAGGTGGCAATTTGCTGGCAGAATAAGTGTCTTAAATCAGAGCTTATTTTTTTGCTGTGAAATTATGGCCAGCACACAAAACTATTTTTGTATTAATACAAGCTGCTGGCACTGCAAGTACTGCTTCACATTTATTTGGTTAGGGTGCTCCATCCCAGATAACAAAGGTATAAGTTTGGAGTGAGTTTGGAGCTGAGTGGCTCTGATGGTAAGTGCACTTTCCCTGAGGGCAGGCTGAGTGCTACAGCTAAAGGCATCTCATGTTTGAGTCTTTACTGTGCCATTAGCTGATGGCCAGGACTCCAGTGTCGGGAGGAAATTTTTCCCTGTTCCATCCGCATAGGACACCCTCTAGCAACTCATCAGCTGCCTGTGAGTAGCTCAGCTGGCATCAGTGAGAGGTGTGTCCTTTGTCCAACTGTCATTCACTCTCCTGTAGTGCATTGTGGGATTTGTAGTGTGAAAAATAACCACTGGCTGCCAGAAAGTTTACCAGATGCTTTGCACTCAATGGCCTTCAGCAGTTCTGCACTGGAGTCTTTGTCAAATGTTCAACAATGTTGGTTTTGCAATGCACCAAAGAAGCTTTCTGATGGTGATGAGAGAGACTGATGACCTCCAGGAAGGTTGGAGTTATTGTTTAGTGTTTTGTTGTGGTGAGCACATATTTCTCTCTCCATTTGAAGAAGTCAGTAACTGACAGGGCATGGATGCTGTGTCCACTGTGTGGACTGAGAAACCTCACTCTTCCATCACTATCTGACCCATTCTCTGTCAGATCCTACCAGATCAATTGCTTTTTTCCTTACCCCAGATCCTTTTCATTTGACAGAATGAGTTTTTACACATAGGGTAACTTGTATTAAAGTGATCCTGCCCTTTAAATAAAATTAAGATCAATAACCTTTTTGGTCTACAAGTACCTTTAGTTAAAGCGACACTGGCAGAGTGAGAACAGGGTTGAGAGATCAGATCTCCATTTTCAGCGGTGATGAGGAGAGATTAAAAGATAATTACAGTATAAGTATTTCATTGCGAGGAGACATTCTTATTACAGTCTGGGGTTCGTATTGGTCTTAGAGACGGGCCCTGTGGCACATTCTTCTCTGAAATCCAATTGTCCCTTCTTTAACAGAATGACAGCAATGGCACGCCACTCTGTAATTTTCTGAGTGCAACTGAAGGTTAAAATTTATGGTAGTAATTCTTAGCCAGCTAAATTGCTTGTCCTGCAAATTACTCTGGATGGAAGTGGTGCAAATCTTGTGAATATCCGAACATTCAGAATTCAAATGTATTCATAATTATCTGATTAATCACCCTCCCCTTCAGTGTCTGTTGTCTGATGAAAAAGGCAGTTTCCACCTGAAGGGTGATAAATAAAACATAGTACTCCATGAATCAGATCTGACAACAGGCCATTTTTCATTAACGATAAACATAAAAAGAAAACAATTCAGAAACCGATAGTCACACTTGCGCTCCAGCACAGCGATTCATTTCAAGATCCACCGAGCGCATTCATTCATGCATTTATTTATTTCTTTATTCATATTTATCTCATGAAGTGTTCAATATATGCTTTTAGCTGAGACCATATCCTTTATTTGATCTGTTTCCATAGATACCAACATTCATTTTATAGAACAATACCCAGCACAATGCTGTAATTCACTGGACTGGAACATTCAGTTCTCTCTCACTCTCTCTCCAGAGTGTTCTTCCTTTTGCTAACGGAGTTCCATCTATACATGTAATCTGTTCACATCATTCTACTGACGATGTTAAGGGGGGTAATGAATACATTACATTAAAGTCAGCATTTTTGGAAAATGATGAGAGGTGACAGATCATGGCTGTCAGAAATAATGACTGTTTTACTCTGCATCTTTGCTCAAAGTACTTGAATTAGCATTAGAGCTGCACATGTTGACCACCTTATAGGCTTTTCTGGCCAAATGACTGAAGCTCTGAATGGCTGGGATTAATTACTACATACCAGTTGGAAGATTTCAAAGGATGTCTGGCCTGCTGCTTGAAGGGGTGATGATGGCATCTAGAGTGAGTAAAGATCTCAATGGGCTTATAACCAAAAAATACAGGGCTAATACTTCCCAGTGTCTGGCATGCATCATCAAGGCAGATGCTGCATATTGGTGGTGGACAATATATGATATATGACAATAAGACAATTTCTGTCTATCAAGCTTGTTGTTAGAGATTTTGAGGTCTAAAATTGTGGTGAATTTTAAGTTTCTCGGCCTCTCAGGTGGCTCAATTGGCAAGGCACTCCTGTTGATTGCAGACTGAGCCAAATGGCCCAGGTTCTGCCAAGGATAGGGGGGTAGCTTGGCCAGGGATTCATTTTTGAACCACCTGCAGGTACCCTGCTATTCAGCAGGCACCAGCAAGCCAATGTTGCAATGTTAGTGGAGCAGCGGCTATCTTCTAAATGACACCACTTGACTATGGTGCTCTGTGGGACTTATTGTGTGAAAACACAGGCTGTTGGCAGCATACAGATGTATCAAGATTTCATTTGTCTCATGCGGTGCACTGTAGAAGTTGTTGTGGTGAAAATAGTCTAATATACAAATGGCAGTTCTAAAACACGATTGCATGAAAGGGGAAAGAAGCTTCAAAAAGTTGATTCTCACCATGTCTAATGGGTATATGTACAGTAAATCATAACAATGTATAGATAAGATGTGACCAATTAGCTGTCTATATTCAAAGCTGAATTTATTCAGGTTGAAAGATGTACTACGAAGTAAATCACTCGTTGCAGCCTGAAGAAGATTCTATGCCATCAAAGCACATTGTAGCCTATACTACACTGTATAACAAAACTGCACCCTCACCACATGAATGTGTAAATTGGCTCTGAATATAAAGGCTGCAAAACTGCTTCCAGTTTAGTTATAATATCCTACTGATTTTTGACCCATTTTAGCCTACTATGCCCTTGCATGCTGTTCCTCAAGCTTCCAAACAATTATAATGATTACTGTGCTGTGCCATTTTTTGTTGTTTTTTAACATCATGTTTGTTCATTTTAATTTTTAAATGAATTAATAATATGTCTCCCAATGACCTGTCCGATTGGAACATTCTTGAACGCACCTGTTTTTACAGTTATAGCCCAAGCCAATATGATTGCATCTTCTGACAAAACTGCTGCTTGTGATCGCTGCTTTCAGCTATTTTTTTATCATTGTTGTTGTTACATTAGAATCCATTATAGGTGTGTATTTTTGTGCATTTCCGAATATCACTAACAGATTTTAAGTTATGTGTGGTAATCTACAACTGCAGACGCTGGGTTGGAATCTCAGAACTGCATTAACAATCAAGTATTTTTATGTATCAGTCTTCTGCAAGGAAAGGAAGTTAAGGAAAAAATGTAGTTCACATTTTTAATGAATTCAAATCAAATGAATAACTGTCTGCCAATCCAGTCACCAAGTGCCAAAAAATTATGAATAATCTACCCACACCTTGGCACTAAGAGTAAATAGACATGAACTGTATCATTCTCTTTTTTTGTTTGTTTGCTTGTTTGTTTAAAATGAAATGGAGAATGCACATTTGAGGGGAAAAAGGAGACTCAAATGCATTAAGAAAGTGTGAAATTGTTACTGTGAAGAAATTTCACTTACTAAAATCTATCCTATCTGCAAGAGAGAAGTCTGGATAAGCAAACCCCAGTTCTTTCTCTATGACAGTTTCTTTACATACATTTGAGACTACTTTTTCCAAGTTTACTTTCCCTCACAGCATCCTTTGTTCAATGAGTGCTGTTTTTTTTTTTGTCCCCATTATCTAAACATTCTAACTGTCAAGAAACCCCCTGGTCTGGTTCATGTTCTGGATGCATTTGAGAATGCCAAGAAGACAACTGCTGACCACTGTGTAAACAGCACTGTTTGGATCAGTGCTGTAGGCTAGACCACCCTGTCTGAGTCAAGACCACAACTAGAACAAAGGCAAGTCTTGCGGTAAGACTATCTGTCTGCATTCTTCTAATAATATAACAGCTGAAATGATTCTTCAATGTGGGGGAAAAGTGCAAGAGACCAGGAGTGTAAAGAATGCATTATTCTCTAAATGTGTTTGTTGCAATATTCCAGTGGATTTCATCATTTTTAAGACATCTTGAGTACCCTCTACACGAGATACGAAGACCTTGAATTAAAAAAAAAAAAAAATTCTTTCATGTTTCCTTGTCCAACTTTGTTTCTGAAACGTTTTTTTCTTCATTGTCGCATTGCTGTTCCCCAACATGAAAAAAAACTTTCTATGCAGTGAGCTAATGCAGAGCAGGCTACATTTAGCAAAAACTTGCTTCAGTCACCCTTTGACAACCATACATGTGTTATTATTCTCATGGACTATGGTAGCTCAGAGCAGTGCAAACAACTCTCTTTTTGCATGCAACACGCATCGATCTGCTAGGTCCAAATTCCTCATGCAACGTGTCCATTCTGTTCGTGGGAGAGTACACCTGGAGAGAAACTTCAGCCTGCAGTTCTGCTTTTACTTTTGAAACGCCTGCGTAATTTACATTTGTGCAGTTAATGGTTTGGAAGATAAATGTCACACGCCGTGCAATACCACTGTCTGTCCCACATGGCCTTCCACACTTCCCAATGTTGACATTCAGTCCATAAACATTCAAAATGAACACCAGCACGCTAATCAGTTATTCTCCTCAGCTACTTTAAAAGTAAATAACTAGCTTGCCAGCCAAATGTAATTGGTCATTTTATGATAACGCACAGATCAATTTGTCAGAGGAATGCAGACGCAATCAGGCGAATTGACTGCAATCGTGCCTCTCCATCTCCATTATAAAGCATTACCAGGCCATTTGTATAGGTTATGTGGTGCCACCCAGGCACACATGCACGGGTTGAGGTATATCTCTGTCCGTGTCTCGGTAGCTTTGCCTCTGAGCTTTGCGAAGGGTGGAAAAGCACAGTCTCCATTGCATCATCTTTCGACTATAATTCTTCGAGCCATCACATCTCATTGACCATTTTTCATGATGGTAGTAAAGGTGTGTCACACAACTCCCTTTTTTATACTCCACAGAAAACATTTTGTCTAACTGAAGTCCCCCCAGTCTGTTCCCTCATCTATTAAACCTCCAATGAGCTCAGTTTAACAGGGAGAGAAAATTCAAAATTAACAAATAATCAGGCAGGAAGAAACAAAGATGACAAAAAAACAAAAGAAACAGAAGTCAAAACACACAGAAATGGGAAGAAAGAAAGATGAGCTGAGCAAGTTTTTTTTTAAGTTACCATGAAAATCTCAGTGTAATGGCTTTCTGAACCTTGATATGGGACTCTTTTTCCATTATAAGACTCAGAGGCAAGAGGCTGTTTGTCACGTCGGTGCTGACACTGTTTTGTGTGTGTGTGTGTCTGCGTGTGTGCTCGTGTCTGAGTATGTGTGTGCGTGCTTGTGTATGTGTGTGCTTGTGTGTGCATGTGTTTGTGTGCGTAGGCGTGCATGAGCATGTGTGTGAGCGTGTGTGTGTGTGTAAAATCTTCCAACACGTTCTTAATTATTTCAAAGTCACTGCTTCATAACACTTCATGTGTGCAAGATACAAAATTTGAATACCACACAATTATTTGCAACACTGGGAGTAGTCCCATGGACTTAAAAAAAAACAGAGGTGGGAAAATTCCCTGACGCACACTCCCCTTCATAGCCTGGCTTTAGATGTTCACATTTTGGTGCCTCTTAAGAACATTTTTCCTTCAGAAAGCCATTTTTATTGCCAGAAACAGATCATTTATCAGAGGGTTTAAGACTTTCAAAAATTACTCCCAGCTTTTGTCTTATTACTTCTAAGTTATGAATGTGACATCCATGCATCGTAGGTTTTAATAATCAATGTCCTGACTTAATTTAAACGCCAGGCTGCCTTGTTAGAAGCAATGAACGTGTCAAAAGAGTGTTTATTCCCAGCTCGTCTTCCAAGGAGACGCAATCTGCTTTGATGACTGCTTGTGACATCTTGGATCCACACAGTCTCTTTGTTACCATAGATGCCTTCAGAGAGTGAGAGACAGATGGGAGTGGGCTGGAAACTTATTTTTTTCACTGCACAAATCTAGACAAAAAGATGAGACGAGTCAGATGTGAAGTAAAGTTAGAGAAAATGAAGGTCGTAGATCAAACACATATGAGTTTAGACTTTTTTATTATTGATACGTTGTAATGTATAGCAGTACAGTGTGAGGCATTTTTAATAGCATAACGCATGCATTAAACATGGGTGCCGCGTGGCACAGGACCGCAGTCAAGCAGTGACGTGCACCGAAGACAAGTCTTGGACAAAGGTAACACGCAGATGGCACACAAACAGATTGCACTCACAGACTTCAGAGGGAGAGAGAGAAAGAGAGAGACAGACAGACAGACAGAAAGAGAGACAGAGAGAGAGAGAGAGTGTGTGTGTGTGTGTGTGTGTGTGTGTGTGTGTGTGTGCAGCTAGTCCCCTCAGAGTGAGATATCTTTTGTACTGGCCACTCCTGCTTGTGTTTTTAGAACCACATGACAGGAAGTTCCCGCCTCCGGGTATCAGCACTTGTTTCCGAGGATCTGATGTACACTGTGGATGTCACAAGCTATGGCCACCAGCGCATGTAGAATGCACACTCTCCTGGGGGGGGGGGGGGGGGGGGGGGGGTTGGGGGATTTTGCAAAGGAACGAGGGAGGGGAAGGGCAGTGGACATACACTCACGAATCCCCAGAAAACCACTGGGGGCACTGCTGAGGACAGAGAGACACACACAGAGAGAGAGAGAGAGAGAGAGAGAGAGAGAGAGAGTGAGAGAGAGAGGGGTGAACGACAGTGGAGACGCATTCATGCATCCCCGGCAAACTTTCTGCCACTCGCCCTCTCCTCTGCAGATGTTTGGATTAGAACTGATTAAGATGGCAATAATCCAATTATCTAATGAGCACAGCCTTGAGGAAAGAGTATGGGGAAGGACTTCCCCCGCTGGTGTAGTGCATGGTCTTACAGTGAGTGCACAGGGGAATGGCGTCTTTTCCAGACATGACACCATCAAATTATGCAAGACTGTTAACCTGCAGTCAGGCTTTAAACTGCTGTCCATGAGTTACGGCAGCAGGAGAATAAGATCAAGGACATGAATTCCAAGTAATTAAAGTCACAGGGTGTCTTGTACAATTGCTATAGAAACCGATGAGGTAATGATCCCTATACCGCTAATGACATTTCTCCAGCTATGATCATATTTGACACAAAATATAATATACTGTGGCACCCTAGTGCTGTCTCCCTTTATAAGTTATCATTTGAAAAAAAAATTGCCTCTGTTAAAGGGGTAAAAATTCATTCTAAATTCAAGTGTGCTGACAATATTAATAGTGTCATTAGAAATATATCTTTGCAAATAAATACTTTCTTCTACAATAATAGAGTATGCTTAACTGAAACATAAACCCAATAAGATATCTCTCTCACACAGTGATGTAATGTATTTTTGCAAAGAAAGTATGCCAGGCTTGTTAGTTAGAAAACGTGGGATATCACGAAGGCCCACTAACCTCCCAACACCCTGCCCCCAAACCCCTCCCCCAAACTCCTAAAACCCCCCAAACCCCTCTACATGTTTTTCCATGCTGCTCTCTAGGGATCCTGAAGGAATGCAGATGAGGAACAGATGAAGCCAGAGAAGGAACTTCTGAAGTGAGGGGTGAATGTTCTGCCTGTACTAGCTGTTACAATCAATAGGGTATCCTCCAACAGCTCCACAATTATTTCTCTCTTTTATGTCAAAAAACACCTCATTCTGCCTATCCCTATGCTTCTATGGTACCAACATTTGCGTTAAGCCTCTGTTATCTATCCATTACTTATTTATCAGTAGCTTTGTGTAGCAGAACGTTCAATGTAAAGAGCATATCAGTAAATGTTTGGGGAAATATTAGCAAAGTTCACCTGAAAAGGCACCAAGGGTGGGTCTGTTAGAAAATAAGACTCAAAGGTTTTGCTTGGTTTGCTGTGCAAAGCATGTAGAATAAAAATGCTCTCAGTGTACACACATGGCACAGTACAAATGATGTATTCAACATATGTCCATTCACGTGCATTTGCAAACATAGCTGCACCAGACATGTATTGATGGTAATATGTCACCCACTTGCCGCTAACAAATTTTGCCCACATCACCTTATCCTGTCTTTCAAGTAACGTTGCAAATTGTGGTAGTGTCACCTTGGTATTTCAAATTAACTTAATTCTCTGGGAATTATTTTGAGATACGGTATATAATATCCATTTCAAGTTCCAGTTAGACAGACATGTCAATGCTAATCTATCAGAGATAAGGCCCAGAGTCTGTTTAAGTACCAGTTGGAATTCCTGGTTGAATGAGTGAATAAATTTTTAATTTGGATGAGTTTTAACTTAGTTCAAAATTCTGACTATACACAGTATTCTTCTGTATTAACCAACATTGCATTTACATTCATCCATTTGGCAGATGCTTTTATCCAAAATGACTTACAAGTGAATAGATTCAAAGAATGGGATGACAGAGCTGTATTTGGGACATTACCTGGGACATTACCTGCACTCCGGAGGTCCACCAACTCTTCCATGGTCCACCCACGCTTCGAGTGCCTGTTGGGACAGCTCATATATCTTTCCACCACATGCTGCTCAGAACAATTACAGTCCTGATCCTTAACCGCTATGCTACACTGCCGCCCAAGTGCCACATTACGTAGCTGCTAGAATTCATATTGGATTCTGGTTGGCTCAGCTGCTGTGGGTGTGGTTGTCTTGTACATGGTTGGAAGAGTGGTCCTCAAAATCAGCTACATTTCAAAACATTCAAAATAGTCTTTGATTCTATTGGCAGTTAGGATTGTATTTAACCTTTTAGACATGGCTGGTTGTGCCTTTTATTAATTACTGAATATCATAAAATCATCTATAGTACACAGGCAAAAAAACATACAAACACAAATGTGTCAAGGGCAGGTTTGGCTTATGAGATTATGTTGATGATTTAAAAAAAAATGTTTTTCAGTTAATTTCAGTTAAGTTAACACTTTGCTTTGAGAATAAGCATATAATATTGTCTTGTAACTTGTATCCAGAAGAGCTCTGGGTAAACTGTAGGTCACTGCCCCTCATCCTCCCAGATGTTAATATTTTTACGAAGCAAAAAACCTAATATCAAGAATGTTGGGTTTTGTTGGTTTTTTTTTTCCCTTTTTTCTTCTTTTTTTCAGAAAGAGGGAAGTTTTGACAAACTATATTGTGCCTTTGAAGTAAATAATAAAAATCCCTGACAAAGCACTATACGTACTGGTGCTTGAAATCCATCAACACCAGGGAATTCGTAAATCTTTAAAATCCTGCTCACAGTAGTATTCTAGTACTATTCTATTCCACAGTATATGAAAGCCAAAGTATTTTAATTGATGCCAGAGTCTACATGTAGGTCAGCCCTGAATTAAAATGATCTCTCCGAATATCCAAGGTTCCTGATAATTACTTGGAGAGAGCTAACCATTAAATAGTATCTTAGAAAAAAGTTGATCAATTATATTAATTCAGGCATGAGCAGATTAATGGACGATTAAAGGTATTTTATCACATGGTGTGCATTGATGACTTGCATTGGTGAAGTAGAATTATAAAGTGATGATAAAGATAAAATTGATTGTAAAATGGCAATACATTTTTAAAAATCAGGCGTAACTGCATGAATCGATGTAATCGGGGTCTGCTGAGCACAATTTAATAGAGGCTTCATCGAGAATGGCAAAAAAAAAACATGGATGATCCATTTGGACTAAGCACAGCAAAACTGTGTACTGGTCTCACCTTCCTCACCCAGCCCCCCACCCCAGAAACATCCTGGTTGAATTTGAGATCTAATAAAGACAAAAGATCAGGCCTTTGACTGGATCAACAGTCACATGCTGTCAAAACATATTACAAACAATAGCCTTCAACTGACACAATCCCCTGTAATCCCATTAACAGGACTTTAGACACCGGTGGCACTCGAGACCATAGGTGTCGACTTAAATCCTGCCTCAGAGGACATCTAAAGTAAGGATGCAGAAACGTGATCTGCTCAGTCTCAAAAATACCATGGGATGCCATTAGGACGGCCGCGGTCTTCATGTATGTCTTGTGTTGGCTCTCAGAATACCGAAGCACAATAAGACCGGGCAAACCACACAGTTTAATCATGGATTAATGAACGATACCAGTAACATGTCAGGCCTTACATTTTTTGGCCATCGAGATGTACTTCAATTTCACATGCCTTGCACAAAATTTGTTCCTCATCAACTTGCGTTAGGGGTCAGTGATTGTTCTATGGGTTCAAGGTAAAATGCCACAGTGCTATCTTCTGATTTTCATTATTGATGTCAGCTTTGCAGATCCATGATTTCTGGTGGTAAATTTAGCTTGGTTTCCAGACTCTAATAATATCCCAAAGCTTATGTTGGAGAAAAAGATTGACCTGGCTGAATTAACAGCTTATGTAATATGCCCTGAAAAAAAAAAACAGAATTAGAAAGGTGTTTCTAAATATGAGATTGCATAATCATAACTCAAATATGTGTTTAATAATGAACAAAGATTAAAATATTGAAGCAATTCCAACTCAAGTGTATCGGTCACAGTAATATCAAAGAAAATCATTTAAAATGCCAAAATGCAAAGATGTAAACAGCAGCAGAGTTACTGTGCAGAATTATCTCTGTGCCTTTAATACACAACTAAAGTGAATAACAGCAATAAATAAAAATACATATCATCTTCCACTGTCAACCTAATTATAGCTTTTGTGAGCCTCCCCCAAGCAGTCATTGATATGATATTTGACAGCTTTTTGCAGACGATACAACTGTGATTGTTTAAATGACAGTAATATGTCAAAATCAGGTAGTACAATTGCAAGATAATGCTGTTCCAACACTGCTGTTGTTTTTGGACTAAGATTATTAATTTCATGTTGACAGTGGCCCATTGAAGATTTTCAATGTTCATTTAGCATTAAGTTCATCCAGTCAAACATTTATTGAAGTTCCAGACAAAGATGTGGGAGGAGAATTTACAGACAACTCCTGCACTATTAGCCAAACCTAGAAAAGTGGGTCCCCTCCATGACTATAAAAATTGCATTTACCACCTCCTTTTTCTGTCAGCTGTTCATGGCACCCCATCGGGAAATGGCAGCCTCAGCCCACGGCCAGGTACAATCCCTTCAGCTAATTCCAACCCAAATAAAGTGCTGATATAATGAAATCAAATGCAACCTTTGTGCTTTAATTATTTAAAAATTCATATCTACTGAGTATATACACAGTTAAATACATACTTTTTAAATGTTTTTAGCACATGTAATTTTTCATTCTGTTGAATGTCTTTCAGGTAATCATGAATGCTGTTTATTTTAATTGTATGTTTACCTGGATGTATTATCTATTCAGCAAAGCACTCCTCATCATGGCTCTGCAGTAGTCACCTGCCAAACGAGACATACTGTATATCACAACTTTGCTGCCAGATATTAATCCACACAACAAAAAGTGGGCTACCAGGCCCCGATTTTACAGCACAATTGTGTTAATAACGGTCAGTTAGTAATGGTTAACAAACATAAACATTTCCTTCATATATGTCCACTTGAACACGACAGACAGCGCTGACACATTGTCTACAAAGCACAAAGTTAGCTGTGTGCCATGCACAAGGCTTGCGTGACACTTTTCTGTTGCATCAGTTTGATCAGCTAGGCCGAATCACGGGAAAAAATGAAAGAAAAAATGTCAACAAAGCACTGGGGGACCCCTAATACAGAGGCTTTCCATGTTTTTCTGATTGTCCTCCCTACCCCTGCGGTAACGAGAAACATCCCCCTCACAAAGGGTGATCTGAGAACGGGGTGTCTCATTATAGCATTGTAGCAGCGGCAGCTTCACAAAGCACCCAGTAAACCAACTAGCTAGCCAGTGTTGTCAAAAGGAAACGACCACAGTATCAGTTTATAAGACTCCCACAGCCAAACAAGGGAGAAACAGTGGACGTGCGAGGCTGGAAAATGATCTCTCTTTTTTTTATTTTTTACTTCACAAAGCTTACATGGATCGAGATATCTAGCTTGGGGAGATCTGACGCTTGATACACAGCATCAGAGATTACTGTGGCCTGTCAGGTAAGTCATGTGTGTGTAGAACGCCCCTGTGTTCAGATGATCCTGAGCTGATCCTGGAAGCTAATTTGTGTTTGCTCCCCCTACTTGTGTTCTGGCCCTGGATCAATCGGGTTCAGAAGGACATGATCAGAGAGCACAGGCATCTGCCTGGAACGATGAAACTCAACAACGGGTCCATAAATAGTCACAAAAGGGTTACAGCAGTCAATACAGTCACATACACAGAAACATAGGGAATGGGATCCATCTGAAACATGAGCAAAGCAAGCGTTACAAAAACACCAAGGTTACTACTGGATATTTTCACAGGTCCTCAAAACAGCAGTGATTTCTTTCATATAACGCTCATGTAAGTGTTACTTCTTGTAAGGTTAAATGACCAATATATTTTTCAGGTTTGTCACATGTTTTGTTTGCAGTATCACAAAATACTGTGCATTAATCATTTTTGTGGCGATTACACTTGATTGCTTCTTGCAAGGGCATATTCTCAAGCGCGGTGCTGCATGACAGATTAACCTTCCACTACAGCAAAATGAATTTCCTGTCCACAAGTTAAGATTTACACGACTGCCAATTAATGGAATTAACTGTGGTTATGCTGAAGGTCATCCTGGCTATTCCTTGGTGAAAATACATTGCATGTAATTTCCTGTTTTTATTTATTTTGTGTTCTTTTATGTAAAACACCTTGTACTAAATGTAAACATGCCGTTATTATTATCATTATTATTATTATTATTATTATTATTATTATGTCCCTTGTTCATTCCCAAAACCCTTGTACTGTGTTCATATGATACAGGTATGTGTGTGTACATATAGGTTCATGTGATGTAGGTATGTGTTGGGCCATACAGAAATACACATACAGAGCAATAACAATCATTCAGTCAGGTAAGTATACCGAAGAATGTAAATGAAATTTGAAAAGTCATATTGTGCTTAAGATGAAACTTCAAATTCAGTTAGAATTCAAAAAGATTTTCCAGTTATTTGCCTCTCTTACATCTGTATTTAATATTATGGTGGCCTTTCTTAATAACTGACAATATGGTGAATGGTGGTGGTGGTGTGTGTGTGTGTGTGTGTGTGTCACTGTCAGCTCTGGGACACATCTGTAGCAGCATTGTTTGGTGTCCTCAAAATGTTAACAGAACATCCACGGATGAAAGCAGGTCACAGTTCAGTTGCCTGGGTTACTCATTTCGTCTGTGTGCATTCTGGTCACAGAGATTTGTCTGCAAATGAATCAAATTGTAAAATATCATGGCCTAAAATGGCAATGGAACCTGTAATCCTGGGAATTTGAGAAGTATTTGTGTCATGTTCAGATTAGTCAATAATATTCCAATATTTTATAGCTAAGCCTAAATCAGAGGATAATACACACACACGCACACACTCACAGACAAACAGACCGTGCACATCAAGCCTGACGATTTCACATTCAGGTGACCAGACTATGGGGAAAAAAAAACACTTAAAGAGGTGGTAGGTATCAAAGCTGACAGATGTTCAAATGAACAAATCAAACCCTTTTGTCTAATCCAGGACTGATACAATGAGTAATCTAAACCTGTGAGACTGGATAATTAGCAGTCTGCTCGGAGAGATCAATTCCTCATCGATCACGCCCAGAGTGCCTGGCTTTGTTTACAAAACATTCTTTGCTCCGTTCTCAATGTGGTCAGGGTGGTTTTAGAGGGTTTCATTTTGCCAATAGAAAGCAAACCTCTCCACTGTTTTTCAGGAGTTTGTAATATGCAATGTATTTTGATGAATTCTTTTAAGGCCTATAAAATGTCTGTCGAGGGTATATTACAAGGCAACTCAAGAGTGCATGAGTGTTTGTCTCTTTTTATTTGTGCCTTTTCATTGTACTGCTTCTTGCATGGCCTGACAGTCTGCTTTCTTTACTCATTGGTTGTCTGATTTTTCTATAAACTTCCAGACCATAAGGAATGGAGCCACTGACCTACCACAGTGGCCATCTTGCACCAGTCGAACAGTGAAACATTTGACAGGAAACCTTTGTGAAAAGGAGAAGGGGGTAGAAGCAGCTTTCTGACTTAAAGAGGAAGCCAAAGGCCCAACAGGATGCTGCCATTCGAGAGCAGGAAGCTGGGCTTGCCCCAGGTCACGCACTGTCAGCAGCTAGAACATAAGTTCATTTACAAAAGGAGGACTGTCAACAAATGGCCACGTAACCTTGAAGCTATATACCATTTTAAATTGTGGCTACAAGGATTTTATTGCATCTTTACTAGTTCTGTTACAGAAAAATGTGATGCACATGCTCAAAATACCATCTGAAGATTGCAATTCAATATTCAATAACAATGGCAAACAAATTATGCTGTGATAGAACCCAATAAAAAGAAATGAGAGACTTACAATTTCAACTGTTGAAATATTTCTCTAGGAATTCTTTCTTAAATTGAATGTAATCGTCACTTTACTTTCACCCCTGACCATTCAAATACCAACTTTCTCCCCATAGAGAGAAATTTCAAGCTGCAATTTACAATGGACAATAAGAGGTAATAAAATGGTAACGTGCAAGTGGTTTTTAGAGAAACAGTCCAAAGTGAGATCCCCTTTGAACTTTCTACTACACATACATTCTCACATTTGTTATTTGTTTTTTCATTGAAACTGAAATTTAAATGACAGTGGCAGCCGAATGTAAATTACTTGGTTATGCTAGAGTGGTAGACTCCTTGATCATTCATCTTTTTATCGTAGTGGATTTCTTTAAACACACAAGAAGTAAATCTTCAGTTGGTTTAAAAATGCAGTTTCACTGTTCTTACTATGATTCCATAAAAGAAAACAAATGAGAGCATTTTCATGTTGAATGACCTACATTAGCAGTAGTTCCAGCACATAAATCCAAATTCTATTGTGCTGTCCTTTAAGAATATTTATACCACCAGCGTTGTCAGTCATGTGCACACACGAGTTCATTGACATTGCTTGTGCATATTTACACAGCAGTGACCGAGCAGTCATGCCATCAGTCCTCTATGAACTTTTGTGCCGGGTCCAGAGAGCGACTGGAGCTTCACAGACACTGGTACCTCTCCTGGTTTACTGGCAGTGTTTTTCATCAAGCCGCACAGCAAGCAGAGGCTGCGGTGTCTGCCCTCAGCAGGGGGGGCAGGGGGGGGGGGGGGGGGGGGGGAATAAGGGCACTCTTGTTACTCGTAATGAGAAAACGCAATTACCCACATTCTGCTTTTCCCCAGCCATGGTTCTCGCAGAGGATCCAAGCCCCCTGCCGTCAGCACTCCGCTCCCTCCCAGAAAATATATGTTCAACCCACTGAGCACAAGAATCCACGTCCTCCTCCAAGTCACCCGGTGTGACCCGACCCCGAATTAACAAGCGTGAACGCCCCGCCCCCACCACCGCTTCTCACAGTGGGAATGGTACCTGCCAGTAAAACCCTAGCTCGTTGCTTCTTGCTCTTTGCCTCTTGGCCACAGAATTACCCGCATCCGTCTTCCACACATCTTGATCTGCTTTGCTTGGTGGGCCTCTCGGCAGGAGGCTGCGCTCGGCTGCCTCAATGAGAGAGCGGAGAGGAGCTCTCCACTCCTCCATGACAAGCCCCGGCGGATTTGAAAACCGACCTCCCCGACTCTCATTATTCAGAGCAGCTCTTAACAGCCTCCTACAGGGGCACATGGTCTTTCCCCCGCCCGTTCAAGAGTGCTTCACGACCGGCGCAGGGCAGCGGGACCTAGCGTTCTGTCACCCCTGCACTGTTTGCCTCACACCAAATAATAAACCCCTCTGGCTTTCTGAGGAGACGTGCGGTGGGTGCGCTTGGAAGAGGAGCTGTCAGGTTCAGTCAATCAATGACATCCCTCCATTATCAGGTGAGAACACCATGGTAACACCACTGTAATTTTGTCTAACAAGGCAGCTACTATTTATAGTTAATCAAAAACTTAAACCCCCTGTTACAAGAGCTACGGGCATAGCTGTTAAGATGGCGAGGATGGGGGGCTGCTGTCATATCCTTGAGCAGGATTGTCGTACCTTTGTCTAGGATTGCTTTAGTAAATATCAAGGTGTGTTAACAGTCGAATCTAAAAAGTATAAGCTACACTGATCTCCTTGAACAAGGGCAGCTAAGCAAATAATGTAGATATAAATAACAAGGCACCTGAATGTAGAGAAAAATGAATGTAGCTGGGAGACAATAAAATGAAGGAAACGACGCGCAAGGAAGGGTCTGTGACGAGGCAGTACAAGGCCGTCTTCTTCCCTAGAACCTCCGAAATCCATTACGTGCGAGAGGCCTTATAATCGGCAACAGTGGGATGAGCGCAAAAGGTGTGGAGAGCACCCGCAGCGAAAGATGCCCCGTTGATTGGGTCTTTTTCTCCTGTCTGCCTCTAAGCAGGACATCATTCGCCAGCACTGATGACAATGGGAGGGAAGAGCCCCGATTTATCCTCCCCTCGTCTCTCTCTCTCTCTTTCTCTCTCTCTCTCTCTCTCTCCCTCTGTGATCCTGTCACTGTCCCTCGGTCACCTCCCTTGTGTGTGAATTGATCTCTGCTCGTGTTTGCCATTTATTTATTCATTGCTAATTTAGAATGGAGTTCCCCACGGGATCGTTCTTTGCCATTGGTAAAACCGTCCACCCACATCTCCCGCCCTCGCAATGTGTACGCCTAAGGTGACAGGAGTACATATGATGCGTCTAAGTACGACGCAGGCCTGCCTTTAGACTGACAGAGAGAATGGATCCTCTTTCACACTGAAGGATTTATGTCCAAATGTGAATCACTGAGTCCATGGCAAAAGAGGTACTACACAAACATATCTTTTAAGCACTATCAGACAATGCACGCCTTGGCTAAGATGTACGCTGTCATTTTCTTGGTGTTCCTCAGGAGCAACATTATTATCTGTAAAAATGCAGGCGAGTTATTATCTCATGTTACGTTACACACACACACACACACACACACACACACACAACAAACACAACTAAATTGACAATACAGTATTCTGTACACTCCAACTCAAGGCAATAAACACAATCTCAACAGATATATTTTCTATCTCATTCATTTAAAAAAAAATGTGACTTGAAGTATGTCTATTTTCAGGGTGAGAGGCGAGTCACACTCAGCCTTGACAAACATGTGCTGTGACGTGGTTGCGTGTAAGCTTGCGTAGGCCCTGTCTCAGGGCTTACCCCCGCTTGGCACATCACTCGACTGACATCTGTTGCAACGAAGATGGGAGCAAACGGTGATGCAAATGAGGTTTTGCCTCATCACTGCAGAGGGCTCCTGATTTTCATTCTGCTCCTGATTACGTGACTCCCAGCTGCGATGGGAAGAAAACACACAAACAGCACAGTTACGGCTGACCATTGTCACCATCGTTACATCGTTGTGTCCATTGGCCGAGAGGGCTCCCTGGGCTGGTCCCTGAAACATTATCAGTGGGGTTTACCTTTAAAAATAAAATCTGAACTGAAATGAATTCCATGTTCTATATTTGACAACGCACCCCAGGGGAAAGAGTTCAGTTTGACGTACACAACGAGTCAGTTTCCCTTAGAGGGCAGGTAATTAAATGCTGTCCAACCGATCACATTCCCTGGGTTATTTTTTTTTATACAGAGCAACTGTCTGCTTTATGTCAGTTTTCAACATCTAAAAAAAATGTTCCCTACTTTGATATCGAAATAGATGCTGTGACACATAAAGCAAGTGTATAACAGTAATGAACTTGCATACACAGAGGCAGGCACGCAGATGCTGGGAGGGATATGGAATCAGCCCAGAGGGACGTTACATGTCTTTTTTTAAAAAAGGTGTTTCATTACAGCCTGTTTGTTGCTTTGCCATTTTTATGTATTTCATCAGTTATTGTTGCCAGTTCCACCTACCTGTGCTCATGTTCTTCTCACTGTCAACCTCAGGGATGGCCAGTTCGCTCAGCCACCAGTTCAATTTGTATAGGAGTCTCCATTACCAAGGCTAGCACACGTATTATGATTTTAGCTCCAGTTTAGCATGTTTAACAACGAATTTTGCAATGATTGCAGCAGTGTGGCATAGTGGTAAGGAGCAGGACTTGTGCCTGAAAGGTTGCAGGTGCAATTCCCTGCCATAGCATCATGATTGTACCCCTGGGAAAGGTAGTTAGCCAAGAATTGTCTCAGTAAATATCCAGCTGTATCAATGGATAAAATATTAAAAGGAGCCATTGTAAGTCATTTTGCAAGTGACAGCGTCTGCTAAATGTCAGCAATGTAACAGAATGATTATTAGCAATATTCATTGCTTGCACTCTCAGATCGTGCATTAGCTTCATACCTCAGCTTGTGTGGTTTGTACAAGAGATGATGATGACCTACAAACTGCGAGTTATTCCTAAAAGTGCGGAAGTGCTGAAGAAATCAAGCCCAGCGTTGGGTTTCATAGGTTATTAGGGACTGCCAGCAACTAATGAAAAAATGATTAATTCAGTAACATAATGTGTCAGTAGGAAGCAGCTGTTTTTGTAAGATTGGTTCCACCAAGCAAATGGAAAGTACTAAGGATATTCCTGTAAGAAGACATACCAAACACACGAGTGGAAAATGCACTGGACTAAAGTGGAAGATGAGCAATGTAGTGAGCTGTGGTGAGATCACTGGGGTCTATTCCATCCTTTGACAGAAACCTTCCGTACCACCAAAAATGACAGGAAAAGCACAGAGAACGAGCCGCGTAGCTTGATAGATATGCACAGCGACGTGACTCCTGGGGCCATGCTCAGTGCTTTATAACCTTACAGGGCAGCATCAGTGACCAGTGGACAGGGCCATATAACCCGTGGCAGAGTGCCAAAGCAGTGACAGATACAATAGATTCCAAACCTGTGTTGTCCTCAATTCGATTCCCCCCAACCTGTAGTAATCATACAGTCGTATACAGTTGTACAGTGTATCAGGTTCACCTGCCGTACACTTGTTGGCAATTTTGAAAATTTATAATGTATATTATGCTAGGCTTTTGATTGTCAACCATTGAAATATTAACAGAGCAAATGAGGGGGATGATGATTCAATGTAAATGTAATATACAAAATAAAGGAATCATTTCACACTTGGATGCACCTTTTACTACATACATTTTACTACCTTTTACTACTACATAGCACCAACTCAGGAAGCTGTGTCATTCCAGACATGCACAAGTTTACTCCTTTGTAAGGAATACTTCACATTTACAGATTAATATGTTATACTAAGAATACAATAGTGCTGTCTTAAGAATCTCAACCATCCAAAATGACTTGGTACTTAAAGGCGGTCGATTCTCAAAAGTGGAGCTCCAAATGAAGGATTCAAGTGACTTTGCTTTTAGACATCACCTTTACTAAAGAGAGAAATGTCGAAGCAAAGTTACAATAACATGGAGCAAGATGTATTTTAAGCGTTCAGATACAATCCTGTAAAAATAACACGACTCCCATTAATTATTTCTGGTGTCACCTGTCAAATATCAGGTGCTGTTCAACATCCTTAGCTAAATTAAGACATAAACTCACAGGTTGACTACGTTAATTATTTTTCAGTGTCTTCATGATAATTAGTGCTGTTGTGCATTGCCTTTTGCATTCGTTGCCATGATGTGACACTTCTGTATTTCCTCATACAGTCTTACAATGTAAGCTGTAGAATGCCCTTTTTCTCAGTTGAATTTCTTTCATCATTTATAAGAGCATTGTAAGCCTGAAGAAGACAGCATTTTCATCTGTAGAATGTGCATTTCCTATTTATTTCATGTCGACCGGCATACAGGCACTTACTTGTAGCTAAACTTAGACTCTGTATTCAAATTCTAACAGCTTTTCTCTTGTCATGCACCATTGTACTGCATGTAGTGTATGATGTAAACTGAGCCCAAATTGATTCTTATACAGGGATTCTTATATCTTATAAACTGATTTCCTATGATGGGATCCTTACATTGCTTGATTTTCAAGCCGTTTTTTTAACAGCAATTAGAACAAGAAGGATTCCATCCCAGTGTTTTGATCACTATATGAGCTTGATTGTTATGTCAGTATTTCAGAGGGGTGCACCATATATCAGTACTTACAAGGCTTATCTTCACCTGGAATTTTCAGGTATCCTTGCTGATGCCATGTCTTTTCAAAAACATATGTGTCCTAATTCAGGAAAGTCAAATTGCGGCTGCAACCAGCATATTTTGAAATACTCATTTCTCATTAAATCTACCCTCAAGAAATGAAAACCTCAAGCAAAGTGGATAGTAGTTCGAGTGGCAGAAACTGGACTTGATGGTTGCCCATTTGAATCCCTGTTGCGTGTCTTTAGCCCGGTCTCTCCAGCGCTTTCAGGGTAGTGATGTCAGGGGAGTAAATACTAATGGGAAAGGTTGGAACACGTCTCCTACATGGATAATTCATTTCCTCTGCTGCCCGTACCCTATATAAAGGGGTACATTGAAACACAATTAACATGCAATGGGGCCTTGTTACGCTGAATTAAAACTTAACTACTTTGAATCTTTCTCATGTGAATACCCTCTGCACTTGCGATTCAACTTGGTAGTCTCGGCATGAGTTTTACTCACTCATGATAAAAGGATCCCATGTGTAAATGTCTAATGCACTTTGAAGTTCATACCAGTCTAGTAAAACTGTTTCAGGCAGTTCTGTAGCACTTGGAATGACTGTTAAAAAAGACAGAATCAACAAAGGCAGTTAGTCTAAAAAGAAACTGAAGGCCTTTTTGAATGCACCACTCCCCACCACACCACCCCACCCCCAAGTGATAGTGCTTGAAAGCTTTATACAATATTTCTTTATGTGAGAATAGAATGCAATTCTTCAGAGAAAGAGATGGTTATCCTGCCCATTCTTCCATTTTCTGACTGCAAATTGAAACATCTATGTGGAATCATCTTGTGAATACCTCACTGAATAATTTGGCGCTCCCTTGATCTTTGAACAGGTCTCCAGGACCCAAGATGGAAGCATTTCTGTACTGGTACACAAGCAACAAAGCCCTTATTTGATGAAATTAAATGAGTCTTCTTTTCCCAGCATCCTCTCATGACAACACTGCTGAAGTAAAGAACAGTGGCAGCTAGGTCTGTTGTGTCACTGGAGAACCTCAGTCCCTCATGTGGGGAGGCTCTGGTGCAAGGAGAACATTGTATTGTTTTTGTGAAGGCATGTCAATCAAGGCAACATGTAACACAGTAATATGTCCACGTCAGGTTCGCTGGTTAAAGAGGAAGGCAGCTGGCCAGTATGAGAAAAGACCTTTCCTTCCATTTCATGCTTGAGCTCAACCTTGTGTTCCAAGTGGCTCAGTCAGCTAAGGAGTAGCCTATATTCTGAGTGCAAGCTGAGCCCTAATGCCCAGGTTCGATCTCAGCCTTGTCATCCACCAGCAACAACAGCCTACAGAGCTTAGAGAGGTGGAAACTTGCTTCATTCCATAAGGTTAGGGGTGAGTTTGTCAGCAGGTGAGTTTCCTCATTTCACCACCATCAGGTACCCTGTGACTCACCAGGATCATATGAGCCATTCAGATGATGGGCCTATCCTCTAAAAGGTGTTCGCTTCCATGTGGTGCATTGTGGGACTCACAGGGTGAAAAATAGTCACTACAGGCATGCAAGTGTATCGGGGGATTGCATTCACTGTCTCCAGTGAGACGAGCCTAATGTACAAAAGTTGTGCAGAAAAAATGGGAAGATGCAAACAAAAAACATGGGCATAAGCTCCTTGGCAAGACTTGTCAGAACCTTGTGCATCTTATAGAGAAATGCAATTACCTCTTTTATTCACTTGCTGACTCTTTGAAAACTGTTATTTTGTTTTTGTATTATTAATGTTCCGAGTGAGCCTAAATGAATTAGTAACGATTACAGTCAGAAGTGATATATGGCCACACGGCCCTGCCACTGATAACAACGTGGTGTGCAGTTCTGAAGAAGATTGGGTGCACATCACATAGCATGCTGATGATAAGGCAGTGAGCTGTGGAAATTCTTCAGTAACTGGCTCTTTGTGCATTCTCCCATGGTGCTTTGCAACACAGAATGCATATACAATAAGTGTGCCCTACTGTTGTGACTAGCCCCAAGATCGACCATTTTAAACACATGTGCACTCCAGCAGTCCTAGGCAGAAGTTATATAGTCTACCAGGGCAGCTGACTCCTCTCACCCAATCAGGACTGCAACCAATGTCTGAAAGCAAGATTATGAAACGGTGTAGCAGAGGTAAATGAAAACTGTAATCAGATGCTGTTTCATAGGGATACCAGTGGCCCACCTGAGACTACATCTGTGAGCCCCTTTATATTTTCCCTGCAAAGATTGTTGCTAACAGAGCAAACTTAACTAAATGAAATTCCAAAACAAAGCTATGTAGTTCACCAAACCAAGACAAACTAGTTGTGTCCATGACTATAAAAACTTAAACATGTACCACTTTCACCACCAGCTGTTCTCAGCTCCCCACTTTCTTTTCCCTATTTATGAAGTCCACATGCTGGGGGGGTTAGGGGAGGGGGTGTGGTCATCAACCTCAGCCTAGGGGCAGGTGCAGTCCCTTCAGACTTCAAGACAAATATATACCATTATAACCATTATATATTATAACCATACCAAACGCCACCTTTGTGCTTTGAAAAGTGATAAGCCAAAACAGACTCACCACACCCACGGTACCAGCCATGTTATTTCAGTTATCAGCATTAATAATCACAATCAGGCCACCATGCATTCCAGAAGTGTAGCTTCTGTGTGCTTCTCCTCACACAATTTGCTTACACAATGGGACCTTTGATGAAAATTATTATTTTTGTCATGAGAGGGTATTGTTCTGTTTAAAATGCAAACATTAGCATCTTTTGATGTTTCAAGTGAGGGCACTTTGACCAAATATATCATCAGGTATGTAAATATGCAGCAGGAGATATCCCAGCGTTTCCTCATGAACACCTTATAAATGTTCCTTTGGTGCTTGTTGGGATTAATACAATCACATTGGGAAAAAAATTGAATAATTATTTTACCACATTTTCTCATTGATATTCTTTCTAAAATGTACACTCTTGTAAACTGAAAGTATCTGTCTGCTGAGCTCAAAGAAGCAGTGGTGTTATCTATCACAACATTTAAAAAGAAGAAAGTGCTAATTAAGATGACAGACTTTAAGATGACTTTAAGCTGAGAAGAAAGACTTTAAGTCATTGCCTGACTCAACTTCTGTGATTAAAGTACAATTTATGATCAATTGTACATCTTAACAATGGTTGTTATTATTTATGATTGTTGATTCATTTCATCATTTCTCACCGGTTATTCTACCAAATTTAAATACAATGAGACAGCATGGTGGCAATGTAGTGGCAGAGCTCAATATTTATCTTGGCTGTAACATCTTGTGCCCGAGCAATGCCAATGTGTTTGGCTTCAGCATCAAAGGTAGCGAAGAGGCAAGGGATTTACGGCCATGTTGAGTGTCCCAGTGTCCCGCTCTGCTGTCTCCGTCCTCCGGGGGAAGATTCCTCCGTTGCGTGTCCCAGCTGCCGATTCCCTGCACACCCCGCCGCACTCTCGCTGTGAAACGCGCTTGCGTACCAAGAGGTCACCCTCTGTTTACCTTACCCACAGTCGAAGGAGGATCCTGCTTTTTCTCAGATGATACAGGATGGGGCTGGTATATCCAGAGGGTATCAGCCCTGCCGGCCTGCTCTCCCCCTCTGGACGCTTGATCTAACTGAACAAAGAGACATGGAATTACGGTACTCCCGCACTGGTAGACATCTTCTCCTCTCGGCAACGCTGATTTAATAATCCCGTCTTTAAAATACTTCTGGGGTTCTTGCTCTCAGCTGGGGCTCCTGCCAAATCCTAAACGAACCCTTTCAGATCCACCACAATGTGTCTCTCCGCGCTGTTGATCCTCATTTTCAGAGCTGTGGAAAAAAGGGCAAATGAGTGAAATCCACCCGGCCGCTCTGATGTAGATATCAAAATCAATGATAGCGAAGCATTTTGTACACATTCCATGTTTTGCCAGTGACATTTGTTAGCGCTGAGGTCAAAAATTTTGAATTCCTTTGGTAAATTGGTTCGGATAGTGCTATGTAGAATACGGATTATTTTCCAATGTTTATTGGCATCGGGTCCTGAGAACTTGGGTTCAGTCAGAGTGCAGTGTTTCAGTGGAACAGTAACAAGTCTCCTAGCATTTTATCCTAAACAGAGCAATCAACAGTTCAGGATGCACAGAAAACATTGATATGTATTGCATAGACATGCCGTGTCAATCTGTGTGGAGCCTGTGGAATGGGCTGGGAAGAATGAGTACTCTTTCTGCATATCCAATTGTATGAGGATGTTTTTTTTTTCCCTGCTTTTCCTACTTTTATTTGTAAATTTCTGTCAGTGCATTTATATTTAGTCATTTAGGAGGTGTTAAATCATTATCGATCAATAATTAATCAAAGAATAATGCTTCCGTTTTAGTAGGTTTTACACATAAAACAAAGAATACTGTGTAGGCGCACCAGAATAAGGAAGTCTCTGCCTTTTTTAATCTTTAAAAAGTCCTTGAATAATGAAATGCCTTTTTATGCCTCTTTATAAAAGAGATATAACCCACTAGAGGCACAGTGACTAAATAAATCAGTGAATCAAATTGTATTTGCAAGAAATCGACAGTCAGTTGTTCAAACGTTCTAAAAGCAAAACAGATAAAAAAAAAAAAAGAGAAAAGTTTAAGTTCCAGCAAAAGAAAAACAAACTTTTTTATACACCATCACGTTCTGCAGCTCTTCCTCCGAGTGTCTGGTAACTGTCAAGGGGGCATGGTTGTTCACAGTAGCGTTTGTCTGTATCTCTTGCAGGATACTGCTTTACAGGTATATTGCTAATTTGTACAGTCACAGTCATAGGGGTCTGCCAAAGGTTAAGGTCAGCCAGCATGCCAAAGTCTAACAGAAGGGTTTTTTTACATTTCCTGATAGACTGTAATTTCAGCTGGACTAAGTGAATTGAAAAGAAGGATGGAGATGAAAAGAAATGGGAAAAATAAAGAGTGTAAAATGTAGAGGACCTGCTAGAGGAAACCTAACAAGTCTTCTAGTCAGTTTTGAGCTGTCCAGTCCAGTCTGTTTCAGCCAATGGTGCAGGAAGTGGCTGTGGGATGGCCTCTGGATGGCCTATGGATGGGTTATAGGTTGGACACATATCCAGAAGACAGAAATATAGGCATTACACATGTAAAAAATGGGAATGCATATTATTCCCACAAGGGAATTGTGAAGATTACAGGATTTTCTCCTGTTATTGATGTAAATGAGGACTTTTCCATTTTAAATTGTTGAACAAATTATAAAATGGGCCATTATGATTTGTAATTTTGTATCATAATATTACATGTGTGTGTGCGTGTGTGTGTGTGTGTGTGTGTGTGTGTTTGTGTGTGTGTGTATATATATATATCACTTTGCAGATGGTCTTATCCAGAGCAGAGTACAAGATGTGAGTACATGTAATGGCACATTCACATTGTTGACATCCAGCAGGTGCTCTTATTCACAGGGACTCTAGAAGGCATGCACAAAGTGCACCAGCAAAACGACATGAACAACAAGGAAACCATCTTCCATACATGAACATAAGCCTGTGTCAAACATATACAAGGCCACGAGGCCACACACCTGTCCCAACATGCAAGCGCAACACAATACACAATATATATACGCACACACACTTTCAATTGAGCTACATGTGTACTTTAAAAGAGATGAAGCATTAATATTTTGAAGGTTAAAATTTGCATTTATGATGGCATTTCTCTAAAAATGCTAAAAGTTGCTTATGTGATTCAGAAAAAAAGCCATTTAGGTTTAACAAATATAGGAAAAGTGATGAAAAAACAATTATTTCTGGAAGAAATACATGAACTCCTCCGCAAGCCTACCCCACTCACCTGCTGAGCAGTGAGCTCATTTTGGCTGAAATCAGGCTGCATACAGTCCAGGGCAGCAGCCTCTTATACCTTGTACATACTTCATACTCTCTCAGCTTGGTCCACTCTCAGTCACTTTGAACACGGTGGTTTTTATCTGGTTTGAGTTGTACAACCACAATAAAACAGAAGACCAAGGCTGTTAGTCTTCACTGTCACTTTTGATTAAGGAAATGTTGACACTCATCGCTGATCAACAGGGAGTCAGTGCTCTTGGCACCACTTGCAGCAACATATGTGTATTTACCCAAAATAGTAGCCTACTCCTTTTTATGCTCCAGGGCTGTGTTCATTCATCTGGCATGTGGAGATGTATCAAATAAGTCATGTGTCCAACAAAATCACTAATAGGAATTTGATTAAGGGAATCTGATAGCTAGGGGTGGGGATGCTGTAAAATCTCTGAACCTCCAAGCTCAAAATTTGAGAGACCGCGGGGACTGGGGAAGGGCACATCTCTTTGTATAAATCCAGAACATATGTGGCTTTGGCAATGGCCGTCTCAAGGCTACAAAAGCCGACGCGTTTTAAGCTTCAGTCGTTAATTTATGCTACATTGATTCGACAGCAGAGGATCACTAAACGAATCGCAGGTTATGAATCTTTATATAATTACAGCATACAAGGAAGTATGGAATGTTGCCATCATAATATGTGAATGCACCGTCTTGAACTGTTTACTCTTTGTATTCCACATGATTACATGTTACATATCATGCACGTGCTTTTCTAATTCACTCTTGTACAGCTTGTGTGTCTCATGACCACGAAACATTTGGGTAGGACTACATACAATACAGCTGCTGATTTCTATAGCCGAGTGCCCATTCAACCCCACGTTTTTGTTTTTTGTTGTTTTTTTTTCAGGAGCTGGAAGGGGGCGTTACAATGTTTTGCAGCTCCAATCCACGTGGACGCAACAGGGTATTAAAATGCCTGAGCCGTGCGGGGAGTGAAGACCTCTCAGAGTCGCTATGGAGCGGCTCGGTGAAGCTCGTGTAGAATTAGCTACAGTAAGCTACACCTCTTTGTAGGACTACTGCTGCTGGTGCACATACGATACGTCTTATAGAAAAGAGACCCACCGCAACTATTATCCACGACTGTGAACTGGATTTTTTTTATTTTTTTGTTTTTTTTTTTTGGTTTTGGTTTGCGGTTTACTTTTGTACAGTTAAATAATGGGGAAAAGGGTCGACTTTGGATTGAATGGCAAGGATAACGGTTTCTCGCATACGGGCAACCGAAGATTAAAAGTAAGTTGGCTAAATGCATTCGTGTTTTATGTTGTAGCGGCGAGTTAATTTTTTTTAACTGTATGGATATGATCTGCTGTAAGTTGCATATCTAGCAGCCCGCAAGTATAGTTATTCGGAAACCTATTGCTGTTAGGATAGCCTATTGGTTTGCTCACCAACTTTTGCATTCCGCTGAAGTCTTTAAAGTCCGTGCCTTCGCTAGAGGAGAAATATCAGATAAACTACAGTTCCTTTCAGTTTCTTTATCGAAGAGATGCCTATACCACTGAGTGAACGTTTTTGAAAATAATAAATAATATAAGGGACGGTAAGAACGCCTGTATTAAGTAATATACTGTAGGCTAACTGCTCGGTGGAATGGGATATTTTGGAGGAAATCGCTCAGTCAAGGAAGATATGAAGTAGCTGTGGTTGAAGATTCTGTAGGTTTCCCTCAACAGTGTGTAGACTAATACTTGGTTATATGCGGGTGATCTTTATCCCACTGTACTTTCAATTTACGTTTGTACTGTCAATTTACGCAGCTCCGTTTGTTACGCGATCAAGAACGTAAAGGTTGGTCGTCCGGTTTGGTGAAACCATAAATCAAATATAATGTTTCCGTTAAATGTAAAATGGCGCGTTGTCTTCTTGTCGCGTTATTTAATGAACGTTTGAAGATGTAACCGATGCTTCCAGTTCTTTCCGCCTTAAGGCAATTGTCATAGGTAGAGACAAGTAGCTGTGAGTGACGAAGTGACAGTGGTTTGTTTAACCGTTATGTGCGCTAGACGATGTAAAGACTGCCTGAAAACGGCATGGATTGCTTTGTGCACAGGCACCAACAAAAAAGGTTCTTCCTTGTCGTAGGCTGCATCTGTCCCGCTATAATTATAAGACGTCCGACAGGCTAACACCTACATACCGTTCTAGTAACAAAAAAAAAAAAAAAAACCATCAACGCTTCAAAATAGCATCTGAGAAAACAAGCAACGCCCAAATTAGACGCCTAATATAGCAGAAGTTTTAGGGACCAATTTGCAGAACGCATTCTATGCTTTTGGCGCAATGTAAGACAGTTGTTTGCTCGTTGTTGCTCCTGTGTTTGTTCACAATGGGCAAAAGTAAAATAGTAATTAACGGGAGACACTCAATAATCTAGTAGTGTCCAAACAGTATCCTCTTTTACATGATTCATTCAGTTATCCTTACGGCCAAAGCCCTTTTTGGCCAAACTAGCTGCTGTGTCAGCATATTTATCCTGAACTTTTGTTCCTTTATTTTTTCAGCCGTGGATTTCGGTGTGATTGGTATGGCCCTGAAGGACATGTGAGCCCATAATTGTAAAGTACGTAAAATGCCATGTGTAAATTTAGAGACATGTACAGTATCAAAGAAAATAGAATTCAACTCTTCAGACCCTGCAAGAAAAGGATTCATTTGATTTTTTTGTTGACAAAAGTATAAAAAAATCACACCAAGAGACAGCGTTAATGACAGTGGCACGGCAGTAGGACCTTCGGGTTATTTTCAGTGGTACAAGCAGTGACAGCTAAATCATTACTGCCAAACAGCACAACACATCATTTTCTGTATGTCATCGGAGCCAGCATGGGAGGGCAGACATTAGCTCTGTGACTCAGACGATCCAATATATTATTAATGGTCAGAAATAGATCAAGACATGCACAGTCCTGCCTTTAAAACATTTCTGATTATGTTGTTTTTTTAGGAGACAAGGGCTTAGGCTTTGAAAGTCTGACATGCACAGTACATTGGCAATTCTGTGATGTCTTCAAATGTAAAAGCTTTGATTTTGTATTAATGTCTCTGTGCACCCTGATTTTTGTGGAAGTTGTAAGATTAAGGATCTTACTCTGTGCAATCACGTTGCTTTGGCTAAATCTGAGCTTACAAGCAAGCAACTGCTACCACTTGTCAAACACACACATCCATCATTTTATTAGTTTTTGGAGGCCCTTCTTGATAAGGGATGCTTTATCTTGTAAAGGTGAAAATATTAAGTTCTTCTGTCTTTGCTCTACACATATTGAAAAATAAAAGATAAGATTGCTTCGATCCTGTTAGCAGGACTTGTTCAGCTGTGTGTCTGATGGCTCTTAGCTTTTACTCCCACCTAGTGGAAGGCTGCATTCCTTCCAGAGTTCTTAGCAAATTGGTTTATTCTGTATGAAAATCAGACCTCTAGAGCTTAACCACATTTCAGTTCTCTACAAACATTAAAAACAGGATTCCATTTTAAGAGCTTTTGTTTTCGCGGGGTGTAAAGGACTGACCCAGGTTCAGTTGGAGAAGACTGTAAACTACGACGTGCACGGACTAATTTCATGGACTCATTTTTGTCACATATAAGGAGAGCTAATTGGAAGTCTTAAATCAAATACCTATTACGACAGTGTAATCTGAATTTTGGAAATGACTCTTCCGTTCACTTGTCTTAAGCAGGTCATGAGACACTACCAGTGTTCTAGTGCTGCCACGTTCTTCACACAATCACTGCGAGACCCCAGTCAGATTTAAGTTTGCGGCAGTGGAGTGCACACGCAGCTAAGTGTCATCATGGAATTCAAGGTCCCTTTTATTAGAAATACCAGGAGGTGGTCAGCGTATCTAATCACAAAACATTTACTGACATTTAATGATTAATTTATTGTGCACCTACCAGTGTTATAAATTGTGGATATATGGATCTGAAGCACGGAAACAGTGGAGTAATTCAGTCCTATCACATACCTTATCCCCAGAATATTAGAAAGGCTTATAATAATTAGGGTTTTATTCATAATATTTATTTTCCTTCTGGAAAGTGTGACTGAACCCTGATCTGACTCCTGGAAGCTAGTGTTACCAACAGAGAGAAAAAAAAAACATACTTCATGAAATCATCAAAAATTAAATGTGAAGTTGTTTATTTGAAAAGAACAAATAACAGTTGAGTATTGGATTGTCCAATCATATAAAAAGTCACGCTCCAGTGAAGAACCATAACGCCAGACTGGTAGAGTATAGGCACTAAACCCCGAATTGTGTGTATCACTTTGATGCGTTGTGCACATGAAGCACATAAAAAATTCATACTGCACAAAAAGAACTGAATCCAAATTGAATTATCTTTTTCCTTACCTATAAAAACAGTTGGTACACACTCCTTCATGTCTTGAATCAAATCCATTAATCAAGAACTGAAGCACGTCCTCAAAGTGTCTGCATTACCCAGAGACAGTCTCTCTCCCGCTCTCTGTGTTGGGGGAATTGTAGGTTTGGCCTGTTTTGAAGAGATTACTGCCAAATAAAGGCTTTTTTTAAGCTCTGATGCCTAAATTGCCCACAGTACCCAGCTCTGTAGTGCAATCATTTTTGAATCAACACATACACTCTTTTCCCATAAGGATATGTTTATTATTAAAGAGTTTTTGCTCATTTATTAGAAACCCTGAAGCACCCCTGGAATGATCATTCTTCTCTTCACCGGGTAGGTTCCCCAAGGGACCGAGACAACTGAAACCCTTTTTCTGCTTTAGAGCTAGAACCAAACTGGCTCGCTTGAGTTCGGGTTCCGGGTTTTTCTGTGACCTGTCTCTGCTGCATGGACCTACTGTGGCCTCTTACAATCAAACTGTGGGCGGAGTTAGTGAGCTGCATAACTCTTGCATGTCGCTTTTGCTGACATAAGTGACTAAAACCTGTGAACAGATAAGCATGTAATGAGCAAACAAGTAGGCTGCCAATCATGCTAATCATGGCAAACAGTCAAAAGTGGAGGGAGTGACATGGAGTCCAGTCAGCCTGCAGAAATGTCTACATTTTCCCACATGTGAGCTCTAGGCAGTTGTCTTGATCTGGACAGAGGTCATTCGACAGTTCTGGCACCAGGTAATTCAATGGAGAAGCAGTCATGATGTACTGGGTCAGGCAGGTTTTCCTCTACCACATGCAGGCCTGGTTCCACAGTGGAAAAAGGGGTATTAGAGTGGGAGCCTCATAGTCACTGGAGGGAAATGGAACATCTTTTTTCAGTTCAAACATTGTCAATTTCATATGACATTTAGCAGTAGTCTCCTTCCTACTCAGAAAAGATGGCTTTTTTTTCAGCCTGGAATGTGTGGAATGCGATGTCTGTGGGGGCTTGCATCACAGATGCTTTTAAAACTCTACCGTGTGAGGATATATCTTTGCATCCTCTGCCCGGAGGAGATGGTTGAGGGAATGTCTTGGTTCCCCAAAGTCAGCTGTGGATTTGGAACAGTCTTGTATATGGCAACCAGTGGGGTCAACAGAGGATGCAAGGATGCTGGATGTAGGAATCGAGGAAAGGATGCAATTTAGCACTTCTGGAGTCCAGCTGTTGATTCAAGGTGTGAAAGAATGCACAGCCTACCTCAGTTTTAATGGAAAAAGACAACATAGTTCAGAATGAAAAACATTTTTACTGAGGATTGTTGAAGGGACACTTAAATCACAATTCAGTTGGTTAGTCCTTATCTTCGAAATATTCAGTATACGTTCTTCTAGGCGTCAGATCCACCCTGCATTTGGAGACTTGGACGTTTTCTGGAAAAGAGGGGTAGTTATTTCAGCATTACATCTGGCCTTTCCTTGAGGCACATTTCTCCTTTTCTCCCGAGAGCTCCACCGATTTCAGTCTCACAGCAACTCTCCCAACTCCCACAGGAAACCAGAGGCTAGACTTCTACTTTGAAATCGTGCTTTGGGGAGAGAGAGAGAGCCTTAATGAGCTAAAATGCTGAAATGGCAAAAATACCCTCGTGGGAAAGCTGCATTGATTCAGAATCGAATGCTGCACAGAGAAACACTTAAGCAAGCAAGTCTTTACAAGGAAGTTAAGGTAAGGAACTCTGTAAACTCTGTAAGGCCAAACCTCCTCATCCAGAGTGTTCTGGGGACCATGCCACTGAGTGGCATACTGTAGAAGTGTTTGAGCACCACCAGAGTTCAAGACATGACAAAAAATGTGTCAGATATTTTAATGGTATGGCACTATACATTGAATTATTTATTTTTTAGTAGTTTCCCTCTGACTAGATTTATCCGGAACAGGGTACATAATGGAGTTCACAAAATTTACAGCGCAACACAACCAAATGTGGACATTTCCAGACCTCATTTACAGTACCTCCAGGACTGAATAGTGAACATTGTGCCATGAACCCCTTTAATGCCAGCACCACCACCAGAAACCATTTTCTGTTGGACAGCAGGAGTTGTCAGATCAGTGTGAGAGGGAGCTGTGTTCATTATAATTCCACCTCCTGATCAAACAGCTTTCTTCAGTCCAGCAAAGCATTGGCAGCTCTCAGCGGGACTGGAAGGACATAGGTTAAGCACACTGCCCTTCACTCTGTGAATATGCCTGTGTCTTCGGCCTGGGCGCTGGGACACCCTGTCATTGTTCGAAGCGATTTGCGCAGTCTGCTCTCTATGTGGATTCTGAATGCCACAGATGGAATGCTTTGGCGCACCGTCTGCGAGACTGAGTCACTACTACTTTGCTCTGGGGCCAATTCGGCCACAGGGACAGGAAGGGAAAAGGCCCTGCATTCATGTACGGTCTGCACTCAGCATTTTTGTACATAACAATGAGGTTAAAAGATTCAAATGTTACGGCGCACTGCCTTCATCAGCAAGAGCGGGTGTTCTGTTGGCTAAAAAAAAGCCCTTGAAACATTCAGAACTGTGACACCTGAGGACATCAGTATTCCCTGTGGCAAGTGAGTCTGAGCGTGCGTGCGTTTCTTAAATGGAAACTTTATTTGAGGCATGTTTGGAAACTGCTAAACTTTTTTTTTTTTACTCAGAATCTGTTTAAAAATTCAGTCTGTACTTGCCCTCCATGTACCCTTGTAGCAATGGCTATGTTCCAGGTTGTTTTAATATTCTGTGGGTATTTGAGCATTTTTCCTGTTGTTTTAACTCTGCTAAGAACATTCATGACCCTGTTGCTCTCATTCACCCATCAACATTGTCCAAAGCAGCTGGCTGTTAGAGAAATAAAGGCTTTACTTCTGAGACAGGATCATTTATTTTTCATTATTGCAGGGTCTGGACCAGGAAATTGTTTTTATTATTAAAACATTATTAAAGAATTTCGTGAGGACAGTATCCCAGAACGATGCTCCAGCCCGTGCATGATTTGCAGTATTGTCGGAAATCAAACGCTCATGCACGCAGTCAGAATCAAGCTCGTCACTTGATCAAGCACATTGGCAGCAGAAGCACTTTGTCACACACAACTTGCCTGCTTTCACTCTGTTTGCTGGCAGCCGTCTTTGAAACGCTGAGCTCCGCAGCTGCTGCGTTTGCGAGGAACGGTACATCATGTTAACTGTAGGTTATGGCAGATGTTGGAAGCCTTCTGATGGCTTTTTCAAGGATAATGAGTGCATCACATTTCATTGATTTTGATGTTCTGAAATGCATTGCATTTCAGCTGTGCAGATGTTATGGCCCGTCCTCATTGATTCTTGCCTTTCTAGATTGATGTTCTCAAAAAAAAACCCTATTATCTAGTGATGTAACCTGACATACTTTTAGTGGATTGCATTATGTTATCTGTTTAGCAGATTACCTTATCCAGAGCAGCATACATGCTTTAAATTTTAAAAACTGTCCATGTTTACAGGTAAGTATTCACTGAACCAGTTTCAGTTAAACACCTTGGTTACAGGGTTACAACAACAGTGCACCACCTGGGAATCAAACTAGCAACCCTTGGGATTATGAGTCCTGCTGTTTACCACTATACCATGAAAGACAATGTATTAAAATATATTATATTATTAAGATATATTATCAGTAGGATATGATCATAGTATGATTCTGTTTTGGAAGAAAATCATTTTGGAATTAGATACCTTTGGGGTGCAGGAATTTGCTTGATTCAACATAATATGTAACAGTCAGTAAAAGTGAAAAGAACTCTCATGTGACATGTGTTACCATCCAGTATAAGTTTAGGGTCCAGCTGAACACATCCAACCAAAAGAGGATTATTTAAAAAAAAAACACCACTCGTCAAGTCCAGAATTTTGTTACTTCTGTCACCTAGCTACACGTTTTAATGACTTGGGCTGTTTTTGGCATCTGACATAAAATGACAGATTGCAGCTAGCTATTTTTGCATCCCTGTGTTACAGACCAGCAGTTAGCACTCAGGAAGCTCTTGTGACCTTGTTTCAGCGACTCATCTCTGGTCATCCCCTCTGCTGATTAATGGCGACATGACTAAAAATTGAAAAATGTAGGCTGTCAATGTGCCGCTCCAGTCATTTGGCTTTTGGCATACGGCACAAACAAAGATCACAGGGACATTTCAAACAGGGATTCCACGGCAGTCTCAATAAGCACACATCCTGTTAATAAAATTACACAAAAGTCCATATGAAAATTGTAATCGGTGTGAAGTGTTGATATTCAAAATGATCGGACCATAGAAACGTAACATAAAACAGTCACGACGATCACAACAAGCCAGCGAGGTCACTCTCGCTTCACTTCTTGTTTTATAACACTGACCACAGCCTCAAGAGTGGCCATCCTGAAAAAAAAAACCTAGCATACATTTTGTGGAGATTTAGGCATTGCTATGCGCACAGTGTAACTGCTGTATTTGCACCACCATTGAATAATTTAGCAGTCAAATGAGATTGCAGAATTGGATTGCGATACAGCAGATTGAATGCTGAGGTCTGCTTCTGATCTGCTCACACACAGGTGCAGTAGTTGGTGGTAGATTAAGGTATGGAGACTATTTCTTTTATAGGACTTGTTTCAACAAAAATGTTAAGATAATAATTAACAAAAAGACCGAAAATATGAACAAATTAATACAAGTGTTGTAAATGTGCACTATGGTATTTGCACCAGAGGCTAGAATCCTTTTATAAGAATAGAAGGCTGTTAAGTACTTGGTAAGCATTGCTGCTTCTGGGGAAAATAGTAAAATATTACTTACTCCCCCTGAAGCATATTTCCCCTTGAATTATTCTCCACTTATTCTAGGAAAGTATTACCCTCTGAAATGTGGAAATAAATCCATTTGTCGCTATGCTTTACGGTTACTGTTGTACATTGTTTATTTTGTATTCCCAGGTTCCTCTCTGGGATTCTTTGTTCCAGTTTTATTTGACATATGCCATGATTGGTGAACCGAGCTCACTGAAAATATGCACAGAGACCACCAAGGCTGAACGCTTCTCAAGGAAAAAGTTTGTCTGTTAATAGACGGCGAGATATAATGGTGCCTGCCTTAGCACGGATGCATTCGGTTTTATTCATACTCGATAATGCCGAAATGTTGGAAGGGACTCTTTAAGTTAATTGCCTAGAATTAAAGCAGAGCTTCCAAAACACCCTTGCTTTGTCACTGATGAGCCTATGAACCATTTAGCCATTATGATGTTTCCTTTTTTTCCCCCCACTGAACAAAACAGAGAGGACGTTGCTGGATTTTCACGTCGGCATTTTGGCTGTGTTTACATTCATCTGTCTTTTCAGGCTCCACAGAGACAATAGACTTTTGTTTGTTTGTTCTTGTCAAAAGAAAAAAATACTAAATGGAGAGCTTTGTTTTGGGAAAACGTACAATGCAGAGGTTGGGAGAGAACATCCCGAATTCGCATTTCATTTTTTTTCTACCCTCCTCTGTACAGCCACACCTGCTACGTTTCCTGAAAATTCCTACCCAGTGGCTATGTTTCAACCAGGAGACTAACCGAAGACAAATGAAGTCTCAAGGCATAGACCTGAGGCCAGCCTTTTAAGTAACAATCGTTGTTATAGTCGAAGAATGACAATTATGTTATAGAGTGGACTTTGACTCTGGCTTTTTTACATGATGAAAATGAGAATTCAAAAAGTGACCGGTCTGCACTTTTTGCCAACACATGATCTTCATCACATGAAATGGCAAAAAACCATTTGTTGACAGAATTATGACATAAGGGAGGGCACATGCAGTAGTTTAAGTCTTTCAGTATTGACGGGAGGGGTCTGAAATGTGTAGTTACTTATCACAAAGTGACCACAGCTGTGCAGGCATCCTGCCCCCCGTAACGTTCGGGATGGGTCACAGAACAGTTTCGTTGTTAAAGGCACTTCCTTCCTAAGCGATTGGTTGGTAGATGCTGCCTGATGTGAGATACTGTCATAATCCCCCCTCTGTATGTCATTTTACATTTCAACATGGTGTAGCTTGCTTGCAGACAATTATGTCTTCAGTGTCAGAAGAATTTTACTTGAGACCGTTGTCATTTTGAGCTGAACTGATGTGGTCAGTTGTTTTAATGCATTATCTAGGAAGGAAGCGGAAACAAGAAAAGTGACGCTGGTGCATAACCAGCTAATCCACAGAATCATGACGTGATCCAGGTCAGCAGGAACCTTTTCCTCCTTCAAAAGATATTGGAGAGATAAAATGGTTCCATCAGCAATTGAGACATTTTTCTTCTCTGTTCTCTTAGCTGGTGAACCTGTGAGACTGTTGTGCTTTTGTCAGTACATTTTTTTGTATTGGCAAAGACGAAGATGGGGTGAATTACTTTTGAGTGATTTACGATGGAAGTACGCATTTACGCAAAATTAGTACCTAATTTTTATTGTTAATGAGAAATAGAATACTTAATGTTTCAAATGTTAATGTTTGAAATGAGTTAGCTGAATACTTAAAGAACCATTGTTTACATCCCAAATCTTTATACGCTGAATGGCCCATTTTCATTCCTGAAAATGTAGAAATGAATAAATCAGTGCAATTGATTTCCCCATCTTTCATGAATTATTTCCTTTCACTGTCATTCTTATGTGCACTCTCAGATTGAAAATACTGATACAGATATTTTTGCTCAGTTAACAAATTTGAACCCATGAAGCACTGTGCCAGTGCATTAGATAAACTAGCCCACCCAGCACTGAATCACAGTCTTTGCCAGGTTCAAGTTCAGGTCAACATTCTCTTGTACATATGTCATATTGACTTTGTGGGCACCCCAGAAGAACTGCTAAGGTTATTTTATGGCAGAATTACTATGATCCTGTGTGGCTGTGCAAAGCACTTTTATTTACAATATTGTGAATATACATCTACATTATCATAGTTACTGTGAAAAAATAAAAATTTACAGGCATGTGATTGAGTGTATGCCCGTATTGACAGACTGCCACTGCAGAATAAACTCTGAACTATAGGGAATATCTAGATAAGTGTGAACAATAAGGGAGGTACATTAAAATGTGGACCTACTGAATCTCAATTTCCTGTAATTTACATGTCAGATAAAGGTAGAGCTTGTTTTCCATTTTATGTAACAGAATAACTCATCAGCTGGCCTTGAGTTGTGTAGCAGGGCATTACTGCACACGAATCTATGTATTTCATAGTGTAACCCTGACAAGCTGATGTTCCATCTGATACGAGAAAACTCGTATCAATTCATAGAGGACATGCATTTCCAGTTCACTACCAGGTGCAGTGACAGAACCAGCTGCAGCAGTTTTAGCCGTTGGGGGTTCTTTAGGGTTTCTGTTAACTCTTTCAGCTCCAGTTATATTCATTTAAATGGAACTTTTGCCTTGATGAGAGCTTGAAACACAAGGCGTTGCTCTCCAGGGCGGGGGGGTGAGAACTGCACCAGTGCAGAACGGCCTAAAGCTAGAGCTAAATGAGCATCCTCCCTAATCCTGGAACCTCAGTCATTGTGTAATCAACGTGCGCGTGTTTTGCCAAAGGGTATGTTTTATTTTCGTTTTCAGCCGTTTTTGGCTTCTACGGCCTGTCACGTGTTGTGTATTCTCTGTACACCAGAACTCCAGAGCAGCCAGGACTGAGCCGGATGGGCTGTGTTTGCTGTGCATGCTGGCCTGTGGAATTTCGGGGCCCCACAGAGGAGAGAGCTCCCGGTACATGCTGTCAATGTGCAGAATTGCTGAAATGTTGAATTTGCGAAATTATCCTCATGAGCAACATTGTACATGTACAGAACTCTCTGGTCGATTAAGCGAGGCGGGCTGTTGGTCTCTTGGAGCCTCAATAAAGTCCTGACCTGACCTTGACCTGCTGTAATTCTAGAAGGAGTCAAGCAGTCCTCCAGCCTTCCTGAAAAAGAATGCTGCAGAAAGTGTGGTGCTTAGTAATGTAGACCTTATGAGGCAGTGAGATTACCAAAGTTGGTGTGTGAATTTTTACCATTTGAAAAGACACAGATGAACATCTTTTTTGGTGATTTGGCCTTTTTTGATTATATATATATATATTTGTGATATTCCCAACATGACTTCCTACAAAGGCCTACAAAGGGGTCCCTTTGAGCAAAATATCAGTGTGGTGCAAATATCATTTAAATCGCATATACATCTGGAGTGTACATTAAGTTTGAAGGTTATTTTTTGTGAGTAGCTATGTGGAATTCCCCTGTGGATAAAGAAGCTTCCTGGACATCCCAAGCACACAAGACCTGAACAAGGAAGGTTAATAAATCTTTGTCACCACACGCATATTCAGTGGAATACTCATATATTTTATTTCCTCACACAGTAATAGTTTTAACAGAGGCACTGGAGATGGAAAAACAGAGAGGGGGGGGGGGGGCTGACTGCTATAGTCTGAGATGTAAGTAGCCACTCTCTGATGTGACATTGCCACTTTTACAGGCAAATTTCAAGATGCGCCAATTGCGGATCCGATCAGCAGACATTTATTGTATGTTTCCTTCTTTTTGTTTATCCTTGTCATTTCCCGCAAGACATCTGCCCCAAGTTTACCAAAACACATCACAGCGTGACTATTACTTCTGAGAAATGCTACACTCTACGTGGTGTAACACTAAAAAGCAAACACACATCAGCCACACACTTAGGCTGTGTTGCTCAATCACAAAGGACAAACTTCCCTGTCAGCCTGTAACACTGTTGGTGTGACATTAAAGGATACAGATATTTGCATGGTGTCAGACCCACCAATGCCAATAGGATGTAGGAAGTCCATTTCTTCCTGGTTTTGTAGTCCACACACGTACATTATTTGCTTCAAGGATTTACTGAAAGTATTTACTGAAAAGGTGTGTTTCAGTTGCGAATCAGAATGAAAGGCATATTGACCTAAATGAATCACTCCATGACATCATGAGCACTGACTTGAGTAGTTTTCTCTGACCTCTGTGCCGGATCTAATCTGGGTGAGCTGCTGATCATCTCACCCGAGGATGTCTCCTTTGTTTGCTGTTTGCTTGTTTTGATGGGCCGCATGTCAAAAGCGGTTCTCAGTAGATGGCAGGGCTATTAAAACGAATTTCAGCCCAAGCCATCGGCGCCTTAAAAACCAAAAAAACAAGACATCCCAGTAATCTGCCCATGAGACCCAAGTTAAACGTTCGGATTAAAAAAAAAGAATCACAATCACAAAAAAGATGGGTCAATGTCTGAGTGAGAAGGACATGAAATGTGAAAGAAAGAATGCGTGGGGAGGAAGTAAACGGCAAAATTCATGAGTGGCCCGCTCTTTAGGTCCTGCCGTATGGTGGCTGTGGAACGTTTGAATGATGGATAGAGGGAGGCAAAGGGCCTCCGCTAGGTGAATACCACTTTGTATTCTCCAGATTGAACACAGATGATGCCTAGCGATTCCCCCATGGTCTCATCAGTTTCGGGTCTTAAAGGCTAACATTCACAGGGGAGGCACAGAGAAGGGGAGAGGGAAGAGAGAAAAGGAGAGAGGGGCAGAGAGAGGCACTGTACATACACACAGATTTTGGGTTGAATACCATTCTAGCTACTCAGAGTCACCATGGGTCTGTGTTGGTACACGCATGTAGGTGCTAAATTAGATTTACCAAAATTGTTTTAAAAAATTCTAAGTTAAGGCAACCAGTTCACTTCACTATCAAAAGTGTAATACTGGTGATGAAATTAGAGCTAATTTAATTCTGAATTACTTTCCATACTAAACTACCTCTTCTAAACTTACTCTTACTCATCCCCTTTTGGATTTTATCATCAGCATTTCGTGCTTGAGCATGCTATGCTATGACAAGAAAGCATCACTTCGTAAACAGCAACGGTTGTTTTCGTTGGTATCGTTTTGGTTTTTTTTTTCAGGTGCCAGGTTCAGGTATTTTCTCTATTGTCTGGGTTTTAGAACATTAGTGTTTGTCTTGGCCATAAACATGTGTAACCTGATGGGTCTCTTCCGTATGTTATACAGATACTTTCATGACAGATTTGTGATTCCATATCTGCATTTGCCAGGTTGCCAGGCCACATTTTGTGGCTTAAGCAGGTAATGGAGCTAATTTTGATTAGCTTGACATAAAGTCAAACATTTCAACACAAATATTATTTTGATTAAAAATAAAAAATATGTTAGTCTTTATGCAAGTCTACTTTGATGGTTGCTTTCATGTTAAACTGAAAGCAAGAGTTGTTGCAACAATGAGTTCCAGTATCCTTTATCCATTATTGTACTGTATTATATTCTTTGAATGTCGTGTTTGTATAAAGCAAAGGAACTATAACCCCTAACCCTATTTCCTCTGTAGGTGCATTCCCTAATTTCTATCCTACTATCCAAATTTTTATCCGCCTTGTGCCAATGTTACTTTTTTCATCAAGGAGAAAATAAAGCTACAGTACCGTTACTCATCTGTTGAGCAGTACAAAGGAGCCCCAAATATCATGAACATTTGTTTTAGATTACCAAGTGGTATTGTATGAATGCAGCAGGCTGTATGTGTGCTGAAGGTATGGCAGGAAATCAAGTGAGTGAGATGAGGTGTAAGAGTAAGATGAGGTCAAGTGAGTGTCCAAGGTGCATTCTCTGAAGGATGGAATGTAGTTAATATTGTGGATTATATTTCACACATACAATGCCATGAAAAAGTCTTTGCCCCCTTCCTGATTTCTTTTATTTTTGCATATTTGTCACACTTAATTGTGTCAGATCTTCAAACAGAATTTAATGTAAGACAAAGACAACCAGAGTAAACACAAAAAAGTTTTACACACACACACACATGCACACACACACACACACACACACACACAATGTATACTCCCGCACAGACCCAGTTTTCTTCCACCATGTGAAAGTTCCTCCTCAGAGGCTGCTGTGACACCGGTTATGTTGCTTCCTTGGTAATAACCTGTGCAAACACAGACCTGAGGCAGAGGAGGCCCTCTTTGATATCTCCCTCTTTATCAGGAATGCCGTAGGGCAGGAGGCTGTGAATTTTCACAGCAGACATAACATTCCCAGCATAAAGTAACCACGAACATTGCAGGAACCAGATAAGACAGGCAAAACACACAATGATGTGTATTGGTGGATATTTTTGGGTTACTGCCTTTGGTCATTAGTAAGTGAGCCCCCCCCCCCCCCCCCCCAAAACTCCTGCTCTTGACTAGCTCATAGATCTCATGTTATTGTGTCTCCAGAGAACACACCGCCCTACACACACACACATTCACACACCACACATCTTACATGAATGCCTGACGACATCAGCTAGTTATTCCCTGGCACTCCCATGCTTCCTATTACAGAGCAACCCTCTCCCACAAGTGCATTCCTAAAGGGGTACTGTGAAGGTAGTCACCAAACATGAAAATATTCTCGCTGCTTTCCACTCCTTGGCCTAGCATTAGTTACCCCCTTTTCATTTGACCTATTCTGCAGTGGGATGTCTGCGGTGGTGGTAAGGGAGAAGGGTGGATGGGGATCACGGTTTTTTGTGCATGATGTCTTTCCCTTCCTGAAGTTATAAGCTCTGTTCTTCTCTCCCTCTGCCAGTCGAATGGCCCCATCTAACAGGGAATGCTGAGAGTTGGCTGCCCCCTGCCGCAAGCTGCCACCACACATATGTGTTACTTCAGACATGTTATGAACAGCGTGGAGGAGGGCATCACCACACAACTGTGTACACCCTAAATGTGCAGTAAACCCACCCTTGAGTTGCTCCAAAAAATGAATTCAAACTTTAAGATGCATCTATCTATTGAAAGAAAATATTTTATATATGTATTACTGTTCATCTTTATTTTATGGTCAGACTGAGCAGTGCAGGACTTACATTGAAAAATCTCTGTAGGAGGCTCTGTTGCGTGATTGAAAGTGTGTGAGAGCATGAGATATCAGCTGCTGGCCTAGCATGCAAACATATCTCACTCTACATTTATGAAGCCAGAGATAAAGTGTAATGAGCATATAGATGAAAGCTGAGCTGAAGGCTTATAAAATGTAAATAAGAGCAGATGTTATGGTGCATGTTGAGGTTTGTGTAAATAGAGTGCCTGCCAAGTGCTCTTACACAGTTTATGAAAAAAGAAAAGCAGCACTATTCTTTACTCATTTTTTTTTTTTGTAACAAACACCTCCAATGTGTTGAACTGAGGCCAGCACACTGAGAACATTGTGTGAAGAAAATACAGATCATGATCTCAAGCTCATCATTCTTGGTTAATGTTGCTAAGTTTTGAACCCATAAAATAGCACACTTGTGGTTATCACACATCTGCTTTGATCACTTGGTGCTTGGTTACATGCCTATATTTGTTGCTCTATAGTTGAAATATCAAGCCACCTCTTCCTGTCAGTGGGTGTGCCTTCTGAAAGATATTTTAGAAGCGAAACAGTCGAAAGATAAGTGCATCTACAAAAGGCTGAAAAGTTGTCCGACAGTGTACACTATGGGTTTTTGTTTGGGCATGGAGAGATGACTCTTCACATGTCCACTTTTGAGGAAAATACAGCAGTCACTGAATCAATTTTTATTTAAGCAAGCCTTTTGTATTGATTGCCATGATCCGAATGCCTAATAAGATGTAGAAAACCAATCGCTGTTGCTAGAGTAGAACACATTGTAAGTCATTCTTTAAATTCATAGACAATGTCTCTGAAGTAGTGCAACCCTGTAGTCGATGCTTGTGTCCTTTTTCCTTTTTACGTTAGTTAGTGCTGACCAGCTACAGTGCTGTGACACAGAGAGGATGTTTCCATCAGCCATATCGACCTGTCTAAAAATAAACTGCTTTACCTGAAGCGCAGTTGGCAACAGAAGGATGTCACATACACCCTCTTTCCATCCTGTCTTTCACACGGTGGTGAATAACAACCAGAGGCAAAACAGTGCAATTGCTGGTTAACATGCTGAAAACTGCTGGTCACTCACTGGAAAGTAGCTGGTTAGTTTGGTGGAAAACAGCCTGATATAACAGATTTGACAAAAAAGTTCTATCTTAACTTTTACACTGTTTCATAACCATAAGATGAGGTCACAAAGAGCTGTTGTTACTAGCTTCCTCTAAACATTGACGTGTTTCACCAGCAAGGGTCACAACCTGTAAAACAAAGGATTCCAGTGTCAACACTGTGGAGGACAGGCAGGAATCCTCTGTGGAGAGACTGCAGTCACAAGCTAGCAAATTCTCCCTATCAGCACAAAAAGAGGAATGAAGCTGGGGTGAGGTGGGTGTAGCCCTGTATCTGGTTCGCAGCGCCTTTTCCTATTAAGACGGAGTTTGCCCGAATCCTCCTGCACGCTCGAAATGTCTCGCATCAGCGGGGACTACCCTGGGCCTCTTTTGGGGGCCTGCGTTACGCGGCGTGTCTTTTAAAATTCGGCGAGAACCCTGTCAGTGGAGGTGTGCTGTCACATGGGTGCTAAAAAAAGAACCGAGAGCAACAAGCAGCTGAAGCGGAGTGAAGCGCCTGCACTGTTTTTTGTCCTGCATTTGCATTTCAGGGATGTGAAAGGAACACGTGTATCACACATACCCCCACAGGGCCAGTGCCCCAGCACTTTCGTCAGTGTAGAATGCTCTTCTATCCCAGTATATATATTTCAGCTGAACAGCACAACACAACAGATCAAGTTTTTTGTAAAAAAAAAAAAAAAGGGGGGGGGGGGGGGTATTTCAAATCCTCATAGCTGCAGAGGTTTGAGGACTAAAATTGCCAACACTATGCTGGTTGGAGGTGTCAGGGATTGTGCAGCTTGCTCGAGGAAAAAAAAAAGGAAAAGGGGAAAAAAAATCCGCTGAGAATCAAATCCAATCAGTTGCAGTTAACTTCAACCTGTAAAGCTGATGACTTTAGCTAAGTCCCGGATTGAAAAGAGAAACTCGGCCCACCTCCTCTCTTCCCTCTGAGTGTGAGTGAAGTTTGTGCAGATGCTGCGTTGTCTCAGCCACGGGGGAACTTTGATCACCGCGTTGGTTGCCATGTGCCAGCAGGATGAGGTCGGGGGGGGGGATGCAGTGAGTGCCCGTGCATTGTCAAGTACAGGGGGGCACCATCTGTCCACACAGACGTCCTGTACTTGCTGTCAGGCACCTGGGCTTTCTCGAGAGCTCCTGAACTGAATTAAACGTCCTCGAATTTAAAGTGACCGGCGTTCTTTCTTAGTTGCTGTCCAACAGGCTTGCCAATGGGACAGGCCAATGTACGTGTCCTGCCAAGCGATAATGAAATGTTCTTTTAATGGTGTTTTAACAATGTTAATGTTAGACTTAAACTCTTTTCATATCTTTCTATGAATGTATAATTTAGTCATTGAGAGCGACATCTGCAGATTTATTTCTATTTTTCTGGCCAAAACAACTGCCTCTCTCTTAACTACACAGTAAAAGTCACCAAGTTTAAACAAAAAAAAGTTGTGGATCCGTAGGGACTTGGCTTTACAAAATTATGTCCTCTGGTCCAAGCTGTAGTTTGATTACATTCTGTCACTGAAGCTACAATAATGTAATCAGAGGCTTTGAGAAACACAAGCCAAAGTACATTTATTCAGTAGGTCTCGACATCTGTGTGGATTTCTGATACAAGAAAATAATACCCTGGAGCTTGCATGACTGTCTCAAACATTTGTATCTTTTTGAAGAGCTACATTTTAAATATTAATTTGACTCTAGAATTTTATACAGATAGAAACAGGAAAAAAACAATAATGAACACATAATATTGAAGAGGCAGCCAAAGATGCAGCCCTCTAATGCCAGAATCCAGCTGGGTGACACCTTGGTAATTTCTCATTTTGGCTCTTCTACTTTACCACCTCTAACTATGTCATTGTGCTCCAGGCAATACAAGCTTGCAATCCAAGTTTACAGTCCAGTCCAATACAAGTGATCGCATTGAATCAAGACACACCGCCAGCACTCTACCACAGCTCCAGGGAAGGGGCTAGAGAGTCAGCCTTATTCTCTTAGTTGTGCTCAGTGTGTAAGCTAAATGCCCTACTGCAATAACAACGTGCACCTCGGAGGATCCAACACATTCTGAAGTTCTCCCAGTTGCGTGTGCCGTCTTGCTCGAAGCATGGCTGAGCAGCTTTGTGTAACGATCAAGTGCTCAGCGCTTAGCAGCCAGGAAGTTCGCTAACATGAAGGAGATGGGGCTGTCGAGTACATATGCTTATCTTGAAGGTCTGAGGCCACGAAGGGAGCGCTTGAAGAGTGGCAGCAGTGTGGTATAGTGGGAAGGAGCAGGGCTTGTACCCAAAAGGTTGCCGGTTCAGTTCCCCACTGGGGCCCTGCTGTTGTACCCTTGGGCAAGGTACTTAACCCAGAATTGCCTCAGTAAATATCCAACTGTTTAAATGTATAATATTGTAATGTAACACCATGTAAGTCGGTCTGGGTGAGAGTGTTTTCTAAATATACAATAGCATAATGTAAGGTAATCCAGGAAACCCAATCAGTATTACCTCCAGGCTACACACGATGTTAAATGTTGAGGACTGAGCTGCTTAACACACTCGCAGGCAATGTGTGACACAGAGAAAATGGACCAGTGTGTTTCAGTATGTCAACCTGTGTTAAAAACAGGTATCAAACCACCTGCACTCCGTATTTGTGTTTAAGAAGGATATGTGTGTGTATGTATATATAAATATATATATATATATATATATATATATATGTGTGTATGTATATATAAATATGTGTGTGTGTATATATATGTGTGTGTGTGTGTGTGTATATATATATATATATATATATGTATACACACACCTACCTTCCATATAAAGTGGAATTCAGTGCCTTCCTTTAAAGTTGAAGTGGAAAGTGCTCTGTAATGTTTGCTGAGTACTAAACTGAGTAATGTCAAATTGCTAGAGGTTACACCTGTCAAACTACGTCGTCCCAAATGAGAGAATAATACAGGATATATTATCCATTCGCTAAATTTAATTCTTGTTCTTATTCCTATATGCACGCACGTTGGTCATGCGTCATTTTTTGTTTGCCTTTTAGGTGCTGTTTGCTTTATAAGGACTATTGGACTCACCATCCCTCAACCTCATTATGTAAATAGAAAGAGAGCAAGACCTTCCAATATCCATCTGTCTGTCATAAACTGGTAAGGTTGTTCCAATGAATCAGACTCCTGATGTGCAAACCAAATATTGACTGGGAAAAAATTCACCCTTGGACTGACCTGTGTGGATAGACAGGCTTAGGACCTGTTATCAAAGGTGCTTTTGACAGTGGATGTAAGTCACATGCTTGCATCTCAAGCATTGAAATTTTCCTCCCTAGCTAGCTGCTAGGTGTATATTTTCTAATCTAGAGCTCTGTAATTACATTCCACATTTGCCATGCAGAAAACCCCAAATTGCAGGGTGCATGCGTTCGCTTTTCAGTGTGCGTGAGCCTCTATAAAGGGATGAGCTGCTGAGCCTAAACACACCTCTCTGAGGCAGTTCTTTCAGAACCTCATCTCAAGTCAAACCCTCTATTGAGGAAACATTCTCTCTCTCTCTCTCATTTGCCACTTTCCAGTTTCCAGACACTTATCATTTACAAAATGTGGAGAAAGAAGAGCAGAGCTTTCACCGTGCTGGTCTGCGTCATCACCATCACCACCTTTTTGTTCAGCTACACCTACCACGACCCCTCGCTGTACTTTTTCAAATTTGCCTTCGGGCTGTCGGACAACCTCCTCCCCAAGGGAACGTGCGCCTGCAGCCGGTGTGTCACCGACATGGAGGAAGACCCCTGGTTTATGGAACGCTTCAACCAGTCGATGGCACCCCTCATGTCCAGGAAGAACAGCGCGCTCTCCGAGGACACCTTCAGGTGGTGGCAGGTAAGTGCATCCCGCGAACACAAACACACGGACCTCCTGCCAGTGCTCAGACGTACTGACATTCTGCTGAGCGATGCCAGTGCAAAATACACTTCCACCATCCATGCACCCTGGTGGCTTTTCTAAATCCTAAGTATGTGATTTTACAATTTACATCATCCGTTATCTACCTTTTCATTTTTTTATTGCCTGATCATGTAATTAATTGAAGTTGCATGCCCTTTTGCTGAAAGGCAGGTTTGTGTAAATTTGGTCAACTTTCATCCACCCTATTCTTTGCAACTTTTTATGTAATAAGCTGATGTTTTCAACAATATTTTGATGACAAACAAGATAATGGCACTAGAGTAAAATAGTGTACAGAAAACCGATTATGTATCTTTAGTGTTTTGTACACTTTAGAAAATAGTAACCACCCATTGTTTAAAGTTGACATTTTAGCAAATTTCATAAATGGTCATAGACTACTCTAGAGTATTTGCTAATCAGTATAATGATCCCACTAATTCCCAGTTCTCACTGAATTGCCGCTTTCTTTAAGTATAAATTGAACTGGAATGAATTAATATGCGCCTCATGCTTCGTCCCTCCTTCTCTCTGTTTGCTTGGATTGAGTTTCCTCACAGGTTGAGTTATCGACAATTCCAGAACAGTATTTCATCGGGTGCAGATATACTGTAATTACGAGCGCAAGCACAAATTCCAATATACCTTCTCACTTCCTGGGCCGGTACCTGGGTTATTTCAAACCTGTCTTAATTGAATCAACCCCCAGAGATTCATTTGGAGGTGCAGGGATCAAAGACATGGTTTAACGGGGTGTCACAATTACCATATCCGACTGGAGAGAGAAGAGCCCAATTACGGTGGGGTTAGCCCCCCTGTCACTTTCCATTTCAAAGGAAATATTTCACACGGGACTTAAAATACCAAACCTGACACCAGATACAGCTCCGCTGGAGTCTGGGGTCCCCTTCAAAGCCCAGATTATGAGATGTACTCATGTGGCTTCTGAAAGGACAGGAAGGCAGTCTCATTTAGAGACTGAGGCACTCGCCATCCCTCACAGCAGGAGGGCTCTACCTGTCGGCTGCCGGGTAGAAGCAGCCTCATTTAGTCTGTGAGGTGTCCTCAGTCGCGCGCCCTGTCCTCTGGAAGGCTTCATCTCATCTGTCCGTCTTGTTATCTGCCATTTTCCTTCTCTGCCTCGGTGCTCCAGTTACTGACGTGGTCGTGTGTGTGTGTGTGTGTGTGTGTGTGTGCGTGCGTGTGTGCATCCTGCCCACTTATTTTACCCTTACACTGCGCGTTTTCTCATGCAATGCCACAACCACAAAGAGAGTAGGGAAAAAAAGATGACGTAAATATAACCTCCCTTCCCCTGAGGTCATTGAAGAATGTGCTGTGTGCTTCCTGCCGCTTGATAGCCTGGTGGCCCTGCTTAAATCACTTTTATTTAGAGGAGGCCCAGAGTAAGAGTCCTGAGCGTCTCCCCCCTGCGTGTCACCAGTGGCTGCAGTCAGAGCGGCACCCGGCCAACTACAGCGACGTGGTGCAGAGGTTGTTCGAGGTCATCCCAGGTGAAGAGCAGTACATGGACTCAGGGCCCAGTCGCTGCAGGACCTGCTCGGTAGTGGGGAACTCTGGGAACCTCAAGGGATCCAATTATGGACACCTCATCGACTCCAGTGACTTTATCATAAGGTAACTTACTCAGTCTTACCTTTATGAAATGTACCCTGTGGAAAGGAGCTGCAGACATGCTCAGTGTATGAGTTGGCCTTGTAACCGTACGTTTACTCTAATGCTGTAGCAAGTTGGGGTTAAATCTTGGTTAGCGTGCAAGGTCAACTGTGGACCAAATAATGCTGTTATACTTTGCACTATTATGGGTATAGCTCCTAAAATATAGGTGTCTTTCATGCTTCCATTTTGTATTCTCCTCACCTGTTTTAATTTTGAAGCAAAGCTTTTATTACTATAAAACTGGGAGGAAATGAAGACAGTTGGTGCATAAGTCATACATATTTTCCCTGTCATTTGTTGCCTGATGATTTCCTGTCTGTCAGCTCTGCCATTTGCTTTGCTGCACAGCTTCCCTACTGTTTTGTTTATGCCACCATTTGCTGTATTTTTTATGCAATAAAAAATAATTATAGCATTTTGTTTTCTTGCTGCGTTTGTGGGAGGAGATAATAGCATGTAGCTCCCACATTTGCATTTTAAAATTCTCAGTTTTGAAGGCTTTTATGCGCTGTACTGCCATGATTGTTTTTCTCAATGCACCAAATGCATATAAATCCATGAATATTTTTAGTTTTTTCTGCTTATTTATTTATTTATCGACCCATAAGTGGCCCATGTATGCCTAACAATGGCTAACTGTCACGGTACATATGTGCATAGTTACAAAACACAGACGTTAAAGCTTACCGGAAAGATTCCTCTTAATCTTTTGGAAATCCTCGTTAGGACAGGGAATAGTCCAATTAACCAAGATGCTCAATATGGCAGCAAGCTGTCTGTGTCCATCATGTCCATAGGCCACAAGCTGTATCTGCAGTGCATGTGTTACCGTAACATTTTGCAGGTTGTTTAAAGCACATGCAAAACACTCTCATCGGTCCCCCCTGGTGACTGCGTTCAAATGTTGTCCTCCACGGCAACTTACAATCTGCCAAATCACAGCCAAAAATGACATTTAAAATACAGTGAATGCATTTTATGTGTTCATTGTTGTTGGCCTGAATATAAGGTGTGCCTGTTTATAAGGCAGCCATTATTTTCGAAGATAGTTTTTAAAAATGCAGATATTTACATTTACATTTTTTTATTTGGCAGATGCTTTTGTCCAAAGCGACTTACAATATGCTCTCACTCCTGTTGTGCATGAACAAAAATGTAATTTTCTATGTCACTTAAATTGATTTTAAAAACGAGCGCTAACATGGCCACTGCAGGTAAGCTTATCCATTTCCCTACTGCTGTACTAGCTACACGCTGCAGTTACTGAATGCATAGTCTGATCACTGCCATTATTTGTTTTGTTGTTTTGGCAAATGGTGTATGCCTAATATTCAGGCCTGTGGTACATGGAACTAGTTTTTCAACCTATATATACATATTTTGACATATATTACTATATATTTCATATACTTGTGATGTTGTACCATCTTTGTTGAAGTGTATGGTAAGTAATAATCTGAGTTTCTGTAGCGTGAAACTGATGACATTGATGCATGTTTCCTGTGCAGGAGCTCAGTTCATCTCCATTTCCCTATTTGTTATGGGTGTCACTTCTATAACCTCAGGCTCAGCTGATGATAAAACATACAGTCTTCCAATGCAAACACTGACCACAACAGCACATTGTGTAAACTTGTCTAAAGCAGGAAAGTCAAATTGTAACCTGTTTGTTGGGGATCTGTTAAAACCACATGTGTTGTAATGTGTTCAGTAACTTGGTACAGAAAATGAATGCGGATTGCTGTACTGAAAATTAATATGTTTGTCCAGGAGAGCTTAACCTTTGTCCTCATTTTTTATTTTTCAAGGTAAGAGACCTAATTTAATCTTGCTCTCTCTGAGTAGGATTGCTGGTGTCAAGGCTGCGCTCATCTCTTTAATTCAAAAGTAATTAAATTCCCCAATACTGAGGTGCATGCAACATTTAATGTCAGGTGAAATATCAATCATTTTCTCATTAAAGTGTTCTGTAAGTCAAATCCACAAAATAACTTAATAAAACAGAATCATTAGTCCTGTAGTTATGACAGGTGTGGACTCCGCACTTGAGGTTGGGAAGCTTTGACTTTAAATTAGATTTCTTAGCTTATTTTTTGTAACAGGGGTCTCAATGTCACTGTGTTCTTAATAAATTAAATTATAAAACATGTTCACCTTGGAACCTTAGACAGACCTGTTCTCAGTAACTGAAACCAGTCAATCAGTTCATGATAAAATCTTATCAAGGTTCATTAGGGAAATTCTGTATTTTCAGATCCTTGTTCCTGGGAATTTGCAAATGGGGCTTGTTATGAACTTCACCCTTCCTTTCTTAGTGAAGTGGAAAACAGTAATTGAGATCTTTATTTTCCCGTGGGTCCTGCATAAAATATAGGCAGCTACTGAATACTTTTCAAGGGTGTGGAGTTTCAAGTCTGTACACTTGTGTGCTTACCACAACCGTCTGTACACAGATATTCAAAGTGAGTATGCACTGCAAATTCAGCATCATACTGTAGGCTACAGAGCCTTGGCTCAAATGAGCAGCTTTGATGTCATGCTATATATGATGTTATAGCTCCTTCAACTGGATAGCCAAAATAGTATACAAAGACTCGAGAAGAATAACATTACTCATATTTCATGGTTAAAAAAAAAATCTGTGACAATACTGAAGACAAAAGAGCAAAGACTACACGCGTCTTACAAAAGGAATTCTGAGGGCATTGTCACATCTCAAGAGTCCCTATTAACATATTTCAGGTACAATTACAGACAGAATAACCACTTTTTCTAATCTATTCACTGCAGTGTGCGATGCACTTCACCTTGAGTATCAAATTTAAGAAAGTTACTTTTTTTCCAGCACCTGCATGACAACACAACTTCAGACTTCACCGAAGTTATCAAACGTGTTGCATAAGAATCGAAAGGGCAAAGCACTCACTTTCGTTCTTCACTTGACCAAAGCATTGCGGTGGGAATGTCTCTAAGCCTTACAATGTCTGTCCTCGTGCCTGCCAGACTTTGGCAGGGTCCGTTTCACTCTGACAATGCTATCTGGAAGTACTGCGTTTCATGCATTCTTACAGTGGCATCTGTAAGGGCACCAGCTCATGTTAACACATCACTATTGTGCCTGTCTTTGTCTTAACTCATTATTACATATTTTGGGCATTGTACAGATATTGAAGTGGTATCATTTACTGACTGTTTTTAGGAGGCCAGACTCCTTAATGGTTGTGAGCCCATTGTATTTGAAAAGTTAAATCAGTTAAAAAGTTTACACAACCGGACAACCGGACAATCCATAAAAATGAAGGAAACTAAATAATGAGAACTGGCCATTCAACCCAACTAGGCTAGCCATTTTGTCTTTTTACTAGAGTGTCTATAGCACAGTGCCAACCCAAGTGTTGACCACTGAAAGCATTTCTGCTTCCACTACTAAACCTTACATTCCATGCATACAGGTAACTGCCTTAAAAAACACTTGATTTTCTCATTGTGAAGTCTTTAATTTACATCTGCGTCTTCTTTTACTGGCATAAGTCCACTCTGTGAATCCCTGTGATCTCTTTTTTCTGAGACTCAAGAGATTGTGCTTGAAGTCTCTCTTTATAACATGTCTGATACCAAGGACCAGTCTTGTTGCCCTTCTCTGTACTTTTTGTGAACTGCTACAGTATGTACTTACTGTGCAGTGCCCAGGACAGAACGTAGCATTCTTTGATTGTATAACATTGATATAATGTCCTTTGATTATTACTTTAGTTTTGGCTATATATCCCAGTATCCTATCAAGGAAATCCAATCATGATGATTTATGTAAATAAGGCACAGTACAGGTCTCAACAGTACTGCTGGTTGAATTCCACTTCTCACAGCTCTATGATAAGATGTGATTACCCCTCTATGGCCAATCTTTATGCTCTGTGCCATCTGTTTTTAACCCATTTTGAGACTGGTTAACGGTAATCTGTCATAAACTAAAATCTTATGCCAACTCCAATCCCAAATACAGATGCAGCAGTTACCAGACAAAAACATAAATATTCACTGCCAGTTAGTCATAAATCACAACCGCTACACAGCAGACGTAATAGTGTTTCTGGCCCCTCATTTCATACATTCAGTTCCATGTATAAATGGGCCATGTACCATATGAACCTATCATGGTAATTGTCTGATTTTAATGTAATTCCAATTGTATAAATGTATGTGGGGGGGTCCTTCTCCTAACAGGCACTTGAGTTCAGTCAAATTAATATTACTGACATGCTCCTTTATTCGCTAGATGCCTGTATCCAAAGACTTATGAAGCGTGTGTTTTTATGTGGGATCCATTTGAAAAGCATCTTTTTGACGGGTTAAGTGTTTTGCCCAAGGGTGTATCAACAGTGCGCTATCCCTCTGGGTACACGACCAGTCATTTGTGACAGTATCTCTGAAAACTATGTGTGCGTGTGTGCGTGTCTCCTCCACAGAATGAACCAAGCTCCTACGCTGGGTTTTGAGACAGATGTTGGCAGCAAAACCACTCATCACGTCATGTACCCAGAAAGTGCCAAAAATCTGCAGAACACCACCAGCCTGGTGCTCATCCCCTTTAAGATCCTGGATCTACAGTGGTTGATCAGTGCACTGACTACCGGCACCATTAAACAGTAGGTGACCAAGGGAGACTCCAATGCTCAGCCTAACCACTGGAGACTGACCATTGATACACAACATCAAGCACAATATTGAGACTCTTCCCAAAAGGAAATCCTTCCCCCAATTCCACTCTGAAAGCGGTGTGCTGTACCCCGAGCTTTTATCAGCAGAATTAAGCTAGTGGAAAGCTTAAGCTTTGGTTAGCTGTAGTTAGCTGTGGAGGACTTCATTCATCGGAGAATGATTAAAAGGTGTCTTGAGCAAGTCTTGAGCGGAGGACTCTGATCATAAGAGGTTTTCCCATATGATTATGATGTCAGAAAGGCCTCAGCACTTCCCTTTCCAGAATGAAGCAGCCTATCACAGCACTATGAAGTCTCTCTGCTTGCTTTTCGCTTCCACACGCCTTTAAGGCACAAGCATACTACAAGCCAGCCTTGCTATGGCAGAAGTTAATCAGTTGTTTTTTTTTTTTTTTTTACCCATGAGAACACACATTTATTGGAGCTAAGAAGAGTGTCCTGCAGTGTTTTATCCTCCAAGTAGTAAAAGACATTATTGCTTCCAGAAACATCTGCTCCCTCCACAAACACATTCCTTGTGCTCATTAGTTCTCAAGTACCCGAACAGAATGCATTGATCGTTACCCGGTGATCGTGTTGTGCTCTGATGTTTATTGGGGAGAGATATCACAGACTTTCCCCACAATTTGAAGTGTGACTGTGCAGTTCTGCCGGCTGTTGACATCTCTCTGTGTTTGTGTTCAACAGTACGTACTTACCTGTTATGTCCAGGATAAAGGCTAACAAGGATAAGGTGAGACATTGTCGTGACTTGGGTCTTGAGTTGTTTTCGTTCTGTGAGAGAGTGCTTGTATGTTTGTGTATACTCAGTAGTACTGCGACTGAGCACAAACCATTGTTATCAGAAAAAACCTGAATCATTCAAAGCATTTTGTTTTTTCTGACCACAGTGAGAATCTGTGGTTAAAGTTTCCGTCTTGAAAATCCCTTCAGTCTTATGTTTTACAGTGGAGACACTACTCCTGTGGCAATCACTACAGATTAAAAATAACTGTCTTTTCTGTTATTCTTCATTTTATTTTGATGTAGGTGTTGATATACAATCCTACTTTCTTCAAATATGTCTATGACACCTGGCTCGAGGGCCACGGCAGGTATCCCTCCACTGGTTTCCTTGCCTTAATGTTTGCCGTTCACATCTGTGATGAGGTAAGCCCGTAGCAGATTATGAGACAAACCCTTCTTTTTAAGCTTTGTTTGGCTAAATGGGAACATCATGACTGTGTTTTGTACTGGCTCACTATTAGTTACGATAGGGACACGAGACTGGTTGCAATAGGGATATAAGATTTGGCCTACAGTGACACCTAGTGGTTGTAAAGTACTCAGTATCAGCAATGAACAGCATGTAGGCTTAGTTCTCTCAACCACAAATTTTTGTTGTTCGTGCTTGCCAAATTTAAATAATTTATAAACCTGTCTTGTAGGACTAATGGCAATGTCAAGTTTAACTCTCTCACTGGCAACCATTTTCATATAATTTACTTTTTCCAAAAAAAAAAAAACAGTATAAAATTAGATTTAAGTTCCATTCTGATACATGTAATAGATCAAGGCCTTGTAATTATGAATTAAATTTGTTAATCCTAATGTCTAACTCCAGATCAACATCCTCTCTCCAGGTAAATGTTTTCGGATACGGGGCGGACCAGAAGGGAAACTGGCATCACTATTGGGAGAACAACCTTCTGGGCGGGGCCTTCCGCCACACCGGCGTACATGACGGCGATTACGAGTACAACGTCACCCTGCTGCTGGCCGACAAACAGAAAATCAAGATGTTTAAAGGGAGCTGACGGCCCAGCGGCCCGTGAGAGACTGGCCTGTGAAACAAGCGTGACTTCTGAGTGGCCTTAACATGCTGTCGGTGAGGACACTGAAGGGCTGGGGCAGCCTACCCCCCAAAAAAAGCTTTGTGATACCAGACAAACAGTCAGTGAGTCAGTCTCACAATTTGCCATAACACGCCCAGCTTTTGTAAAAAAAAAAAAATTCAATATGACTAATACGATGCCGTCTAAGATTTTTCTACCGAGGGAGCGCCGTGGTTAGACTGTTTAGCTCGATCCCAGAAAATCCCCTTGAAAAAGAATCGTCTGCATTACCTGTGGTTCAGCGCACTTGAATCAGCGGGGAAACATACGGGACCCGTGCTTGGAATCAAACTTTCCTTTTCGCCCAATCGAGTCGAGGAGGCTGCAAGGAGAACGACAGCAAACGTTACGCCAATAATGGGTTCTGGGAGCGGTGGCGGCGCGGATCGCCGGTTTTGCCAAGTCACACCGGCCGACGGCGGACACGGCTGATGTCACGATTCTAGCACATGGGGATGTATGTTGGCGACTGCCAGCGACTTCGCCTCTCCTCCTTCGACAGCCCAACGTCACCTGCTGCAGATGGCTGCGACAATTTATGCAACCGAGTACGGCTGTTTTTGGCTGCGGGGGGTTTGGGTGTGAGATGACAGGAGGTCTGTAATAGGCAGAATACTGGCAAAATCAAGTGATACAGAGAACCTACTTTATGCCTCCCATTTTCATGCCAAAAGAACTGCGGCACATCTTTTCCCGCAGATGCTATGTTTCTGTTATTACAATGGATCACAATGTTTTTACTTTCCAAACCAATATCTTAATTAATTGTCTTGTTGCCAGGTGATACGACAGACAGGCTGATTATAAATGTTGGGGCAAGCTCCATCAATACCTCACTATGTTTAGATTTTTTTTATAATTTTGTCTTTATGATTTTGGTAAACGTAGTAAACAATCTGTGGTGCCATTTAGTGCAATTCCTGTGCTGTAACACGTAATAAGATCTGCAAATCGGTTGGCTGCTTCACAAAGCCAGGCAGTGTACCCAACAAGATCCATGATTGTAAATTCTAAAACTTTCTAAACAATACTGTATATGTATCTTACTCTTACGTGTCTGTCATGGAAGTTTATCTTGCTGGTTAGGATATTTTTTTAATACAGAACCTGCACCGAGTATGTGTTCATTGCACATGTAATGAAGGTGGCTCATTCTGTCACTGTGATTGGTGGATGGATGGGACCCTACTGACACCGCTGCATCCATAACCTTTGACCTTTACCCAGGTTTTGCGTTTCAGTCCAGGGTGGGTTTGAGCTCACTGAAATGGAATGTATTCCATAATGCCTGTCTGTGTCACATGATTACAGTCACAGTCATATCTGCCCGGTTGTTATGACCATGGCCTGGGAGTAGAAGAAAGGATGGCTCTCTCTTCTGTGTGACCGGGGGGGGGGGGAGCGTTTGTTGTTTTGCCATATCTGATTTCATGGAGTTAAGATCAGAGGCTTCTCTTCAGAAGTGTCTGGCAGCGAGGCCTATGTCTACATAATATCTGAAGTGCCTTATCAATGAAGTACCTAATGTCTAATGTTTTTGGGAAAGAGGAGTGGGATTGTGTGCCTTTTAAACCTTATCTCATTTTTCTTAAAGGAGCACTTGTTTTCATTTTTATCAAGAACCTTTTATTTTATTTGTTAGATGTTTTGAAATTCAGTACTGTTGTGGTTATGATATGTCATTAATCTTTGAATAGATCATCATGTTTTGAATACTTTAGAAACCCCTTTGTAGCACCACCGTACATACATGAATAGAGGTTCCTTTTTTCCTGTTTGAATTATTTTTCTTCATTTCTGTCCTCTGGGGGATTGGTGCAATATTACGCTGTTTTAATACACCTTTCATAATTGTGTGCTGCTTTATCATGTTTTTGGGAAAAACTCCAATGCCTGTGAAATACCAGAATTTCAAGTAACCCCCCGTCTCTTTACCGTAACTGGTAATTAAATGAATGCAGCACTATATGACATATAGTGCTGTATCCTAAGGAATCCTTGCATATTGCTGCTTATGTGTAACAGGTGATTAATGATGGGACTTAGCTCAAGAACTTTACTTAAGTTGTGTTGTATCTTCAACATTAACGTTGCAGATAAAAGAACATTTACCCTTCACAGCAGAAAGCCCTTGAGTGTGCCTCCCATCCACATGTCTGTACATCTAATGGACAGGAGACACATTTTAACCAAAGCAGTGGCCAGCGAGTGTTATTTTATAAGATGAAGTTATTTAGCTTTTTCTTCATGTGACACGTGTATTTTAAATTATCAGTGTGATTTCTACTCAGATTATTTTATTTTATTGTAGGGAAAAAGGTTGTTATTTCTCATAGACTTAGGCCCAGAGTCTATCTAACTGAAATGCATTTTGCTCTTTGAATAAAAATTCAAACAAGGATTAATTTTTTTCTTAAACTGTATTTTATTAATTTCACTAAGTTCCAGGCCCAATGTATTGCATTAATATAAAAAATGTAACACTTCCCTAAATCCATGCCTGGAATTTAAGGACAAAGTGCTTTTTGATTAGACTGAATCTGGGCAATTTTTTCTGGGGACCAATTACAGTTGAATGAATTAAAAAGGTCATAGCAGTTAGCATTTCACAGAATATGTACGGATTCCTGGCAGAACAGAAATGCGGAATCATTTTTTGTGTGATGTTCCAAAACCAACATCATTAAGGATGTCATTTTAAAAAACATATCGACTTTGAGGTTGCTATTTTATATTTTTATGTATTCATAGAATTGCACATAATTTTCATGTTCCCATTCAGAATTTGCTAAAATTGTTTTAATATAGCTTACCTTTAAGGTGATATAAAAATCCACTAAACTTTAAACTAAATACCACTATAAAACTGGAAAGTCAAACTCACTCTCATCTCTGAAAAAATAAAAAACAACTTTCTGGAGTCAGTTTTAACAGTCTGACAGTTGAATTACCACTCATAATAAGTTGGATGTTTCTTTTGCAGCAAGCTTTTTAAAATCAAATTCATACATATTAAGTTTATTTTTACTGAATTACCCTTTGTAATTGTTGTGCCTTCAACTTTTATAATATCACATGTATATGTTTATGGGTTTTCCTGTCTCTGTATGTTTTTTGATTGCCTTGGTCTGTATGTTGTTAAAGACTTATTTGATTAAACTTTACTCAAAAAAGGCTTCCATTTTTAATGTTTTTGATCTACTACTACAATTGCCAAATTGCCAAAACATTCAAATCAAAGCATAACTTGTGTAGTTTGTGTATTTGTGTAGTTTTACTGCAGGGTATGTTGCATTGTAGTTATGTATCGAAACGTGGGCACTAGTTTATGCAGATGTGGTCAGCAGTGTCCAGAATGCACCACCTGTCATGCAACATTATCACATGCACCTTAGTTCTCTTTGTCACTCCGAATAAGAACATCAGGTAAATGAGGAAATGCAACTATGATACAGGGCTATCACAGTTGCAAGACTGTAGGTGTGTTGTCCACCAAGTTACAGGCAGGGTATACACCATTCATAAAGCATTGAGAGTTAGGCCTTTTTTGGGGTTTCCTGCAGAAATAACCATGATGACCTCGAGGACTGAGTCATTACAGATATTACATTACAGAAGTATTGACCGCCTAACCTCATTGAAGCTTTCCATTCAACAGTAGCTAGGGCAAGGACATAGGTGTTCTAATGCAGTAATGGTCCAGGCATCTTGTACATTGAGGCAGGGCACATGCTAATTAACAGGGGCGGGGCCACAGCAGCAGTTGTAGCACAGATGGAATGAGGGACCGATAAAGGGAGAGCAAAGGCAGACGTTAATCCAATAGGACAAGGCAGTTTGGGTAGAGTATAAACAAAATGATGTGAGCAAAGAGGTTAGGACCTATGGCCATAATGGCAAACCCGAGACCATCTGTTCAGAATAAGAACCTGCTACAAGCACCCACTAAAGATGAGGCAAAAGCAAGGACGTTTCTACTCACCAGTTTCCATATCCACAAGCCACTCTCCACCACTACTAGTTCAACTATAAAAAATATACTGTAAACAACTAAGCGACAAACCACAAAGGCTAGAGCAATTCTATGAAAATATGCTTCAATATGCTGGTGGTGTAACGGTCCCTCTACTACATGTTAAGCCTGTATCACACCCACTACTATGCAATATTTTCATAGAATTGCACTGGCTGGAGCGTTTTATCCCATTTATATCATTGCTACATTTACGTTTATATCAAGGCCAAAGGGAATTAATTTATTGCCAAGAAGCTGGGAATGGCTTCTACGATGAAAGATCCAACTTTCTACATCCGATATGATAAATAGTTCCTTTAGAAAATCAGGGCAGTTCCTAGTGGTTTATTAGTACCACATGTAATTCTACATAATGACACACATACACAGAGATTGTTTTAAAATAATTTACAAAAAATAAAACAAAGTGATCACATACATCTCATTTACCTTTAACTATGTGCATCAGCTACCACAAAACTTGGTTGTCAAGGCAATATCAAACATTTAAGCCTGCAATCTGACAGTGTTAAGAAGCTAACGCAGCCATTTGTTGAAATTAAGCTAATGTTCTCGTTAACAGTGATATCAGACATTGAGAAAGGTCATTCAAAAGAGCTGGGGATGCTTGTTAGTATATTGTTTAAGGGGGTGTGATGATCAGCGCTTGAATGCTCCTTATGCTGTGCTTTCTGATTGTCGGCCTCTGAAGAGAACAGGACCAAGCTCCATGGCCTCCTCTCTTGGACAGAAGCAGCCCAATAACTCCTCAGGCTGGGTTCGCCTCTGTGCCCTGTGATGGGCATGTCTGTCTGGCCTTTAAAACAGTGTCCGACAGCATGTGCACAGCCGTGCTCCTCAGGCTGTTGGTTAGTGTAGTGCCTGAACAAGCCTGACTCTAATTTTAGGCAGCAGGGGGGATCCCTTGTTATCCTCCCCCTCAGTCACTTCACCTCAGACACCAGCACAGTCATGCTCCCTGTGAAGCTCCTCCAGTATGGAATTATGCAATGTGCAAGGCCAGCAACCCTAACAGGTAAATTCCTACCTGTAGGTGTATAACAAGAGGTATGCACCTCTTTCTCTCAACCATAAGATAGAGTTCTGTGAGCCCTCCTCACCTCATGGTCATCAAATGTCAGCCAGTTGTCTCTACCAAGAGACATGATGACCTCAGTTACAAACTTGTGTGTCCCTGTAGAAGCATGTCTCCGTTTAAATTCTGTTTATTTGTATTGAAAGTGTGCATGTTAGTGTACTTGTGTATTTGCATGAGTGTGTGTGTGTGTGTGTGTGTGTGTGCGCTTGACTTGACAGGTCTTACATGTTTTATATGTTGTCTTACTGCAGGTCATGAAGCCTCCAAGATGGGACAAAAAGGCTTGTTATTTTACAACGATGACCCTGGGAAGCAGATGGAAAGCAGCTGCAATCAGAGAGGGTACAGTCCCTCACAATGTCTTCCTCTAGAGCAGCAGGTGACCCCCCCCTCCCCCCCTCCCTACCTTGCTTACTCTCTGTCTCCCTGTCACTCTGCCCCTCTGCCTTTCCCTCTCACCTAACTGGCTTCTTTCCTCTGTCCCTGTCCCACATGTAGGGCCAAAGTAATTCCACAATGCGGAGGAAATGGAGGATTTAACAGAGTTTGGTAAACTGAATCCATGTGAAATTCAATCTGGGAAATGCCGCAAACATGCTGTAAATCCCGAATGCCCTGACAAAGTGTGGGTCCATGAGCAAGCGCTCAGTAACTTAGCAACAGCACTGCATGATGCTGTAAATGCAGAGAAGGTGGCTTGATGTGTACAGCTAGTATGTACCTAGCAAGCTAGCTATAATCTTTATGAATTGGGATGTTCACTCTTCCGCAAATTTTGCACAGAAACATTTAAATTTACTCCTGCAGCCTTAGAGATGTAAACAGATATAGTGCTTTATGAGAACTTTTTTTAAATTCTGGAAATTTTTACAATGAAAATTGAAATTTTCATTTTTAAAGCAGAGAAAACATGAAATAAAGAAAATATACAATGGAAAAAAAGAGTAAAAATGGGTTTATTTGGCCCTACAATTGGCCCTGATACTGCACTACTTCATTGGAACTCACAAGCATAATCAAGACTTATCTCACTAGCACTATGGGACTCCCTTTACACTTTTCCACTGGTCAGCTGGCGCTTTGTGCTGGGTTCAAAACACAGGCTTTCTTCTCTGTGCTGCTGTTTGTCTCTCTGGTTGCTGTCTTTCACCTCATGTTTTGCGGTTTACGGGTGCTAGAACTGAACGAATTGGAGAAGGGGTGGAACCCTCCAGGCTGAGTTTGATAGCTAGCTCAATTTTCCCTTCTTCACTTAGGCTGTCCACAAATCCACTGCTGTCACTATGGAGAGAGGGGGAAAGGGTTTACTCTGAGAGCCAGTGACTGATGACTGATACTGTGGCTGTGGGGAGGTGAATATGAGAGAGTGGGGAAAAGTTTTAAAATGAGTGAGTGTGTCCACACACACAGGGGTGTGTGTGTGTGTGTGTGTGTGTGTGTGTGTGTGTGTGTGTGTGTGTGAGCAGAAGCTCACCTTGCTGTCCTATCTGGCTAACAAGACGCCTTCACTTTCAGCACACAGTGCTAGTGCAGGGTGAGCTGTGGTATATCAACTTTGGTCTGCAACTCCCACAATCCCCAGATGGAATTCATATCAAAACTTTTCAAGTTGGACCACCAGTACACTGTGCAGCTGCTTGTTATTAAACTCAGACCATAACTAGTGCTACCATAAGTGACGTTCTTATGCTCCCCTATACTCTTAGGTTCCATCTTTTAGACATGCTGAAGGGGAGGGAATGAGGTGGTGCTTGCCGCAGCAGCAACAAGAACTTCATCTCAACAGAGGTGCTGACCCTGTTCCAGGTTGTCCTCTAGGATGCCCTGAGGGATCAAGGACAGGGACATGTGTCTGTAAGCCTCTGTCCTACACACCTGTGTCCCACACCTTCCATAGAGAGAGAGAGCTGTAAACATACAATAACGCTGCAGAGGAAAAAAGATGCTGGTTAACCTCACACAGTAACATCTTTTCTTTTGCTTCTCTAGTGCTACATGGGTAAATGACCATGAACGTTCTTCACAATCCAAATGTAACATGGATTATAACGAATGTACATGATTATTTAAATGAACTGGCCCACAGTCAGGAGAGGAATAATACTGCATTCCACTAACGTGCAGCAGGCTCGTACAGCCTGCACTCGGAAATCAAAATTCAACACCACCGAGAGCAGCTCCCCTCCTAAGAATTCCCATACCTCCTCTAGCTGGGAGAGCAGCACATTTAAAAATCAGTGTGCATTCTGCAGGCTGACAAAAACAGATGCTATGAGGAAGGGAGCATCAACACTGACCTCAAATCCATAGGATCTACATGAGTGTGTGCATGCAGGTGCTAGAAGGTCTCCTACCTGCAGCTTGTCCCCAGAGAAGTCCCCAAAGTTATCAGTCACAAATTTCTTAAATGCCCTCAGTAGTTGTGCCCTTTCAGGCATGTTGCAGCTGGCTATTGCTGAATGAAGATCTGAAAGGCACCTGCAGGGGGGGACAGAGAGGCAGAAGTAGTCAGATCTCCACTTTCACATACAATAAACAAGCATGGACTAAACCTAGCCAGATATGGATGCCAAAATTTGTGCAAGTGCAAGTCTGAGATGTAATAAGCCACATACTTTTGATTAAGAGAAATGTCAAAGACACGTACAAAGTCAAAAAATAATGTAAATTTCTCAAGCTAGCTTCACTTTGACAAATGGTATGCAAAGTTTACCAGCAAACATGAAAGAAGTTACTGTTATGAATACATTACAATATTGTCATTTAGCGGATTTGCTTATCCAGAGTGACTTACATAGGTTGCAATTTTATCCATTCACACAGCTGGATATTTACTGAGGTAATAGTGGGTTAAGTACCTTGCCTAAAGGTACAACAGCAGTTGGAGCATCAAAATTGCAGTGGGGAACGGAACCAGTAATGTTTTGCTTACTAACCTTGCTCCCTGCCACTACAACACACTGCTGCCCCACATATTTCATACATATTTTGTACAAAATTTTGTATTAATCTTTGTTAGACAACACTGACATCTCCACACTTGAACAGATGCCCCCCCCATGACTGGCCTCAAACAGCCAGCCTCCTCCAGCAAATTGCTGGAGGCCAGAAAGGTAGTGCAGAGTGGTGTTCATGTAATAGATATGTTTGATGTTTGGGAACGTGTAACACAAAAGAACACGGGCATAAATCTTTGTTTTTAGTTCTTGGCTCCTTCAGACGTCCGAGTCTTTATCTCTTTAACTTCCACTGACGTTGTCCAATTGCTGATTTCATCAGATATTTTAAACCAGATTTCCACTGAATTTTGCAAAATGCGGACTGAATTCAAAACTCTGAATACAGTAATTGGAAGGTTCTGATATAATGTTGCTAGCCCTTACAGACAGGACTGCATATTATCAGTCCTGTCTGTAAGGGCTAGCAACATTATATCAGAGCCATTATATAGAAGTATTACCACTGATATCAATATATTAGTGGTAATACTTCTATTTAGAGACTATATAATAACTCACACAACAACTCACAATCTCTGAAGCCTTTAAAGAGATCTTCTCATTCTTACCCTGACAGAGTATAGTCCTTTCAGCCTCTGTTCTCTCCAATCTAGCCTCTGAAATGTTCCAGGCACTGCAGGGATTTGGAGGAGCTGGAATAATGTCTGGAGGAGCTCCGTTGTGAACTTGACAAGCTGTTCTAGGCATTTAATTAACTTTTGCAAGAGTTAGTGTGGTCCCAGATGGATGGTGTGCTGGCTGTCATTGACCTGAGAGCAATATCTCCTGAGTGATGGTCACAGCAACACTGGGTAAAGTACACCAGCACTGGCACACATCTTCACATATCACTACTCTGTCTGGTCTTCCCTTTGAACAGTAAGTAGCGATGAAATTCAGCTTGCGGAAGGTTGCAGCACAACTTAGACAACTTGATGAAGGAGAGCGTCTGCACTGTGAAAAAAAGGTGGAGGGGGTTTACATGCCCAGGAGTAGGGTTTTGGGTGAAGGGAAGGAGACAGATCAGGGAGCAGGGGAAAGGTTTAGGGGGCTAAAGAGGGGAAGGTTTAAGGGGCTGAACAGGGGAAAGGTTTAGGAGGATGAACAAGGGAAAGGTTTAGGGGGCTAAACAAGGGTAGGTTTAGGAAGATGAACAGGGGAACAGCTAGGGGGCTGGGATGCAGTGTTTAGGATGCTTGGTCAGAGGAAGATTTGGGGGCGGGACAGGAAATGGTTTACTGGGCTCAGTCAAGGTGGGTTTAGGGGGCTGGGAAAGGGAAGGTGTAGGAGTTGGTGAGAGTGGGGGGAGCAAAATAATGGCCGCTTTCAGCAGAGGTCATAGTTTGAGTACTAGACACAGACTGAACTACCTTCCCTCTCTTTCCCTTATTTCTCTGCTTCCTCTTTTTTTGTTTGTGTCACCTTCATTTCAGGCAGGGGTGTATGGGCCTGGGAGGGAGGGGGGATGGGGAGAGGTATAAGGTGCAGAGATCAGGGTAGGAGAGGGTGGAAAGATGAGGGGGTGTGACAAAAGGGACAGGGAGAGATTGGAGGAAAGGGTTGAGGAGAGAGGAAAGAGGAGGGTATGGACAAGAGAAAGTGGAACCAGAATTCTTCCTCCTCAACCACAACTTCCTCTTGCTGTTTTTGGACTCCTTGTCCTGACGCTTCAGCGCAGAGGAAAGGGAGGGGGAGACTATTTGAGAATGGGAACAAGAGGGGGCAGAAGACAGGGAGGGGGAGGGGAAGGATTTTGTAAATGGGGGAGGAGTGGGTCTGGACACCGGTAAGCCAGAGAGGGTAAAGGATAGGGGTGTAGGGTAGAAGGAAGGCAGGGGGTTTATAGGGGAGGAAAGGACTTGAGGAGGAGTCTGAGGGAAAGAGTGTAGAGACAGTGAGTGAAGGTGTGTTGGGAGGAGCAAGGGAATGGGTGGGAAATGATTGGAAAGGATGCAGGTGACAGAGTGGGAGAGGTTGTAGGGGACAGAACAGTAAACAGCATAGGGGACATCATGGGAGCAGACATAGGGCACATGAATGAAAAGGGTGCAAAGGACACAATAGGAAATAGTACAAAGACATGAAGGGAAAGGCTGCAAATGATACAGTCAGAAAGGGTTTAAGTGCAACAGAGGGAGCGTTAACCGGAAAGACATTGCCCGTTGGCATTCATCAATCGTAATAAATAGTTGTATTTCACTCTCACTTTTGTCAGGCACAAAGTCACAGAACACAGCCCTGGAAGTGGCTGGCAAGCAAGTAAGACACAGACAGACCAAAAGATGCACTGCCCAGCTAGCAAGACAGACAGACTAGAGAGAGATGCACTGCAATCAAGCACATCAACTTAATGTTACTGTTATTTGCTGGAAATACAGGAAATGCAGTGAGCCAGGTTCAAGACACAGACAATGCAGGGGCTCAAGCACAGGACACAGAAAATGCAGGTATGGAAAGGCACAGGGAAACTAAGGAAGAGGAAGAGCAAGTCGTCCTGATATTAGAGCCAGTGAATGTTGAAGATATCAGGGGTGAAAGTGAGATCCAGCAAAGAGGAAGGAAAAGAAAGAGAGACTCTGATAACTGGAAGAAAAATCTACGAAAAAGGCTGTGTAACACAGGGCAAAGATACGTAAATTCAAAAAACATTCATGTTCCCGCTCGAAAGGTCAGGGAAAAAGACTGTGCTTCCTGTCATTACAAATGCAATCACAATTTCCCTCAGTCAGCAAGGGAAATAATTTTGATCAGTTCTGGGCAATGGGAGATGTGACAAGACAGAAGGACTTTATCATCAACCACACAGTGACGAAAATGAAAAAGAGACAGACAACTAATACTGAGTCAAAGTGGCAGAACACCATTGAGTACCAGATCACCACACAGGGAAAGCAAATTTGGGTATGCAAAGATTTCTTTTTGAAAACACATGATCTCAGAGAAATTTGCAAGGTCTGCAGGTGTTGGTCAGTCAAGTAATCTAGGAATGTCCGCCACAAGCCTGCGGGGAATGCATTCGCCTGGAAACAAAATCCCAGAAGACAACAAAAATCGGATCAGAGATCACATTAAGTCTTTCCCCACAGCTGAATCACACTGCTGCAGGAAAGACACAACAAGGCAGTACCGTGAGGAAAAGCTGAATGTAACACAGATGTACGACCTCTGTGTGCAGAAATGCAAAAAGGAATGGAAAGTGAATCCTGGGAAACTCAGTTTCTACAAGCATACTGTATATTTAACACAGAATTCAACTTAGGCTTTCTCCAACCCACAAAAGATGCATGCAAGTACTGTGAGTGGTAAAAGTGTTTAAATGCCAGTGACGAACAAATCCATGAAGAACAAGAACTTGCCAATTTCCATTATTCACCATAAATTCATCTAAAACAAAACCAAAGACCAAAGAAAAAGTTTGTTGGCAGAAAATCAAATGGCTGCGCTACACAAAATAGAATCCAAAAGGTTTTCAGTTCAAATATGAACTGTCCGACCAAGCATTTAGAACGCTTGAAGTTGGAAAACAGGAGACCAGAGGTTCTCATGGAATGGAACCTAAAAAGTTACACACATGTCCACCTGGGATCACTGCTGTGACTTACTTACACTGTGCATTAATGGTGGCATCCCTCACTCCTATGTGGACTTCTACCAGGGTTTACAAGTCAGCCAGTCAGAGTAGGCTACTATCTCATTTCCAGTTCCATCTGAAACTTTCATGTCAATGAAACTTTCATTTCATTCTCTATGAAATACATTGTTTTTGCTATGTTGTTATACCCTCAATATTCAGTAGTAGTAGTTCCAATTTGTTCTGTAGCCTACTTTCAGTTGGTAATATGGCTAAATGTTATTAATTAGTTATTAATCTTTAATTATTAGTTATTAAATGACATTAATTACTTCAGTATCATTCAGTTAATGATATTTGCCATCATATTTTTTATTATTACAAAGACATCTGTAACGTCTTTTCAACTGCCCATCTGGCCAAATGGTTGAGTGGCTGGGATTACTATTTTAGCAAAATTAATAACATTCAATGAACTAATTTGATGTAAGGATTTTTTATGTAATATTTTATTCTAGCACAATGGATTGCTGTGTCTTTTAAGCTCATTAATGTAATGCTTTGTTCAAATTGTCACCAGATTGCCCATGTTTTACATTCGAAATGGAATGAAACATTGGTGCCAAAAAGGTGCATGTGACTTCCTTTCAAATTTAAAAATGTAGAAAAAAATATTTTTTTGAATAAATGATAAAATATTGTTCGTTAAGTCAGATCAAACTAGGTCATTTTTTGTTTCTGTCTGGCTCACATATTGCACCATGTATCCAAATATGCTGCAGGAAAAATGGACATTGATGTTGAAAATGTTGTGCTTAAGGTCTATAGCCATTTCAGCATCTCAGCTAGCAGGACAGCACAGTTGAGAGAATTCTGTGAATTTCTGGAAGTTAATGAGTGTAATATTTTGCGTCATGTGGCGACAAGATGGTTGTCATTACTGCCATCTATTGACAGGATACTGAAGTACTGGAAACCCCTGACTAGTTACTTCCAGAGTTTAGGTGAGGAGGAATGTCCCAAACTTCTGTGGACATGCTTTGGAAAGGAGGGTAATGCCAGCGATGTGCCTGAGACTTACTTTCTCTTCCTCAGCCGTGTTTTGAAACTATTCACTGACTGTATTGAGGCACTGGAAGCCAAATCATTTTGTATCACCTCAGTTTATCAGCTAATGAGTGATCTGAATGGCCAACTTGAGAAGGACAATTTTTTGGCTTTGCTGCTAACGCCAGGCTCAGACAGCTTACTCCAGCAACCAGGGTTCCTGCCAATGTCTTTCAGTCAAAAAAAGGGAACCAGTATGCAATGGGCATGTATTTCAGCATCTTGCTTTTTGACATAGGTGTTTTGACTGACATACAAAGCCCAAACCCCCCCCCACCCCCCCACCACCACCACCACCACCACCACCACCACCAGTAGCCAGTGACCCATGACCCCTGACCCTGCATCTTCAACCTTCCAAAGAGAAAATCTACTCACACCTGCAGTCGGGTAGGTGTTAATTTTGGGCCCTGTGTATGGGATAACTTTAACCCCCTTGGACTTGGGAAGAGATCTGAAAGGCTTCTGACAGAGAGGTCACACAGAGCTGCTTCTTTGCTTGTAAAGAACAGTTGAAAAGGCCTGTATCAGAAGTAGAGAGGATTTCCCGCTGATTTTGGCTGCTCACCAGTGAAAAACTAGTGTATTTCTTTGTTCACTCTGACACACTTTATTCATTCCCTCTTCCTGCTTTAAAATGAATTTTAAAGTCAACAAAAGGGAATTTTAATGAGACCTCAGTGGCAGTGCATTTTGAATGTTTTTGCAAAGACTATTAAGATGGTTCATTTTAAGATGTCATTAGTTATGCAGATTTCTTTCATCATCGACTCAAAATATATCTCATATGGCCTATGATATTGTGCTGCCTTTTGACTTGGCTACCTGTGTCTCCAGAGACTAACTATTGGATGGCTTCAACATTTCAATTGCAATGGCTGTCTGTTATGTTTAGTCGTGTTCAAACTGTGTATGCGCAAGACAAAAAAAGTTTTCAGTTTTCCTACCCCCAGTTTGCACCCTAACCACTTCCCTTAAAGGACTGACACATGTGTCAGATACATGTACAGTATCTGACACATATCCTCAATTCTGTTGCTGGAAATCCATTATGTATACTCGGTTTCACCACAGATTAAATCTGTGATTACAGATTAATTTATTAAAATCTCAAGAAATTACTTCTGATTGAGTTGTTAAGTGAATATTGGTCTTTCCACCTCTAGTCTGTTATGAGAATATATAATATAAATATGATTTTATATAATCTTATAATAAAATCATACTCTGGATATGATGTACACGGTGTGTACTTCATTGATGTGAAGTCCATATTAATTCAGTGAAAAGCTCGGTCAAATCGAATGAATTCAGTGCTAAAACGGAACAGAAACCAGCATTCATGGTGAATAACCAGGCCGTGCGTTGAGAAACTACAATTCTTATCCACAGCTTGCTGCACTTGAGTACGAAGTGCAGTGTACTTACGCACCAGGAAGTGCATAGACTAGCTAGCTAGCACAACGCATAACACACATTTCCGTGTTTGGGCAATTGTCATTACACGAGAGCTAATGCGATAAATAATTAAGGTGAGTGGCTGAACACAACAAAGTGTTTCTAAACTTGTACTGTCATGTAGCTAAACAGCTGGATAAACCATCTACCCAGCTAATAAGCAAAGCCAAAGGATCTGCCTAATAACAGCAAGCAGGTAACTTGCTAGTTATCTAGAATAGCAGGTCACCTTTCGGTACATTCCGCTAACAAGTTAGCTACTTTCACTTTCTATTTTCTTTCTGTTTGAAGAGTTGTTTCACGTAAACCGTATCGTCAAGCTAAACTGTAGCGCAGCTCAGGTTAGAATATTTAAAACAGTATGTTATGCGTATCTTAATTGCTTATGGGTGCTTAATACATTGACTAGCTAGACAATTCCAATATAGCTTTTTAGATACATAGTTAACTACAGCTGTAAGCTATTATAAGGTAGCTAGCTATCTGGTTGGGTCGCTTCAGACATCGAGATGCTGTTGGCTAGCTTGTTTGGATGGAAAACATTTGAGAAAATAAATTAGAATTTGCGTCGTTTTGGATTCGATTCTTGTGGAGTTTTAGAGGAATTCAGTTTACTAGTTAGCTCACTAACTTCATACAATATCACTGGAACAAACGTTTGTTGCATAAGTCAGCTTTCAGGCATAACTTGCTACGCGAGAAACATGGCTAGCTGGCTACTGTACATAGCCTCGCTTATGAAGCATAGGCATAGGCAGTATGCCATCTGCAGTATTAACGTAGCATTCCTAGTTAAAATGAATGTGCGTGATAGGGGGTGTGTTAGGCGGTCTGTGTGGGAGCAAACTGTCGCTAATGTTTGATTCTTTTTCGTAATAGCATGTCTGAGGAAAGCCTTGAGGACAGAACTGTGGAGGTGTCTGGAATACCTGCAACCATTGAGGATGAATTATTAGGACTGTACTTCGAAAACAAGCGTCGTTCTGGAGGTGGACCACTGACGTCTCTCAACAGAAACGGTGGCTGTGCAGTGTTAGTCTATGGCGAAGCGCAAGGTGAGGGCTCATTTGGTTGAGAAAGTATTTAAGTTAAATTACGAACTTTGGTATTGTTTGACACGAGTCAAAGTAAGAAAAATGTGGCAATCGTCAAAATGTTTTTTTTTCTCATGTCATATATTTGTCATCTGCATATTTATTGGTTTCTATGACAGTTGCTGCGAGGGTATTAGCCAAAGGACCCCATGTACTGCAGAGTGTTACGCTCACAGTCAGGAAGCCAGCTCCAAAGGACCCTGGGAAGTTGCTACTCCGTGGTATTAACCCCCAGACTAGCCTGGAGCTAGTGGAGCTGTATGTGGAGAGTGTAACAGGCATTGAAACTGGAGACTACACCTTATACCGCTCTTCAGGGAAAGACCTGGTTCTGATTCACTTTCACACACCCATCTCAAAGGAAGGTTTGTAGTACCTTTTTAAAGTGGTTCAATTTCCTTAAAAAAAGTAAACCAAGAATAGTTTCGTAAATGGCAAACAGTATTTCATAATGGGGGAATGTTCAATCACTTGGTTACCTCTTACTTGTGTATTGTGCACTGCAGGAGCTGGTAGATAATGGGATCCTAAGGGATGATACTGTAAAGTGCCACGTGGTATGCTCTTTTAACTTTCTGATTCATCCGGACAGATTTTCAATCTTTGCTCTCAAAGATCACTGCAAAGCAGTTAGATGGCACCGCAATTCACCCAGAGCAGATAGAACAGACAGACTCCATTTTGGTGGAGAATGTGCATCCCACTGTGACTGAAGACGTGCTCACCCTTTACTTCGAGAATAAACGTGGGGGTGGAGGGGAGGTGAAGGACGTTTGTATGCTTGCAGATGGGGTAGCCAGAGTCAGCTTTGTGGACTTTGAAGGTAAGATACCAAAGGTGTAATTAGATGTACCCTTTTCATAAAGAGATGAATTAACTAATTAATTAACTGATGTGATTATAGCAAAATTGGGACTGTGCCATGAATCATTGTTTTACACCTGTATTTTAAATCTCTTCATGACATTACTACCTTTATGTTTCTTGTAGAGATAATGTATTGTGAATTACAGGCTACAGCATTCTAGATGTCTGTTTAGATTGGAATTGTTATCAGTTTGGAACCGTGTGAGTGTAGATATTTCTTACAAACAGCTTTTCCTTGTTAATTTACAGCTGTGGATCGAATCCTAAAAAGGACCCACAGATTGCATGAGTGTGATTTGAAAGTCCAGCCTTACTTTGACTTTCTGGGAACAATTAAAAATCTACCATCCCCAAGCTCTCCGAATGGCACCGTGGAACTTAATACCCAAAGTGCAGAGGATGCACGCACTGAGAGTCTGGGGCAAGAACAGACTAGTCCTCCCATAGCAGCACATACATCAGGTTTGGTGTCTCCACCTGACTCAGCACCAGGGGCAGGAGCAGCTGATCAGAGCAGGGAGACCCTTCTACAGAGTGCACCTTCCACACCTTCATCCAGTAAAATCTCTCTGCCTGATCCATTGAAACTCGGCCTGTTTAAAAGCAGCCAACTCCTCCAGGACCTCCGACAGTCTCACCCAGGCTTTGAGATCAAAATCACGGACAATGCTGTGGAGATGTCCGGGCCTGGCCAGCCTTGTGTCGAACAGCTGAAGAGTCAGATCCTGGAGTTCTTCACTGAAGTTGCCCAGGTGCATCTTACATACGATGTGGTGAAGGCCAGGTTCCTAGCAAGGGAAGAGGTGAAGGGCAGGCTGCAGCAGACTCTGTCACAGCAAGGCCTGCTGGCCACTTACACAGTGGCAGACTGTGTGGTCACAATCACATCGCTTTCCCTGCATATGGTGAACGAGGCCTGTAAATTGCTTAAGTCCTTGATTTGCGAGTTCAGCATAGCGGTCACCTCGGAATATGAGTGCATGCTCTATTCAAAGCAGTGGTCGGAATTCTTAGAGTCTTTGGCATTCTGCTCTGCCAGCATGTCCACCAGAGAAGAAAAGATTGAAGTTGTGACTTTGACAAGCGTGAAGGAGGAGATGGAGTTAAAGATTATTGAGTTTCTCAGCACACCCATTCAGGTGGAGACGGTGATCACCATGGAGCCCGGGATGCTAAAGTACATCCAAGTCCACTGTCACCAGCTCTTGGCTGACATGGACCAGGTTTCTGTATTCCCACTCGAAGGAGAGGATGTGACTGGATTCAGAGTATGTGTTTATTATTATTATATCAGTAGTTTTTGCTTGTGAAGGATGGTTTCTTCATAGTTTTTGCAATTAAATTGTACTTTTTTGGTGTGTGAATATTATCACAAATGCACAGAGCAGGATGTAATAACAAATAAACAAATGTGTATTTAAATGATTCGTATTTGCTTATCAGTTTCTGTATGCTGACGTTTCCAATGGTCTGCAGGTGCATGGGAACGCGAATGCGTGCCAAGCCGCAGATGAGCTTCTGCGAGGCGTGGTGAGCTCAGTATTGACCAGAGACATTTCTGTAAGCCAGCCAGGAGTGGCCCGCTTTCTGGTCGAGGAGGAGGGAACCAACATCCTTGAAGAAATGAAGGCTAAATTTCAAGTCTACATCAGTATGGACAAAGTCCATTGGGTACCCCTGGAAGACCAGGTGACCCCATCATCACTTACGCATGCTTCATAGGCTTCTTTAGATTTTTCAGATGTTCCTAACAGTATGTATTTGTGTAAAAGATGCAAGATCACATGTCGGGGAAGCTTTCGTTGCCTGTATATCACATGCTACTCTGCTGTTTTTTGGTAATATTCATGTTGTATTACTTGAATGTACACTAGAAGGCTGGATTTAAGAACGCTTTGATTGGAATACACCACTGCCGCCAGTATTAATACTGCGGTACTATTAGTAAGATTCTTGGGGTTTTGCTTACGTATAGCATGTAGCTGTGTGTGAATGTGGAGTAGACATTGAAATTCATTTATGTTCTAACTTTTTCTCTTGCACCCAGGACGTCTTTGAATCGGCATGGAAACTAACATCACAACAAAACTTTCAGAGAAACTCCTCAGACAGTTACCACAGTTCTGCACAGCCTTTGAACTCGCCTCTAACTGGGACGGATGTGAATGCCAATGACCTCAGTGAAGCTGACAGAGGTCTGTGGAATTTATGCACTCGCAGTACGGTTACATTAAATGCGCTGTCTGGTAATTTACTCATTCTGAATATGTCTTCATATAGGTCTTCTAGAAGAGGCAAAGAGACTAGTCTCTGTCTTTGGTGGGACGTTGAACTCGACCTCAGGTCCTCCCAGCGTGAATACAATCATGGATGAAGAGGACCTCTATACTGCTGCTGATCCTGACACTCTCAGCTCAGCAGACAACACAGGCAGACAATCAGCGGATGATTCTGTTAATTCTGCGGAGGACGCACTCCGGCCAGCACCAGAGGGAGGGGACAGCGGGGAGCTCCGTGTGGAAGACCAAGAGATGGACTATGCCAAGCAGCTTTCCCTGGAGGCCACTTCCCCAGACCTTACAGAGGATGCTATGCTCTCCTTGGCTATACAGTACTCAATGGAAAGTGGGAGGTCCTCAGCAGCAGATGGAGAGGACGAACTGCAAAAAGCGTTGGAAATATCCAAGAGAACAGTCCAGCAATGTGGCGCTGCCGCTGCCGATTCACAGCTGGAGCAAGCGATCCGCGTCTCGCTCCAGGATGCCATTAGGGCGGCTAACACCGCCGAGATACGGGTGTATGCTGGCTATAGCTGCGACCTGATCAGAGTGGACATTGCCTTGGGGAAGAAAGTCAGCCTGAGGCAGTGTCAGGAGACGGTTCAGCACAAGTGCCTGAAGAATCTGTCCGAGCACCAGAAGAAATGTGTGGACCTCATCAAAAGGAAACATGCGGTGGAAATTCAGATCCAAGGAACCACTGCCACGATTTCAGGCTTTAAGGACTATGTCACAGAGGCAGTCCCTGACCTGAAACAATTGCTGAAAAGGATTTCGAACATAATACCCGATTCTGAAATTCTGCGGACCGTGCAGTGGGTGTGGCATGACTCAAAGTCGGTGCCAACGCCGTACCCTCCCAATGCTACTGCCTACATAGAAAACGCCTGGAAAATGAAGCAAAAGAAGATCGATATTGTTTTCGATGGTCAACCTTACAGCATTGACTTTGAAAAAATGAAGGAGTATAACATTTCCTCTGGGAAATCTGTTCAAATTTCGAGGAAATTACTGAGCTCAGCTGACTTGTATACAGATATACCAGGTACAGCAAACATTGAAACAGTGATTTACACAGATTAGAGTTAGCATACATGCTTTGAAATAATGTTCTGTTTAATGTTTTGATAACAGGTACAGTCTGACTGAACACATTTTAAAGGATTTTGTTTTTGTGTTGTATGTGTATGATGAAAGTTCCGTTACTTGAAGATGTAATTTTACCAGTTTAAATTTAGACATTTGACTGCCAGTACAAACTTCTAAGGACTTACTTGCAACAGTAATTGTAACTGAGGTATAGTAGATGATGAATTATTCTTCCCCCAACTTACTGCTCTTATGTTTACAAATGCATGTAAAAATTATATATTGCAATGTTTTGGCCAGATGAGGACGTCAGCGTGTTGTCAAACCTGCCTGAAGCTTCCAGAGTCGATGAGGATTCTGATGAATTCCAGAATGTCGTCAAAGAGTTCTACGACAGTATTCAGGAATACCACAACAAAATAAAAATTATAAAGGTGTGATTTTCTGTTACATTATCTGGGCAAAAATGTGCTAGAGTACAGAGAGATTCAGTTTCCTTCAAGGATTTATAACTATTTGACCTTCAAACTTGCAAAAGCCAAAGTTCCACACCCCATGCTCTAACTTCTTAATAAAATTGTATTTTCAGGTGGAGAAACTCATGAATACTCTTTTGTACAATCAGTACAAGCTAAAAAAGGCCAGCATGCTGCAGAGTGCTTCTGATCCAGAGGTGGAGAGAACTCTGTACCATGGAACAAGTGAAACAAGCGTGAAGGAGATCTGCATTCATGGCTTCAACAGAAGCTTTTGTGGGAAAAATGGTACGGTCCCACAAACTGTCAAGGCTTTATTCTGGTTTAATGACACAACGGACAGATTTGAGCCCCACTGCTGGGTTTGAAACTGGCCATGTCATCGGATGACAATGACCGGGAACCCATTCAGGTGGAAAAAATTGGCTTCATTTCCCCAGGGAAGGGGTGGCTAGGTCGGCCAGGGTGTTGTCTCGTCATTTGCAGGTAGCTTGGATGATGTCAGTGGAATAGTGCCCATTCTCCAGGTGGTTATCACTTCACTGCTGGGCACTGTTAGTCATGCAAAAGGAATCTGTTGGCTTGCATGCCAGTGTTTTCCACAAACTTGTGTATGTGGAGTATTGCTATGTTCATGCAGAAGCACTGAAGCGAGACAGAGGTTATCATGGTGAGACAAACCCAATGTACCATTACCAATTCCAAAAAGAGTTGTATGAAAAAATTGTGCAGCAGACAGGTTACTGACATTTTGTTGTTTGTTTCAAATTTTGTCTGGCTGATAATTAGATTATTAGAATTGGCATCTTGATTCATGAAGGAGATGGTCAAACATCCATCCAGCATATTCCCCAATATATCTTTGTCATAACTCTTTTTTTTTTCTTTCTGCAGCTACGGTGTATGGGCAAGGGGTCTATTTTGCCGTGAATTCAGCCATATCTGTCCAAGACCAGTACTCGCCCCCTAACGCTGATGGACACAAGTATGTATTTGTGACAAAAGTGCTGACAGGAGACTTCACCAAGGGCAAGCATGAAATGAAGACCGCTCCCCTGAAGGAGGGCTCGGATATCCCTCTGAGATACCATAGTGTGGTAGACAAGATGGACTCCCCCACCCTGTTCGTCATCTTCAATGACACACAAGCCTATCCAGAATATCTCATCACATGCCAGAAGATCCGTGGCTGACACCAAGCCATTCTTCATTGCAGTTTCATGTCCTTCTGCTAAAACTTACCTGAAACTACATGCCTGGACAAAATAATCAATAGCTTTGATTACTTACAGATAAGGGCTTTATATAACAGAGTTTATTTAAAAAAATCTTGTTTTAAAATGTAACACTGCTTACCTCTGTATACTGAAAAAATTGGTACAATGCCACAGTGCTGTTTGGAGTTTAACTTTCTTTTAAATGGTTTACGCTTGGTGGTATTCTGTTATGTTGTGAATGTTGTCTTTCTTTGAGTCACTGCAGTTTCTTTGATGCTCTGACATATTTTCATTTGAATGAGTATGAACCCACATAGCAACAGTTTTAAAAAAAATAGTACATTTATACATTATTATACACACAGTACATTTATACCAATGAAAAGAAACACCTTTGTGGAAAAGTTTGAGATGAAGAAATTGTAAACGCAATACACAGTTCAGCAATACTGTGTGTATTGATTTATTTAGAGCAATTCTATACTAGATATGCTGCAACATACATGCTATGCTAATGTTGTCTTACACCAAATTATGTGATGCATTCATGTTAGACATAAGACACAGAAAATTATGTCATGTGTACGCCTGCACACTAACTTAACATTTGCCCTAAATAATAAGAAGCTAGTGACAATCTGACAGTTAATTTTTACCTTCTGTTCTAATAGGGTTTGAGAATTTTTCTATTTCTGTTTGTGGTTCAGACTTTTGTGCATTTAAGTGGATGATTGTTGAAAGCTTATTCTTTTGATTTATATGTGTAATTGTACTGCACATTTGCCTATGTTTATGAATTCAACCATTTTGATGTTGAATGAAAATGTTTGTGTTAATTCACTCATTTAGAAGTAAATTAATTTGGCTATTCGTCATAGGATGGATGTGCTTTGTGCACTAAAGTGTTTGCATCACAACCAACAGGCTATGCCAAGATTAAATGAACAAAAACAGATGGCAAGGGGGACTAAACTAAAGATGAAGGATGTGTGTGATAGTTATATGATTAAAGAAAAATTTATCTGCACACTCTGGGTTTGACAGTCTTTTTAAACTAGATCAGAGTGTGTCACCACTGTTTGAAAACATTTTGAGATGTTATATTTTTGAGATAGTTTATATATAACAAATGAGATTATACACACATATACACCAGATTCAATAATTTAATGTGATCAGGTAACCCTAAACCATGCTTTTGGCTCTAAAAGCATGTATCAGTACTCCCATTCTACCAAGCTTTCAAGATCTTGCAATCGCTTAGAAAATACATCACGGAATATCAAAAATTGCCATCAAATTTTATCAGATTGAATATTAAGAACTACCGGTGTTCAAATTATGTGTGGTGAGTGTGGTTTTAAAAACTCATCTCACTAACACATTTAATCTTCAAATGCATTTTCATAACTCTCTCATGTATTTGTAATGTTTACTATATAACTGAAGTTTATATAACAAAATAAGAAGAAAAATATGTTGCAATGTTTCCTTATTCTAGGAACCTTTTGTTATGTCCTTGTTTCCTGCCCGGAGGTTGTCCGTGACAGTTGCATGCTGGGTTGTGTTATGAATGGAAGAGCCAACACAACCGCACCATACAATTGTTAAATTACCAAACCTCAAAACAGGCCATGAAATTATAGCGAGGTGGTAAAGAGGAGTCCATCTAGGAGGGAAAGTAACCGTTAATCGGAACAAATAGGTAGGCCATTCACTGTATTTACCTACTTAGCGAACTGGCTAACTCAAACCTGGTTGTAGCTCATGCTGTGGCGCTGCTTTTAAGTTATATGAAGCTTCATAGTTAGCTACCTCTGTAAAGTTTAGTTAACACAACTACACAGCCATTTAGATTGATGTCTTATGTAAATAAACGCAGTTCATTTGAACCATTCTTGTGTTGGTGTCCTTGAAAATTACCAACACGGAGATTTCAGCGCGGCAATCCTGAGCCTTGAAGCAGCATAGCTAGATAACTGGCTAGCTAACTGTTGCTAAAAGACTTGGTAACATTGGCTCTGGTTTCCGTTTCTGTGTTAGCTAAGTTAACAACGTGCGTCTTTTTGCCACCTCTTTAACCTTTTAAGCCTATTTACATGCCGCCCACTTTAAATGAGGCAAGACTGGTTAGCTAGTCTGCTATACAGTCGTGAAGACATGAATGTCGCTCTCGCTAGCTAGCTACTATTCCTCGAGTGTCGCTTCCAACTGTGTGGAGGGCTTGCATCTAGCGTAATTTCAACGATTTAAAACATTGCATTGAACAGTTGTCTGTGATTATTGTCATAGGGGCTACAAAAACAATTAAGATAAAAAGCTCTTGTCAAATTTTTACCTAGATGAGGAATGTTTTTGTGTTTAACTCTTCTGGGTTTTTGACTTGGAATTGTCAAGTTGTCAGTCGCTGAGAGTGGGCGTGCGCCGGGCCGAGCAGGATGTACGCCGTGTACCGTCAGGCTCACTCCCCGACGGCGATCGAGTTCTCCGTGTACTGCAACTTCATCTCCAGCGAGGAGAAAAACCTGGTGGTGGCAGGCACCTCTCAGCTTTACGTGTATCGGATCATACACGATGTGGAGGTGATTTGACTTTTTTTTTTTTTGCACTCTCAAATAGCAAGAAAGCAACAGAACTTTTGAATGTACCAGACTGTTGTTGCATATTTGTTGTCTTCAGTTTGTGCATCGGATAGCTAACGCTAGACATTTAAAACGTACGCAAATATCCCGATCCAAAGTTTTTTTTGTTTTTCTCTTGTGTTGTAGAGTTCAACAAAGACAGAGAAGTCATCAGGTATGGAAAACAATGTCATTATTTTGGTGTTAATTATTGACTGCTTTGAAGTGCCAAAGCTTCGTCTTAACTGACGTGACGTCACGTTTTTTCCCCTCTATTCTTGGTGTTGGCACGTTTCTAGATGTCAAGAGTCGCAAGGAGAAGCTGGAGCAGGTGGCGGCGTTTTCTCTCTTTGGCAACGTCATGTCCATGGCCAGCGTTCAGCTAGTAGGAGCCAGCAGGGATGCCCTCCTGCTCAGCTTCAAAGACGCAAAGGTAGCGTTAAGCTGGGCTCTCTCGATAATGTTTGCTTATCCATTCCGGAGTTTGCCAGTCATGTGAACACGGCCTCCACATAACTCTCCTTCTCTCTCTCCGGCTATCACAGCTGTCTGTGGTGGAGTATGACCCAGGGACCCATGACTTGAAGACACTGTCTCTCCATTACTTTGAGGAACCAGAACTGAGGGTAAATTTAGCCAACAGAGCTGATCTTATCCTTTTGGTTGCTCTCAATGTAAACTGTATCTGGGAGAATGTATTGCTTTGCTGTTTCTTTAGGTTACAGTACTTGCCTAGCAGGTGTCTTTAACCAGGATTGAATGTTAAAATCGCTATTCGTTCCACATCACATTTTTAACAGTGCGTGGGAGAAGCGAGCCTTCAGCCCTGTGGTTCTGAGTGCAATTCCCCAGCCCCCGTCCTTCACTATCTACCTATTTTATGTGCTTGTCAGTGCAGTTGAATACATGGTTCCATTCCCGCTCTATGGCTTTCTCTATCCAGGATGGGTTTGTCCAAAACGTGCATATTCCAATCGTCCGTGTGGATCCAGAGAACCGCTGTGCCGTGATGCTGATTTACGGGACCCAGCTGGTGGTGCTTCCCTTCAGGAAGGACACGCTGACCGACGAGCAGGAGGGCATCGTGGGAGAAGGGTATGAATGTGGCATTGTCAGGAACATACGTCAGTATCATATATCAGTATAAAAGCACAATTCTTAGAATGGTAGAATGGCTCTTTTTCTGTTAAAAAGTGACTAAAGTTGATTACCACAGAGAGGTTTATCAGCCTGTTGCTAGGTGGATAGCCTGATGTCTTTTTTGCCTGTAATTGTTCTCTGTGGTGTTCACTTCTCACCCTGCAGGCAGAAATCCAGTTTCCTTCCCAGCTACATAATCGACGTTCGTGAGCTTGATGAGAAGCTGCTCAACATCATTGACATGAAGTTTCTCCATGGTTACTATGAGCCCACGCTGCTCATTCTGTACGAGCCCAACCAGACCTGGCCTGGGTGAGTGGAGTAATGCTTCATACCCGCATCCGGAGAAAGTGACACCATGAACATTACACATACAGCAACGCAGCTGGATTTCACAAAAGCAAATCCGTACCAAGATAACTGGTTTAGTGGCAGTGTGGGTTCCAGGTTTCAAACCATCACCCTTCTGCTTTCAAGATTAGCACCCCCCACCAATGTCACCTCTCACCTATAAGATCGGTAAGCTGAGCACTAGGGTGGTCTTGGTCCCGTTAATGATTGGAGGTTTCCTTGTTTTCTCGGACAGGCGCGTGGCGGTTCGTCAGGACACCTGCAGCATCGTGGCTATCTCTCTCAACATCATGCAGAAAGTTCACCCGGTCATCTGGTCCCTTTCCAACCTGCCCTTTGACTGCACTCAGGTCATGGCGGTGCCCAAGCCCATTGGTGGGTCTGACGTGTGCTCCGCAGCTGTAGCATTTCAGTTACTAATGTCTCTATGAGTGACTGTCAGTAGGGATGCTGCATCGCTGTGTGACTGAATTGCAGGTCCAGCGTTACGTTGCTGGAATGTTCTAGCTGACAAGATAACACAGTGATTTAAAGTACGTAAGGAAGTGTGAAACACTGTTGGCTGTGTTTGTAGGTGGCGTGGTGGTGTTTGCTGTGAACTCTCTGTTATATCTGAACCAGAGTGTGCCCCCTTACGGCGTTTCGCTCAACAGCCAGACAAACGGGACCACCGCTTTCCCCCTGCGTGAGTAGCCAGCACGTTTCCCGCTTCACGGTCCTTTTCATCCCAGAATTCACCTGTGGTTCTGAAATAATTTCTCAGATGCAGAATGGTTTGGTGATGTGGATGTGGTATTTTTGCAACTTCCTTTAACATATTGCAGTTCTTTATTTATGATAGGCACAGATTCAGATTGGGTGATAGGTTATGTGCCTCAGTATGTTCATTTGTTTTCTCAAACATTTACTTTCAGTTGTTGATATTAATATTGCAAAGGTACTGTTAATTATTTGTAAGATACATTTGTAAACTGCTTACAATTGTTCTAACGTTGTTCTAATCTGCATTTGTAAACTCCTGACAATTGTAATTATTTTGTTGTAAGCTGCATTTGTGGTATGCTTTTAATCAGTTTGAAGTTCAGAGTGAAATCTTGTCCAGTCTTGGAGATAGAAGTTGCTTACATTAAAATGCCTTAGTCTTCTAAAAATAAATAAAATGTAATCTATATTCTATATTCAGTATGCTTGAAATGTGATCTTTGGATGTATTTCAAGACTGAGACAATTGAAACATGTCTACAGATGGATCGTGTTAAATTTATTTTAATATAGGCTGTAGAATATATATGCTTTTATATCCTGTAATCATTGGTTTTTGTGTTATGATTGCGATTTAATGATAATGTGATGTCCTGATTATATGCCTGAACAGCCTGAGACTTAATTTTTGGCTGTCTTTCTGACCATGATTTGTCACTTACTAAAAGTGTACTCTAAAATGACATAAAGTGGATGTATTCCCACAACGCATCACTGTCGAGCAGGCATACAGGAGGAAGTGAAGATCACCCTGGACTGTGCCCAGTCCTGCTTCATTGCCTCAGACAAGATGGTCATCTCCCTTAAAGGTGGAGAAATGTGAGTACAGTGATTTTTCTGTTTCTGTAGCTCTGGAATTGTATTTCAGCCTTGTCTCAGTGTCAGTCTCACTCACAGCTCTGTCCTATGCAGCTACGTGCTGACCCTGATTACGGACGGCATGAGAAGCGTGCGGGCGTTCCACTTCGACAAGGCTGCGGCCAGCGTCCTCACCACCTGCGTAAGAGGAGCTATAATGCCTGCACCTTACCAATGCTGCTGTCAGACTCAGAGTAACGTCTGTAGTGTGTGCAGGGGGAGGCGGTGTTGCTAAGCATACACCCTGGAACAAACCAACCGAGAACTAGAAAGGAGGGGGGATACCAGTTCAGGAGCTTGCTGATTGGTGCACTCTGCTTCCCCCTTTTTTTTTCCCCCTCATCCGATCATAACTTTTTTTCCCCCTCATCCGATCATAACTCAGATGATGACAATGGAGCCTGGGTACCTGTTCCTGGGCTCCCGGCTGGGAAACTCCCTCCTCCTCAAGTACACGGAGAAGCTGCAGGAGACGCCGGTAGAGGAGGGCAAGGATAAGGAGAAGCAGGTGAGTGCTAGCGCGTCTCCCAGACCAGCTCCATCGCAGGCCAGCTCCGCTCTGCAGCCTCAGAAAAGCCTGGCTCAGCACAGCCGAGCCTTATGCTGAGGCAAGCTTTACTGATGCAAGAGTGTAAGCAAACACCAAACGCCCTTGTGGCCCAGGGTCCAGGGTGAGCACAGAGCACAGTGTGAGGATGTTTACTTGATGTATAGCCTTAACAGCGGGTATAGCCATATCCACTTTATTTTGGGGATATATGCCATTTAGCAATGAAAGCATTGTTAAGGCTGAGGGGCTTTTAGTAATTTAGGATGTGATTCAGTCTGTAGTCTTCCTCATTCTGTGTGATTTATGTGACATTTGATTTCAGTCACATATGGATCATTAGTTTCTGTTATTTAGATGTTGCCCGTTTTTGTATCTGTATTGATGACATGTAATAATGGCTGTAAGTAGTTGAATCTTAATAACATCCTGATACGGCAAAGCTCATTGTTTTTGCACTGAGACGGACCCCGATTTGATTTGTTTCTCCCTTTAGGAGTTTTGTATTTGTTTTTCTGAAGCAACATTACACCCTTTTCCCCTTTAATTTCAGGAAGAACCGCCAAATAAAAAGAAAAGGGTGGACTCCTCCCCAAACTGGACAGGTCAGTGGGGAGAAAATAGCTTTGGTTTGACTGTGATCCCAGGTGCGTAACACAGTGACTGCTGCGTCCACTCTGACGCAGCCGGCCACCAGTCTAACAGTGCGTTGTGTTCCAGCTGGCAAAGCCCCGCTCCTGGACGAGGTGGACGAGATCGAGGTGTACGGAAGCGAGGCCCAGTCAGGCACCCAGCTGGCCACCTACTCTTTCGAGGTATTTCACTCAGTCTGCTGTCTCGGTCTTTTCACCAGCTCACTTACTCACACACTCACCTACTCATTCATTCACACACTCAGCCAGTCTTAACATAGTTCATTCATTCGCTCCTTATGCCTCATGTTTGAACTGTTACTGGGTTTTGCTTGCTTAACAAGGGTGCGTAATCCCTTTTTTGTACAGACTGAGTGTACAAGCTTATTCAGACTAAATCTAGACTTAAACTGTTTTGTGGAATTAGGTCAGAATGTGTTTCCTTGCCAAATATTTAGTTGTTTCACAGTAAAGGTGCTTATGTGCTTATGTCAGTTAATGTGGAGTATTTTAGTGCAGAGATTCGTTGGGAGTAGTGCTCAGATCAGTCAGGAAGATGAATGGTTCATTACTGGGAGCTTTGTGGCCAGTGGAATCGCAGTGTCTCTGGAGGCTTTCGCTTGACTATTTATATATTTACTAGCTTGACTGAAGGCAGAATCAAGGGTTATCTCTATTTTTTATTGTACTGTGTATTTATCATACTCTTAAATGTTGTCAGGAGATAGGAACTATGGATGTTTTGAACAATTATGTTTATTTATTTTGTATATTTATTCATGTTTATTAACATTATGTTTATTAACTTTTTCAAGCATTAAAATTTGTGTCATGCATTAATATTTTAAAATCTGAAAAAGACAGGTTGGTGTTATGTACATGTGTATTTGCCATGTTTTTCTGAACATTCTCCTACTTCTCTGCAGGTTTGTGACAGCATATTGAATATTGGTCCTTGTGCCAATGCATCAATGGGTGAACCAGCCTTTCTTTCTGAGGAGGTTTGTATTGCAGACTGAAGAGAATAAGCATCCGTAATCAGTTTAAATATATGTACTTGTATCTTTAATACATATATGGGGCGGCAGTGTAGCACAGTGGTTAAGGAGCAGGACTCGTAACTGAAAGGTTGCCAGTTTGATCCCCGCTGGGACACTGCTGCTGTACCCTTGGGCAAGGTGCTTAACCCATAGTTGCCTCAGTAAATATCCGGCTGTATAAATGGATAACATTGTAAAGAACTATAACCTATGTAAGTCGCTTTGGATAAAAAGCGTCTGCCAAATGAATAAATGTAAATGTAAATATATGTAGGTAAACATGAATACATATTCAGATGACTCATTTCAGCAAACATGAAGGTAACTGTCATGTGAACAAATTGTGTTAAGTAGGTGTGCTCGCAGTGCGCGGTGGGAAGGGCGAGGAGGAGCCGTGCATTTGTGCTGTACTGTAACCTGGCTTCTTGCTCTCTGCAGTTTCAGAGCAACCCAGAGCCCGACCTGGAAGTGGTGGTGTGCTCGGGCTACGGGAAGAACGGGGCGCTGTCTGTGCTTCAGGTGAGGGGCGCGAGCGCGTGTCTGTAGCGAGCCGAGTGGGAGCCGTGCGCGGCCTTTTTCAGATTCCCAAAAACAGCAAGCTAAATTGCTTCAGGGAGCCTGCCAAACAAATATTTAGCTTTTAATTTAATCTGAACCAACTGTCAGAAGTAAAGTACTCGGCATGATTAATTGCACCCAGAGGATGCATTGATTAAGTCTGTGTTTGAACTCATCGGTTAAAATAAGCGGCTCTTTTTCACCGTGGTTACCGCATGCGTTGGCCTGCATGGACACCGGGTGCGCTGCATGGCTGCTGACACCTGCTGCACTATGTGAGCACCTGTGGCAGTGAGGCCAGTCTGCCACAGGTCCAGGAACAGTGCTAAAGCGAATTCTGGGTTTACCACGGCTGCCTCAGAGATCAATGGAGTAGCCTGTAAACACTCGAGAAACAGGAGGGGGTGGTACGGAGAGAGAGAGAGAGAGCACTGTTTATGACCAAAGCCAGTCTTTTCCTTTTAAATGTGTGCTGACAGAAGTTCACTGACTAATTGATACATGTGAGTTGGAGATCAAGCTGCTTAAAATATCACTTGTGTCAACTTAAAATGTAGGTGTTTGCATGGTATTTAATGGCATGTCTTAGTGGGTATTGATAATGGGGAAAAGCAGGGCCTCAGCTGCAGTGTTTAATCATGAGAGGGGCTATACACCCCACCACACCTCTGAGCTGGGCATAGACTTCTGGAGCTGCAACATTCCCTTACACAGTGGCAGAGACAGCATCGTGGGTGTAGCGTATCTTTTGTGCAATAGAGAGTCTTTAACTTAGCGGGTTTCTCATGCCCTGCTGATGATCCTTGTCTGTCCCCCTCAGAGAAGCATCAGACCTCAGGTGGTCACTACCTTCGAGTTGCCGGGATGTCACGACATGTGGACGGTCATCTCCTCCGAGAAGAAGGAAGTGGAAGTATGATACTCTGTTGCTCTTTCAGTGTTCGCTCAACAGCCACACACTTATTGTACTGGGGAGTCTGACTCCTGAGTAGGCTTACAATGTCTAGAATAGGTCTGTAAATTAAAAGCAGTGGTTGTGTGTGAGTGCAAAATCCAGATGGCAGTAGCGGATGGGATTACATCAGAACCTTTAGAATCAGAATTTCTAATGTTATTCTGTAGTGTAACAGAAGCTTCTGTGATTATGGAAATAAAAAGTGGGTGTGGTCAGTCAGTAGAGCTTTCCGTATATCTGGCAGTTCTGTTTTTATGTTGCCTGGTATGGTGTATCTGTGTGACTTGTCGGGCCGTGACGTTTTGGGTGTGACAGCGTTGTGTTCTGTCCCCTACCCTCCAGCCAGCGCCTGAGGGAGAGGAGGCGACCCCAGAGGAGCCTCCCGCCGAGCCCACCCTGGAAGAGGACAAGAACAAGCACGGCTTCCTCATCCTCAGCCGAGAGGACTCCACCATGGTACCGCCACCTCTCTGTCCAAGCGCACTGCAGACAGACACGGCCAACGCTGATAAATTTTAGTACATGTTTACAACGCATTTTAGTACATGTTTACAGCGAATTTTAGTACATGGTCTGGAAGGAAAGCTAAACTCAACTCGGACTTCTACTGGCCAAAGACATATCTGATTATCAAACTGTTACTAAAAGTAACTCCAGCGCTTTGTCAGAAAATTGTCTCCATGTGCGTCTCAGTGCAGCTGATTACGGTTTGCAGTGAGCAGGTCATTTCCTGTGTGCTGTGCATTTCCCTCATAACTGGGGCTCTCTGTGTTGCAGATCCTCCAGACGGGGCAGGAGATCATGGAGCTGGACACCAGCGGCTTCGCCACGCAGGGTCCCACCGTGTATGCAGGCAACATCGGGGACAACAAGTACATCATCCAGGTGTCCCCCATGGGCATCCGACTCCTGGAGGGAGGTAAAGCCCTCCTTATATTTTTCCGTTGGCTTTTCGGCCACCGCCCACCCTCTCATTATATTTTTATAACCTGTGTATCCTCAAACTCCCTCTTGCACCTACCATTTCTCTTAGCAGAGTATGTGATGTTGTCTCCTACCATTGGCTGTGACACTGATGATTCGGTCTCTGCTCTTCATCTGACCTACTTGTATTCGCTTTCGTAAGTTACTCTGAATAAGCGCTTCTGATAAATGGCTAAATGTCGCTGCCCGTTGTCCTCCCTCAGTGGCACAGCTGCACTTCATCCCTGTGGACCTGGGCTCCCCGGTGGTGCAGTGCTCCGTGGCGGACCCCTACGTGGTGATCATGACGGCGGAAGGGGTGGTCACCATGTTCGTGCTCAAGAGCGACTCCTACATGGGGAAGACCCACCGGCTGGCCCTGCAGAAGCCCCAGCTCCACACGGTGAGTGTGCCGGCCACACAGCTGGTCAGATGCTGTTCGCCTCTGACACTGACCTGCTCTCTGTCCATTAGAAAGACTGAAGAGAGTGTGTGTATTTCTGGTTCATTCATGCATTACAGTAAGAACCAATGAGAAGCATGCTGATGTGCTGTTTTGAGGTAACTTGGCATGGATTGAGAATCTAAAAGATTGTTTTAAGTGATATTACTGTAATTAATATTAGTGACAGTACCTTTGCCGGACACTTTGTGGTATGTGACAGCAGAAGTAGATGGAGTTAGGATTTTCCCCAACAAACTTAAACCTGTGTCCTCTATCTAGCAATCCCGTGTGATCACGCTGTGCACTTACCGCGACGTTAGCGGGATGTTCACCACGGAGAACAAGGTGAGCAGCTTGGTTAAAGAGGAGACGACCGCCAGGAGCCAATCGGAGACTGAGACCATCATCCAGGACATGAGGTAGGCCAGCTGACATTACTCTCAGGACCCTGTAAGATTCCCTCCAATCCTGTCATAGTATGTACCTTAGTCTTTTACGAAGTAGATGACACAATGGAGTGTGTTAGCTGTGTAGCTTCTGATTCATTTCTGATTGGCAGAGGACTTTAAAGTGCTTTTGGACTTCACTGTGTTGGGTTCAGGAGCATGATAGTGAGTGTACCTGTTACGTCTGCACCTGTTACCTCTCTACCTCTGCCCTATCTGAGATGTCTTGCCTCTCACACCATCAGCAACACAGTGGACGATGAGGAGGAGATGCTGTACGGGGACTCCAACCCCCTCTTCAGCCCGACCAAAGAGGAGCCGAGCCGCAGCACCTTGGAGGCCAACCCCGGGGACGAGGGCGGGACCAGCAAGGTGGAGCCCACACACTGGTGCATGATCGTGAGGGAAAACGGCGTCATGGAGGTAAGGGGGGCGCGCCCAGGGGAGAGCGCTGCTTTAACCGGACTGGAATGATCCAAACAGGAGCAGCTGTCTGCCTGCTAATTACACCTCATACACCACGTTATACCCCAGAAGGTTACCACTATTTGATTAGGTATTTTGATTCCCAATGTGCTGTAGGGCCAAAATTTTAATGAAATCAGGTCTAGCAGTAGTCAGCTTGAATACACAACATTTTGACATTTTGGCACTTGCGTAGTTGCAAGTGCAGTGGATTTGTTTCAGTGGTGTTGAGGTGATTGTTTAATTTTGTTGTTCTCTGGTAAATATGACAGAGAAAAATGCCTAAAAATACAGTCTGAAAAGAAAATTCTCGACTGCGGTGCTGCCTCCACAGTGCATTGAGAAAATATCTTGTGCTTAAAGTGAGAAGAGTAACTTTGCATTCTGTGTTGGCACCAGATTTACCAGCTCCCAGACTGGCGCCTGGTCTTCCTGGTGAAGAACTTCCCAGTTGGCCAGAGAGTGTTGGTGGACAGCTCCTCCGGCCAGTCAGCAGCTCAGGGGGAGGGCAAGAAAGAGGAAGTCACTCGACAAGGGGAAATCCCACTAGTCAAAGAGGTGGCCTTGGTATCTCTTGGCAACCGCCAGAGTCGGCCCTACCTGCTGGTGAGTTTCTGAGGTTACGTGTTTTGGTTGGTTTGTTGTTTTTGGCTGAGGTGTATGAAAAGCACTATTTCACAGCTACTTTAGCTAACACATTTCACTGTATGTGAGAAACTTGGGGGTTAAATATGTTGCAGTCTGGTTTTATATCTGTTATGAAAGTGCTTCTTTTTTGCCAGGCCCACGTAGACCAAGAGCTTCTCATCTATGAGGCCTTTCCCTACGACCAACAGACCCAGAGCAACTTGAAAGTGCGGTTTAAAAAGGTAGGACTCACTGTGGCCTGAGGCAGTGCTGGGGAAATGCTGAAATCAAGCAAGTCTCTATAAAGTCTGCTTCTTCTGCCCAGATGCCTCATAACATCAACTTCAGAGAGAAAAAAATGAAACCATCAAAGAAGGACAAGAAGACGGAGGGAGGCCCAGGAGAAGAGGGCTCCGGGTTCAAAGGTCGCGTGGCCAGGTTCAGATACTTTGAAGACATATCGGGTTACTCGGGGGTAAGCCCCTTCTCTCATTGCCAATATTTCTTGCCACAGACCGTATACAAAAGTAGACTATGAAGGGTGGGTCATCTCCAGAATAGAAATGATAGTTTCCGCCGCTCGTGTCGTTGCCAGGTCTTCATCTGCGGGCCGTCCCCACATTGGATGCTGGTTACGTCACGGGGGGCGATGAGGCTCCACCCCATGACAATCGATGGCCCCATTGAATCCTTCTCCCCCTTCCACAACATCAACTGCCCCAAAGGCTTCCTCTACTTCAACAAGCAGGTACTCCCAAGCTTTAGCAGGAATACCGCTGGATGCTCAGCGGGAATTATATCTGTTAAAGACTGGGAGTGAGCGATCCACAGCATACCCAGTGGTACTTTGGAAATGGGGTTATCAACATGCCTTTTAATGATATACTTTTGTTTTTGCTAATTGTACTTCTAATTTCTGTTATATTTCTGTGATACCGTGTGATTCTATTTTTGCTGAAGAGTGAACACTTTGTATCGGGGTAATGATTCTTAGATTGAAGTGGCACGGTGTGTGTGTGTGTGTGTGTGTGGGTGTGTGTGTGTGTGTGTGTGTGCGCGTTCTTCAGGGCGAGCTGAGGATCAGCGTGCTGCCCACCTATCTGTCATATGACGCCCCCTGGCCCGTCCGAAAGATCCCCCTGAGATGCACCGTGCACTATGTGACGTACCATGTAGAGTCCAAGGTAAGGTCTCCCGGTTCCAACTGTTTATCAGTGAAGTGGTGTGCTGGACATAATGGCTATTGTAGTACAGTGGGGACACCACCATTCTCTAAAACAAACTGATCGGACGTAGTTTAGTGTGTCACCAAAGTCAGCATTGGTTTAAAACAAAAAGGCTAGCAGAGATGCGATGATGGAGGGCTTGATAAAACACAGGAGTATAGAAGAGCTCAGCTGTCCCACTGTCTTTATCTCTCTGAAAGTGATAGCCCACAGACAGAACAAATGACAAAAAGGTTAGAATTTTTTTTTCCACAGGGGGGAAAGTGTGAAAGGTTTGTTGCGTTTTTGGTCAGAGCTAAAGCACATGTGTCACCCCGTGAAGGTCTACGCCGTCTGCTCGAGTGTGAAGGAGCCCTGCACACGCATCCCGAGGATGACCGGAGAGGAGAAGGAGTTTGAAGTCATCGAGAGGGGTGAGGCTGTCCTTCCAGCTCGGGCGATGACCCGAAATACTTCAGCTGCTGTTGAGTTTCCATTCTTTTGTCCTTCTGACAGTCTGTCATACTGGTCCTCCTGATATCTGTGGAAGGTTTCTTGAAAGGTATACTAAATTATATGTACCGTATATTACAGAACTGTGTCATGCGTTTAATTCAGATAGAGGTAGCGATGTTGGTCTCCGTCAGCTCAGCTGTTGATCTGAAATACTTGAGTGTAACACTTCTAACACCTGCTCTGATTTTTATTCATAACGTAGTTTTGAGCTGACTTCTATATTTGGTTAACCGGTCTCAGTCAAACCAGTTTCAGTCAAAACTGTGTGGTTTTACCCCTTGAGATTCTGATTCTTGTTTTCTGTTGCCTCAGATGAGCGGTATATCAACCCCCAGCAGGAGAAGTTCTCCATCCAGCTGATTTCCCCTGTTAGCTGGGAGGCTATTCCCAACACCCGGTAAGCACACTGCATCAGGCTAGTGCCAGCTCTAGCATCACTCTTGCTGTTTGGGGTGGCTAGTACCAGCTCTAGCATCACTCTCGCTGTTTGGGGTGGCTAGTACCAGCTCTAGCATCATTCTCACTGTTTGGGGTGGCTAGTACCAGCTCTAGCATCACTTTCGCTGTTTGGGGTGGCTAGTACCAGCTCTAGCATTACTTTCGCTGTTTGGGGTGGCTAGTACCAGCTCTAGCATTACTCTCGCTGTTCGGGGAGAGGCTAACATTGGGCTTGTCACCCAAGGGTTTGGGGTACAAGGACCAGGCTGACCACTGTTATTGCACTCTTCACAAAGACAACTGAAACGAAATCACCCCTGTAAAGCCCCACCCTACAGATTACACCACAGTCTAGCCCTCCTCTATTTTGTACCTGTTGGACATAGAAGTCACACCATGCAAGTGGTCACAATCACCAGTTGCAGAGGTGTGGCAGCAGTGTAACCACGTGCAGGGCCCTTAACCAAAAGCTGCTGGGGTATTACTGTTGTACCCTTGGGAAGGTACTTAACCCCAGAATTGCCCATAAATACCCAGCTTTAAATAAATTAAATTGTCACTTATGTAAGTTGCTCTTAATAAGAGTGCCTGCTGGATGTCAGTATTGTAATATGTAATGTATTGTGCTGTAAAGTAGAGACACACCCTATCATTTTTGGTCCAAAAGGACAGCACAGGGCATTGTATTTTGGGAGGGCAGGATTTATGTGGTGAAATTGTACGTGCCAGACTGCCCCTTTGGTAGAAGCAAACGTGGCACTGAGCAGCTCCATGCTCGTGTTCCTCAGGATCGACCTGGAGGAGTGGGAGCACGTCACCTGCATGAAGACGGTGGCGCTGAAGAGCCAGGAGACCGTGTCCGGGCTGAAGGGCTACGTGGCCGTCGGCACCTGCCTGATGCAGGGGGAGGAGGTCACCTGCAGGGGCAGGGTGAGTGACGCTGTCCCCACGCTTGCAGCACCAGGATGTCAGGGGCAGAAAGGATGAGGGAACCAGTATGCAGGAAATGCCATGGGAAATCTGTGATCAAAAGATATTCTCCATTACCGGATAACATATCAGATAAAATGCCCTGCATTGTAGAAGCCTCAGTAGGAGCTTCCAGTACTGTCTGTGCCATAGATGTTATCAGTGCCAGCTCTACAGATGGTGTTTTAAAACTCACCCCTTCAAGTATGTGTGTAGTGAACCAGCAAATCAGAGTGCTCATAAATTCAGCAGTGCCTGAGACAACTTTCAGTGTAAAGCAAAGGGATCTGAATGTGTGGTCCATATGTACAGCATCTGTGGTGAATCTTAGTGGATGGAGTGATAGGATGAGGCATTCGGATACAGATTTGTTGCTTTATGAACACTGAACAGCTTGATCTCGTTATGTGGAAACAAGAAATGGAGAGGTGTAAGAGCGTGATCTGCTGGCATATGTAGCCTTAAGCTTGGCAGTGTTACTGAAGCTGTGTGTGATCCCACAGATCCTGATTCTGGACGTGATCGAGGTGGTCCCTGAGCCAGGACAGCCCCTCACCAAGAACAAGTTCAAAATTCTGTATGAGAAGGAGCAGAAAGGGCCGGTCACTGCTCTGTGTCATTGTAGTGGCTACCTCGTCTCCGCCATCGGACAGAAGGTGATGCCCTTCTCAAAGGGAGTCCCGTCCACACTCTCCTGTACCATTAAATACACTGTAATCACTATGAGATCATCTATCTAAGGCGCGGTTTCTCATCTCCTCTGTGCTGTGCATGTCGAGTATTTTAAAGGCAGTTTAAAGTATTCTCTGGAGTAGTAATTTACATCGCAGTTCATAGTTGGAACTAGATAGTGAATATTTTTATGTTACTGTATTGTTCTTGCTAAAAGCCATTTGGAAAGCTCAGAGGAAATGTTTTATGGGCATAGCAAGCACACTTTTCCCTCTGGGCTCATTTCCTCTTGCAGCCATTCCAGGGGCCCACTGAGAATAAAATGTATGTTTCATCTGTTATCTGTTAGTTAGCAAGAATGCATACCAAAAGGCAACAGACTGGTTTTTCAGCATTTCACAGAATTTCACATTACAGTAGCTCTTTAGCTCATGTTCTTAGTTATCAAAAGAGAAAGAGCTCTTTAGTATTCCAACTAATGCAAAGATGGGATGCAAAGAATTCCTGTGAGACCCTTCGGCTTTGGAGAAACTCTCCCTGATAAAAAAGCGTCTCTGCCGCTGTGGCTCAGATCTTCCTGTGGAGCCTGAAGGACAATGACCTGACGGGGATGGCCTTCATCGACACGCAGCTCTACATCCACCAGATGTACAGCATCAAGAACTTCATCCTGGCCGCCGACGTCATGAAGAGCATCTCGCTGCTGCGCTACCAGGAGGAGAGCAAGACGCTGTCGCTCGTCAGCAGGGTATGCGTGGGGCCGTGCTAACAGCCTCACTGTAGTAAACTCGCTAACAGCCTCGCTGTAGTAAACTCGCTAACAGCCTCGCTGTAGTCAACTCGCTAACAGCCTCGCTGTAGTCAACTCGCTAACAGCCTCGCTGTAGTCAACTCGCTAACAGCCTCACTGTAGTAAACTCGCTAACAGCCTCACTGTAGTAAACTCGCTAACAGCCTCACTGTAGTCAACTCGCTAACAGCCTCACTGTAGTCAACTCGCTAACAGCATCACTGTAGTAAACTCGCTAACAGCCTCACTGTAGTGCACAAATGCGCATGCTAATGGCTTTTTTCTAGTACGAAAGTGTGCATGTCATCAGTCTCGCTGCACAGTGCAAGAACATGCAAACATTTACTGTAAAAAAGAAAAAATGCTATAGGAATGTTCTTAATTATCATGCTTTAGTATGTCTGGTAATATATCGATATCAAAGCTGTTTGATACTTGGATTTTTTATGTAAGTGAAAAGTCAGTACATGTGTGACTCCAAGTCTTCAGTGTGTAAATGCTTGTTGATTGACCCCTGTGGTGATTTTGAAGTGTCTTACTTTTCCTTGTTTGTGATGCAGGATGCTAAGCCTCTTGAGGTGTACAGCATCGAGTTCATGGTGGACAACAACCAGCTGGGATTTCTGGGTAAATCATAGGATCGCACTTCCTCCTATACTGTTGACACTTTCTGTGGATTAAATGCACTATAGCACCCTTAGGTTGGTAACTCATAACTCTTTCCCCCCGCCCCCCCCCTTCTTTTCCAGTTTCTGACCGGGACAAAAATCTGTTGGTCTATATGTACTTACCAGAAGGTATGTCATATTCAGATAAATTCTGACATTTGATGCTGTTGTTCTTATAAATACACTGAAAACTGCCCAGATATGTTGTATCAGAGAGAAGGTGAATTTTAGGCACAGGAAAACCTGTTCTTTCAAATCCTCAGCACATTGTAACATATAGAGCTCAACATGGTTGAAAAAGGCCGTTTTCTCTGTAGCGAAGGAGAGGCTCTTACTGTAGTGTGTTGAGCTGATGCAGCCATGAATTTGATTGACTGTGTTGAGCTGATAGAGGTGTGAAGGTAATTATATGGAGGCCGTTTTCCTCTGTAGCGAAGGAGAGCTTTGGCGGGATGCGTTTGCTGCGTCGTGCCGACTTCAACGTCGGGACCCACGTCAACACCTTCTGGCGAATGCCCTGCCGCGGAGCAATGGAGGCCGGCAGCAAGAAGTCCCTGACCTGGGACAACAAGCACATCACATGGTTCGGTACGTGGTAAAGAAACATGCTTCTGCCTTCACGGTCCATACTCATTTAGCTTATTTTAGGCTGCTCTTGATGTCTGTCATCTGCTTTGTTCTTACAGTGATACTAAGCCACTGGTAAACCAAGGGACAGTATTTTGGTTAGATACACTAAACGTGCCTTGTAAATCGACCTTTTAACCAGTCGACTGGGTGTTGTCCAGCAAAACACTCACTGGGTTTCACACATACTTGCTAACTAAATGTAATAGTGAAGTGAATTTTTTTAAGAGATGTATGTGTAATCATTACTAAATGTAAAGAATGAAGTAACGTCTTTGAGTGAACACCCATAGGCACTCAAAGGAAAGTTAATGAGCTCTGCGGAAGCCCCTGGCCCTGATGTAACTTTATTTTCTTCTCTCTGCACCTGCAGCTACCCTGGACGGGGGCATCGGACTCCTGCTGCCCATGCAAGAGAAGACGTACCGTCGGCTGCTGATGTTACAGAACGCCCTAACCACCATGCTGCCCCATCACGCTGGACTGAACCCCAAAGCTTTCAGGTCTGTACACACACAAGCCCTACGTGACAGCTGGCTCGCAGTTTAAACATCTCTGCTCCTTGTTGAATATGTGTGTTGTACTGTGTGTTGTGCATGAATGTTATTTGTATAGGTTTTGTATGTAGCGTACATTTTATTTATTTGTCAAGTTGTTATTGTATTAAGTTCCTGCATGTCATTCAGATTTAAAAATGACCCATGGAAATGCCTCGATTATTGCACTGAGCGCAGCATGAATGTAAAGTCAGTGAAATCTGACACCCCCCCCCGTGCTTCTGTTGGGGCAGGATGCTGCACACTGACCGGCGCACTCTGCAGAACGCGGTGCGGAACATTCTGGACGGAGAGCTCCTCAACAAGTACCTGTACCTCAGCACCATGGAGCGCAGCGAGCTGGCCAAGAAGATCGGCACCACTGCAGACATAGTGAGTACCGCCCGGGTTAGAACAGGCCTCACTCCACGTTTTATGAGTATGGCAGTTTAGAACAGGCCCTACTGCAAACATGCACCCTGTAAATTACAGCTATAAAGACAGGACTTTAGATGGCAGCAGAGTCCTGCACTACAGTTGATCTGTAATGAATAGAACTACAAGGAAAACTAAAGTGTGTAATATTGTAGAGCTGTGGGTCTGACTACTAAATTTGACTACCATTACACCCCCCCACAATGTATTCTTCCATCCTGACTGCACCCTCAACAAGGAATGTTTTCATACTGGGTTTTTACTAGTGCTTTTAATTTCATATATCTGAAATGCTTTAAGTGAGTGCCACAAGGGGGCAAGGGGGCAGGATGTGTCAGTACAGCGTGTGCCTGGACTTTGCTGAGACTTCTTGCGCAATTGGTCTAATCCCTTTTCTTCCCTCCTCTCTCTTCTTTTAGATTTTGGATGACCTCCTGGAAATTGACAGAGTGACGGCTCACTTTTAAGAGCCAAAATTCCTCCTCAGATGAAGATCATCGTGAAGGAAATTTCTGATCTGGAATTTTTTTTGAAATGTTTTTGTAGTGTGTTCAAGTCAATGTAATGTGTTTCATATGGAATATTTTGTAAGCAAAATAAAAAAAAAAAAGTTAATGAACTCAGAAATCAGTGATTATTTACGTTGCTGGAATTTAGAAATGAACACAGATACAGAAATGGGCATTTGCAGAAACCAGTATTGACCACCTGCGATTTCTGCCATTGCACATGGGTTCCAGTTCATCCAGACAGAGAACTGGAAGACAGTTACAGTTTTAAATCTTATGCTGTGGCTTTGCATTTCAAATGATATCAATGAAGTCTTAATAGGAAGGTTTCCCAACCCTAGATTTTAACAACTAATTATTTGGTTTTTCAAAATGCATCCCCATTAACTGAGGCGTATGTATTACCGTATGCATTTCTTTATTCACACAGCTGCATGTATATTATGGGCAAAATGCGAGCGGAATGTACAATTAAGCAAAGGTGACAGTTTCTTTGACATAGCTGGGTCAGCTCAGAGGAGAGATCTAGAGATTACATTTGTTTTTGACTAGATATTTAGTGTAAAAGGAAGAAGCACTTTACAAAAGCGGTTTTGCAAGTTATCCTTTAATATCTGTTGCACATGGAGTATGTGTGCTATCTTGCATGTAATGTGCAGTAGATAGCTGGAGTGATACACCTAATTGACCTAATTTGTTTTGAAAAAAGAAAAACAACTCAAAATACAGACATGGTGCTGAAAACAGATCTATAAAATTCTTATAAAAATTGGCTTCAATACAACTATATTCACATTAAATAATTCAACAATTAGTCCTAGGACCTCAAACACAAGTTCAGTAGTTCTAGCAGCTGCATTGGCTTATCCAGAGAAACATAGCTTTGGATTAAAATGTGCCGTTACATGTGGTATATGAAGTACTGGCTTGTGAGAAGTCTGCTAACAGTTGTCCAGAACACCATTTGCCATCTTCTAGCTGCTTGAAGCTGAATAGCTGAACCAGACAGTGAGCTGTCCTTTGAAGGTCCTTCAAATTAAAAGAAAACCTTATAGACAAACAATTCATTAAAAGAAAATTAATATAAACACCAACTGCATGCTCTTATAGTGTACTGCAGTCAATTCAGCCCTGATTGTCAGCATTTCTTGAAAGTAGAGGTTTCAAAGACCAGATAGTTAAAATGAACCCTTCAAAAGGTACATGATCAGTTTGTCTTTCACTCTTAAAGAAAAGTCTGTGGTGTTTGTTCAGGTTTTACACTTATGAATAGCATTGGAAAGGAGTAGCTGCGCAGAGTCCATCTCTGGGAAAACACATTTTCCTTTAACTGGAATCCTATGCTGTTATTGGCAGTACTCTTCCGCATCCTTGATACAAACAGTTCAGAGGTTCATTAAAGAATACACAAGTCCAGTTCCTTTGCCAGTAGGGAGTCAATGCTAATGATAAAACCCTGGCTGGCTATTACCCAGAGTAGTCCATTTACTTTAGGCAGCTCAGGGAAAAAACTACTACTACGCAACACTCCTGTCATTGAAGGCATTTTCTGTGCCGGTAAATTGGTCATGTTCCTGTAACAGACGTCTTTGCCTTCCAGAGGCAGGCAGGTGCCTGCACCGTGTGGTTTGATGAGGTAAAGGGAAAAAAAAAGCTGAGGCTCGTTCACTGCAGGTACTGGTGCACCTCTTCGCTCAGGGATATGAGGCCGAAGTTGGAGAGCAGGTAAAGCAGGGACCTCGTCAGGCTCATCATCACCATCTCTGTCCTGCAATCGCACAGGGGTTTGAAAGGTATGGAACTTAAACACCACATTACTGAATCCAGGTGTCCCTCTGATACAGTCTCCTTACAGAAGGCTTTAGTCCAACTGACCAGTTTTCACTTTGTAAAGTGACAAATTCAGTGGGTCTAACTGAAATTGGTTTTTTTTTTCAGATAAATCTTGGAATCCTAATCCATCTGTTTTGGAACAGAGCACTAAAAAGCCACATTACATTGACTCTTTCAGAAAAGGTGTGTGGCTGGTTTGTCTGGTTAAACGCCTTTCCTTGAAAACATGCTCAAAGCTGTACCCGAGGAAACAGGAAAATTTAGTTCAGGCTTCGAAACACATATCAAATAGCATATAATTATATATAAAAACTGCTGCCCTCCCTTTCAAGTAAGTAATTAGAGTAGAGCGTATCCGTTACCTTAAAGCACACTCGAACTTGATGTTCTCCCACGCGGTCCACAGCCAGTGAAACACCGTAAGGCTGGGCAGTACGCGGGACTCCTCGGCCTGGATCCGCCCCCAGCCTCCCACAGCACTGTCGCCAGGTTACAGAACAAGCAGAGGGGGTAAACACAGGCAGAAGGGTGAGCGTCCAGAAATACTTAAGAGGGCTGGTTAGTGGAGGAGACATATATGGTGCTTTGGGTGGGATGGAAGAGTCAGTCTGGAATTACATATGATGACCTTAGCTGGGAGTGTTTCAGGAAATAATGGGTTGCAGATAAAATTAAACAGAAATAAATATAAACGTCTTTAACAAAGCAAGAATGTGTGTGGCCTGTTTTAAAATAACTTTGTTTAGAAAAACAGCTGAAAAGGATTAATCAGGCTCTAAGTGTTCTGTGCACCCATTTTTGTGTCACACCAAAACAACCCTTCCCATTAGACAGTAATAAACTAGCTTTACTGCAGCAGTAACAAATAATATTTATAACAATAATAATATTATTCATCCCTGTGAAAAGTGACTCAGATGAAGTGGCAGTGCGGCTAATGATCAAGGAGTTGGGCCCGTAACTCCGAAGGCTGCTGGTTCAATTCCCACATGGAATGAAGTTCACAAGCACATCCGCTAGTATAGTGTAGAAGTAAGGGCTATATAATGATGAAAATGCTATTAAATCTCAGATGCAATTACACTTCCCATATTCTTTACAGGAGAGAACATTTCAGTCCCTCATGTGATATTCGTCAGGACAAACATAATATAACTTCACTATATATTTGACCGGACAAAGGTCCCATGAGGGATGTAAATGCTGTCTCTGCAATAAAGAATATGGGAACAATAACTGTGTGCCGGCTCAATTCCTATGTGGGCCACTACTGTCGTACCCTTGGAAAAGGGCTTAACTAACTGCCTCAGTAAGTACCGAGCTGTATAAATGGATAACATGGAAATTATACGATATGCAAGTAGGATGTGGGCATCTGCTAAGCAAATACGATGTAACTTCACATGCAGAACGTTTGCTGGAACGGAGAGGGGCAGGCGCCGGGGCGGCTGACCTCTTGGCCATGACGAAGTAGCGGTCGACGGGCGCCCCCAGCGTGATGTTGATGCTGCGCACCGTGTTGATGTTGCGGAAGACCAGCAGCATGGGCCGGGGCAGGGACTTCAGCACCTGCATGACGCTCTCGAAGTGGTGCACCGCCATGTCGCGCATGTAGGACGTCTCCTCCCGGCTCAGGATGTTGGCCAGGCCCAGCTCCCGCATGTTGATGGGCCGCTGCAGCAGCATCTCGCAGAACAGGAAGTAGTCTGGGCGGGGCGCCCGGCGTGGAAACGGACAGCACGTAAACACGTGGGTGCTTGGTTGTAGTTTATCAGAGTAATAATGAACGGGCCTGAACACAGGCATGTTAAAAGCCTCACAGATCTCATTTATACACGCCCCATTTTATGAAGGTCGATTTATTTGTCACAACCTGAAAGAGCCTTACCCCAAACAATTACAAAATACAAATAAGTTACGCGGTCCTGACCTTTGACCCCCAGGTCATTGGAGTACTTTTTCATGGCGGCTTCGTCTCGCAGAATGATGGAGCGCCACAGTTTACACAGAGCCACTCTGTCACTGATGAGGAGAACAGGAGAACAAAAGTGTCAGCAGACAGAGGAAACAAGTACAAGAGTACAAGCCTGCTACAACCTACTTCACCTCCAATAAAACTGTATCCCTCCCCTTACAGCTGGTAAACGCTGTGCGTTGTGGTTAAGCTGGCAGAAAGCGTTGCCCTCTTACCTTTTGCTGAGGTGTTCATACAGCCCATGATCCAGCAGAACCAGCTCAGCTTTCTTATCTGGACCTCTTCTTACCAATACTGCAACACACACACTAGTGGAGTCAGACTGCAGTCCCTCACCTCTTACGATGAGCCCTGACCTCTGGTGGTGAAACATTGTTACTGCAGTCCTTTGATGTAGGCAGACTTACAGAGCTAAATGCAACACCCTCTGGAGGAGGATAATAAATGTTAATGGCGCTAAATTATGTTCAGTAAGTGTCCATTTTAAACATAATAGTTTGGAGGATTTATGACTGCTTTATGCTATGGACATACATTTGTACCTACAACTACAGCAGAGACACTGTATGTTGCTTTAAATTTCAACCAAGCAGATTTCTACTGATTAACTGACTGAGTAACTGAATGCCAGTCTGTAGTGGATGGCTCTTATTCATTGAAAAGCTTTAGTGAAGTACGGCACTGTGGCCTAAATCAATAGCTCTTTATTGTAACAGAGGGCAAAGAATCAATACAAAAAGAATCATACATGAAGAACAATTCCACACTGCAAAATAAATGTGAACTACGCAAAATAGGCAAACCATATACAACGTTTCTCATCTGTCCCTTTTATCTAGTGTCCTTGCACCAAACACTTGTTACTGTTACTCCTCGATCCACAATTCTGCAGATCAAACATAGTTCTGTAGAGCTGGAAATAACGTTACACAACTCAGTCCTTCAAATGAACATTTTAAGTACTGCAAGCACTTAATAGGGGAAAATTAACCCTTTCGCATGTACGGTCAAACCGGTGTGATTAGATTGGAAAGATTCTAGCTAACGTTAGCTTTGAGGAAACAGTGCTTTGACTTTACAAAGTATAGCAAATGCGGCGGCGTAAACTGCGAGAGGCTTAATAACGCTAACGAAAACATAACGAACCATGTAACGTAACATGCGCGCTACACAGCGTAGAACAAGACACAACAGTTCAGACCAGGGAAGGGGGGGGTAGGGAGTTTAGCCATGTGCGCAGCATCAGGTAATCGGGACAAGCTGATACTACACTGAGAGCAGTTAGAGAGGGTAAGAGAGGGAAAACATTAGCTTAGCGTTTCCAGTGGTCCTCACTGATCACCTGTGAGCACAAAAACAAAAAAACAGCACACACAGTTGCCCCCTGGAGCAGAACAGAGATCACCGCGTACAACTGCGTGTAACCGCGGGTAACCGTTACACCTACCATTGCCTGGGTGAGGGTCGGCGTGGATAAAGCCCGTGTAAAATATCTGCTCTGCGAACGTGCGGATCAGCTTGTCGGCTGTCTGAAAGGGTGGCACAAGGACAGCACTGTAAATTGCGGGGGCGGATGCACACGTATGCAAACTGACTGTTGTCACACCACTCCGCGTCTGTACGTCCCAAGGTCGCAACATGGATGGACACTCACATCTTTAAAACTGAGCCCTTGCCGCTTGATCTCTTCTATGTTGTTTATTTTGCAGCCTTCACAGAACTCTGCTGTTAGTACCCTCTGCGGCACAGAGAATATTAATTAGTCCCTCCCCGGGGAGGCATTTCATAGTATGAAAATGCAGGCGGGCGCAGAAGCATTCTCAGCCTGAACCTGTTGGTCTCGCCCCTCACCTTGCTGGTCTGTTCCCAGAACACCTTTGGAACCACAATGAATTTGAAGTGCCTGAGGTCGTGAGCGCAGCGTTCAGAGTTCCTGGCCTCGTTCTCGAAGTCCAGCTCCTGAGCCAGGGTTCCTTTCAGGTCCTGAAACAAGGAAAGTGACACCATGCAGACAACAGCGCAACCCATATATGTGATTGGAACATACAATTGTAAGGATGACATAGTGCCATTTCGCTAACGGTCGCTGGTTAGTTTAACACAAAAATGCTACAGAATTAACATCAAATGTGCTAATTGCTAATGAAATGTGACTTTGAGTTACACAGACCTTCAAGACCCATCGGAATCCGAAGCTTGGATGCATGAACTTCACGATATCTAAGAGGATCTCCAGTGTCCGGATATCACCATCGAACCTGTCTCTGAGGTCTATGTACTGCACCTGAGCAATGGGGGACAAGGTCACCTGAGGTTAATGGCAGAACTCACCCCAGCAGAAACCTGCTGAAAACTGCCATTTTCATCCATCACAATGACAGACAACATGATAGAGACTGATTTCACAAACGCAACAAGTTTTACATGCAACAGCATGCACAACACCTGAGATGCATAAAAGAATACTTCAGCAGCAACAAATTCAGAACTACTCATTTATTTTAGTGCCTTAGGTTACAAAATTCATTTTAAACATCAATACTTGAATATTAACAGGACATTAAGAAGAAGCCCTAATGATTTGAAAAGGCTGGATACTGTCTGTCAAAATACCAGATGGGTTTAAAAAATTTCTGTCAAAGCTTACAAACTTCAGTAAATGACAAGAACTTTTCAGTTAATAAAAACAATGGAACAGTACACAACCCCTCTGTGTATAATGCTTACACATTACTGCAACCTATTTCTGTCCTTTATAGCCAGGAGTACACACCTTCACAGCTACTGGAGTCCCATCATGCAGCTCTGCCCTGTGCACTTGGGCGAGGCTCGCCGCTGCCACTGGCTCGTAGTCAAACGTCTTGAACATCTTGTCTGGAGTGGTGTTGAAATCCTCCTGGAACAGCGCGTCTACCTGGCCGGTGGGATGCAAGCGGACAGAAGCTTTCAATGGAGTGAGAATCAATACAGGCCTCCCTTACACACTGCACTTAACATAAAGCCGAAAGAGAGGCGGCACCGCAAATGTGCCGATAAAGCACCTTAGTGAGAGCTGGCCTGATGGAGACTCTAGTGCTGAAATGTGGTCGCTTTTTTTTTTTTCTTCTTAGACTCCTACTACAAGTTATATGAGCATCATTTGACCTTGTTTTGTGTGCGCTGGATAGTTTTAGTTGCTTTTATACATAAATTCAGCATGCAGAGACAATCTTTTGTGTATACTTTTTGTATTTCTGTACACTCCTGAGCAGAGCATGCCATTTGGTCAGACCGAAGTAGTAAGATCTCTGAAGAGTAGCTACACACTTCATGTCTTTGTCTGATGAGTAACAGATGATGCTACTGTGCTTTAAGGTGGCACCAGCTCCTGTGAAGGCGAGCTTGCGATCGTTTAGGAAGGGGGCGCAGATTCACCCCCGCTTGCTCTTGCAGGGGTGCACGGACACGGCGAGGCTGAGCTCACCTCCTTGTACCTCCGGTTGAGGGCCTTGTCCTCCAGGACCTGCAGCGTGCGGATGTACTCGGGGGGCAGCAGGTGGTTGAAGGCGCACAGGCCCTGGCCCAGCTTAATGTACAGGCCCCCGTTCTGCACCGCCCCGTCCACCATGCTGTCCGCCGCCCGCTGGTGGCACAATGACATCCCCTCCAAACAGGCCGGGCTGCTCTGGCGAGAGTACGGGCGAGACGCCACACCTCCTTTTACTGCGTTCAATTCACAGAGTTTCAATGCTCGATCATGCATGTCCTACCTTGAACTCAAGCTGTTTGCCTTAGACCAATAATACCATTTGTGTACTTTATATCAGGGACTGTTAGGACAGCTATCACATAAATTGTAAATGGATTACTACTAATCAATTAAATACACACCATATTTACCTTAATTCTGGTAATTCTCCTCCTCTTTAGTCAGAATTCTAGAACTCAAATTTAGCCATTTAAACTCGATGACTTTACCTTACTACTAGGTATTACAGTACACAATATTGTATTATAAAGCCATACAGTATACATCTGAGTATTAATCACATACTATTAGTTGTGTGATAACTTTTCAGGTAGTGGAGATAAACTGTAGTCAACCACTATAAAACAGTACACATGGTTTTAAAATGTCTCATAATGATGCACTTACCTCATCTAAACCACGCAGCGTTATATTAGTAGTCCACCAATAATCCGCTGAAATCAACATGCCAATGTATAGAGACCTGCAAGTCCATGAAGACAAATGTAGATATCAGTGTGTGCCGACCACTCTAGTGGTTCTCCAAACTCAAAAACCACGAAAACAACCTCCATCCACCACATTCTGTATGTTACCAAGCATATATTGATGCGATGCCTTAATTTCGGTGGTTCTAGAAGCTGGAAACAAACTGGTTGTGAGCAACTGGAACTACGTGTTACGATCACAACCACGTCCTGTCAGCCAGCCATTGTGCAGCAGATAAATCAACAATAACTCCTCCAAGTAGACTAGGTGTTGACAATTTATTATACACAGGGTGTGTTTGGTTTTGCTATTATGTTTTATATGCTGCACAAGATTTGTGCGTGGATTTACCGATAGCAGTCATGGTCACCAACAATCATGATGGATGAAATTTTGCCCGTATGTAATTTATGCCAGGGGAGCCACTGCACTAAAGGGAGAAAATACAGCGGAAAGCCACCATACCTGCAGAAGCGGCCCACACCCTCCACCAAGATCTTCATCTTCCGCCTCTCGCGAGGTTCAGATATGGCGTACTGGACTCCGAACACTACGGGCACACCCACAGAGACTCCCAGCAGCACCTTCTTCAGCACACCTCTGCTCCTCCCTCCTCTACAGGGAAAACACTCGCTTTCACCAAACTGACTCACGCTCCAGTTCTTCCACAGTATTCTTACTTTCTTAACGCAGAATTTACCTTTCAAATATGTTTCAAAGAATCAGATGATAGCAGTAACTTGGAACGCATTTAGTTGTTCATAAATTGAACATCCACCACTGGATTTAAGAGACTAAAGCACTATCAGGAAATCATATTACACTTACAAGAAGCATGAAACTACCATGGTAAGACTTTGCTTAGTAACCATGGAACAGAAGTATGGGGTACGGATGGAGGTCCACGCATACCTGTCTGAACTGAAGGGTCTGCGCAGCAGAACTGTAGACTCCGAACATGGACATCTGCGCAGCAGGGCAAAGTGGTGCCGACACAGACGCAGCTGGAATGCAGTTGAAATAACATGTTGTCACCTGACAGTGAAACTACTTACGGCTTCTTCACCATATGTGACCATGACACTTAGTAAACCTCTAAATACAGGTGGTGGTAAAAGCTAAACAGGGTTGGGCCTGGATAATAATGGTGCTACAAGGTTTTACAACAAACACACTATTGTTGGAAGACAGGTTGTTGGGCCAGTATTATATGAGCCATATTACAAGTAACACAGAGAAGTAAGTTTCTTGCCTTGTTCAAAGATCACATCCTGCTCAGATTCAAATAACCTAATCATCCTGTCAAGTTGGGTGAACATTGACAAAATTCTTATCTTACTGTGCCACAGATCAATCAAAGGTGACAGCAGTCTATGTATGAGGAAAGAAGCAATATGCCCTGCCCCTTACCTCTTCACCTGAATAGATTTCGGCTTAAAAATGTCCCCTTGCATCTCCTTGCTACCTGTCGTACCTGGTGAGTCTGTCCATCTCTATAAAGCTCTTAAGGATCTGATTAAATGTGATTTACAAGTGCAGTACTGTATGACTGACACGGCTCAAGCCACACACACTGGGGGCCCTCAAGGCATGAGGAATGGCTTAAAATGTTTTCTTTCTTTTACCCTACTGACTGCACCAAGGCCACTAGCTACAATCCACGAGGGGCTGTTGTTTTGATTAGCTGTATCAGAGGACACAATGTTACTGCACAGACAGGATGATTCACAGATAGGGCTGCTATGTCAGGGACGTGATCCTAGGCAGCAGGGCTACATCTCAAAGTGAAAACAAAATGCATAAGATAAACAGTGGAAAGAATATTTTAAAATCCCATTTTATACGAGAGTATAGTTGGGGTGTGTGTGTGTGTGTCTGTGTGCGCTGGGGGGGGGGGGGGGGGGGCATAAACACTACTATAATATGAGGTATTAGTTTATATGGTGCTACTATTTTTCTTTTTAAGTTTTGGTGGTTTCTACTGTGGTTTTTAAGGTTCCCACGGTTTTAAGCAACAGCAGATAACGTTAGCTAGCTAACACCACAGATACAATTTAACAATTTACAGAACGCACAGAAATATACCAATGCTAGCTATTTAAGAGAATTGGGTACAGCAGATAACTAATCACGATGTGAGATATTACCGGCGACAACCTAAGAAGTAGTGTGCGAAGAACTTCCTGCAATAGGACCTCTCCAACATCTGAGCTACCAAGGAGGAACTTACCGTTAGTTGGGAAGGTAACTTACAACCAAACACGACGCGTGTAAATAACAATTAAACAACATGAAGTTGCAAGCTTGCAATGCTACATACCGAAGTTGAAACGGTCAACTCGACTGGTGCGTACTGCAGCTCCCAAACCAGCTGGGTGGTAATATTATTGCTGCGGGTATCTTATCGTTCAGTCAGAGTAATAATGCTAGCAAGACAATTATACGATGCGCAGATGAACAACTACATTTCATAAACCTTTAATTAGCTGACGTCACCTCTCTAGAAAGACAGCTACACTAGTTATCTAAGCAACTTAATTGGAATGAGCGAAATCAGCAAACGTTAGCAAACTAGCTTAAAGAACAGTTAACTAGGGTGAAAATATTATTTTCGACTAAGCAGTTGTTACTAGCTGCTAACTAGCCAGCACTAGCTGTCGACTAACAGCTAGGTTTGTCGATCTCTAGGCTACAGCTATTAAAGTACGTGCTTAATATGTTGCTATATGTTGCTTAGCCCTCTAGCTAGCTGGGTGACTGCACATTGGCTGCCCTGATAAATTAGCGAGCAAGCTAATACTTTTATGATACAACTAACATTTGCAAACCGCTAGCAATTAATAAGGAAAAGAGATGATATCAGCTAACTCACCGCTCTGAAAGTCTCCCCAGCCATGTTCACAGCGCTCCGGTCACCCTGTCGCTTTACACGCCGGTAAGGGGTATCGTAAGGGCACTTCAACACCAGCACCTTCCCCCGTGACCTCTTGCCAGATGAAAGGAGAGCGTTGCGTCAGTGCAGCAGTACAGCGCCTCTGACACATTACAGGCGCAGCCGGCCAGCTACACATGTGCGTAGTTGGTCACGTGACACGTGGTCTGACTGGTTATTGACTGTGATTTAAGGGTTCGGGTCACGTGGAAGGGGTGAGGGAGTCGCTTTTACCTGGGGAGGACAAGAAAAAAAAAAACTTGTTGACACTGTGTTTTACAACCACTGAGCCTTATTTGAAGTTTGTTGGCTACAACTATCGCGACAAGCTTTGACTTTTCTAACTGTACAGTTAGTTGCAGTTTTCAACCCAGGAGTAGTACGAGTTTGTATCTAACTGCAAAATGTGACAGTCTTATAATGTGTACGCTGTATTCGTTTCTTCATTGTAGATTTGATCCACAGCAAGCCTATATTAATGACAGAGTTGACACGCAGAATGTACCTTCAAGCATTGTTTTTATGTTTATTTCACTGAATGCAGCCATTTTAATTCTGTGTACTATGTTACCACGCAGTAATGATAAACACTGCGAATACTGTTTTGGTGTGATCTTAAGAGCTATAGCACACAACAATTTGTAACGTACAGGTCCCGTGAATAATAATAATGCATTACACGTTATATTCTGCTGCAATAGCAAACCTACATCATATGAGTTGGAACCGGAAACTACTAAACTTACGGTTTAAAACTTAAGCCAGTCACAATAAAATTGGTCATATACAATGTTGTGCCTGATTGCATAGGTTGTATGGACCCTGCAATCAACCATTGTACACGTTTTATTGTTCCAGTAACACAATGGAAACAATCTTACGTGCTGTAACGTGAAACGGGCAGGCACACCTTCAATTTAATTTTTTAGCTGATGTAGCGATACACAGAAATTAATAATGAAATAATAATATAATTAACAATGCTAATTTCAGTACGTACAGCTTGGATAGTATGTTTCAACAGGCTGAATCTCTCAAGCGCCCCTAAGAGCATACCTGCGTATTGAAGGCGAAAACATTACATCACCTTGCATCATAACAACACCTTTATTACAGACCGTCACCTGGAAGATTTTCCTGGGAAAGAAAACTTGCACATCATACTTACATATTTATTAAAACATGGCTAGTTCTGCAAAGACAGTAAGTTAGCTGGCCAACAACTAGCAGATACATTGAGCTACAGGAGTACCTGTCTGCTTGTCAACGTGTTTCTTCGGAAAAGCATGGCTCCTTCGCTTTGAGAGGGTTTCCTTCCACAAAATCTTCATTAAATGAACTCCAGCTGGCTTGTGACATATCATGACTACACTGTTAACTAGGCTTATAGATGCTTAGATGCTGGCCGTAAACAGCATCTCCCGGAAGCTGCGCTACTCCGCTGTCTCTGCAGTCCTGTGTTTCCTGTTTACGGGCGGGAAGAGCGAACGAACCTGAACCCTCCGTCTATTTTATGTCGCCTTGTGCTCAACACGCTTACTTCAGTTGCACAACTGCTTTCTCCTTATTTTTTAAGTGATCGCTTGCATTTCTGTTCAGATTTTTATACTTTCTCGTAATTTGGATATACGTTCAGATCAAATCGTTGCTGAAGTTTAAAGGGATTTGGGGTGCAAAACAGATGGAGGACCCTGCAGACTCTGGTGGCGGCACTGCAGATCCAACGGGCCCCTCGATGTTAGTGACGGAGATCCGCTGGCCAGCAGGGGCCCGTCCACTGCGGTTGTTGGAGTGGAAAGTTAAACCTGGATCCCTGGTTAATGTCGACTCTGTGCTTGCTTTATGCGCCCCTATCCCGGTGGAGAAGGAGGCCGGATCTGAGCCACGGGAGCAGGCAAGCAGACTGCCGGAGAAGAAGGTGAAATCGGACCGTGCTGGAGTAGTGAAGGAGCTGTGCTGTCAACTTGGACAGGTCATCTCTCCTGGGTAAGTCAGTGAATAATTGAGATGGATCGTTATAAGTTGCATAAACCATTTAAGTTTTGTCATCGGAGACACATGTCACTACATTTGTGTGCTTGTATGCTAATGTTGGCTAGCTTGCTGTCCCATACAGCTTTCCAGCGCTCTGTTGCTCAGACTGGCTAGCAGTTGATTTGCTAACATATCACTAGCCAGTTAGCTAACGTTAGCTAATCATGATTGCCTAGTATGTAGCTACATAGCTAGCCAGCTACGATTAACTTAGTTATTGATACAAGTTCTTCTCAAAAGTAGAGAATCGGTTTGTGAGGTCAGCTATTTTGCCCTTATCTTGGTGTCAGCTAATCAAATTTGATAGTTAGCTAGCTTAGCTGTCTAGCTAGTTAAATTGTTGATGACCAGCGTAACGTTATATATGCTAGCTAACCTATACAGCTAATGAGCTTAATACGTTTTAATTTTGGTGTTAGCTTGCTAAAATAAGTAGCTCGCCAGCTAGCGAACTACTTGCTGACTGAGTACAGAATGCAGCATGGCAGCTAGCCAGCTAGCTAGCTAATGCTGTGTAGCTAACAAGCTACGTATTTTATCTACGGACAGCCTGGTGAGGAGACCGCGGTCACTGGTGTTAAAACTAGACTGCTAGCTAGCCTCGCTGGCAAGCTAGCCGTGAAAACTGTGGATGTGAACGGATCGCCAACATTTGATATTTTTACGAAGATGAAGAAGTCACATATGTTCCACCCGGTGTCTGGTTTTTCTACAGCGACTTTTAAATATCCTGTATCGATATTTCATATCTGAGCTAGCTAGCTGGCTACATATGTTTGCGCTATGAACGCGTCATCGAAAGGGGTGTGTTAGTTATGGTCACGTTTTTGGATGTTGACTGGATCTCATACAGAGGGTCGTCTAAACCTTATTTTGTGGTCAAGAACACGTTGCCTTTGTAGTTACACTGTCTTTTTAACACAGTTATGTTTTTCCGATTATGGTAAAATGCAGATTTCCTATACTCAGTATACTTTCGTAATATTTATTTAGATACCACGGCTGGAACGAAAGGGTTCAAGGCTTTTTCGCGGTCTGAAACTGCATGAACTGTCCATTGTTTTTTTCCGTGCAGTCATATCTGCAGCGATTGGTATGGCTAATGTGTATGCCAGGTTGACAGGTGACTTACAGCTGTTCTTATACAGGATCAAGAGTTAAGCACTTTTGGGGTTTCCTTTCAAAATTACCACAATGACCGCGATGTATGAAACCTGATAAACATTTACTTTAGTACCATCCAGACTTATTTAAACACAACATTTAGATGCAATACAATAGCTAAATGTTGTACTTCTTTTTTTTCGCTTATTTTCCATCTTAATTTCCTGTCAATTTTATTATCACAATTCCCCCAGTACCCCCAGCAGCACTTATTACCATTGGGCTGTCCTGTCTGGGTGTCTGATAACCTATAGCAATATCTGTTCATTTTTTGCTAATTGCAAGGCAGCTGCCTCCTACACAGCAAGTGTCATTTTAGTGGGGAGTCTTGCAGTGTCCAAAACTAAAGTCAATGTCCATAATCTCTAGACTGTAATCGGTGATCGTTAACCATCACCGTTAGCATTACTGTTACTTAGGGAGCAGAGGGGTCCTCCCATTTGAGAAGGTGCTTGTTATGAGTTGGCGTGGAACATGGGATGCAAAATAAAGACACCATTGTAAATAGCGCAGATAGGGATGTCACATGATACAATCTAAATTGGATACTAGTGTAAGCAACAAAAGTTATTAAATGTATATTACATTGTTTAAAGTGGGCTAAAAAGAATAAAGTTACTGGAGAATGTGTAACATGGGGAATTGTGCGCTGGTGGTGTAGAACAGGCTCGTCTTTAATATGAGACACAGGGTGTTGATGTATACAACCCACAGCTCTAGATCAGTTTTTAAGACTTTGCAAAAACTCTAATAATATGTGGAAAGCGTTTCCCTGAGTACAGATTTTTTAGTAGCTAACTGTTGAAGTCCGTATTCATGACATGTTTTTATTTTTGTTTAGGAATGATTTTCCCACAGCCACGAACGAGTGCATTTCAATTGGACTCATGCATAATATTAAGGCTTCATAACAGTTCTCATCACTGCCTGTTCCACTTACAGTGTATTGCCCTCCAGTCAAATTTGGGTTTAGCTGTCAGTGTTAAATTTGCATCAGATAGCAGGACAGTCTTGATGTTGTCTTAGGATATTAAGATAAGCTCAAATTATACACGGCGATTTATGATAAAGTTGTGGCGGTTGCAGCCCACTCTGGATCCTCTAACAACTGGTGCAATCTACTCATAACTCATCACACTGGAGAGGAGGGATCATACATCAAACATTTTTGATTGTCCAAATTTAAGATCTGTCTCATCCAGAAGATAGTTACATTTCTACCTGAATTACTTGTCTTAATATTAAAAGTTCATCACATATTATGGCATATAAGCATTCTGCTATACAGTGAATTGTCATGTTAGAAGAATGGAGCACTGTATTTTTTAGAAATCCTGTGCCATTATTCATGTGCAGAGTTATTTCAAATGCTGCTGTAGCTACAATTATCATTTCTTTTGATGTGCTCTTTTTAGTCCTTTTTTATGTGTTAAATATACAATGTCCTTCATAATTATTTATATCCCAATTAATCAGGAACAGACAACATGATAAAACATGAAAAATGTACCTGTTGAATTTGTTGTGATTAACATTATTTGTATAATGTTCTACTGTATTTTTAATAGGATTGCTGAGGGCAAAGTCATACTGTTCGCAAACAAACAGCTTTTATTCCCACTCGGCTTGCCAGGTGTATTAATTCCACAAAGCATGACTGTTACACTACTGTAACGTTATGACCAGGTCAGTAGTCTTGTGGTTAGTGACCCCAGCGGACTAGGGGTTCAGCCCTCAGCTGGGTTATAACAATGACTTTAACAAATGTACCCACTGCCTCTCTGCTATGGATATAATTTGAGTTACATTTGTTTAGCACATGCTCCTGTTCAGAGCAACATTCATAGCTTACCTTTATTTTCCATTTAAGTAGCTGGATTGGTACTTGGTAGGTTTATTCATTTACTGACTCACCAAAAGCATAGAGCAGTAGTTTGTTGTAATGGTACGAAAGGAGTGGCACATTGACTAGAATGGAAAATCAGAAAAAGCAATAAAAATGTAAACAAAGAAAACTGCCAGTCCAGTCAAAAATAGTGCACTCTGTTATCTTCCCTAAATGTCTATTGTCCCAGTATAAAATCCTGTTTGTCTCACAGTTGGCCACAGTGAACTTTGCAACTTTGAATGTTATAAAGTTCTAAAGTGGGTAGGAGAGCCAAATGAGGAGAAGCAATATTAAGGAAGTGGGAACTGGTGTAATCAGCAGGAAAATCAAGATGGAGAAGACAATGATTGGGAAGAAAGAGGGAAAATGGTCAAAGTTTGGGCATCTGTTGTGTGGACTTGCGGTACAAAAGCAAATGTTTATAAGCGCTCAGACTGTGTCATTGTGATAATTTACATATTTCACCCTGAAAAAGGTTTGAGTCTCATTAATGTAAAGGTGTTGGCAGTATGTCATCAACCTGAAAACTGGCTACCGGACTACCGGAGTGATACATAACATTATGTCTGTTTAGACGTTCTGAGCGACTGAGATATGTTATAGCTCATTTTTTTACAGCTGGGTATTTAATGAGGCAGTTTGGGTAAAGTACCTTACCTGAGGGTACTTCTTTGGGTTGAAAGGTCTACTTCTTACCACTACACTATGCTTCTCCCAGTACGGCTGGGCTCACCCCCTTTTGCCTCCTGTTGAGGGCCTTTTCCAGGACCAGCAAGGGCCGGATGTATTCAGAGGTAGTTGGAGGATTCCTATGGTACCTCTCCTAACACAAGCAATAAGGCTATGTTAAAACCGTGATGCATATTTCTGGCTGTGGCACAGCCAATGCTCAATTTAGGTTGGCAGAGCCCCAATAGTAGATCATGTGCATACTAAGTACAGAATAAAATAAAGAAAAATAAAAAGCACTGGTATAAGTGACATTAGACAGTCAAGAGGGGGACTTTATGCAGTGTAGTCTTGGCATCAAGGCACATGAAATGGCAAAGGGACTGGACTGGCCTGACTCGAACCCACCACCAATAAAGAATTCTTCTTTCTGCATAATGCTTGGTATCTCAGCTCGCTACTGGTGCGTTTCAAGTACAGACTGACACACTTGGCCTCATCAGCACACACATCAAGACAAAATCGTCATACATCTGCACAGCTGCTGATTTTGCAGTTATTTTCTTTTTTCAATGTATATTTTTTGTTTAACTAAAAGTATCTGAAGAATCTAAGTATCTGTATCTTTCTGTGCAAAAAATATACATACCTATCAACACAGCATTTTTCCTTTGAAAAGGAAGGCTTCTATGACTTTTTCTACACATAGACATTGTGGATTTCCTGATTTTTGTATTGCGGCTTGTGCGGTTATGGCTTTAGAGTTCCAGTTTGTGGAAAAGGGAGAGTTGAAAGTGTGGTGAGTGGAGGGAATGATCAGTTTTAGTTAGTATAGATTTTTGAGGGAAACCCTCACAGTGGCCCTTGAGGACACCCTTACTGTGAACTTCGGGCTGTGCCGACATCGCAACACGCCAGTTTTGTGCAAATATTTATTAGTATTATTACATCATGGAGGGGTTTCCGAGGATTTACAAAGGGTGAGTCAGAACTAAGTGCAGTGAACTGCAAGGCAGGTGGGGCGGTGATTTCGGAAAGTGCATCACACTTGCTGCATTGTAAGGGCTACCTTTCTGCCAGCCTGGTTCACAGGCATTACATGCACAAGAAGGGACATCATAAACCTCTGCTTTTGCTCAGACAACATGGTGTAACCTGTTAATTGGATTCTCCATGCTTGGGAGACGGTGATTGTAAATCCAGAATTAAATGTGTAATTATTTTTAACACTATTGGGCTATCAAAATGCGCCATTGGTAAAGGGTGAATATTTATATTCTGTTCCCATTGGGCACTGTCATACATGCAGATTCAAATGTGCATTCGCGTTTAGGATATGCAGAATAGTTACTAAATGTCAGTTGGAATAAATGTTTCACTTGATATTTAGAAGATGTCAGTCCAAATATATGTTCCATTTGATTAAACAGCTCAGGGAAAAATGGGCCATTTCCAGTCTTGCGGTCTACAGCCTGTATCACATTATGGTGTTTTGACAGTTGCAATTGTTTTGACATCGCTGACTCTAATTTCCCAAGGGGAGATGACTCAGGACCAGCCACGTAACTAATTTACATTGTACATAATGGCTTACTTTTCATATATGTCAAAATAGATGGAATACAGCCATGTATTAGACAAATGAATGGGTGGTGCAGCAGTGTGGTGTGGGGCCTGTAACTCAAAGGTTGCCAGTGGTAGGGCACTGCTGTTGCACCCTTGGGCAAGTTGATTAACCTAAATTGCTGTAGTAAAATTTCTACCCGGGTAAATGGCATCTGTGTAAGGTCCTTTGTAAGAGAGTCTGTTAAGCAACTATAATGTATGGTGCAAATGATTTCTTGCCTGACTTAGCGCTACAAATGCTGGTTTGTCTGAAAAAAATGGCACATGTAGTTTTTTTATCATGTTGCACAGATTGCAGTGTGAGATGTTACGTTCATAGAAAAGTAATGTCTGTTGTCAGGCTCCATTTTTATCAAATTTTTCCTGTATTGGGTACACAACGTTATTTTGCTTAGACATATTCCTCCGAATGTCAGACTTATAGAGATTTGCTTTATTCATAATCAGTGTTCACCTATCCATTCATTGTTCTGTAACTTTGCATTTAGATGACTGGTCAACTCCCCTGATACACCCAGAAAGTAAACTGGCGTTCCATACTCTAAGAATAATTAGTCATTTAATGTGCTCTCTGTTGCCATATACCTGTAACAGTACACTCAGTTCTAGAACAAAAACAGGACAGTAGAATGGTTACAATGATCACTAAGGGTGCATAACTGTACATATTTACATTTACATTTACATTTATTTATTTAGCAGACGCTTTTATCCAAAGCGACTTACAAAAGTGCATACAGTAAGTATAGCGACAGTACGGGGACAGGATGTGAAATCATACCAAAGCACCGTCTCATTAGGCAAAATGTGAAGAATATCTGTGTTATTTACAGAGAATGAAAGCAGACACGACTTGCAGTAAGTATGAAATGCGAACATATAGAACACAAAGCAGCAGCTCCTATACACCTGTATGTGCCAATATACAACCGCCCTTTGTTGTTAATGCAAACCGCTAAATGGATGCCGTTCAGACATAGCCAGGTAGCAGCTCGCTGTAACGTTTCAGTACCTGAAATGCTGAGTGAACTTGTCTAACCAGTTAGCTAGCGGATGAACATGGATCTTTGTTGGTAAGTCAGATTGGTAGAGATAATGCAGGGGCATAGTAAGTCTGTGCTGTGCAAAACTGTGTTGTCAGTTGTGCACTGAAACACCGTACTTATTATGTCAGTTTGGAATGGATTTTACATTTTACATTTTTTTTTTTTGCATTTTATTGTATTGTACTGTAAGGATAAAATGGGATTCATTGTAAATGTCACCCTTGCCATGATTTGTGGACTTTGCTAACTTCAAGTGATTCCAGTTGTTGAATTTTCTTCTTACTGATAATCGCTTAACACAAGACAGTGTCCATATTATTTCAGCAGCTCAATGTTAGTCCATTTCAAAAGCATAGTGACCTAAAAGGCATGTCATCCGAATTGCATCCGAAATTGTCGTATTTATACTTGTATTTATACTTGTATACTTGTGTATTGTTGCTGTCCATGGATTTTAAAACACTGTAATAATCAAGTTCTGGGGAAAAGAAGAGCATTTGAAGCTGTGTCGGTGGGATTGAGGGATCTAGCCGTTCTTTCAAGCATATTCGTAAAATTGCAAAGGAGCCTCATGCCCTTGCGAGAATGCGTTATTAAATTACATTTCAGTTGTAATTTAGTTTAAAGATTTGCGTCTGAGTTTTGAAGCATGTACATTATAAGCGTGAAATGGCTTGGATGATGCGAGTACAATGTACAGTCTCAGTTGTATTATCTTTCTGACTGTAATTCATTGAATGGAAGTATGCACCGGACTGCGACCAGAAAACCACCACTCAAATAATAATTTCACCGTTAATGTCCTGAGACAGGAGCGAAAACAGACGCAGCTAGCAGGAAGTGTCCGGTTTCATTATTCTCCTTCACAGTTATAGCTTTTTTCACAGTTTATTTTTGCTTTAATGTGATGCTACTCATAATGTGTTTGTTTGCGGTTACACTCCACCGACAGGCTAAGTAGCCCTGATGGTACATGTCAGAGATGCGGAGGGGAGCGGTTGACGGAAACCGTTTGAGCTGTCTTGCAGATACCAGACGCAGAAATGTGTTTTTCAGATACCGACACGAAAGCTGGTGTAGTGTCCAGTTTTGTGGGTAGAGATGGTGTAAAGCGAGCCAGTGTCGCTAAAGATAGGGAGAGTTGTTTTTTTCATGTTAAACCTTTCATTTTAATGTCCTGTATCTTTTTCTCAGGCTGTCAAAGTGGTAGTGTTAGAAAATGTAGAATTCAATGAAATGAGATGTTAGTTCAGGCTGGGTTTATTTAAGTGTACGCACTAGTAAATGTAAACATTTAGACAGAAGAGTCGAGTTCCAGGAAGTGTCGTTCGCATCTTAAAATGTTGTGAGAATCATGACAAGAATAGCGAATATTGGTTAAACAGTTCTCGGAAACTGAAGTGGCAAATGATTCGTTCGCACTGAATTTTACTCGACTTCGTGTGTTGTCACTATCCTTTACCAGCAGAGGGAGTTACTTAACTTCAGTAAAAATATCAGTACGGAATGCTGTACAAAACATAGCCTAAATACTAAGTGTAATATCTACCCGTGGGAGGAATGCAAATTTCAGAGGTCTTGATGTTCAAACCTATATTTCTGTTGTACTGGTATTTCTGAAATAAATGTCTGTCCGTCCGTTCGTCCGTCCCCCATTTTGAAGAATTGGGAATAGAGTAGACACTTGTCAGAATAACCCAGGCACAGAGTGCATGTCTGTTTCTCAGTAAATCAAGCTGCTGTAAGCGTTCAGCCCTTGTTGAGATTATGAAGTGCCTGAGAGATGTGGAGGAAGTGAGCAGAGAGTGGTGCATGTCTCTTCTGTGTTCCAGCGCTGTCATTGTGCGGATAGAGGAATGCAGTCATCCCATCGTGATGAAGGGGCTTTGTGCCGAATGTGGCCAGGACCTGACCCAGTGAGTAATGGTGCCCACAAGCACACAGTAGCACATGCTAGTGTACACTTTCTAGCACACATCAACACACACCAGCAAACACTAACATACTAACATACAGTAACGCACACTAGCATACACCAACACACACTAACACGTGCTAGCACATGCTAGTTCACACTGATGCACACTGTCGTACACTAAGGCACACTAACAACACTGGCACATTAATGTACACTCAGAAACCACAAACTAACACACCTTTATATACTTTCTCTCTCAAACACACACAATCACACCCTTAGAACCTCCTATCTCAAATGCACGCACACCCTGTCAGAGGCAACTCACATTTTTTCATAAAAACACAGACATCCATGGAAAACTATTTACATGCTGTAACCGTGTATCTTTTTCCACCTCAAGGCTACAGAACAAAAATGGGAAGCAGCAAGCGCCCATCTCCACGGCGACGGTCTCCATGGTGCACAGTGTCCCAGAGCTCATGGTCAGCTCAGAGGTGAGCACTGTGATGGAACTCCCCAATGACCCAACTTCCATGGTCATGTGACCGAACTCAACCAATCAAAATGGATATGTCGTAGTGCATTATACCTGAATTGCCACAAAGCGCTGAAACTCAGGGTCAACCACTGCCTGTAAGCCTCCGTGCTTTTGTTCCCAGAATCTACCTTCTGTTGTCTGTGGAGACTATTAAGATGGCTTGTGTGTGGTACCTGATTGGTTTTGAATTTGAAAAGGGGATTTCGACTTTCCTAAAATGCTGGTTCTGTCTCTTCAGCAAGCAGAGCAGCTGGGCAGGGAAGATCAGCTGCGTCTGCACTGTAACAGGAAGCTGGTCCTCATGGTGGACCTGGACCAGACACTGATCCACACCACAGAGCAACACTGCCAGCGCATGTCCAACAAGGTGGGACGAGTTAACCGAGGACATGTGGCCATTAGTGTCACCATCAGACCTGTGTGCGCCTGTCTGTCCGTCCGTGTGTGTGTGTGTGTGTGTGTGTGTGTGTGTGTGTGCATTCTCCTCTGTGTAATCACAAGAAGAAAACTTAGATGAGCTACAGAATGGGCCTGAATGTGTTAAAAGTGTAAAGCAAGGTTTAGTTCTGTAATATGTGATTTTTCTATAATATCACAGGTTCTTGCTGTAGAAGGCAAATTTAAGATGTGACTCTATTTAGTTAAGAGCTGTTTTTGCCTTTTTGGGGTCAGGCAGCAGCACTTAAGCAAAAGTTGCGTTAAGCCTTACATTACATTACATTACATTGTGTTTGTGAGCTAATTTTCACTTTATTTTGAATTTCAAAGGTCTTTTGTTTGAAAAGCTTTTACGCTGTGACATGAGTGACATCAGAAAATTACCTCAAGAAGAAGTGAAATCATTTATTACATTTACTTCTCCTCTTTGGTTAAGCTCATCAAAGATGAAGTTGAGTGCATCACTCCCTTCTTTAGAAGGAAGAGTGTCCAGTTAATGAAGTGAATTCATTTCTGTTTCATTTGAAGACTCAGATCTGTGTTTTGCCTCATAACAAGCATTGTGCTCAACAGTGAGTAATGGGCTTAAGCATGTATTACATCTGGGTAGGTTTTTTTCCCCAGGCAGACACGTTATGCAATCATTGCAGTGACAGACAGATTTACACTGTGTCAGTATCTATTAAACATGTTTTCATGAATTTTTTAAAATGAACTAATTTAAGGGCTAAGCATATTGTGGTTAAATTGAATCATTTACACTTTGAAAATAGTAGCAGCTCTGCAGATTTCTGCAGTACGTGAGAGAAAGCAGAGTTCACTTATGCATTACAGAAGTCAGTCAGCCATTCTTAGGGAACTGCCAACACTTCATGGTCAAAATAGCAGGCAAAGACCAGAGCAGCAATGTAACTGTTCATTACGCAAGCAGATGCTCTTATCCTGAACCACTGGCGTAACTCAATTTTTACGTGTTATCTGGTGTAGCTGTACATCTACTGAGGCAATTTGAATTAAGTGCTTTGCAAGGGTATGACAGCAGTGGCTTGCTGGGGAATCGAACCGGCAACCTTTGAGTCGTGAGCCCTGCTCCTTCGCGCTGTGCCACGCCGCTGCCTGCGCTGCTGCCCGCGCCGCTGGCTCTGAGGCTGACGCCGGTGTTCTTGCGCTGCGTCTCCAGGGAATCTTCCACTTCCAGCTGGGGCGTGGGGAGCCCATGCTGCACACGCGGCTGCGACCGCACTGCAAGGACTTCCTGGAGAAGATCGCCAAGCTGTACGAGCTCCACGTATTCACCTTCGGCAGCCGGCTCTACGCCCACACCATCGCAGGTACCACAGCGGGCGAGGAGGGGAGGGGAGGGGAGTGTGTCTCATCCCAGGTCACTTCCTTTCTAGTCGGGCAGCCAAGAGAGCTGATTTGCTGGCTTACAGTCCTAGGCTTTCCTGAGTGGCTGCTTCTTGCAGCAGGATTATTGATCAGGTTGTCATATTGATTCCATGTATCGGAACAAGGTCATGGTGAATGATACCGCTAGGCGAGCAGTGCCAAGCTCTTAAAGGTGTGCCTGCAAGTGCCAACAGACAGAGGACACATCTCCGTCCAGCTTGCTGTTCCACCTCCTACATGTTTGTTTAATTGGTTAAATTGGTGTTAAATTGGTTTTTATCAGCACAGGACACATTGAAACTTGCACAAGTGGTTTTGGGGATGTAATTTGCCACATGACTAAAATCACCCGCTCTTCTCACTTTAAAATAAACTTTTGGAAGACAGCAATACCTTGTGTACAGTTACCTCTCTGGCCACCTGGGGGCAGCATTTGCCTTCATTTTGGCTAAGTGTGCACCAACACAGAATCTCAATGTGGATGGCTAAGGCAGTGTAGAGGGTTTCTGACCTGTTAGGAGTGCCTATCAATCAAGGACAGATTATACTTTACAAAAATGTGGGGGAAGTCATTTCCAAAGCATTCCTTGTTTCACAAATTTAAACTCATGAAAGCCGTTGGATATCAGTGGGGTGATCACTAGGTTTTCATCCTACAGTCACAAGCATGAGTGATGGATATGAGCGTTAATGAGAGTAATCTCATATCAAGTGCTTTTAACAAGTAATTTCATGTTCTTTAACAGAATTGTAGACATCTTGAAAAAACTTTTGAAAAGCTGCTATTTGCACCACATTTGTTACTCAGTAAATATTGAATTAATTCTGGCCTTAGGGATTGAGTAGTAACAGGACTACACAGTAGCCAGTTTCATAGGCTAGGCTAGTTTTAAAAATTTCAGTTTATGTCTGAGATTCCGAGCAGCCCGCTGTGTTAAATTCTAGTCCTGGCAGAGCAGACATGTTATGTGTAGAAAAGAAATGTCTTTTTATGATGGATCAGTAGCCGAAGGCTACATCAAAGGCCTCTTTGTTTAGTTAGCTGCTGTGTGTTCACCAGCGTCTAAAGAAATACCGATAAGGCACATATTTATTTTTCCCCTTGAAGTTTTAGCGAGAGGCTTCCCAAATGGACAGTAATGCACATGCATTAGGACCAGAGGTATCAGCAGAGATAGAAAATTGAGAGGAGGGAAGCAGCACAGGGGGGAGAGGAGTGGTGCTGGAGCAAATGCAGCAGAGAGGCTGAAAAACAGCACAATAAATGCGCCCTGCTTACCCACAGAAAATATATTCCATTCACTGCAAATAGACCGGAGATGTGTTAGACGAGAAATAACACCTCCACACTGCTGGCTGGGCCCCATTTCTGTGCTCTGAAAGGCCTGAAAATGCCTCACACTACTGGTTGACCCCCCCCCCCCCCCGTTTCAGTGTTCTGAAAGGCCTGATAAAGCCTTGTGCTGCTGGTTGAACCCCCATTTCAGAGCTCTGAAATGCCTAAAAATGTCTCGCACACTTGGTTGACCCCCCCCCATTTCACACTACTGATTGGCCCTCATTTCAGCGTTCTGAAGTACCTGACGCATCATTCTGTCATAATTCTCAGAACTGTCCTCTCCTCCTAACCTGCCATTTACTGAGGCTGTCTTGACAAGTTTGTTCCCCTCATTACCTTGTCATCATCAGGCTTTTTGGACCCTGAGAAGAAGCTTTTCTCCCATCGGATCCTGTCGAGGGACGAGTGCATCGACCCATACTCCAAAACGGGGAACCTAAGGTGAGAATTACCTGGCTGAAAGCTGTCTGAGGTGCTTCCTCACAGGACATTGTGTAAACGGTCACTCCAGTGGCAGGATTTATGTTGGGTTTAGTAGGGCTTGGTGGCTTATGGCTCCATGTGGGAATGGGTAGTCTCTGGCAGGTCAACATTTAAAAGACAATAACGTTATAAAATGTGAAGTAATGAAAAGGCCTTAATACAGTCATTTCATACAGTCAGTTGTAGAAAACTCTGACAAGATGTATTCAAAGCCATCTTTGCTGTGTATTTAGTAGCTTTTTATGGGGCAGTATTAAAGTGAAAGTTATAACAGAGAAGAAATAATATTTTGTGTGTGTGTGTGTGTTCACGTGGTAAAAGTTGAAAAACGGCACATTCTGCAGATCAGGTTCCGTCTCGCAGCTCTGATATTTGAACACGTCGTTCTTTTTTTTGGTGAGAATATTAACCGGGGAAGTGATAACAGCGGCGATAACTCTACATAATGACCAACTTACAGGCGCCCGCTTTTTGGTCATTTTCCCAGCAGGAAGTAAGAGAAAGCTCCGCAGTGAGTTGTTGGGCACAGCAATATCCTAGGCAAGGAAAACCCTGAATTAGCTGTTTGGTATTTTTTTTTTTAAACTGAGAAAGAACTTTGACGAATGAATTTCAATAAGTGTTACTTTTTTCATTACTCAGTAAGATATTCGGAGTTTGGCAGTCGCTGAGGTTAACAAAAAAACGTGTAAACAAACAGAGTGGAAACACCACTGTGCGCATGGAATAATTTCATGTGAAATAACAACCCCAGGGAATCTTTAGAAGCAGTTGTGAGTGCGAGGCTTCTGGCCCATTGTGTTTGTGAAAGATATATATTTATTTTGCTGTTTTTTTTCACATTTTGTTAGGGATTTTAATTTTTTTTCCATTGATGTGTGAATTCTTATCTTCAGTTACTATTTCCTGTGGTCACTTGAGTGTATCCTCAAGCCTTGTGTGGGATACTCATCTTCTCTATGTCAGTGTTTGACATCTGCTCTCAGGATGAGAGTAAGCCACATCAAGCACATGCACATCACAGTGTGCATCCAGGGCCGCAACATGTGAAGGCTGGGAAATGTAGTTAATTAGCGTTATAGAGTTCATTATGTATCATGGAATAGAACTACAAATCCCAATCACAATGTTTCTTCAGCCTATTATGCTTCTTCTGCTGCAGCATCTTGTATGAAATTCCTGGTTCCTTCCCAGTGTTATGTTGCACGTTGAAAACGGCTATCGCTGTTTTTAGTGTGAAACGACAAGCTCCCTGCAAGTTATCATTGTCAGAAAAGCTTGTTACGTGGGGAAGCTTCAAAGATGGTCTTAGAGCACAGCTCGGGAGCCAGACAAAAAATACCAGTGAAAGGATGTGATATGTGTGTCTAAATCAATCAGAAAAGTAGCCATCATCCTGTTTCCAAAACAAGCTGCAGTCCTGCAGAACTTCACTGCAGAGTTCGGGGGGAAAAAGAAGCAATCCTCCATTCCTCCTAGTCCCTGTGATGAAAGCGAAGTGACAATGATAAAAGCCAAGCAAAAAGAAAACCCGCATTCACTCAGCAACACAGCCATAGTGAAGATGGGTAGCACAGAAGCGCTGAGTGACATGAGAGAAATCAATATTTATCGTCCATACATCAGACAGAAGATAAAGCCTCTGGCGGCACTTGTGGGATGCACTACGTCTCGCCGTCATAATGATTAAAATATTAAAACGAGGTACAAATGTCAGTACGGTTTTCATAACAGTGGAAGTTTTCAGAAGCATTGATGCATAGATATCCATAATTTCACATAATGTGTTTTTATGTGTCATGTACTCCGGTGGCAAAAAGCCTGTCCCACAACCAGTTGGTATATAATGAAAACATAATGCATAATTAAGGCATTGGTAACAGCACATTTCATATTTTGCATCCATACGATGTGATATTATGCCTCTGAGCTCTGAATCTTTCCTTCTACAGTGTCATAACGCAATGCTGTATTATTCAGACAAATACCAAGACCTGGGTATTTATTGATACCCTCCAATAAGCAGGCACAAAAACATGTTATAAAAGAAAAGATACACAGACTGGACAATGCTTTCTGCTTAAAACTTTAATCTTAGTACCATTGCATTACACAATGATGTAGTATTGTTCTCAGATTATGCATTTTATTGCACACAACATGAGGGGTCCAGTTTTGTTGTACCCTTGAGGAAGGCACTTACCTGATTGCTTCAGTAAATGTCCATTGGTACAATGCAGTAATATTTACATTACATGAGCTATGTAATAAGCTGTCCTTGTCAGCTATGTAACAATGCCCCGGGTAAGTCATCTGTGAAATAAATAAATACCTCTACTAATAATGATAAGAAATATCTATTATTCTGCATGCATATGGTAAAAAACAGGGGCAGTGTTTCAGGGTTTTTTATTGTGTTTTTCACAATGGTCCTACATATTTCAGGTGAGAGCCTCCTATTTTCCTACGCTACTCTACGTTGTTAGCACAAGGTTATTGCTCCTACGGTAAGAGGTTAGCTGTCTCCATTTGATTACATGATCACATAACAATACACGCTTGCATATACATGTCTGTGTGAGACATGTATATGCAAGATCACAGGCTTAGGATCCTATCTGGCCATGTAAACGTAGCCCCACTATGGATGAATATTTCCCTGCGTATACTTAAATTATGGGATTGACCACTGTTGTGCTCAGTTTTCCCCATTCCGTTATCGGCCTGCCCAGGAGTAGCTGGCCTTCCCTGGGTCTTCTGCTTCCACATGAAGTTGGGGTCTGGGGGAGGGTGACGTTCCCTGCTGGATGGTGTATTTTCTGGGGATAACGTCTGCTTGCGTGGTTTCTGTGCCTTTAAGGACTTCAGGGCTTCCCTTTGCTCTGCGTATGGGAGTCTGTAATGCAGCTGTGGGGCCTAATGGTATAAACGTGTACATTCCATATGTTGTTCATGAACTCCTCTCTTCATTTGTAATGCAGCTGTGGGGCCTGTGGGCTGGCGTAATGGTATAAGCGTGTACACTCCCCGTGTTGTTCATCAGTTCATTTTCCACTGGCGTTTTCCTGCAGGAATCTCTTTCCCTGCGGGGACTCCATGGTCTGCATCATCGACGACAGGGAGGACGTGTGGAAGTTCGCGCCCAACCTGATCACGGTCAAAAAGTACACCTACTTCCAGGGCACGGGCGACATCAACGCCCCTCCTGGATCACGGGAAGCTCAAATGGCAAGAAAAGGTATGGCATGTCCAGCTTGACTCAAACCCTGCGTAACACCATCAGTAACGCTCCCACAAGTACAAAAATGTTAATTTGACAGGACTATGAAGGTGTACCTATAACAAAACAGATGGCAAACTGCGGCCTCGATTCAATTCAATCTGACGGCACTGTGCTGTCTTTGTAACTTCCAGGGACACAAATTAAAGAACTGTTCCCTTTTGTCCTTGATGGCACAACTTTTTTTTTTTTTTTACTGGTACAACTGTAGAACTTTCAAAGTGCTGTTGGTAGTCAAAATTGAAAATTGCATGATTTTACATTAAAAATGAAAACATTAAGAGAAAAATACGGTACTGTTATAGTCAGGGAACAGTAGTGTTTGGCAGAGTTCATGTTATGTCAGAAAATAAGACGCTAATGCTGAATTGCAGCATGTCCACCTGTAATAATGATAATGAATCATCTTTTTAGGGTTGCAGTGTAGCCAATTGCAATTCACAGGGCAGAATAATGGCCCGCCAGGGAAAAGACGGGGATTGCACAGATTTTTGTGAATGCTCATTTCTCTGAATCTGTGTTCCCTGGGAAAAGCGTGTAGTAGAGGCTGCTTAACTAGGCGTTCAGCATTAAAGCGGTCGAGGTCCTTTTGATCTTAAATTGACTGCTATTCTTGAAAGTAACGCACTGACTGGGCTGATGCTCTGTTGTCACCGGTGCTGGTGTTTGCTGCAGAGGGATTTATTAAACTGAATTGCCTCTGAGCAGAGGAGGCAAGCCCTGTGAAAACAATTATCACATAAAAGATCACGTATCCAGTTTCCTACAGCCATTACGGCTCTTCTCCATCAATATAATGCGAAGGGGAAATCCCTGTTGACTTTGGGCAATGCAATTTGAAAGGGAACGCTTTGGACTGAAGGGGGGGTGGGGTGGTGGGTTAGATTAATGTTTAAGCAACAGCAGGTCTTTGTGGTACTTTTGTACAGGCATGGAGGGTTCTGTAAGACCCCCCTGGGGTGCACGTCCCATTCCTCATATGCTAGTTGCAAGTTCATAGGTCGGTATTCGAAGATTAATGACACAAATCAGGGAGACCCCGGGTCTGAGTAGACACGGCCTCTTAATGCGGAGGGAGACTCAGTGGGGACCGGGGGCTCATTAAACAAGGGGGACGGGGTGAGGTGAGGTCCGCGCGCGTTCGGAGAATGCCCCCCGGCATCATCGATTTCCAAACCGGCAAAATAATGCAAATCAGCTCGTTGCGTTTAATCTCGGGGCCCCCAGGGGGTCGGGTTTAATCAGCGGATACCATTGTGGCAGAGGTCCGTCTTTGATCTGCGGAGAATATTTCCCCTTGTCAAGCTCGGACGACAGGCGGGCAGCGGTACGCTCCGGCCAGCTGTAACCACCGCTCCTATAATGAGCTGACAAACAGCAGCAGGGTTCATAAATGTTAACATCCACTCCCCACCCCCCTTTCCTCGCACACCAAAAAAGGCTCTTTTCTGGATAAGAGAAGTCCACGCTCTGCGCTCTGCAGTGGAACGGGCTTGAATCCTGTTATCATAACTCACTTGTTCATTTCCATATGTCACTCCTGTGTTAGACTGCAGCGAGGAACCGCACCACTGCTAAATCAGTGGTTCTTGCTCTAGATGTGGCTGTCCCGATCTGACCCCAGAACATTTGTCACAATTGAGACTTCTAAGCTGTCACATAGTCTTCTGGGAGGGATATATGTCACTTTATTGCATTTGAATAGGACAGCCAAGTAACAAGATGTGCAGTCAAGACCACTGACTCACATAGAGCAGTCCTGTGCTGTTGAAAATGTAAAACTTCTCTTCATTTTCATATCCTTTTTCTTGACAATTTGTATTTTTTATTCTTTGGATATGCCAGCTAATTGCCCAGGTATATTTGTTAAATATTTGTACAGTTCTCTATCTTTTCCAGCTAGATAGCTGTCTCAGGTTCTTATCTTTAATTTTGGATCATTTTTGACATTTATTTAAATATTAATATAAAATTTTAATTTTACATTTTTAATTACGGATAGCTGGCTATGTTCACCGTTCCTGGCTGACACTTATTGTACAAGGAAATATTATGTTGATTTGGCTAAGTGAGCATATTGATATGTACACATTAATATATCTACCTCTGAGTCGCAATTTGAAGAAATTGCATGAGTACATGACTACATACAAGTCACTGCAGCAAGTGTTTCCGTGGGTACAGCAAACAATTGCGCCAATCGGTGTCATTTCTGCAGGAAAGGTCAGAGGGCAGATGTAGATAAGGGTGTCCCATTTTGAAAGGCTCCGCCCCTTCCTCCTCCCACCACCTTTAACAAGTGTCATCATTCATCTCACATTATGCTGGTGTCACATCACCCCAGGTGTGGACACCCAGGTAGAGGGCACGAGGGCTGGGGCATGTCAGATTTGGATGAGGATGCAGTCTGGAAACCCCGCCTTCCTTTAAACACTGTAGGTGGGGAATAGAGGGGAATACAGGCTGTACCAGTCACCTTGCTGTGCATGCTGGGAAATGTAGCCAGACAGGAGCAGTGATGAAGGAACTGTTCTTTTGGGCTGAATTTTTTTGAAACACTGCTGTATATAAAAATATATATACATGGCTTATGTGGTCCAAGCCAGCCACCCTAACATTAGGCATTGAGTGCCCATGCTGAGATCGTAAAACCACTGACTTATAGCCGGCAGTCTGCAAATCAAGTGTCCATTCAGTTCTAATTAACCGGAGAGGGGTAGTGTAACATTCTGACATTAAAGGGAGGTAACATTGAGAAATTAGGGAGGAGCTTTCTGGCACTGAGAGGGTTTTGTTGCACTACATTTGGATCCCTATCAGAGTGCAAGTTGAGGAACAGCTTGAAAATATATTTCAGGGGGTTTATTGTTGTGCAAAGTCCCGCACCCCATCTGATTCACACACGCATTGAATGTGAAAGTTGTATAAAGAACCAGGAGACGTTCCTGAACTATTATACCTGTAGAAAGAAGGTGGTCTCCTGAGTGGAGTATTTTTAGTGTGGCACTAAGCTGAGAAAGTGAAAAGGAGGATATTGCCGAGTGGGGATGAATTTGCGTCTCACAGTGCAACTGGAATATTCATGCACACGGCAGGCCTGTTGTTCTGTGCTAAAACCGTCAGTGCTCAGTCTGCCCAGGTTTTATGCTGATTTAACCAAAAATTAAAGCGTTCCGGAAAGCTTCCTGAATTTAGTATTGAATTTCGTGTATAAATAAACCAAAGTTTGAAAGTTTGAAAAGGGCAAAAAAAACTCACATTGCTAGCATTTTATTTCATCCTTCTGACAATCCAGCTCTTTCTACCTGTGCTGTCTTGCACCTCCGTTCCAGCAGCCAATCACGTCAGCAAGCCAGCGGAGGGCCCAGCGGCGGCGGCGGCGGCGACATCGAGCAGGGAGGGCGAGGAGGACAGGGTGTCGGGGGACAGGGCGTCGGAGGACAGGGCGTCGGGCGCCGAGGAGCACAGCAACGGTCTCAGGAAACGGGGGAAGGAGCGGGGCGGCGGCAGGGGTGCGGCCGAGCAGGAGGAGCAGGCGCCCGCCTCTCAGGGAGCGCCCAATGAGAGGACTCACACGGACAGGGAGGGGGCGGAGGGGGCGGCGTCGGCGGGCGGGGCAGACACCTCACGGGTAAGTGACACAGGGAATGTAAAGGAGGAGGAGGACGGCAGCGGGGCTGTGGCGGCGGCCGCGACGGAGGGGGAGGCGGCTCCTGCCACAGACGGGACCGGCAACGAGCTGGACTTTGACCTCTCCAGTGACAGCGAGAGTGAGACGGGCACGGGAGACCCCCCGTCGTCAGACAGCGAGGGCGAGGGGAAGCGCGGCTGGAGGAAGGCCAAGGAGCCCCAGGCGGCAGATCCCACCGGCGACAGCAGCAAGGGCGCTGCCGAAAAGCAGCCGGGGGGCGAGGACGCTCTGGAGGAGGTCCCTCCGGGCACCGAGCAGGAGGGTCTCCAAGAGCTGGGCAACGGCTGCCCGGACCGAAAGGAGGCGGAGACGGAATCGCAGAACAGCGAGCAGTCGGGCGTGACCATGGGGGAGGAGTCGCTAGACCAGAGCATGGAGGAAGAGGAGGAGGAGGAGGAAGAGGAGGAACCGGACCTGGACCAGGACGATCACCTGATCTACCTGGAGGAGGTGCTGGTCCGCATCCACAGCGAGTACTATGCCAGGTACGATGACTTCCTGGCCAAGAAGACCTCCGAGATACCCGACATCAGGAAGATCGTCCCAGAGCTGAAGAGCAGGTCGCTGGCAGGGACGAACATCGTGTTCAGCGGCCTGTACCCCACTAACTACCCCATGGAGAGGACGCGGGAGTGTTACCATGCAAAGGCCCTGGGAGCCAAGGTCAGCAAAAACCTCGTCCTCAGCCCCAAAGACCCAAGCCGAACGACACACCTCATCGCTGCAAGAGCTGGTGAGTGACCTCTCTTTCCCTGCTTTTTAAGGCCCTTTCCACAGTTCTCTCTTGATAGACTATGAAGAGCTGTGAATGGTGTCGAAAACAAGGTCTTAACCCTATGAAGAACAGCATAATAGAAAAGGCTGGTTTTGGCTTACGTCATAGACAGACGACATAGACAGAACAATGTGGCTAACGCAGCAGGTGTGATTGATGTCGTCTATCAGGGCAATGGGGGAAGCTGTAAGATCACAATCCCCTTTAAGGATCCTCCTTACATTCTGTTACATGTAAGTCAACAGAGCAGTTTACATAGGCCTACTGCATTTTATCGATTTGGCTTAACGCTCACTGTCATTAGCAATGTTATTCAAGCATTTTCTTCCAATCATCCAGAGACTAATTCTGTGAATTGATTGATTATGGTAGTTTTTCCCGCTAATGAGCAGCTTCTTAACAAGTTATATGAATAATCCCCTGTAACCAGTGACTGAGTGTCACCAGGACATAGTGACACATTGGACAAATTATGTTTTTAAGCTTTGAGATGAAAGTGTAGCATAAGCGCATTTGAAGTATACGCTGGAGTATATGAAATGTATGGAGCGCAAACTGCTGTTAATAGTCAGTACCTGTGACATTACCCGTGTTCACATCACTGGGTTTGCTTCCCTTTGAAGCCCTAGTCTTGCATGAAAGGTCTTGACAGTATTGTTATCGTTCTGAGAAAGGTGCGTGTCAGGTGCGTATCTCCCCGGTACAGAGAATCGGCTGCGGTTACCAAATTGCTATACGGCGGCTGTTCATTTGTTCTTTTGAGAATTCAAAAGGTCAGCCAGGGAGCTTGCTCGTTGGGCGAGATAACACACGATACTACGTTTACATTTTATTTAAGGAACCAGCCATTAAATCACGCTTACAGATGGTGAGTTTTTTATTGTCCATGAGAGAATAGAGGAAAGTTTCAAAGATTTGGGCCATTTATTGTGATTTATTCTGTCGTTAAATATAGGCACAGTTTTAGTAAAGCAAACATTTTGGCAAATGCGTTTTTATGAACGGGTCGTTACTCTGAAATGTCACTGAATTATTATTCAATAACGCTGCCTGCTGGAAATATAAACGTGTAACGAACATAGCGTTTAGTAATGAAGCCGGAGTTCAGCTGGGCTTGCGCGTGACCAGCACGAAACCTTTGTGTTTTTTCATTTCTAGGAGAAATTTGTATTAAAGTATAAACAGTTTAATCTTATACATGTGTATATGAGGCATACAAATGAATTTTCATTCATTTTTTTTCTTCAACAAAAATATTTTGGATTCTAAGTTTTTGCCATCAGTAAATTACAGTGGTGTGTGCTGCAGTGAACCAGTCTTAGAGTATTATTTGGTACATTCATTATGACAGTTATTCTCCGTGCGATGGGCCTGGCCGTCTTTATTGAAACACACAGATTTCGTTCTTTTTGACCACTTTTTTTCCCCTCCTTCTTGTCACATGTTTTTCCCATGACAGAAACGTGACTATTGATTCTTGGTTCTGTCTGGTCTCATTTTCTCTGTTTCCAATTAACCTTTGCATTGACCTGCGTGTCGTGCTCTTCGAAGAAGCCTCTATCTTCTCAAGCTTGCGTACATGCGACCTTATGACCTTTACTGTCAAGGACATTTGCTAGCAGGTCTCCCTTACCACACCATTGACCAGGAGCACAAAAGGGTGCCTTATGACCCTGTAAAAATGCTTCCTGAGGGAGATCAAGTGCCATGCCCTTTTACAGAGGCTGTTCTAGCTGAAGTGACATGCGAATAGCTTTCAGAAGACCAAACAAGGACAAAATGAAGACCTGCAGAGTGACACTGGGTAGAGCTCCAAGGCCGCTGTCCTTTAGAAACGGATTCAGGAGCCATTTACCCTTCCTGTGAAGTTTCCACCGCATGACACACAGACAGAGCACTCAGGAATCAAGGGAAATATAAGTAAGTACACCTGAAGTGGAGCAGAGCAGAAAGCCGCTGATGACGGACTCCCGCAGGCCAGCGTTTTAAGAGGTCTATAAAAAGAGCCTCCCGTGGGCGGAGCAGTCGGCTCGGAAAGGGTGGCGCCTTGAGCAGCTTGCAGGTAACTTTTTACATGAAGATCCCCTCCATCTTCCCGAGCCATAGTTTCAAAACCCTGTCGCCAGGCGGATGCCGTGCTCATTTCGAACAGAGCAGCATGGAACCCCAGAAATTGCATTTCTGTCAGCACGACAGGCAGAGTGAGATTAAGAGCTTTGCGCACTCCTGTCCTCTTTCATCAAGGTTCACACCACGGTCAGGAAATGGGCTGCTAGACAATAGGCACTTCACTCAGTGGTGTAAACGGACAGGGCCTTCACAAGGCCGGGCAGCAGCGAACGTCCACGGTTCGCATGACCATCCTACAAATGAGTTTCTTTTGCTCCCGGAGAGAGCCATGAAGATCCCAGCGCCTCCCTCACGTCTTTGCCGTACTGCTTCAGGAAATTACATTTTTGAATGCCTCTTCCCCCCGTAACAAGGCCAACAAATGGCATATCGTTAAAAAGCAAAGGGAGTGCAGTCCACAGGCCTTAGTGTACCATGTTTAAGTTTAACTCCAGCATTCTGTGCACCAACCCCAAAGCTCCCAACGAGCCAGAACTGAGGGAACGAAACGCTGCTCCTTGGCATACAAAACGCGCCCAGGCAGACGAGACGAGCGCATCTTTCCATCTGAGTCTGCGGGCAGAGCAAAATAAACACTTTGGAAGGCAGTGAAGCAACTCTTATCTAATCTTCACAATCCAGTAAAGGCTAAATAAGCAGGTTTAGGTCAGATTTCATCCGAACCTCTGCTCTGCATGCAGTGTAATGCTGATAGCCTGGAAGACGAGGGGCGCCAGAGGTCTTTCCGAATTTAACTCGAACAGAGATCCATTTAACCATGTAATTTAAAACACTAGTGTGTTTTTTTTTTTTCCTCTCCTCTACGTTCTCTTCTTCTCAAAGTGTGCCCAGTCAGATAGCTCAAAGCTATGTTAAAAGCTTGCTACATATTGCAAAGAAATGTCACACACACATGTAAATGCACAGATGTTTTAACTTTTTTCAGGGGGAGGGGGGAGAGTTGTCATTTCTAGTTGTTTGCATAGGCAAGGTCCATGAAGAAAACCTTCAATAGGGCCTAGATGAAATGGATGAAAATTTTGTTCCTCCTCCTCTTGCCTTCACACATCCTACTCCTGTGTCAGCCACCATCAGCCCATGTTGTGTTTGCTGAGGGATTTTGGGCCGATGTGCAAGCTCTTTGCAAGTAGCCTCTGTATGGGAAAGGAGGGAGTCCCTCATTATCTGCTAATGCTCTGACACATCCAGTGCAGATTTTCTGGGTTTTTGTCTGCAGTTCTTTTATTATGCTCCTTTCTACTGTTGATTCATGGTATTCGAAGAGGAAGCAGCCCACTGAGTAGTTTGGCAGACATCACTGTGACTCATTCGGATTTGTATGAAGCTAATAAACCCCCCTGCCTTCACTTCATTGGTCCTGTGAGTGTGGGTGCCCGCGCGGACCGGCATCGGGCGTTCCTCCCAAACGCCGCGGCCTCTCCGGCTTGTCCACCGCTGCCTCGGGGCACAGAGGCTCGAGTGGGCCGCTTCTTTTCCCGAAACAACGAAAAAAAACCCCCACGTCTTCGCGAGAGATCGTTTCTGAAGGCAGAAATCCCAGCGCTCTGCTCGCAGCCAACATTTTTTTTTCTCTCTCTCTCTCTCTCTCTCTCTTCTTCTTCCTCTTCTCCTTTTGACAGATCCTCACAAACGGTTGCTTTGGCAGCCGAATCGCGCTCGGGGTTTATCAGGACACTGTGGAAGCTCGGTTAACCAGGCGTGCTTGTCTTGCTCTGTCGACTCATGCGGCAGCAGCCTCCAAACAGGCCCGTTCTAAAAGCAGCAGATCAGCAGGGCTCTGCTGAACAGGGAAAGCAACTGCGCTGACACAGACAGCCAATCACTGAAAGACTACATTTGACCAGCAGACTGTGCTGTGTAGGGTAACCTAATATTAACAACGCGTGAAGCTGAGACCGTTGAAATTGCCATTTGCTGGCAGAACATGGGCCACATGAGTATGAAAGCCCTGACGCCCTGAAATCATTTATGTGAATGCTAACAATAAGAATGCCAATGAGATGAAGGCTAGCCCTACCGTGTCTGCTTTGATACAGTTTAATGTCTATTTACTCAGCTGAAACTCTGAGATAAATTAACTTCCATAACTTTCATCTTGTATATTAGTTTTCTGTGCAGAGTTTTACTTTTCCGGTTTCCATTTTTAATGAGAGTTAAAAGCAAAACCAAAAAAAGTTAAATCCATTTGCATACTATTTAAACCTAATTTCAGATGCACATAATTGTACCTCAGTCATTATAGTAGTCTTTGCCAAACTTTTCTGAAGAGGTGTTTTTTTTTTTTTTTTTAATAATTGTTTTTTAATTATTTTAACTTTTTAAAACTGAAATTGCTTTTCATTGTCAAAATTAATACTTCACTATTCTCAAGTTGTCTGTCCTCTCATTGTGTTGTAACATAGCAGTCCCTTCAGAGAGCAAGAGTTCAGTACTACTGAAAAGCTTCAATTTAGTCTATTTAAAATGTTTTTTAGGCAAACAAAATATTAGAGCCCTGAAAGGTAGAGTCCTGACCCCGTGGCTTTGTGTAATTTCTTTAACTATGTGAAACACAGTCACTCCAGATGGGTCTGATGTAGTCATTTGTGCTGTGTCTCTGACAGCATTGGTGCTGTATGACCACGTTAATGCTGTGTCTCTGAACATTTTGCTGTGTGTCTGATCGTGTCGGTGCTGTGTGTCTGACTGTGTCGGTGCTGTGTGTCTGACATGTTGGTTCTGTACATCTGACTGTGTCTGTGCCGCGTGTCTGACCATGTCGGCGCCATGTGTCTGACAGTGTCAGTGCTGTGCCTCTGACCCTGTCGGTGCTGTGTCTCTGATCGTGTCGGTGCCGTGTCTCTGACCATGACGAGCTGTGTGCTGTGTCTCTGACCGTGTCGGTGCTGTGTCTCTGACCGTGTCGGTGCAGTGTCTCTGACCGTGTCGGTGCTGTGTCTCTGACCGTGTCGGTGCATTGTCTCTGACCGTGTCGGTGCATTGTCTCTGACCGTGTCGGTGCATTGTGTCTGACCGTGTCGGTGCATTGTGTCTGACCGTGTCGGTGCTGTGTCTCTGACCGTGTCGGTGCATTGTGTCTGACCGTGTCGGTGCTGTGTCTCTGACCGTGTCGGTGCTGTGTCTCTGACCGTGTCGGTGCTGTGTCTCTGACCGTGTCGGTGCATTGTGTCTGACCGTGTCGGTGCTGTGTCTCTGACCGTGTCGGTGCTGTGTCTCTGACCGTGTCGGTGCATTGTGTCTGACCGTGTCGGTGCATTGTGTCTGACCGTGTCGGTGCATTGTGTCTCTGACCGTGTCGGTGCATTGTGTCTCTGACCGTGTCGGTACATTGTGTCTCTGACCGTGTCGGTACATTGTCTCTGACCGTGTCGGTGCATTGTGTCTCTGACCGTGTCGGTACATTGTCTCTGACCATACCCCCTCTTGTCCTGCAGGCACAGAGAAAGTGCGCCAGGCGCAGGGCTGTAAGCACCTGCACGTGGTGAACCCTGACTGGCTGTGGGGCTGCCTGGAGCGCTGGGAGAAAGTGGAAGAGCAGCTCTTCCCCCTCAAGGAGGACTACGTCAAAACGCAACGGTAAGCGCGGGTGCGACCCTCAGGGCGGGTGCGACAGCCTGTTCCCACTGAGTGCCTCTCCTCCCAGCTCGAAGCTGTCACCACTCAGAGTGCTCAGAGTGGGTTGCGTTATGGCAAAGAGGGGGTTTAATGGGTTGGTCACCGCACGACACTCTGTGTCATATCATGCTTAATGCACCACATTGCGAAGAAAGATGTGCTTTATGGCAAGCTTGTCAGATAATTCAGTACAATTTTTGGTAAACAGTTTCACAGTAAAAAATTGGACAGCTGGAAAAAGTTTGAAACCATTCCTGTGCAAACAGTGGGTGTGAAAAAAATTCTTTTGACTGTTGCCCTTCTCAGGAGCAACAGTCCGGCCACGTTTCCCGACATCCAGGGCGCGTTCCAGACGCCGCTGTTCCACCCAACACCCATCCACCCCAAAACGCCGACGGCGCCGGAGGTGCGGACGTACGACCCCGTCACGGGGAAGCTGATCCGGAGGGGGGCCCAGGCGGGGCCGCGCCAGCCGTCCTACATCCAGGCCCCCGGACCCCCCCTGGCTCTGCACGGAGAGCAGTCCTCCTTCAGGTAGTGCTGCCACGCCCAAACACATGCCATGCCTGGGAATTCCCATTTGGTGCTCAGGTCAAAACCACACCCAGCCATGGACACCCTCCATTCACACAATGAGCCATCCCTTCACTGGTCATAATACTGTATTTTTACATTATTTCATTGCGTGTGTGAGGGTATATGATGTGTACATATTTATGTACATATATATATGTATGTATATATATATATAGATATGTATACAGCATTGTATGATACAACATTATATATTATGCATTTTTATGTTTTCCTTTATATTCATTTTGTATTCATGCTCACTGCTTTTTGAAATTAAACGATGCCCAAAGTGCCCTTTAGTCCTAAATTACAGTCTTTATGTGTCCTCTGGTGCTGTAAACCAAGGCTGTCATGTCGAGTGTGTTCCTCGTAACACACGAGGAAATATTGATTTGTCATGATGGCTCCTGCAGTGAGCAGCTGCCCGTCACACAGTCCTGCTTTCATAAGGTGTTCTGAACTTGAGCAGAGTCGCCGTAAAACTCGGAATATATTGACCGATTTTCAGAAATGTGCCTCATCAGCCCGAACAGCAGAGGCGGTGTTTATAAAACTCACCTTTACGCCTAGTGCACCCCTCTTTTTTCCCCCCCTCCCTTTCTTTCTCCCTCTCCTTCTCCCTCTCTCTCTCACCAAATTGGATTTTCTTGGGAAATCTATCTTGACGTTAATTTTTTGGTTCAAAATAAATAAAAAAAAAAAAAAATGCAATAAAGCAAGTGGGAAGGACAGCTCTGAGATTGCGAACCGGGATGATTAGCAAATGTCATTACAGTTTTCTGCCCATTCCTCTGTCAGGGGAAAAGATAAATAAGTTGGTAAATGCTGAAATTGTGGAAAGGGGAGATGGAGGAAAAAAATGGCCGAAAAGCAGAAGTGCGGCGTCAGCGAACGCAGAGACGAAGCAGAGGCGGTCCAGGCGTCCCGTGGCGATTAGGAACAAAAGCCCCCCCCCCCCCACTACCGTCTTTTGAGTACCTCCGTCAGGCTTTTTTTAATTTCATCCCTTCGTAAGTCATCCGCGTTTGTCAGGGGGCCCCGGCGCGCTCTGTTTAATTCAGGCTTTAATCTGGGCCAGGCGAGAATTTACGTGCCGTGACACACTCAGCAAAAACGCCCTCGCTTTTCAAAACGCTGCTTTCGTATCTGAGCCGCTGCACCACGGTTTTGTTCACTCCAGTTCCCAATCAATTTGAGTCACTTGGAAAGTGCAAATTAATATCTTATCTCTCCCCATCTGTCTGTTTACTTTAATGTCTGTGGTCGGTCAGGCCTTTGTCAGGCGTAACAGGATAGCCATCTCCCTGAGAGGCCGAGATCTGCTATGTTTCTGGTGATAACAGTGTACACAGCCACAGAGAAGCCTCCACCACTGATGCACTCCCACTGAAGTGAATAGACCTTACAATGATGAAAGTGCTTTTACAGAGATTATAAATTCCAGACATATGCATCTGTTTTTTAATGAAATTGCAAAAGGTAATGCAGAAAAACACAAGATAATACCCCGCCAAATTAGCGTCTCAGCACAGTATCATTGCTTGAGATTAAATGTAATAAGAGAGGATTCGCCCGGTTAGTATTTTCAAACATTTATATCTAAAGGTATAAGATTTGAATGTAAAATGCTCTGTCTCTATCCAGATGGTGGGTATTTAATGAGTTTGGATCCTGTGTAGAATATCATCTGAAAGACTGTACGAGTGCATTCATTTCCATTGAGTGAATGTTGTTTCCCCAGCAACAAGCTAAATTTCAGTTTGCGAGCAACTGCAGAATACATAATTCAGTGCCTCCACAGATGACAGAGAAATCAACGGTAATGGATGACAATGGGTGGCTTAGCTAATGATGGATTAACATTTATGACTGATGGCTCTCATTTTGTTATGCCAAAACGTCTAACCTTTTAAGGAGGTCCTCCAACTGCCCTGTTGATTGTGGAGCATTTTCTGTAGCTCTCTGTTCCCAGGGCAACTGTTATTATTTTAATACGTTTCAGGCTTGAGCTAAATACGTCAGTTTAATAAATATCTTAATTAACTATCGCAGGCTTTACACACTCCTAATCATTAATTATCGGACACGGTGGTATTTTACTTCATTGCTTAAAGGAAATTAGACGTATACCCTAAAGGGAGAGCTTACTGGTCACAGGCTAATGCCAGTTTCGCACATGGCCACTGTGCCTGTCAGTAACCCGGCAAGGCAGACCTTGTATGGATTGCAGAGAGGGCCGGATTCTGATACTCACAGTGAATCGCATCATTTACAGTGAATTGCTACCCCTCATACCCCCTTCTAGATTGTGCACCAGCATTGGCTTTTGAATCCTTTAATGTTCAGGGGTCTAAGGGTTCAAAGAATCATCCTAGGGTACTTGGCATTACATGATATTGTCATTCAGCAGGTGCTCTTACCTAGAGCAACTTACATACGTTACAATTTGATCCATTTATACAGTTGGATATTTACTGAGGCAATTGTGGGTTAATTACCATGCCCAGGGGTACAGAAGCAGTGCCGTAGTGGGGAATCGAACCAGCAACCTTTTGATTATGAGCCCCGCTAGTGCTACACCACTCTGCTTGAAGTTATAGTGTTGGCACAAGCCTATAGTGTGTGTTATGAGGTATACCATGCGGATGCCCCTGAACTGCACTGAGATTGAACCAGGCTCTGGTCCATGCGCGGCTCCTGGGTTCAGAGATTGTTCAGCACAGCATTTATCTCCGTCGCTAGGCAAAATCCCCTCATTGTGCAGCAGCTATTGTCCTCTGGAAGGGATCTCGGCCTTATCGGGCTCGCCGGGGAACGGCTCAGCGGCTTCAAGCTCCCGGCAGGGGCCCCCCAACCGCGTTTCGACCCGGCCGCTCCGTCGCCATGTCCTGTTTCACAGAGTCCGTCAAACCGATATCGCCCAGAAGGACGCATGCCCAAATGAAGCGAACGCATACTTGGCAAAAAATCCAGCCACTTCCTGCCTCCAGAGAGAGGGTGGAAATCACCCATCTTTGTATTCCTCACTCTCATCCTCTGTGACTCTGAAGAGACACCTTTTTTTCTGCCATTAAACCCGCCACAATGTGTACTGTGAGATGGATATCTTCCATGTGGGTGAGGCAGGAGTTAAAGGTTACCCTTAATAAGAGCTCCAATTCATTTACAAAGATGCTGCTCACATACCACAAGGGAAGTGCCTATAATGGTCATGGCTGAACTTAATGCAGACAGTTGAGTCAAACGAGTTAGTCACAGAAATTCCCAAAATGATGTCTGGTGTGCAAGCATACCCTGGATCTTACAGTCCATTACAATGGAAACTCTATTAGTCAGTTGGTACGCTTCATTCACAATAGATGCAACTTCACAAGGTGAATTTTAGTGGATTTTAAATTGGACCGGTTGGCAGCTGTGTGTCGTGAATTGTTCCACTGGTGCCTCCTCCCTGTTCCCTTGACACACAGGTGGACATTGTCTGAGATTAAAAGCTGAAAATTGAATAGATCACATTTGTATTTTTTTTTCCAATAGCATCTGTCCTTGACTTTTTTTCCCTTGTGACAATAGCATCAGAGGCGCATGTGAAGAAATGGAAACTTACTGAATTTCCCAGAGCAACCTGAGAATGTCAGCAGTATGTGCTTGTAGCTGCTCGCAGATCACCTGTATTTAATAGGCATCAGATAGAAGCCTTAGCCAGCTGGCTAGGCAGCTCCCTGACTTCAGTAAGAGATGGAAAGGCTGCTGATGACTGACTGACTGTTTATCGATTTCTGAAAGCTGCACTCCCGACATCTCTGTATTTCTCTGCCTCCTTGTCTACAGGGGCATTACTTCGCTTCTTCACAGTTTACAGTGTCTGTATTTGTGTATGCATTTTTGGCCTCTGATGTAAGACTGAAGGATAGATTTAGTAGGACAGTAGTTGCACCCCATGAGTCTGTGTGTGTATGTTTACTTTGTTTATATTTGTGTGTGTGTGTGTGGGTTAATGTGGTGAGTATGTGTTTATAGTGTGTGTCTGTATGTGTTTATATTGTATGAGAGTATGTGTTTATAGTGTGTGTGTTTGTGTACCTGCAGGGTGGTGCAGCAGCTCCAGCAGCAGAACGAGGCCCCAGGCTCCAGCCGTGATGAGGAGCAGCCTGGTCCCTCCCGCAGGAAACGGCAGCCCAGCATGTCAGAGACCATGCCCCTCTACACACTGTGCAAGGAGGACCTGGAGAGCATGGACAAGGAGGTGAGGACCGCAAAACGCACACACATGGGCACACACTCACATACACACACACACTCACCCACTCACCCACTCACCCACTCACCCACACACACACACACACACACACACACACACACACACACACACACACACACACACACACACACACACAATGGGAAAACAGAACACTTACACACACAGACACACTATAAATGTACACATGTAATAAACACACACACACACACACACACACACACACACACATGCACGCACAGCATACAGAGAGGGGAAAAAACAAATATGCAGTGGTTCACCTTTGAAGTCCAGTCATAAACCTGCAAAGTGGTTGACGGCATTTCTCCTTTTTGAATTTGCATATTCTCATTGTGGGGCAGAGTTCAGCGGTGTTGACAGCCAGCGTAACGCTAAAGAATGGCATCCAAATGTGGAGAAAATAATTATGAAAGTGATTGTTGAGTTCTTCAATGCTCGCGTTTTATCTGAGAAGATTAAAGTCTTCGATTGTAGCCTTCTCTCCATTCCACTGCTACTGCTGCCTCTTTCCCAGCAGGTGCGATTGCTCCATGTCCCCCAGGCTGCATGCTCAGAACAGATAATGGGCCGTAATGGAGTCTGAGCACCATTAATGGCGTAGAGTAGGATGTGGTTGGCAGGACCTTGGGCACTCTCCAGGATCTCTGTGGCCCTCTCTAACCTCGGATAAAACATCTTTTTTTTTCTTTTCATTCTTTTTTTTTTATCTGCTGTTATCTGCTATGTGACCAGCATGAGAATGAACTACTTCATTCATGTAAATGGAGTGTTTATTACTGTTGTTATTACCGTTATGTCACCATGTCTGAGCTCTCAATTGGACACTAAGGACACAGCGATAAGTAGTTTATTGAATAAATCAATGAATATGAAGTGACACATGAATACACATTATGCCTGTTAAAACTGCGGTAGATTATAAGAGAAATTTAATAAAGTTCGTTTTAAGTAACTGACCAAAAGTGTCTGCAGGAAATTAAATGGGGTATCAGAGGGTAAAGAAAGGAGGTTATTAGAAAGATCCATGACCAGTATCATTTTTAAACCTAAAACAAATGGCAGAGGAAAAAAGTGCACTGACAGAACATGAGACAAGCGGAGGCAGAAGTTAAAAGTTATAAAAGAAAATGCTGTTCACTGGTATACAGACTGCTCAGTCCTGATACAGTTACTACAGCACAGTTCATTTCACCAGTGGTGCTTTATAGTAGAGGGAGAAGATGTAGCAACAGGTAGAGGTTGATGGAAGAGAGAGCCTAGCAACGGCTGATCTCCGGGCAAGAGAGGAAGTGTACGGCGAGGCAGCAGAATGGTTAACACAGTACTAAGCAAGAATATGGTAAGATATGCAACATGAAGCAAGGCCAGCAATCCCCATCATAATCAGTTATACTTTAAGCAAACACAGCAAATTTAACTTTAACCAACTGTACCCCATTGACAGCCCTCTCACCCAAGTATAATTTCAATAACCCACCATTTGAGAGAACCGGTCCTTTTTCTAGGAATAAGAACTTTTTGTTGTTGTTGTTGTTGCTGCTGTTGTTGTTGTTGTAGCAGCATATCACGCTTGAACCCTTCAGTCTTTAATGAAACAGCTGCAACACATTTTGCCACATCTGTATTGCAACAGTAAAACTGTAAATCCAGATTACCTTTGTGTATACCGATAGGAGCGTATACTATTCCTTGACTTAAATTACTTGAGGAAAATTATAACATATTAAGCAGGCCACTTCCCAAAAAGACTAATTTCACGATCCATATCTTCCACCTGGTATAATGTTTTAAAACGTACTGCTCAACATACATGTGACTTGTATTGACTTGTATTGACTGACAGTAGCATGTCTGCACTGTGACTGGATGAGAGTTGATGTTCTGTGTTGTCATTGTGATGTAAATCTCAGGCAGCATTGTTGATCTTGCCACCATTAATGTGCTGTCAATACCCTTGATGACTAAACTGATTAATTCGGTTATCAAAGATCGGGGTCTGTCGTGAATGATTTTGCCGTGCGTCTGATGCCCTTAAAAGTGCAGGTTGTGTATTTCTTTAGACTACTGAAGAGGCAGCTCACTTTTTCCTTCAGCACTTGTGCACTTAACGAGTGCCTTTGTCTGTCATGATTAAATAATTGCTGTTTTTCTCTCTCACTTTCCTTGGACCATTTTTGCTGCTGATATTTAAAGTGCAAGCAACATTGTTGCTCCTTGATATATCCCTGTTGTGTGCCAAGAGCATTTTTTACCCAATTAAGGCACAGATTCATAACCTGACTCTTCTAATTAACCATATTCTAAAAGACTAACGGTTCTCCACAAATGTCTGCCCAGTGCAACGCTGTGCTGTTTCAGAACTTGGGGGTGAATCCATGTGGTGTGATCTGCGGTAAACAAAATTAACTTTCACACAAGCAAAAAGGTTGCATGAATCAGTAGTGGAACCAAAACTTTGCAGAATTTCCTTACGAGCTTTTAAGCACTGAGGACATAAAAGGCTGGAACAGACTGTTTGCACCGTTTTGAAAGGAGTTTAATAGCACAGTGCATCAGACTGTGGTCATATTAGTCTTATTTGTAGGAACTTAGCTGACTCTTCAGTGAGCAACTGAAGAGAACTGAGAAAGCTAGCCACAGCAGTCCAGCTTTCATTGACTGTTGCTTTTATTACAGTATCTTTACAACACATTACTCAAGTAAACATCTTACTTATGGTTGCTTTTACAAGTTTTGCCACTTTCTTTCAACAATGACAAAATGTGCATAGTAGTGTGTCTGTTTTAGTTTGTTTATTTGAATAGTTATTTCATTTGAAATACTGGTGCTTTACTCAAACTTGTCTGTGTATCTGTGCTCTACAGTACAGTGGCTTTGGAAAGTATTCAGACTCCTTCACTTCACACTTTGTTGCAACATTGTTGCTTCTTGGGTAAGTCTCTACAAGAGGCACACCTGGATTTGGGCAGTTTCTCCCATTCTTCCTGGCAGATCCTCTCAAGCTCAGTGAGATTGGATGGGGAGTGAAGTGTGAAGTGCCATCTTCAGATCTCACCACAGATGTTCTATGGGGTTCATGTCTGGACTTTGGATGGACCACTCCAGGACGTTCAGAGATGCCGAAGCCACTCCAACATCTTGGCTGTATGCTTCAGGTCGTTGTCGTGCTGAAAGATGAACCTTCGCCCAGGTCTGTTGTTCGTGTGTGCTGTGGAGAAGGATTTCCTCAAGCAACTCTATATTTGGCTCCCTTCATCCTTCCCTCAATTCTGACCAGTCTCCCTGTCCCTGCTGCTGAGAAGCACCTCTACAGCATGCTGCTGCCACTGCCATGCTTCTCAGTAACAGTGGTATTAGCCGGGTGATGAGCAGTACCTGCTTTTAGCCGTGTGTAGCGCAACCCCAACCCAACCCAAAGAGTTCAGTTTTTGTCTCTTCAGACCAGACAATCTTTTCTCATGCCCTCAGAGTCCTTGAAGTGCTGTTTGGCAAACTCCAGGTGGGCTGTAATATGCCTTTTAGTCGGCCTAGCCACTCTACCATAAAGGCCTGATTGATGAAATGCTTCTGAGATGGTTGTCCTTCCAGCAGGTTCCTCTGCAGAGCTCTTTTAGAGTGGCCATTGGGTTCTTGGTCACCTCCCTGACCAAGGCCCCTTTTGCCCGGTTACTGAGTTTAGCTGGACAGCCAGCTCTCAGAATCCTGGTGCTTCCAAACTTCTTCCATTTCACAATGATGGAGCCCACTCTGCTCCTGGGAACATTCAAAGATTTAGAAGTAGTTCTATGCCCTTGCCAAGATCTGTCTCAACACAGTTTGATTGCAGCGGTCTATGGAGAGTTCCTTGGACTTCATGGCTTGGTTTTTGGTCTGACATGCATTCTGAATTGTGAGACCTTATATACACAGGTGTGTGCCTTTCTAAATCATGTCCAATCAATTCAGTTTGTCACAGGTGCACTCCGGTCAAGTTCTAGAGACATCTCAAGGATAATCAAAGCAAACAGGATCCACCCAAGCTTAATGGAGTGTCATAGTTAGACTGTGAGTAGTCACACATTTAGGAACGGTTTATCGTTGGGATGCAGTAGACTATGGCTTTTTCATGATGATGATTATGTTGTTTTTTTTTAATGGTGCTGCATTTTAATTAATTCATGTGGGAGCCAAAGTTTGAATCCTACCACATCTGCTTGATTATAAAGCTTTATCACAAAGCTTTTCAGACAGAAGACTAATTAAAAATCCTGAATGATTCCTTAATGCCTTTATAAAGTTCTCCCTGGTGTTAAGCCCTGCTTGTTAATCATTCAAAGAGACACAGGCGTTCCTGTCGCTATGTACAAATCCATGTTAAAATTGTCTGGGAGGAGGAAAAAATCATCTTGATTAATATGATCTTTTGGAAAGTCAAACTCAAAGCAAATATGGATGAAGCTGTACACTAAATGTATTTGGTGACAGATATGCCTTGTTTAAAGTAAAACGTGGAAACCTTTGAGTATATGGGCATTTTGGACATCCAGCAATAACTAGCCAGCAGGCTGGCTAATATCTTCAGTCCCTGTATATGTGAAAAGAGGTTTAGTAAGCGAGGTTTTTTATTCACTCACTGAATAAAAAACCTTACTCACTCTCACCCTTACACAGTCAAGAGAAACCAGTGTGGTCATTACCCCCCCCCCCCCATGTCATTTTTATTGCTATAGAATATGACTTCTGGTTCTTTTATTGTACTTATTTATGTCTTCTACTACTTGCTGTCAGTCCTGTCCATCTTGGTTGACCTTGAGTTTTAATATAGGTCACAGCATGTATTTTTTTTTTTTTTTAAACCATTAGCATTTGTCACGCCTGGAAGGATTGAGACTTCTTCATCTAAAATCAGATTGCACGGAGATTAGTTTTGCCTGTTTATTGAATTTACTTATTTAATTAAAAGCAGCCACAGGCTACAGTTGAGCAGCTCATGTGAAAGCGGCATTGGACTCTGCTGTGTGGAGTTTTTATTTTGATTTGTGTCTTTTTTTTTAAGCGTGAATAGAAGGATGTGACTCATTCGTTCCTTAAATCGCCGACCCAGAATCTTCTCTGAGGCGTCGTTTATTTCGCATTAATTTTCCTCTCAAATTTGTTTACCTTTCAGCTATCAGAATAATGTTGTGTAACGGTTAGAGCAGTGGACCCTGAGTCATATCTGCATGCCTTCCATAGCCACGGGTGATTTTTGTAATATTTAAAAATGAAAAATCTTATAGGCAGAGGTATCTTGCACGCTTTGCCTGGGATCACCACATGACTTTTCACCTTGTGCACGATGCTGCAGTTTGGGGATACGTCTGACTGGACGCTTGGCGATATTGACCGTCTCGGTGTAGCAATCAATTTGGCAGCCTGACAGACGAACCCCAAAGACCCACCCTGAAAATTCCACAGGCTGCGAGATTCCTTTGTGGAAACTGTGTCAGAGGGCCACTGTCGTTAATGAATCCATTTTGGAGATGTGTTGGGAGTTTATACTTCTAAAATCCTAAATTTTGGTATAGGACATCTACAGTGAAAAAGTATGAACTATGAAGTGTTCACTATTCATCACTGCACAGACATCAACCCCTTTGCTTTTCATATTCACTGTAATGTTACATGGCTGGGTTCATTTCCCAGTCACATGAAGCCCTCTGTGCAAAGTGAGCCGAACATCAGCCAGACCCCTGCTTTATCATGTCTTTTCGCCTCGTTTCCCCACATCATTACATTTACATTTATTCATTTAGCAGACGCTTTTATCCAAAGCGACTTACATAGGTTACAGTTCTTTACAATGTTATCCATTTATACAGCTGGGTATTTACTGAGGCAATTGTGGGTTAAGTAGCTTGCCCAAGGGTACAGCAGCAGTGTCCCAGCGGGGATCGAACCGGCAACCTTTCGGTTACGAGTCCTGCTCCTTAACCACTATGTTACACTATGTTATCATTAGCCATAGCCTGAGTTCAGACATGTCATTTCCCTCAGCCCAAACCTTTCAACATGGCAGCAGGGTTTGTGATATCCCTCTACACTATTTTTACAGGATTCTAATGGCTTGTGACAGAATTAATTATATTCCTCTTATTTAAGTCAGTAGCATCTTTATTGATGCCGCTATGGCACTGTAAAACCACAATGGCCTGCATATGTAGTTCGGGCCAGAAGCATGAAGTGTGGCGGAGGGAGGCTGGTGGTGTTATTTGAATGGTGAGAGCTAAGCACATTGTGAACTTTTTTTATTATTATTTTGGAATCACGTTTACACTGATACAGTTTATTCCGTTAAAGAGTACTGACCCCATTCTTTAAGAACAGGCCGTCTTTTGTGCAAGCCGTTCCCCCGAGTTACCTGCGTCCGCCTCTGCAGTTCTGGGCCGCTATGCAGCGGCACTAACATAGTTTATCATTATAATTCTCTCACATCTTCGTCTCCCAGGTACAGCTCAATTTGTCCTCCATTACATTGTCAGGCTGCATGTCAAAGCATTCCCTGCTCGTACCAATTAAAGTCATAATGACTACAAGAGAAAGCAAGGGATATATAATAGCACTTGCATTATTAATCAGAGACTTGTAAGGATCCGAGCAGTTTACACGGGGAGCAATCCAGTGGTCCGTATCGTGAAAGGGACAGGATGTCTTTTTTTTTGTGTCTGGAGATGAGATTAGGGTCACTTCCAGCCACGTAAGCACCCCATCACAGGAAAAAGGCAAAATAGCCTTTTTTAATGGCGTCTGCCACGTTATCTGAGCCGCTCATAACTTTTTATTGGGCAATTTCGCTTGCGAACATTAGGAGGTTACGTTGAAGTCTGATGCCAATGTTCCCGTTTGTGGCAGCTGTTCCAGTCTGCCGTGTGGCTGGAAATCCAGCAGCTCTTTTTGCCCAGTGTATTTTGCAGAACTGTTCTGTCACTTCCTGGCTTCTATTGATTGATTGACCCATTGATTTGCTCTTTTGTTTTATTTTGACCACCCCCCTCCCCTGTTGACAATCAATCTTACAGACAATAATAATGGAAAATGTCTCTGGGTTTTTGCCATTATGACTAACTGAAACTTCACAACTGAAAAGTCACAATGGAGCTAACTAAAGCCACACTTTATATTGGATATAGGCTATAAATTAAAGCCAACCAGTTAGGAGCTGTGCTGCATCTTTTTTTTAGTTCATCATATCAATGTATGCCCACATAGCCACAGGTTGAGAAATGGGTCCCTTAAAGCCCAAATGATTTGTCTTTGGTGAATTCAGTCAGAAGGAGACCATTGTTCACAAAATGGGTTTTATTGTACCACATACAGACAAAAAGCATATTATTTATGGTTCATTATTTGCTCATGTGTCAAACTGCCTTATTTTGAGCATATAAAATAAATATAAGTCAATATGAGCATCAGTTGAGGCAAAAATAAGGAAATGGTTTTGATTTAGAGGCCTAATAGGAGGGAGAAGCTGTTCTTCAAACAGCGGAGCGCTGCGGTCCGGCAGGCTTCTCGGTGGCACAGGTGGTGAGAGACGGGCGAATTTATTCATATGTCAGAGGGGAGGACATGTCAGTTGTGGGCGGGAGTCCCAGTAGTCTGTGAGGAGGGATTAGACCGTTACTCTAGTAAATTAGTTTAGCTACAAGGGAGGTTCCGATAAAATCGAGCCGACAGGCTCACGGTGATGGAAATTCCTAATAGCAACTGTTCATTTCACTGCCACTAGAAAGCGCCCGGCTTATGGGATCTGTGAAGCGCATTCGTATTCAGATGTCCCTTTTTATCATCAGCGTCATATTAGACTTCCCCCTCTTTCTCAGGAGGCGGAGCTCTTGCTTTATTGTGATTGGCCAGTAGCTAAGCGGAGAGAAAGGGAGCTAACGTGTCGGGCGTGTGGAACGCCACCGCCGTCCTCCCGTCCTGACAGCCTCCCCGGACCCTCAGAGATTAACGGCAGCCCCGAGCCACCGTCAGTGCCGCCTGCGAGATTTACGCCTCCGAAATGGGGGAGCGGACAACTCCTGAGCCATAAATGCATCACCCGTCGGGCGCGAGCAGCCGTGGGCCTGCGTCTGCCCTCGCCGAAAGGCAGACGCCAAGCGAGACTCTGAATCAAATCGCGCCGTCCTCTCAAGGGTACCTTTCAAGGGCTTTCTCCTCTGATGAGAGTAGGATGTCGTGTCAAACATGGTTGTGGTTACAAAAAAACTCAAAGTGCCCTGATAAGTACGTGACGCCTCATCAGGAATTCATTTTTCCCCCACTGCTTCAGATTCAATTGTATGCTACCAAACTTGCTTATCGTTGGGCCTACTAACTGGCTTTGTTATAGCCTTATAACTTTGTTTTTCCCTCCACCACATACTTGATAGAGGGGACTGTGCTTCACCAAATACTTATGGCGTAGAAACTTTAAAAACTTTTTTTTTTTTTTTATTTTCGAGTCTTTGGCACCTTTACTCAGCTGAGTGACAGTAATTAAGCTCCTGATTTAAAAATAGCGCTTCAAAACAAGCACTCAATTTAAGAACTCCGGTCTGGGAAGTGCTCAGTTTAAGCATATGCACAATACCGTGATTGGCATAAGTGGGAAGTTAGTTTTGGCTAAATTAAAATCCCTCCCTGAGCCGTCTCCTCTTCTGCTGTGCGCCCAGGTCAGCAGCGTGTCCCGCGGGAGTTGGCGTTCAAAGAGGAAAATGAGATTAAGTGCAGAAGGGAACTCGCTGGTGTAAATTCAAAGAGGGGCGGGGGAGGTTACCCTCTCATCTCAGCCCAGGGGTACATGGGCAGTTCAGCCAGCTCTTGTTAAGTGATTACCCAATAAGCTGTTCCTCTAATTAAGTATTTTGTCAAAGTCTTACCAGGACCGGTGTTCTTATCTTTTAGATCCGGAGTGAGATATCTCCTCATCTGTCAGATACACCGCTATCCAGACATCATAAATGTTTAATAATTCATGTAATCAAGAAGTAGAAGCTCAGATGGGTACACCAGCGGGGAAAGAAAGCCTTCCCTCTTCGTGAAACACTGATTTGTTATAAAAATAGACACACCGATGAGTGAGTGAACTACAGGGTGAGAAGTGCTGTCTACGAAAGACCACCTGTATTTGTTGTGTAAATGTGACATTTTTGGGCATGAATAAAATATCAAAGCGTGTTGGAGTTCAAAAGTCAAACAGGGCCTTCCAAATTCAGTCTTCAAGGTCAAACTCGGCCTGTGTGATTTATCCCGACTCTCACCAGTGGTGCAGCGCAGAGCAGGAAAAGGGTGTTTTGAAATGACTAATGACACCGTCGCATGCCGGACCTCACCGCTGAATACTTAGTGTCCCTTGTGTCTTGTTTTTGGCTTCTGATTTCAATTTGTACCCTGGAGGAGAGCATTTTGGTCGCCTCCCATTTGGGTTTTCTCTTTTTCTCCCAGCTTTTCCTTCTTTCCAGCACAGTTTATCCTCTGTTAGTGAAAGATTTCCTCCCGCAGAACCTTTTCTCCAACTCTTTCGCTCTGCACTGACCACGACTTGGTTATTTTCTCCTCAATGGCGCGGCGTTAATTGGCAGCGATTCCCAAAAGGTCTGTGTGCTACAGGTGCTTGGACGCCACGCGGCAGCCAGGCCAAGTTCCTGGAAGGTGTTCTATTTACAGACCTTTCTGTTGAATAAATTCCCGTCATTAAAGAAAAAAATACCATGCAAATGTGACAAAGGGGAAGAGAAGCGTGGGGGGGGGGGTTGGGGGGGTGCTCACATCCAGGACAACGGCGAGTCCCCTGCAGATAAAGCCCGGCTGAAATGTCACTGCATTCTCCTCCCTGGCAGAAGGCCCGTCTTTGACATTGTAAAACTTGAAACAGTATTTCTTAATTGGCTGGGCTCAGCGTTTATCGCCGTCAGGTAGACAGGCTTGTATTTAAATGTCACAGCCAGCTACATTCATAAACATGTCAATTTACCAGGGCTCTGGCTGTAATATTCAGAGCAGCCTTAACATTTTGAGGGTACACCAACCCCGGCTGCTTTGTTTGAATGCCATTGCCTTTATTAGCTGAGCGATGATTAAGCCTAAGCATTTGCCGACGCGGCGCTGGTGTCCCTTGACCTCTGCCGTTATCTTCACAAAGTGTCTTTATTAGCCTGTCAGGTTGAGCAGACATTGTTTTACGGCTCAGTCCTGAACACAGATAGCGTTCCCACAGGTAGCAAATCTGATTGGATGCTCGGTCCATGTGAGGTGGGGCTGTAACGATCCTGTTCTAACAGGCAGCTGCACGGCGCCACAGTAGTTGCAGAAACTGAAGTCAGCCTGAATTTAACCAGTGCCTAACCTATTGAGTCACAATGAATGTGAGAATGACAGATGCTCCTCTGAGATGTTCTCCTTCCTCTCCCCCTACGATCATGATTTTTCCCTGTGTTCGCCAGATGATTTTTTTTTTTTTACCCCCTAGGTGGTTTATGGTTGATAAGGCTGTCGTGGGCTCTTACTGTGTCTGCACACACTGCATGAGAAGGCCCATGAAATGAGCAGAGCCACGCCCCCCCTGCTCCAGCTGGGCTTCCGTCCTGCCCGGCTTTCGCCACAGGGCGCCTTCCTCATTTCCTTGACTGAATTCATGCGACTAATTACCGCTTGTGGGAGACCCACCCACGCCCTTGCGCAAGGCATTATGGGGGACTGCTCTACTCCCCCTGCCCCCCCCCCCCCCCCCCCCCCCCCATCCGAATGAACGCCGAGCAGCAGCCCTGTCATTATCACGCCCCTCCTCGGGCGTTCTGCGAGCAGCCCTGCCCTCCCTTTAATTATAGCGGTGGGAGACGGGCGTCAAAATAATTCCACAGTCCCTCTCTCGCTTCGCACATTTCACTTTCATTTTCTTCCTCCCTTCCCCCCCAAAAAACTCTGTGTGGTGAATAAATCATAAAGGAGTAAGCTGAGGGGCACAAATGTGCTGTGCTCACAGTAAGCCTGCCGTGCGCTGAGACCGATCAGCATTAAATACACTCTTCCAGAGATTCGTATTAGAAAGGGCTGACACCGCATACATTTCGCTCGGGTAACAGATGCATCTGGCTTTCTTCCTCTCCCATGGTGCATATCGCTGATATTTTTCCACCACACACCTCTAAATGTATAAATGTTTTGACGTGACAGTTTACTTGGAAAGGGATGCCTGACGGAATGTTGCTTTTTTTAATTAATGTTTTCACATGTCCATTCATTTATTGATTTGGGTTTTGTTTGGCCCGTATTTGTGTGTGTTGCTAAATCTCGTGGAAGTGTTTGGTTTAATTCACCCAGACAACCAAGGAAGGAACTTTTGGAGACCTGGTGATTAAGTTCTTGGTGTGTCCAACCAAGCATTTTCCCTGGGTTTTCTTTTCAGACCACAATCCTGAGTGAATTTTTCATTTTACATTGATGCATGTCTAGGTAACTAGCTTTGGCCTTTCAGAGGGGAACCTGGCTGTTGACTGTTTGCACTGCGGTTCAGCAGGCAACTGACATCCTTATGAAGCATTCTCAAGTACAATTACAGAAATAGGGCTAACAGCTTAGATTATTGTTACATTATGTTACTGCTATTAAGCGGATGCTCTTATCCAGACTTACACTTTACATTACATTACATTACATCTATTTATACAGCTCAATATTTACTTAGGCAATTAACTTAGGCTTTACTTTGGTTAAGTACCCACAATTGCCTAAGGGTACAACAGCTGTGCCCCAGCATGGAATTGAACCAGCAACCTTTCATTTATTAACCCCGCTACTGCTAAACCATACCGCTGTCCACTGATGTCTGTGTGTGATATAATATGTGAGAGATGCAGCAAGTATGCTGTGTCTGCACACCAGTAAAATGGCCTGGCCTGTAAAAAGAATGGAGATGTCACAGTTCTTGGTCAAGCCTTGCAGTTTGCAGTGTCAGTCCAACAGAAACGGTTCCAGATTCTGAAGGAAATTATGACTGAGGTATGTTGAGGTATGCAGTGTGCACATGTACATAGGCGCACTGCAGGGCCTAATCTCGTTTAAGAAAATTATGAAACCGTTTAAGCCATTTCAACTGCAGCTTTAGCGGTTTTATTTATAGGGTAGATTATCAGGTGAAGCTTTGAGTGGCAGGTGTTTTCTCTCGCTCAGATCAGGTTTTTCACACTCTTTTCTCGAGAAATTATGTAATTATTTATGATGTTAAGTTAGCCATGTAGGTGGTGTGAAGATACACCTCACAACTGGTCTGAGGACAAATCAGTGCACATTTGATAGGACAGGAGTATACTGTAATGTTAACTGTAACGTGTTTGCTGGTCTTGCGCACTGAAGGTGTGTGAAAACAGCAGGCACTTAACGTGACTTTATGCATTTCATGTGCAGCTGTAATGTACCATACAATGGCATGTCATCTCCCTGTATACACTGCAAGGTAACTGCATATTATATAGATGCATGTGCTTGATGTACATAGCAATTAAATGTACACAATTAGAAACACCAGTTTGCCTAGTTGCGGGTTGCTGCCTTCATAAAATAAAGGATAAAAGCCAATCAACCAGAAAAGTGCATTTGTTTTTACTCAGCAAGGTGCGGTGTTTCCTTGGTATTAGTGTAGTATTTGTAATTGTAGTAATAGCAACGGAAGAAATGGAGGAGTAGTAGTCATTATATTTTACGGTAATGACACCAATAATAATGATGAGAGTGTTAGTCATTAGCATAATCAATTTCGCTTTGCACGCTGGAAATAGCTCTGACTGCGGGGGGTAAAGGCCGGATACCGGGAGTTCTCATTAAGATTGGAACCGTGGGAGGTCACCGGTTGCAGTGGTCAGAATTACCGCACGCCGAGAGCGATTGATCAGAATGACCGTACACGAAATGGGCGGATCCCACAGGAGCAAGCCCCCCCGACCCCCGAATTGACCGGAGCCCGACAACGGGAGCGTGAAGCCGGGTAAAGGATTGCCTCCTTTATCAGACTGGATGGCACATAGCATTACAGGCCTAATTTGCTTAACAAACACACTTACCCGGGCCGTGCGCGCGCGGCTTACTGTTTACACGCGTCTCAATTACGCAGGAAGTTCTTAAAAAGAGAAATCGCTGTGATTAGTGGTCCCCGGAGCACAGCTGCGCGAAAACAAAGTGCTATTATCTGCGCCGGCTTGTCAAATTATGCATGTGAAGGCAGAGGCAAATCCCTACCAGCTCCTACCACTTATCCCATGTCTGACACCACATTGAGAGGAGCTAATTAGATGGATTTGGGAGGGTTTTTGGGGATCGCGCAGGAAGAGTGTTCGGGTAGCTTAGCTCAGTTGTGCGTTTCGTTTATTGCGCGATCCGTTCATTGCGCCGCTCGGTTCTCCGCTCTCTCTGCTCCGCCTCCCACAACCGAGCCAACTGTAGTGATTAACCCCCCCTTCCACTCTGCAAAAACGCTGCAGTCTAACTGCGCCCTAAAGTTTAGAATGAATTGGCTGTTGTGTCTGGCTAAAAAAAAAGAAAAGAAGAAGCAGAAATCCCCGGCACAGAAGCCTTTATCTGTGAGATTAGAGAGGTATTGTGCCTTATCTCTGTGTTGGGCAGGCAGCGGAGGAATGGCACCGGCTCCCCTGCGCGGTCCGCAGAGAGTGGGAGGTAATGAGACGGGACTCTGTTTGTGCCCCGCCATCTCCCTCGCAGTGGGCTGAACTCATTGATGTGCTGGTGCTGATTACAGGAGCCGAGACGCTGCCCGACAACCCCACCGCCCCCAACACACGTACACACACACACTCACGAACACACAGCCACCAGTAATAGACCAGAAGAAGACATCCGTGTCGGTGTGCTCAGCACGGCATAAAACTTGGCACCTTGATTGCTTTCCAGCCTGGGAGCTTTATGTATGAAAGAAGAGGGTCCAGGGAGGCTGGGCGTAATCCCCTTCCCTTGCAAACCGCAAAGGGAGCTGTTTAGCGCCTCTAGTTGCGTTTACAGCAAACACCTGGTTCGTATTCAGGGGATCTCGACATGTGGACACAGGATGTCTCCCTCAAAGCATAATCCCCTTCCCTTGCAAAAGGAGGGCTGTAAAGAGAAACCAGAGCACTAAAGGTTTGCACTCACGGGGCCTCTGTAGGTGGGAACAGTGTGCCTCCCTCAAGGCGTAGCTAGGGACCGAGCCTCCCCCTTCCTCCCGGCATTGGCAGACAGGGCACGGCTGTCAGGTAAATGGGCACAGCCGTTGCCGGCAATGCCAGGGTCTTCTCTCAGCCGGTACGGCAAATGGGCACCGCTGGCTGGCTGCAGCTGGCTGACATAATCACAGACAGGCAGAAGCATTCCCTCCCCCCCCCCCCCCCCCCCATTTTAACCGCCAAGAATCATAGGCAAGGCTTTGTAACGGGTAGATTATGAGGATCAGTGGCTGGTTTACGACGGATTGTCCAATGTGGACTTTAAGATTGCCTGCCACGTTGTTTGCATGACTACTTTAGGCTCTGTGAGCTGGCCAGGCTTTCAGGGCCCGATAAGGCTGTGAAATGTTTCGGTTTAACAAGAGGGAAAATAAAACCGAAACGCTTTCACCGTATGGTTCGTGGTTGAGCGTTCCAAGTTCTTTGTCTTTCCTGTTGTTGTGGCTATTCAGCACCTGCTGCTTCAAGGCAGCCATCAGCAAAATTTTTTTTTTTTATTATTTGGGAGATTTTTTTTTTTATTTTGGTTTTAATAGTAAATGAACAAAAGGTTTTACTGCTCCTTAGTCTACATTGCATGCTGCATTGTATTTTTACAGGCCTACTAACAATAGCGGCTGTTTGACATGGGATCTAATTTAGAGAGAGAGTTTAATTTGGAAAATGACTCCAGCTGCATGCATAGGAAATTAGTTAAGGAAGTAGTTATTGAGGCGTCTGAATGCTGTTAAATATTAAATATGAATAAGCCTACATGTACAGTGTACTGTGTGAGAAGATGTTTATATGCAGTCTGAAGGCACTACAGGGCACCCTGATGGAGTTGGTTTGTTTTTCACTAATGATAACCGGGTAAAAACTGAAAAGCAGCATTTTGAGATGTCATGGGGCTTCATATTCACCTGATTGATGAGCTTTCAATCCACCACTATCCATGTATAATGAGCAGATCTCCATTTTTGTCTGTAAGTGAAAATCCAATGGTACAGAAAGTCTGAAAGTTTCAGGGATGCGATCGCATGATGTTGAATTATGAATTCGGTGTGTTCTGTGGCTGCAAATGCTGCCTTTTTACACCCTGACCTTCCGCCGAAACGGGCGTCACTCCGCATTACGGCGCCGCTGTGTTCGAAAATGCCAAACTGTTAGAAAGCCTCATCTCCAGCGCTGGCTCAGTGGCCCTGCGCCCGCAGCTCTGAGGAAGGGAGGCCTGGGTTCGCAGAGGTGTCCCGCTGAATCACGCGCCCCATTTCCCCACGGAGAGGTCAGCGTTTGAGGAGATGTCGGATCGTATCGCTCGCTCCGTCACCCGAAAGGACATCCTAGCGATCCCCTCACCCTTGGCCCACCCCTGGATGTGTCCACACCTGGGGCTCCAGATTGCCCTGAAGCCCTAAAAACTCACTCAGACAGGAATACAGGCCCAAAAATGCCACAGATGTTACGGGCTGCAACGGACCTTGTCTGAAATGTCCTTTCACATGAGCACCATGTGAAGCACATTGCATTTTAGTTTGATGATTTTGCCCTTTGGTGATAGCTGAGGGGGGAAAAAAAGTCATGTTTTTTTTCTTATGTTTGGCTGAATCTTTTAGCCTGTTGTTTCAGCCTATGCATGCAGGGTTCTTTCACAATGACGCTGGTGGCACCTTTTTAAATGTATATTGGTGGTAAAACATTGAATGAAGACATAAATGAGCTTGTAGCTGCATCTGTTCCCTTAGACTTATCATCTCTGCCAGCCCAACTTATGTCTGAATTAAACCGAATACTTCCAGGTATAGCATTGTCATCTGCTGTTGTATAACCTTTTGGCTGCTGTCACAGATGCTAAAATGTGCGGAGGGAAAAAAACATCCGTGCCGCTTGTTCCTGATGGCATCAATGCAGAGAATACCATGCTGTTAACCATACATTAAATCAAACGTTTCCAGGGACAAATGTAGTTATGGAAGGAAGAATACCAACCAGCATCTTAAGTAGACGTAGCTGCCTTGGTGTCATCTCAGGCATGGCTGGCCAAGGCTAATGAAGTCAGTCTTCCCCAGAGCCATCCTCCAGACCAAGGACCTCAGAGCTGCGGAGCCTCATTTGAGGGTACCTGTCACAGAGAGCAGTGGTGGAAAGAGGGAGGACAGTGATGCAAGGTCAACGGCCGTCAACAATTACCGCCGCCCGCGGAGCGAACGGGCATCAGGACGACCTGCCGTTTAATTGCGACGCATTATCCTGTTGAAAGCTGTTTTCACCAAGTTCGTGGCATCGCAAAAGCAGTCGGCTGGTTGTTTGTCAGCTTCAGTATGAATGACAAACACACACACATGCACAGATTTTTATAGAAGGAAATCCTTTTCCCAGTGAAATTAGATGGGTAGTCTTCATCTTTGCCATGGGCTTGGAAAATTATGCATGAGTTAGGGGGCAGATGCAGTGAACTCTGACCGCAATTACAGTACAGTGCAAAAAAAACACACAGAAGCAATCAATCAGTGAAACCCCTCACTGTTGCGTGAGCACTACAGGGTTCAGACAGTGACCGACCCTGAGCGTGTGGTCATCGGTTTGACCGTGGTTCATTTTTCCAGTTGAGCAAGTTCTCTTCAAAGTAGCAGGAAGAACTTCTACTCAACGTTTTTTTTTTTTAGGTTTTATTTTTTCCCCAACTTATCTGCTCCCTTTTGGTTTTCTCAAGTAGATGAAATTTTATACTGTACTATTGGCTAAACTTATGTAACTGTCCTTGCCTTGCCTGCTTTCAGAGCAGAAATGCAAGAGACATAAAAAAGACCTATATTTCATGGCCTAGTCAGGTTTTTTTAATGAAATTACCTGCGTCCACAGGGTAGAATTTAATTTTTTAATTTTTTACTCTTACCTTTGGTGCCTCTTGGGAGGAAGGCTCATAGCCTACGGCAGAGGGTTGATTGTGCAGCTTTGAAGATGTAATAATGAATTTTGTGCGCTCCCCTGGGTAATTGTTAGTATAAAAATAGGCAGGCTTTGCCTGTGTTATCAGGGAGCTCATGGCCTTTGATCTGGTGCGCGGCGGAGTAAATAGAGCACCACAGTGTTTGGTAACTAATCGCTGGCCTTGTTTGCCTCCGAGTCTCCAGGTAGTTGCAGTACACTGTGGGTGTAATTTCACTGCTTTTCAACTAGCTTTCATTGCACTTGGATCACTGGGTTTTTTTAACCTTTGTTCCAGATGTAATGCTTTGGTGTTGGGTTTCACTGTTCACATACAACATCCCTGTTGCTGTTTACATTGCTATTGGTATGTAATTGCCCTCTTACTATTTCAAAAATATGCCTGTATAATTAAGGCCATTCTTCTGCCAATTCTGCAGTTTGTAATATATTTATACTATATTACTATAGTATGTTATATTATATAACCCTATGAATATTTTCCACACAAACCATTCAGATGTTGGCATGTATAGTTCGTATTCTTGCTCACAGTTTAACATTCATAATTAGTATTGTGATATTTTAACATTCATATTAGTATGGGGCAGTAACATGTACCAGATAAAGGGAAAAAAAAACATATAATCGTGTAAACCAGCTGACCTTGTAAGGCCTTATTTTTCCCTTCCATCTTTCTTTCACTCCTTAAGTCCTCAGATCTCCGTCTGATCTCTCATGAATCCCTAATACACTCCATTATTACCTTGGGCTTTTCCATATTTAGTCACTTGGCCGGTGGTGTGACAAGGGTTTTAAATCTACTCTGCCTGCGATATTGGAGTGTAAATTCCAGCTAAAACCTCCCCACGGCTTAGGGTTAGAGTACAGCCACAGACCTCAGCAATAACCTTGTGCAAACAGTGGGAGGCCAAGTGAAGCAAACTCAATTGTCTGGCCCCTCAATGGAGTTGGATGGAGCTTTTCCTTTCTCCATTAAGTTTTGTCCTGATTTAGCCACCTTCAATCTACACCACCGCCCCACTGGCGCTTACTTTATTAGATGTTGCTTGATATAAATCTATAAAAGTGACCTATAAGAGTTGTGCATGTTTTTGGCTGTGATTGGAAGCAGCAGCAGCCCCAGTGTCCTTCACTCGCTGACTCGATGACTGACTGACAGACTGAAGAAGCATTAGCAGTAACAGCATTTTACCACTAGAGACACAAGACCTGGCTTGGCTTCGCAAAACCGAGATGCCACTAAGAAGTTTGCTAGTGTTGCAAAGAGCTAGATTTTTAAAATGTGTTTATTTTAGTTTTTGTCTTAATCAAGCGAGTGGATCCAAAAGGCAACCTTAATTCAACGTAGCTGGCATTCTGAACAGCATTCTTAACTTGGGTCAGCCAGTAATAACAATTTGAGACAGAGCAATCTGGTACAAACAGCAGTCTTAACTGGAGTTGGCTGGTATAAACTGCATTCTTATCACTCAGAAGACACAAAGCATGCTGAGTAGTAAATTTGTGGTTGGGGATTAAATACTGAAGAGGCAGTACTGTATATCACACTCCCCTGTGACATAAACCACCACCCCCACCCCCCCCCCCACCTCCCAAACTTTGAACATTCATCATCACCATGATAGCATCGGCAGGTCCTGGAGCTCAGAGTAAAGACTCAGCTGTTTTCTCAGTGTATCTGTAACAATAAGCTCTCATCCGCAGTACATGCCAACATTTGATTGCATTCGAGACGTACGTCAGGAGAGAGCCGGAGGTTCCTCGCTCCCCGTAATCTAAAACGCAGTGTCTAGTCATATGGAAATGTCCTCCGTGAAGAGAAAAATCCAGAAAATTTGAATTGCCAACTGTAACTTCTTGCCATACTTGCCAATTATTTTCTTTGCCTTTTTTAAGGAAAAAAATCATCATTTATTGGTGATGTGAAGTGTTTTGTTCATTTGTATTCCAACTTATCTGTTCCTTCAGCTAAGTTTTCCCTTTTCTCATGCAACTGTGGAAAATAAACAGTGTGTCCATATTTACAGCTGTATACCTTCATTGGCTTCGACAATATAATTGCATATTCAATATTCAGCCCAGAAGAGGGTCGTTTGAGTCTAATATGACTTTTGCTTCCCGTCCCTCTCCTCAGATTTTTCTGTGACCAATTGGCACGGCAGGCTCTCTCATAAGCACTGGCACCAAGCATGTCAGCCCGCCCCCTTTTTCTTCCCTTTTTAACTGACCGTTGCCACTGCCTGCGCTTCGCAGAGGTGATGCCTTGAACTGCGACAGCTTTCTAAGCTCCGAGGAGAAAATGAAAAGGAGGTTCGCAGCGGGACAGGGTTCCTGCCGAGTCCGGGATCCTCAAGTTACAGAGTGCGATTTATCAGGGGCAGCGGAGAGAGCAGATTGTATCGCTGCGAATAAAATCGCGCCGGCTTGCGGAGCGCTTGCAGGGACAAACACGAGGGATAGTGAGGGCCTGAAAAATACTGCCCTTGCAAGGAGTGCAGGTGTCTGCGGCCGGTGCTCTGCTCAGTGACCGGCCGCAGACACCTGCACTCCTTGCAAGGGCAGTTGTGGATACCCAGAGAGGATAGGCCCCACCCACACTGTGATCTACGTCAGCTGAACACAAAGCTGCACTGCATCCTGACAGAAGAGCACTTCCTTGCCCTGCAGGAAATGAGTACATTGCCCATTCACCAGTGGAGGCATAGAGTTGAGCAGTTGTGTTTGCCCAGTGTGTGGCCAGTGACAAAAGAGCTCGCCTCAAAAAATCTTGAAAGTTCCTCCTACTTAGTTGGGTTTCTCACTCCTCTTGCTACTGCTCTCTTTTCTCTCTCTTTCACTCTTACTTTGCTCTCTCACACACACGTGCACACATACAAGTATAGATTAGATGTGTAGTCGTGTACATATGTAGTCGGCACTGGCCGAGGCAATATAGATGTGAATATCGTGCCAATAAAGCAATCTGAATTGAACCGTGTGGATAGAAAGAGAGAAGTGGCATGTGTGAGGGAAGCGGAGCGCTGATCGTAATGCAGGGCTGCCGCTGCTCCTGTCTCCCCTGCCTGGCTATTGTGAGCGCCCCAGAACTGCTGTAACATGTGAATGAACACATTTAGCCCCTCGGTGTGATGAATATAGCTGTGATAATGGAGGCAGCCCACAGAGACAGGAGGCTACGTTGCCATGAATTACCGAGGCGCTCCCCCCGCCAGCTCCAGACAAATTACACGGGGAGATTGCGGCACGCTCGGCACATATTAAAAATGAACTTTCCGCCATTGACAGTTTCCCCTGCTTTATTGACAGCGCCAGACATTCATCAGAGCGTCGGCATATTAATAAGATGCTTATATTTATAAGAGTCAGACCACACGGACGCTTGGAAGCACTGCTTTCAGTAAAATGCTGAATCAAAGCTTATATGATAAATGGTACACCTTCACACTGTACAGCCAAGTACAGTGTGAAGGTATCTTTAAATATTTTTTAATAAAAGAAAAAAATACTCGGCTGTGGAGTTTATGAGAAATGGTTTTCTGTAATGTCAGGGATTTGCAAATAAAAGTGGAGTGTGATAAATCAGTAACATCGGCCAGCACAGTTGTAGTGTAGTACTAGAGTGTGCGTCCGCCAGCTCCGCTTGCAGGCTCGCTCCCAGTAACATAGCAACTGATAAGTCACAGAGCCAGAAACCAGTGGTGGAGCCACTTGGAAACCAAGACTTTTTCTAATTTTATGGTATGGCACACCGGTGGAAAATGGATGTAAGCTTCCTCTCTGCAACAGTGCATCTTGGCAGCCCCTTTCACAGCACTCCAATGCTCAGCAAACCTCAAAGGACAGTCAAACTTGGGTTAAGGCTGCCATTCTGTGTCTTCTGGCCCCATTTTTGCCAGTGTTAAGATTTTCCACCACACCTTAAGAGTGTTGCTCACAGTGTGATTCCCAGAGGAACAGGCAAGTCAATATGAGCTCGATCCTAGTGGCGAATCAGCACATTAAGATCACAAAGTACAGGCAGCGCGGCATACGCCACACTAGAGAAAAGGCACATCGCAGCACCACTGCTGAGATATGGCCCAGTAAGCTTAACTGAGGCTCAGTGAAGCATTATGGGTAACGTGTTTAGGCACCACAAACAATCGTGTTAATAATTAAGCCACACTTTTAGTGCAGCGCCTCGCCACGCTTAAAATGCAGCAATTTAAGCTTCTCACTGGCTTCCTTCAATATGCATGGCTGCGCGTAGCATTCGAATAGCTCAGCTGCTTGCCTGCACTGCTCTCAAAAGCACAGTTTGCCAGGCCTGGTCTGCTATTATGGTGAGGAAAATGGACCCCAAGCACATGTTCTTGTTCCCTTTCAGGCTGTTGCTGCTGGCTTTTCAGTGTCACCGCTGCAGACACCGTGTTAAATCCACTCTTCTCAGCACCTCCACAGTCGTAAGGGGTTAGGGTGGAGGGGAGAAGGAGGCTTCTCCAGGCCCGCTCTGCCCACCTTCTCTGGAAAAGTCTTCCAAAAGAGAAGTTTAGAAGTTATCATTTTCAATCAAATGCATAACCCCAGGGAAAGTGTATGACTCGACACACTAAGCACTTTGAGTGGGCCTTGGAAAGGCTATCCAGTTTGTTTATACTTTGCATTTATTACCAGCTAATATCCCCTAATACTTATGATGTTGCATGAGAGGAAATGATTTCTTGCTGTTCCTGTAAGACAATGAGAATGCTTCAGAGAAAAACTCTGTATGCACTTTAAGCTTGTATGAATATCCATTGCATGAATGTCCTTGTGGATATGTTGGTGTTATGTATGTTGTACAGAAGGCATCGTTGACACAGACAATTTTGAATTTGCACCAGTGCTTCACATCTTGTAAAGGATTAACATAAAAAAATGCTATGTTCCATTAAATCATATCTTGCACTTGGATCAACGTGATCTATTTCAGCTAATTTACTGAAGTAGACGCTGAATGTTGCCCTTGCTCCTGCCTTACACAGCCCTGCTATGCAGACCACTATTGCACTAGCTCTGCCTGACAGACACTTCTACATCTCACTACTGAACGGGAACCTGATTATTAAATTTGTATTCATGCAACGTTAGAGGCTTAGTTGTCCTTATTATTCATACTGGCGTTGAGTAGTTTTGAGTAAGCAGTCTGCTAAGAAGAATCTCTGTAACTAATGTGAGTTCTTGGACTCACTAAGAGACAGGAGACAGATATTGAACAACAGAGGCTGCAGAGGGATTAAGGATTTGTGTGTATTAGCTTTTTAATAATAGGAAGTTTATTTTATTGGACTTCAAAACCACATCAAGCCTAGCCTGCCTCTGTGATTTTTCAAGGTTCTCCTCTTACTGCGGCTGCCGGCACCCCGGGGCTTTATTAAAAGACAGGCTTCGCACCTGTTCAGCGGAACGTGATTGTTCCACCGCGTGAGTTACAGCCCATGCAGGTGTTCAGCCTGTCCTGCTGTGATTGAGTTTGGGGCTGCTGAGTAAAATTTGATCTTGCGAGAAGTCGCGCCGAGCGACGCTGTAAACTGGGGCCGAGGGGCAGCGCCGCGCAAATGGCGAGACCAACCCCGGGTACCTGCGTCTGTGTGCTTCAACATCTGCATGCTGAGCCGCTGTTTCCAACTCCCCGGGTTTGGTAAATGCAGACTATGAGACCCATGAGACCCTTGGGGTCTTGGTTCCCATTGGTCCTGCCACAAGCTCCGATGATGAGGTTTGAATGAGAAGGAGAAATCCTCTGATCCATTGTTTTAGTGTGGCCACATTAAGCGTTCAGCTCACGTAAGTTTATGAGTACTTACAACTCTGGAATTACCTTCAGCAGACTGCCTGGTTGTTGTTTTGCTTGTTTTGTGTCTTTTCTCAAAAAATACATATATTAGGGCTTTTTTATTTTCTTTCTTTCTACAGCTTTATTTCCTGTGTGAAGAAGACATAATCTATCCAGTACTTTGATACACTGCCCTTGTAAAAATGCACTGGAAGAGTGAGATTTAGATCCACTGATCAGACAATGTGTTATATTTGTACTTTTGTCTTACTTACACCAAAAACTTCAGTCTCAGCTGAGGCGAAGCAGGATCTGTTTGCAGAAAATGAGTTTGAAAGAACAACCGCTCCCCTAACGGAGCCCGCGCAGACGCTGTCCTTGACTGTCTGTTTTCGGCGAGACTCGGAAGACAAGATCTCTTTGCATAACCCGAAGGCCGCTCTCGCGCTGGTAAAGCAGAAAAGACTGGCAGCGGACACAATGTCATGCCTGCAGCTCCGCTCGGGGAGCAATCTGTCAGCCCGTCTCACCTGGTCTGTGGGATGTTCAGATGTCGAGGAGGGAGGGGGCGGAGGGGGTTTCGGGGGCGGGGGGGCTTTTTTTCTATATTTGATTCTGGAAGGCTGTCCACGCCTACCGCCGATCCTGCCGCCTTCCTCGGGTGGCGGTTTGACGAGAGAGCCGCGGCATGCTATCTGGCTCCAGCGCCTCATTACGCAGGGGTATTTCAGAACTAATCACATCCGTGGAGCCGGCAGGCTGATACGAGGCTACTCTGAGCGATGCTGCCGTCTATCAGTGGCCTTTGAAGTCCTATTACGGAGTCGTCCGCTGGGTTCGTGCCACCTGGTAAATCTGCGGGCGGGGTGACAGGCGGTAGCTGTCAGGAGGTGCCAGGAGGTCTGCTCCGTACTGAAGCATCAGTCCCTTCCTCTGGGCTGTCGACTGTATGACGCAAGGGTCGGGGCTACAAAGGACATCCCGCCCATGCACTGCTGTCAGGGGACTCAGACAGCTTTGTTTTTTTTGGCATACATGCCAACATACATGACATGTTTTTCCTTTCTCTTTCTGTTGAGATTAAAGAAAGCAGCCCCACAAACAGCCATGTCCCTCACTCCCATAATGATTCTGTCACTCACCAACTGATTCACTGACTCACTGACTCACTCACTCACTCACTCACTCACTGACCCACCCACCCACCCACTCAGTCACTCTCACATACACATTCTGTCATTCACTTACTCAGTCACTCACTCACACTGGCTTTCGCTTACACTCACTCACTGACACACTCACTCACTCGGTATCATTCAAACTCGCACATACTCTTTCACACTCATTCACTGACTCCCTCACTCAGTCACTCACACACTCGCATACTAATTGACACTGACCCTCTCGCACACTGATTCAGTGACTCTCCGTCTCATATACACAAACGCACATGGGAGTGAAAGTGAGCAGATTAGTGCCTGTTCAGTTTTAAAATTGTGTTTTTGTGCTCGACATTTAAAGCCGTGTTCTTCCTTCACTCTTCATTAGCAGGCCTTCTGTACAGCAGAACAGAAGCAATTTACAAAAAAATCATGAAGTTCTCTGTAAGCCTTTCTATCATCACCACGGAATCAGCTAAACACTGCAGCCATAACACCTTTCCTGCGTATAGCGCTGTGATTGATATTCTCAGATCCCCTGATTCTTTTGCAGATGGTACGATGCTTATAGTCTTTAACAAATCAATTCCAATAGAGGCAGACAGAAGCCCCACATTAATTCTGAACTTTTTGCATGTTCTAAAAATGAAATATTCCGATAGAATGTTATGCTTCAGCGCTCAGTCCTGTGCGATAATTTAGGTATGTGAAGCATGCGAAGAGAAAGTCTGATACTCCTCTAATTAAGCTGTACCACCTAAAGGAAGGAATCCTACCATTTGTAGATCTTGCTTTGGAGTGTGTTGTACTCCTGGAATGACTCAAAAGGATGTCTTCAGTTCAACGGTTACGATACAGAGGTAGAATTACAACTAGACCCTGCGGTCCTCCTGGAGCAATTTCATGTGGCGTTATACGTGACTGCAGTGGTGATGAATTTGGTTCGGAAACTATTTCAGTCTGTTCCACTGTTTAAAGAGGGATTTCAAAATTGTAATTTGTACAAGAGTCCCACTGTATCTGTGGTGAATTGAAAATGTGAATTCTTTTCTGACCATGCAGGCATTGTCACAACTCATCGGTTTGCATCAGGAAAAAAAGACTTAATAAAGTAGGACGTCTCTGCCGATGGCAGCTTTGGCAATTAGCGGCCTATCGAGTGATTAGGGTCTACTGTTAAACGAGCGGTAATTGCTGATCAAAAGTGAGAATCAGCCGTTGCACAGGCGTTCTTGGGAAAGCTTTTCACGCAGACTTGTGAAACACGTTGGAAATATGGAGCCCTGCCTTTTTTGGAATGCGTCCAACCCTGCCCTTGGAGCGAAGAGGCTCGGAGTTGTCCTTCTTGACACTAGCGCGCTAATGGGTCACTTTCATCTCGGCTGCTACACTTCAAAGCTAATGGTTCCTGTCAACAATCCCCCTCTGCTCCCCACCACCATGTGTATGTGCTCCCAGCTACAGCCCAGGAAAACCAGCCTCCATGCAGGAAGAGACTTTGCTAGAGTGGATTTTGGTATGTGAAAGGCAGATTTTCCCTCACAGAGGCAGAGGGAAGGTACCTTATTTCTGGATCTTGATCATTTTGCTGCCGTTCAGTTGTACTCCTTGAATCATTCAACTGTCACCATTCCTTGGCAGGAGACAGCACAGAGCGATAGTGAATTTTCTTTGTCTTTAGCAGTGGAATTATATTAGATGCAGTTGTTTTTTGTTTTGCACAGTCCATTAATCCAGACCGTCTAGTCTAGTATATTTCTCTGGAATATCCATTGAAAAATATCAGTTCATAAACCATTAACACAACGTTTGTGGTCAGTATAGTTAATTTTTAAATTTTTAAAGTTCTCTTCTTTAAATAAACTTTCACTCGGCTTTGCTTCTCAGGGATTTTGTCATTATAGAGCATTTGTTATCCATCCAAAATGTTGACCTTTTGGTAGGTGTGCCCAGTCCATCTCCAGGGGTTATTCTGTACGCTACATGTGTATCCTGGATTAATGTTGTGTATTACTCAGTGGGGCGTATTTTTAATCAACTAACTGCCAAGAGTCCATCAGCTCCAGCTGGTGGGAAGAACTCCGCAGTCATTCCTCCCCTAGCTGTATTGATCTTATTTGTCCCTGATTGAGCGTACTCTTGTCTTTTACTGAAGGGGGAGGGGATTTGGTTTGGGGTTGCCACTGTCCGGCACTGCAAGGTGCTCAGATGACATCAGTCAAGTGGTGCCTCCAACTGGCAACCACTTCCCCATGGTGTATCATGGGACTTGTAGTGTGAAAATTAGCTATCGGCTGCATTGGTGTATGAGAGAATTGCATTTGTCTCACAGAGGTTGTGACAGTGGAATGAGCCTAATGAGCGATTGCCGATTCTAAAATAGGGTTGCATAAAAGGGAAAAAAAGTTTTTAAAAATGTATCCTTTGTTTTATTAACACACTGGTACATTAAATTCTCTATGGCTCTGATGCAGTTTAAAGACACTGGTGTTCAGTTACAGTACATATAAAAACAATTTGAGGGGCCTTGTGACAGTTTCACAGTAAAGTAACTTTAGAAAGGGTGTGTTTTGAGTAAGAAGCTTACTTTTAAAGGGGAAATGAAATCAAATAGATTTAATTACTTTTTGTGGCATACACAGTATAAGCGCCTTCAAGATGTAAAAGGTATTCCATGTGTTCTCTAAACAGTTTTCTCTTAATTGAACATTTCCGCCATTAGACTTCTGTTTAAATGAAATGTGTCAGGCAAATTGCCCAGGAATGTGTCATTTGTACTCCCATTTGTTGGCTTAATTATCAGGAGAGTTGCAGTGCTTAATGTCTTCAAAATAAATAAGTAACAAAAGATATAAAGAAATAAATAAAGTAAAAATTTCATCTGATTTGTATCCCTGGGAGGCAGAGGGTGTAATTAAACTCTGTTATCCTGAGAATAATCCATACATGAAATGGACGGGCATAATTTGCAGACGCTCTCTTTACACACTGTATTAATTGTTGTTTCCACGGAGCTTCAGGGCGATCGAATGAAAGTAAAGTGTGGAGTAACGATCCCACCTCCTCAAGCCAGAGCAGCTGTCTGTGGCCTGCTATTGCATGAAACAGAGATCAGTCCAATTAAGCATCTCCATAAAGTGTGACTAAGATGAATAGTTTTGCAAGCAAGGATAGTGTGTAGTGTTACAAAGGATTACTCTACCACTGCTACTGGTGTCTCTTCTGTGTGTGTGTATGTGTATGTGTGTATGTGTGTATGTGTGTGTGTATGTGTGTGTGTGTGTGTGTGTGTGTGTGTGTGTGTGCGTGTTGCCATGCACCATGCTCACCAAACAATTTCCTCTGTGAAATCCACAACCAAAAATTTTTGGAACCCATTGGAGTGAAGTTTGAATCATTCATAACCCCTTTTAACCTGTCTGGTCGCTAACGTTGCCCCGCCCCCTTCCACAGGTGGATGACATCCTGGGGGAGGAGAGTGACAACGAGAGCGAAGGCGGGGGGAAAGAGGAGCAGGCGGAGGGAGAAGAGGAGGAGTCAGAAGGCAGGCTGAGAAGCCTGAAGGGGGAGAACTCAGAGGGTCTGGGCACCGTGATAGAGGAGAGGACAACCACGCCCTCCAGCCAGGACAGCAGCCTATCAGGGAGCGTGCCCAGGTACAGTACAGCTTCAGAGAGAACCGCCATTCCATCATAAGCCTCACATCTGCCGCGCGATTGGCCACCTCCTCTAGCACCACTCCCTGATGCTAACATGCTAATTCTGTGCACTGATATGAACTTTTCAACACGACAGTCTTAACTTTATATAGAGAAGTACTGGTTGGGGGGAGGACACTCAGTGGGCAGTATGGGTAATTTCAGTCTGTGAGAGCAGTGTTCCAATCAGGGGGAAGATAAGAGGAGCGGTAAAGGTATGACCTGCAGTGCAGATGCACTCTCTCTTAAACACTGTGAGGGGGCCACTCGCTGAGTGACTTGATTGTTTCAAGGAACTGCCACGCTAGCTCACTCCATCTCCAAAGCCAGGCTAATGTGGTTTCCATGGTGATGTACCGCACCATGTCAGCGCCGGGAGGAGTAGGAGGTGGCGGCGTGTCGTATCAGAGCGCAGGGCTGTTCGCTATGAGGTTTCGGAGGGGACAGGCGGAAATGGGACATCTCTGATGAGGGGACGTCTTTATGTCCCCTCCTTCAGGGTGCTTTGCCCCGCAGTGTAGACCTGTTTCGCCCTGGCCTTCTGGAACCGTGGCAGTTACATGTGTACAGGATGAAAAAACATCAAAAAAGACTGTGACTCTTTGAAGCGGTTGCGCAACCGTATTGATTTTAAAAGCAGGTCGGAGATGAGAAAGGAAACATAATTTATAACCAACAAAGAAGAGAAAATGGAGAAGGTTAACAGGTGGTCCCTGTGGCCTTCATAAAGTGAATGGAGACACTGACAAAGGCCTTACAGTCTGAAACATCATGTTCACCTGATTTTGTTTCACCACGTAACCTCTATAAAGTAGATTGAGTTGTTAAATCATAACTAGGTAACATTCCTATAACTTGTAAAGTGTTTAATGATCTAAATGTTTCATGTTAATTTTAATGTCATTAATGTTTAATGGTGCAAAGGTAAGTAAAGTTACCAATCCCTGAGCATTCTACACATCTTTGGTGATGAGGTCCCTGTATCCACGCCATATTTTCGTTTCCATTTTCAGCATTGAGCAGGAGGCTATTGTTCAGATAGGGTTGGCATTTACCACCCTGGTTTCTTATCGTCTTAGTGCACTGGCCTCTAACACCAGCAAGAGCTGTACCCCCCAAAGCGGCCGGAGATTTTGCCGAAATCCTATTACTCTGTCCCTGGGTCGATTGAAAATGGTGCACCAAGTGCCCCTTGTTTCATCCCCCTTCCATATGCTGGTCAGATGAAAGTGACTTGAGTGGGTGTTGAACTACAGTGTGTGGTGATGGTCAGTTGTGCAACACAGGAAACACACACAGGTGCTGTTTTATCCAGATGCCAGGCAGAAAGATGTGTAAGAGAAAGGGTTAGTATCCACACACTGTCTCCAAAGAGCTATTTATTTTAGAAGTGCACACATATCGATCCAAGGTGGGTCATGTGTTATTTGGCTCATGGGTAGTGTTGGACAGTGAACTGGCCTTTGACAGGCTGAAGGCTTCTGCCAGCTTTCAGAGGCGTTTTTCCCCTTCAAAATGAGTCTGTGTTCATGGATCCCTGTAGTTCTTAATGAACGAACGTCGGGATTTCAAAGGTGAGAAGAACGAAAGGCCAGTTGATTCTGTCAAAGCTGACATTTTTCATCTCCTTGTCATTCAGTCAGTGAACCCCCTCGCTAGTCTGAAGTCGGGACAGGGAGTTCTGTTTGTCTGCTTCTGTTGGCGGCGGCATTTCTCCAGAGGAGGAAAGCTTGCTGCGTTTGCCTCTGCAGAGGCTGGCTTTGGAAGGAACAGAGGAAACGCGAAAAGTTAGAGGCCTCCGTCTGCACTCGCTAAGGGCCCGACTGAAGCAGGAGGGCCCGGCCCCCGGCCCCCCTCGTCCGATCTAGAAGCAGCGCTAGGAGAGTCGCACCCGACACAGCCTCGCGGCCCCCTGCGATGAACAGAGAGGCACGGAACAAGCACTCGCTCGCTGTTCGGGAGGGCAGGTGAGGGAACGGTGCAGGCAGAAGCGTTGTCATTAGTCCTCCCCAGGGTGCGAGACATGAGGTGGGGAGAGGGGCAGGGGTGAGAGCAGGAAGAGGCAGGGGGTCTGCTTACTTACTGCATCGGGCCTAACAAGGAGCACTGAGCTGTCAGTCACTGAGCGCCACGTCCCTGAGGCCAGCAGCACTCTCTCTTTCTGTCTCCCTCTCTCCTGCTCTCTATTACTCTCTTTTTCTTTCTCTCTCTATTTCCAGCTGTCCTTCTTTTTTCTTCTCTTTTCCTCTCTCTATCCTTCTCTCTGTCCTTTGAAAGTGAAATATGCTATATTGGCATGACTGTTCAAAACACAACATCCCTTCCTGTCTGTTTTCCTCTTTCCTGCCTTTTGTCTTTCCCTTTCTTCCTCTCTCCCTCGTCCATCTCTTGCACGCTCTCTCTCTCTCTCTCATTTCGCTGGGGTTTATCTGTTCTTTCCCCCCCCCCGTTCCCCTTTGTCTCTTTCTTGTCCCCTCTCTCTATCTCTCTTGCTCTTTGTCTTTCTCTGTTTTCTCTGCTGCTCTGTCTCTTGCAGCTGTCTCTCTCTCTCTCTCTTTATCAGTTTGCTAGGGTTTATCGGCTCTTTCCACTCGGCGGCGCGGAGCACGGCCAGCAGCAATCATTTCCAGGGCTTAGACAGGAGCCCCACCGATACGCGTGTTACATTAAGCGTGTATCTATCAAACCCAAACACGTATCGCCATGTCAGCTGCTCCCCGCTGCCCCGTATCCCACCCTCAGGGGAGGTGAGGGTTAAAGGCGACAGAGCTGGACAGGACAGGAGCCCATCGCGGCCGCCCCGCCCCTGCCCGGCGCTGGAGACCCGCTCTCTGCGCCCGGGCTGTCTGCAGACCCTCTGGGACGAGAACGGTCCCGTTCTGAGTCACGCACCGTCGGAGAGTTAATCTCTGACTGGGTTCAGCCCCTGGAATGTGGGCGCCGTTCGAGCTGGAGGGCTTAAGCGCGGAGAGGAGGTTGCTGTGCTCTGTAACACAGGGACTTGTTCTGAGGTAGTTCAGACAAACAGGCAGAGTGTAGAATGTAAAACTGACAAGGCCCTGTAACGTGGACAGTGCTGTTCATTGTACAATGAAGTCTTTCACAGGTAAGTGCAGAGTAGAGGTTAGAAGTAGAAGTTGGAGCTATGAAGTGATTTTTAACACAAAACGGATGAAAAAACATAATGCCACCTGGCATTTTGCAAGAATCTGCATTATTGAAGCAGTCAGATTTTCGCCCGTTTCCTCCCTGTATACACCCATTTCTCCATCCTCTCCTGCAACTCCCATGTGACATCACATGCTGCTGCATTGTTGTATGCCGGTTCTGGTGGAGCTGAAGCATTCCATCTGACAACTTCCATCTACAACCCCAGCATCACAAACAAGCAGAGCCAAGAATACCAGCGATATTAGCTGTTCAGGTTAATGGCGCCTGCTAAGCAAATGTTCAGATGGAAATATTGTGTCAGGAGTCATCTGCTGCAGTGTCTTTTAGGATCATTGTTTCTGTTTTTTATTTTTTATTTTTTTGTTTTTGGGTGAGCAACAGTGTCTTTGCAGGATGTAATGCAGTCAGTGATATCGCAAACCTTCCCCCGCTCTCGAAGAGAAATGATGCAAGCTGGCGTTGTGCTCTTCACTTGTCCAACACGCTACAAGCAAACCAAATAGACTTCACAGAAGTAATTCGGGATTAAGAGTCTGTAATACATTGTGTTTTGTGCTTCTTTGAAAAACACGATCAAGCCAATAAGACACAATGCTAAGGCGGTACCAAAATATAAAAAAATCGAGCTTGACTGTTTATTGCACAGTTTATGCTTAGTGCTTTGTTGCGCGTATGTGATAGCTATGCAAATCAAAACCATTAAAGGCTATGGATGAGAAACAGCCAGGCTCGTTACTGCCAGCCTGCTCCTTCGCGCGACGATTTAGCAACCATCCTTTCAGATGCATTTACATAAGACCGCGCAGTGCTACCAGCCACACGGCAGATTCCCGGCCCTTTGGTACACGCTGCTCGGAAAAGGCCATTCAGAAATGGCACGCCGTTAATATCAGAGAACATCAGCTGAACCGTATAACACACGCCAGCCCCCGTCATCATGTCCCTCATCTCTAAACTGAAGCGCCCGATCGGTGTGAAGTAGGCATAACGGGAAAGTAAATGCGTATCGGCACATATAGGTCCGGCTGAAAGCATATTTCATTAGACTCCCTCCGTCTGGCCATTCATAATTTCCTGGCAATAAGCGAATGACTGAGATTTTTCGGCTGCCGTTCCCGCTGTTTGCGCGCTGCTGGCTTCTATTCCGGGGTAGCGGGAGCGGCACAGCCTTCCATTTAGACACAAATTGACAGGAAGTGGTTGCTAAGGTGGGAGCGAACTGCCATGGAAACGTCATTCTTTTTTTTTTTTTTTTTATAAAGCCAGCCCAGTGTTATTTCTGCAGCCCTTCAGTGTCCTGCCCTTTAAAAGCAAAATATTACTTTATTTAAAGATATTTATTTATTTATTTTTGTAATGCACGTCTGTGGCAGTGCACCTCTTCAGTGTTTTTTTATTATTATTATTATTTTTTATTATTATTATTTTATTTTTTGTAGAGCTGGAAATGACAGCTGCTCTTGTCTGAAAAGCTTTCACCGCTCTCCAGGAGATGAGAGGCCATGGCTCTTTCCATTTTCTTCATTTCATTCATCTTTTTTCACCTTTTTTCCCCCTTTATCTTTTGAGTTTCAGAGCGGTTGACGTCACTGCAAAGCAAGGCTTTTAAAACGTGACGTGAAGGACCACTCGCGTGTACGCGTTTTCACCCTTCCATTTCCCTGTCTGATCTTTCACCAGCCTGAATAGCCTGGGATGGCGTGGCCTGTGGCTTGCTTCCTGCTCCTTCTTGCTTATTCCTGTTGGAACAGCTGTTTGGTGGGGATTGGTGCAGAACTGGCTTTGGATCTGGTTACAGGCTGTCCAAATGTTCCCGCTGCTCTTTCCACCTGGACTTGTGTTACCACCTTTAATGTGTTTGTCAGTGAACGGAGGAAACTACAAAAGTCGTAGGGGTGTAAATGATCTGTGAAGGTATATTATATCTTTTGGAAAATCTATGCATCCTCAAAACTCTGGGGGGGGAAAAATGGGCAGCGGTGTGGCAAAGCAGTAAGGAGCAGGGCTTGCTGGTTTGATTCGCACTGCTGCTGTACCTTTGGGCAAGGTGCTTAACTTGAACTACCACAGTAAAATATCCTGATTTACAAATGTATAACAGGTGAAAAACTGTAAGATGTTTATATATCTCAATATCTGGAGAATCTGCTAAGCAAACATAATGTTCTGTGCTCTTGAGAGAAGTTACCCAGGTAGGACAAGAAGTTTGGTCTAAACAAGTACTGCCAAACACATTCAGCTGCTCTTAAAGATTTTACTCCTGAAGTCATGAATAACCCGCCTCAGTCAATCTGCAACAGGCACGCACTTACTGCAGGGGAAAAGCAAACTTGCGTCCTCTAATCTTTGATTTTGCACAACCGCTGGCAAATGACCTCGTTACTATTGTGGTGACTCTTCGTGAGGTCCACGAGAATAGACACACATCAAACCTTTGTGTTGATTCTGAATTCTTCCAGCCATTTCCTGTCAGAGAAATAGTGCATTTTAATACCTGTTTGGGGAGCATGGCTTTTTCTCCCTTGCTGTCAGGCCGGTGTATTATTCCCGTTCCTCGCTATTCTCCCTGACCCCGTTGTTAATATAACAATGCTGCTCTGCTCCTCCACTCCTCGTAGGCCCTGGTTTTCCAGAAGGCCTTCCTCTTATTGTGAATAACACAATTAATTGGGCTTGGAAATATGTGGTAGAGGCTGCAGCATCACCTATTTAATTGGAGGGGACACTTTATCGCAAGCACCAAGACTGCATGAAATATTCCCGTGTCCCACTGCTAAAGGTTATCTGCTAAAAGTTAAATGGGAAAATGTATTGGGTTCTAGAACAATGTGCATTGAATCTAAAAATTTAATTTGATTCATTTAATTGAACAGTATCTTTTTTTACGTACATTTTTGTGTGCAAAAAGGAATAAATGACTTCTTAATTGAAGTCCATATTGTCCTGAGAGCTGGTTTGTCCCTAAGTAACATTAATTTTACAGTGTTTTTAGGGAAATGACTCCAGCAGAACAGTTTGTAATTCTTTTTTGTCAGAGCCATCATTAACAAGTACAACACAAAAAGTCACAGATTTAACCTTGCCAAGATTTGAGCTGCTTCATGAGTAGCTATAAATTAGCCATCTGGGCCTGGTGATGACATTGGAATTGTTGCAGGTGACAGCAGCAGCTAGTGAATGGCGGTGAGCTGTGACCTGGTGTCTGTGTCACCAGTGCATCAATACTGTCCTCTCCAAATCTGTACTGACCCCCTGTGTGCAGACACAAAGGTCAACCAGCACGATTTTATGTCACTGTACACTTTCCATTTCTTTCATTAGTCATTATTGAGTTATTGACCCCTGATGAGTGCAGTAAATACAAAAAGAGACTCATGCGCCAGTCTCCTGCTGGAATCCAAAGCGTGTGACGAACAGCAACGTCAAGTAAATGTAATTTGTGAATTATAAAAAAAAAAAATAGGCCTGCAATGTCACTTCATCAAACCAGCCGTGAATGTAGGAGCTGCACGCCCTACAAAGCTCATGCCTGTGTCTCCTCCTCACACACCGAACACAAGAAACCGCGAGACATCCTCTGAATTATAGATGAACGCTAACATGAAAATCCTTGAAACTCTCGCTGTACAGTAGCGGTGCCCTGACACAGCGCCGCAGGCCATTCGTCAGGAGCCACTTGTGATTAATTTCAGGGGCGTGTTGTTTAGAGACAGCCCAGGAGTTTCGGCTCCACTCGGTGGACTGTCTTAAAGTTACTACTTCAATCTGGGGTGGGGGCGGTTTTGCGATACCGTCGCAATTCCTCTTCACAGTCCCATTCCCCTCCTAGCCTATAAATGTATTGTTTTTACTCAGCCATGCCATTTCCCATCATCCCCACCCTATCCCTCTCCACCATCCGTGATTGCAATCAGCTGCCGCCAAGACACCGCCGCGCTGCTTGTTGCCGAGCGACTTGATTTCCATCGTTAGTCAAGAGGCCGCGGCGCTCTCGCGCAGGAAGTCGCACGCTGTCTGCTAATAAAGTTACCCATTCAAGATTAACCGCCAGTTCTGCGCAGAAATGCCGTAGTGTCTCAGCGCCTTCTGCCTCCAGCCAAGAGGAGGGGAAAAAAGAAATCTGTAAAGGAGGCGCATCTCAGTCGAAGTCACGTTTGCCGTCAACAGTATTGTCAACACATTTGCTTATTTTATTCTGCCGCGATTTATTACCCAAGGAGAGCGGCGGGGGGGCATTTGTGCATCTCCAGAAATGTCCTACCAGGAAAGCAGTATGTGGAGCACTTTGTTTTCCCTCAACGGAAGCACTCGGGACTATTCATAATGGGCCTCGCCGGCGTGCTGAGAGATCGCCAGCCAACAGCGGTCTGCTCTAATAGCGTCACAGCAAGACGTGCCTGGCGCCCGGGCTGCGCCGAGCGCGAACGGCTCCTCTCAGCCCCTGCTAGGTCTCTCAAGGCCGCTGATTGACACTTGATTGCGTTAGTGTTTGGACAATCAGACTTAATTTCCACCGCCGGAGGCGAGGCGCTGCTCGATCTCCTCTTTTCAGAAAGCCTCAATCAATAGATGACTTTTTTTTCTTCTTTTTTTTTTCTGAGTACCGCGGCGCATGTTCCGAATGGAAAACGCATCGGGGGGAAAAAAAACTATTAACTATCTATTCGACTCTCTGAAGATGTAAAAATCCATGCTAAAGCAATATGCGAGACCTTATAAAAAAGTGCATTAGGCACTAACAAAAAACCCATGTCAAAAGCGTCTAACGGAATGGAGAACTTTAATTTCGCTTTGATTGAATAAAAGAGGTGAAAAGAGGGAACCTCACCCCTCACGACTGACAGGAAATAGATCATATTTTCACCAGAGCAAGCGCTTGCATCTTGTGTGCTCAGAGGGGAAATCAAAGAACAACTCTTCTTCCTGTGGAGTAGGTTAAGAGACCTTAAGCATCTGTCTCCATTTATAAGACTGAACTTACAATATTACAGCACAGGCCTGTTAACATTCTTCCTGCATGTAGGTCATGCAGAAATAACGTTAACCCTTTAAAAAATGGATAATAGCTTCTCACTCATACTACCAGTAAATCCATGCTCAGTAAAGTGGAATCTACCACTGTTTTTTCCCATAGACCCTTAATAGCTCAAACATCAAATGTTGGTATCGTAGCATTTGAGTAGTTCAGCATTAACCGAGAAATGGAGAACGGATCGGTATTTGAGCAGATCGTTACAATATTTGTCGTTACACAAAGCAGCAGCGTTCCTCAAGAATCCATTTTGGAGAGTTAATTTGTAAGCCCCAATATAATGTCCTGTATTCGTTTGTTGCCTTCCAGCTAAAGTTGATTGGTTTACTCTCTCTTGGTTTGGCTCTCTGGGGGCCTCCAGTTGTGATTTGTAACAGATCAATCCTTTTTCGCAGATTTTTTTACACAATTAAGAAGGAAATACTTGGTTTCTATATGATTCCAGTTCAAACTATGTTCAAAATTACATTTTCCGTCATTTATGATTAAATAAAAAAAAAAGAATCTGCTGTTGATGCCTTTTACAAATCAATGGAAACAAGTTGATGTAAACAAAAGTGTGGCCGGTAAAACCACCTGTGGTACAAGGCAGTAAAACTATGATACTCCATAGATATGACTGTGTAAACAGCACCATTGAGAGTAATAGTTCCCCACACCTTTGGTAAATACTTCTGTAAAAGGAATTACTTCTTGCCATGCCAAATAGCATATGCTCTCTGCTTTAATTTGGCGGATGCTCAAAAGAATTTCAGTCTATGTATACTTTTTTTTTTTTCCTGCAACATCAGTTTTTATGGAGAACTGTTGACCTTTGTAACTCCTCTTAATGGCTGAGACGGTGAGCGATTGCCACAGCTGGCACAAACAACATAACCGTTTTTACTGTCGCGTTGACATTTACACGATAATTAAGCTCATGCGCTCATCCCATTAAGCTTGCATTCTCCGCTTAGGTCCACCTATTACTCTGTAACAAACCCACTGCGGATCAACAGGAAGTCCTTTATTATAAATGTTCCCACCAACTGCATCCGTGTTCAGTATGCAAAAAAATAAGTGTTTTAGAGGCAGAGGCGGTTTAGCGCAGAACTTCGTTGAGCACTCCGTGGAGGCCTCATTGAGAGTGGTGGCTATTGGAGGTCAAAGTTCAAAGTGCATCACAGGGGGGGTCATTATTTGTCCAGGAGCTGTCAATCATCAGCCAGACCCGAAACACCATGGTCCTTCGTGCACTGGTCAATGCTTAAAAGGGCTCCAGTGAGTTCCCCTGTCTGTGAGTGTTCATTTGCAGGCAGACCTTGAATGTGCTCTGGATCAGAACTGATTCGCTGTTACGTTTATGCAGTACAAATCCATTCAGTCACAACCACACAAACAAAGGTCTGGCTGCTTATCTGTATTCATAAGCAAGTGCCCTTAGCAGAGGGCTTGGTTCGGTGATATGGGGCCATTAAATGAGTCCGACATCTCGGTCAGCATTAATATAGTATCCCTGGTTTGTTCAACACATGTCAGGTTATGGCCCACCATGTTTAGATATTTAGCGTGTGGAAAGGTGCCGATTTAATAGCCACATCCCACGTAACTCTCGGGCATGAATTCTGGACACAGCTCTTTGGCTTTCCTTATTCGCGCTCAGTCCGGGGATTCCTGCTGACAGAAATGACAGCTCTTTGTTTTTTATTATTTTTTTTGAGAACAGCGTCGCGGCGCGTCTCACAGAGCTCTGAGCTCCAGACAGGGAGCGTTGACAGGGATCATCAGCTAATCCGCACTTCGCGTGTCCAAGGGGGTCACTCGCGATGCCCGGGGGCCCATGGGCAGCCGAAAGCAGAAATCAAACCGTGCAAATTTAAAACAGGGCTGTCATCCCGGATAAAATATTTGGGTGTCTGCTCCATGTGTCCCGCTCAGCGAGAAACGCTCGGTTTCACAGCGTTTCTGAAACGGGAGAGGCCCAGGCCACGGCGGGGCTCACCGCAGCCAGTGTGAGTGAGTACCAGGAAGGCGGAGCGCAGGAGAGGTGACCCAGAGGCCACCTGAAGAAGATCTAGGTGGAGACAACTTACATGCCCCCCAGTGCATGCACAAGCAAGTCCCCGGCTTCAGGCTAAATTTGAAGTCAGTAAATGTTCACTCTCCGCAGTTCAGAGGGTGCTCCTTCCTCAACTTGATGTTTGCTGTGCCTTTTGACCGCTTGTCATTTTTCCCACTGCCCTTCCTAATGGGGTATCTGTGGGCCGTACTCCAGAGCTGCAGTAATGACTCCCTGCTACAGACTCCGCCGCTGGCCCCTTGACCTGCCTGGCTATTACTCCGTTTCTCTCCTATCATTTTGCTGTTGCCTTCCAGTCTAGGCAGAATGTGCCTTTCCTTTTGTTTCTATATTAAAGCCAAAGTTTAGAGGAGCAAAAGCAACAAGGAAGCTGAGGGTAAACTGTCCATTTTTTTTTCCTCACTAACATTTGAGGTTTTTTGTGGGTTTTCTCCCTTCTGTGTTTTTTTCTGTCCCCTCAAGTGCGAATCCTTTTTGCATATTTTAACTGTAAATTGCTCCATTAGCGCATCTCCGCTTTTTCGGATTAAGACGCACTATTGTATTTGACAGTCAATTTGTTTAGAGCGTAATGTCTAATAAAATTTCACTGACTTAATGAATGAATGAGTGAGTGAGTGAACGAAAGAAAAAGACAAGGGTACCTACGCGGGGTAGTCAGGCGGGGAAGATGAATGCTCTCTCCCGATTGCCGGTGACACTGACGCAGTGTCTGACTGAGTCCGGCCGGCACCTTGACGGGCGCGCTGTGCTTTGCGACGTGCCGCAGTTGTTTGCGACGCGGGGAGCCGCTGCGCGTCGCTTTTAGGGACGCGACTGCCCCCGCAGAAGTGGCGTTCCCCCCCCGCCGCGCGCTGCAGAGAGTTAATGATACGTCTGAAAGCACCGCATGCATCTCATTCAGGCTCTGCACCGACCGGTGAAGGAGCCATTACAGCGCTGAGCTCACTCTCTTCCAGAGACCTGAGCTTTAGTGCTGCCTCTCTTTAAACATGCTTCGGCTTCTAGAACACTCCTGGGTTTGCGTATTTTATAATCTCACTATTCCAGCATATTTCACACTGTTCTTGCCATCCTACATTGTATGTTCAATTATTTTGAAAAATAATGTATTTTACCTGCTGCTACTCATATCCTCTTTCTGGTGGACAGTGCGGATGTAAGATTGAGTTTCTGAGTTTGAAATGATTTTCCTTCTTAGTTTTCTCCAGTATTAGTTCAGGCTAAAGACGTCATGCTGATACAGACAGCAAAGAGACCTCAGGCCATACTGAGCTCGTGGTGAGATCTCTCCTTTCAATCTTCTGTTCTCTGCAATGTTACGGTGTTGAAACAGATGTTAAAAGCGCTCCTGTTTTCTCCATATGTAAAAGCATCAGCATTTATCTGGTTTGGCAACCTACTGCACTTCATTTATGCTCAGAAGATGGCCAAGAATCAGATTGGATCCAGGTTCGATGTGCAAAGAATCTGATGCTGATCATCATGTAAAAATAAGCATTCCACAGAGGGGCTCTTAAATGAGATATTTCACGGCTTTAATGCATAAGCTTCAGCGCTAAAGCTGATATATCACGGACATGACTGTTGGAATTAATGTGATTCCAGCATATTGATCATGCTGCAGTGTTTTGCATGCATTGTTTTCCAGAATGCTGTGGAGTTTGTCCGTGAGGAGAGGACGCTGGGCTTTTACATACACTGCAAGACAGCATCCCACTATGCAGCCTGTGCTTTCGAACGCCAGGGAAAGGTCGAAGGTCATCCTTCTAAATTACATTCTGTCACCTATTCCTAACTCCGGAAGCGCGTGTCACCTGTGTGTGCCAACGCCCTCGACAGGGACATGTCCAAAAATGACAAAACAGGGGAGATGTGTGCCATTTCATTTACCAAGGGAGAAATTACATAACCTAAAAAAAAACAAAAAACAGAAGCTGCCACAGTCGCCAAATAGAAAATTACCGGCTTTCAGCAATGAACACTTCGGAGTCTCCGACTCTCCCCAGATGCTGCAGGAACCTGATAATTGTTTAATCACGTTAAACACTGGCAACTCCTGAGTTTTGAAGCCATCAGGAGATAAAGGCGCAGACAAGGAGCATGTCCCGCTCTGTCAGTCTGGATTGGGAGCGTGCAGAGCCGGGCTGAGTTAGCGGCACGCTATCCGCTCGCAGCGGTCTCTGCCTTTCTCTCTGCCGCTGAGCATCATGACAAGAATTTACTGATCAACATAATGTCCCAGGCAAAAAAACTATCAATTTAAACGGACCCGGTGCACATAAAAAAAACACTTCTGCCTTTATGTGAGTCTTATCACAGCAGCGTTTATGAATCTGTAAGCCTGTGGTGTAGTGTTACCTTGCTGTGCAGTGTGCATTGATTGGAAGAACATTGCCTTTGGGGAACAACTGTGAAGTGGGTGCTTTTTGAGTGTGTAGTTTTTTCCTTTTTTTGTGTGAGGTTGCGTTTGTTCTGGAATATTTCATCAGCAGTTTGCCTGTATCAAAGTAACGGGCTTTGCTCCGTGGCTGAAATTAAAATCTGATAAGGTTCAGATTTATTATTTTTTTTATCGCGGCCGACGGCTCCTTGGGCAGTAAAGGGGCGAATTAACCCCTCGTTTTCACACAGGCACGCGATGGGATGAGCCTTCAGATTTCACAGATAGTCTCATTCAGCCCCAGCTCTTTAAAGTAGGGGAGAAAAGCATTTCGCTTTCAACAGGAATGAACAATGGCTCATGCTTCGCAAGGCGAGTAGTTCATCTCAGCCTGTGAAAGCCATGTCAGGGTTAAACAGAATTGCTGTAATATGAGAAGATATCCGAAAGCTCTCCTCCCACTGGTGTAAAACCGGAATAATTAGAATATGAGGTTTATGTGGAGATTTTCCTCCCTCCAGCCAGTAAGGGGTCACCCCCTTGGCAGCAGCGAGATGGACTGGCTTTGAAGAGTGCCGATAATGAAAGATCTCTGCTCTGAAAATGAAGCAATTCTGCAATCAGCTGTTAACTGAATTCCCTTCATACTGCGTCCACATGCATGAATGTTTGACATCCAGAGTTTGGCAAAAGAAGATTAACTGTGATTTACGCGGGGGGTTAAATCTCAGAGTAAACACATAAAAATAGGCCACATTATTTCTCATGCAAACGTCCAATTCTTTTTTCCTTCCTCTGAGAATGGGAGTTTCAATGATTTATCAGTTGCAGAAGCAGATCTGTGCTGTGATTTTATATCGCTGTTCATTTTACGGCGTTCATATTTTGCACTTCCTCACCCTGAAGTAATTTGCTTTGTGACAATTATTGAGTTTTCTCAAAATTACTTTATGAATATTGGCATTGTAATTTGGTCCTTGCAAAATGTATTTGAAGTTTAATCGCAGCTCTCTAAAGCAGGAATGAAGGGAAAGGCAAGATCGGATTGCATGATGAAATATAGTGCTCTGAAATCCTTCTCAAACTTTTACCCTCAATGGATAGTCAATGGATCATTTGTTTTGTCTGTGACTGCCAGAAAGACCAGTGAATTAAAGGCAAAGACAGCTTGTTAATGTTTGAAGCTTTTGTCTTGTAGATTTGATATTTTTTTCCTTATTTGAATATTTTGCAGCATAATTAAAATACCGTGATGACAGCCTTTACGGTGGGCTCAGTGGGATAAATACAGTATACCAAAGTAACAAGAGTCCCATGTGTTAACTTAACACTGGGCATTGGGATCGCACAAGCTACTGTTACTCGGTCAGGTGTCTTACCTGCCAGAGGGCTCTGTTGGTCAGAGGTGTCAGTACAGTGAAGGGCACTTTCAAAACCAGGAAAGGGATAGTGAACCGTGTGACCTTGGCAGGTCGTCACAAATTACTCTGAACTATGAGACCGCAGACATGCTTCTTTGAAAAAGAGAAACAAGACGTGAATCAATCCAAACCAATCCAAACGTATCAGCAGTTGCCCCACCATTTTATTTTTACAGTTTTTTAACGGTGGCCTTTGCGTCCTGTAGCATAGCCGAGCGTCACCCTGGGTTACAGAATCGCCATAACAGCTCCACCTGCTGGCTGGAGTTGAGAGATTGCCTGTCCGTCAGCTGTGGCCCTTTGTTGGAGGGGCTCCATCCTCTTTCCTCTGAACCCCAGAAGTGCCACCCAGCCGCAACACTCCACACCTTTCCAACCGCTCAGTGAAAGTTTGAGGACCCCACGCTGAGGAGCAGGTACTGAGCACGCCTCAGGCACACAGCTCGGCATCAGGCTCTGAAAACCATCTGCGGACTGGGGCCTGCAGGCCGCAGCGCCGCCTGGACAGACAGATTGGGTGCTGTTTTTTCCCTTCTTTCAGCACAGCCTTGTGTTTACTGAGGGCTCTATGTGCGCGAGCCTGCCTCTCCAGACTGCATACGATACGCTAGGCCCACAAGGAGCACTCTTCACTTCGACTATTTTGAGCAGGCGAAGTAGTTTTCAAAGGGCAGTGAGGTTGTTTCTTTTTTTCTGTCTCCATACACTGGTATGTATTGTCATCTAAATTCCTAGTAGGGGCTGGGTGTTTTTTCATCAATTACAAGCTGGCTGGATCGATATTTGCTGGTTTTTGTATTGATTTAAGTGTACATTTTAATTATTTGTTTCCTTATGTTGTTGTCAAACTTATATGTATGGTTTGTGAATATAAATTACTCTGCTGACGTTTTAAAATCATTTTGTAACATGCGCCAACAGATGGTTAGTGCAGCCTTTTCTCCTGCTCCGTCAGAGCTGCATTCCTGCAGACCACACGCATGACCTTATCCCTGGCAGCAGCCAGCAAATTACACATATATTGGACATGTCTGTTTTGTGAGCTAGCCTTCACTCAGTCTACTTACAATTCTGTTTATTGTATGTATATATTTTCTTACTTGGAGTACTTCCTGTTTGAGACTGGGGCAGGTATTTGCATTGCCTTGTTATGTTGCAAAATTTGGCTTTTCCTTTGAAGTCCTCTTTACTCAAGCACCATTAGTGACCTGCGTTTGATAATCCCTGACCTGGCACGCACACACACACACCTCCCATCACAGCTCTCCTGAGTCAATTCAGCGGCTGCACAAAAAAAAAGGAAGTCGACCTCCTTCTGGAAGCGTGACGGCAGATTGGCACATCAATGCGGGCCCAGCCGCACGTCGGCGGGGAGAATTCTGCAATTAAAATCACTTAAGCTTTCATCTTCCGTGAATTATGCATCAGGACAATAATTGGCGGGAATAATTGGCGCCGGTCCCTGCAGCGGTGCCGTAGCATTGCCCCTCCCAGGCGTTTTGGGCACGAGGGAGCCGCGTTGCCACCCCGCTCGCCCTCTGCACCTCTCCCCCCTCTCAGTTGATGCTCACTCCCTAAAAGAGCGTGGCCCCTTCCTGTTGTTCCACCTATTGGGAAACTGTGTGAAGGCGTTGGAGGGGGTCTACCACACACACGTACACCATACCGTCCATCTCCGGTTGAGGCAGACAGACAACACAGGTGCCCCAGAGTTGAGTGGTGACAACCACTCGGAGATCATTATTGGCCATAAAAGCTATTATTAGAGCACATTTTTCCTGCTGGTTGGCTACATTAGTAGCAGGCCTGCTTATCCTGGCTCAGGGGTGCAGAATCCCCTGATAAAAGGAGAAATACTCCATTCAGATTTGTCTCAGGAAGGAGCCTCTCCAGGCCAGTGCTTTATAATGCCTGCCAGTGAAAGGAATGATGATAGGTTGTCCTGGAAACACAAATTGTAAGAGCAGGGCTTGTACCTACAGTGTGCTCTGAGCCTTTGCGGTAAAAAAAAAATCTTTTTTTGTTTCTTCTTTTTTTCTTTATCCCCCAAATCCATGGAGATTGAGGCTTTTTCAAGCATTTGAAAGAACGCCTCGTTCAGAAACTCATCGAGCCTGTCCCTCGGTTTCCAGTCTCCTGTAGCGGAGAGTACTGAGAGCAGCTGTGGTCTGAGGTCTTGGTGGTCGGGGTTAATGTCCTCGGTATTCATTACTAAGTGAGTAGACCGCATACAAGAGGTGAGCAGGGCAAGTTTACATCCCAGAGTGAGTACCCCAAGTACCAATTTGGCAGCCCAGCTTTGCAAGTTCTATCTGTCAATCAGGCTCTTGGCGGCTGTGATAAGGCAGCCCTGATCCCGTCTGATCTGCCCATGTGTCACTTCCTGCCTCACTAGCATATGGACTGAGGACTTCCTGTCACTGGGGCTTTTTTGACATTGCAGAGGAAAGGAAGGACACTGATTGGTCAAACAGTGAGTCGAGCAATCTCAGAGCTTGAAATGGGAGAAGATTCAAGGCAAGAAACAGGACAGATTATGACTGCCAGTGTTCATGGGAACGGAGTGTCCTCCATGTCCTCCGTGTGGGAAAGTTAACTCAAGAAGTCTGATTAAAAATGGGGCATGTAAGAAAGAACGGTTTTTCAGGGGGTTACCAGGCCCTGAGGGATTTCAGCCGTGTGCTTTAATACGGTTCCAGTACATTGCGGACTAAGAATAACGCACGTCATCTTTGGAAAGAATGTAAACAGCAATATATAAATAGACTTTGTTTTGCCTTTAATCTGAAAACAGACCACAGGATGTGTAAGGCTCTCTGCCTCCAGTGAATTCTTAGGACTAACTCTCCGAAAAGACAGGATGTGAGTTTCCTGTGCAGCAGCACACAGGTGCCCGGGGGGAGCAGAGGTAGCGCTCCCCCGGTGAACTGCGAGATGATGCGGAAAGGCTCAGCAAGTGAACAGGCGTATTGTTAGCCACCCGTGGACGTCAGGACCTCGTCACATCAGGCTGAACAGGGAGGCAGGAGCTGGTGTCACTTCCCCAGAGAAAGGAAGGTGATAATGATACGGCAACATGTCTGAGCAAGTTTGATGTGAGAGCTCAAAAGGGAACATGCATACACACGACACATCATACACACAAACACACAAACACACGCACACATATTATGCACACGCTACACTACGCACACAGTATACTCACGACATACACCACGCCCAAGACACACTCCACACAGAGTCAAAACACACACACACTCAGACAAACACACTATGTATGCAGTAGACCCACCAAGCACACACGCACACACACTGTGCACACTATAAACTTGCACACGCTATGCTCGCACATTAAGACACATATTTCAGCACACTTGTCAGCAGTAGTTTTTTCCTGTGCCTGTGGGTATACAGGAAAGGAACACTTCCCCTTGCTTCTTCACTAAGGGAACTGTAAGGGGGTAGTTTTAGTCTGATAATTACACACTTTCTCCTGCTCTCCTGGGTGAGATGTTTTGTAGCCCCTGTAGACAACCCCTTCAAGCAAAGAAAGCAGCCCTTCTCCCAAGGAGCTCAGCCACATCTCAGAGCACGGTGTATCAGCTCATCTGTTTCACGACTGTCCATAACAGCATTCATCAGGCATGTATATGAGTATATAAAACTCTCTGCCCATGGGTGCAGCAGGAAAATGCTCACTAGCAAATGAGCTTAATTGATTGTCACTCCAGGAGTGATGCTTGGCTAGTAAGAGCCTGTGAGTATTGGAGTATTGGATGGAGAAATCGTTTCCCAGCGCCGTGGGCGTTTCTTCGCTTGGCCTCGCAGCCTGGTCCACTGATCCCAATTGCTGCATCCCCTATGCAAATGGGGTGCTTGTCTCCGTTCTACACTTGAATTCGCGTGTTTCTCGAGTGCCGTGCCAGGATTGGGGGGCTCTGGTATCTCCCCGACGCCACATGTTTGTAAGCGCGTTTAATGGCGTGTCCGTCACATTTGGGCACATCCATCACGCTGCTCTCACACTCCGTGAGTGCAGTGCATTCTCCGAACAATGGAACTGCAGCCTGCCTTCACACTGGTGCCCTGATGAGTGTTCCAAGCCATTTTTCACTTAGTATTGACTAATGACTTAGCTGCTTTACTTTCATTTGAAATCCACAACAGTCTATACACAAGGCTGTGTTGAGTTATTTTTGTGTGTTACGGGCAACAGTGATTAATATAGTCTACAAACATTCATTTAGGTGGGACATTGGTCTAAAGCAGTTTTATGCTTCCTGTTGAATTTTGGAGCAGTTTGTTTTGCAGTACATTTTGGCATTCATTGAGTAGCATTCTTGAGTACCTATTGTTTGTGCCAAAATGGGGTAATGAATGATAATAAAGACTTAATTGAAGTCAAATTGTTCCAGCGAATCTCAACAGATCTCAAACTGTTAAACCGTCTCTGCCAAGCTACTTGTCTGCAGCGTGGGTCTCTGGCTTTAAGAAGTTGGCCGTGATTTCATCAATGCCCCCCCCCCCCCCCCCCCCCACCAAAGCATCAATAGAAATAACAACTTTAAAAAAAAAAAAATCCCTGGTGGAGTTCTCAACTAACAGAGGAACCAGGCTGAATCCAACAGCATTGTGCATTATTCTTGACCTAGAGTGTAAAGTTAAGCAATCCATTCTACAGTTTCGTTTCTCACAAGAAGCCAGACCTGGCTCCTGCGGCGTTCAGAATTGAGGACAGCATTCAGGGGCACAGCTCCGGGGCCCGATCGGGGCGATGCGCGCACTTGCGCTCGTGAAGGTCTCGAGGCGTCGTGATGGTGCCTTTGTTTACCCGTTCCGTTCCTCTCCTCTCACCCCCCCGTTCTTTCCGCCGTATCTCAGATGGCAGCTTTTTTTGTCCTGCTGGGACTGCTTTGCCTTTGAAAATGGATAAACAAGCGAGCTTTGGCTCTCGTGGAGGAACGCTGCCAAAGGAGGCATCTCTTTGTGTTCCTCCGCCATGCCTTTCATACCGTATGTGGGATCAGTCTTTCTGTCATACCTGATTTTTTTATACATATGTGATACATAAGTATAAAAAATACACATGTGTATACATATACTGCCACTGTTGTTGGGGGGGTGTGTTGTGTGTACATCTCCATGTAATATGGTGTTCAGAATGTAGTCACTGACCCAGTTACTTGTTCATATTTCCATGTCAGAATCCACAAATCATCTCAAAAGCTGAACGTGCCGACTCTGTGAATCCAACTGAAAAAATATGCTAGGTTGAACACCGAAAGAACGTTGTAGTAAATGTAAAAGAGGCATTTGCATGTTTATGGTGAGGACCTGTATGGAAGGCACCTCCACAGAGTGGGTTATTCAAATGCTGTCTCTGCCGTCCCTCCCAGTGGTTCCCCCTTAAAACACACGGGGTATCTTTGTGCGTTCTGAGCCGTCATCAGCATTCCTCGCTTCGTTATGCCTCTGTGTTTTTTAAGAATAAAATAACAACCCATATCTATATGGAGAGAGCCCTCCCCCGTGCTGTCTCTTAAACACACTGGCAGCGTGTTGGTGATTAACACTGTTGCCGCAGGCGACGGCGCAGCGAATCACAGAAAGCCGAGCCACGCCTGGCTCAGCGCCCTGTGAGTTAGGGATTAAGGAGATGTTGGAAAATTCCGAAATCAAATTGGGGTGATTTCAGTTTTTTTTGGAAACCACAGTGCTTCATAGGATCCTGTGGGTTATATAATTATTGTGGTCGACACTCGACTTGCGCTGTGCTCCAGTGCATCCCAGTCTTGTATCTAGTCAGAAAGCTTTGCGATCCATGGGGCTAATAGCCCAAATAAGAATTAGCTGCTGTCTGGTGCCTTATGGGTTTAAATCGAGGAGAACATTTTATGAATATATGGTACCACGCATAAATGCAGGGTCTATATTATACTGTCTGGGTTTATTTCCCTCTGTGCAACATTGACCTTATTAAAAATAAAAATGGCTTTTGAGTACTGTGTCATGTATTTGCATAAGGGAAATGTGTAAATGTGGCCATTTATTTCGCAGTTCAGTTTATACCTGCAATTTCTGGCTGTTGCACTCTGGGTATTTTAGAGTGCAGACAGAGAGCCACACATGTCATGAGTATTTTATTAGAATACATCAAATAATAAAAATGAGTTGAGGCCATTGGAAAGCAGAAAACACAGTCTTCTTTGGTTCGTTTCACTCTAATACTTGTACTGTCCAAATGATCTTGCTGCTAGCTCAGAAAAAGTCAGGCCGCTGATGTACCTGTTATAAACCTCCACACCTCGATAGCTTGACATGAAGACGCTAGCCAAGGTTGCAAAAAATGGAATGACAAACAACTTTCATAAGCTCATTCATAAATGAACAAAAGGTGATCTGGTTCCCTCTTGTCTTGTCATTGTAATGAATATGATGGGCAGACAATGGCATGTTTTTTTTCCCATTATCGCATGTCTGTAGAAATGAAGCACTGTAAATTGCTGGTCGTTATCAAGAGAGTGTGCCGTTTGGAAATACCATTCATCCTAAATTCCTTGGAAAAAAAAGATGATTATTTATATCCACAAGGCATTGTGTCAGTTTTGTCTTAACATAAATCTGCATAATTGCTCAATGCTTAATTTTTGCTCAATTAAGAGGAGCCACATCTGTTTAATTGAGCATAATAGTGTGTTGACATCAGTCATCCCCCTTTAATTCCCTATAACTCAAGATGAGATGGCTTGTAGCTGTTTGAACAGGTGATTACTGGTATTACATCTTTCGTAATGTGGCACCTGACTTTAATTTCCGTGTCAGTGGCTGAAGCAGTTAAGATCTCGCTCAGGCTTGTGGCAGGGGCCGTGTATTGCCTGCGGTTCTGGCTTAGCATGCTAGTTTTTGAGGTGGACAGGTAGTGTTTTGCCTTCAGTATTGCCCTGATGAGTTTGGCAAAGGAGTTGTGATGCTGAAATGGGCCTGGTGGTGGGGATGTGTGTTTTTCGATCAGTTTGAAACCGGAACATTTTCAGGACTGACTTTTTGAGTAATCAAACCCATTTCCCATCCAGGCTCAGTATGCAACTGTAGCCCTGTGTAAGTAATGACTCTGTACTCCACACTGACAGGAAAAGTAATAATATTAATGGATTATCTGTTATTTTATTCAAGGCTCTCCTTCCTGAATATTGATGAGAAAGAATAAAACTAAAAGAAAAAAAATATGCTTTTTTCCTTTTTTAATTTATTCATTTTTATTGTAGTTAATTAACAGACATGAAAACTGTACCAAGTAATCTATTAGTGATCATGTTGTTGAAGGTTCAGATAATAAATATTTGATTTCACTCAGTCCCAACCAGAAAGTAATGAAGGCACTCCTGAAGAATGAGTAAGGTGTAAAACTACCTATCAGGCAGGTTACTTCAGGACATGTTCAGCAACGGTGTGTGAATATTACTGTACAGACGAATACAAATCCCTTTAAACCCAGCCCCTAAGAAGAGAAACATTCCTGGCCATGCCTTTATTGGGTGGTAAACCTCACCCCCAGTGGCCGCAGGAACAATGCATTTTTCCCTCCTCAGTTCAGTCCTCATCTTTCCATTATTCCTCTGAGGCTACGTGATGAAAGCAGAGACACAACAGAGGCCAGCAGAATCCCTTGTTATTCAAAGTTATATGTGGTCAGTTTACTAAGGACTTTTTTTCCCTTCTTTTCTGTGGTTGGTGGTTACATCGCTGCTTTTAACAAAGCTGTCTTTTCAACTCGGCAGTTCTTCAGCACTGGTGAGAATTCCGTTACCGTGAAAATTTGTCAAGTCCATATTAAACATTAAAATACGGGCTCTATTAAAATAACTATCGGTCCAGGTGCTTTGTGTGATGGCATGATAAAACAATGTCTCCTGAGGAGAAAGTCCTCTGCAAAATGTTTTGGCGTTAGATTTTGCACAGCTTTATTCTGTAAAGTCCAGCTGTTCAACATCTTTGTATCTCATCAGTGAGAGATGGAGTCGAACCGTAGCCAATGTACAGGATTAAGGTCCTTCCACGAAGACAAGATTGAGCCCATCTCAAATGTCATTCTATTTGGTTGTTTACATCAGGATGCTTAAAAGATCATGTGTAAGGGTAGACAGATATTACCTTGCATTAAATGTCAAATGCGAATATGAGAAACACAGTAAAAACTCAGTGCTTAGCAATGCATACAAGATATTTGTTTAAATTATTCTCACCGTACAGGAATCAGATTCCTCTATTCGTAAATCTAGAAAAGTGAAAGACATATTCTTTTCTCACTCAGCATCATTGGAAAGGGAAGCTACATGGTCAGAGAGGCTCACTCTGATTGGCTCCTGCCAGCCCTGGGCTGACTTGGCCTTCACCTCAGTTATTTACACGACGATGGGGAAGAACTGCTGATGTCGGCAGCTCTGTGTGTTACTCAGTGCGAGATTAAACATTAAACTTTAAATCTTTCGAAGTGAAAGGGCAACGCCGATGTAACATGAAAGTGCAGAGGAGGCCTATAGAAGAGCCGAGCGCAGAGCACACGCCCCATGGCCTTATGGGATTGATGGATAGTGACCAGTAGCTCCAGTGCTTCAGAGAAACTGGGCAACTCCCTGTTCATCTTACAGATGAAAACAGTATCAGTAATATGGTCATTCTCTACTTCCATCAAGCTCTGTATATAGTGTTCAAACTGACTCTTTGTTAATGTCAGGAATTGTCTTTACCACTAAGGACAGTAAAATGATCATCCTCATCCTAATCTTAGTTATTACCAGGTAACTGTGATTATATGATACCGTTGTCTTGGAGACTTCATGGTATTAAGACTCCCGAACAGGATAACAGCTATGTAATTGTCTCTTGAGGGGATATTATTTAATTGGCCTTAATGAAAGTTTTTTTTTTTTTCCCACAGATAAAGAATTCATGGTTGTTTATTTTCCAGGGGCATATTGTAAAGGAAGAAAACAAGGCAGAGCTCTCTTATCTTCTGTTGCAAATCATTCATTCAACGCTCTGCAAGAGTAATTGAACGTTTAGCCAAAAGCGAATTACAGTAAAAAAAAAAACTGTTAAAACAAATTTAATTTTTCTTGTCTGCAAATGGTGCGATCAGCGCGGTACCGCGACTTCAGTAGCAATGTCGAATTGGTCGCTTTGAGACTGATGCGGTGCATACTTGTGGAGCTGCACCAAACGTGCGATTTTGTGCCGTGCTGTACTGTGATGTGTCGGGAACAAATTCTTTCTGGCAGCTTTACTGGAGCGGCTGATTTAGTATTTTTGTTGTCGGTTCACAGAACGCAGCTTTTCCTTTTCGAATCGCTGTTATCTTTCCACTGGTATTTTGTTGAACAGAGCAGAGGTGAAAAACAATAGTGTACAGATTGCGTTTCAAAGGTCAGCTGTCAGGTTGAGCGTGCCGTGATTTCTGTAGAAATACAGTAAGGTCATGATTTTTAGCAAAGTAGAACAATGCTTGCACAATCTCCCAAAAACTTTCCCTGGGAAAGGTTTAGGACAACACTTAACGGGTAGGACGTTCCCTCAAGAACAGCTCCTGACACTTGTGTTTAGGGGCCTCTTGTGATGTGAGCAGTTGTTCCCCGTGGGACAGATTAGTACATGACACATGGCCAGTGTGCGGCCACTCTTCCTGCTAGTCCGGCCCTCGGACACCAGTCCAGACCCACAGGGAATTGTGATCGTCCTCATGGAGGTGTCGAAGAGGAAGCGTGTTCAAAGCGCCGTTCACGTCCGACTGTTATCCAAGCTGTCGGCATTTCTGTGCCGGGAGTCCTCCCTCTCCGCCTCTGCTTAAGAGCTGCGTTAGGGTGGAAGTGTCAGACAGCACGGAACAGAAGTGCACGCTCAAGCTGTTCGGATGGGAAAAAAAGAAACGCAGTGTAATTTGACCCACTTTTCATTCAGTTCAGAGACAGCAGCAGAGAGACGAGCTTGTTTAGACACGCGCCTCCGTTAATTTCGCTCGGTGCGAAAGCTATCATTAAAACCCGGCCCCCTGCTGTCCTGACATCCGTTATCAGAGGGGAAATTCAGTGGATCAAAAAGGGGAAGGTGCGACCCAAACAGAGGTGCTTTCTTCACAGCTGGAGGGGGTACAAGCTGGTGCTGAAGTCCAAACCTTGCAGAGAGAACGGCCTGATGTTTGAGCCTCATTAAAAAAAAAAAAAAAAGAGTCACAGAGGAGCAATTAACAGGCAGGGGAACGACGGATCAAAACTGCAAGTCTCCTGGTCAAGGAGTGAGAGAAGAAAACATCATGTCATGTTCATTGCCCACAGAGAAGGCAGCTCAGACATGCCCAGCGAAACAAGAACCGCATTACAACTCCGCTCCTTTAATTGCCATTCAGACAGTGTTTCCCCTAGCAACAGCACAGTGCCTTTGCTATGGACCACTGCATGGTGATGGTGAGACACATAGTCAATTTGAATATTGAATTTGATTCAAATAATTACAAGCTTACTTGTTGTCTTTTTCCCAATCACAGTAATTGGCGGTGCACTTTAAATTTTGATTCTAATTTTTTTCTCAATTGTTGTTTTGTTATCCAGATACCTGCAAACACTGCAAATAGACAGTTGCTGTAAGTTACATTGAAGGATACCAACCCAAACCCCATAACACCTCCCCAGAAATGATTGTAGCTAGCATTTGTCTTACCATTGCAACAATTTTTACAGCTTGGTTTTCTTGTTCAGAAGCCTTGTTCATAAACTAGTTTGTAAGATTATGTAATACAAATGCAATGTGTTCTGTCGGGTTGCCTGCTGTTGATGGGGAACAGGTTGGAAACACTGCTCAACACACTCAGGACAGTTCTGAAGCTTCTGCGCCCTGCCCGGTCACACAGTCTGGGTTTCTAAGTTCGCTCTGGGCTGTGGAATAAGTCCAAACTGGAGCACTGCCATTCCTTCATTCTTGTCAAATCGCCTTAAGGGCAGTGGGATATGAAGCAGAGGTCTATCAGTTTCACTGAGGAATTTATCAGCGCCTGAGCTCTCGGTAATGCCAATGGAGGCAGCAGACAAGGGTGAGCCCTCCAGAGTGACTGATTCATACACCCCCCCCCCCCCCATCCCCGAAAGGATGACAGGGGGAATACAGGAGGGTGTCGTGCCTGCTTCTCCAGGTTTCCGAAGGTCGTTTCATTCATTTTGGAGTACAGGGGCTTCATCAAGTCCTAAAGGCATTCATAGCTGTTAAAACTGCACGGCATCTGCTCATCGTTATCTGAATTCTAAGTGGTTAAGTTCCCTTAGGGTCTGCAACTGTTATTCTCTTTTTCAGGTATCGGTCTACCTCTGGTGAACACTGTGGAACTGTCACTTCTCATATTTTGATATTTTCCAAAAAGTGAGAAGTAGGCCACTAAGCCCACTGAAAACTGTAGTTATCGTTACAGTATAAAAGTCATGCCTCAGAAAAACCATGCTCTTTTTTTAGGTTATTTTATCTTTTTTTTGAGGAGGGGGGGAAACAAAAAGAAAATCTGTATGAAGCTCTGCACTGACTTGTTCCATGTTTACGTAATGATACTAGAAACATATCGTGTCCTACAGTAAGCTGAGGGTCACTGGCTTCAGTGAAGCGCCTGTTGAGCAACGCTTGTTAGTTGATATTTGGCGGCGTCTCGAGCTGCTGCACAAAGCGGATTGCCATGCTCAGCCTCCCACTCATTCGCCATCAGCTTTTTCATGCACCAAACGAAATAATGGAACTTACAAAAGACCTTAAATGACCGGAGACCATGGAGAGGCCCGCGCCATGGGTGATTTTGTCAGTGCGCTAATAGGCAAACGGCAGACGCGCATCCGATGGACGTCACAGAGGAAATGAGCTTGAGGCAGGACACCGCGGATAATGAAGGCCTAATTGTCTTTGCTTGCCTCTCTTGCCGCTCTCTCGAAGGTTCGAGTCCACAGCCCTCTCAGCCCCTTCCTGCTTAGAGAAGCTTCTCTTTTCACAGTGCATGCTGGGAGAATCGTCCGCTGGGCAGGCTGATTGACCCTCATCTCCAGCTTCCGACTGCCCCCCAACCCCCACCCCCCCGGCCTTTGCTCCATGCACATAGTTGGGTGTTTTTTCCCTATAAAAAAAGATTGCTATGGAGATGCAGTGCTTTTTTATTTTTATATATGCTTTTTTTTTCGCGAAGCGCGAGTTGTGTGTCATTACCATCCCCGGCTTGAGTGTCCTCGACAGTGACACCTACACTAAAAGCCATTATGATGTAATAACCGGAGTGACTCATGTATTGGCAATGAAACAGAAACCGAGAGAAATGGTGTCAGAGGATGGGTTGTGTGGCTGCGCAAACCCTCAGCCTAATGACTGGGTTCACCAAAGTCATGTTTTCCGAAAGGCGTATGGAGTTGTAATGATGTTAGCATTGCACTTACAGAAGCTGCACTTTTGTTTCGGCATTTGATGCTTTTTGAGGGCAAGGAGGGGATCATTTCCAGTCCAGTAAACAGACCTGTTGCGGTTGTTTACCGTGGATCGTAATGTGCTCTCCGAACGCAATTAAACCTTACTACCTGCTGTTGTGTAATCGGTAAAGAACTATTAGCTGTAATTGCGTTTTTACAGTACAAGAGTACATGAGCAGGCACGCACACGTGTAATGGTTCATTCAGTTGTAGGTTTTATGAATAATGTAAGAAGTTAAGTTAGAATCACTCCCACCAGTTCTTTTTTAACCCAGGTCTACTACTCCTCACGGAACTTGGCCCATATTTACTGTTGTTATGAGCGTTACATTACAAAGTCAGTTTAATGACACCGCTCCCTCATATTTAGCGAGCGCCTTTAGAGAATTGCATGCATCATTCATGTATCAGTGACCATTTTAGAACTTACATTTACATCAAGAATTTACAATTTACATTTACATGCGGTAACTCAGCAAGTAAACAGGGTCCATGACTGCGCCCATGGGTTGGCCCTCTGTTTTCTTTCCCATGAACCCTTGCGGTGTGGAGTGATCGTTTATGGCCCCTTTTTCTTCTGCATTCCCTGCTTACAGCTGTTTCATCTCTGCCGATGTTGATTTCCAACAAAACCTTGAACCAGTTATTGACCAGCAGCCAACTGGGTGTGATAAATCAGCACGCGAAATGCCCCCCATCCCATCGCCCCTCCACCAGCACCAGAAAGCATTCAGAGCATAACCCGAACTGTCACCCAGACCATAGAAGTGTTCCCCTTAATCAATCCCGCCCCACTACGCTAATAATCACTAAACTCCACTCAGAAAAAGCAAGGTGATGGATTTACACATGCGCTCCTGAGTCAAGCCTTTTTTTTTCCTCCAACCACGAGTCTTTTTATGGCTTCTTCGCTCCCCCACGGGGGATTTACAGCGGTGTGTTGGGGACATTTACAGGAGCATGCTGGGAAATTTGCTCTTGTCGTGAGGACCGTTCTTCACATTTATACTCCACTCCTGGGTGACAGGACACAACGCGGGTCGTCCCTGCAAGCGTGTGCCCTTTGAGGTGCACGCACTGTGACCCATTACATTTACGCCAGGTGTGCCTAGCAGACGCTCTTATCCACAATGACTTGCGTAGCAACATTTTTCTTTCCATTTTATCCTTTTTTTACAGCTGCTCAAGAGATAAGAGCCTGTGGCTTGATCCGTTTTCTTCTTTGCCTTCATTTTTTTTTCCTTTTAATGTTCAGGGTAGCTGATGCTGCTGCAAAGTGAAGCTTTGCAAGCGTAAACATACATGTTTGCCATTTCATTTCCTGTCTGATATACATTCCTTTCCGCTTAGACGCTGTTATCCCAAGCAACTTACACAGCTTACAATTTTTACATTATCTGTGTATACAGATGGAGGTTTACTGAGGCAGTTCAGAGCAAGCACCTTGCCGAAGGGTACCACAGCAGTAGCCCAACCTGGGAATCAAACCAGGAACCTTTGGGTCAGGAGTCCTGCTCCTTACCACTGCACCACTGCTGCAAGGTCTTTAGGAATTCATGACTCACCAAACCTTAAGTACGGTGAGAAAAGACATGTGGTGCTACCATAATGTACAGTGCAGTATAATGAAAGGAATGATGACAATACATTTTGCACTTAAATTATTTTGAACTTAAGGCGTTGTGGAATTTCTAGCAAGTGTGTGTCTCAACACAGTTCAACTTGTTGACTCCATGGAAATGCCTTTTTTTTTTTTGGTTGTTTACTTATTTCCACAGCAACAAAAGAAGAAATGGCAATACTCTTAAAGCAGTTTGCATGACTTAAAGTTCAAGAAGTAAATAAGCCATGGCCACACCTCAGAAAACTTCCTGACTCCAACAAAAAGTAAAACCCCGAAGTGACATGCTACTGTATTATAACGATGTTGTGTCCTCCTGAGACAGAATACATGGCTGAATAATAGTCATTTAAAACTGAGGCAGCGTTATGCAGCGAGGCGACAACAGTGCTGCCAGTCCGATATTACCAGCTATCCGCGCTGTCAGGCAAGCGCGCATCGTGATCTGCACTTTTGAACTCGTCAATGGCGCCTCGCCCCCAAAAAGAAAAGAAAAAAATGACAAACATAGGCATTCTGCTTAAGGGAATGTGCAACTATGCAGTGACGGGCGAGTCTGAAGATGTTTTGTTGTATAACATATGATGTTTAAAATGTCTTATTACTCCCCAATTCCACGTTTCTGAAATGTTTTGAGTGCCCGCAGTCTTCCATAAATGTTTGCTAGTTTCCTTTCCGTTCAGGAAACTTCTTTTTTACAATGCCGATTTTCCCAGCAGTCCGTTTGTGCATTTTTCACGCATACAAATTTACGTTTTGTATTAGTTTTTTTTTTTTTGCCTTGCTCTTTGCTTTTTAATGCCATGCATTCCCATCTGTCTGAGGAAACATCCTTTTCAGATGGGCTTCCAGCATCACAAGACCAAAGCTACCTGCTCTTTGCAGCACGCTACGCGCCTCGAACGTTAAACGAAACCCTATTCATTCCTCCGGAGCATGCTTGTGCGCGGTGCACCAGCAAATGAGATTCGAGCGAGAGAACAGGGACGGTAATAACGTTTGTGTCGTGCGGCGATAACCGGCCGCTTGCTTTTGCTGCGGCATATACAAACAAGAAAACCTGCGGCTGTCGGGCTGTTGAAAGCGAATGTTGCAGAAAAGCCGAGAAGAGGAGAGGAGACAGCGGGAGGGGGCTGGTGCTGTTTTTAGACCCCCACCACAGAAGAACAATCACACTGCATTTACTTCCTACAAACTTTACATTATCCGCGAGAATAGCGACACGTGATAGAACGCAAAGCCATTTCAAGCGTCCCAAGAGGTGCTCTCAGAGTTTCTGACTGTGGTTGGTAATGTGAGAACAGACCATCCATGTGGAAAACTGTGTCACTCGTTTAATTGATTACATTAACGGCCAGAGCAGATGACAGATGCTGCCTAGACACCCTCGTATCTCATAATTATGCATTAGGATTTTCAGATTTATCATTTAAAATTGCTTTGGGCTTTTCGTTTTCCTCACAGAAGTAACGAACATGAAAAAAAATATTGTTTGACGTTTGCCCGAAATGCCCTTAGTATCTCTTGGAATATGGGGTCGTTCAAGTTCCTTCTTTGTCAACTTATTTGCGATGAAAATTTAAAATATGTATTTTCTGTATCTGTTCCCCTCATGAAGTCAAAATAAGTTTTCCCTGTCTGGCTGTGTGTCCCGTTCCCTTTAACTGCATTACAAAACTGAAACAGGTTTCTCTCTCTGTCCTCCTTGTGTTCCAAAGCTTAGAGGTTTCTCTCTGTTCTGTCTTTGTGTTGCAAAGTTTAAGAGAGGTTTCTCTCTGGGTTCTAAGGCTTAGAGGTTTCTCTATGTCCTCTGTTACAAAGCTTAAAGAGGTCCCTCTTTGTCCTGTCTTGCAAAGCTTAAAGAGGTTTCTCTTTGTCCTCTGTTGGTGCATAGCAAAGCATAAAGAGTCTTCTCTCCTTCCTTTCACTCCCTTTGCTGTGCTGGGAACTGTCACATCTGCACCAGGCTGTCAAATGTGCTCAGTGTGAACAGACTGGAGCTGCTTGAAGTCTCCTCTGTGGTGTCAGGAGTCCCCCCCCCCCCCCCCCTTCCCACCACCTCTGCCTTATGCAATCGGGGCTGACTGTGGCAGAGGCAGAGAAAGTCTTCCTTCTTGTCTTGGATGGTTTTTCAGCCTCGTAATTATGACACAGCACAAACACAGCTCCTTCTTCAGTGAGCTGGAGCTTCCTCCCACCCTTAGCGCCCACTGTTCAACAAACCCCATCCCGGGCGCTCTGCTAGCTTGCACCACAGGGCTGGGAATTCTGGGTACAGTCTGAAGGCTAGAGACAGCTAAGGGGGCAAAGTGCACCCTTAGTTTAGGAAAGCTACACATCGAAATAAGCTGCACAGCAAAAGTGCTGGCAAAGTCCTGCGCCTTCCTCTTTGTCCCAATCACAACACCAATGCGGCCAGGTTCTGAAAAGAACCTGTGGGTTGCATTTCGGACGGTTTTTAAGAAGACGTTCCCCTTTTTATATAATCTTCGCTTGTTGTTTTTCAAAGAAGGGGCGAGGGCGGGAGTGCGGAGCAAAGCGAGATTTTCACAGAATCGCTAATGCTCGTGTCCCGTGGACGTCATTTTCGTTTCATTCCCCCCCCGCCCCCTCCCCGCGGGGAAGCAGTGGAACAGAGAAGTGTAGCTTAGGGCTATTTATACACGGAGGGCGTCATAGCCTGTCCAGCGACACTCTGAAAGCAATCAGCTGCCGAGCCATCACAACAGCGGGGAGATAATAGCCTTAAGAGCCAATTGCCATATAAAATATCCTTTTGCGCATTTCACAGATGATTATGAAGGTTACCTATTTTCTGTTTTTTCCAAAGCTTGACAATAGGGGCTAAATCCTGATGAGAAATGTAGGCTGCTTATTCAGAATGGACTGAAGCCCAGAGCATCACACACACAAAAAAACTCCGCATCAGAGGCTGTCTTTGTGTTGTAGCAGCTCTCCTTTGGGCCTATCACTGCTGCACGTACGAGACATTGCTAGGAAAGCAGTAGCAGCTGTCTGTAGTCTCAGATTGCTTTACAGACATAAAATAGCTCCAGGCTAGCTATAGATGATAATATACAGGTAAAATCAGTTCACTGAACATTGCAACCCACCCAAAACTGTGTTCATGGGTTTTGCTTTTTAAACTTGGGTTTCTGTGTTCAGTTAACCCTGTTAATATCACACCCTATGTGGTGACCCTAGTATTATGTACACAGTCGTGTGGATATTAGGAGGGTTCATCTTTGTTGATCATGATCAATATCTTATTTCATCATGTGGGTGTGTATATACAGTGTAAAAATATATAGATATTCAGTAATCATATTAATGGCTAGCAGCCAAAACTTATTTTCTCAAGACTCATACTGTGTTGTGTAGGCAACAGGTAAATATAAACTGTTCCACCTCTGCCCTGCATTTTTACCCTCAGGACCTGTTCCAGGGTCAGTTTACCTTAGTCCTTAATCCGATCACATAAAAAGAAATCATGTAACCCAGGGTCAGAAGAATCAAAATGTTCCATTGTACAGTATTGGACAGTAGTGGTAAGTAGTAGCAGAGGTGTTTGTGTTGAAGTATAGTTTTCATGAATATGTTCCAATGAGATACTGTTCATAATACTGCAGGGCTTTTTTTTTTTTTTAAATACGATCATTCCTCGTCCAGGCATTTCCTCTCTGTATGATGGTACAGCTGCAATGTGCATTAGCGGACTGCATTACAGAGTGTATAATGTCTTTTAATGACAGAATAAGTTGTAATGACAAAATGCAAATGAAGAAGCTGTTTCATTTTCCTCCATTATCGTAATATTCTCTCAGTTCTTCTGAAATAGGATAATGTGGAAATTGCTGTTGCAGTTTTTTTCCCCATGTTCCCTAAGATTGTCTTCTCCAGTGCTTCTCTAGCATAGTTATTGTATTCATTCTTTTCTTGACGGTTTTCTAACAGGGCTCTTAGGTTCCCCAGTATTCAGATGTCTGTGAGCAGCATAGTTAGGTCCAGCACCATTGGAGGAAGAGGAAGCTGGATTCAGAAGTTGTGTGTTGTGCTGCTTGCAGAGGCTTCAGGACATGATCCATCTGGAGGAGTGAAGCCTGTGTGTACTGGACTGTTCTGCCAGAAGAGTCAGGAGGGTACCACAGAGCCGCCAGCACTCAGACTTTAAAATAAAATCTTTACTTACTTATTTATTTTACTAGGAGTGTTTACTGGGAGGGTTTTTGTTCTTTTTTTACAGTGATATTATTTTCATACTTAAATTTGAGAGTGGATCACTCACTTTCAACTAAACTCATCCTGAATTATCATATAATGCCACCATACTGGCAGATTTTAATGCCCTGTGAATCAGCATCACAGCTTTTTATATGGGCATGTGATGCCTCACAGCATTGCATCCTGTTGTTTTGTGTAATTCATAGCCATATTTCTAGGTTTTTCAACATCAATCATGTGCAAAACTCCTGAAGTTGAAGACATTATTCCGTCGCTTTTCGAAAGGCTGCTGTTCAATGTGCACAGCCTCCTGCCTTCTGCCTGTGGCATCCCCTGCTGACACATCCCCCATCCATCCCAGATCAGAATGTGATTGGATGACTCTTGGCTCAGAAGGGCTCCAAACATGTGATTAGGACCAGCCTTCTCTTGTCCTGTGACTGGCCCCAGCAAAGCTGCCTCCACTGTGCCCTGTACCATGAACAGTTGTGATTGGTTGACTTCCTCACCTTTCAATCGGCAAGTTTTCACCATATGAACTGTAGAATCCACTCGAGTTTTTCGAAAAGGGCATCAGCATGCAAATCACCAGGAACTCTTAAGATAATCAGAAGATAATTTTATTAATGGAGTCTTATATAACCAAATGGAGGTGGGCCTTAAGAGAAAAGTTTGCCACAGGGCTGAACTTTAATTTGCTTTAAGGGCAGTCTCTGACCTTTCACTGGCAAAAAGCAGAGTTCTACAGAGATGGAGAGGGTCAGGTTTCAGCTCCCTGCAGTCTCTGGTACCACTAGTCGTTTCACGCCCCCTGACCTTATCGTCACGGCACCGCGCTCCTCCATCCTCCGTGGGGGGAAAAAGGGGGACCCAATGTGACCCGGTCACACAGACGAGTCCCTCAGCGTCTGGGTAGCAGAAGCCGCCATCGCTCCAGCAAGTCCTCCAAAGCGTGCGGCCCGCGTTACGGCCGAGCGTTCCGATGATGGATAGAGTCAGTCGGAGGATTTTAATGGAGGCAAGCCGCGTTTTAAATGGGTTAATGAAAAGTTACTGTGAAGAGCATGCTGCCGTTTTAAGGCCATTAGTCCTCTCCGGGCGCGGGATTAATAGGCAGAGCTAGTGTCGGGGACCGGAGCTAATGAACTGGCACCGCGCCTCACCACGCCGCTAAGGGAGAAAGGGGCTCCCCCTGGCACCCAGCCGCAGGCAGGGAGATTCCCCAGGCTCCAACACCAGCAGCACACCCCACAAGGTGCGACTGCACCGCCCTCTCTCCAGTATCATAGATTTGGCGTAAACTACAACAAAAGGCCAAAGTTGGTGTTGGTGTACTGTTTCACCATTGCACATTTACTTTGTTCCCTCATGTGATGGACAACATCTAACCTTTAATGGGAAGCACTCCGGCCAAACACTGCCACTCGCAACAGAGTCGGGTTTGAGGGTGGGAGGAGGGGGCTGTCTTTGTTCAGAGGGATCTCTGCTTGAAAGCCCTCGCCGCGGCTTTGACAGAACACCTCTCTAATGAGGGCCTCCCTTTCAGCACGGGAAACGTACGCGCCCGCGTCCACTCGCCCGCGCCGGCGCTACCCTGCCTCATTAGCATAGCTTAACAAGGCCTCCCCGTCCCCCCCTCCGGTCGCGGTGTCACGTCCAGCCCGCTGGAGTGGTTAACCCCTCGGCCCCGGAGGAGCGCTACAAAGGGAGCGGGATCGCTCTCGCACCCCAGCGATGCCCCCTCGGCGGGGCTAACGGTGATCAGCGCTCCGTAACCCCCGCCGCAATGCTCGGGTGCTCCGTCAGGAAGACGAGGTCTCCTGGCTGTCTCACTCTGTTTCCATGTGTGAATGGTGTTGAGCGTGTGCTGAAAGAGCAGAGCTGGAATGTTGAATGGAGAGTGACATTGTTACATCACAATATTCCCGGGGCGTTTAGGGATGGGGAACGCAGAGGATCTCAGACAGGGGCCAGAGCTGTAATTTGAGGGGTCCACACCTCTCATTTGGTGCAGATCCAGTGATGTGTTACATGGGCAAAAGAGACGGTTGATCCAGCCCTTGTCCTGCTTGTATACAGAAGACTGTTCTGAACAGCAGTGCCACGTAATTTTAATCAGACATGGCAGCTACTGATGGAAGTTTGCTTTTAAGCTGGTATTTGTGTAGAGAGCATGTACTTGGATCTGTGAAACTGTAAACAGGATGAAGGAAAATTATGTAAAGTCTGCAGCGTCTTTGTTCAAAATGTCTCCAGAGGGAAGTCTGGCTTTCTCAGTTTATTGTGAGTGTATGCGCGCGTGTGTGTGTGTGTGTGTGTGTGTGTGTGTGTGTGTGTGTGTGTGTGTGTGTGCGCACGCATGTGTGTGTCTGTGTGTGTGTGTGTGTGTGTGTGTGTGTGTGTGTGTGTGTGCGCGCGCATCTGTGTGTCTGTGTCTGTGTCTGTGTGTGTGTTTGTGTGTGTGTTTGTGGCTGGGATATAATTTCCTCCTTCAGCTGTCTGGCAGAGTATTTCTCAGACTGAATGGTCTGTCACTGATCTGTGCTGATACCTGTTTGGACACACAGGGACAAACACAGAGAAGTGAAAACTGCAGAGTTTTTGGAGCCGGTTCCATCAGCAGCATTGTTTCCAGCGGAGACGCCAGCAGGGGAGATGAGGGGGTGTGGTTTCTGCGCTCACTCACCGTGTCTTTTCCCTGCCCTTCCCCGCAGGGGACACAAGCGCAAGCTGGAGGAGGCCAGAGAGAGCGAGGAGGCCGACTCGGCCAGCGAGTCCAGCAAGGAGTCCAACGAGGACGAGGAAGGCAGCAGCTCGGAGGCGGACGAAATGGCCGCGGCGCTGGAGGCGGAGCTTAACGACTTCATGTGACGTGGACCGAGGTGCGGGAGGCGGAGCTATACATTTAAAAGAAAAAAAAAAAAAAAAAAGGCAACAACAACAAACCTTGATTCAATCATGGAACAATTACTGCACCCGCATGGTGGTACCAGAGCAAATGAAGAATTTTTTGTTTGTGCGTGCACGTGCGTGTTTATGCGTGCGTGCAGGTATGAAACAAATGTGTTCAGAGGGGGCTGATGGTAAGGTTTGGGTTATTTGTGTATAAGTAGTTGGAGCTGTAGAATAGATCATTTTAGAGGTATGGATAAAAAAAGAAAAAAACAGAGGTAAATGTTTTATTGTGAAATAAAATAGCGGCCGGGAATTTTCCAGTTTTCCGTTTCATTATTTTTGTTTTTCATTACAATTTTTATATGTAAATGTAAAAAAAAACTAAAAAAATAAAAAATTAATAAAAGAACAAAAACGATTGGTCATACATGCCAAAGAGTTTAAAAAGGCACGTCCAAGCCTGCAGCTACTTCCTCACGTTTTACCCAGCTATCTTTTCTCTTTTCTCTTTCATTCTTTTAGTAGTTAATGTTGTTACCAGCCGTATGGCCAAGACGCCTGAATGTGTGGCTTCAGATCTTCTCTTCCCTGCCCCCCCCCCCCGTATTTTTCAACCAATGTGAGCTCCATCAAGGCAGCTCGTACATCAGGAGTAGGACTTAACTTATTAAGTTAAAGCGGATGAAATTAAATCAAAATTAAAACATTTCCGTGGAGGGCTCGGTGCCATTTGGATGAAAAGTTTGACCCGTCTGTGAGGATTTTAAAATGTTTAGATTAAAATAAAGAGAAACTGAGACGTGACTGTCGAGGGCCATGTGCCGATCAGATCAGCTTGACCCACTCGCAAATCATAATTACACAAATCAGTGATTGGCAACTGAAGTGGGTGGATTAAGTGCTTTGGCTGCAGCCAATCAGAGCCTCCTCCCTTTCTCTGTTATTTTCTCAGTCCAGTTGATTTAAGTCCAGACTGAAGAGTCTTTTTCATCCTAGCATTGCCGTGTCCCGTGGAGCGACGGGGGTGGAACTCTGTGCCACTGCACTGCGTAGCGTTTGACGCACGTCCCCGGGTAACCCTACCAGCCGACCCGAAACTGCCACTGTGCGGTGCAGCCTCCGCCTCTTACCTTACACAAAAATAATAATAAAACCTTCTGTTGTATTGTGTTTCAGATTTTGCCCTTCTTTCTTGTGTTTTTTTGTGCTGTTTTTTTTTTATGTTTCATGAAAAGACTGATGTAAAGTTTTTGTATATTCTATTTCATACCTGATCAGACAAAAGAGTCTTTGCATCTAATAAAGATTTGGGTTTCTTTTTTTAAAAACGGCTGTTGTGAATCTCGGTGGTTTTTCCTGCGGGGAGTGGAACAGAGAGGGCGGGGGGGTGACATCGCATTGTGAGAGGGTTTAGTGGTGACATTTGCAAGAGCTCAGTGGGGACCCATGTGGTCAAAAAGTCAATTTGCACACAATTGGTCTGTTCCGGTAGTGTATAAAAACCTGATTGGTTACCTCGGAATGAACTGGTTGTTCCCAACGATGCCTTTTATTTAGCACTAATACTGTGCCAAATGTTCTAGCAGTTTCTCTCAGCATTGCCCACTGCCGGCCAAGCTGAAGTGGAATAGCCTGCAATGGCCTGCACATTTGTTCCTCGTTAAAAGGAGATTAGGCTCCATACCTAATGGCACTCTTCAGCCGAAGCTCTCACGTAGGACACAGGGTTTGAGTTATCTCTAAAACAGTTTTTTGCACCATTCATAACTATCACCCTTTTCACATATATTCACTCCTATCACTCAATGAGGTACTTAAAATGCACTTCAAAGACAGCAAAACAAATAAGAGCAGGACGTTTCAAAGCAATGTCACACAACGGCCAGTATATTTTTGAAGCATTTGGAGATACTGAACCTTCGTTGTGTTTTTTTTTTTTTCCCTTTTCATTTTAATCAGACTGATTATGGTAGATACCTATGTTTCATCTTGATCCTAGTAGTCAAACCAACCTTGATTACTGCCTATCCAGATATAACTGGTTCTAAGATTTTCTCTTTGACCTTGAATTCAGTTGGGTTAAAATGACTGCATGAAAAACTGTTGCACTGCAAACTGCATGTTGGCCATTCAGTGCCCTTGCCGCAGAGTCTTGATATCCCAGCCCGCACTTTTGCATCAACTCCTTTCCGGGAAACGTAAAACTGTCCTTGAAAATTAATACTGACTCGCGCTGTAAATTGTATGGTGGTCGTATAGCATATGACTTCATCCAGTACAGAAACAGCCCTGCTTTGAATATAGATGATCGTCTTGTGTTATGATAAAGAGTGTGTGCTAGTACCATAACGGCAAGCAATGCGTGTACTGCAATATCCACGATATAAAATAATCTCCTCTCAGATGGAAACGGTGTTAACGGTTATCCCATTTTCAGAGATGAAGTACATTCTTCACCTAAGGTACCGTGAGGGATGGCATACATTGTTGCTCTAAGAGTGTGCGGCGATGTCAGTATTTCATGAGATGATCCGTGACCGATGCTTTGTTTTTGTCGTACCGTTCAGTGGGACGCACTCCGCGAAAATGCAGGGCCGTTTCCGATGAGGTAAACACATAATTTACCCGCCGAACTCGGCCTTACCTTTCGTCTGTGTAGCGGAGGCCTTGCAATAAATTACATCCTCTGCGGTGCACAAAGGCGCTTTGAAATACCGTTACAGTCAGCGGGTGTGATTATCATTAGAAACGGGATTGCCTCGGACTGGCCGTGCATCCTCGCGCTGAAAGATTTCCAATAAACAAGCGCTACAACAGATGTTTCTTGGAAATCCCGTATTGCTTGTGTCGCTTGCACTGTCCAAGCCTTTGAGCTATCGCTTAATTATCCTTTTTGATCTGAGACTCGGGTTAATCAGTATTATTGAAGTGCCATCAGTCATCAAGACTTTTCTGTCTCTCACAAGTCAGAGTTGCTTTGATTTTTGTGAACATGGCGATTCATTTAGAAGATGCATTTTTAGACCATATATACACTAAAAGCACATCCATATATGTCTCTTCATTAAGATTAAAGTTTTGGGCAAAAAAATTGTACATTTTCGGAGACAGAAATCTTAGTGTGATGGTCCAGACAGCAGCGCTGTTGCATTGTACTGATTGAAAATAAATGGAGATCTTGGTGTTTGACAGAGACGTGCAGAATTGTATTTTAGATAAACCATTAGATGCAGAAAAAGACTGGCTTGTTACCCCCATAAGTACTGCATTTGGCTTTTTCCTGCTGTGCACGTCACTCTCAGCCTCAGAATCCAAATGTCCCCACACGCACTCTCCCCTCTGCTTTTGAAATGGCTTCTCTCCCACATGGTAATATTGAGCTAAATGGTCCATTTCCAGAGCATTATTTGTCAGAATACATTCCGTAATGCAGAGATTATTGATGGAATAGTCAATTAGCGGCTGGTGATGTCTGGGGGTGGCGGCGGCGGGGGTGACGATGAAGTGGCCTGAATTGTAGCGTTACACAAACGCTGTGCCATTTCCGTGTCTGCGATGTTTGTTGGATGGCACTCGCGTTGCCGTTTAACACCATTTAACTCCCCCCACCACCTTCCCCAAAAAAGATATGTCCTTATTTGTTCAGCTGGAATCATCAAAGATATTGAAAACCTTCTGGAATACCTCAGGAAATATTCTGCCTGTCCATCCAACATTATCAACATAAGTGTCATCCCTCTAATCTTGCTTCTGGGATTTCTCTCTTGAGAATGTCCAGTGAAATAGGAGATATACACAATATACAGAGGGAACCTTGGTTTTACTCATTTTGTCTGTTTTTTTGGGTCTGCTGGTCTAGTGAAATGTGCTGATATGACTTCCTACACTTGGGCTTCAGTAAAGCTGAAGAACTGAAAAGCCATCTTAGATTAATTTTCCTCTGTGCATAAAAAAACCGTCAGGCCAATTCTCACCTATAGGTCAGACAAGTTCATGGTTACCGGCTGCAGAGCAAGCTTTTCTGACAACCACTAAGGTGTGATTGGTCACTAAGGTTATGGACATCCCATTAGGCCAAACACAGGTGTCACAATGGGAGCAGACTGATGGGTGTTTTTTTTTTTTTTTAAGTTACAAGGCATAAGTAAATGAATGGCACATTCATGTTTATGAGGAGGTGGTGTAAGGGGTCTTGCTATCAAAGATAACCACAGCGAAATGGAAAAAGCATCTTACTTTGGTAGTGTCATCCCATGTGTATTTGCCAAAATTATCCAAACATCACAGTTTAACTGGCCACTTTACCAACTGTTTTTCAGTGCATATTTGGAACTCCCTTAGGATCCTTGTTTAGCTTCTTGTAGTTTGTGATGATTTTTGCTGAATAACATCAATTTTGAAGTTGTTTATTTAGAAAGGGCTTCAAAGTGATAAACAAAAAGTAGTCTCTGCTTGTTAAGGAATTAAAATATTTAAATATTTCTCCGAAGACTTCTCGGAATAAAAAGTGCAAAATCATTTCGTTGCATTTTTGCAGCTATATTGGATCGTTGTTTATTTATGTGGCTGAACTTTACCTCGATACTCAATAAAATATACATTGCCAACTGAATTTTCATATAATGTCATTTAATGATGTGGTACAACAGGCATCCCTAATTTTTATATTTAAAATAGTGGAAAAATTATTTTTAACATTTTGTAAGTAAAGAAACCATTGTCAATAAGAGTGAGAATAGAAAAGGACCTGATAAAGATCAGAAATAATGATCATAAATAATGTCTAACCCAATCAGCTTGTTCCAGTCTAATGCTGCTGAGAGTGTTCCACCCTTTCTATGGGAGCTTGTGCCTCCTGACATATAAATCCACTGCAAATTGATCATAAGAAAGTCCTGTTACTGCCTCCTTGTATTCTTATATAGAATTATGTTTTGAATTGTGTGCAGAACAGGACGGACCATTGCTTGTTTTTGATTTAATGTATGCAGAAGAACTCCATCAGTGGGAATGTGTGGTCCTGGACAGCTGAGATTGCAGAGGGAGTCTCTTTTGAAAAATTTCAATTACCCAATGACGCCAACTGCAAAGCTAAAAAAAGAGCAAAACGGCGCTGGCGGCTGACGACCCAGCCTGGAGCCAGCGGGCAGAGCCTGTGCAGAAAGGAGCCCTGGGCTCGGCGTTGACATGGTGATTTGAGAGCCGGCCCCCTCTGACGGGAACCGCAGACACTCACAGTTGATTAGCACGCCGTTTGTGCGCCCCACGGGAGCCACGCATCTCGGCAGGGCGTAAACCGCGTGTTGTTACCGGAGCTCGGACGCAATTTCTCTGCGGCGGCTCTCGTAATTTACAACTCCAAGGGGGGGGGCAGCTTGCAAAATGCATGTCAGAACGGGGAGGTCAGTTCACAGTAAAAACCAACTCGCTGCCCAGGCCTTATTTCCTTCATACCTTCCGGTGTGTTGGAATTTATGGATGTTGAGAATCCTTTCGCTCACACACCCTCTCCAATGGCAGCATGGCATGGTGTTTGTGGGTTAGTGTTCTTCATGCTGTAGATGCTCTCTACCTTTAGGCCACTTTTGACATTTGTTGTTCAAATTTGGGCCTTGGTCAGTCCAGAGGAGGTGGACGGAGCTGCAGGCATGTTAGATATGAAAGCCACATTTTGCCTGGCCAGGATCAGGGTAGATGCTTTTGATGAAAAGGGCTGGCTGTGATGGAGGGTTCATTATGTCATGGACACCGGCAGTGGTGCAGATGTTTGGATCAAGCACGGATATGATGATGAAAATAGTAGTTGTTTACACATGTATCTCACTCTGTTCCATACGCCAGAACCCATAATGCACAGCGCCCCTCTCTTTCTAAGTGACTGAAGCAAAATGAGACTGGGCTTGGTTAACCTAGAAGGGAGATCTCCTGGGAAAACTAGGGTCCTGCTGGAAGCTGTGCTTGTGGGCCAGTAGGAGGCACTCTTCCCACTGGGAGTTCGAAGTTGGAAATGTAAATGTAAAATTGGATGTAAAATCCAATGTCCCAATGCAGTGATGCGGGCACTGTACTTTTGGGGGCATGGTCCTTTGGATGAGACCTTAAACAGAGGTCATGATTCAGGATGGTGGTTAAGGAGCTAATAACCCTTTATAGAAACAAAGTATTAAACCCTGGGATCCTGGTCATATTCAGCTGGGTCTTTCAGACTGGGGGCCTGATTAACTCACTGCCTACAATCTATAGTTGATTGGTTTCACAATCCCTTTCATTCCTTACCCAGCTGCTTTCTGTAGATCCTCACTATAAATGACACACAAATGTTTAGCTGACCTTCCTGGTTCAATAATGAAACATTAAATAGATTATATACATGTGTTTATATCAGTGAGTGAATACTAATGGCGGGGTGGTACTGAACTGTGAGTACAGCAAGTTGTGTAAGTACGTGTATGTTTGAGCTCAGCCCATATGTTTTTAAATAAATCTTCTTCTGGTTCCTGAGAAGCTTCTGCCTGTCTCCTGACAGCAGGGGGATACAGTAAATCACCTTTGAGCATAATCCTCCGATTAACACAGGAAGATGGATGGCTAGCGGTTTTGAGGCGCACGATAAAACATATTAAATCAGATTGAAATGGGCTGTATCTGCCCGTGCCCTCTAATGGATATGCCACCGTGCAAGATTTCATTTAATATTCCTCCAAGTTTACTTTAGAGTTATAGTTTCAGCGAGAAGGCCTTATGCTGCTTTTACAGACTGTGGCTTGCCTACAGAGTACACATAAATTTGAATACAAGGTTTGCAATGCTTTCTTCTCAGTTCCCAAAATATGGACTGGATACCATTAATGTGAAGACACTTACTATGTATACTGTACTACCAAAAGTTATGGGAGACTAGTTATGAATAAAACATGCCTTTATGCCAAGAAATGAATAGCACGTTGGCTCACGTTTGGCATTAATGGCTGCTTTCAGGTGCTGTGGAAGACTGTCTACTAGTTTTCTGGTAGATTGCTGGTTGCATTGTGCTCTGCTACTCCTTTAAAGCATTACTAAGCTCCTCTGCTACAAAGGGCCATCTTGGCTCTGCTCCAGTTCTGTGCTCCGTTTGATCCTAAAGATGTTTCACCAAGTTGAGGCTGGGGCTCTGTGCTGGCCACTGCAATGTTCCGATGTTACTCTCTTCAAACCATGTGTGGTCACAACCATTTTACTGCAATTAGATAGAGTGTCCCATCACTGGTGGTAACACATTGTATTTTTAACAAGGTTACAGCCTACTAGGATATGCTCAGGATTTCCAAACTCTTGCTACTGGCTTGATCGTGCTGTTTTGAATATGTTGTCCTCACTTTTTGCAATTGATTTAGCCACTTCATAATTCAGTGGAAAGAAGAGCAGGACAAATGACATGCACTGGAGATATAAAGTGTGAATGTATCTGAGTAAGAGGTGAAGGCAGGTGTTAGCAATGCAGTTAGCGTTACCCTTCTCTCTGAGTCAGAGGAGTGGGGTCGCTCTTAGTCAATGGGAGGAGGTTGAGAGTGTTGATCCTCCTGCGGACATCCCCAATGGGGAAAAGAAGAAAGGGGGTGCAGATGGGGAGGGGGAGGGAAGCAGGAAAAAAGCAGAAATGAGTGGGAGTAGGCACAGCATGTGAGATTATATGACTGATTTTATGTGCACATATAGATACATAAAATAATTTTACTGAGGTGTAGGTAGTTTGCGTGGTGAGGGTCTGAAAAGTTCTGTCCAAATCTTCCTTTGAGGCATTTTCCATGCACACATTTTGCAGCTACTTTTAAAGTTGCCTCCAACTTCAGAGGTAGCACCTCTTTGTGATTTTTTACCATTGGGCATGAGTCGTGTGCTCAGAACACAGCTAGAATTAGAGTTTTATTTCTGAGGGATGAAGCATTCTAGGCTGAAGTAGATGTTATGTATTTTTAGTAGTCCAGAAAAATAAGAAAACGGCAAAAAGTTTGCCCCCTTTATTTAGCAACACTCAAGCAAGTAGTTAGCTTAGTGGAACCAGGTTTGACTGTTTCACTAGGCTGCGAACCATTTTGTGCCCCTAGTCTCCCAAATACACTGGGTATTTGTATATTTTTTATTAATCAATCAGATGAGGTTCATTTGAATGTCACCACTCATTAGGGAACCTGAGTAACCAATGATAATTCTGTGAAACTATACTCAATAGCTGACTCTTGATATTTTAGTATTTTACTGCCTTCAACAGTGGAATTAAAAAACCAGCATAATTCCTTCATCCCGGTTGAACACAAACACAGACTGAATTCTTGCAGGTGATAAAGGGCGGACTCAGCACAATGGCGAACAAACTGCAAACCACTTTTGCCCCACTTCGTCTTTGAGGCGAACCACAGTCATCGTTCAGGAGGCCTGCCATAGAGTTTGAAAACGAGAGGCAGATCGAGGTTCCCTTTGAAATGAGCATGTAGATTTTGGCGGGTTTCAAAGGTAGCTCGTCCCGTATGCACACAAATGGATGAAGTATCACTCTGACATTACATTACATTATTGGCATTTATCCAGAGCGACTTACATAGGTTATAGTTTTTACATGTTACTCATTTATACAGCTGGGTATTTACTGAGGCAACTCTTGGTGAAGTACCTTGCCTAAGGGTACAGCAGCAGTGCTCCAGCGGGGAATGGAACCAGCAACTTTTTGGTTACAAGCCCTGCTCCTTACACTATGCCATGCTGCATACAGACGTAAAGTTAATCCTCTACATGACACGCATGCCCCAGCCCATTATAATCCCCTTGTCCTCTGATGGCTGAGCTGAGCCCTCCAGCTTCACATTCATGTACTGTCAGAGGGTGATCTGACAACCCCTATTTGGCTGGTCACAGCCAGCGTCTGTCCTGAAAACCACAATAGGTGGGACCCCTGACACGCCCGTCCATCTTAAATGAATGGTACCTTTCGTGGCTCCCTGATGCCCATCGCAAAGGCTATAGATCTCCAAATTGGTTAGTTGGTTGTGGCATCAGTCTGCAGAAACACAAGACTCCCGCGTTACTCATAACCCAGACAAAACAACTTCCGTCTGCGACCTTTGTTGGGCTTCCAGTATTTCTCAAGCTTTAATCTGATTCCATGCCCAGGAAAACCAGTCAAAAACCTACTTTATAATAGCGGCAATTTTTAATGCAAAAAAATACCATTGTGAGAATGCAGGTTCTTTTTTTTGTTAAGTGTCTTTGTGGGTTCTGGTGCGATGCTATTCAAAATCACAAGATGTTGTTCAGGAAACTCAGTCCCTCAGAGTAGAGAACATCACACAAAACAAATAACCCCTGTGAATTGCACATTTAAATTGGGCTTTAAAAATACCACCAGAGAATCATACGAAGCTAAAAATGAGAATGGATTCTGCGCAATCACTGATGGAACAGGAAATAACAGTAAAATCCAATTATCGCGGTCATCCATCACACACGCATATCCTAATGGCTCCTGGTATGAAAGTCGTTAAAATTAGGATGTTAATTAATATGGTGTTGTGTTTGATGGAGTGTGATTGTGCCTGCCATTGTCTCCTTAAAGACAACCATACTGTTCTGTGAAGGATGCTAATCAGAGCATCAGTAAAGCTGTTCTTACAATAAGGAGGAAAATGCAGTCACCTCCTCAAACAAGGTCACAAAGCAAGAAATAAATGTCCATAAAATAGACAGGGTTACAGGTTTGAATCATGGGTAGGGCACTGCTGTTGTGCCCTTTTCCAGGTACTTAACCTGTGTTCTTTCAGTGCTGGTACTGGTTGTATATAGATTAAATATATGAGATATCTAAATATCTTAATCCTTAATCTAAAAGTCTAACCCTGGTTTAAATTGCCTACTAGGCAAAAACATATGCAATGGCAAGTAAGTGTCATGCATACCGTAACAAATAAGAACACGACATCAACTTAGTGTCTCAGGGACATGAAGAAAAACTATGCAGAAAATACTTTTTTGTTTTCATGGAAAATTATGTGATTGTGAGTCTCATATTCTGATGCCTTTGGGGTAGATATGGTTAATCTCAGTATTTGGGAATTGAGACAATTTTTGCTGTTGTTTCCATTTGTATTTCTTTACGATCACTTTGACTCTGCTGTTACTGTATTCTCCCCTCACATTTAAATCTCACGCCCTTGGCAAAGCTTTCCCTTGGTAGCTGAGGCATAAATTTATGTCTTTAGAATATACAAGCCGTTAAACAGAGTTAGGTCAGACAGATGAGTAAAATCCAGCCAGAAAGCATGGATTGTGGCAGTAGAACAAATAGTAATAATATACTGCTGCTAAAAGAGTCAGGAGGAATGTTTTCATTGAAGGTATCCTTTTAGACACCAAGGCACATTTAAGATTAAAGGGAAAACGTCTTTGAGGGCCATGTTTGGCCCATTTCTGGCTGCCTAATTCAGGAAATCTGTTGATATTTGACAAACAGGTCACCTCATTAAAAGACTTGCACAAAGGCAGCATAGTCCCTTGTCGCTAAACCCACTACTCTCCTCTCTCATAAAAGCATCTAATTTGACAGTATCAGTGAATCTACTTAAACGGACGATTATAATTAGTTATTCAGCTGAGGCTTTGTGTCCCAATAAACAAATGTACGTTTTAACACAATAAGAACAATCCATATGCTTACCCAAAATGGGAGAGCTATGGAAGCCTCGCATAAACACGCAAGTTAATCAACATGACTTTTACAGTGAATAATAAGCTGGATGTCTTCATTAGTCATCGTGAATTTCAAGTCGTAGATTGAGATGCAGTCTAAATTAGGATGTATGTGCCATCACAGGCACAAAGTGCATTCAGCTGTTTATCTACGGCAGAATTAGGATGCATTGCTCTGAAGAGCACAGCTAGGCATTTCATTCACTCTTAGTGTTTTTAATGAAGGAATCGCCTGGTGCATTATCTAACCACTTAAACCCTTTGCTTTGTTTACTCTACGCAGGTAATTCAGGGAGTCGGATCTTCTGTGTGTCACGTTCTCATTTCATTGATCGTGCGAGCTTGCATGCCCTCTCCATTATTGATCACCACAATAATGAACTGCTCAGAGGGCAGCCACTGTTGGTGAGCAACAAATAAGGAAAGCAGAGAGCTCGCCTTTAAACTGATTGTGGGCCTGAACCCATTTTTTTCATGACTAATAAGGTTGCCAATTTCTGTAAAGATCCCCCATCAGTAGCTGATTCTTTTTTTTTTTTTTTTTTTTAGTAACTGTGTCCGATGTGTTATCGTTCCCTTAATTCACGTCCCATGACATTACAACAAAGTGATCAGGTCAAATTTCAGGTCACAGTTACAGCAAAGTGATCAAACATAATTGTGATTGCAGGAAAGACACCAGAGATAAGTCTGTAGTGATTTTACGTGAATTGCACAAAAGCAAAGTGGTCCCATTTGCAGTAATGCAGTAAAAAGGCTTCACACACTAGTGGCTGGACCCACCTAAACTGGCACAGCTGTTAATCATGCAAAGCTATCAAAAACAGGTGGCGGATGGTTATCAGACAAAGACAAGATGTCCGCCCCCTCAGTCTGTAGCAGGCTGTCAGTACAGAGCATTCACCGTAGAAGAATGAAAAGACTGAAGGTCTTGCAGTCATTCTTATTTGAACCCTATGTTGGCACCTGGAGCCCAGGAGCAGCTGTGTGGTTTAGAGATAGTTCAGCTGAGTCATGGTGAGAGTCAGTCCAAACAGAGCAGGGGGTTGCAGTTTTTATCCATATGTCAACCAAGACCTCAAATGTCATAGCTTAGACATAGCATAGACTTTAAATGTTTTATAGCTTGTCAGAGGAATTGCTTCTTAGAAAGTCATTTTATAAAGCTTGACTTCAGTTATGGCTTTCTTATCCAGAAGAGAAGTGCTTTCATTAGAGCAGAGTGCCAATGATTGTACTGTACTTGCAATGATTGCAGGTAGTGAGATGTGCAGCTACACTGTATGCAGATGGAGAACCATTGGGAAATTGTAAAGTTCATGGACAGCTTAGGAGGACAGCGTAATCATTACTCAGCATGATAAACGTCGTCATATTGATCTGTCCTCTTAATGTTTTAGTGTCAGTGAAATTTTAAGACCCATCTTAAACGTCGAGCGCTATGGATCTTTCCATTTGCTAGTTTGATTAGCAGCCTGGGGAAGACAGTAGGTCGAAACTCATTTCAGCACAACTATCTGAGTGTATGTATACTTAGTTGACGGTTTTATCTACAGCGATGTATAATCAGAATCAGAATCAGAATAGACTTTATTGTCATTGCACGGTGGGGGCGCAACGAAATTGTGGGGAACTCACATATTGTATAATATGCGAGTACATTTACATTTTTGACATTAAGACTCCCAAAGTCAAGAACAGAGTGCATCCGACAAAGTGACATGGAACAATGCACTAAATAGGACACCAACAACCCCCCATGGACAGGTCTCAGTGCCAGGCACAGGGTGGAGGCCACAAGTGCGCACCCAGCCCAACACGCAAGTGCAACACCAATATACCTAAAAGAATGACTCTACCTTTCCAAGACAATACTAAAAACTTGCACATATTGGGTGGGATTAGACGCATATAATTAATTGACAATCACAATGGCTAGGGATTTGAAAGGGCCTCCCCCAGTGGCCTCCCTTGATGGATTTCAGTAGATAGACTCCTCGTCTTGCTTTGTGCGACTAAGACTTCCAACGACTAGGCTGAGGAACATGGCTGCCACTTCCACTGCCACCTCATACCCAGTAAATGCCCTGCTCACTTACCAAGTAGATAAGCAGCCAGCTGAGAGGGTAAGTCTAAACTAACAACTAAGCAGTTAAAATACACTTACAAAACTAACCAAAACCAAAAAAAACATATCTGTATGTTCCAGGATCTTTCCATTAGAGCCCCTTCTCAGCTACTGTACTGTAGCTTGGCAACATAATTTACTAATTAGAATGTTTTTGTCCCTGATTAGTTTGACTAAACAAGAGAGAGCACTGTATACTGGCAACTGTTGCTCTTTTTAGTTATACAGTGGTTTACTGTTTCATTCATTCACAATACAATGTTGAGCCTCTTTTTGTGAAGACTGACTGAGGCTCTTTCCATCCTAGTATGTAAGTATTATCTCTGTGTCTCTGTAACATGGGGGCTGTGTTATCTTCACACTCATGCTCTGTTTGGAGAAAGTAAGAATTGATGCCCTAACCTGACGCTGAAATTAAAGCAATGTCAGGTGCTTCATGTAACATTAGCAGAATATGACCGTGCTAAACTGTGCACTGTGGCAACTTGGAACACGACTGAGTATTTGATCATGCAAATATTCGACCAGAAGATCACTACTTGGAGCAGTATTTCTAATCACTTTCTAATTCTTCAACACGTTCTAATTAACCAAAAAATGAAGAAATGAAGAAAACCCCACTGTTTTACTCTCTCTTATCAATATTTAATGACATAGAGCCTCAGAACCTTGCATAAAGTAACAGTAGACTCATAGATATTAATTTTCCTGCCTAAAATTGCGAGTGAATTAGACCTCTTTGCAGTGTCATAAATTTACACAGGAAGAAGGGGAGTTGCATACAGTCTGGAGGATGGGGGGGAAAGCAGGCTTTGATTATTCAAGTGTTCAATCCTAGAGGCCATAGAATATTCAAATATTCAATATTCAAACTAATCTCCATAAACATCCGTACTAGCACCAGGTGTAATGTGTTACATATTGATATACAGCAGCTCTCTTTGGAATCAATAATAGAAATCTTCTACTCCAACTTTTCAGTTGAACTTTTCATACATCTGTTGTCCCTCAAAACATATTAAGTCCATACCTGATTGACTCAAGTACCTGGATTTTAATTCTCATCTCTAAGGGCTCTTAAATTGCAACAGAAGAGGCTGCCTGTTTAATGATCTTTGGAAAATTGCTTTGCTTGTTTGACTGAAAGAGCGTGGTTTTCAGACCTGCAATCTGTACTCTTTGAAAGGGGAATTATGGGTAAAAAAAGAAGCACACAGTCACATCAAGCATTATCTCTCACCTACACTCAGGAAGACGAGCCGGAGCATTAATGAGGCAGCCGCGCACGGCGGCTGGGCTGTCACCGCGGAGCGTGATCAAAACAGAGCCCCGATCAAAACCCGCAGGTCCTGCTTGTCCCCGTTCATTTGTCTGCGGCCCTTTCAAAGGCAACAGGCCCCGCCATCCCTCAACAGTCCTGTTGAATCCTACTCAATCTCGCTGAGGTCAATGGCAGCGCTTCACAGCGGATTAGACCGACGCCGGGCTGCTGTGGTGTATGGCTGAGTCCCCTCGATCTGATCATTAGCGATGGCCATTTCTTTCCCCTCGCTCCGGCGTGTTCGTCTACCTGATCATCCTCCCGTCTTTGTACCCTAAGCCATTTCTCCAAGCTGACAGATACATCCCTAGCAGCAACAAACTATTAAGATAGATTCTCATTTTTTTTGGCCATTACACAACCTTGGTTTTCTGCCCTCTCGGTACACAGAATGATTAATCATAATGATTTTACGGTTAACTTTTACTGTAAACTGCCCACATATATCACGCCTGACACCAGAGGATGTCTGCGTTTTGAGTTTTTTTAAACTTGTCTACAAAAATTAGGGGACATCTGTCGTTTTAATCTCGTGTGAATTGGCATATCGATGATTCTTGACAAGGTCCTCGGGAATCGTTTTGCGCCAAAAAAAGAGTGGGCTCAAGATGCAAGTCAAGATAAGTAACATGACTAATGGCATGTCCCACCCTCTATGTAACCATTATGGTTGGAATTATGAATATTATGATTGTGATGGTGAGCGTAATTATGATTATGATAATTATTATTACTGTTAGGATGTTGTGAAATTGATCACAATAACTGCTGTCATGTAATGCTTTATCAGGGCAATGCTACAATAAACACGCATGCAATTAAAATTTCAAAGATATGTTCTTTGATGTTTTTTAGTATCTTGTTTTATATCTCATGTGTTTTCAGTCCTGTACTTAAAAAGTGGAGTCTTTTATGTGAAATAAAACATTAGATTAGCCATTTATAATTTGTCAAATGTACTGTGCATATTAAGTCCAGCATGTATTTGAAAGGGAGCATTCTCTCTAGCCAAAAAAGCTGTTCATTCCATATTAGCTAATGAGGACCCTGGTGGTTTCAGTCCCATGCGAAAAGGATGTTAAAGTCCTGGATGGCAGTCATTTTTTACTGATTACAGTACAAAATAAACTCAGACATCCTGAAGTAATGCTATTCAAAAGGGTTAAAGCAGGGTGCCACATGCCACTAGTGGTTAAATCCAGTTTACGTCTCTCTGTAAAGCATTTTCACAACTGATAAAAAAGCAATGTATAATTACTACTTGCATTATCACCACAATGATCATTACCGTCATTGTTATTGTAATTATAATTATTACAATAATGTTGATTATCATAATCAAATAGGGCATGATCTTTGGGTCAATGAAGGTTATGTGATTACCAGCCTCATTCCTCACTAATGAAGTCTCACCTGGGACAAAGATGCTGGACACCGCTTGTGTTTACTGCCCTCATAATAATGTATTCACTGAGGCTGGGCGTAGCCTTTCACTGCTCAATACTATCTGCCCTGCGGTGTGCTTACCAATGAGCTGTTCTGGAGATCCTCAGTACATCCAAATATTCTAGTTTATCATCAAGAAAATAAGCTCCCTCTATTTGTTTCTCTCTCTCTCTCTGATGGAGGTCTGAGGAGTAATTTCTTACTCTTACGGAAGCTTTTTTCATTGAGGCCTTAATAATGGGACAGAATAGAGAGTATGTGATTAATTCATGTGTTGCAGTATGTACGCTATTTTGAAATGCAGAATCCCAGAGGAAGAACCTCATGTTCAAGTCCACACACAATATATATAATGATCCACATTAGCCATGCGCTTAAAAATGCATCGAAAAATGACCTCTTAATGAATGACACAATAATAATCATGTATCCAGTTTTAAATGGCTTCCATTACTGTGCACGTGCTTACCAAGTGCATGGCTTCCTCTCACGTCTCTGTACAGGCAGCGCTTGACCTTTCTCACTGACCCAAGGAGGAGCATGTGGTGTGTGTAAATAGCAAATGATGGTCCTTTGGGAGAATTTCCAACCAACAGATGCTCAATGTGCGAAACGTGAACTTACTTGTTGCTCACTTGTGTAATTATTTAGCTGCGACACGGGCTTTGTCACCGTGAAACTGAGATTTTTTTGAGCTTCGGTGAAGCTGTCAAGCTGTCGAGGTGGCTCTGTGCAGGTATGGCATGCCTTAAACTGAGCTAGATATGCAAATGAACTAAACTAAACTAACTAAAGTGAATACATCATAGGGCCATTGCAAAATCTATAGTAGCAGTGTGGTGTGGTGGTACCTGCTGGTTTGATTCCCCACTGCTGGAGACTGCTGTTGGGAAAAGTACTCAACCCACAATTGCCTCAGTAAATATGCAGCTGTATAAATGGATAAAATTGTATCTTATGTAAGTCACTCTGGATAAGAGCTTCTGCTGAATGACAATAAAATAATGCATCGATTAGACCACCAGTCCTATGATGTATTGTGCTGTAAAAATTCCTGTTTAGGGGAAAATAGTGAAATATTTATGTCACTTGAGCAGTTCTTTTAACCAAACTGCAACAGCCCCTTGCAGCAAAAGCACAGAATTGAAAACAAAAAACCTAATTTCTTCCAAGTGGGAGATTAACACAACAAAATGCAACACAAGCTAAAACCACAGAAATGAGTTTTACCTGTGTTGGGGCACTTTCCTTGTCTGCAGATGTGCAGTCCCTTCAGCAAAGATTACACCAGGTTATAACTGAATCATTTTTCATGTTGCTTATATCTAAAATAAGGAAACCCTTTTTTAGGCAGTCCATCAGCATCCATTTAAACTTGCTAATACAGTACCCCAAGGGATCCTCTATTTTTACCTGAAGTGTGCCCAAGTCAGTATCATCCCGACTGCAGAGGGCCTTTAAGCAGCTTAATGTTTAACTGAACGCATGTTTAACTCTGTCTAGAGGCACATGTGGCCTGTAATATATTCCTACAGCAGGATTACGGTGGCTCCTGCTACAGTAATTATTATTTTTGCTCTTGTAAATATAAATAAATAAACGGGTCATCTTTGCTTATTGCTTTTCTTCTAACGCGGAGCTAGCCAGGCATGTCATGGATCTGTTACACAACAGTGAGGGCAGTCCTGAAATATCTGCCTTTCCTACTTGGCTTGCCTCCTGTGTTTACGTGTCCTCTCCAGATGTCTCCTTTTGTTTGTCTGACAGATGAATGGGAGTATTAAATATGTAACGCGATAGCTGGGCTCTATTAAATTGGCGGCGTGCGGAGAGAGGCTCGGACCGGCGCCCGCCGCCGCTGTCTTGACATGTCACATAAACTACGCCGCGAGTGACGGATGTGGCGGGGGTCCGCGCTTCCTGGACCTCCCCAATGGCTTTGAAAGTTTGTTGCACGTACAGTGGCACTTTAACCACCCAGACTGCAAACAAGCGTGAGAAGTGGATGTAGGAGTTGGGTACACAGCGAGTTGAGTGCCTCTCGTCTCCCTGTTGACTTCTCTGTGTTGAGAGCTGGCTGTTGCTGCTTAAAAAACACAACTGTTGTGTTCTGGGATGAAAGTAGGAAATAGGCACAGCAAGGCATGTAGGAACTTAGTTTTGGGTCGCTGTCATTCCTTTAACTGTAACTAATGACTTTTTGCGTTATTAATGTTTATGCCCAAGTCTGTACATTTTTGGCAAACAATGGTTTTCAGTTTTCACAGGATTTTTCTTATTTTGTTAATATTATTCTGCTTTAATGCCCACTCAGCTCACACAATAGTTAATATATATATATTCTACCTTAATCAAAATCTACAGTGGCCAATACCTTACCTACTTGTCTACTGTATATCATAGCTCCACGCCATGCCCACCCTAACAATCTATTATTATTACAGGAAAACTTACATATTCTATTTCCATGTACCATAGCATGTTGACACACTGACCAATACTGATTTTCACCCATTTTCTTTCCTTTTACCAAAGTACAGCTTAACAGCATATAGTTTTTGCCCTTTTAACATAAATCTTACAGTATAACTCATGTCCTATTATTAACACCACATGTCAAAAAGCATTCAATAGCTTATATTAGAACTACAATTCCATAATTTGAAACATGCTTTCAAATATGCAAATTTTTTCTCATGAAGCTTTACCTTTCTAGTCTACGCATTAATTAAAAAAATATATTTGCAGTTGTAGTACAGATCCTTCGTAGATTAATAGCTCATGAACAGAAACAAGTAATTATTTCCTGATTCATATTTAATGGTATTCAACATGTGGCTATGTTTCTTGCTCATGGAAACACACGATAGCCTACATGTTTCCCTCATGGTGTCAGTTTAGGTCGCTTAAAATATAATGGGAGAAATGGTGGAGTAATAAGTCATGTCAAGTCTGGACTCAGGACCAGGGAGTTAAACCTTAAGTGAGACAAGCTACAGGAAAAAACACACAAAACAATTAGCAGACCAGTGACCATAAGGCATGCCCGCCTGTACGGTATCTGACGTGCGTTGTGAATACTTCCGAGCCGTCGTGTTCATCTAATACACTGTTCTATCAGCAGAGCTGTTAGAGAGATAACGTAGAGGAATATCATATCAGCCTCTCCCCTTGTCACAGTCGAAATATCCCCAGCACGTCCGTGGTCTCTGGAACGTCTCCACGGTTTCCTCCGCTGTCGCCTATTAGCAGAGCCGCTCTCTGATTCCCCCGCCGCTGCGCGTTGCCGAGCCCGTCAGGCGCTGGGAACCAGTTCAAAGAACGGCGTGCGCTGTCACCGATAAGACTTGATATCACGACGAATCTCATAGTGGGGTCTAAATTATTTACATGTGCCCCGCCCCCCCCCCCCCCCCCCCCCGTTTGAGCGTGCCACACAGGAGGCATATCAAAGAAGGTACCACTTTCCTCCTCTCCCCCGCCAGCAATCGCTCTTTCTCACTCACAGCCTCCTGAACAAATTGCCTATTTTCAAGAGACAAGTAACAATCCATCAACCATCATTATTATCATAGTAAAATCATACGAATATGCATATTATATTACGTATCAATGGATATGATATATTATCAATAACTAGAATTTACCTTTACATTTATAATCGTCATTAACCTGCCATTAACTTAATGTTTGCTTTCTATGATTAGTAAACTTGCCCTTAGCACCAATCAGTAGTTGATTTCCTTCTGTGAGATGCACCTCACATTAAACCATTTTACTCATATCAAAATAAGGTTACATCAGATAACTTTAAAGTAACAGTTGAAATTAAAACATCAAATTGAATATAAGATTTTAAGTTATTTAATCTGACGTGAACGAAGGCAGTGCTACCACAATAACCCCTTCATGCCTGGTGTAGGCTACGCCTTTATGTAGAGATACAGACCATGTATTAAAACCTTAAAACCCACTATCACTCTGATGAAGCTGTGAGAACACTTTATGTGTTTAAATATGAATTTCCAAAATTCTTCTTTCAGAGATGTTTTGCAAAGCTGAGAGAAATCACTGGGTCTGAAAAAGTCCTTCGAGTTCCATTTAACCTGGAGTGTTTTGATGAAGTTTAGTGGCAGTGCAGTAAACAGCAGTTCGCTTTGAGTGGGGAGCTAAGTAAACGCACCCATAGACAACGGAAAGAACATCAGATGAGGAAGGTCAAAGAGCATTAGGTGGGTTGTTTTCTTTGAGATAAACTAAGGTGCAGGATCTTGATGAATTGAAGACCTCCGGAATAGCTCTTCAGCACGTAGCAGCATACAGCATATCGGATTGATTAGACGTTGAGTGAGCTGTGGCTTAATAACGCGAATTTGCTTCGGCGCTGCATCAGGGTTGCAGATTTTTGCATTAGAGATCATTGTTGCTTATACCTTGACTGGTCTTCCTGAGAGAGAGAGGTTAAAAACACAGCTCCTACATGGAATGACTCACTGCCTGTCAATCACATTAGTGGCTCCTTTTATACCAATTCTTTTTTTTTTTTTCATCCCAGACGGGCTTCAGGAGAGAGCAGAAATCAACATCTCTCACCCCAGCCACCTCCCCCACAAGGTCTACCAGTGATGGCCACTTCATAAATACACTGCAAGTAGTAATTTAATACCAGTGACATTTCTAAAAGAACATAGCTGTGGAAGAGAAACGTTCATGCTTCAAAGCTACATCATAAAGACAAATTCCAAATGGGGCCTTTATTCCAATAGGAACATTAAAAGTTCATTCTCCCCACATGATTACGGTTAAAGCAGCTTCCTGCAGCATAATGGTTCAGACCTGTCTGACAAAGCGATTTCCTCAACAGAAGTGCCTTTCAGTGGGTGGAAAGTGCAGTCCGTGCAGGAGTAAGGGCTGGTGTGGACAGTGAAAAGCCATTTGTGTGAGTATTTACATGTGCAGCCAGGCATGTGTGCGCTTATTTGCGTGTATGTTTGTGTGCACGCGTGCATAACGCAGTGAGGCCACTCCCAGTTTGTGCACTCAGGGCAAATAATAGCACTGCTACAACAAGCACATACACACACACATACACGAGAGAGAGAGAGAGTCAAACTGAACTCATTTTCTTTTCAGGCGTACTTATTTGGGTCAAGAGCACTATAATTATGGAAATTATTTGATCCGTTGCTCTTTTCCTCAGCGAGTCTCCTATAAAAAAAAGATTCAAATTGTGCGTCAGATTTTCAAACGCATTTGCGGACAATAAGCAGTCTTGTATACCTGGTGGGGGGGAGGGAGGGGGCGAAGCTTGAAAGACAAATCTGTTAAGGTGCTGTTGAATGAGGAGCACTTGGTTAATGTTTGGTTAAATGCTTTCACCGAGCTACATAAGATGTTCACCGTGCATCTGTGTTCTCATGCAAGGCGTTTTTCATAACACTTGTGTGTAATACAAGGTGTTTTTTTAGGATTGACTGGCAAACTTTGCATTGAAATGTGTGAGAGCAGCCCAGGTCTTATTTAGCCCAATAAAATCACTCAACATGAATCTTTGCACCATTGGCAGGAGTTGTTTACAATACATATAGTGAATGGATTCAGTTGTTTTATTATACATACAAATAATTTATGCTTAACTCGGTGTTCTAAACCAATATGGGAATGGGGGGGTGTTATTGTTCTGGTTATGTATGTAAATTAATGGCACTATTTTTCAGAAAAAAATTACATCAAAGACTCAATATTTTTCTTTGATATATTTAGGGTCAGATAAACAAAAAAGTATATATATTGCATGCAATATCTGTGCTACCAGGCAGTATTAGCAGTTTTCCTATGATTTTTCCCCTGTGTGCAACCTTGTTTGGAGTCACAAATTTTACATTAGGCTCACATCACTGTGACAACCTCTGCAGTCATGCAGAAGCACTGAACTGATTTTCCCTCTGTAGTGATTTTCATAGTGATGTCCATGTTTTGCTCACACAGGGCATTTCTGTGAAGTGGGCACCAATTGGAGGATAGGCACTACTCCACCAATGTCACCCAGACAACTTGCAGGCACCTGACCAGTCACAGAGTGCCTGAGAGCGGTGAGATGAGGAAACCAGGGCTGATTTCCCCCGCTTCCTATCCCCAGTGGCATAAAGACACTTTGTTGTACCACTGTGGGCTCCGGTCAGTGTTTGCAGATGACAAGCCCAGTTTTGAACCTGAACTTGATGTGCGCCTTACTGACTGAGTCACCCACGTTTTAGCATAAGTAGTTTAGATTCTATTTCATTCAAGTATCACAGACAGAGCAGCTTCACATTGCTACTGTTTTCCAATTATTTTTTTGGGGGGCATAATTAAGTTAAAGTAAGACATTATGTAAATAGTTTCTCTCATCTGTCGCCCCTGGCTATAGAATTCTGGGGAGCTCCAGTGATCAGTGCTTGCTGAGACCTCTCGTTTTCCAGCAAGGGCGGTAGGGAGAGCAAGGAGGGGAGCGAGTTCATATTCCCCCAGCAGGATTTCAGAACGACGGAGCCTCTGAGCTTCATCACGCCCTCCATCATGCTGTGGAGTCCGGTGCCGGAGGGCATGAGACAACTGCACGCAGCTCTCGCCCGTGCCTGAACTGTGTAATAACACAAGACTGCTAGCCTGGGAGGTTTGGGAGTGTCATGCATCAGCCTAGCTCCTCACACTGAGTGTCTCCCACAGATTCCTGTTTCATAGCCCCCCTCCCCCCGCTGGGTGATGTGAATTCTGGCGGGGTTGGTGTATCACGGTTCTGGGTGGTCCCCGTTCATGACCGGGGTGGTACCCTATATGCAGCCAGCTGTTTGCAGAGGAACTCCTGACCTGGACTGACCAGACCCTGGTCGCCACGCGGTGTAGGCTGCCTCCCGCAGTCACCAGGGTCAGGCTGGGTGGTGGGCTTAGACGCTGAGGTCAGTAACCCAACCGTGGGCGTGCCAGACAAGGGCCGAGACCCCAGAGCCAAAACAAGGTCCACAGTCGAACTCAGCATAGCAGGCACATCAAGTGACATAACTGTGACTCATGTTTTGTCGGTTTTTCCACCTCAAGAAAACCCTCCGAATTCTGAGACACACTGGAGGCTGGAGATTTTTTTTTGCTTTGTCTTTTGCTTTGCTGTCAATATCTGCAATGTGTGTATTTCTTTGCATCTCCTCAAGTTACATCACCTTCAGCAATGTCACTTCGGTCTTCGGGACACCTATGGAATTGCAGTGTAACACCAGATACATTTTCAGTAATTATCCAGACAATAACCAAGGCACAAAGCTCCCTTTACTGCTAATAATCAGGTACTGTGTGAGGCAATCGATGGGTCCTTGAAAACAGACCCCCAGGGGGCTCTGGGTTCCCCTCATGAAGCCCTGTGAGCCCTACACGCATCTCCTTTGGCGCAGCATTGATCCTCTAAGCCTAGAATGGGGCCCGCATAATAAATAGCTGCCACTGAGTGTCAACATCATCAGTGCTGCAGGAGACTCACTGACGCTCCGCTCGATAGACCTCTTTTTTCCACATTGTTGAAGATAAAGATCTCTACCCTTTTGTATGGCTTGAGCAGATGACTGTCACAATAGTGTGTCTTTTTTTACAGATATTTTGAGCTGAAATGAAAACATTTCGATGCCTTGATGAGACAGTGCTTGTGTTGTGTGAACTGAACTGAAACGGTGCTGCGAGACCCACACGGTTCTTGTTCCCATGCTTAAATAACAACATTTTCTGTTTGTTGTCATCCATACTGGAAACAGACAATGTTTTTAGATTTGATTTCCAATTTGCACCTCTCTGAGTGAAATTATGTGAAATCATTGTTACTCTTGGCAGACCTTTGCAGGTTGTGGGTGATTTCCCATGGTGTCTTGCCAGCTTGCCTGAGTCCAAATTTGGAGAGGTCACTTCACAAAAGTAAATTGTTCTGCCATGTTTTCCTGATTCCCGAGCTTTGAGGCCCTCCTGTCCCTCGACGGTTGGAATTAATCAGGAATTAATATGATTGTACTCCAAGTGAGAGGAAACAGTTTGGTCCTTTTAAAATAAATTTCAGATGTGAGAAAAAGATGCTTGTTTATCTGCCTGGGTGTTTACATTATTTAGATGAGAACTGTGGGGTTTCTTTGCCTTATGAGGTGTTGTGTAATCATCAGTTTCACAAAGAAGAACAGTTGTCAGTTGGGTTACATTATAGAAAGACAGTGACGTGACAGTTCAGCTCTCCTGATGGATCCTTCTCTGGTAGTTATGACTAAGCTCATGCATAATCTTTTAAACTCAAATGACTTTTAAACTCAAAGCATGATCACGCTAGGGAACAATTCACATTGTTGAAAAAAGGCATTAATATTGTATACCATTTCTTCTTCATCTCAGCACCATGAGTTTACAAAACTTGGGCTCAGATGCCATACAAAATGCACTTTGATCTTAACTCTCACCCAGGAATTGTTGCATTTTTCCCTTTTCTTATCGCAAGTGTTACATTTACTGAAATTCATGAAAGATGCTGTTAGAAAAAAAAAATTTCATTGACGTTTACTACTACTCAGTTTACTAACCTAGTAACCAATGCACCTTTACTAAGTGCATTATGTGTAGACTGAATCCGGTCCTGACTCTCACTATAAACCCATCGCTTTCCCTGGTCATGTCAGCCTGTGTACTCTCCCATGCGCTGACAGCGCAGATTACTGCACTGTAATAGATCAACGTCAGAAATCAGCAGGGTTGTTAATTGTCGCTTAAACATTATTCATGTTTACCCGTCTTCAGTGAAATCTGCTTTTGCTGATTCATCACATGGTCTGTTTGCCGGGTTTCCTGTCTCCATGAGTGAAACTGAATAATGAAAGTGCAGTAAATCACCATCACTGCTAAGCTGATTCAGTGTGCTTGTGTTACCGTGAGGCGCACGCCTCATTCATCTCGGCAACCGCGGTAAGGCGAGTCAGGAGAGCGCGCACACACTTCAGTGTGAGCGGCCGCCCACATCTCCTACATCAAAAAAAGTGAACAGTCTTGGATGTTGTGTCTTCGCTAATTAGAGTCATCTCCGGACAGAGCTGTGTTATCATTAAGAGACCCAATTTCACCAATTAAGCCTTAACTACTGCTTGTGCCTTCAAAGAATTGTACCACCTGACATTTGTCTGGTGAACATTGGCCATCGTTTGGACATTCTTCTGGTGGGCAGCATTTACTTGGCTCTGATGTGATATGACAGATGTGTTATGGTAGATTAGTGAGAGTTTAAACACAGCTGAGAATTTCGAGGCAAAGTGCTTTGCTGGGAGAAGCTAAAGGCATATGGGCAGAATGACAGGTTCTGTCTGATGCCCTGAGAAGCACAATATCCTGGTGACAGCTCACTCTGTGTGGTAGGGGCGAGCCAGTTGTGCAGTTCTAACGCATGAGGCTAAATTGTCCTCTAATGTAATCATGGTCCTATAAACTTCACTGCTGGTAAATGGTGCTCGATAGTTTTTTCATCATCTCTGTGGCGTTCAATAAGGAAAGAAAAGAAAACTCATTTGAGAGGGGACGACGGGTTCTGCCTCGGTTTCTGTGAGGGAAAGTCTGACTCAGTGCTCAGCATGAGTTGGCAGAGGAGGGCCCGGCATGACGGCATGAAATTTTGATACCGCTGTTGCACTGCACATGCATCATCCAGGCAGATCACGTGTCCCCCTGCCAGAATAACAGAGCGGCGCATGTCACGCTCCGGGCCCCGCCGTGACACCGCGGTGGCTGGGCCTTGCCGCCCACCGCCGCGTCGCCGTGCCGATGAGTCATGAGCACAGGCCCTGGGGGTGGCCTGCCGTCTGCCTCGCTGCAGGGAGCCCCCTGCTGGGCAAAGGCTGCAGCAGTATGCGCCACTCAGACGTTACCGATGCAGACTTAGACAGACCTAGGCAGGCTTAGATAGGGCGGGCCTCGGCAGCCCAGGAGAGGTCTTCCCATTCAGGAGCCCACACGACGCTTGCTGGCGGATGCTTGCCTCTTCTGAGAACCCCTCTCTCACCTTTAATGATGTGCCCATGTGGAACATCGATCTCCCGCCCTGTGATTAATAACACGAAAGGTGAAAATCTGCCGTTTTACCCTCATGCAGACAAGTAGGAGTCCTGTTGAATAACTGTCCCTGGGTGAACCTTCCCGTTTGAGTTTCTTTACACCTTTTTAAAGCCAAACGATTTATTCTCTTCCTCAATACTCTTGTGGAAAGTCTTCATGGCAGAGGTCTCGGTGCTATAAACGCCAGTGTTTTTGAACCCCTGGTAACATTTATTTATGGAGGGTAAGCAATGTTTGTATGTGTGATCAGTGTAGGTTATGAACAAATAAAACAATTCTATTCCTGTCTTTGTGTCATATGGCTGTAAACTAAAATGTTTGCCCTGGAAATCGTTCTAGGCTGTGGATCCATTAGAATTCCCCAGTGGAGACCTGAGAGATTAGCCTTGTGATTAAGTGATTATTGCACCCCGGAATTAGCAGGCTTGCTCGCTCAAAAATCAGAGCAAAAAAAAAAAGCAAATCACTGCTAAGCTCTGTCATGGATGGGGGGATGGGTGGATTTAATGGGACTTCACACTTCGGAATGGTAGCGTGTCAACTAATGGCTTTGCACGTCGGCATAACATGAACTATGCCACAGCACAAACAGAACAACAGGTTGGTAATGAGGCAATGCAAATTTCCTCTGAAAGAGGTGGGGGGTGGGATGGGAATCATTAACTCTTTTTTCCCATCCAATCTGAACGATCAACAGCTCACATAGGAATGTGACCTGCATGTAGTGGGAGTCCCCAGGGTTGGGGATGGGAAAACGGCAGGAGCAAAGAGCTTCAAAAGTTTCACTGATTGATGACCACATCAGGCAGCGAGGTTGAATTTATGGTTTAAAATGACTCTGGGCCATTAAAAGTTGGAGGCTAGCTGCTACAGTGCACAACCTGGAGAAATGGCTTTGCTAACGGACCGTGCTGTGGCACAGGAGATTTTGTCCATTTGCTGATTAATAATGTCGTCAGTGCATGCAAATTAAATTACAAATCAATATTCCAGCTCTGAGTTGAGTTGTGGGTACAGTATCTTTGGAAGGCCTTGTGTGCCTGATCTCCTCTCTCACCTAACAATGTCAAAAGAGGTTTGAATTGGACAGAGTGTAATCAACCACATATAATCAAACACACTATGTAAACATTATCATAGCAGTGACAAATGCAATCACAACAAGAGTAATGCATGTAACCCATATTAATCTTTTGATAATCAGAGTTTTTCTCCTCATATACAGTGCCAGTCAAAAGTTTGGACACACCTGATTGAGATAATGGGAAACATGCATTCAAAGTCTTAAAGCTCTAAAGACTTATGCTTAAATGTTTTAAATTTGCTTATTACACAAATATAGTGAAGCTGATACCTATGTATGAATTTCTTTCCAAAAAAATTTGAATTTTAAAAAATATTTTTGGCTACTTTGAAGAATCTGAAATGTAAGATTTGTTTCACACTTTTTTGGTCACTGCATATTTCCATTTGTGTTATTTCATAGTTTTGATGTCTTTATTATTATTCTAAAATGTGGATAATAGTAAAAATAAGGATGGTGTGTCCAAACTTTTAACTGGTACTGTGTGTTCCATGTGTTACATTTGTGGTATTACCCAATGCAGAGATACATCCCTCAAAGATTCAATCACAGGTGATTGACAATGGAATATTACTGAAGTGCAGAACCGGTTTATTAAGAATAAAGCCATTTTCCACTATTTGGCTATGGAAATTAAAACCATCATAAATAAGAGACAGCATGCATGAATTAAAGCACAGAACCACTCAGAATTATTCTTTCAGATTTTTTTCATAGTTTGAAGGACAAATGAATAGAAGGAACAGGAAGAAAGATCAATGCCTTCATTGGTTTGTCGGAACTAGAGAGAGTCCTTTTGTCTGACTGCACTCAAGTGAACCTCTTTCACGTTCAGTGCCTTCAACAGCAGACAAAAGGGAAAAATTAAAATATAGAGAGATTGCTTACCAGGCTAAAATGGTATTTTCTTTCATCTCTGAACGATAATGGCTTTGGCTCACAAAAGATCATTTCGGCCATTTTCTGAAACGCCCTAAACCTTGTCAAAAACCTTATTCCTAAGGATTGTAGTGTATTGTTTCAGACATCTTACCTCTGTAATTGTTTCATCATGTTCTGATGCTCTGCTGTTTAATCTTGTGTAAGAGTGCGAGGCACAACTTAGTATTCTTGTAACGTAACTTCTGATTACAACCAGTGGGCTCATTAGCCAGGAATGAGTTTTGGAGATGTGTCTGGAGATGCAGCAAGTTTGGTGTTATGGGAGTTGTATTTGGTTGTGAATATTCTAGAACCAAGAAATTCTTCCTAAAGACCATGAATACTGAGAATTATGCCACAGCTTATCTGCATTAATGTTGTTTGCCTAAAAACGGTGAAGAACTGAGCATGTGCCAGACACGCCATGTCACTAACATACCTTTGCTCATTAATGTACACTCCGATGTGTAAGGTGGTCTGGAGTGGACCATCTGCCAGATAACTGCATGTTGATGCTCTTGGGCTTTATGCCAAATCAGAACATCTTATATGAACAAATGCAGTTGTTTTTTTTTTTTTTTTGCAGTATGTACCCGCCTGGCTACATAGCACTGCCTTTTATTGATGTGGTAATGTTTCCGTCTGTGGAATGGGAGACCAGGGTTCAGTTCCTTGCTCTGGCAAATTACTTCTTCGCCGCTCCATTCCCCCAACCTCACCACTCACTAGAGAGGACATTGCTGTTGTCAATTTACTCAAAAATGTGTCTTGTAGATGTCTCAATAGGAGAATGATGCTGTATGGGAAATCCAAAAATGGAGGGAAGGTGCACTAGCAGCAGTTTCAGAGGTGTCATTACATGCTGGATCAAACCATTTCTCATTGGCCAGTGGTTTCTCATTACAAATAAACTCACTTTGATTCAAAAATTTATCGACCAGCACTACGTAACAGCTTCAGTGTGCAAGAGGTTGTAGAAGAATCATGTGCTCATTGCTTATTTTTGCCATGCAAAGATGACATCTTAGACAACGTCTGACACATAAGAGCTTTCATGATGAGCGCCATGCTGGGTGGCACATTTGTGATGTAAATGCTTTCTCTGCCTGATCTCAATCCTGGGAAGCGTGTCATTTACATGCTACATGCACACTCATTGAGGCACTAAACTAGGGACAGGTGCACTCTTGTATGTCTTCACAATGGCCACAGTCTTCATATTGAAGACATACTGAATGGGACACCAGAAATAAAGATGCACAGTTAAGGAGTCTGACATAAAAAATAGACAAAATATTAGGTAAAAATGTATCGAAATAATCAGTCAACAATGTCACTGAAGTGCAAGCTGCAAGTGCTATGATTAGAGTGCAGAGGGAAGGGAAACACCTGAGCTCACACAACACGAAACAACACTATGGTCTAATTACAACGTATGCCTCGCAGCGCACCTGTCGCTAAATTTTTGAAGACCAACTTACTGCAATTTACAAGCATTATAAACAATGCATGCTGAGGTGCTGCAAATTTAATCACAGCTGCAGGCAGGGCATTTCAAAATGCCAGATATTAATGAGTCTGGTGCTCTGTCAATACAAGACAAAGGACGAATCTGCAGGAAAATGAACCATCGCTGTAAAATGAGATGGAGCGTCACCTGAGTAATGTCACCATGCATAACAGCTCAAGAACAGTGATTCATTTAGCATACTTTACGCTTGAAATGTACTTCTCGCTAAAATATGTTTGCTTGATTGAATCACCTTTGAAACAGTTTGAATGCATATTTTGTGAGTGAAATTTCATGGTGGATAGCATTCTTTGTCCAAAGTAACAAACTGTTTTTGAGTATTTGTTCACATCTGAAGATGTATGAATTATCCAGATAGAAATATGATTGCAATTAACTGTCTGATGGTACTGATGATGTGGCACCAGCACATCACACAAGTGACTCATGACAACCTGGTGCTTACAATGATCATAGATACACACACGCGCACACACACAATTTCATATTTTATGTTTGTTGTTATGAATGTTAACATATTTAAATCCCCCAGAACAGGCAACCCTACTATCTCCCAAAAATCCCTGTTGGGCTCTGTTGGCTTCTCTTAGTTTTAGCTCTCTCACTTCTTTTTACCGCAGCACCACAGCGCTCACTACAGTGATATGTTCAGCGTTAACAATACATAATTATTGCACTATCACTTATGATCACTTATGAATTAAACCTGATCGATGTCGTTATTAGGTATTTGCGTTTAATGAATGTTACAATTATATGAATGCTGCTCTGTGAGTCTGTACAGACATCTCTCGGGAAAATGAGCCTGCCCATCATTGTCAACACGAGGAATGGCTGCTACATGTTTTGCTCGAAGATTCCAACCAGATATGTTCCCACACAGTCCTTACTCCGGGGAGATAGTTGGGTTGTCAGTCTGATTAATAAAGAGTAATTTCTTGTAATCTCAGGAGTACTTTTAATTAGTTCTGTATTTCCTCTATACATTTCAATGCTCCGTTTTTTTCACGAAAAGAATGATTCACAAATCCCAGCTCTAGCAGATTACATGTTAAACAAATTGTCACTTTAATTGATGCAAACGACAGTTCCCAATAAATCAGCGAGGCATATCTGAGTGATTGTATTATACAGAGCTTGCCACAGCCGTCATCCATCGGATAATTTACATGGTGTATCTGAGACAGTCTCGCCTGTTAAATGCATTAGCCCACAGTATGACTAAAAGCCATTCAGTCTTTTTGAAGAAAACCTTGGTATCTTTTTCGCGTTCTTTTTAAAACGCGCACAAAAGAATATTTTTATACGTCGACTTGCTCGCCATCCTACACAGATTGAGTTTACAAGAAAATCGCTGTAAAGATAAATAGGTAAATTTAGGTTAAAAGATGCTGTGAGGTTTTCCTAGTGCACTGTCGCACTCTTTTTTGTTTTCCTGACGTCTCTATTTGGGTTTGCGCAACTTCAGGCACCCCTTGGGAAGTGGAGCGGAGCGGAGCACCAGCGGTTTGCGTGAGCAGTACAAACGCTCATGCTGGGATGACAGAAAGAAACACGGCAACACCCATTCGGTGCAGGCAGTGGTTAGGCTTGACTTTTTCTATCGGCTATAGTCCGGTTTAGTCCGTTTCACAGTTGGGAGTCGCCTTTCGTCTGAATCCTGTTCCTCGAGACCATGCATCAGAAGTAGTTCGCTACCTCTTCCTTCCGAAATCGCACATTTACTTTGGCGATGCTGGGGGGTAACCGCAACTTTACATTGCTGTGAAACTTGATCTAAATGGTTCGAAACCACAGCACGTGACGTTACCGGGCTTGCAAACACACGGAATATGCCGCTAAACAGCAAATAATTCGACGATGTAAAATCGATGTGGATGCAATTGAATAAAAATGGATGGTCGTGTTTTTATTATGTTTGAATGTGAGGGAGTTTCCTTCTGATGGACACAAGTCAAGCACAGCAGGTAAGACTAATTATACAAGAACGAAAATGTTTGTGCTGAGAGACAGCATTGTCTATTTACAGTAACTGTAAAAACATACAGAGAACTAATGGTCGAAGTGCTCACACTCGCCGCTTTTTATGCGCATTGATTGTTGTATACATTCAAGTAACAATACGTTGCATGTATGTCTTAATCGTGTAATTCATTTAGTTCTCCATGCCTTTAAGTTCAGGATATTGTCTCAAGTTTTATTACCAGTAATTGCCCAGTCTTATAAAGTGTAGGTGCAATGATGCACCAGGTAGAACCTGCAGATATGAACGCGTGTGTCTGTTTGTGTTCGTACGTTTCACCTCAGCAGAAAACAAACAGAAGGGTCGCAGAAACCTCTTGCAATTCAAAGTCTTTCGGCAGATTGAAAGTCTTTTGGAGAAGTGGCAATACTAAAAACCATCTAGATTTACGATAAACACAGTCATGCTTTACAGTGAAGAACGGACCGAGTATAGCTCAAGATATCCTCCCTGAATCTGAATAATTTCAAAGCTGGAATGACTGTGAAATGAAAATCGGAAACTGTATGCGCAAACACGGTCAGTTTATCAAGCGCCTGCTTAAAACGCGTCCAAAGGGCTCAGTTAATTTCCTTCTTCAGACTGTTTTAAAATAATTATTAGCTTAAATACTTGCTTAGGTTGTTGACTTTTGATAAGTCTGGACCGAACGTCTTGAATAGTTAAGCACGTAATCTTAAATCTTAGCAGCCTCGGTAAAGTATGCACTCTGACGTATCAGTTCTATTTGGTGTTAATTGCCGTTGTACTTCATATTCTCCCTACGGCAAGTTTTTAAATTCAGGTGAAAGCTCCGGTTTTGTGTACTATTGTTGTTGAAGAAAATATTAAGGGAAATGTATTTAGCTCAATCTAAACAGCTTCCAGTATTTCTCCACGCGCAATGGTGTTACGCTGTCCATAATACAATTTTACAGTACATTAGAGTAAAATCAACTGACTGTGAAGTCCCATGAAATCAGTAAGCGCACCTTGGGCATAACCTGAGCTCTGTTTTCAGTAGCCTAGGTCTTAACAGAGAACTTGATTTACTGTTAGCGTTGATTTCCTGTTTAGGGGGAGGGAGTTCAGTTTAAAGATGACTATGGTATAGATGAACATTTGTTTTCGTATGCAAATGTAACTTTATGACAGGCGAGCGGATTCTCCCCGGGCTTAATTTGAGCGGTCTGTATATCTATGTATCTCTTAAATATGTATCCTCACCTATAAAGCGCTCTCTCTGAAAGCGAAACATCTATATTTCAATAAAATTTCCCATTTTATAAAGTTGAGTGCGTCACTCAAGAAAGTACTGCATGTATGACTGCATGGAAAATACGGTTTTAAAAACGTGGTTGGTATTCAGGTCATTGCTTGTAATGTTTAAAAAGGAAATGAAAGTCGTTACAGATTGAGGCATCTGCTTTAATGATGTTTGGCTACCTGTTCCGTTTCCTACAGCAACAGGAAAAAAACATCATGTCGTTAGAATAAATGCCGTCCGCGCTAAATTAGATATGAAACACCAATGTCTTAAATGTCTATTTTACCTTGATGAATTTTGGAGATCAAGCAGACATGACACATTATTGGACATCCAGTCTTGTCTTGGGCTGCCCACAGTTGCTTTTCAGTTTACATTTACATTTATTCATTTAGCAGACGCTTTTATCCAAAGCGACTTACATAGGTTACAGTTCTTTACAATGTTATCCATTTATACAGCTGGATATTTACTGAGACAATTGTGGGTTAAGTACCTTGCCCAAGGGTACAGCAGCAGTGTCCCAGTGGGGATCGAACCGGCAACCTTTCGGTTACGAGTCCTGCTCCTTAACCACTATGCTACACTGCCGCCAGTTATCTGAAATAGAGCAGTGATAGGTGATGGACACAAATTTACTGACTTTTTTGGGAGAAAGCCCTCAGGACCAGTGTGTCACTATGTACAGAGACTGTTGGTCTGGATGCATATTACATTTATTCCCTTGCTTAACAGATGCCATTATCTTAGAGTGACTTACATTTCATCTGTGTACAGCTGAATATGGTTTTAGTTACAGATATGCTCAAAGAGACAACAGCAGCACCTCCTAGGAATCGAACCAGCAACCTCTGGAGTCTTGCTCTTTACCAGGGTGCCAGACTGCTGTCTAGAGTGTATGGTAAATTGCAGATGTGCAGTAGTTTTGATGATGTGGTATTATAGGCAAGACACTTTCTCAGATGTCTCCTGTTAAATATATGCAGTATATGCTTCTGATTTGGTAAATCGTCCATTAATCTTACATTGTTACATTAAAGTGATTCCCTCTCTGGGGTTAGTGTTGCTGGCTGTATTCTCTAATACCAAGGCAAAGACAAGGGTAAACAAACATGCTTGTATGCAAGACTACTCAGCTCTATATGGAAATAAATTGTGATGGTGCAAGCATGCTGAAATGTGTGGAAATGAATACAGACTCGCACCGAGTCTGTGCAGAACTTTGCATTGCATGCAGTTGCGAAGCATAAGTGGTTTTCCCTGGTGACTTATATTTGCACATCATCCATTTATACAACTGCTTACTTCATGAGGTCATGCTGGATGCTTGAAGTGCCCTGCTCAACTGCCTCACCCTGACACATGGTTTAAAGTCTGTTCCTTAACTTCTACACTATACTGTTACCTATAATTTTTAAAATACACCTGTCTGTGTATGTAAAGACAATCAGTTTTTTTTCACATTTGTCCCAGTCTTGTGTTATTTTTGCTCCTGGTTTTTGAAGCTGACATTCAAGGCACAGAAATCAGCCTGGAAGCTCTTCTCTATCCTCATTTCAGGGTCAATTATCTCTTCCCCCCTGTTTCAATCACTGTTCTATCATAATGCAGATCCCTTGTAAAAGTTTCTCTGCAGTTTTGGCTTGGATGAAAAGAGACATTTCAGTTACTCCGTGGTGGGTTCTGTCAGATTTCCACTTCGTTTGCTTATCTGAAAAGTCTCAACTGAGCTTATTCTAGCCCAAGGCCATAGAAAGTTAAGGGTATTCATGTCTTTCCTTTGTCTAGAAAGATACTTAAATGCATGACTCACATTTCCTATTTTAGCCTGAGGTATATTGTTCTGCCCTTTAAATGAAAGGCTTTTTCTGAACTCTCAAATCATATTTTTGTGAGTTAAGCCCTAATTAGGGTCCAGTGCATTTTCATATCGGCCCAGACATTTATCGGTATAATGGTGATAAAAATGCAAATAAACTGTATTTGTATAGCACCTTCCATACTATAAAATTAGACTACAAAACGCTTCACAGCATGTCAGAGAAGCATCACATTTAAAGGTAAATGAAACAATATGAGCATTTAGAATTTCACATTTAGAATTATCTAAGCAAAATGAAGCCACAAAATAAATGAAATTGATTTTTGTTGTTGCCAGTGCCAGAGATTCCTTGGTCAGAAATTTATCTTCGTTCACATTTTATCCATGGTTGTGAGTGTAACAATAATTCACCACTCATTATGATTCTAAGAATAGTTTGGAGCTTATCATAAGTTCAGCTATCTGTCTAAAAGTCATTAAGGCTTAAAGAGTACTCTTGAAAATTGCAAAAAAAAAAAGGCATGTGACTTTTTTAGTCTGCATTATAATCCTTGCATGCATAAAAATGAACATTTCCTTCTCCTCTCTCTCTCCCTTGAAGCCTTCTTATATATCTTTGAGTGTGTAACATTATCAATGTCTTATGACACATTTATAACATATTTTAAAATGCAGAAGCCATTTAACAAAGAGAAATTGATTGATTCAAAGCCCACAATGGCTTCTCCTGAACATTCAATAACAAAAATGCAGTCTCTCGATTTGGAAAAATAAAATAATTCACCACTGCCCATCCATGATAGGATTGCTCATCCTAACTTTATTTTCACTTCTCTTAGCGCCCATACTTTTGAAGACAACACTGTTATCTACTAGCAGGAGCACAAAATCTACTCTTTTCTCTCTCCTGGGTTTGATGTGAGATGTGTTCTATTTAAGAAGTCTGTATAGTCACGTCTTTGTACAGGAGAACACACAATGTGTTCAGTGTTATTTCTGCTCTGATATATCTGATAATAGGCTTCTTACATTAAATAGATCACGGTCATGCAGCCACTGCACAAATGAGCTGAAGGTGAAGCAACAATAATCAGATACACCATGCCTCCGTGTTACACACAAACACACACACACACACAAACACACACACACACACACACACACACACACACACACGCACATACACAAACACTGACATATTTTTGAACTTTTACCTTGTCAGCTGTCAACCCCTTTGCATGTTAATGTAATTAATTGCACCTGCAATATATTCAGTGTAGTTTCCATTGCTTTAATAGCCTCCTGTTGTATGTATGCATGCTGTTTATCACAATGTGTGAGTCATAATGTTCACGAGATGGCCCTGAAATGTATATCAGGTCTTTTACTCATATGCGTGTGTATCCATAAAACTTGATCAGCGTTTAGTTGTGATCATGCTCTCCTGATACACATGGATCCTGGCTTTGAATTCAGAGGTGCTGTATCCCTGCAGCTTCACCAGTGTAACCCATGGTGTTTTCCCCATGTCGCCCCTGAGTTGTCTTGCAAGCCGGAGATCCTTCTCAGGGATCACCCTTGGAAAGTCCTTCCACTGTCTCCGGCTGTCCCTGATTCAACAATACATTCATGCCACAGAATGCAAAGCTGGAATACGGAATGCCGTACTCCGTAACGATGGTCATGCATGAGTCCCTGATGAACTGTGATGTCACAGTGTTTAATATGAGATTGACTGGTCCCGTCCATGGAAAAGACCTGGGTTAAATATTTCTTGTCGGACATCTTCATGTGGTTGCGAAATCTGCTAAATCTGAATACCACAGAGAGGGGAAGTACCGTGTAGCACACTGCCCTCGCAAGAGAGAGACTGGTTAAAGTTAACTGGCCTTTGACTGACCTTATCACACCAGTGGTCAAAATACAGTTGTCATCACCCAAGATGAAAATACGGTTTACTCATCCTGGCCAGTATCAACTTGTATTGATTTGATACAACAGCAAAGTCCCTTCTGGGATAGTGCAGTCTTTGTCTTCTAACCACTACATGCTGCCCCAGATCACAGCAAACAGGGTGTGTGTTGTAATAACGAGTTGTGGGGGTTTTTTTTTTTAACTTGATACCCACCCTATTTGTATCTGCTGGTTGTATGTCAGTTTGTTAAGCATTGCAAAGTAATAGAAGACATTAATAATATTTATTGACTACAGCCCCCCTTCTTACATGCAGGATTATTAATTATCTTCATGCTCCGTTCAGTTCATGCGATATTCACTCCATGCTGTTCTCATCCAATACTGCTCTCTTTCAATTCTGTCTTTACTCAATGCTTTTCTAACTCAATACTCTTTCTCATTCAGTACTCTTCTTGTTTTATACTGCTCTATTCCATACTGTTCTCACTCCATACTGTTCTCACTCCAAATACCTTTCATGCTCTGCTGTTGTCACTTCATACAATTCCTCTACAGAAGTCTTACCCTGCATTGCTCTCACTACACAAATTCCTTTTTGCATCTCGTACTGTAACCAGGCTCCCAGAACTAGCCCCATTATGTATCTTTCTTCATACATTTGTTAAATCCACATGTTACAGATGTAACCCCTCTCAAGAAACTGTGCATGTGTATCTGTCCACATACTTGCCAGGCTATATAAAAAGAATCATTTTGGTCTGGTCATTGAAGGCTTTTTGAATATGTATTTGATAAAGGACAGCTTTCTGAAAGGGGAGCTGCCATTCTGAGAGTTGTAACTCAAGCCCACTGCTCCCATAATAACATGCAATTAGTAAATGGGTCAGCGCAAGACATCGGATAGAGGCTACCGCATTTCCTGTCATTTTCCAAATGAATGTGCTGTATTATTCAATCGTTCCGAAGCTCCATTTTCTCTCCCGTGTCTCTTTGTCTCTCTCTTTTTTTTTTTTTTTTTTGCATTCAGGCCTTAATTGCCAGCGTTCAATAAAACAAAGAAAAAGCCCTCTCAAAAGGTGAAGTGCTGAGAAGTCTTATCATATTCAGAATAACTGTCTTCTCGTTTCATTTTTTTTTCTCACTGGCACATTAGAATTTCAGAGTGGAAAGCGTTGTTATTGAGGGAACCCACACAGGGAGGGTGAACTGACACATTTAATGCTGTTTAAATGGGTGTGATTTATACGTGTGCCTAATGTCAGAAAGTGTTTGTTTTTAGGCACTGAATTTGCTTGTTGTCAGTCCATGAATGCAAAACAGACCAGGGACAAAAACAGTCTATTTTATTTGGACCTGTCACAGCAGTAAATGGCATTCAGAGCCAAATTATGCCCCTGAATTTGACTAAGGCTCACCCCTTGATCTAGGTTGACTGCTGTCAGCAACTATTCCACCTGCCGCCTTTTACTGCTTCATGTTGGATCTTTGTATTGATTGTTGGACTGCTTGGGTTGCCATTGATCAGTTGCCTCCAAGTGGTGAGATGCAACGCAACGGGGTTTACCTAGATTCACAAGGCATTCTCCGTGAAAAAATATCCGCATGAGAGTGGAGAGGGGTGGGGGGACGTGAGCAACACTGAGGAAAAATTGGAACTTGTTCAGAGCCATCCCTCACGCTGCGCTGCGTTTCAGCTCTAGCGACATCATCTCTTTGTCGCGTAAGTAAATAAAACAAATAAAACAGTTTGCTCTTTTTAATTGTTTGAAGTGGCACACTAGCAGGGAGTCTTCCTGTGAGAGTTTGTTGCTGTTCCTCTCAGTCTCGGCCCGACCAGAGTCTCCCGCTCCCGGGTGACTGATCTGTGATTCTTCATTCTTATCACTAGGTTTCCTGGCGTTCCGTATTATTCATGCGTTTGATTAAAGAGCAGCTGCTCTGGATCACTGCTGTATGCCCAGTCTGTTTGTCTTGCCCCCTGTTTATTGTATGTTTTTCTCATGCATATGGATATTTCAGTGTAGCATCGGAATTTAAAGAAAATGGATTTTACATTCGCGCCACTTAAGTCCCAAGCTGTTTTTAAGAATAGAGACTGTGATTAGCCTGGCCACAACAGCCCTTGCCCAAGAGGTTTACTATTGAGAGGACCGCTTTTGATATATTGTTTGGAAAAATCAGCAATGGTGCAGATTGGAAGTGCTTTTGTGTGTATGTGTGGGTGTATAGTTATGCTTATTGTATTTATAATCAAGCACATGTTGCATTCGTTGTCTAAATAAAATGACCAACTGTCACATGACTTTACTGTTAATGTAACTGTGTACACTAGCCAGTGTTCTCCATTTGTGTTTTTTTATTTGCATTATCTGTTGTGTGCATTTGATTGGTCCGTGTGATTTCAAATCACTGAACCTTGCTAAACAATGCCTTAAACAAAAACATCTCATTTAGAGATGCAGCCATGCGTTAAAGAGAAAAACAGCTAAATTAATTCCTGTGCACTGGGGTTCAGACCACTGTTTGACACTAATTTGCTGCACCTTGAGATTTTGCAGCAATTAGTTTCAAGAATCCTTTTGAGACACTGTTTTGACAGCTGATTCTAAAAATGCAAATATGTGACTACGAAGAGTCAAAACCAGGCATGTAGAAGGGAAGCACATTATAATAAAAACCAGGCATGTAGAAGGGAAGCACATTGTAATAAGCATAAAGGTGATAAATACATTTTTGTGTGTTTATCCTTTGTGTTATTAAAACCATGTTGGGTCAAGGCTTTTTTGCAGACCTTGGTTTTCATTGTGTTTGTGCCTGAATTAAACTGAAGAAATTTAATTTAATTAGGAATGATTTTTTTTGTAAAGTAACAGTCACTATTTTTGTTTTGTTCTTCTCAGGTTACAGGACTACTCTTAAACGGGTGACTTTCTTGCCCCGGCCACCTAGCCACTGAGGCTCCGCCCCCTGACCGTGATAGGCCCCAAACCCAAGCCGCACCCATGTATCAGGAAGTGGCCTTCCTCGCCGGCAGCACCGAGCGCCAGTTCACCACCTTCCACTTCAACCACCTGGAGAACCTGCACGAGATCACCACCAGCAAGGGCGTCTTCTACAAGCGGGCCAAGCTCCTGGAGCGGGACGAGGACCTGTACCGGCGCCCGCGCCTGGGGGACGGCCGCGGCGGCTCCGCCATCATCAACGTCGGGGGCATCAAGTTTCGCATCCCCTGGACCACGCTGGACGAGTTCCCCCTCACCCGGCTGGGTAAGCTGCGTAGCTGCAACAACCACGACGAGATCATGGACGTGTGCGACGACTACGACGTCAGCCGCAACGAGTTCTTCTTCGACCGCAACCCCAGCGCCTTCCGCACCATCGTGACGTTCCTGGCGGCGGGGAAGCTCCGGCTGCTCCGCGAGATGTGCGCCCTCTCCTTCCAGGAGGAGCTGCTCTACTGGGGCGTGGAGGAGGAGAGCCTGGAGTGGTGCTGCCTGCGCAAGCTCCGCCTCCGGCAGGAGGAGCAGCGGGAGGCGCAGCGGGAGGAGGCGGAGCTGGCGTCCCCGCCCAGCGACGAGCAGGCGCCCAGCACGCACTCGGACGAGGGCCGCATGGCAGGATGCATGCGCCGCCTCAGGGACATGGTGGAGAACCCGCACTCCGGCCTGCCCGGGAAGATCTTCGCCTGCCTGTCCGTCATCTTCGTCGCCATCACCGCCGTCACGCTCTGCGTCAGCACCATGCCTGACCTGCGGGCCGAGGAGGAGAGGGTGAGTGCGCCCCGCCCAGGGCTGAATTCAGATTGTCTCTGGCAGAATTGCATTACACTATTATTCCAACCTATAGGTTAAAACAACCTGGATCAAGAATTTCTCAGAAATCCGATATGCATAATTTTGAATTTCTAAAAGGCATCTATGGCAGCTCTACAAGGAAATAAACCCCACATGAGAGTGTTTGGTTGGATGTTCCAAGCATTTATTATTCAGCTTTGTAAGTGTTGGCTACCTGCTGTGCTCTTGACAAACCCAGCTTTCCAGCAGGATACCTTTTCACTTCTCCCAGAAAGCTTTCACTAAGTTTCAGTGTTCTACCTTTACCACACAGGTTAAATGACGATTAAAATGTAATGTACTGGTTATTTTTCACATAGAGAACAGCTGTCAGTGTCTTTTAAAAGTGACCCCTGTCAGCAGTGAGGGGACCCCACGGGCAAAATGATCTGAGCTACACGGATCCGCTCACGTGAGCTCTTTAAATCCAGGGGCGTGCACGTCCGGCGGGTGCACTTTTACTAATTGGGAGCAGTGTGACGATGGGGGGGGACAGCAGTGGCTCCAGCCTCTCGAGTGCTGCATTACTCACACAGTGTTACAGAGCTGTAACGCTGGCCCCGCCCCCCTCGTACTCAGCATGTGGCCAGACTGAGCCCAAGGAAATGAAAGAGAATTCAAGAGAACATCCAAGCTTTGGGGATTTGCTTTTAATCTGTGAACATTTGTAGTGGGTGTTACAGGAAAGTGCTTGGAACAAGATTCAAGCCTGTTCTTACATTTAAGTAAAGGCAGGCCGAACTTTAAGTCAAACCCAAGTCTAGTTACTATTTTTTGCTTAAATTGTGCTTTACTGACAAAGTACTTGTATAAATCAGATGCAGTAAACACCAATTTGTTGTTTGATCAGCAACCATAATTGTTCTAGTTTTATCAATAATAATAATAATAATAATGTGATAATAGTTCATTTGTTTACAGTGTCTTTCCCACAGTCAACATGCTGAATCTATGAAGAATATATTATGTGTACATTGTTGGCATAATAGAATTTGAATCAAAGCCACTTGATGTCATAATCAGAAAAAAATCTCAAAAGTTCTCTTTCTTTGTACAGTAAGTTGGGTCAACACCCCCAAGTAATGTCAATGAAGCTTAGAATGATTAAAGAAAAACTTGAGGCTTTCCGGGTAATCAAAGAGACGTCGACAATGGGGGAGAAATGCAAAACATCTGATTATCTTCAAAAGAGGAACGAATCAAAGACAGTGGAAGGTTTGAAAGCTTGGGCTCCATCAATTCATCTCCAATTAGTCCAATATTGTGGCTGAACTGGAGGGGGGTCTGCATACATGTGCCTGGAGCATTGTAAGGAGGAATTGTGGGATGTGGTTGGTGGGAAGTCATATATAGGAGCAGGATGTAGGAGGATGTGTGTTTGAGACTGAAAAGGCACTCAGACATAATTTGATTGGGTTTTTACAGCAGCAACTTGACATCTTGACAGTTGTTGACATATCGCTGAAGCGTTTACAAATACAACGCTTTAGTGAACACTTGGCATATTAAAAGTTTATGCATGTCCCTGCTGCAAATAAAGCCTGTATAATTATTAGATCGATTTATATGCAATTGATATTAGCTCTAAATTAAATTAAATTATGAAGTATGCCTGTTCAAAATTAATTACTATATGCACATATTATTCGGTTATTAGGAAGGATTCCTTTAGTGTCAAATAATGTATTAGCAACGTCCAGGAGCAGAAAGTACTGGTTTCTCTGGTGGATTTGCCAGCAGTTTGAACTGCCTTCTTACAGATATGTGGACGCATGCCTCGTTCAACTAATAAGAGGTCCTCTCTTTTGTATTATTGACCATTGTATTAATGTATTAATCTCACCACAAAGACAGAATATCACAATGCCTGTGCACACAAATCTCCATCGCCCTATAATTTAAATATTTTTTTCCTGAAGAATTCCCAGTGAAGAGTCTTCAGTTCCTTTCTCCATAAATCACCCCACTGTATACTGCTCAGCATCCAGAACAGCTGAAGTGTACTGGAGGACACGAAGGCGATTTCCATATTTTTACACTGATAAACTATGAGTTATGTGGGTGCAGACCATCAGCTCTAGACAGTACACGGTATGAGGGCCTGTGTTTCGTTTTTAACTCATGCTGCTAGATGTCTAATGGAATCCTAATTACACCTATTTCAGTTCAGCAGAGCCTCAATTACCTGTGTATTTCAGGGAGCTGTTGAGTTTGTATCCTGGCTTTTTCCATCACACGTTTGTGTTATTTCTTTGTGGTAGAATTTAAGATACAGTGTTCAATAAGAGGTTCAGATGTGGGAGTTGTTGTATGTAACTCATAAAATTTTTGTTAGTGTGATAAACATTTGTTGGCTTAATTAACGTCTCAGAGAGCATCAGGATTTCCACACTTGTTAAGCACAATTTTCCAGAACATTCCCATTCCATTATTTAGGTTCCAGGCCTGATATGCTTATGAAGCTGCAAAGCTCTTTGCTCCATCAGAGGATCTCACCTCATTCTCTAACACCTTTAAGCGCCCACTCGGGTGGCTTGGATCATAGTCTTTTTATGAGACTGTATTTAAAGTTTATCTTATCTTTGGGCATCTTTGGAGATGAAACTAGAAAACTGGGAAATGAGAACACATTTATTCATATATTTGCATTTCCCTCCCTTTTTGCCCAGCATTTTAGCACTTTGCAGTTGTTCATCAGGCACATCTTACCACAGCAGCCTCTGTTCATGCAGGAGTGCAGGGTGAGACAAATGAAATCCTCCAGCACACACGCCTGTCAATGCAACTGTGTACCACACTACAAGTCCCACAGTGCACCAGGAGGTAGACACAAAGGATAGGTGCATCTCTCTGATGACACTCGAGCAACTAGTAGGCACCTGAACAAGTGCTAAGAGCAGTTTGACAAGGGGACCCCGGCTGACCCATCCACCCCTGCCCCTGATGGAGCGAAGCCGATGTGTTCTGCTTCTGTGGGCTCCTGGCCAGTTTAGAACCGAAGCCTTGGGACTCAGTCTGTGCTTGTGACAAGCTCCTTAACTGTCTGAGTCACTCAGACTCAGGAGACCCCGACTGGGATATTTGTTGATAAGTGACTCAGTTATTGAGCGTGAAAGGTTATTTCAAGAAGTCAGCGCTGTCTCCTGTTTACCATGGTGCGCGGTGACCGATTCCAGTCCTGGGTGGTTAAAATGATTTTCCTCTTCCTTCACAGAATTGCACTTCTGAGGTCCCCCTGTGGATAATTCTGTGAATCACTAGTGATTCTTGGCTTAAACATAGAGTGCATTCCGAATGATGACACCGGACCCATTCCAGCGCTGCAGAGCCATAATGGCCTCTCCCTGGTGGACAGTTAAGACGTCCCGCTGAATGTGTTTGGGGGCAGAGTGTGTGAGCAGGCTGATGGAGTGGGGTGAAGGTGAAAGGAGGGTTTAAACACACATAGCGTAGCGTAGCGGCTCTGTCAGTCTGCGCTTAAGCACACCATTGGGACCAAAGGCAGGCCGGCTGGAGACAGCTCCCGCCGGTCTATTAGGGGGATAACACTGAGCCTGACCGTGAGTGATGGCTCCAAAATCAATCCTGTAGAGGGATAGAAGCTGGGGTAAGAGCTGTGTGCAGGAAAGCAACAGAAACCACCCCCTATAGCAGAGGTTCTCACCCGGGGGGGGAGGGGGGGGGCTGTGAGCCCTGAAGGGTACTTCATGGTACTGCAGGGGGAAGGTGGGGGGCTGGGGGGTTTGGGTCAGGTCTGATACAGGTCTGTGTTAAAATGTCTCTCACAGACTGCTTTCTGTGGACTGAAACACCCATGTGACAAAGCTATTTTGCAGTCGTGCCAAGGCTCTTGACTACTGAGCGATTCAGTTGGGGGGTTGAAGCCTGGAGTTGAGGGAAGTGATTTGCTGAAATGAGCTGTCAGTTCTGATTCAGGAGCTGGGAGCTGATATGTGAAGAAGTGGTGGGAATTGACGTGGATCCAAACGTATAGTGGGAGTAAATTGAAAAGAACTCTTACGGAAAATAAAGCTGTTTCCAGCATATTACATATATAGAGAGTTTTAAATCCTTAAAAAGTCTGACTTCATCATGTCATTGCATTTCGCATTTCGAGTTTTGTGTTAGTGTTGTGCCTGGAATGTTATGGCATTCCACAGCCTAAAGGAGATGTTCTGATAGGAAAGTGGAGTGCCTGACTGACTGGATTTGGTGGCTGTTCTCTGTCACTGGCACTCAGTGGTGAAGTGCATCTGTCCTGTGGGCAGAAGGCCAGAAATGTTCTAAGCAGGAGGGGAGATGGAGTGGAAGACTGAAAAAGGGAGTGAGAGGTGGGGGGAGAGATGGGGGGAAGGAGAAAGGGAGATAAAAACCGAATGAAAACAAGAACAAGTCATGAGCGGCGACACGGAGAGATAGAGGGGGAGAGAGATTTTCAGAGTCGAGATAACTCACCGCAGTGCATTTCTGACTTTCTTTTTCATCGTTCTCGTCGCATGCTGGAACCCCGAGGCAAAGGAGTCACTTCAAAAGCCAACGTGCAAAGTGTCACCTTGCGTCTCACAGAAGTTGATAGGTGCCTTGATCCTCCAGAGCCAGCCATCGACATACCCGTATGCCAGTTCAAGGGACTCCCGCAGAGACACCTTCGGGCAGGTGGCTTTGTTCTGCTCCCTGCTGAACGGGCAGGTGATGGCAAATACCACTGATGCCACCTGGTACCTCACCCCAGAGCTGGCAGTGATCTGAGGGGTTTCTTACAAGCTGCTTATGAAAGCACTTCATTTGAGAGTGTTAGCAGATCAATTTGCCTTGTTTTGCTAGAGTTTATCCTGAATGCTCAGAGGATTGCACAACATAATCTTACTCTTGCTCTCAAATAACTGTCAAAATAAGGTGGGAGATAAGTCTACTTCAGAGTGATCTACAGCTAGGTGAAGAAGATAGATACAAAATTTACACTAGCTGACAGTCTTTTAATGTTTGCATTATTTATCTCTATTGTGTCAGCAAAGTGTAAGTAAATTGATGTTTTTTTTCCAGAGTGACTTCAACAGCTCACTTCTTCTTTATCTTTTAAAAAATAGTCTATGACTCTGAGTGTTTACTGAATCATTTGAAGCATTTTGCTCAGGCCTACAGCAGCATTGTGATGAAGATGGCCAGCTCCACCTGGGAATTAAACGTGGAGTCTTCCACAATACTTTACATTTTGACATTTACATTCTACATTTATCGGTTTGGCAGATGCTCCTATGAAGAGCGTGTTACAGAGTATAAAATAAAAAGTTCACATCATAAGGTTATATGAGCCAACAGTACATACAGAAAAGGTCAGACCACTTCTGAACAGGTCAGTCTGTCACACTGCTATAACGAGCAGTGCCGTCCAGAATGCAGGAGTGTAACACTAAATGTCATTTCAACAAGTGCAGTAATGTCCTATAGTAATACACAAGTGATGAAAGCTGAAGTGATTGGGTAGGGGAAACAAGATGTAGTGTGAAGAGGTAGGTCTTCAATCTGTGAAGGAAGAGGGCCAGGGATTCTTGTCTCCCTGACTGGTATGGGAAGCTAATCCTACCACATTGGGGCAAGGACAGACAGGGGGCTTGGATCAGAATTGTGACCCCCTAAGGGAAGGAAAGACAGGTGACCTACTGTTACCAAGCGGAGTGGTCAGGCCAACGTGTAAGGTTCATATCCCTGATGAGCTATGAATGAATGCTCCCAGAGGGCAGACAAGTTCTTCTGCATTTGTATGCTTGCTATATCTGTGAGAACTTTGCACTCCACCTTCAACTCTCTTTTAAAGTCTTATTTCATTACTTCGGAGACAGCTTTTCACAAATGTTTCTTTTCATTTTGCTGTTTTCCTCCTTCAGTAATTTAGACGATGAAAGTGAAGTCTCCGGTGAGGATCCCCCCCCCCCCCCCCCCCGTTCTAGTAACAGTGCAATAACAGCCTCCATTCTGCTGCTTGTCTGACAGCAGAAGAGCTGCTCTCCCAGCTCATGGGAAGTCAGGAGAAAACTCGGCACGCAATATGCAGTACTCAGTCAGCAGAGAAACTCTTTGATTTACATCATTATGGTCGAAGTCCCCATGTTGACTAGATTGACAGTTGCGGTATGAAAATTTAAATGAATTATTGATAGATATTGTGCCCCACAGCATATGGAGTGAGCCGACAAAGAATCTCGGAACTTTCCAATTTACTCAATCTCCCTCCAGCGGGTTTCACTGGCAGCGGTACAAACACGTACCGGCTTTTTTGTCCAAATTCGACCCACAGCCCCATAACATAGCAAGGGAGCATGTGGTCTCAGTACCCGGTCTGAAGGCTTAGCTGGCAGGGACGGGTCCGGTCGCGGTGGCATGTCCCCTGCGGGCTGGCTGATCGTTATAAAGGTGGAAAAAGTCCGAGTGGCTCTCCCCTGTGGGGTCGACTTCCTCTGTGACGGATCGCATGTGAGCTGCATGCGTGTGCCGTGACAGCGCCCCCCCAGTCTCCTGTCGCTCAGCGTGTGGCTCTGGGGCGCTGTCAGCCGTGATGGAGGTCTGGAGAAAAACAGACGGAGAGGCCGCGCTGCCAACCGCGACTGGCTCACGCTGCTACTGTGCGGTACAGTGTGTGCTGTACGCAAAAATACCCGATTGTTCCACAAAACTTTGAATGCCCCTGGACAGCTTCATCTTTGTATGAGTGAAGCGCCCTCCACATGATTGAATGTCAGTTCAACTGTCTGAATGCAATTTACGGTGCCAGTGCGAGTAGGATCTCGTTCAAAAATGGATTAACCGTTACAACTGCACATTTTATTTGTAGGGAGAGAATTGCGATTAATACTTTACAATGAACGGCCCACTGATTTAATTATGCTAATGGCAAGCTCCAACAAGCGAGAGGATCTTAAAAGGGCTAATTTCAGCAGCTTTTTCAGAAAGCAATTAAAGCAATCCTGCGTTAATCTGCTACTTTACATGTAATTTAAACTACATGGGATTAGTAGCTACTATTAGTTCAGATGGTGATCACTGTGGTGCAAGTAGGAATGAAGAACTGTGGCAGGCCTATCTGAAGGGAGAAAACTACATAGCATAAGAATTTTCTGAATTTTGACGTTGCCCGGTTATCGCAAACATTACCTTTTACTTTGGGTGAAAAATGGTAAAATTGTGAAGGCAAAAGAGGCCTCTGGGGTTAACTCTGCTTCATACATTTCAAGCATTTTATTCTTGTCATCCTAAAGTCCCATTATCAATTTGTAGGTTTCCTTTGGATATCGTATGTCTCGTTAGGTAGCCTAGCATGTGGTGGACTCGTGGGTTTTTGTTTTTTCAACCCGGTTGGCATAATGTCATTGAACCCTGAAGCAGGAGATTTTATCTCAAATGAAAACAGGCTCTGTACCTGAGAACTGTGGGCTTGAGTACTGGTTGGCAATGCTGTTGGATAGTCACGGCAGTAAATACCCAGCTACATAAACAGTGTGTGCAAAATGCAAAGACTGGCCCTGATTCAGGGCACCTCCTTTGCAGACCAAGGCACACACGCAGTTTTAATAATGTGGAGTGATGGGTGAAATATGAGAGTACAGTAAATTAATTACAAGGATGCAAACAAACGTCTCTGCGGTGTAGATACAGCCAAATCAGTATCAGATCAACCCATTGCTGGTCCTTGGCGAGATTAACCATTCTGTAATCTGAGCAACACTCGCGTGCGTTTTGTTCCAGAGGGTGTGCATCCTTTTGCATGTTGTTTGATTCACAGTGCATCATACGCATTAATCGCATGACTGGCTTTTTGAAAGGACGGTGCCATGTTGATCTAAATGAATAACCGTGTTTTATAAATTGGATTTGCATAGTTTACCTATATGCAGGATTTATTTGTGTAAATGTACTTACTCTGCAAGAAAGACTCCCGTAAAAAAAGAGACTTATATACAACAGAGGCATATTCGGAAGATAAAAACATAGTCCTTAATGGGCGAAATTCATTCGAAATGTTTGTAATATAAAAATAAGAACTCAAAACCTATTTCTTTGACTGTACAAATAGCAACAATCAAGTGCTGTAAAGTGGGTGAATGTTCGCAGCTGGTCTTCTAAAATGGAATGGAGGGTCTATTCAAGCCTCTCAGTTTGACGTCCGTAACCATGACTGACTCACAGAATTTGTTTGGTCATTCCATATACCCGTCAAACCAATGTTGTGTTGTGCAAATGGGTTTAAATTCCTTACGTGAAGTGAAGTAAAAAGCGCACTGCGATGAGATTGACTCCAGGCCTAAGAGAATAAGCCTACTATCTCTTATCACTTATTCTGAGCACACTTCATAAAAGAATTCACTGGACTGGACACCTCTCTTGCATTATTCAGCTCTTTATTTGCCTAGCATTCGAATGAAATTTTCTGTGTTATGTGAGCGTGAAGTGGGGAGAACGAACGAAAATTTCCTCTCTGGTGTTGGTTTTCTGTTTATCGAGTCGGCATACATTATTGATTCGGTGTTCCCGCCAGAATTCTCCGTCTACCCCCATTTTCTTGTGCATCTTTCAATAAATAAAATCAAAACATGCTAACACGATGATGGCAAATTAAAAATTTAGCGGGTTGCCGCGTTGAACATACATCTCCCTGTGCTTGACATGGAAAATAAATTGATTTTGAGAACACTCAGCGGCGTCCCTATGAATAAACTAGAATAACAAAGCTTCCAAGAGAATAGCTGATAAATGATAAATATGTGACAGAGACATTGTCTTGAATACAAAGATAGACTACAGTAATTCATGGCGCACAGCCAGAGGAGTAGCAGCTAGTAAGGTGGCAGGAATGTGTAACTGGAAGGAATGGCACCCAGAACTCTCCTTCCCCTGGCTATTCACTTAATAAGGTAATAATTACTTGTAATCATATTTTCAAATATTTACGAGCTCAATTACTGTCGTCGGAAATTAATTCCATAAAGAAACTGTAGCATGCCAGAAGGAAATGAATGTATGAGTGAGTAACAGTTGGCTTAGCTTATGCTGATTCTGGGGAAAGCAAAATCTCTTAAATTTTTATCATAGCGGTTCAGTTGAAGTTGAGGGAGGGAAGGGGAGGGAGTGAAGGAGGGAGAGGGTGAGCAAGAGAGAGAGAGATAGTATATTTCCGTGTTTCCCAACCCTGCTCCTGGAGGCACACTGTCCTGCATATCTTCTATGTATCCTTCCTGCTTGACTAAATCAGGTGTGCTCAGCTAATCAAAAGTGCCACTGATGAGTTCAGTCAGGTAGGTAGAGCAGGGATAGATAGAAGATATGCAGGACGGTGTGCCTTCAGGAGCAGGGTTGGGAAACGCTGGTATATTTTAAGGATGTGATGAGCAGTATTTTTGGGGGGCAATTATCACCTCGCATTTCATGTTTTGCCAAAAAAAAAAAAACTATTGCTCATCCATGGGTTTGAAGAGACTGAGGTGGAAGTAACATGAAAACTCCCTTTAAAGTCTGTCCTCTCATTAGGAGGCAGAAAACAGCTATCCTCAAACTGTTTGATCAAAAGAGAACTTCTTGTTCTTCATCATGAAATGGAATGAACGTAGGTCCCTGTAACTTTGAAATACATTTAAGAATATCCTGTTGTACCTATTGAAATCCAGAACTACTGAATCTCCAAAACGTAGTCATACAATAATCCCATATTTTCATAAAAGACTGCTTTGTGCTCTGTGCGCAACTTGAGTTGTTCTGTGTAACTGCCGCTTGATTTAATTGTGTTGTTTTTTTTCTCTCGCAGGGCGAGTGCTCTCAGAGGTGCTATAACATCTTTGTGCTGGAGACGGTGTGCGTGGCCTGGTTCTCCCTGGAGTTCCTGCTGCGCTTCATCCAGACCCAGAGCAAGTGCCTCTTCCTGCGCACGCCCCTCAACGTCATTGACGTGGTGGCCATCCTGCCCTACTACATCACGCTCATCGTGGACTCGCTGTCTGTCGGGGAGAAGCCGGCCGGCTCGGGCAACAACTACCTGGAGAAGGTGGGGTTGGTGCTGCGGGTGCTGAGGGCCCTGAGGATCTTCTACGTCATGCGCCTGGCCCGTCACTCCCTCGGCCTGCAGACGCTGGGCCTGACAGTGCGCCGCTGCACCCGCGAGTTCGGCCTGCTCCTCCTCTTCCTCTGCGTCGCTATGGCGCTCTTCGCCCCGCTGGTCTTCCTGGCGGAGAGCGAGATGGGCGCCAAGCAGGAGTTCACCAGCATCCCCGGGAGCTACTGGTGGGCCGTCATCTCCATGACGACGGTGGGCTACGGGGACATGGTGCCGCGCAGCATCCCCGGCCAGGTGGTGGCGCTCAGCAGCATCCTGAGCGGGATCCTCCTCATGGCCTTCCCCGTCACCTCCATCTTTCACACCTTCTCCCGCTCCTACCTGGAGCTGAAGGAGGAGCAGAGCCGGGCGTCCCGGCAGAAGCCCGACTCGCAGGACAGCACCAAGTCCCAGAACAGCGAGGACTCCCAGGAGACGGACAGCTCCTTCCCGGCCATCATCGACGCCTCCGTGCACAGGAAGTCCATCGCCATGGCGACACAGAAGGCCCTGGAGAGCAGGAAATTGCCGAAGACCTAACGCAGAAACCGCCCCCCCGCTGGGGGGGGGGGAGAGAGGCGGATTTGAGTCAAAGTGCAGCCACTTAGGGAACCGTGTGTTGGACAGTTGGTCACGCACTTCGACAGACGAACGAGTGTCTGAAAAGGCGGGACACTTTCACGGAAAAGTACTTTTTCCCAGGCTAGGACAACAAAAGTCGTTTTACGGACGTGTAACGGTTGATTTATCCACTGCAGATAGAAATAACTGCTATCAATTAAACGCTACTCACAGGACTTGCCTGTCACCTTGCTTTCTGCAGAAGTGGAGTATGGCTCCACAGCATGGTATGGAGAACAGAGGGAACATTCTGTTCGACTAGAAGGGACTCACTCAGCAGCCTTGTAGAAAGCTATCATCATGGAATAAAAAGAATCCTATTCAAAAATGCTCATTTTGGTAAGTGTGCACTGAGCCACAGTAAGGAAATTGTTCTGTATAATTGACGCATTTACAAAAATTTTCTGTATGGTTTGCTTCTAGATTCAGTAGACTCAGGTTCAGCAAATTTTAATAAATGTAATGAAACGTGCCAGATATGTCCTTTCCGTGTACACATTTCATTTGACTCAAAGCATCTTTTGGTATGTCATGACCTGAGAGCAGTAAGGCACTTGTACTGCATTTGTATCCATGGAATATTTCAGATTGGCTAACAGATCGTATATGAGATGCAATTTTCCCCAAGGCAGACATTCTACTGTTTCTTATTCCATGTTCATAGAGCAGGCTGGTTTTACTGTCCAGCACTGGTCTCAGTGTTGAAACTGTTAACTAGGAACATGTATCTATAAATTGTTTGTAAAATGCTCCACCTCAGAGTGACCAAAACTCTGATTCAGATGCTGGTAACAACAGCAACTGAAAGAAAGGGAAAATGGTTGAAATACCTCAGTCAGAGCCAAGGAACAGGTTTCAACCCTTATACTCACTGCCATGGATTTCTCAGAATAATCTCCCACTCAGAGCTGTTTCTTTTGTTACCTGTGTTTGAGCCATCCACAGCTGCACACAGATTCGGTTCAATAAAGACTGCGTTTTCCACTCATGACTACAGTTGTTCCATTTTATTTATGATTTTTTAAAGGCCCCCATTCAAGCAATGTATGCTCTTCACATCACATTAACCTGTAAATAGACCTCAGCAGATTTTGTAAGTTTATTTGTACAAAAAAATTCCCAAAAAGCTGAGATGTTTCCATTCAGTACTGCTCCATCTTTCATTCCTGTACCAACTCCCTGTACTTACTTGCAGTTACTTACTTGCATATCCACACGTACATGCTAGGGCAACACTAAGGGTGTGTTCAGTAGATATAGCAGCTTGCAGAAACTTTACAAAAACTTCAGATGAAACCCTTTTTTGTTTTGAACCCTTAATGTTAACCGGAAGGTTCTAGAAATGATACACATCTTTGTCTGGATGATTCTTTTGCAGTAAAACCCTACAGAGCTGGTGTTACCACTGAGAATGAATACTGTTCCATCTCCTGTTTTAATGAATGATATTTTCCCTGTTAAAGTGTAATACACTTTTCACCATGGATGCCAAAGCGGCAGTTAGCTGCACAGTGAATGGTGCAAAGCCTGGGTCACCGGCGGTGCTCTCCTCTGGCTGGACCCTGTGGAAAGGCCTCGTGATTATCAGTGTGTGAATAGTGTGTCTTTGTGAGCACTGCCATTATCTACGCCACCATGACAAACACACACCACACCAATGCTCTCATGTCCCCTTTTAATGAAACAATGCCACAGAGCTTTCATAAACCTTCACTTTTGTATTCTTTTTTTTTTCCCCCCTCCATGTTAGCAGACCGTAACAAATCTCGGTATAAAAGACAAACATATTGTTATAAAAAAAATATATGTATATATATTTGTATTCATCTGTGAGATTGTACTGAACTGACCTTTCCACAAAAATAAAATACATTATACCCAGCAGGAAGGAACACAGTAAATGAACATGTGATGCACAGTAAAATAAGATAAAATAATGTTAACCACATAAAAAACATATGCAACAAAACAAAAGCTGCAGAATTTTGGATCCCAGTTTTGAACAGGACCTGTCTAAAAAAGGAAGATTTGGCTAGATCACCCGTGAATAATGGAATCTGAATCTAGAACGTTCAAAGAAAAACAAAACTACATTTATCTAAAAGAAAAAAGGAAAACAAATTTTTTAAAAAATACCATGAACCCAATGAAAAACACAAACATAAAAAAAAAATGGAATTCAAATACTTGGAAGACAACGTGGCTATTTTGGTCCTGTGCAAAACATCCTTAAAAGCAGGAGGCGGCCTTACATGGAACAGAAAGACACTGGAGAATTCATGATTCACTTCTTCAGACACTGATTACTGACTGTCCTCTATGATTGACTCGAGCGTCTGAAAAATCCTCATTTTCACACACATTCTGTACTCGTGTAGCCCACTGAGAGCATGCTGGCAACAAGCATCCTTAGAACACATTACTGGCATTGAGCATACATTATCACAGAGCAACAAACGTGGCCATTAATACGAACAAAGATAATTACAAAAAATACATATAAATCAACAAAACAGACATGTATAATGGGTCTGGTTCATTCCATGTGAAATCAATAGGCAGAAACATGCCTATATATTGACAGTGATGTATGGTATCTGTGAAACTACTGATGAATAATATTGAACTGGGACTTGACAGAGGCAAGGTGTGTTAGGAGTTTGAAGAAAATCTGAGTGACGCGTCAAACGGAGTGCTGATTTCAGAGTAACTTGTCTCTAAAATTGAGGTACCTGTTACTATAACCTGTGCAAACACTGTAAACCTACAGCAGCAAGCTTGACTGACCTAACCGGTTGGGCTACTGCAATGCGTTTTAAGAGAGAAATGTGAACACTCCAATCACTGAAATAACAGCCTTGTGGATTTCTCAAGGAAGAGAACTTGCAGCCCCAGTATGGTCAAGGATGTGAGGCCTGAACACGCGAAACTACGGCAGACAAAATCCACCTCTAGAGCAAATTCCATCCTCTGGCATGAGTAGCATCCTTGCAGTGGGGGTGTCAAATCAATTATGTTACGTGGCACGTTACATCCATAGGATACGCACATTGACTCAGTGTTCACTAACAAACAAAATTTAGCAGCAGAGAAATAAAAAATAGCCTATAGGAAAAAGAACTGAAGAAATACATGGCCTCATCAAAAAAGAAGGAAGTGAAATAAAACACCAATGGCATAAGACTGACAAGTGTTTATATCTCTGTTGTGCCTACCAGCAAGTCACAGGACCCTTGGGGTGTCCAGGCTAATGCCTGTATTACTTGTGTGTAGTAAAAACAACAAAAAAGTACTACAAATGCATCACTGCCTTTTGCAACTGTGTGTCTGCCAAAATCTACCCATCAGTTTGAAAGAATGCATGCAAACTGTTCAATTATTACAAGCTCTGTACTTGATGAAAGCCGCGTCAGTATTTTAGCTCTAAATTTGATGATTCTGGTGGGTGGCAAGGGCAATGACGCAAATCTCTGACCATCGCAATGGGAACTCCATTCTCGTTGCTTCCTTTCCACAGGGACCTGACTTCATGCTCCGTCTTACAGCCCTGTCAAAATCTCAGCACGCAACTGCTCCCCCCCGTCTTCCAGGAAAGCCAGAAATCTGTGGGTGCTGCTGGTGGGTGGAGCCAACATTTAGTCTGCGTGATCCTCTTGGTGGTGTCCTCATTTGGTTCACGACTGTTGCAAAGAAACCTGTCACTGAGAGCACGCGTTTCGGAAGCTGGTGTCTCTGGTTCTCTGGCAAAATGGTTCCGCCACTGAGACCGGCCAGGTGCCACCAACCACCCAATGAGCAGTAACTGTGGCAGGGGGTATGGCCTAGTCAACAAGGCTCAGCGTATGAATATCAGCGCGTTTTCCGTGTGTCCATTCCACCAAACCAGCAGGCAGTGAACGAGGGGAAGGATATGACATGATGCGGTGTGGCATAAAGTAGTCCCTGGGCCCTCCCGAACAGCAGGACTGGGCCCTCCCGAACAGCAGGACCTCAGAATAGCGAGCACTGAGATTTCAAAGTTTTTTGGTTTCGCTGCAAGTAATCTTTTTTTTTTTTTTTGACCTTTTCAATACCTGTGAGTAACATGGCAGGCGTTAGACTAGCAAGGAATTCAGGAGTGATTTCTGCCAGACTAACCAAGTCTTGCCCGCTTTGTAGAAAGAAGAATAATAAGAGACAAAAAAGCAATTTAAATACAAAAGATTATCATAGTCATACATTCATAAATACCTCCATCAATCTTGAGGAGTAAAGACATCATACAGCAAAATAACGTCACCTGCCGTACCTTGGTTTTCTCGCAATATAAAAGTAAGCAGCCCTTCTGAAACTCTATAAGGCAAAGGTATACATGCAACAATCATCTGAACCCTGGGCCTGTCTGGAGGAAAAGTAAAATGCATTCGGATTTCTTTGAGTGTTCACAGTACAGTTAACACACAATAAGATCATACGCAGTCTATACGTGTATATACACATGTTGTTGTGCACGCGCACACACACACATAAGTATATATATGCATATATATTATATATATATATATATATATATATATATATATATATATATATATATATATACACACACACACACACTATATATAAACATACATATTTGCAGATAATGTTATGTATACACAAACGTTTAAGGTATATGATGGAGACTGAATCTTATCATGTGAATGTGAGGAGTGAGGAAACATCTGTGGTTCGGGCGTGTCCCGCCGGCTTCCGGCACATTCCAGCGTCGCCTTAGAGGGCCTTGGCGCTGGTGGAGTGGGCAGTGTGGGAGACGGGCTTCTGCGGGTAGCGGCTGTAGTAGTACACCTGGAAGAGGATGGCGAAGTCCACGAACACCTGCAGCAGGCCGCAGATCCAGAACTGCACGGGCGCCTGCGTCACCAGGAAGTAGCCCGTCTTGAAGGTGTCCCCGCTGGCCCACATGCACACCATCTTGATGCTGCGCGGAGGGAGAGAGAGAAAGAGAGAGAACGTTCCTACGGGTCATCTCAACAGGAAGAGACTGTGGCGCGGCTCCCTGCGTTTGCGCGTGTCCTGTGATCTGAACCAGGCCTCTCAGTCCTTCCCAGCACTCTAAATATTTACAAGGAGAGGGTTCTTTATGACACACCAGATACACTGTGCTTACTAAGGCAGACGCAACTTGACTACTTAACCGGCGACAGAAAGACAGGGTTTTTAAGTTATGTGTCCTGTAATGGGAATGGGGTCTGATGGAAACTGCAGGTTTCCAACACAGTTGGGTTTTTTTTCCCACTTTGAATTAATGGAGTACATCTGCCTTCCAGCAGCTTTTGACACTTTTGACAGTGCATGGGACAGATTGCAAAGGCTCTGGTTGAACTCGGTTACATCTGAATTCTAATATCTTTCTTACAACCTTGTCATAACACAATGCTAACCTAGCTATTAGTTTTATGCTAACGATCGTGCATCAGCGAAAGCAAGTGTATAGGGCAAACACAATTTCTTTACCTCTGGACCAAGAACTGCGTCTTTTGTCAACGATCAAAATTTTACTACAAGTCTACACAAGATAACAGGGAAACACGACCAATACCTCATTAGTATCCATCATCAGTACACAGATAAGGTAAAGTCCATTTTCTTATTACTACCAGTCTGTAAACTCTTCAGTACTCAGAGTAATATTAAAAGCAAATAAGCTGTCTGCAGCAATTTATACACCTGAATAACAGAGGCCGGCTAAAAGCTATGGAACAGAGAGAATATGGAATGTTCTATTCTTTATACTGTTCTGTCTGCTACAGATTTCATACAAGATTGGAAGCACTTCAATTAAAGCAAGCAATGAAAACGGGCAGAGAAAAATGTCTATTTCCAAGCACAACAACCGTTGCTCAGGAAAGGGCCGTGCCCTTTCAGCGTCAACACGTCTGCTCAGGTCTACAAATAACGGGAAAAAAAACGAGGACATGAATGTAACAGCCGAGATGAAAACGTGGCCCCCGGAGAGACCTTTCGTTCGCGTCGTGTCTGCGGTTGAATGGGAAGTCGGCTGTACGCTCGCCCCGGCGAGGCGAGAGAGTGCCGTTGGGTTCAGTCAAGACGCGTTAGCCGAAACAACAGTTTATTTAATATGTTCAATGTCCGCTCCGGTTTATTCATCTCCTTCTCTAAGGGCATTCGGAGGAAGCGCGGGGCTGTACGTCCTTTTTCGGAACCCCCCCCCTTAGCACCAAGGAGAACCTCTGCAGCGAGTCGAGGAGGCCGTGTCCCGTGTAGCCTCCTGCCAATAACATGGCCGACGCCAGGCTGTAACCAGAGCATCACTACATCACTCCCTTTCCATGCCACTACATTCCCTTCCCTCTCAGCTAGGCTTAGACATCAAGGCTCACAAACAAAACGCCGTATTTAGCGACGCGCTGTTAGACAGCCGTACCACTGGCTGATAAGATTCAAGACGCAATAAACACAGCAACAATAACGTCCACTTTTAAGGGCTTTAGAGAACTTAGGTCTTCGGGGTAATTAATTTAAGGGTAATTGCGTTGCTCTGAGGCTTCTTGGGCTTCTCGAACGGAGTGCATGAGCCGTGCCAAAGAGCATCTATTTAGTAGCGCTTTAATGGACCTCTGGGAGGAAAGCTGCTCCAATGAGCATGCCCAGAACCTTAGAGGGATCCAGGCTCAAATTACTTTTTAAAACACTGCTTAATCACATTCATTAAAAAAAAAAAACAACAATCTCCCTCAACATGTTAATTACGGGCTATGGAAATGTGTTCTGAAAAGCCTTCCCAATCCCATTTAAAAGTGATTGCTTCTGCTTTAGAGCAACTCAAGAGGTGTCTTGGAGCCAGAAATACGATGAGCATGCTGTCAAAAGAAGGAGCAAGTCACAGAAATACATCCAGCCCCGTGACATGTTTAAAAGTGCCAATGGTAACAAATTCCCTGCCGCAATTCAATGCATTAAATGCCCATTTCTTTCCTTCTTAAAAACTGTCGCGTGTAAAAATATCACCTGAAAGCTTCCGCAGGTTAACTCCCTGTTGAAGGCACCTCGGCGTTACCACTGCCTGCTCTGCCTGTCAGCATATCGAACGGGCTTCAGTCAGGCAGCATTTTTCACCTGCGTTTGGCAGAACGCAGATACACATCCCAGTGCGCAAATATAACTAACAGGACAAGTCGCAATGCAAACTGTGTCACGGAAAACTTTCTGCGTACGAAGGATCGAGTTGAAATGGTAAATACATAATTTACACTTGACACTTTCCAGAAGGACTCCTCGGATGAAAGTCCGCGCTCAGCACAACTGCAGGCTGCCGACGGACCAATCAGATTTCTGTTTCTAAGCTGTTTCACTGACACAAGGACCCTCTTCAGGAGGACATGTGTGCCGATGTACCCAGAAGGCACAACGGCTCTTAGCCTTAAGGAGGACGTTTTTTCTGTCATTTACATTCAGAAGGAGCGAAGCTGCCTTTGCCACAGGCTGCTAAGGAGTTCATTCTGTATGCTCAGTTGCTCTGACCTCAGGGGCTGACTGGAATGCCCTTTCTGGAAAAACACATAGGGTTTTCAGAATGTTACAGAAACGCTGTAGTAACGTTATCCACTATCACAGAGGACGTGATGCTGTCTCTGCTCATATCGGGGAGGTGAGAGAAGGTCAGCTTTACCTTCAGAATAGAGAAGTTGGCCATGTGCCGCACACAGAATGTGAAATAAAAAATAACTCGAAGCTGGCTGGTCTGAAGGCCTCCCTCTGAGTGCCTCCCCCTCTAGGCAGTCAGTGCTTGTGCCTGACAAAGTCCAGGGCATATAGCAGGACACGAGGGCCTACAAAGGCCCAAAAGCCTGGAGCTAAAATAAAGCATGTATCCTGACAGATATCTTCACCTTTCCACAGAAGAGGCCCGTTCACACAGCCCCAAAACAGAGCAGCGGCCAACACACTGCACTCCCATCCACAAAACCACAGACTGTCTGATTCCAGGCCATTTTGAAACTCACGTCTCCAAGCGTTTCGCCTTCGTACTGAAGCGCGCCCTTGAGGCCAAGGCCACATCCGCCCAATTTCCCTCTCCTCGTCCACCGGCTCTCCCCCGCCGCGAGCGTGCTGGTGCCCCGGCAGTCACACGCTCCTGCCTCCCTGCTCGTCCGTCACGGCTTATTACATCAAGGTAAGATAAGGATCGCGTCCAATTGCCTGTCACATCAGAGCGCCTCAGAGAGAATGATTAAATACGACCAGCCCCGTCCACCTCCAGCAGCAGGCAGATCTGGACGAAGAGCCGTCGTCGCTCTCGCCCATGTTCACCAATAGGAAAACCATTACAGATAAGAGGCCTCGGTCTCCCAGCCAGGCCTCGTCTGATCGCATCTCTGGACTGTACTGTCACAGATAAAACAGCAATTTTAGCGTAATTCTCATGAGAAGAAAAATAAAAAGGGACATTAATTAGAAAAGAAGGTTGTGCAAGCACGCTACCTTTGGCTCAAATCAAATAAGGAAATCTGATGTGGAACATGTTAAAGATATTACCTCAGGGTACGCGCAGTGACCGTATCAGTGGGCCCCTTTGCAAAGGAAGAGCTTAATGACCTTAACTTAATAACCCGACAGCAGCATGCAAGCGGCGGAGGGAGTTACCATGGAGACCTGAACAAAAAAAAAAAAAAAAAAAACGAAAGTCCTCAGCCGAGGATGCTTGTGCAGATGCGGCGAAGCAGGCCCGATGCAGCCGGCACCCAGGGTTCTGCCGCGTGATTCATCGCTCGGTGGCCCGGTCGACGGTTGCCAACGATACCAAGGACGGGGCCGTTTCCTCCCGCGGCGACCGGAGAGCCGCAGCAACCCCGGTAAAGCGGAGCCGCCGGGCAAGCACAGAGCTCCAGTTGAGCCATGAGCCTTTGCAAATGGCCAGGGGGGCAGGTCCTGTACCGAGCCGGGCAGGTGAGCATGGCGAATCAAAAGGTGCTTTAGGTACTTAACCCACAGTTGCCGCAGTAAATATCCAGCTGCTTAAATGGATAACATTGTAAAACAACTGTCACCTACGTAAGTCGCTTTGGATAAAAGCGTCTGCCGAATGAATAAATGTAAATGTAAATGTTTCTGCAGTCAGGCAGTTCACAGCAGTGAACAAGGAGCAGACTGAAGTACATTAATATGCGGAGATCCTGCATGGTTTCATTGAACGCAGTCAGTTTAAACACATTCTACATCTATGCAGGCACTAAGCATCCATGTCTAAGATCCTGAGGCTAGGCAGGTGAATGGGACAGGTTTCTGTCCGCTCCCCCTGTGTCAGGAATTCAGACTGGCTGTAAATAGATGCACTCTGTTCTTCAATCATCTCCCGCTAAAACCAGTCTATCTTTAAGGTTGACATGGCATGCTGGTAATATTGTTTTATAGTGTCAATCAATACAACAATGTCGGGTCGGGGCGGTAGAGTGGCGCAGTAGTTCAGAGACTGGACACGTAACCAGATGCTGGCCGGGTCAAAGCCCAGACTGAGACAGCCCATCAACCCAAAGGTGCACAACTTTACTTTACTTGATTGGCACCCTACACATGACATGAACCTGATTAAGAAAAAAAAAAAAACAACCCCGAACAAAAATAGTCACAACACAACTTCCATAAATAATAAGAAAACAACGTATCTGTGGGTTAACATACAATCGCCACAGGTAGACTCGGAAAATCTTATCCTTGGCTGGATGGTGCCGAAGAAAAATATATTTTTGAAATAATTCAGTCCCCGGGGCATCGCTAGCCGCTGAGAGCTGATTGGAGGGTGCACATTTACTCATACACCCCGGCTGAAGACTGCCGCTCTCACATATTAAAAATAAGTTATTGAGGCCTGTCAAATCCCTGCCTTGCATTATTCATGAGCCGGCCTTAACCTTAGCCCTTTCATTTGTAAGGTACCGTTTCATCTCCTTCCCTCACACTCCCGCCATCGGCCCCGCAGTCGGCTAAGGCCCTGGAAAGTAAAGATATTCACCTGTTTTTAATATATCTTTTCAAATGCAGATCGCGGGGCGCTGAGGGTTATGAGATGGAGAGAGGCAAGGAAAAGGATTGATCCGGGCACCTCTCTGCTGCGGCCAATTAGGGAAACTACACAGGTCACAGCAGGGGGGTTGAGCCAAGCTCCGGCTTCTATTTAAGGAGCTTTCCCAGCAAAGATGTGGGCAAAAAGAATAACAAAAACCTTGAGCTGAGCTTCTCCGGGTCCTCTCCTCTGAATGCAGTGGAACATTACTGGCAGGACAGTGAGCTAAGTCCATAGGGGAGAGCCCGAACTCACCTCTCAGCCACTCAAAGCCGGAGGTTACTATGGGGGCGGGGTTGTTAGCAGAGCTGATGCCAGGCTAAATAGGGAACCCTGCGCAGCTCGCCTGGTTAGTGCAACGGCCTCCCGCCTTATAAGGATGCAGCCGGTCTCCAGCAAAAGTCAAATCCCATCGTGATTCATTAGGTTTATCATGTGGGTTCAGGCATCGGCGCCCGAGGTCCTGGCTTTGATCTGACGGCTACACAATCCAGACCAAACAAACGGCGCCAGGACCCCCCCGGACAACCTGCCCAGTAAACCAGCACACAAGCCATACTCCACCTTAATGACGGATTCTGAAAAAAATAATTAAAAATTTTATTCAGCTGCGAGCGAAATAAAAGGAGGAAGCTTGTCTTTTTTTTGTTTTGTTTCGTTCGCATTTGGACCGATTCAAAAAAAGTCCTGGGGGACGGCAAGACATGCCTGTGGAAGAGAACGGCGAAACACGGTACGAGTTCATGCCGGCTTTGGAGCCTATAATTTTTTCCTCTTTTTTTATTTTTGCTCTTGGTTTGATCATTTGACTTGTTTTTGAAAGAATAGAGCGACTATCGCGCAGTGTGAAAGACACGCAGGAAGCATGAAAAAGACTCGGCGCATTCTCTCGCCCACTCCGACTTCCAACTTCAAGAGAGGAGAAAAAAAGGCGTCCAAATTGGATGTGGATTTGCATTTTTCGCAGATTTTTTTTTTTTTTTTTTTTATTATTTTTTTTTTTTTTGCTGCATCCCTTCAGAACATCGCCAGTGATTCTGAAGTGAGGCGGTTCAACTTCGGGGGATTAGAGCTTTAAACAGAATTTTAAATCCCCCCGCCCGCCCCCCTTTCCATGCGGTGGTTTTCCTGTTGAGGAATATTACAAGCTGAGCTGCAATGGGATGATCGATACTGCCCTCCATCGATCCGTTTGCGAGATCAAGGCGACCTCCGTGTTGTACTGCATTACCGTTACCCTTGTGGGAATTACTGAGCCGTATGTAGACATGTCCAACATGCTGAGTGTACATACACAGGGCTGTTCCTGGGGACGGCTGAAAACTGAGCATGTGTTTAAACCACCACTAATCTTTAGGCAGTTTTAGCCAGGTCGCTCAAGCCAGGAGTGAGCTTCCTTTCATATACAGAAGGCCAAAAAAGTGTTCTATCCAAGCCTTACCCGCACCTTAATCTTAATCCCTACTGTAGAATTTACGAGCAGCATTGTCTTTTTAGTTCAGCAGGACTTAGATATTTTTCATACCTCAATGCAATAAAAATGTTATGCAGGATGGTACATCATTTTAAAATGGATCTCAATCATTGATTACACTGACAGGGTGCATTGGCTAGAAGGAGCCAACCACAGTATTCTATGGGGCCTTCCAAATACCTAATGGCTGAACACTTCTATATTCAAGTACAACCAGAGCAGAGTTCTGCTTTAGGTTGTCATGTCAACTCCAAGTCAAAATGCATGAATAATGTTATCAAAAAAATAAAAAATAAAAAAAATAAAAAACTTTGCGTGGCCTCGTCTCAAACTTTCACCCTCCTCAATGTCAGGACATTATGACTGATTCACGCTGCAAAAGTACAACAAAAGGCACTTTCTCTCAGGCAAACCCGAGCGCGGTCGCCTTCTGCCTTCATCATTCCATGACAAAAACCCACGAGCAAACATCCTGTCGCAGCTCCATAAATCATGGATAAAAGAAGACCTCGGCTTCGGATGGCAGCCAAGCAGGAGGCTGGGGGAAGCGCTTAAACTCTCTGTGACACAGCATAACACCACCACCCCACCCCCACCCCATGAATAAAAGGCAGACTTGTCACAGATAACAGGTGCGTTCGACTTGGCAAACGGTCAGAGCAAAATTTTATGTGTTAGTATGAGCCAAAATTAAACACTGCCAGCTAAAAGGGGGCTGTTCCATACTCGCGGTGACCTGGATACAGCCCTACCACACTGCGGCATGTCCTTAATTTTTAAAGGAAGATGTAAGAAAGTGTTTATTTTTTATATTATTTGTTCACTTTCTGCTTTGTTTGTAATTGTTTACGAAACTAAGAGGGTGAAGCTTGATATTGTTAGTCAAATTTGAGGCTGAGTTTGAACCACAGTGTGATAGGAGTCGATCCAAATACACGCCGTTCAAATCAGTTTAAGAGCCACTGCGGTTCGTGTTTACCTCAAGGTACTTCTTGTTCAGCTCTGCTGGGTGCTGTCGCAGCAGACAGATCGCTAACGAAAATTGTTTGGAAAGATTTGGCTGGATGAGTACCTCCTGTGGACTGGTTCCAACCAAGCATCCCCCCCCCCAACCCGCATCCAAGGAGACACGCTGTGCTGATGTTCTCTCTGAAGTTGGACCTTTTATCAAGCTTCCCACAGACTATGATGTGAGAGCGACGATAAAGCACTTCAGAGAAAGGACCCCAGCAGCTGTTAGCTGACAAAAAATGGCCACTGTGATCTCGCTAACTGACAACTCATGAGCATCGGTTGGGGGGTTTCATTTCCATTGATCATCTAATCAATGGGATGCCTTTTTCGTTTTCGTGAGGTGGTCAAAGAAAAACAGTGAAGTACGGTAGCCCTGTGTGGCCATTAAGCCTTCACAGTAAGTTTAGATTGGTCGCATTTAGGAGCCATGAGATTTCACCTGACTGCCGTTTCCATGCCTGGAGACTGTATGCCTTTTTCAAGGGAGTAATGGTCATCTCCGAAACCGAAGCCACGTCTGACATTTTAGCCAATAACACAGCTGCACTCTTTTTGGAAGAGACTGGATATTCCTCCCACACTAGAACTGATGACCCTCAGTCCACCCCGATATCGACTTTCAAACCCACTGCCGCATGGGGTTTATTCCCTGTCCATAGACAAGGCAGTGACACTTAGCTACAATGAACTAAAGACCCAACACCATCCGGTCAATGGGCAAGGAGATCACCGCTCCCACAGCAACAGTCGCCAGTTAACTTCTCCACGGGGGCCGCTCAGGATCAGACTGAGACACAGGCTCTGCACAGAGACCAGCGACTGAGCCAGCAACTCTAACCTGCATATTTAACACCGCTCTTATGAAAGCTTATGAATATGTACAGAGACCCTTAGGAAGGAATGCCTCATGGACTGACAGTAATAAATTCCTTTGCGCTGTGCACGGGGAAGAGACGATAGAAGTCTTTGCTTTAGCACCATCTATAATGCAGGCCGGTGGAGGGGTATTTGGGAAATGTACTAAATGCAGTAAGTTTAAAGCCTGCCAAATCATCAAATCTGGAATAATTGGGAACCCCAGAAAATCAAGAACAATGACTGAACATGTGAAATGAAGCTCTGTTAAGTTTTATCAACAGGAAACTCAGACATAACCCAAAGAGCACAGATACAGAGAGGGATCCCTCAGGCCAAAAAAAATAGAAAAAAAAGACATGGAAGGAAATGATCTGCCAATGGGGATTCTCTGAAAAAAGCCTCCTGTCCCTTGAGGGTGCCAGGTGACAGCTGCGGGGACGGCACCCCTGACGCTATCCACCCAGCATCCTCAGGGAGGGAGACGGCCTCCCAGGGACAGCCCGCCACAGCCAGCAACTAAGGGGCTCGGGCCGGCCAATCGCATTAGAGGAGGGAGGATGAGGCCTGTGCAGGGTGGCACGGCGACGCGGCAGGAAGTGATGCGGCCCCGCGGCTGTGTTCCGGGCACGGGGGGACCACACCGGAGTGCCTCTTTTTTTAAAAACCTGTTTCTGCTATGACAGAAACGCACACACATTCAACTGGGGGAGAGAAAGGAAGTCACAGCATGCCGCCGCCACTCAAAGAATTACAGTACATTTAAATCCCCACTTTGAACTCCGAAGCGGCCGTCTGTACTTCACAGGATAGACGACTCGTTTTAAAAGAACAATTTATTTCAAGTCCATCACTAGTGCTGCAAACACAAGAGACCAGTGTAAACGGCATTACTGTAACACCTACACAATGGGAAAGACGAGTGTTTAGTACTGAGAACAAAGAGGCTTCAAAGAGAAAATTCCAAAAATAGCAGGAATGTACATTATATATCAAATGTCAAATATTTCAGTCTTATTTTTGAAAGTGCTCATTCTAAGCGCCATACACAGAGAGTCATTCCCACTGTCTCAAGTATCTTATTCAAACACTTGCACACCTGTACCCAAATGTTCAGACTTACAAAAGAGCAGTGTCTACAGCTATCATTACTGTGTTCTCAAAATTCTGACATCACACTTGAAGCCGTTTTGTTATGATCATTACCGATGTTCGCCGAAGCCAGAACTTCAACACAAGAAAACGAACATGAAAAATGATCTTCTTTAATATCATTTTGGCACATTTACCGTCAACAGGGGAAAAAAAAAAAGAAGAATGTATTGGAGACCAAACTGTTGCAGGCTGAGCCGAAACTACACAATTACTGCCAGTCTGCCTGCCATAAAAATGGTTAATTAACATGCGTCAGAGTAAATGATAGGCGCACTGCTCCTCATCACTTCCCGCTTTAATTAACTGTCAAACAGTGGCGCCGCTCCCCTCATCAGCGGCCCGATCTGGCGGACCATTACCAACAGACGCGCTGGCGGGCGTTACGGGGCGGGGGAGGGGCGCCCCAACCTGGGGGTCGGCTCTGGTGACGGAACGGGTCGCTGGCTCCCTTATAGGGTGCACCTCGGGGTGTAGCTGCAGCTCCCCCTCCTCCCAGCCCCTCTCTGTCTCTTTCTTCCTGTCCCTCATCCCTTCTTCCCTCCCTTTTTCCATTTATCCATCCATCAATTGCTACTCTCCTTTTTCTCACTCTCTCCACCCTCCTTGCCTCCCTGTCTCAATCCCTCCCTCTCTTTCTCGTCTCTCAATCCCTCCCTCTCTCCCTAAATCCTCCCTCTTCCTATTCCTCCCTTCCTCTCTTACTCCATCCCTCTCTCAATCCCTACTCGACTTTCGCTCTCTCTTTCCACCCCCCACCCTTCTTCTACTCCCCCTTGCCTCCCTGTCTCAATCCGTCCCTCTCTATCTCTAAATTCTCCCTCTTCCAATCCCTCCCAAACTCACTCCCTCACTCCCTCCCTCCACTGCTGAGATCAGCAAACTGCTTCTCACCCTGTCTTGTCACCTCCGGCTGTGCAGGGCCTCCCTCATTTGGGTTCTGCACGGCCTAATTTAACCCCTGCACTTAACTGCAGCTCGGATACACATTTAATATCCCTTACACGTTAACACGATAACAGTGGCAAAAGTAGTCATCCTAGCAATTGTTATCATTATGGCAATAATCTTGGCGGTTCATTTTAGCTTTAATCAGTCTTGTGTAGGCCCTGAGCAACCATTGTTTAATTGCCAAACACTGTTAGCGAGCTACATCAACAGAGGAATAAATCATTCTAGACAATATAATTTAAAAGATGTGAAACTGCTCTACATACCGGCCAAATCTTTTTCCCTTGAAAAAGCTACATTACTGTCAGGCTTGTATAATGTATATGAAGAATGTGTGAGGGTATTCCCAAAGAATTCTGCTTAGAGAGCAATCATTTTCATTTGGTTCTATTCATAGGTTGAGAGATCCAGGAACCACGCTAAAGAAAATTCATTTCCTTGCAATTTAATTAGGCCTACAGAACACAGCCTGAATACAGTTTATTCATTTACCAACATGTAATCTCAAGATAGCTAAGAATAGCAATTACCTCATGTTGTGCTCATGAAAGGCAAATTGAGACAGTGGCATGACCTTAATTCTACACTTGATGCTGTGAAATAATCTATAATTATCTTTTTTAATTGGGGCGCTCAGCCTGTTGACAATACTCAACATTTATTATTTTAATTTTGTTATATTCCCATTTATTTATTTGATGCGCTTACCCACAGCAAGTTAAAATCCTCACACTTCATGAAACCATTTTGGGCTAGAGTAGAAAACAGGCAAATATTCGACTGCAGGAAAGAGCACAAAAGTGAATAGCCAATGGGGAAACATAAATCTGTAACTAATTAGGCGCACACACACACACACACACACACACAACAACTTTTTGCAAAACTCTGCACGCTCCATATGTAACACCTGTCAAATGAGAGAAATTAAGACACACTTGTGCTTTCTATTAATGAATTAGGGAATTAAGGAAAGCAAAATGCAAAACGAAATTTTCATTCTTTTTTTAAAAATTTGGAATGCCCTATGCTTCCCCCCCCCCATTTCTCTCCCAATTGGGCATGCCCACTTGTGTGTCATGAAGCTGCCCATCACTGCAACCCCCTTCTTGACAATGCAGGAGGGTGTAGACAAACATGTTCTCCTTCGAAGCACACAATGCAAAGCGCCACTTCCGTCACATGGCAGTCCCTATGCCAAGCTTGCACGGACATGAGCTGGTGGACGACACTCACACTACTGAAACTAACATACACAGGTTAAAATTCTAACATGTTGTCCATTTAGATAGCTGGATATTTACTGAGGCCATTGGCACTGCTGTTGTACCCTTAGGCAAGACACTTAACCCACAAAGTGAGGGATGAAACTGCCAAGCTTTGGGTTACCAGCTCCATTCCTCACCACTTACACCACATTGCAGTCTTCCTCCTAGTATCATCAACAACATGGATGTGACTGTGGGCAGCCTTTCAGAATCACCTCAGGCTGTGGTGGGAGAGTGCGAGTCTCACATGGTTTCGGCCCTACCCTTACCTCATGCCCTCGGTGGACTTGTTCTGGTAGTTGCAGTAGAGCTGCGGTGTCCCCAGCATGGCCTCGGTGAAGACTGCCAGGAAGCCCAGGGTCTCTACGAAGAGGAAGGAGTCCAGGAGGAGGTAGGTGATGTAGGCGGCGACCGCCGTGAAGGCCAGGACGCACTGCAGGTAATCGGTGAAGCGGCTCCACAGCCAGAAGTACTTAAAGTCAAAGTCTGAAAGGCGGGAGGGAGATGGAGTGGGTGAGACGGGTGAGAGACAACCAATACGGAGAGTCATGCTGCTGCTCACCTGGGCGTGCCCCACAGCCTAATTATGAGGGACTCGATCAGAACCACCACATGGACTTTATCGCAAATGAAGAACAATTCTTCGTGATCCGATTCAACACAATTTGATACAATCAATTAGGCACAAAAATGCCTTATTGGCAAAATGTTGCTGACTTTTATTGCAATGAGTCAGGAGCAATCAGCTTGGAATGAACCTTTAGCGAAAATGGCGAGTACATCCAAATGAACCACCTTTGTTTCCAGTATAATTAAAGAACGGAAAAGAAGACTAAAATAATGGTATGCTGCATTCAAATCAATATTAAATCATCGGGTAATAAGAGTCAGTGTCAGTGTTCACACATCAACCCCCTGCTCAAATGGCAATTGATGAATCAATCATATCAATGCGCTGTTGCAACCCATTTTCCTGCTGTCTTGAATTTGTCAGCCCTCAGTAAATAAGCCATTTCATTTCTCACATGAAAAAAAAAATGAGCAAAATGAGCAAAATCTTTCAGACGTGAGCAGAGTGGGAAAAGCGCTCTTTCCCTCCACCAAACAGCGGCTATTCCCACCTGGTATTCAAATCACATTGACTCATTCTGGTCAGTTCAGACACCTTCATCAATTCTGCCTCTTAATCGGTGGATTAACAAAGTCTTTCAGGCATAACAGTTTTATTATCTGTCCAACTCCTATGAGGAAATGCACAACAGCACCAGACAGGTCTAAGAAGGTCCTTTCAAAGCATTTGCTGACACCAAAAAAGCAAAAATCACACACTGCACTGCATTCTGTGTCAAATCAAAGCCCCCCCAAGGTTTCTGCTGGGAGGAGAATTTGTGCCATTCACCACTAAAACAACACACAGAATGTGGTGGTTCAGAATGTTTGTGGGTCTACATTCAGAAAAAGTGAGGGCAACATTCAATGATGTGCTAAAATGCTTCTAGCTGGTGTGTCATGTGCAGATACAAAAAAAAATAATAAAAGGGAGTCTAAATAGGCTGTAAAACTCACAGAAGTTGACATTCAATGAATTACAAGTAAAATAACCACAGATTAATATAAAAAATTATTAAAATTTGGCCTGAGCAGCTAACTTAAGAGGTTGTGTTCACATTAAGCCACAAGCTCTCCAAATCACATGGATGAAGACCCAAGCCAGAACTCAAAATCAAACATCAATTATCCTTCATCAAAAAGATAGACAATCCTGAGTGTCACGGGTTGTGAATACTAAACAACGTTTACACAAATCCTGACGGCATTTATAGGAACCATTGTGTCACGTTAAAAGTCAAACCACATTAGTGATTTAGCAGTGTCAATCAATACCACCCCTTTTAGGTAGCTCTGCGTAGCTACTGGCTGGCTTGCAAGTGGGTTTTCTGCGCAGAATATTTATGGTTGTATCACACATTCAGATGGCCACTGGCCAGTGAGATCCTCTGTGGTCATCACTTAATGATTTCCAATACTGACCGCTCTCTATCACTGAGCATGTACGCTTTGACCGCTTCCTGACCCCTTAAGGGTTATTGGTGCAATAATTCTGCACACATCGATAGTGATTAAGATCATAACTAAACCAGTGATGGTCTTACTAATGATGAACAAGAGTACCCGCGGGCCCTGCAGTTTTTCAACTTCAGAAAAAGGAGAGAACTTTCAGTGTGAAGTGCAGGGAGCAATCTAACCTCTTCTGGGAAACAACTGCCCTGAGTGGCCACTACAAGCTGGTCAGCTTTAAGACTTAGGTCACATAGGTCACATAAGTGTGTTGCTGCCACCCACTGGTTGGAGTACAGAATGCACTCTGTTCTGTACATATTGAATGCAAGGGGGATTACACATTACAGGTTAAGTACCCTGTCAAAGGGTACAACAGCAGTGGCCTCTGAGTCCTGCTCCTTACCACTGTACCATACTGCGGACACTGCTAGAGCCAGTTGATATCTCCCAGAAGACAGGTGGTGGGAAGAGATAGACTGGTGATGACAAAACAGTCCACTTGATCAGCTTGTGCTTCTGTGAGCTGACCAAGCTGAGGAGCTTCTAAAATCTGGCCCTTAACTGAAAACTAGCTTGCCTGGTGACCTCCCGAGCTGAACCCTACCACAACAGACAGCTTCCCTCAATAGCATCACTTGAATTTCGGGCAACCCGGCACGCAAATATTCCCAGAATCCCAAGCAGCAGCAACTTTCAGCAGGAAGAGCAGAGCTCGCTGGAAGACAAACTCCGAGCTGTCACGAGCGGGAGAGCGAACACGCAAGTCTGGAGGTCTGACGGTGGGGTTCATTTCGGAACACGCATATACAGATGGAGTTGACTAAATGGGCCGGGGAGCTCAGATGAGAAAGAACTCAATGTTTTTGGGCACATAATGAATGATTTAGGCATACATACTTCTTCCTGCCACAATAAGAGCCCACAAATGCTGCTGGATATTGTACTGCTTGTTGTATTACATACGAAAGCTAGTAGCAAAAGACAATGTGGTTAAAAAAAATATATATATTTCTTAATGGAAAACTAAAAGCCAGAGAAGCAGTGAATAACCACATAAAATCTTAGGATTAGCACTGAAGGAGAGAATCAACATAATCAGTGAGAAAGTGTGACTATGGCAAAAATCCTATTAAAAAATTACGACTTATACAATTCATGCATATGCAGTCAAATCCACCGTGTCTCAACTAATTAGGTCTTCTTTCCTGTATCTGACTTAAGCTTTTTAGCTATTTAAAAAGATTCACATGAAAACTAATAGCTGTGACTAAAACAGGTAACAAGTAAAAAGGTATAAATAAAAACATCCATGGTGTGTAACTAACTAGCACATAGAGCTAATAGAGCTTTATATGAACACATGTCCTGATGAGGTTTTATCACTGTTTATAGAAGTGTAACTAGCTATGCACACAGTGGATTCATTTACAATGCTGGACCCGCTTCCCAACTGCGATGTACAAATGCTACATTTTCTTGCTCTCCCTCCACATGTCAGAGTCAGTGGGGTTGGTGGTGAAGACGCCAAGAACATAAATGTTTAGCTGTGCTCCCCACAAACGTGTTCAACATCTCAATGCAATGAGAGACCGCGGTAGGAGGATGTTGTTAACACTAAAAGCTGAGGAGAAAAAAAATCTCTCTCCAAAAAAAAAAAAAAAAAGAAAAACAAAATCGGGACACGGTTCATCTCAGCTGGCATTTGCATGCATTGAGCTTCATGTTTTACATACGAGTAAGAAGATTTTCCCTTAAAAAAATTGGAGCAAAAGATATTCATGAGCTGGAATTCAAAAGAATGTCATTTCAAAAATCCTACTTGTTTTAAAACCATATTCTGATACCTGAACTGAGCTTAAACTGGCAATTACACTGCTGAGGGCACAAAAGCTTAGGAGGGTAGAGTTTCACTCTACCATAGCCTTCTTTTACACCTGTTATTCACGAGTTGATCACAGGCACTCCTTTTCAAATCAGCAAGACGTTTGTCAGCTTTGTGTAATGAGAAACAAAATTGAATTTTTCAAGTGGCAAAACAGGACGTCAAATAACATATCCAGAGGACAAGTCCCAACTTTGAAGGTTAGAAACCACTTCCGCAACACCCACAAAATAACCCTGAGTGCGATTATTTCTTTTGCATCTTTTGGTGGAAACGGTACCATTTCTTTCTTTCTTGCTTAATCGAATACAGCTTAAACCGTGCCTGTTCCAGCTGTGGCGTTCAGTCTGAGAGGCGAAAAATAGCTCACAGTGATGGCTGCTCTGATGGGACGAGGTGCCGTCCGCACACTGACACGAATGTGAACAGTGGCAGTAAATCGCAAGTCTGCTCGCACCCGGGAGGCAGGCAACGAGAACGAGCTGCCGGGTTCGGCTGTCAAGCGCAGATAACGCCACACCCACGCGGGCGAAGTTAGGGTGCGTGCTGACACTCCCACAGGGCCAGGCTGGAAAGCCGCACAGGGGGACAGGCGTACGTGTAGCAGCATCAGCACCTCGTCTTTACCCAGCATTCCCCTGACACTCTCCGGTCTGGGGGTATCGCCGCCGGCCTTACGGCCTGCTTGATCGCCAACGCTGGCTGAGTCAATTAGAGCCGGACAGATAGAGCCGGCTCGGAGAATGTGCCCATCTGCCGCGCCAGTTGGACGCGAACAGGGCGTGATCCGCAGCGGTCGCCCTCGGTTCCGCGTGCGGAGACTCAGTCTGCCAGCAGCAAGCAGCCATAACCGCTGAGCCAATCAGAGAGCAGGAAGGTAAGGGCTTGAGGACCATTTGAATTGATTTGCGAGGTGAGCGCTGTAGCAGAGAACATACAGGTAACACAGTCAGCATTCACTACTCTGAAATGAACGGGAGCCAGCCTGACACATTCTAAAACTCAGCACTGACTCAGAGCAAAGCAGCAGGGTTTTTCCTCAAATACACACATGAGCATAGAGTTAGGCCTGCATTGTGACAATGACATTGTTACCATTATACCATAATGTACCTCCATCCCAAAATCCAAAACACCCTCTTCCTCTTGCTCCATTTCGCATTCCCCTCATCTCACCATCCCCCCTGGTATTTGCAGAGTGTGAAGTGAGGACAGAGTGTGACCTGGTGTGTTTATTTGTCCTGGAAGGTGAGGGTGGGAAGAAAGCCTGCTCGGCTGCCTTGGAGAGCGTTTATTTTCCCCTGCCAGCGCAGACTCACAGCGGGTTCAGGAGAGGCCCAGCACCCTGTCGGCCCAGGCACCTCCACCGCTGCAAAGGAGGGTAATTAGCCCCCACAGGTCGTCAGCTCTGGCTAGTCTGGAGACATGAGGCTGATGCGTAGGGGGCTTTCAGTGACTAAACTTCAGTCCAATCAAGTTGTTCGGCATAACTGTTGGAATAATAATAAGTTGGCATAATCTATTTCGTTTGCTAAAAAAATTCTTCCACAATTTTCTTCACTGAAGAAAAGGGTATAGATTAAATGCTACTGAGCAGTAACTGGTGGCAGGGAGCGACAGTCTCTTTCCTCAATCCTGAATGCACAATACCATACAGAAATATCTCCCAAAGGAAATGTACTCCAGAAATGCTGTTCCTCTGTGCTTTTCAGGTGGTACAGTACCGAGGCAACACTGAGACCATTCGGGGAAAGGCTGTGCTGGAGTCTGCACTTGAGTTAAAGCTGCTCTTTGTAGGCACACGTATATGTCCCTGCATGGTCTCATTCTGTCTGCTCAAAACCCATCTCAAAACGAAAGCTGAGCGGAGGAGAACGGGGCAGGTTACTGGTGCCTGCAAAATGGTTTCTGAATTATAATAATCTCTGATCTGTTATGACCGGACTCTAGTGCACCCGCCTTTCAGATCCAACGACATCACTAAACAAAGGTTTCAGCAGGCTACAGGAAAATAATGTGGACACAGGCGATCACATTACCACGACTAAAGCATGAACCAACCATGGCCCCTCTCAGATACCTTATGCACAGGAGTACTCCAGCGTAGGTGTGCAAAAGTGTGAATGTAAAACACACACAGCCCAAACTTCAAACAAGCTGTACCATCTTATGGGACCATTCAAGTAATGAGGCAGCAGGGACATGACCTGACGTTTTGATGTAAATGATGATTTCCCTCACAGTTACAGCCCCGTCTCTAATTTATAAGTTGCACTCAACCTTTCCTCTCCGCTGTGTGTGCGCAGTGAAGAAGCAGAATAGGATTCTGCAGAAGAGAAAAACAGGAAATGTATTTGGCCATGAATGATTTCTACAATCGCATAAAAACATCTGGCTTAAAGACAGGACAGCAAAAGCTTCACGTCCAACTTCAACATGCCACCACAACTTAAGAAATACATTTACACCATTGCTTTAACACAACTGAAAACATGCTGACCAAGCTGATGAATAAAGAGTCTTCTCTTCCTCCAGGTAAAAATCTTCAACGTTTTTGGGACCATTCACAGCAAAATAAAGGCTCTCATCAAACACCCAAGGGGCCAGGCAATCCACCCAGGACTCAATACGGAGACAGGATCATGACCCCTGTCTCAGGCACCCTTCTGCCTCCCTCTGACCCCTGACCCCCCTAGAGAGCAACACCAAACCAATGAGAAGCAGTCTACAGCCCAGAACAGGAGCACATTGCAGACAGGATGATGGGGCAATTTGTTCTCACCTGTCATGGTGGCTGCTATGCAAGTGAGCACCCAGGAGGACTGTGAAAAATGAGTCTCCAAAAACAACAAATGGAGCACACCAATGCACCCCCAACCCCCGCCCCCACGTCTCTCTAAAGCCCAGCACATCTCTGAAGCAAAAGAAACAATAATGGAGCCCAGGCCTCCTCCAGCACCTCAAATATCAGCTTCACAAAGCTGGGGGTTCTGGGGGAGCGAGAGTTAACTCGTGGGTGCGTCACTCTGGTCAGCAGCATCCACATTTCCAGGGAACATTCTGGATATCAGTGTCTGCATCTACATTGCGTAAAACGCAGGCCAGCGTGTAACCACAGCATCAAGTGCGTGTTCATTAGGACTAAGGTTTACGGCTCTTTCCATCAGTGCGATGGTACACGATAAGCATCAACAAGTCTGTAGTGCTGACTTCTACGGGCAACGTCAGTGCAGCGGCACCACCATAAATGTGCTTCCGCGGTGCCTTTCAGAGTCAGGAGCCTGCTCGTCCTCGTGCATGTCAATCCCTGCCACAGCACTCTGCCCGCAGCCCCACCCCCTACCTCATTAACCCTATCACAATCTTGCAGGGTCATGTGTCACAATGGGCCCCAGTGCCCACCTGACACTGGAAGGATTTTACTGTTTTCATTTAACCTTTATTTTACCAGGTAGGGTCAATTGAGAAACGGTTCTCTCTGATGACCTGGGAGGACGGGGATATACAGTCAGGTAACATGGGGGATTATTGGGTGGCAATTCCCCATTGGGAATTTCAGCAGGGAACCGGTAAACCCCTCACTCTTAGCGAGAACTGCCACAGGAGCCTTAATGACTACAGAGAGGCAGCAACTCAGTTTAACATCCCATCTGAAAGACAGCACCTCCTATGGCACAGTATCCCCATCACTGCACTGGGGCAGTGATTTCCTGGATCTGGGCTCAGTTCCCTGTCACTTAAAACAAAGGTGCACAGTGCTGAAGAGACCACAATAAGGATAATAAGAGGCTGGATTTTAGTGGTGAACATCAAGCCACTTCACACCACAAAACGGGTTGGCCCCAGCCCCGAGTTCCCGTGGCTCCTGGGTGAAGATTTAAAACTTTCAGGCATGCAGTTTGAGCTCTCCCATAAGACCAAGAACTCCAAGGAGGGGTGACCTAGTTACCAAAAACTATAGGCAACATTCATCACACTGTGCCAATACTTCTATCAGACTTTAAAGGGAAAAAAAAAAGTCAAGAACTTCTACAGAAAGAGTAGAATGCCCTCTGGCTCCCCTGCACCCCTGAAAAAAGTCAATTTTCCTCTCAACCTGAGAGGCAAGAGAACCATTTTTCATGCTTTCATCGAGAAAGCAAAATCACTGGCTGAAAAAAAAAACAACAAAAAAACTCCATTACTTGAAATGTATTGTATTGGCAGGAGCCTACATATAGCTGCCTTTAATCAGTGCTCTGTAAATTGGATTAAGATAAAATCGGTAAACGTGGCTAATGTCGCTTCCCGAACAGAGAGCCCACACAGCTTCCCGGTGGTAACAGGTCTAGCAGAGGCACTTTACAGAACAAAAGGAGCATTACAGAAAAAAAAGATGCAATCTCCTCTACAAATTACGCTGGGCTTTGACAACAGCGTGAGAGCAGTGCAGATGTGTTGCAATTGGGGATAATCGCTGCCTGATTTCTTCAAGCACAGTTCACGGCTAAGGGGACCTCCGCGCGCTAACGTGGGCTTGCTGCAATCCGTGCATAAGGGGGAAAAAAAAAAAGAGTTTCTTTTGTTACAAATTACAGAGTACGCATTATTGCATCTCATTACCGCACCTTAGCCTTTTCTCAAACCATCAAAATGCAATTGAGCTTGACAAGTGGCCCTGCAGAGAAAATGTAGCTGGGTCTCTGTACTGTGTGGGAGGGAACAGTCAATCTCATTACACTCAGAGACTGTGTCATTTCCAAGACACAGGACACATAGTTCGGGGGCCCTGGATGACATTCTGGGCTATTTGGTGCCCTCTTGTGGTCCCCTTTGGAATCTGTTTGTATTGCATATTCTGGGGACCGAAACTGACAGGGACATTTGTGTGGGATGGCACTTGCAGAACGAATGTCCAAAGAGACCTCCCTGTATTAAGGTGCCGACTCTGTGGGCACTTATTACAGCGGCCTTTCCTGTCTCTTTCATGTCCCCCCACACTGAGTCACCCATCTTCAGGTCTTTCCATGGAAATCCAGACCTGCACTTCTATGAGGTTCACATCCTGTTAAGAGGAACCAAAGCCTTTAATAGTCTGTAACACAGATGCCAGAATACATCCAGAGGACTCCCCCACCCAATCAGAGGTATCCTGCTAAACATAGGCCCTGCCCAGTCTCTGCCTCCTCCTCCATGACTCCTCCTGAACCCTGTCTAACCAGAACGACATGGAAGGCTGGGTAGGGAACAAATCCATGAACCTCCTTTCATTTCAGGGAAAGCAGCTGAAACAAGCTGACCTCCATCACCACCCCCCACACCCCCCCCACCCACCAAAAAGCGTTCCATCTGTGTCAGGGGCATCGCTTATTCATGCCTGGTGGCGGCTCCCAAGCGGCGCTGTCTGCTCGGCGGCTGCTTTTGTATCATTGAGAGAAAAACAAGTCAGAACCGTTAGCGACAGATCTGAGACATTTCCGAATGATCGGGCAAAAACCACAGCGCCCCGACCTGGAGACTCACAGCCATTTACCGCACCCAACGCTCCCCTGGCACTGAGGCACAGCTCTTTACTGTTCACTTCACGGCACTTTAGCCGGCTACAGCACTCGCACAAAAGTACCATTTCCAGTTATTATGAGCTCATCAAGCTGTCGCCCACAGATTGGACGATTTAAACAAAAAAATACAGAGAGTGGAGCTCTTTCAATCCTCAGATTCAGAAGCGTCCGATTAGTTCCTATGCATTTTAATCATTCCACGGTCCACTAGCGTACCCCTTTCACGACCCCAACCCTGATGGTTGGTGGGACATCTGAGCCCCCTAGCCACTTAGGTCATCTCAAAATAGTCTGCATGCACCCCACTTTGAGTCATTAAGTGCTCCGTGACAGGGGGTGTGTGGTTGCTGAAGCCCTCCTGGAATCTGTTCCACTCTGATGGAAGGAATGCTTAAACACGTCTCAGCTCTCGGCAGATGCAGGGCGTGGGGCTCTGACGGGCGTGACCGTCTTAGTGGACGATTCAGTCCCGGGTTTCTCGGGCCCCCGGGTCTGACCGCGGCTTGACGTCCTGAGAGCCCGATGAAGCAAGCTCTGCCGGCACCCGGACGGCTCGGCTATCCGCGGTCTGTCCGGATCGATGTGCCGCGCCCCCGCGGCTGTCGCCACGGCAGCACGCCCCTGTCGAGCTGTCGCGCTCACTGAGGGGAAAAAACGAGGGAGGAAAAAACGAGGGAGGCACGTGACCCTGCAGGGGCGGGGCGGGTCCTCTGGAGTCAACATTAAGCCAGGAAGGATCTGTCTGCATGTCCTCCTATTATTACTGTAGATGCCTCAGAACCAGGAGTTCATCCCTCTGCTGGGTCGGGATCAGAGATCAGGACCTTGGGCCTTCTTTTCTGTCCCTGCTGCTCTTCAAGCCCCCTGACCCATAGAAGGAAACAGAGGGTAGAACATTGCACCCCAAAATATACCCTCAGAAGCTTACAGTCTCTCACGGTTTCATGTGTCTTGGCATAAAATGTCATGCCTACTACTGGCTGTGTCATACAGTACATCCAATGCTAACAAAGTCTCATCTGATATGGAAACGCTGATATCCTACAGCTTTCTGGGGTTAAACCCTCTCTTGTACTTGAGTCTGATCAGTGACTCCACTGTGTTAGCTGAAACAAACAAAAGTGGCACTGCAAAATCTTTTCAGTCGCATTGAAATTAAACATCTTATTATCCTGACATATATACACACGGGGGGAGGACCAAATTGTTCCAACTTTGCAGCATGCTACTTCTGAAAGAAGATTACTCTCTTTTTATTGAGTTGAATAACGTCAGTTAGTGGAATTGAGCGGCACACTGTAATTATATTTCCAATGATCAGTGCTGGCACGATGACAACATGAAAAGCACCTACAGTGGACCCCCTAATAGTTTAGCAAAGCCGCATTTAAATTTCAAATAGTACACACACAATACGTCCGTGATTAAGGGCGACGCTAAATTAGCTGGCATTTGTTAGCATTCAAAAGCAGCTGGCAGCGTTCCCACTACGCGAGAGCGCTGTCCTAATAAAGGTTAATTTCTGTCTCCGTTCGCCATCCCCCTCTCCCCACCCCTCCTTTTCATCCGCGTCCGTCCGTAATTGAATTACAACACGCCTTTATCGTCCCTCCCCGCGAGATCAATCCGGAGCGCTGACGAGCGCTCGGTAATTAAGGGACCTGACGGGCTGTCAGTTCGGATGAGCCGGGGAACGGGGATCTGAGCGGAGCGGGGACGGGGTCTTACCGCCGCGCTGAGAAACACACCCGCCACGTCAAGCTGCTTCTCAGCATGTCACTGCGCTGCGGGGGGAAACGGCACAGGGCCGCTCCCAAAAAGGATGCGGCGAGGCAGCGGGCCTTACCGCCAAAACCGTAATGGAAGTGCTCCAGCCTTTGAAAGCGATATCAAAACTCCTGAGATGCTCTGTAAATGGGTACAAAAATGTTTCTGTGAACCCAGAATGAGGCAAATAGGACAGTCGTGAAACAACCACCATCCCTTGTATTCTAAATACTAGGCAGATGGGACCTTTTCAAATGATTTCTTGGTAACTTGGGTAATACCCAGTTAGGGAATTTTGTGTAGTCTGAAGGAGAAGCACACATATATAAAGCTTACCTGCCCAAGAAGTTTTAGAAAAGCCTCTCAGAAAACTGATTTTCTGAGGAATCGTTGTCACGTTACAATGAATAATCTTGATGACCCAATGCACAAACATTGAAGATTCTAGTGAATTACTAAAAAAAAAAATTAAAGAAATGCATAAACTTCAGGGTGTAAAGAGAATTAATTACACTGACAGTCTGATCCTGCCCCCTGGTGGGGAAGAAGTAATACTGCCGACAATACTTCAGTTCCGCAGACTAATTCTAACAAAGAATTTTAAAGCAATCATTTTGTCAATACCCACAATGGCCCCTTTGGAGGCACCGAATGTCCGCCAGTTTGGCTCTGGGTTGATTTTACAGCTTATTAATTCAGCCTCATCGTGACTGAAAATGCTTTCCCTATCAACACTGCCTCTCATGTAAACTTGAGAAGGGAGTCCTGCCTGGCAAAATCAGATATTGGAGCACTGACTACATATAGTACTAATAAAAAAAATAGCCATATTAGCATTAATGGTGTGTTCCATAACTGAAAAATATTAACGGGTTTTGCAACAAGCATAATCAAATGGTTGCAGTAAACCCAAATTTAGATACAGACCATCAAATTCAAAACCTATTTCTCAGCGCCATCTACTGTTTACATGGTAGAAGAACAACTGCATGATGACATTCTGTTCTTCTGTTCAACCCATAGTGTAAAGCTAAAAAGGACTGAGCAACTGAAATCTAGTTTAAACAGTTTAACTTCACCTGCTGAACTGGTTTCTCAAAGCATCCAATCCACCGGCTCAGATTGTAATTAAATACCAAAGAAAACCAAATATGCTGAATAAATACCAAAGAAATATGGTAAATACCAAAGAAAACCAAATATGCTGAATAAATACACAGAGGGCAAAATTTCACAGTCAAAAAACACAAGGGAACTTCCCTGTTACCAGGACATCCGTGAAGCCATTCAAACAGCAAAATATGAGCATGGATTAAATCAATGACAAATGGCTTGTTGGCTACTGCTTTGCCTTGATACACAGGTAAGGAGAAATTATAACCATGTTGTCATGGTGGCAGTTTCATTTGTGAACCCAGTGCCTTCAGTGTAGAATTAAAGAACTTTAAGCATACACTCCAGGGTCAGTGAACTCAACAAGAGAGACAGGTGAACACATTAAATGTAAAAGGACATATCAGTGACTAAGAGAACACCTATGACTCCATTGAGAATGATGAACTATAGGACACACAAGCGTGTCAAATGGGGCGACAGCAAGAGAAAGGTGAAAATCAAGCTAGAAAGTTATCTGCTTAACTTGAAAATGTCCCAGGAAATGCTCAAAGGGAAAAAAGACAGCAGTCACATATTAAGCTCAGCATCATGGTCAGATACACTTTATCTCTTAAACCAATCGGAGGAGAGAGAAACACAGTTAGTCACTTGGCAGACAAAATGTTAGCATGCATGGCTTCACCCTGATGAGAAAGATGGGTTTGGTTATCAAGTTAAAAAAATGACATGCATAACAATCAGAATCTCTCTCACAGACATGCAATTTAGTCAGCCATCTGGCATTTGCCATATGGGTCATTGCATGCCAAGGGTACAATGCTAGTAGCCTGTCCATCTCTGACTTGGCTAAAAAATATAGACTTTGTTCAGAAATAATAGTTACTTTATTCCACCATTCCAACTGTTACCTGGTAACTTAAAGTGAAATACCTTTCTATGCATAATGAAATAAACCCATGCTCAATTTCAACTCTACTGTGGTGTGCCATCCCTCTTTGATTCATGGAACATTGGATTGTGCTGAATTAAACCTATAAAAATACAACTAATTCATATTTGCAGTCTGTCAAATGTCATTAACTTATGTAAAAAAAAAAATTCCATACCGAAACTGGAGAAAAGTGGCAGTTATCATCTGCACTGAGCAAATGACTTCTCTCTTAACAAAAAATTCAAAATCAGTAGGTATCAAAAGCAATAAATGGATCTGAATTAATGGGTCAGACTAACTGTCTGGCAACTGTTCAAATGTGAACTTGGGACGCAGAAGTCATTACAGGTCAAATGGGGTGCTACGACATGTGGCAGCAAAGTTAAAACTGATCCCCAGGTGAATGATCTAATGGAGAATTTCACAAATGATTCATTTTTGCCAAGCAACAATTTGAAGGAGAAATTTAATAATACATAACTATAATTTCTGAACTCATATGTCCAAAAACTCCAGGCTGATTTCTTTTGTAGCAAAACCTGAGAGGGAAACGCTACCAACTTCATACCAACTCTGCAGCATGCAACAACCCAAATACACATATTCAATCTATAGCACTCAGGGCAGTCAAACTCAGATCCCAGGGGCCCACGCCTACACCTGTTTTTGCTCCAACCTCTGCTGTCCAAGACCTTAGTAGCCCAATCTGATTGGTTGGAACAAAAACTAGCTAACAGACAGCACCTCCAGGGACCGAGTCTGTCCCTTCAGTCAACAGTTGCAAAAAAAAAATGTAATGAATGTAATGAATCAAACCCAAAGTAGCAACCTTTACTCTGAAACCATGCTGATCTACTGCAGCGGAAACAAAAGTGAAAAATATTCTGAAGGGGATGTCTAGGGTAAAAATGAGCAGGCCACAGATGAAAATGAGCTACTGCCGCCTAGGGCTATGTGCGGTCCAATGGATCGACGCATGAAGCCTGACAGGCTGACAGGAGTGATTGACAGCAATGAGAGGGAGAGTGTTAGGCGGAGCCATGCTGTTAATAAGGTTAGAGGAGGAGGAGCACTGATGAAATGATTGGCGTGTGGTAACAGACACAGCTGTACATACCCAGAAAGAGCTTCTTAGGGACTTTGACGTCCTCGTCCTTACTGTCTGTTGCTACAGACACAAAGCAAAATAAGGGAAAGAGACAGACAAAAAAAGCTTGGTTTCTTTGTGTGGAGTGACCAAAAAAGACCCACAAGAGGAAATTTAATATTGAGCTACAGTTTTTTTTTTTTTTTTTTTTTTTTAAAGAAAAAGACAACAGAACTGGTGGTTTTATGTGTAATAGAACTGTGGAGAAACATGCTTATGAACTTCAGTTTGAAAGCCTCATAGGATATATTAATCTGCAAGACATAACTTGTTTTCAATACAATAAACAGCTTGAACGACTGAATTAATTAACTGTGCATGCATATCGGATTCAAACACACATGCTTTGCAGCAAGTTTGACAACTGGTTCAGGATTTTTCGGGACACATTATTTATTACAGGAAAGTATCAAATCCAAGATGTTAGCTGTGAGTAATATGTTAGTTTCTTTGCCCTGCAGCCTGTTTGAGTATAAGCGTCCTTCAAAAACATGTAACAGCTTGGATTCCGCAACAGACAGTTCCTGCAACAGACCTTGAATTTCTGGATATGAAAACAGTATTTGGTTCCAGGCTTACAGCGACAGTAACCTATCCCATCTGGATCGGTAACCATCTAATAATTGCAACGGCACCCAAGATCCCCCAAATGCTCTAGACGATGGGTGCATACTGTCCAACTGCAATTCTCTCGGATGCCACCTGCTCCAGCACACAAAGGCAGAAACTACTTCTGCCCGTTATGCTTTTTTGTTATGAATCTGTGTTCATTCCCCATTCTTTGATTCCTACCCCATTTTCTTCATACCCGTCAAAATGGATAAGAATGACAAATAGGAAAGCCAGGCCCCCTGTGAGAAATCCTTATTAAGCCGTCTAATCTCCTCACTATACCACGCTGCAGGAATGAGATCAAATATTCTATTACCGGTATTTGAATATTTGGCCCGAGTACACTAATCTACTATTATTAGACCTGGGTTAAGATGCATGTAAGTGAAGCACAAAAGTGCCCATGAAAATCATTCGGATCTCTCCAATACCTATGAATAGTAGCACCACGCATGAATCGATGACTATTCTGTTAACATTATTCATTTTTCTCCCTGGGACTTTTGAGTGAAAGGAGAACTCTCTAAAGAGAGATCTTATGTATATGGATAGAACTTGCATGGTGGAGTGTGCGTGTGTGTGTGTGTGTGTGTGTGTGTGTGTGTGTGTTGGGGGGGGGGGGTCTGGTTTGAATATCTCAACATTTAGTTTTAGCTGCTTATTCAAAATGCAGATCCCTAGTGCACTACGGATCATACAGTTTATCATGTCAATAATCCGGCTGTTGGCAGGGTAAAATTTATTCATGGAAAAGCATTGCTGCTGAGAAGCTGGACACACTAAATCATCACAGATGGGTTAAGAGCCTCTGTGAGCTTCCATCCAGCCTCCTCGCTCCAGGACCTGGATATCAGCAGACGGTATGCGGGCATGGCAACACAAACCACACTGCCACAGGCAGAGTGTGCAGGGAAGCAGGCTTAAAAACACCAGTCCTGGAGAAAAGGTGGCTTCCACAACGGCATGCTGGCCAGGCCCACTGCTGACCAGCGCCCCTGTGGCGCGTACAAAACCGGTGGCGTGTGAAAGTCAGCGTTCTACACACACGCTTTCAACACGCATCCGCTCCCCCGGCGTCTGACTGTGTGCCACCAAAATCCTGGGGAAACCATCCCGAGCCAAAATGAGGGTTTAACGCAGACCAGTGCACATGTCAACCAGATCAAGTCAGGGAATTAAATTCAGCTTCAAGAGCTCATTCTTGACTTAGCCCTGCTTAGAACTTACATCCAAGTATTACGATCACTGCTGTTATTTGGGGGCGGGGGGCGGGGGTGGAGGCAGGGGGTTCATTAATTTATCAAGTAGGCTGAACATCATAAAACTGGACAGACCATCATGCAACACGAATTTGCATCAATGATTTGAATTTATCATTATTGGGCGATGCTCAGTGTTGACATTTTAAGTGCAGACGCCCTTGCAGAGGGGCGATCGTCACTCTTCGCTTTCCACAGTGTTATAAAAGAAAAAAAAAAAACCCTCTCACTGCCTTCGCTGAGGAACGCTCTTGTTTTACTTCCTCTTGGCTGAGTGTGCAGTTTGAACCAACTCCAAGATCGCTTCATAAAATTTTATTAGACACACTATCAGCATCATATGACTTCCTTTCTTCCTCGGGAACCACGGAAAACAACTTGCGAAACAACAACAACAAAAAAAAACCCAGAGGACGAGACAAACCAGGAACATCAATACTATCTCCGTGGGAAGGAGCAAAGTGAGACACTAAGAGATGCGGGCCAATGTAAGATGGAACAACGAGATAAAGACAAATTGAGGACATCCTGTCAGGTATGCAAAACCTGCAAAGAGGAGGAATCAGAGCTGTGCCCTGTACAGGCCAGTACTCACTTATCTTACAGAACCTTCAGAATTAATACATTAGCCGATACATTTACATTTCGCTCTTATTCAGAGTCATGTAAAAGATGAGTACATTTAACAATACATTTACATGTATTGTTAAATACACTGTTAAAGGAAGGATCTCTGACAATGTATTACAGAAATAATTCATAGTAATATTTTCCAATTCACTCCACATTTCTTTGGAACATACAGGGGTGAAGAACTGTTATTGTAGTCCCCCATTCTGTGACACCTGGCCAGGTATGGCACGTAACTGCTGTCATAAACAGGTGTTTTAAATGAGCTCACGGAAACACGCTCTTTAATGAGGGGCTGCCTTTACCGGACGGTGAGGGCGTGCTCTATCTGCGTCACCTTTATGACGGGGGTGTGGGAGCCAGTCGTGATATGTCATTAATCTATGGATGACAGAGGGAGAAAAAAAACTGCCACTGCAGCTCCTGAAGCATGCAGCTGTTGTTGCAAGCGACGCTGGCTGTGTGGAATTTTCCACTGTGAGCGTCGCTTCGCTGACGGCACGCGAGCCAAAAGGTCAAACGGAATAAGCCCCACGGAGGACTCCTGGCTATGCGCTCTGTGTATCTGCCGTGTCATTGAAAGGTTTGCTTTCCCAGTGGATGTCTGCTTTTTTATAATTAAAACCTGAAGACCTGAAGAATTTCCATCCTGAAATAGTGTAATAATAAAAATCAATCCTTGCAAAGATAAAGAATAAATGCTCAAGAAATTTAATCTGACAAAAATATGCAATTTCTTGCTGTCTCTTAAATATCAAAAATGATACCAAAACTACATAACATTTGGTTCAGGTTTGGGATTTGCAGATTTCTTCGTATAATGCGCACTGTCATGGTTACGACACAACATTCTCATAAATATCAGGGAAAAGGGGAAAAAGTCTTAAGGATTCAGAGGATATCAGTCTGAGTCCACTGCACTAGATACTAAAACAGATTTGCAACACAATGCAAATGAAACCGATGACTGGGAGAGGGATAGTTTGCTGGGTGTGGGCAACACTAGAGACAATGAAAAATCGCAGTCTTAACAAGTGACAACAATGAATTGTGTTACCTTCATTTCACAGCCACTCCCTGAGTGATACAGCCTTAATCTTAATCTCCCTGCTGTCTGTAAGGGTGAGGGTACCAGCAAAGAACCTGCTGCTTTTCAATGGAAAATGAAAAACTATCAGTAAAGTATGAGATCTTCAGGACATTCCTTTGGCTTTCAAGGACAAGGCGGCTATCTCCCATAGTAGATATTTAACTGACCTCGTGCTTCTCACTAAAATGACCCTATATACTGATAAACTCTTCAAATCCTAGGTTTCACCTTTTTTATTGCACTTTCCACAAAACAGCTGCACCCGTACTTCACAGTGCCTTACTGTAAATAAAAAAAGGAATTCATTCTACTATGAAAACTGTCATGTGATTTCTGTCCATGTGTGACAATGAATGAACCCCTATACACTGCACACTGGGGACCAGAGAACAGATGTTGAGGAACTACTGTTTCGTGCTGGATGTGTAAAATTTCCAGAGTGCTGATAAGCAGAACAGGTCAGGATTCACCTGCTCATGTCAGGGACAGTGTTGCACAGCACTTGTGGAAATCGGGCCTTATCTCGGCAACCAGGACACGGTGTGATCACGCCCGGGAACATGGTCACGCTGTAAAGCCATTAAGAGGCGCCGGCCGGGGCCACCCGGGGACTGACCTATGAAGGAGCGGCGCTTGGTGTTGAGTTCGGCGGCCACACGGACGTTGGTGCACAGGTTGAGCATGACCAGCATGGTGACGATCATGACGATGCTCTGCCACAGCAAAGGGGTCTCGAAGTACCTCCCGAACCTGTGGGAGGAACGCGCAGGTGAGTGGCGGGACAAGGCCGCTTAGGGAAAACACCAGTCAACTGAGGCGTCACGGTCCAAAGGAAAAAAGACTGAGTGCAGTTTGAGCTTCCAATACAATCATACACAGGCCTACAGGAGTCACAGAAGGCAAACAGGCCTATTTTTTCTGATATTCTAAATGTTATACTTGTTCATTTGCTGTTATGCATGTATATCAAAGACAGTTATGCGTATAACAGTTGGGCTACAGTTACACTCCCTTCCGAAGCTCTCCTTGCTGTGCTTGCCAGACGATTCAGATAATATCACTGCAAAGTGCCATTCCAGTCACTGTCGTGACCCTGAACGACCTGAATTTTAATGGCATCAGCCCACAGGATCTGCCCAATCCCTGCCCCTGAGAACAGCCCAATGGCACTGTGACAGCATAAAGGGAGGCCAGATTCATCACTGGCACCAGTGCAAACCACATGCAAATTTTAAACTGCCCATCACACAAACCACTGCAGCCAGAGGGAGATGACATTAAACGGTCTGTGATCTCTCTGAATTGGGATCCAGCCTTGTGTCCCAATACTCTGATACCAGAGGACAGACATGCATGGGAGACATGGCCGTTCACGTTAACAGATGGGCACACTGGCCTTTCAGAAGACCTTTCAATGCATCTTGCACAATTACCTAAACAAAAAGCTGTGAAGCCTTAGGTTGAAGCACCTACCCTAACCCCTAAGCTTTACCATTTTGCCATAAGCAGCGTGCAAATACTAAGAGGCATTTTAAGTACCAGACACCACCATCTTCCCAATGGCAAACAAACCCTTTCTACAAGCAACTCGTAAGTTGAGAGGTTAATTTGTAGTACCAGTAACTGGTCAAAATGCTTGAGAAGCTATATTTAGCCGCCTTGTATACACGAAAACTGCTCACCAAAAGAAATCACTTTAAATATTAGCTGAAGGTGCATAACGATGTTGTTTTTCTTTCTTCAGTACTGTGCCCATATCAATGTACCTTTCAGTGGCCTTGCAGTAAGAGTGTTTGCTATGATTGGCTTCGAGATAGCGGCATGTGCATCAAGCAAAGTCAAACCAATTTATTTTCAAAAAGGTATGCACCTCCTGCTTATATGGAACTTTGCACGAGAAAATAGGAAAGTGAAGGATTAGGGTTATCGCCCCGCGAGAAACTGAGCCCCACAGAAATAGGTATAAACCAGGCGTCCAATCATTTTTTGCGACCCATTAGAACGTACAACCAGCAGGTAGTGCGCAAGCGTAGGCACGCAAACAGCTGACAGCTGACAGTACCAAATGCCCGCGCATAATTTTTTTGCTTCCTCTGATGGTAAATTTGTTTTGTCTATGTGACACTGACTTAACCATTCCTGGTAGCTTTTTTCTTATCTAGGAATGTGAACGTCGTGTCTGTCTATTTTATCGTGGTATCAGGCTGTTGGCTAGAGGTAATTTGTTTGATGTAATATTTCCTATGTTACTGCAATGCTAGACCAAAGCGAATGAGGTCATCAAGTTATGCCTAATGTTTTCAGCGCTATATGTCACAGTTCGTTATAGCTAAAACACTGGTTGCATTTTCTGATGAGTGCTTACACTATCGAAATATTCTACCAGTCCGTTTTATGATGGTATAATTTTCTTCTAAGGTCATTTTAGACTATTTTTGTCATTTTAGATATTTAAAATATAATAAGTATAATATGTTGGTAGCATTTTCTGACAAGATCCATTCGTTGCCTGCTAAAATGGTACGCAACCTAGGGTAGGCTACCTGCGGTAGTATTTCAAGTTAGGACAGCAAAGATCGATAGCTGCAGATAGGACATTTCAACAAGGTAGGACAAAACACACCCCAAATTATTTATGAAAATCAAATCAAAGTTATGAAACGGTCCTACCGATCGTTACCAAGCCTTCTCTTTTTTATTGGTGGGGGGTGCAAATAGACAAATACTTACTTTGACACAACTTACACAATTTAGTTACCTTACACTGACTTTACCTACGTTTGATTTATCAAGATGTGCTTCCTATCGCTAACATTTACATTTATTTATTTAGCAGACGCTGTTATCCAAAGCGACGTACAAAAGTGCATACAGTAAGTATAGCGACAGTATGGGGACAGAATGTGTACAGTTCCACAATGAGACAGTTCTCAGCTGAGAGCAAGGTCTGTTTGAGGACATGGTGCTATCAGATTTGTACAACTACAGCGTATAGGGCAACTAATACTAACGTTACTGTTTTCATAACAAGTCAAAATCATGTGAAAGTTGCTGTCTTCCGGTAGCATTTTTTGACAAGGTAGCAATAGTTTATAGACTACGCTATAAATTCCAGCGACCGGTAACAAAATCTGATAAGGACGCAAAAAATGGCAGAACACCGTAACATCCATACACAAACCGGATCCTATTCCTCATACTGCAGTTATATAATATAGCGTCCCCACGTGCTTCCCTTTACGAGATAGGAGCAGACGAACAAGGGCATGACAAGGATAACGAGACAAGACATGATACGAACATAAAAGTGCTTATCAAATTCAAAATAAACCCGCCATGAAACCAAATCTCTGGAACGGTGCGGTCAGATAGTGAGATAATGCTATAGCTAATTAAGATTGGTTCAGGTGGGGCGCCATGAAACCAGGTGAGAGCGCTACACAGGTGTTTCTAGGTGACGTTACAACATCTTGTAACGATCACACCCCTAACCGCTACCGGATTTTCCCGTGGGGTAACAATGCAACATTCGTTAAATAATGACAATAACCCTACATGGAGTAAATAATGAACTAATTGTCGATGCACGGCCTTAGTTCCTGAAAGAGAAGAAACCAACTCCTGTTGACTGTAACTTACCTTTGGCTCACCAGCTAACCATCATTTACACAACATGACAGAAAGCTAGCCAACACTGTTAGAAATAGCACTTACCGAAACAATATTCTTAAAATGTTGGCCACCAACAGGACAAGGCACACATACGTGGAAAACCCTTCGGCATTCTGAGTTCTTCGGATGTCCCTGTATTGGGGGATGTACGGAACAACTCCGCCGAATACCATGGCACCAGCGGCGATCCATGAGACCAGTTGATTAAGGACATACATGAGTCGTTGAAATATTTCCTCTTCCATTTTGGAATTGGTTCGTAATCGACTATGGAGTAACTTTTTAAAAGTTACGGGAAGTTGAGCTAGCTTCCTCACAGAGCAGTCCTTGGCCACTTGATCATCAGTTTCCGCCCCTTCTTACTGACTAACAGATTGAATGAACTGGCTAAGTATAGCCGTGCAAGCGAACTCATTTATCAGTAAAAAGGAATTGTCAGTCTGTTTCCGTATTATAGTCAAATTAAATATGTCTATATATTTGAATGAACCAGATCGTAATAGCGATAAGACTGTATTCGAAACCTGTTTTGTTTAACTTAGAATAGGAATCGAAATGGGCACATCACAGCATCACTGCCACGCAACCACAATCGCATTCTGGAAGGTAACACGAGCTGGCTGGCTAACTAACTAAAATGTAGCTAGAAATACAGACATTAACATGAGATGGCTAGATATCCAAGTCTAATACCATCAACTACCAGTCAATGATGCTAGTTCGTACGCTTCAACAGACCGTCCGAATCCGAGTTAAATGATTTATCCAGTTGGTTATGCACAATTAAAATCTAGCTATCCGGTTCATTTAAGCACTGCTAGCTAACTCAAGTGGACGAGAAAACACATACAAAAATAGCTAAACACAAACAGTCGCTTTTTCTGTTATCAGTCTATAAAATACCACAGCTAGCTATTAGCTACATTGACAAACACATAATATTTATAGCTAGAAATGCGGCTAGTTAGCTTCCTTGCTATACAAATAGACTAACCATAATCAATCAGGCAGGTAAGAAAGAATCAGAAAATTGCTTACAACATAGCTAGAATGCTGTGCTACGTTTACAACAAAGCAGATTTAATTAGCTACCAAACAAGCATATTACACCTCGCACATTTTTACTAATTCCTCATTTAACTAGCTAGCTTATTTAGCTGTATTACCAAGCAAGCTAACTGCTTCCTTGCAGCTCAGGCTCATCAAATCATTGCCTAGCAAGAAATATAACGGCTAGCTACCGCGACGGGTTTAAATTACTGTGCTCTCCGCTGAGGTGTCAAAATACGGAGTTCACAAGGCAGTTCCCTTTCTGTTAAACGTTAGACCGAAACCTGAAGCATCAGTATGTGAAAATCTTGGTAGCTAATGTTAGCCGCGGCTGCACTAAAAGTGCTAGCCAGCTGCCACAATGGTAACAGTCCCCACACCTACAGGATCTAGCGACAAAGCCCGGCAGCGCTTCCTTGTTACGTATCTACAATGTCACACTCTGGGTTGGACAAATCGAGGAGGGTCGCTTCCTCATGGTCCTAAATTACGTTGTGTATGAGTCCGTTTAGACTGTCTAGCTAAGGATGCTGTGCATAATTTCTGATAGTCAGATGCAAAATTACACATGAGCTCACGAACAATTAAATTAAGTCAGATATATTTACAATTCAAAAAGCATTTGATATGCTGATGACATGTTACTCCAAACATTTGTTTCGAATGCCGCTTTAAGGTTGTGCCTCAAATCGCTTTACTGACGGTGGCGGTGGAATGTATAACAGGTTCCGAAAGCATATTACATAACATATTTATAGGGAGATTACGGACACCCGGGAGATGTATCAAGCTGTGAATGGACATAGCTCACAATCTGGCATGTTCACTCAGAGAAAGCTAAGTAAACGTATATGAGTGAGCACGCAAGTGACAGTTAAGTACCATTGGTGTTGACTACAGGGTTAAATGAAGCAGTAACTTCGTAGTCAATGCAGGGAAACGCCTTACCTGTGAATCAATTTTAGAGTGAGAGCTGTGAACTAATGTGTTTACTATTAGATCTGTTTGTTTAATGAAAGTGGCATTTAGGTTTGACATTGGCCTTTTTGACGGGACGGACGGATTCGAGACAGAGGGTAAATGTTTGTATGCCTTGTATTTTCGTCGCATGGTCGGGACGCGGGACCCTTTTTTGAAATAGTTAAAATCACATTTGCTGGTTTCACCAAATGTATTGTTGGCCGCTCAATGAAAACTTCCGCCTGACATTCCGGACCAGGCTACAAGTGGTATACGTAGTCTAAGTCATTCGGTTTGGCTAAACTCACTCATCTGTTTGCCTCCAAAAGGATATTTTCCCCGCTTCGTATTTCAGAACAAACACGGTTGTCATTGGGATATTTGTTTAAAAGGACGCTGACGAAGGACGAAGCAGCAAAGCGTGTACCACGGATCGAAAGTTGGATCCATTCAACAGTGAATAAGAGACACAATGGCAGAATCCAACTCAAAAGCAGCACAAGATTTAGCAGAGTTTGTAAGTAAACTTTTCTCCCGTGACAACAGAATTTTAAATGAGTTTTTCTTAACTGTGAAGTTAAAAATAGCACAGTACACACTTAAAGTATGTGGCGTTTTGAAGTACGGTAACAAGCTCCAATCAAGTTTGTTCCAATTAAGATACAAAATGCTAACCCATTAAATCCCAATCGGAGATATCTATCGTATATTTATTTTCAGTAACCATGTGTAGAAAGGTTTAGGTACTGCGTGGCTGAATCTTCTCATTCTTTTTCTTTGCAGATGGAAACGACGATGCAAAACCTACAGAGCAAGTTTCAGGCCATGTCGGATCAGATCGTCTCAAGAAATATCCTTTACATTAGCCTACCACAGCTACCAGATCAGAGAATTCCGATCATTCCAGTTTGTTTCTCGAAGTAGTGCTCACAGATCCTGTGACTTTTCATGTCACCGAAGTAGGCAACCCTAGAACAGCTTAAGATTCAAAAAGCTCTTTACTGGCATAACTTTACAGAGTACAATTCTGCCAAACTAAGGTTACCGATAGCAATGTACATGATGTAATAAACATAAGTACTGATATAATACCAGTGCAATAATAATACGCGTAGATGAAGATATATACCAAGATATAGAGAGGGAAAAACATAAGAATCATATAAATTTTAGTGGAATTACTTTTATTTGTCTGTCCGTTGTCCCTCAGACTGTGGCAGATGCACACATTCTTTCTGCCAGGTTTACTGTCCCATCCCCAAGAAAGATGGGGGTGTTCCTGTGACCTGTGAGGATGTTAAATGGAGGTAACAGGTGTTCAATATCTGGGAAGAAATCTTTCCTGTTTATGTGTTTACAGCAGCGTAACAGGAAGTGCGGTCTCTTGTCTCGATCACCGGCTGTTCGTAATGACGCTGTTGCGTGGGACACTTGTTGCCCACTCGCTCTTTGCTGTGAGCTATATTTGCGTGGCTTCGTACGCATTTTTATCAGATCGATAACGGCTTCCCGCGTCCCTTTTATCTTTAATACAGCTTTGTTCGCACCAAATACGTATCAGAGATGGCTGAAGTTACTCCTGCTCAGGGCAAGGAGGTGGCAGGTTCTCCAAAAATAGACACCTCGGTTTGCCAGTAGATGGCGTAAAGGGCGGCAAAGTAGTCACCACCCCTGTAACATGTTACAGGTTTGTTTGTACACTACTGAGATAGCTGTAAAGGGTAATAGGGTAACAGAATAAATACAGGTTGAGAATAAGGGGGAAAGTATGGTCTTTAACATGTGCACTGGATGAAATGGGCACCCGCATTGATGACTTGGAGAAGAATGTTGCTGATCTCATGACACAGGCAGGGATGGAGGAACCTCAGACATCAAAGTAACCTTGAGGTAAGGTCAAACGCATGGCATGTTGTCAACCGCAGTGAGGACAGTTCACAATAACATCGACTGTTTAACTGGTCACACCTTAACTGCATGGTTTACTTTTTAACAGAGCTTTTGTTGTGCCGTTTCATTTCAATTCTAGCAACACAAAAGAGGAATCTGGATACCAGTGTGCAGAAGTAGCGACTACAATGGAATGAACAAGAGGTGCAGCATTTCCTGACCCAGAGAGAATGTCCAAAGCAATCATCAGTTTTTCACCTTTCAATGTGGCAATACCTCTTAATCCTTCAATTGAAGGCAGTGCTAAAAGGGATGATTTTTGTTTGGGCGTTGAATTTGGGGCTATTTTCCTCCCACATCCTGTGACAAATGTAATTTTGTAATACACAGTTAAAATCATTTATATAAATAAGCATTTTGTATGGTCCTGTTGGTTGTCTTCTACACAGTTAAAATCCCTTACTTGAGAATGTGAAACCCTAAATTTGGAGATCTGTAGCCGATTGGTTTGTTGCCAATTTTTGTACACATCAAAATGGATGCATACAAAATTAACCACCGCTGAACTGGTTATCAGAAACTACCACACATCACTTTAATCATTGCAGTTTATTCAGGGTTATACACAAAGGTAACAGTGGACAAAAATTTTCACAAGTTAACCTAAAAGTAGTCTTTTACTCAGTGTTTGAGGCTTTCAAAAGGAACCAAAACAGGAAAGTTTATGGACAACTCATACCGTTATCCTGTGACCGTAAAAAATTACTAATATACTACAAAAAAAAATTAAAAACACATCAAGTCTCTCCATAGTCCGGTATCCAAAGGCAAGTTGTTTCAAATGTCTGATGAACATGGGTGCTTCCAGAGTGCACCACTCAAAAAAAAAAAAAATGCAGGGAAGCTGGCATTCAATATCTGTATTTGGTGGAGTAGTCTTTGGGAGACACTACTAAACCTCTTCCTTTTCGGGCACCCCTGTAAACAGTCTCCACAATGTCGATCATCTCCTGCTTGTCCTCCATTGTCCAGTTGATTTTGTTGTTGTTACCTGTTCCCAAGTCAATCATGATGTGCTTGTTCCTGAAGCAATGAAGAAAAATAAGAGTTAAATGACCATCCCATCTCCCCCTGGGTTACGTTTTTATAGATGCACTGATGTATTAATTGGTCATATCCAACACATACACATGCCAGAGCAATACAATTCAAGGCAAATTTTTAACAAAGCATTAAAAGGCACCTAGAACTATTCAATGAAATATGATCAGTATTTTACCTTACAATGGTCATTCAGCATTTATTGCACTGGGAGTGAAAATTCTGACAACAAACACTAGACACCAACACAGTATTTAGGTGAATGTGCCAAGCACGTAAGAAAACCATTGCAAAGTAGATTAAACTGCTGGCCATATCCCACCAAACATTTCTTTGGATTTTGGCCTCACAGAAATCTTGGAGTCTTATGAGGCATTCCAATATGAGTCTGAAATAATCAGTTCCCTTAGTAATTATTTCACAATAAGCAGTTTATGTGTCAAGCAGTTCTCCTGTGGCTACTCCATACGTGCTTGGTAACATGCAACAAAAAAAGGATAAACACACTGACCTGAAGAAAAACATGACCGTGCAAGGGTCGTACAGCTCATACATCTTGTTGAAGTCTGGCACCTCAGTAATATCCACCAGATAAATAACAGCAAAGTTTTTCACCTGAAAAGAAGATCAAAAGAATGAGAATGGAACACAGAAATAACACATGCACTCTATATACTAATTATATACAGTACATTTCCCCCATCAACCTACATGGTAGGGTGGCAGTGTAGCATAGTGGTTAAGGAGTAGGACTCCGAAAGGTTGCCCACAATTGCCTCAGCAAATATCCAGCTGTATAATTTGATAACGCTGGAAAAAAAACATAACCGATTGAGGCTGCTCTGGATAAGAGTGTCTGCTAAATGTCAATAATGTAATGACAGGACTGCTGTAATTGTTCACTACTGAGTGAGCAAATTTCCCACTGAAGGGTTATATTGTGCCTGGAGGAAATTAATAAACTTGCCTGGCCAAAATAGACAGTTCAAACAGTGTTCAAAGAACACATCACAGTTTTGATGTACATGATCTTTAAAACAGAACTTCTGCACACCTGAGAATTTTTTCAACCACAGCTGAGAGAATATGATGACGGCCCAATTCCATGAAAGATGAACTCACACACTGCTAACACTATTAAAGATGACTTTTGCAAGTACAATGCATATTACAAAAATCACATCAATATGGAATAAATAGATTCTTAGGATGGTTAAAGAGATTATTTGTAACAGCAGCATTTTGAAAAGTAAAATTGACATTGGGTTTTTTTTCCTCTTGAGAAACTGAAAAATGTCCTTCACCAAATTTTTCAAACAAGGAATAAATCACATGAAGTGTTGGGTACAATCCTATGGTAGCTACCTTGCAGTCAATGTTACCAGCTAAATTACAGCATAAAATCATTTACGTGAAAGACATTTTAAGAGTCCTGCAATGACAACTGGTGCTGTGGTGCCTGACTGGTTCACACTTGTTTTAACAGTGTGTCGCCCCCTTAGTTCTTGATCGGACAGCTCAGACAGCGTAGGCTACTGCGTGTCCAATTTCTCAGCTGTGTTTCTTACGACTCAAGATGGCAGCATTTTTCAGTTGTACAAAGCATTGCTCTTATTCCTGCCATGTTGATTGACATTCAGGCACTTGATGAATTGTCCAGTTTTCATTCTCCCCAAATATTTAAATGCTGGGTGCTTTGGTAATTTACAGATACTATGCGGTGGTAGACACCATTTAATATTTTAATAGTTTTTATTAGTAGTAGTCATTATTAATGCTTCTTTGCGCCCACTGCATTACATACTACATTACAATTTAGCCTAAACTGACTCTTAAAGCGGACTATTTTACTCTAACGAGCTAAGTTTTACAAAGCGTTAGTATTGGGATGATTCTGCCCAAATCACAATGTGGTTATTTTAAAATCAGCATTTCTTAGTAACGAAGTACACAATTGAAGTTTCGAGTTATAGGCCGAAATGTTGACAATAATAAATGCCAACTTCTCAAAGTGTGATTTAGAACAATTTTAAACAATGTAGACAGCTGTTGTGTCTATGTTAGCTCATTGACGTGAGCTAGGTTAAAGAGTTACCTTTTCAGCGATGCTGTACAGCACTTCATCCATTTTCATACACGTCGGGTCCCAGTCGTGACCGAAACGGATGACCAGAACGCGGTCCTCTTCGGAAAGGATTGCCTGGTCTACCTGCCAGCCATTGTGGAGGTGAGGTAGCATGTACGACATCTTGAAAAGTTTGAGAAGCCGTCCGCTGAACAAACAAAAACGTATGTCGATAAACAAACCGTTAAACTAATTGCATAGGAAAACAACAATAGCTACCAGACTCGGTATACTAACATAACTTAGAAGAGTTACCGCAAATTAAGAGACCACTCGTAAATCGCAAACTTTAATGATCAACATTACTGCCAACGGGCAAGAATAATTCGCAAATAAAGATAACTACAATCACTAGTTCGCTGATGTCAAGAAGGTTCCAACTCCTTACGTTCACTTGACGTTAGCGACTGAAATTTCTAGAAAGCCAGAGAGCTAGCAAAGCGCGATACTGAAGACTAGCCAGCCAGAATCTGTCAGAGATTACACCTTACCTTATAAATAAACACAGATGACTGTATTTTACGACTTGGAGTGTTGATTTGTGCGTAAAGTTACGCTATGGAAATGATTAAACCTCGAAAAACACGACGAGAATTCCCTGCCTCTTCGACGGATTTCAATGGCGACTCAATGCCGACGTATTCGTGTGTGTTTACGTCACTAGAAGGCGACGCGTGGGCGTGGCGTTTCGGGGTTCCTATCAGTGGTGCGGCGTTTGTAACAACGTTTATGTTACAATGTAAAAATCCGCGTGGTTATGCTTGTTCAAAGCCACATGGTCCATACAAAACAAAACACTAGAGTGTCAGGGTGGCAGGCAGCTCTGAGGAGTATGCAATCAAACCAGTTCTCAGCAGAAATCAAAGCACATGCGATGTCAGAATGAATGCTTGTGTATTTAAGAACGTAACTTTAGTGTTTTTTCAAAAATTAAAATACTGCTAATTTAGACAATGATAGTAATCCATAGTATCCTCCGTTCACTTACTGTGGCATAGCATTGTGTTAAAAGGACAATAAAACACTTTTACTCAACTTGGGTAATATCCACCATTAGCTTCTGCAATTTGCTCAGCGACCTATTTTTAAAGATAAAATTTATTGTTATGCCTGTTAAATTAACAGGTTAGCATGTTATGCCTGTTCAATTAGAAGTGAAACACATTACACAAAATATCTGGAATATATTTGGAGGACCTCAGTTTTCAATGAAGTAGTAAATAACAACAAACACCCACAACAGTACAGTAGTTTATACAGTACAGTAGTTAATACAGGAGTTTATTTCTGATTATTACAGGAAGATGTAGGCATAGGGCAGTAGCATTTTTACAAAAAAACTAATTCACTGGTGACTATTGTGAGCTCACCAAGTACTTATTTTGACAGTTTATCATTGTTTATAATACAGCACCAAAGTACTGGTTTTCCATCCCAAGCCACATTTAACATTCCATCAGCATTACAATGGAACAACAAAATCCAGCTGGGTTGCAAGAAATCGTCCTATGCATTTCTGTATGCCTTCATGGTCTGTTGTACTACATATTACATATTACACATATTACATCTTGGATGAAAATATACTGAATATATGCATCCATTTGGGCATCCATTCCCAAAGCATGTAAGGCCCATGAAAAGATATTTGTGTTAATAACTAAAATAAAGTCTGCTTGAACAGATATGCAATGTAGAGATAGTAGGTGTAGTAAATAAAGTATTGCAGATTTAAATAAAAGCCAAGAAAGAACAGACAAGAAAAGGCAACTGTGTACAGAAAACTGCTCGGTCTGGGCATAAATACTGAGTAAGGCAGTAATAGCTCATAAGCCTGGATTCAATTGATGCATACTTCACAGATCTCCTCACCAATGTCAGACAGAGATGATTATACATGACTACTGAAGGTCCCTAAAAGGTTTTTAACAGAAGGGTGTTTAAGACTCTATCACAGGCTGCCCGTTTCCCTAATGTCTGTGTACTAGATGGTATCCTCTGCTAAAGCATGCAGGTAGATGCCATAACACCTCAAAGAACAAGCTGAAGCTGTAAATATATAATTGACTTGAAATATAAGAATGGGGTATAAGCAGATACTCTTGCAGCTATTCAAATGCACTTGTAGAGCACCACAGTACAGGCAAGCGACTCACCTTCCCAGTACGTTCTTCGGCTTTCATAATGGTAATTTTTGCCAAATATCATTATACTTCCATGCTGAATGTTTGATACTGTGAATGAAGATGATTTACACCCCCCAAATTTAACTGTAAAACGAATTATTATTCTTCTATAATTGTTTTTAGGCTGAACTCGTACTTGTCATGTTATCTAACCTCCGCCACCCACCCCCAAAAATAAGACCTAGAATTTATGCAAACACCATACGATTCAAATAAAATATAAATGCTAGGTAGTATAACATGCAGAAATGCCAATGCTTCCAGACCAGAAAGGCGAAGTATCAAATGCAATGACAATTCAGAATTCACCCCAATGCAGTGTATATGCATAGTTTAGAATGAGCAAATGCATAACACTAGTATTTCATGGCATTTAAATGCAAATCTAGAATGTCTGGGCATAGAACACAAAAGTTGCTTATGTCTTCAATCTTTAGTCTTTGTTAAAGCATCCGTTTAATAATATGCATTTTGTAAATTCATCTCAAGTATCTCAACTGAAGGGAAGGGGATTCATGTTTGCCAGTTTTGCTGTTTTTATTATTCTATGTGCCACACATCACACAACATAAACTTGTAAAGTGCTCCATGGTGATTTATTTCAAACATTCACATTTTTTGAGGGAAAAAAAAGGAATCAAACTGATGACAGTGTCTATTTCCTCACAGTCTATGTTTTAATGATAAAAAAATGACCCATTACTGGAAAAAACCGCATATCCAAACTGTCCAATAGGAGTGTGATTGAATGGGACTGGCACACATCCGATTTAATCAATACAGTCTTTATTCTGTACAACTGCAACACAATGCTTCAAGTGACACAAACAGAACAGATCTAGAGATGCAATCCTCCAAAACGATCCCGGTCCACGCTACGATAAATCCGCACCCCGGTCAAACCAAACATCCATCATTTGATGTGTCTGTATGCCATATGTGAAACGTTACCCTGATGAGGGAAGGTGATTCTTCCAAAGTGCATTTAGCCAAGAGACAAACCCCTCTCCTGACTGAATTGCATCACAAACATAGGCGTAACACCTTACTGGTTCAGATCAACAAAAACCTTAAGTTGACAAACCAAACATTTAAACTTTCAATGTATGTATGGTCTGCTTGGCATCTTTCAACAATAAGAGAACAAGGTGCAAGGGAAAAAATGGTTCTTTCAAAATATTTTTGCTTCATCCAACATACATGCACAGCACCCAGCCACAGCTTGTCCGTGACAGCTCATTTATGACAGTTTAACTGTCACATGTGTCAGTGCCAGAATCCTGCAGATGAGACCATTTGAAGTGGGTCTATGGATTGCCCCCTAAGTACTGAATGGATTTCTACCCTTGTAAAAGTAGAAATCTGCAAGCAATTCAACAGAAATCAATCCAAGTTATGATCAGAAAGCGCAGAGCTTATCCTGTCAGAGAGGTGTAACGCAAGACACCACTGAACGTTACTGCGATCACATGTGAAACTTGTTAAACCTAGCAAAATGAGCCCTTGGTGAGGAAAGAATGTTATTAGCAGCAAGTCAAAGGTGCCACAGATCCAGTCTATCAGCAGTCTGGGGTCTGATTCCAGATAAACCGTCTTTTGGAAGCATCTTTCTCAGTCTTCACTGTAATGTTTCACACATCTTATACAACATATGCAACGATAAACTTCGACCGGTGACCACTTTAGATTGTACTGCAGAAATTGGTCTTCAAACAATGATCATTGTAGAATATGTGTACAAAAACCTAACCAAGATACTTCGTATGTACAAACAAGAGTTATAAAAAGACAAGTCAACAATGTATTGCAAACGTGGTAAATGACCCAGATCAATTCTCTGATTCATTACGTTTCTAAGTTATGTACATAAACATACAATAACCACACGTAAAGCATATTCCTCCCCCTCAAATACTGGCAAGAAAAAAAAATATATGCGCACGCATGCACGCACACAGCAACAGGAAGGCCATGTTAGGAAGGGGGGATTGTTGTGGCACATACATCTTTGTAGGCAACACTAAAAAATTATTTTTGGTCAAAGGATGCAGAACCAACAGAGGAAGTGGAGGCACAATGAAGTTATGTAAAAAAACAAAGTGGTTCTAGGATAGCAGAAAAGGCAGGATGATTTCAGACCACCATTCCGTTAGGCCGCTGGGAACAGTTCAGTACTGAAGCCCTTTACAGTAACTGCGCAGTGCAAGCACAAAATGACCTATCGCACCGTCCTACCATCATGACTTTTCATAGCTTATAATTAGGCAGAATTTCGACGAACCTGACAAGAAAAAAGAAGCAGCAGTGCTAAACTATTGCCGTTGTCTCCTGGCAAATTTTCATACATTTATCAACCAAGACCTCTTTCAGTGATGAAGAGCATTTCATGCGAGAGAGCTGTGAACATCGTTTCAGCATACTAACAAATGCCAACAGTGCAGATCTGTACCTTATTTGTAAGTTCTCCTTCATCAAATTCAAACAAAAAGCTGTCAAAGTGTGAAAGCCAAGCATGTATATTTGATGAACAAGAACTACTTAAAGCAATTTCAACAAATCGGACAATTCGATAAATGGGAAATTTAAATTTGAATATGTAGTTACCAATATAGCATCACTAGACCAAATATGTGGAATATTGTGCGTAAATGAGCAATGGAACTTACTAAACATGGGAATGGTAAAAATGAGAAACGAATCAATTTACCATAGGAAAAATGGAATATCACTGTAGCTGCTGATATTAATGAAACCAAATGCTACTGGCACAGGCCTAAGTAACTACGCTATGTGCAAACAAGGAAGTCATACAAACTGTGAGTTTTCATTTGTTAACATTCCTTAATTTTAAACAGTATCTCTAACTTTTCAGCTTAGTTGTGCTTTAACTCTTGAACTCAGATGACCCAGTGCTATTAAACAAAATGCTATCATACATAAATAATACATAAGGCTATTGAGCTTCAATAATCTGATTAAATATAAATCATAGCAATAAATGACCAAACACTCAAATAAACAGAGCAATACTTATTTCTACAAATGGAAATAAAATTTTTTCTTAACGGAAAAATGCTTCAATAAAAATTGGGGTACATGACCTCATAAGCTTGGATGACAAGTAAGTTACAGCCACCCAATTTTCAAGGCTAATGACAGTTTTCTTTACCGTTAAACATGCTGCCATCTTATGTACGACAGAGACATTTTCAAAAAAAGTTATTGCTTAAAAAGAAAATCTAACTTAGGGTCAACAGCTTGTATCCAAAATTTACAGGCGTATTAAATGAATAAAGCATACAATGGTTAACATCTCTTGTTGCTAATTACAATTTTTTTCCACAGTCCTTAGTCAACTGTGTGAGACAATGCTGGAGTAAAGTTCTTCATCTGCCATTAAGTCAAGAAAACTGAAGTCATCCATTTGCCAACAATGCTCCACACTTATGTTGTCCGCAGTGCATACATTTTAGGCCAAAATGCATAAATCTGCACAAAGAATTGTGTAACTTGACTACTGTACACTATATAAGTTCCTAAAAAAAGTATTGTACACTGTACACTTTTTTGTTCTAAATCCATCAGTACATGGCTATAGTTATGATAACTATTTAAGCAGCTGTTTTTTCCGGTTCCGTTTCAGGGATTAGAAGGTCGTGCTTCACCTTCTTCAGCTCGGCCATGTTAAAGCCCAGCAGAACTGCAGTCCTGTTCCTCTGGATTGCCCTCATGCATTTGGTGCGCTTGGTGCCGAAGTGGCACGCCACATCGCTCTTGTTGAACCACAGGCGAGAGGCCAGGAGATCCAACTCCTTCTTGGTCAGGTAAGGCTTCCTGTTGAAGTACTTGGTCAGGAACTCCCTGCGGTCTTCGAAGGAGCGCATCTCCATCCCCGTGGGGTCCAGGACGAGCGACACGGGGGGGTCCGGAGGGGCCTCCGGGACCTCCACCTTCCTCCGCTTGGCCGCCCGGGCCTCCCGCTCCCGCTTATTGGCCTCCACCGCCTCCCGAACCGCCATCTCGAGCTTCAGCATGCTCTGCAGCTCAGTCTCGTTGGCCGCGGCCCTGGGGACGGGTGCCGGGGCGGTGACCTGCGGGGCGGGCGTGATCACAGGAGGCGCCTGTGGAGGGGGCCTGTTTGCAGCGGGTGCCGCCTGGCTGTTGGGGTCCGGGGTTATCAGCCTCTCCACATCTTTGCTGGCCTTTGGCGCGCACTTGCATCGCTGTACATGGATGGAGATGGCCTTGGGCGTGGTTTTCCCCGTATACACCCCACTGCAGTATATGCACTTAAACGCTGGGGTCTTCAGTATGGCATGGATAGTGGGCACAATATAGTGCTTGACCTTAAGATGCAGATTGTAATTCTCTGCACCGTGCAGTTTTTCGGGACAGAAGGGGCAGATGGTGATGCCAGTCTTATTTATAAGCGGCCTGCTGACCGGTTGAACGGCTGACCCCGGAAACATCTTCAAGAAGATCAGGTCTAGAGAACTCGTGACGAGAGCCAGGTTTAACTCCTTGTCGCCCATTAGCTCTTTAGGGGCAGTGGTGTTTATGTCAAAGTACGGAAACAAAAGGTTGCCGTAGTCATCGGTATACAGCCGATACTCCCGCCTCATATAGTCACAGTTGGCCTTCTGCATAGAACTGTGCTCTGTGTTTGTGTGGTCCATGAGCTGTTTGATTGAGTAGAAAATTCCTGAACAATACAAACAATTCAGGCCATGCAACAGGTGCTCAAACAGTCCTTTCTCCGACAGCAGGACTTTGCACATCAGGCATTTGACCGTTTTATCGGGCATCTTCTTCAAAAAGGGCGCTCTCGCCGCCAACCCTTTCAGCCTGCTGGATTTGTTGGAGGCCTTGTGAGCCACCTCTGTGTGCACCTGGTACACGTTGGAAGGGAAGAGCTCGTTGCACACTGGGCACGTGATCCACTTCTTGGCCTGTTTGGAAGCAGCAGAGGGGTCCAGCACGCAGTCGTCCAGCGACTTGTTTGGCTGCGGCAGGACGGTGCTGTTGATCTGGCTCACCGGGACGGGCCCTTTGCCAACGACGGGGACGCCGCCGGGCTGGACTGGCATGGTGACCTGCAGGGGTGCCAGGGTGTAGGTGGGCAAGCCGTTGACCTTGTTTCCCGTGGGGATCAGGTGGCTGAGGAGAGACTGCGACGTGAGCATGGTGCCCCGGGGGGTGGGCTGGTTCAGAGGGAGCCTCTGGGTCACGAGCAGGGGCTGGGGGGCTGGTGCCCGCAGGCCCAGGTTGCCCTGGACGTTGACCTGAACGCCCGGCGGGAGGAAGACCGGCCGCGGTGGCGGTGGCAGCTGTGGCGGGGGCACACCCGCCGTGATCGGCAGCGGTTTGGGGGCGTTGTGAGAGACATTCGCCGGGGCTGCACCCGTTGAAGCCTGAACCAGGGGTGTGGTCAGCCCCACTGTCGTGGGCAGGGTGGCTGGGATCCCCCTTGGGGGCTGGGTGCTCTGAAGAGCGGCCACCGCCGAACCAGGCCTCAGCAAGCCTTTGGCCTCCGCGCTGGCCAGCTGCACCAGAGCTGAAGCCTGGGCAGGCAGAAAGGCCGGGCTCGTCCCTGGGGCACACACCAGAGTGGTTGTGTTATGAGGGCCTCCATGAAGCACTGTCCCAGACAGAGGCCCCGCGGTCACTGGACTCCCATCGGGTCGCTGGAGAGCCAAGGTGCTCCCTGTCGGTGGGTCAGCATTCCTGGGAACCAGAGGAGTGTTGTAAACATGCTGCAGCACAGCCTTTGGTGCCAGGTTGGGGAGATACTTCTTCCCAACCTTGCCATGTTCATATATCAAGGCGTTGATGTGCACCTCTAGCTCTTTGTGCTTGTCAGAGGACAGGATGTGGTAGATCAAATGTTCCGAGCTTTCGGCAGCAAGCAAACACATCTTGCAGAAGAACTTGAGGGAGTTCGAACCCTTGGCCCTCTGCTCCACATCCGTCCGCTGCCCAAAGTAGCGGTTCAGCAGAGACATGTAATGGTTCACCAAGACGTGCTTCTTCATGCAGTAAATCATTGTGTCGTGGTAGGAGCATTTCCGACACGAGTATCTCTCCACCGCATTGGATTGCGGGGGCAGTGGTCCAATTGGAGTTTGCGACATAAGGGGCGGGGCCGCTAACGCAGGGGCCTTCAAATGCCCGATATGGAAGATTTTGAAGTGCTTTGCGATGACCCTGGGGTGGCCAATGAACGAGCAGCAGGAGCAGACAGACAACAAACCCAGATCTTGCTCCTCTTCGTGGCACCGCTGAATGTGGCCTTTGTAGGTGTACCAGGATCGTGCTGAAAACTTGCACAGACTGCAGCACAGTGTCTGAGTGCGGTATTTCCACTGAAAAGAAAAAAAAAAAAACAGATGGTTAATATTAATTTACACAATCATTTATCACAACCATGCAGTTTTCTTTCAGCTTAGAAGTTTATTAAAAGAGGACATAACACATAATCACATTATTTTTTCTTTGTTCCTAAGAGTATGGTTAAAATTCAGTTTCAAAATTGTTTTCTAGTTCACAGTATTATTGTTTTAAAAGACACCACTTCAAAGTCCTTGGAGTATTTCAAAACTGGACAGCTAGTCCTATCAAAACCCATTTGGTAGGCCTACTTCAATTAGTAAAAAATTACGTTGCCTTTTGTTTTTGTTTTACACAACACATCTTATATTTTATGCCTGCACAGTCACCTACACTTCTTCAAGGAGAACTCTTCTAAAAAATTTAACGTTTGACGTAGCTTTGATGTATTTCACGATACACGCTGTATCAGATGTCGGGAGTGGAAAGCAAGGTTTGCTATTTTTAAAAATTAACTCTACGTTGAAAGGATAACTGCATGCATACTTTGTGATCAACAAGCTTGCAAGTCTGTCTCACTGGCTGATTGTGGCTGAAATCATATGGATCTTACATCTTTATCTGCGCACCTTTGCAGTACAGGTCTTATTTTTGTCATGGTTATATTTTGATCCCACTCAATCGTCATTTGGTGTATTGAATGTTACCAACTTTCTTTGAGCATTTGGTGAGCATAATGTTTTTTTTTTAATAAAAATATGTATGGAATGCACTCCATTATAGTCATTGGTGTTTCGCCACACTGCCCCTGCCATTTCATGCATCTTGCAAGTATGTAATTATAAATGCTTTTTTTTTTTTTAAATCTAAGCAGTGAGTGATGTCCTTCTACAGACAATATTGGCCAAAAATAAGGCAAGCTGACTATAAATTAAAAAAAAAAAATGCAACTTGCTCTATAACGAGAAGCTAGTCAAGATTGCCAATGCCAATGCTAAGTAGCAAAAGGTAGCTAGAGCTGGGCTGTATATCGACTTTTTATGGTATATCGATGTATCTTCAGAGATATAAGATGAGACAATACCGTTTATATCGATATAGTTAAATGTTGCGTTACTTAACCTGTTTCTTCCGTAAAGCCGTGACAGTGTTTGCATCTCTCCTCTCTCACACTCTCCGCGCAACCCCGGCCCCACTCGCTCACAAGTTCTGCTGCAACATGGATTGCAGCTGTATATTTTCAAACAGGGAAGGAAACCCTGTCTTTGTATTTTACTTCGATCAGTCTATTTTAATAAAAGTGCTTGTGACCAGGGTTTCCATTAGCCGGTAATTACCATTTTTTGCCCGGTAAAATTTATTAAAAAACCAATAAATTAAAAACTTGCTGGTCAAAATGTCCGGTAATAATGCTCATACAAAACAGAGCAGTAACGAAGGCTATCCCTAAACAGGACATTCGTGTTTTGGCAGCGAAATGTTTTTATTTATGAGTTCAGTGAGCTGTACCCCGACTGGGCTACACTGGCTAAAATTGCCTGTGTGCTGCCCGTGTCAAGCGTGCCAGCAGAGAAGGGCTTCTCTCTGCAGAATCGAATTAAGACGGCACTGCAAAGTCATCTGGAGGAGAGAGTGACATGGCTTATGCACATTGCAAGCTGCAAAGACACATTGGACACGTTTGATTTGAAGTCGACAGCAGAGGACTTTGCCACAATGAAAAAAAGGAGAAAATAAAATGTTACCTGGTAGCCTATAGGCTACATTTTTTAAACAGGCTACAGATGTTACAGGTTACAGATGTTTCGTAATAGCCTACATTTTAGCGGCTAATGTTGAGGTTTTGCTCAATCGTTACTGTTCGTTTTGCTCAATCGTTACTGTTCATTACATAGTCAAACTGATTTGAGGTCGTTGTCATTCGTCAACCTAGGTGTACATTATATTTGTGTTTGTAACATAGACTGTTATTGAAAAGTGACCAGTAAGTTTCAAATTTGTCCGGTAAAATAAATTCTTCCACATCTCCCATGTGGCTTTGACTTACAACTGAACATTTAGCCCACTTCATAAAAAATACCTAGATATAGATCATGTATCGCGATTCAGCCTAAAAATACCGAGATATGATTTTTGGTCCATATCGCCCAGCCCTAAAGGTAGCCCTTTAGCCTAAGTGACTGTAGTGAGTAGAGAGCCTGCATTCACTAGTTGTAGGGTTCAGATAGCATAGCAGGTGGAAAACAGATAAGCCTGTGGTGACCACATCAAAAATGTGTATCAAACGCTTGGTAAGCACCAAAGGGAGAGAAAAGTTATGATGCTAATTAAGGATAATTCAGTTGCAACTTCTTTAGACATACATGTGGTTGAGATGAGTCATTCATTTCTCACAAAGCAATAAAACCAGCTCATTTGGAATTATTCTGTGGCATCACAGCAATCAAAGTCTTATGAAAATCCAGCAATGCATTTTGCCCCCCGTCTGAGAGAATAACCTTGCTGTTGATGCTGGGAACTGGAAGCAGACAAGAGTAACATTAAAGATCATGATATTTAAAGTGGAGGTAAAAACTGTCACCAAAGATAATGAAATGATTGGCACTGAAGCATTTGGATAAATGTTGAAGTGCTGTTTTTTTTTCTGATATGGAAAATACCAATAATAAAAGCAAAACTAATTTGTGTTTTTGGAAAAACTGACCAGTTTTGGGAGAAATTGAAATCTTATTATTGGACAACAAATAGGAACACAGTCAGATTGCTGACTTCCATGTTAAGATAGAAGATAGAAAATGTGCATTTCCCCCCACTGATTACTGAACCAGTAGACTTTTTAGGTCATTTTTATAATTTTTGAAAAAAATCTCTTCTTTGAAAAGCAGGGTCACCATACAGGAGTGCCATATTTGGGCCGATACGGTATGTATGTATTATCCTTTTACCTTTACTGGAGTAGGAATCCATATCAAAGAGCCATATTTTTTTATTGAGCAACAACATTATCTTAACTGAAATTATTTCATGGTACGATAAACTCCACCACAACCAAAATATCATAATCTCTAGAATGCTTTCCAGAAAATCTCTCTCCCTGTGGATAGACGCATATCATACACATGCAGCCTCAAGCACAGTTTATACTCCACTATCAGACAATATTACACTATTAGCTAGTAGCTATTTCCTGCTATGTGTGCCGTAAACATTATATTATAAACAGTCATGATCTAGTCATAACCAGCTAAATGACGTGAAAATTAGGTCACGATTAGTCTTATATATGAGTACAATAAATACAACTAGCTACATTAGCTAACTAACTAACCAGTGTATCGAATACGAGAGAGTTGTTGGGGGAATATAGCTAGCTATATGTGGTGCCCAGGACACCAGTGGAAAAAATAACAGTAGTCATCTGTAGTAGGTCAGTGTGTCTGGACCTGATTACCATTTTCCTTTCATACCATGCTCCAACAGGAGACTATCATTTTCTTATATTGTCACAGCAACATAAATAACAGAATAATTTGAGATTAGGGTGCACTACAGGAAAGTGTAACGTTACAGTATACACATGCAGAGGGACAGGTGCTGTAGTGGGACAAATAAAAATATCACCCATGTAGAAAAGCTTAGCTATTTATCTGGTATGAATGCCAATTACTGGCATTTTTTAACATAACTGCATAAAGAACTCAATAATCACAACTGGGGTGCTTTCCAGGGAGATAGCTATATAATGTTAGCTGAGCCCACAATCTCCTATTATACCTTCCTGGCAAAAAAAGTTTTATTAAACACCAATGTGTACTTTGTGTGGTATTTTTAATTATCTAGAGAGTTTAGTGGTGAGCGTTGAAACTCCTCACACCCAAACATACTTATTCACCAATCCTGTCAGAACAGAAGTGCATAAAGGGTTTATAGACAGGTGGCATTCTTACAAACACAGCTAGCTAACAGTGGGCTACTGCAGCAAACATGAACAAATCACCCTCATATGTGTTCATATTTCCAATGCAAATCGGTCTTAAATGTAATAAGGCTGTACTGTGTGACATCAGATGGTTTGGCCGCACCACTCATCTGAGAGAGCTAACTACTTATTATCTATTTTATGTTATCCATCAGCTCCGCAGCTCTACGTTCTCCTTCCAGTCTTTCCCTGTGTCGTTTCTATTATGTATTCATCATTCATTATTAGCTATCGTTGCATACCTTTTTTCTCCTCTTCCCATTGTGGCCTTCGGTGAAATCAGCCCAGTCTGTGTTATGAAAAGTTTTGTCACCAGCATCAAAGCTTTGCAGCTCCTGGCAGAGAAGGGGAAAGCACAAGAGTTCACAATAAATAAGACTGATTTTCTTAAATGATAGAATTCCTTCATCTCTGCAGCTTGTCACAAGGACCTTGTCCTTTTATTGTCGATAATGTTAATCTGAACAGAATTACCATTCTGAATGCTAATCACTAAGGCAATATGATACATGGCAGCAAGACTTTAAATTATTTTTCAGATGAGGAAAAAAAAACCATGCAGCAATTTTACAATGGTCTATTGTCAGACTAAAACACTATAATAACTTGGCATACTAATCGTTCAAGGCTTAAATTCTCTCTTTCCCCAAACAGAAAAACACAAGAGTAGCTATGGATTGTTATATAACCATGCCAACTCCTCCATGTGCTGTTCCTTTAATAAAAGCGCTCCCTTTCAGAAAACCTTTCTGCCAGATCACGTGACATGGCAAGTACCCCACCACCACCTACTGCACTGTGATTGGCTAGTCCTTACATCACTGTTACAAGAGCACATAAAAAATAGTTCTGCTGCATGACTCCTCCCTTCACTGGCTGAGCCCACAAAGTGCCCATACATTATACCCACTCAATGAAGACTTACGTCGGAAATGCTAAGGAAAATATACTGGCGACACACTCTATCAAAGGCAAAACAGTCTACTTGTTTTTAAACATAGGCCCCCTATAGATCCAGCCAAAGTCTGCACTTTAGGGAGGACGCTGCCTTAAGCAGCTTTTCAGTGTGCGTGTATGGCATAATGGAAAGGCAGTGTAATGAATACCGAGACACAAGAGAACATGTCAACGTATTAAATCAGATTTAAACATACCCTGGCCTCTTCCCCCAACCCAACTGCACAACACAATCCACTACTGACTGAATGAGGGCGACCATGTGCAGAGATCACTTTAACAGTGCTTGATTCCAGATGTTTCTTTACCTTACTCACAGACAACAGCTAGCACCTAAACGAATACTTAATCACTAATAAGAACAGCTTGTCAAATACATCTCAAAAGTCATAAACCACAGAGGGCAGTGAGACGAAACAATTACACACTTGCTGACTTTAAGCATTTTGGAATTTTGTTAAACCATCATTTTACAACAGCCTGCACACCTTCTCTGTACTCTGCATAATCTAATTGCAGCTAGTTGCAAATATCTGGCTACAAAAAGTGAAAAATACTCAGCACAAACACAACAATGGTGGAAGTAGGGAAAAAAAACACTTACCCCTAGCAAGTTTTTACAATTCTCAAGTCCAATTTCAGACAAAATATTTTTGACTCTCTTCCTTGATCTTCTGATTTTTTCCAAATTACCAACGGGAAGTTGATACATTGTCCCTTCCCTGAAAGAAGAATGAACAGCTGTTGATTCCAGGTGGCACTTTTTCTTGCCTTTCCCATTTCCCATCTCAAACTCTCCGCTCATGTGCCACGTTCAACACAGGCCAAGACGCTAAGAACACACTGACGGCCCTTGAGATCGGAAACCTAGATCGGCGATACGTTCAGGCAAGACAAATTGGCCCAACACTTAGATAAACTTAATTTTGAAGAAGCAACAACAGTACTCTTCCGTCTTTGGAGGCAGTCTTCATTATTTGTACCGTTTAGTGCAAAAGCGTAACTGTGATAACATTACCTATTGCGCAAGTGAGCTATGATGTAATTCAGATAATCTCACTCTTGCCTCATTCCTACTGAGTTGGAAATATGGTGGACTGTATGCATAAAAACAGAACATAAATGTATCATTTCTTTTTAATTAACGCTCCCTACCCAAAATATCCTTACTTCTGCATTTGTTCATTGCTACCCTTTTCAGTTTCAGCTTCAAAAAAATTGCAGGTTGGAGAGCAGATATGACAGCTGAAGGCCACAGAAATCAGTACATTAAAACCACATTTCTGGTCACAAGTCAGACACCTCAGCTTACGTCCACAAATAATGCACATCATAGCTTTCTATTTAAATGCACTTAAACACCATGTGAGGTTGAATACAGGCAAGAGTATTACATTTTGGCAGTGATTATAATCAACGAAACGTCGAAGGACAAAAAAGACATAATCCTCCTAAATATTTTGTGCTTTTTGTAAGATTACTTAAAGCATAATGAAAATGCTGGGCATTTTTAGCACCCAGAAGAGTATTGTTTTGCCCTGTTTTAATGGGTAACTTCAGGGTTGTATTGATCATTTCAGAATGAAGGAAGAAAACAACAGTTGGTTTAACAAGCTTACATACAGCTTACAATTTTTTTAAATGATTTAAATTACTTTTCTCCTTACAATAAGTTCATCAATCACAATGTTTTGTTCTGCACAAGTAACTTTGGAATGTCAAGTTGGAGTCTTGAACTGTAGTACAAAAATTTTATGACAATAAAATATTTTATGAATCCATAGAATTTACACTTGATCCTAGGCATAACAGGTATTTCACTTACATAACCCAAGCATGCGATATTTCAATGTTAACACAGTTTTGAGCATCATTACAAAACTCTCATTGCCTGTATTATTTCTGATGTAATACTGCAGTGCTAATTAAATGAAACCAAACACCTTGAGCTTGTTACTCTGAAGTATGGTTTTCTATTAATTTTGCTAACATTGGTATAGAAACAATTACACATCCAACAGTCCACAACCAATCACTAGGCAATGCAACCAGATGGCATTGTCTGATTGGATAATATTTAGACCAATCACACCGTGCCTTGCGCTGTGCCAGATGGAAAAAAAGGCAGCTGGGGCCTAGTCCTACACCTCCCAACCTTCCATTTTGTTGCAGTTTTTCCATTGCAACTCAGAAGACATTGCAGTTAATAACAAAAAAGTCCTTTACTTCCACCACAAAAGACTACACTGTTAAACTGCCCCCTTTAAAAGTTAGCCATAATATCAAGCAGGCTGTTTGACCCAAAGTCCACAGTCCAAATCTTAAGGGCAAAGCACACTGAAGGCAGAGCAGACAGAATGAACACAAATCTTACTGATTTAAACAGAAAAAATAGCTAATCAAACAGTTCATTATACATAATGGATGCGTTTGCCATTGATGGTCCACATGCCTTTCCACACTCAGGGTTTTCAAGATTCCATTTTCTACAGGCAGCTCCCAAACTAAAGGACATTTAGTTATCTCCAGGGGGCACCCAAAATACATTTTATTTTCATGTGTTTAAATGAATACATTTACTTTTCCTTGTGTTTTCAAAAAAAACTCCAAGTTTAATCACACCTTTAAGTAATCACACTTTATTGTATGTACGAAAAATTCAACATATTAAAATCTACCATAACAAAGAGAACCCCACACATGCACTAATATCCTCTGTATGTCATTGTTCTGTTTGTTCAAAATGTCCCCATACAATTAGGCAGTAGCACTGATTTCATAAGGTACACCACCAGTAGTCTTATGCAGAATGATTGTGGTTCATAATAATGGCATGCAATGAGCAATTCTGCATCCTGTGTGCACTTGCCTTGCATTGCAAATACAAGAACCTTCGTCAATGAGGGACAGTTCTCATTTGTTAACAACACAGCTTTTGGCAGATAAACATATAAATAAATATTACAATGACTATGTAGGTTATGATTCTTTCGGGTGATCAGGAGGTGGGTATAGTCAAACTGTTGTGTATGTGATATGAATACACATCAACTTTATTCCGAAAATATTCCGTGCGATTCTTGTACGTAGGAATAAATTTTAAATTTTCCAGTTTTACACAATCACTAATTGTGTTTAGGGACTAGGGTCCGAGTTAAAAAGGTTAAAAACAAATTAAAAGTTGCTTCAAATTTGTACTCAAAGTTAAACACAAAGCACCACTGTGGCTGGAATAAATGCTGTCTATCTGAATGCAATCTTTTTTTTTAATGCAAAAATCCACTTGTAATTTCACTATAACAAAAAATAAACACCCTGTTGTTACCCGTTTTGCTGTAAATTCTTTCTGTATACAGACCGAGTCACATACTTTAAACTGTTATTACAATGTAGCGCCCATCACTTGCCTGCATTCCACTCCACGTTCAGTTACGTCAGAGACGATGTTCAAAATTAGAACGTGCAGGAGTTCACACAAAGTTAGGCCCAAAGGTTTAGCCTGCTTTGACATTAAATTAAATGTGTATTAAAGAAAGAATATTAATGTCCAAAGCAAACACTTGTCACTGTTTCACTGACGTGAGGTACAGACTACATTACAAAAGCAAAAAAATGACGATAGCTAACGTCACAAATAGCCTATGTACAACAGCATAAATTCCAAATACAACTGTCCAGCTAGCAACATACCATAAAAAGTAGAAAATAAAATGTACAAGTTGGCTAACTACAACCTCTCGCAGATCAGGCATGAGACTTCATTCACAATGGCAACATGACTTAAGTTACTAATCCCTCCTGTACACTTCACTACTAAACTATCTTCCCTATCTATTGCCTTAGGCTAATCAGTACACACTGAATATTACCATCTTACCAGATATTTTGTTGCTGGCGACCCAGTCTTTTCCAGTAAGTCAATATGTTTGTTACAAATTCACTAGCTAGCTACGCCTTCCATTATCGCCTGTAGCTAGGTAGTGAGGTCAACCACAAATGTACTGTCACTTACTTCTCCAAGAATACAAAATTAAAAGAGTGAACTGACGGTGTTTTTTTACTGTCAGTTGGAAAAATGAACTTGCTAGCTAGCTGGATAACCACCTAGATACATGTATTTGCTGACTAGGTTAGACAGTTTGCAACGCCCCCCACCACTGCACGTCAAGCAGCATCTTTGTAACTTGACATCTGCTATTTCAGTAACTAGCTGTCTAACATTAGCTGGGTCTGAATCAAGAGACGGCGATTCTAGAACGCAGTCACAGTTTAAACATACAGCTATCTAGTCAGTTGTCCAACACGGTCTCTTTATCAAGCTATTTGTTTCATTCAGCTAACTAAGCGCAGTCAGTTAACTAGTAAAGTCAAAAAGCGAGGTAGCTAAAACCAGCCCCACTCAGAACAATGTAGCCAGTTAACTAGCACCATATACCTCGCTGAAAATCTGTTCCAATAGAAATGCGATCTAGGTAAGATGCAAACTAAGCATGCACTGCAATGTAGTCAGCAGCGTGGCGAAGCAAAATACAACATAAAGGTAATATATCTAGCAAGTGAACCTGCCAGCAAGCTGGGTAGCTAGTCATTCTATCTACCTCGTCAGCCTGCTTACATACTAGCTGCAACATTGCCACTTGCAGACAGACAGCTATCTAGATATGGTATTTCAAATATTAAACATAGCTTGTTTGCAACCACAATGAGCACAGGTAGTTGGAAAGTCATCTAGACAACTAGCTACCAACTGTCTGAGACGAGACAGGTTGGCGCTGCCTAGCTGGGTGAGCGGGTTGTGAGTGGCTAGCCTGCACAGTGTGTTGCACTCTCGCCCGTGACTCCGTAGCTAGCTAGCGAACGATACCTTTTTTTTTTCGTCTAGGTTGAGGAGGGAGCTCTCGCTTTCTGTGTCAAGTCTACTTTCACCAATCCGCGAGCGCCGCTCCGCCGGTGACACCGCAGCACGGCCGCAGACAGCTGCACTCGGACTAAAAGATGAGCCCTCGTGCTCCTCCAAACAATACGCAGTCGCCCAGCGGTGCTAATACGACGGAATTATTTCTCGTCAGCCGTGCGGATTTCTTTCATTGTGCTGCATCACCCTCCTCCTGAAAGGGGAAAAAATGGCGCTCGAGATAACCAGGAAATGACGTTTTGCGTTTTTTAATTTGCATGTCGCAGGCTTGACCAATCAGGTAAAGGTGACCCTAATATTGAACAACCTTGAAAATGTTATTTGTGGCCAACATTCAAAGTTACTTGTGTCAAGCAATTTGCTACACTTCACTTTGTGGACTAGTTTCATGAATGAATGTTTAATGGGTGTCAATTTAGGCAGGCTGCAAGTTAGGGTGAAACCAATAGGTGGGCGTGTCTTAATAGACAGATGTGTTCTTACATTGTCACGTGGTGTAATTTAAGAACAACGAACCACTTGCTTGGAAATGGGGCCAAGTGGGAGTGCCATAATAGGTGTTGCAGTGACATCATATCTTGCCATTTGTCATCAACCAATAGTGATTTATTCTCAAACATAAGAATAACAGTAACTAGAACTAGAACTAGAACTGGGGGAGGGGGGGGTTACTGAAATAGCTACTGACTGGAAATGTCTCATTTAATGTATGAAATAGGGGGAGAACAATGAATTAATATATGACCACATTGACATGCAACCATTATGGCTCGTTCTTCATGAGTATATCATAACCAGTTCGCCAACATCGTTGTCATGTACTCTGCTTTATGTCAGTTATGTTATGTCAGATATGTTTTTCTCTCCCAATAACATCAAGAAATGGGGCTTTGATTCCTCAACAAACCTGTTAGCTAGCTGGCACGGTTACTTGACATGAACATCCATTTTTACGTCATCTTATGTGCTGTTTTAGTATTGTTGCATGCATAATTAATACCACTGAGATACCAGCCAAGAATATTTGGAGTAGCAATCCAGAATGGGTAGTGTCTGTCTCACTCCTGCTATCAGCTGTATCATGAATGTGTATCATATCTGGGTAACATTTAGTGTCGACAATTTGTACGTTAAACATGTTTGGTGTTCAATTTAATTTAATTTATTCTTTCTCAAAAATGAGAATCCCTGAATCTCCGAGAATCTCCATGACGCAGCATAAAGTTTTTATATTTTATTCTTGGGATATTCACAGTAGTTGATCAACTTGCTCCAACGACATAGTTGGTCAGGGTGTGGCCACAGTCGTTGATAAAAAGTGTTGGAATACATAGCCAAGACTTTGGAAGACAGCTCATTTACAAATGCATTCAGAGTCTGAACAAACTCGAGGTGGGCTATAGTGTCTGCAATTATAGCTAACCTCTCCTCTATCAGGTAGTAAACAGCCCACACTAGCTGTCTTCTCCATCAGAAACAATAGTCTTATCTCTGTCCATTCATTGTTTAATTAAATAATATAAATTGCTAGCTAATACTGACAAATAGCTTTAAGTTAGCTAAACAATAGGCCCACTAGCGAGGTAGTCCTCAATATCCTACCAAATAGTGGATTTCATGAGTTTGCTGCTGTTACATCAAACAGCACTGGCCTCTCCTAAACCAGGCAGATCAATTTGTTCTTGTTCTCATCTGTCCAAAATGCTGCCATAACTGCTGTCAGACTCTTTTATCCTGGGAGAACAGGAAAGTGAGCCATATTCTTCCTTCTCATTGTAACTCTTTTCTGTTCTCTTCTGGGGATGCCCCCTGCATTCTCATGAGCTCAGTGTTGAAATATTCTCACCAACAGATGATGCTGATCCTACACATTGAATTGGGAATGACAGCCATCGATCGTGTGTGACTACAGACTACATGTGGGACACACCACTGTGAATACAGTCCAACAACAGTTTTTGACCAACCATTGGGGGTGTGTGTTGCCTGCTTTAGTCTCACTGCTATCCTGCTGCACCTTCAACACATATAGTCATTACGCATATAGACATTATGCATTTGCATAATTTTTTCTGACATCACAATGCTGTTTGCATGTAGTTCACATACTGTACTACCAACACTCAGTGTGCCCGCATCCACTAGTGGGCAGATGTGTGAGTCCACTCATTCTATAAGCTTGCATTGAAAAACTGAGCAAGTAGATTCTTTGCAAAATGTCTTCTCTTTCCTTTTTGTAGCACTAAATAGAGGCGGGGCTTTCTCTGGGAAAAAATGACTAATTTTTTATTACTGCCTAGCAGTGGTGAGCAGGGAACTGCTAAATTGTTAGTATATGTTTAAACATTTTGAGAAATGCATTGTGCTATGTACATAGCTAGGGTAAACTACGCAGCCCTTCCCTAGCAGTACATAGCGGTGACATTCAGAATATCTGTACTGAGTATGTATGCTTTTTACAATTTTTTCCAATTGTTTCAAATGTCAACAAACAGAATACAAATAATTGAGGCCTTCTTTGGCTCTATTAATCAATAAACCACTTTTTTTTAGCAATTTTGTCTAATCACAACTTAATGATATGTATAACATGTATAAATTCATTATTCAAATTTGATCCAATTATTAAAGTGATTTCAGTTTTAAGTTTTAAGGCCCTAAAGTAAACAAACTACTGCAGCTCTGTTAACTGGTGGGTTTTGTTTTAACTAATTCTACAAAGATGCTAACTTCCTGTACTCCCATAAGTCCTCAAAAAAGCTCTTGACTTCTGCATAACTCAGTTTTCTCAGCTGTATTTACATGTTTTTAATTTCCTTGGATTTTATAAGTTTAGTCTAACCATAATTTAAAGTTGTGGCAGCTACTCACATTAAAATCATTTTGTGTAATTTAACATTTTGCATAAATTAACTACTCAGATGTTAAGGACAATGAGGTCAGAGTAAAAATGACTAAGCATCTGGTATGAGAATAATTGTTTTCTCTAAAAAAAAAATAGCAATTAAAATATGTGTAGCTAAAATGTCTATGGACAACACAGTTATGATTTTTTTTTAAGTATGAGAAGGTTTAACCTGATATACATCAGTGTACATCACACAAAAAGAATAAAAATAAATATCAGTAACGATCAATACATTTGCTAGCTATAAAATTAATTATGGTGATGTTTATTTTTACCATTACTGCTATTATTACACTGTTATTGGGGTTCAACGCTGTCAACACTTTTTTCTACAGAAATTAATGAATGCATTTCTACACATTTATTAAATATAATTATTAATAGAGACAGTTGAATATGTAATAAATATATAACAGCTTGGCAATCACTGAAATAAAAAAATTCATTTTTTTATTCACTTTTTTGTTTTAAAATGCACTCATCATATATTCAGCAGTTTGTTTTACCATTAATTTTCAGCTTTTTCCGGACCAACATGACGCACAAGCAAATCAAAATGGAAAGTTTATTATCTATTTATAACCTGCCTCCAATGTATCAACCAGTTTATCAACCTTCTTTGCCACAACTGATATACAGCAACATATATGTGTCCCATTTTTAGGTGGCACTTTCCTGCTATATAGCATACACAGCATTAAAAATATAATCCATTTGTCTTAACGTGCTCTTTTGTGATTTCCACCAAACTACTGATATAGCCATGCCATTCTTTTGTATGCCAATGCAATATAGTGGAGTGCTGATAGTGAAGGAATAAATCCTTTTGACCAAACCTTTTCAGTAAATGTAGGGTTCACTGTTCTAAAAGAATTGTTCATTTGAGTGACCAGCCTGACAGCCCCAAATCCTTTAAACACCCACTGTGTCAGCCCATAGAAAAAAAAAAGGTGTTTGCTCAGTTCTTCCATTACTGTCAGTTCACTCAGTTCATTCAGTTCTTTCAGTACATAAATATGTAGATCTGATCCAATACACTGACTCACTGATTTGTTCAGCTCGTCTTGTACTTTCAGTTCTGGTTCTTTCAGTGTGAGGTTGTGAGTCTTTTTCAGTTTGTTCAACATATTTCTATCTCTGACCACTATAGTAAACTGGAATGTGGAAAGACAACCCACAAAATGTATCTATAGCCGCTATGTTTATTCCTTTCAAGAAGTAATATACTTGACATGCTATATATGCAGAGCTATCAAGACAGTCACACATCCCCCAACACCATGTAATATTCTGTTCATCACAGTTCAGACCCAAAAAGCACTCACTGACAAAAAAATGCTCAAGTTATTCTAAAACGTAGGTACTTTTGATATATATTTTTTTTCATATCACTACCTAGATGGCAAGTTTTGGTAACCTTACTCATGAAATGTTTCAGAAGATTCCCGGACTGAGCACACTGTACAATTCGACACATCCATCTCAAAACACGATAAATAAAATCAGTCTTACTTTATCTAATTGTTAAAGCGTCTATCATGTTCTCATTTTTAAAACTCCAAATCACCATGAGACACAGCATTTGGCCAGGTGTTAGGTAACTACTACATGTTTATTTTAGACTTGATATGTATTACACTCATGCCTGTCTATTTTAAAGCTCGAACTTGGTGAAGACTGTTGACAAACCGACCTCAATTTATCCTAAGAAAGCGTCGTGAGGCATTTAAATGACGTCATTACGCGCACGTACTCTTATGAATCGTTCTGACATCACTCATCCTTAATTTTTGCACTTGCCAAACCCCTGTCATACATACTCGTTGCATCCTTAAATGATCACTGGATCACAACTCCAAGCTTCTACAACAGCTACAATAAACACTTACGGCGTCTTTTGAAACACACCAGGTTTGAAAAACGAAACCCTCCTTTAAGGTCAGTGTACATGGCATGCTGATGACACAAAGTGGAATGGAACCATTTTTAGTCTTAACTCCAACATACTCTGTGGAAGACACTTGGCAATATGCTTGGAAGTGCATAGCATACCAATTACAAATACGTAGTTGTCTATTCAAGTATGCGAAACACAGACTAAGTAGGGCAACGAGTTCCGCAGATGCTGTGTGCGGATAATGTTTATACCATTTTAATTGATGATTTTTACATAATACGCAAATTTTATGGAAAAAACTTCGTTACCCGCTTTCAGAAAAAAAACAGGTTCGAAGAGTGATCACAAAAGCGCTAAATTAACAAAATTACCTGGTGACATCGAGCAAGCTACTGCAAATGCCAAAAAGTATCAAAATGATGTTGCGGTTATTTTGCTGACGAGCAAGCAAAATCTCTTTTTTTCTGTGTTGGCTGTACATAACCAACTATTCCAGATTTCCGATGTTTTGCGGCTCCCCTGGGGGTTTGGTGATATTTTGGTGACATCGGAAATTGTGATGGCGGCTTCTTGGTTTTGAAAGCTTTTCAATAATCTCCGACCCAGCTGTAAAAAGAATAATAACTGAAAGATGTAACTGCCGATTTAATAGCCAGCTGAGAGGTATCTGCTCAAAGTATTTCCATAGTTATAACATCAGTATTAGCGCACTTTAGCAAGTTAGGGGGAGCAGTGCATCATTTAAGACTGATGATGGCTTCAAAAAATTAGCCAATCACAAGGAAACACAGCACACTCTAAATTCTAAATCCTGGTCTTAATGCAGGTAACTGCAAGGCTTAAGCATAAAATCGGTAAAAGTAGGGGTAAAATTCCAAATATGTGTAATGGTACAATAATAACAGCATCACAGATTTAAACTCCGTGTGGAACAAAGGTGTTAAAGGACTCGGGCGGAGAATGCAGTTTCACAGGTATGTGTTTTGTAAGGACAAACGTGAGGTTAGAGTGTAAAACTGGATTACTTTGTGAGCAGTGGAATATTTGTGGTTGATCATATATTACAGTAAGTTAACAATAAACTTCCATTATATCAAAATTATGCATTACGCAGAAAGTTTCTTTCTGCCCTTTGAGGGTGTATAGTTAATTTATCAAGGACAGGATAATATTAAAAACATTGATCACATGCCACGTGATGCAGTGTAGCAACATTACACACAGGCTACTTTTCATTGGTGGTCCAGGATCAGATGGACTAAATAAAATATCATACATACTGTACATGCACAGAGCATTAACGAATCAAATTGAGAAAGAAGAGAATGACAAGTGAAGTAGCTCCTTTTTACAGGTTACCAAGAGTCATTTCACTGAGGCGAGCAGTATGCTGAAACAATTTAATGTTTAGCCTCATCTTTTTTCTAAAACGTTGAGTGAGAATATTTTAGGAATCTAGCTACTGAAATTGTTTTGACCTGTGAAATTGTTACAGGGTTACATAAGGGTGTGATGAAATTCTTTTAAAGATGGTAGCAATATTTTTCTTCAGATTTGTTGCCTGAAGTTTGGAATTTGGCTTGTACTTGTAGCTGTATCTCTTACCTTGTATTTGTAGCATGTTTTTGCCTAGGTAGTATAGCGGCACTTGTCCCAGTGACTGCATTCGATATATGTAACCTTAGATCAGATTAGTTCGGGCTTGCTACATCGACCTTGTGCTCAGCTTCAGCACTATCTGCATTGTATGACCTGTACACATCTTGCCCGTGTGCCTGTTTGCCCACTATATGCACTTTTGTACATCGCTTTGGATATAAGCATCTGCTAAATGAATAAATGTAAATGTAAATTTATTAACATCCTTACTGAAAACAAAGGCATTGATTAGGAATACCACACTAGCTTGTACATCTGTGTTCACCTATTACGTTCAGTTTATATACAGCAGGTGCTACTACTTTAACATGATTTAACCATGGCTTTTATGGCACTGCTGTTTATTGCTTATATGTAGGTTGGCTCAAAAATTATATCCCATAGGGTTTCTGGAAAAATGACTTTCTCCCCAGCTCAGTGATAACTGCAAAATTAAGACAAGAAGAGAGAATAAATTTGTTTTACTTGTGGGAGGGTACCTCACATCAATCTGTGGCTGTATAATTCACTGGATAAAATGCAAGAAGGCCATGAATTTATCACACAACAGTGGGAGAAATAAATATGACTTAAAAAAAATGGGGAATTTTAAGGGCATGATGTGTTTATGAGAAATGCAAGTGTAATAAAATTAATGGCCCAGAAACAGTCATACATTTTTTTCCCATGTATTCACTACATCTCCATTGGGACATGTCTTTGGGCTCTCCCTGTACAATTTTGCCTCTCATATGTTTTTCTTAAGCACAGATGTACTGTAAACCAGGAAAAGAACATGAGTACAGTATTTATTGGAAAAAGCTGAAACCATTTTAATCGTACAACACAACTGTACAGTGCTACAACCGTTGTCAGCATGAAATGTGAGACTAATATGTCAAATGCAGTGGACTGTGGAGGGAATCGGTACTGTATCATTCTAAGAGCCAAAGTTGTGTAGCGCCAATCTGAAAACATCATTGCAGCAGATCCACTTGTTGTCGATATTCTTCAGCAGAAACATCTGGTGAAATCCCATGACTTGGTCCTCATCTGCCTATCAAAACAAAGCAACAAAAACTGCTTACAATGATGGAAACAGCCCCCACTGAGGCTCAAGACAGGAGCCATTTTGGTCAACAGGTTGGAGACAACACCATTGATTACGTTTTTCCCACAACAAACTCAACACCAGATGGATGTCATAGAGCTTCAGCCATGATATTTTAGACCCGATTGGATCTCAACAGTATTGCCCTCCATGCCTGTAACCAGCTATGAGGTCACCGAGGTCCGGACCTCAGTAATTTTTTAGAGCTAAAAATAAAATTTGAATCTAAAAACAACTGGATAAATAAAATCAGTGGTTGAGAACTTCTCCTCCGAGATGAGCGCAAGCTTAATTCAGTTTAGAATTGTTATTTAGTGTCCGCTGTGTGTGAGAGTTCTGAGAGAGGGCGTGAGTGCAGCCCCTTGCATCATCAGCACTTCCACTGACAGCAGCAATTGGAATTTATGCACATTGGCAGCAGCAGGGGGCTTGTGTGTGAACTGGCAGCATACCATTCGGTAAGCCAAAACAATGATCGTTATGCCATTATCTGTACAGCCATGTGGTACAGCGTGGCAAGGCAATTGTATGAAACATGATAAATATGCGTACTCTGGCCATGATGAAGGCTAGGCTATTTCTTTCATATTAGTAGGCTAGCTAAAGTTTCACACAATGCCATTGATTAAAAAACAAATTATGTAGGTGACGGTATCAATAATAGTAGTCGTACGAAACATTTCACAGCCAAATTTGGAAATGAATATAAGTGTATAATGACGTTAGCTTGTAATGGTGTTACTCTCAAGCATTTTTCTTTTGTTTTTATAGCTAGCTAAGGTTACAAATAACCTTAGCTTAATTATCATGCTTCATACCGGAGACCTATGTATTTTGATGCTCTAGATCAGTGTTTCCCAAACCTCTCCTGGGGACCCCTTGTCCTGCATGTTTTAGATCTCTCCCTGCTCCAACACAGCTGATGATCAAATCTTCAAATGATCAACTCGTTATGAACTCCTGAAGCTGCTTAATAACAAAGTGATCATTTAAATCAGCTGTGTTGGAGCAGGGAGAGATCTAAAACATGCAGGACAAGGGGTTCTCCAGGAGAGGTTTGGGAAACGCTGCTCTAGATAATGTTCTTAATTTATTATTCATTCAGCAAAGCATATTAATATGAAAGCTCCACACATGAGAGGTTATTCAGTACAATCCAGTTCAGATGGTGTACCTTACAATTAGAACACAAATAAAATAAGAATGTAATGTAATGTAAATAGCAAAAGGTCCTCCCGGACCTCGCTATTTTTCAAACCCTGGATATGGCCATGTTACTCTACACAGGAACATTACTCTCACTGGTGGATATCAAGAAAGCCTACTAAGCTGCAAAAACACCTTTTTTAACTAAAACCAACCAAACTGCCTACCCCTTACCTTCAGCTGTCCCACCACCATGCTAAGGACGCAGCTGTCTGGGGTCGGCTGGTGATCCTGTGCCGTGATGCTGTGCTGAATGGTCTTAAAGGGCAGGCTCTAACAGGGGAAAAACAGTTTTCAGAACTGAGGTCATTATCCAATGATTTCATTCAATTGATAAATGGTCAAGGAAAATAGATCCATGTAGTGAAAAGATCAAATCTACCTTTACATATGCAGTATAACACATTTTGCAGAGTTGGCATTAAAGTTTGATCACTTTGTTTACTGTGTTGAAGTACGTGTCCAAAATTGTAAATTCATCCAGCATCACTTACATTGATTTTTCCCATAATAGCATTCTTTCCCTGGAAGCCTTCTCCCTCCCACGTCAAACAAGAGGCATCAGTCTACGGAAAAACAACAACGCATACTATAGTACACAACACTACACTATAGTGAATGTTAACTATACTCTTGAGATAAGGCAGAAGTAGGTTAGCTTTACAACAGGAATTTGATAAGTAGCAAGTTAGTATCACGTTGCCGATTTGTATGCTAGTTAGGGGTCAATTATTTAGGAACAAATATGTTCAGAAATATATTAATTATCCTGAACACGTCTGATCATGCACTACCTAGACTCCTGTCCATCAGCTATAGCACATCTAAAGCTGCAACAAGTAACAGCGCAATTGTCACAGGTCACAGGTAGTTGCGCGGACGAGCTGGCGTTAGCCAGTTAGCTAGGAAGCGAGCTAGCTAGCGAAACAGTCTACTTACATAAAGGTCTGCAAGGTTCATCCGATTTGCGTCAAACTGCTGATAATAATGTTGCACAAAACCAGTACCGATTTGTTCCCACACCGGCTTCTCTGCCATTGTGATCGAGGTTCCGATTACACCTGAAATGGGATACGAGAGATATCTTCCACGTGTTGCAGATCTACTGTCAGCCAGCTCCTTCAACAACACCAATGTAACAGCGTAACCGGCTTTCTAACTAGCTGGATAAATGGCAGGTAAATTCCTTGCCAATATAAGATACATGTCACAAGTTAGGTGCAAACATGAAAACACTATCTTGCGCTATTATTTCAGATTATTTTTTTGCTCAAATCACATACAACTCAAAACCCACCGCCGACAGAATGACAAACTTCCACTCACTTCGCGCCAGAAGCAAGAACTCCCGTCGTACCCGGAAAGAAAGAGTCAAGCTAATAATTTACTCCAGTTGCAACCAAGAGGGAGGGCCCTCTTTTGAGTGATGAGCAGCTCATAGGCTGTTCTGTAGTCTCTGAGGAGGTTACTCCGTTGAACAAAGACACTTGAGTTTGCATTTAGCTAGTGCACGTTGTTTCGGACCCAGTATTTCGTGTTGTTTGTTTTGGAGATGTTATCGGTTATTTTGGCTCTCCTAAACATTCTGTTCTTAATTTCCTATTTTGGGTCAGGCTTCTTCCTTTAAAATTTCCAGATATGTGTAGTGCTAACAGGACCAAACCGACAAAAAGATGGAGAGAGAACTTCTTTAGCTGCTTTTAGATTGTAGTTTAAATCAGATATTTTATTGAATTGTGTTCTGTATGTTATTGAACTGGGGTCCGGTAAAGTTTTGGGGGGGGGGGGGGGGGGGGGGTTGGGGGGGTAATGGATTTTGCAGCGGTAGAGAGGCAATCACTCACTAGTTGAGACAGTGCACGTGAAAATGGAGCAGCTTATTATTTTCCCCAATACAATTCAGCAATCTTTGTTGCTGTTGATACTTGTACATTTCACGAAAATAAAAAGATTAAATTACACAAAATACAGCTTTGTTTTAGGAAGTGTGTAAAAGTAGCAATAGCTCTGTCTTAGCTCTGTCACTGAAAGCAGAGAGAATCCAAAGCTACTGGCCACACAGTTTAGCAATGTTTTACTGAGGAGAGTGCTCATCATCCAGATCATATTCAACCATGCAGCAAAACCAGCATGAATTCCTTTGTAACAGCCCATGTCTATGGGGTTAAAGTTTTATTTAGTCAAGGTGTCAAATGGCAGTTTCTGAAAGTTTTTATCCCAAAGATGCCAGGGATTGTTAAAGAGAGACACAACCTTCGAATGGGGGGGGGGGGGTTTGGGGGGACTAATGACCTCCTAATTAAGACTTGATGCCTCCAAAAGAGGTAAAAACAGTTGGGTGGGGGGGGGGGGGCATTTATATGTCCTTCTTACCTGTAATTGTAAATATTACAAAGTATGGTCCACTTTAGGGGTGTCTGAAATTGTATTACAAGATTCTTCCAGGCATGAATACGAGAAATATGTGATAAAACCTGCAACCTTCTAGTGATTCCTCGACCGCTACCTGACACTGCCATGAATTACACCTAAAGACAAGTGCTGCCCTGAACAGCAAGAGAACTGCGTACTTTTCCTGTAAGACATGATAACAGGATTCTTAGCACCTCACCTCTGCCCCCATGAAAAAAGTGTAAAGTGTCTGCTAAATCTTTACCACTTGGAAGTAAGGAGAAGGAACTGAGCTGGTCATAGGAGACATAACTAGAATGCACAAATGCCTAATTTTGTCAGTCAGAAGAACGTGGTGTAGGCAAATGTCTCTCTCTGTGGAAAGTCAAGACTTGGTGTGATGAAAATATCAAAATGAACAATGATTATGGTAAAGCATTGCATTTATGTAGTACCTTTCAAAGACCTCAAAGCACAGTCGAGGCAGAGTCCGTGTGGGGTGTGTGTGATATGTGTGGCACTCACCTGCGTTTAAACGGGTACAGAGATCAAGCCCAGAGATGGTAGGAAACATCGCAACCTTTGCTTAAGGGCTTCACTGTAATGTTTATATGTTAATGTTATGGGTATTTTTCTATAGGGCTGTCCATTGCTTTCACCCTGGGTGAAATACATGCCCAGATGAGCTCACTGTATCCATCCTGTAATGCTGCCTGTCCAGTCAAATGCCTTCATATTGTATTCTAGTTGTTATGCACAAACACAGAAGTGTCACCAGTGACACAAGCATCCACACTATCACCGTCTGCAACCTCAACTTCTGTCACCTTGCCCCTACACAACAAGTTTTTACTAGTTTCAGTACTGCATGTTCATTCTGGCTTTTGAATAGTCAGTTCTTTCAAAGTACTTTAACTAGTCTGATGCTTTTTTTTTTAAAAAAAAAAAAACTTAAACATCTAAATATTTGTACTGCAGTGTGCTACCAACCAAGTTTCTCCATAAAGCTTTAGATGAAACATGTTGTGTAGAGATCATCCATTACTAAGGACATAATAGAGAACCAAGACTGTGGTGCAATAAAGGACACACTTCCCTCTGTACTGTAGCCCCCTGCAATAGGAAGAATTGGCTTTATTTAATATTACTCAGTATTTACATCACTGGTAGGTTATCAATTACAGTCTAAACAATTTGGTTAAACTTCCCAAACAAACTACCTGGGGATGTGAAAATATGAGTGAAGACAGTAATACGCACACAAGCTGAGGAATGTTTGATAAGGGGTAAAACGCTGATATAATTAAGTTTAGCAACAATTTAATACTACAGTTGTAAATATGAATATGACAATGAGTAAAAAACAAAATGACAAGAGTAACAACTTTAACATTTTGAATGATCAACATCTAGAAAAAAACAAAATCTCTCTCTATATACACACCAGTATATACTAAAACAAGAAGTTCATTAAAAGAAACCAAATTTGACGTGTTATTCATAGCTCTTTAATTGGAAATTGTGGAAAAGGCTCCAGTATATGTCAAGAATCATATTGAAGTAAATTCTGTCATAATTATTTGTACAACTCTTTGTTCCACAGTTTTTCGTTTCGTTTTGTACCTGGTACCTAGCCTATTTGCCCAGTAAATTCATCGGCAGCCAGTCTTAAGAGTCCAACAGTAACTGATTCAGACTGAATAATCTTGCCTCCAAGGCAGAAAACAGTTCAAAGAAAAAAAATTCAGGCACTTTCTTTACAGGATCTTAGTAAATATACAGTTGAAAATCTAGGATAATGTTTGGCTACAAAGTCAGCTGCTCTGAGAGGGCAGTCCGGATTCTTCATTTGCTACGCTAACCAACTTTTATGATTTGATACGTTGTGCATCTGCAAGTGCTAAAAAGGACAGTATTGCTTGTTAAAGCTGTGCACCAAAGACCACACCTTCTTCCAAAATATTTATTGCCTCCCTCCGTTGTCCAGACAGTCAGGCACTGATAAAGCAGTGCGCCCACTGGTGGTGGGAAAATGAAGTCCATGTTGGAGATCACTCACTGCTCTGCTTGTGATGTGGATTTGAAGTAGTCCTCAGTTCTGAACACAGTGGGCAACTCCTGATGGTGGTGCTGCTGTCTTCTGGGACTGGCTGGTTTCTGCAAGGCAGTCCGAGTTTTAACACAAGAGGTTTGAGTAAAGAGGTCATTATTCTAACACAGAGGCACACAACTTCTGCTCTGAAGGGCCATCTGTTCAAAAGTGATGCAGCAAGACAAGTTCTACAGTGAACGATAGTAGGATTATTGTCGTTATTATTATTATTATTATTGCTGCTACTAATAGGACTTTACATAAAGGCAGCAACAACATAGTGCAAGAGAATGGAGCAAAAACACAAAAAACAATGTAAACAAGTAAAACTGGTAAAAACCAGATGTGTGAGAGACAAAAAATACACAAAAGACTAATAATGTAGTGTAAATGTCAAAGCAAGCCAGTATAGCAAATAAAAAAAACTGTAAAGCCAGGACATAAATGCATAAAACAGCCAGTGCCAGAAACAGGTTGAAAGGATGCAGTTACACATTAAAAGCCGGGTTAAACAGGTAACTCTTTAAAGGGCTTTTAAAAGCACAGCCGTTTCCACCTCTCTGACAGGTTGCAGAGGATTGTTCCATAGGCTAAGTGCCGCACTTAAAAATCTCCCACCGCAGCTGATAGTTAGAAGTGGGCACGGCTATGAGACCACATAGCTCTTGAGTAATGGTGTTTTGTCGTCTTTTTTTCTTACAAGAATCTACAAGATACAAACGCCTAATAATTCCCTTGCCACAGTTCAAGCAAGCGACTCCGTTTCATGATTGTGAACCACACTTTGCCTGAGCATATGCTTGCATTATGCTAACCCATTTAGGGAGAACATGTAGAACATGATACTTGAAATACTCACATTTAAAAACCCAGGGACGTTCATTGTGCGAAAGATCTTTTTGAAGGCGCCTGGGAGAGTACCCTGTTCACCCTCTGCTTGCGTCACCTGTTCCTCCATCGCGTTAACGTTGGCGGCAACCATCTTCACAAAAGCCTGGGAACCAAACGATGGGACAGTATCAGCCATTTAAGATTTAAACCATGTCCAAAAAACAACAATGTTCTCCTTTCTATTTGATATGCCCTGATAGCAAAGGCCATTACTCTTAAAAGGCTGAAATGAATTATTTCTCTCTCCCCACATTATTCTTACATTGTATTACAAATTTGCATTTAGAAAAAGTACACCTCTCATTGGCAACAAAACTTACCTCAAGTTTATCTATCTTTCTGTATATTTGTCTCATTTCTTCAGATTTTCTGTGGATTTGAGGTAGGTTTTCATTGACCACCTGAAACGTGTCACTCCGGATCTGAGGAGATGAACAAAATTTAATACATAATAAAAAATAAACTATTAACTGTGGTAAACTATAAACTGTAGTGATGACGTGAGCTTCAGACTTGCATTTCTCAATTCAAAATAAAACTCTACAATGATAAGCCTATTACACTGTTACAATCTCCAAACTGTGGGACCCAGTCACTGTATCGTAATTTGGGTGGATTGCACTAAAAAAATCCCCTTCCCAATTCCAAGGCAAATAGGGTCACTGTGATTCTGCCAATGACCCGCTCTGCATGAGACAGGTCACGGAGCTTTGCGAACTGGATGCGTTGACTTAACGGCAAACTTCAACTTTAGCCGTAGGGTTTGAAATGCAAGATGTTCGTGAGATATTACACGTCTAGCACGTGGATTGTATTTAGAACATTAAACTGACACGAAGTCCAGCTCACGTAGCTGTATCCATTTTTTTTTACATTTCGTTCTTAAAACGGGCGTACCATGTCAAGCATGCCAACAAACTCATCCACCCGGGTCAGCATTTCCTCAAGGCTCTTCTCCAAACCATGGATCTGCGAAAACAGTTTTGTGAGAATCTCATGTATGCATTTGGTCTTATCTTAACTCGCAGTTGATATGTTTCAAGAACATATTTCTTGCAGGGCTACGCCTGTCCTTCGTTTAGCATCTCAGACTAAGGTAAATTGTTTCCCCTAGCGTGTTTACTTAATACAGTACATTTAATGAACAACAAATGACAGCAAAAACTCGCATAGATGCTTACTAAAAAGTTCTTCACAACACAGCTATTATGCCCCAGGAAATGAATTAGCTACCCACTCGGTAGCGTGACGACAACACAAGCTTCTTTGTTGGCTACTTAGAAATATTTCCTTAATCGTTTGCCACGCCTTCCCAATTAAAACATGTCTGGACGCCCGGGCCATGGAGTGGGTTTATTGCGATCTGCAGTAAATAGCCTTTAGCGTAGCTACTCTATCATAGCGCCTGCATTAAACAGCGTGGACTCACCTCGTCGATGGCAGTGGCCCTGATGTAGGAAGAGTAGCTCTGAGCGGTGTGCAGCAGGATCAGCTGCTGATCGTCTGGCTCCTCCGACTCTGCCTGTGCCACCGCCGCGTTGAAGCTCTGGCTCTGGGACACCGTGCCGCTGCTCAGTCCCTCGCTGACCATCGACAGGCTGCTGGCGCTCTGGGACACGACCCCGCTGTCCCTGCTCACCTCGGCGCTGGACTCCTCCAACGGAGACAGGAGCCCCGCTCCGCCTATCCGCATTTCCATCTTTCGTTGCTCTCTTTCTTCCCTTCCTTTAGCCAGCTACCCTTGTTGTCGTTCAGCTGATCCGATCACGTGGGCAAACTAGGGCTAAATGTGGACGGGGGCTTGTAAGGGTCAGTTAGAACTAAGCGGAGGAAAGCGATTTTTCGTTTTCTCTTTTGTCATCGCGTCTGACTTTCTATGTTCTAAAACGACACGGACAAAATAACCCCCTCTCATCGAAACAAAGTAAAATGCACAACTTTTATACGAACACATGGCTACTAAATCCAGCATTTGCAACAAAAGATATTCATTTACGAAGTGTTACCGTTTCATGCGAATTGTAAGTATTGTCTCCTGACAAGTAAAAGTGTTGATCTGTTCGTTTTAAAGACATGTCTCATACAATATTACTTCATGCAGTAAGGACGTCTGTATTGCTACACAGTGAGTCAGACAGTGACGTAAGTGAAATTTTCTTTCAGCGTCACCTTCCGCCTGTGAGCCAGGTCACTTACACCTTCACAAATGTTGTGCGAAAAAGCAGCTGGACCAGACATTTCCCAACGGAAGGTGACATGAAGTTTCCTTCACCCAGACTGAATACAGCCTACATTTAGTTTTTCCTGTATAAGACAGGAAACTATACCTTTTCATGCCTTAGCATCAGTGTTTCGGGGTATAAAGCAGAATAATGTCAGTGGCCAGCCATGAATGCCTAACACAATGTTATGTAAGGCTATAGTACAGTGGTCTGAAATTATGAAGTTGACTGAGAAGCGTTTTTATTCCACTATAAGAAGCTCCAGGGCAGTTAGGCCTCTGATGCCACTCTCTCACCACCCCAGAACTGAACATTAATGGAGGTTAATGTACTATAATGACATGATATACAGATGATCCCTGTTAATATCACTTTGCTTAACATCACAATCCTCTTAATGTCATGCTTTCCCCCTCAGACCTACTTGGCATGCACCATTGGTTTCAGTGTTAAATGAATTCTTTATAGCACCAGGCAACGTGATTATTGTCTCCTTCTGCTAAACCAGCTACAGCTTTTACTGACTCTTTAGGTTAGTAATTTTAAATATTTGATTTAAACGATAACACCATACTTAGCTGTAGAATCACCATGAACAACCAATGAAAGTCTGTGGGACGTTGTTGCAAAGGTGTATCATCAACAATGTCATTTTGTCATAGCTGTACACTGGACTCAAAACAGTCAACAATACACTCATTTTTAGAAAAATGTCAAGTGTTGCCTAATGTTCACTTTTGATTTTGAGGCATGTCAAGACATCTCAGATAGCATCATCTAGCCAGTCTACCTGCAGTTAGGGACATGCAGTTGCATATCCTAAGTAAGCTGTATATATCTACTTAGGCACTATGACTGTTCTTCTGGCGGCTTGACTGCCTATGCTTCAGTGGTCCTGACATTTTAAGAGAAGATCAGTAAATCAGTATGACAACTCAACAGAAACAGATGTAATTCACATTTGCCTGTTTCAACTTCCTAAATACTATTCCCTGAGAGAAGTTTATAACTGAATGCGCAACTGTGTGCTGAGCTGTGTGCTTGTTATCTTAAAAAAACACTGAAATGCACAAAATGTAATTTAATTAGTTTATTTAACTGCAAAAAAATACAAATAAGGACATACTATTCTTTGTTCGGACATGTGATGGTGCCATTGGATACTAATGGAACTGTTAAAATCACACAGGCTTAACATCACATACGTGGCAGATGTGATATTAAGTGGGTTAACACTGTATTATGTTAAAGAACACTCATCTCCTACAAATCAGCTCATCATATCAATGCTAAGCAAACACAGAGGCCTCAATATTATTGTTCCTTTGACACCAAAACCTCATGTTGTGTTGCATTACTTTTTATTTTACGCTTACCCAGACTATTAATGTTACCTAGACTATTAGTTTAACAAAATGTACCATCTCAGGATAATCTCACATACAAAAGAAATGCATTAAACTAAAAATCATTTGAGTGCTATTTAATCAGATTAATTCAGACAAAATGACTCAATTGCCTGCTGTTCCTGTTCTCCTGAAAAGTATAAATATCCCAGAACTTCTCAAGATTGTGTACAGAACAGTTTGATGACTCTATTTAAATTATTTTAATTGTTTATGTATACATTAACTAGCCTATAACTTGCCAGAGTATGAAAATAACTTGAACATCCTGAATCACTGGCACTCTAACCCACCCTGAATTACAACAGATTTCGGCAGCTTTTAAAATGCCCCTAGACCTCCAATAAAAGATAAGTTCCAGAATAGTAAGCATTCCATTTTCAGAAGCCTGTTCGATGAAAGGCTGGAGCAGATTGGGGATGGAAAGCATTGTTCTGTGAAGTGGGAAAGTAGGACATCAAAGCTTTGTAGTTTACTCCATTTACACAATGAAAAGATCAAATTAAAATAGGAATGTAAGTACAAAGCACATTCAAAGTAAAGAATGTACTCAGACTATCCCACATGTCCAGCTTTGGAGGAAAATACTGTTTAACAGAACAGCTGGGTTCTTGCTCAATCAGCTGTCTAAACATACAATTTAAATTTGCTCTCATGAATATTTTTATTTTGCTTACACAAACATGAAGTATGTCAATAATATAAATGCAATGCATTTCAACAATGCTCTTGAATGCAATTTGGAACTCTCAACAAACGTTATGGTAAAGTTTCATAAAGTGTTTTTTTTTTTTGTTGGTTCTGGGTGTAATATTTGTGGAATGACATTTCAGACAAGGAAGTCTTTAAAATGCTGTAACTTCCATTTGTAAGGATGCTGTGAGGTTCATTTAGTTATTTTAAATAACATTTTGATATTCAATATTCAAATCATTATCTTGGTATGGCATTTATTTTAATAAGGAACAGTAACATAATGGATCATACAGGACAAGGGTAAAAGTGGGAAAAAAGCCAGAATGAGACTTCTTTATTTCCTTTATTTTAAGTCTTCTCTTCAAAATACAAAATAAGTTCAATTAAACAATAAAACAATAATAAGGAAGTGATATTCACACACAATTAAAATGAATTGTATTAACTGAGGGTTCCACGTTCAAGTGACACATACTACAGATTAAAGAATGCACTACCCAATTTTATCCCCTAAACGTGGGAGAGAAATGGTTTTAAGCGTGGTCAAATTATAGTACTAAAGTACAAGTGATGGACGAGGTTTAATGTTGTGCAAAAAAAAAAAAAAAGTGTTTAAGATTGTTTAGATCTGTCTCAGAGTACTGTCACTTCAGAGACAATAAAGGAAGCTGTCCATTTTGTAATTCTGTAAAACTAAGTGTTTTTTCAAGTTCTTATCTTCTGTTGTGCACCACTAGTTACTGCAGTCACAAATGCTGACTTATTTCTTAATACTTAAGTTCAAAGTTCTGTCCATGCAAAATTCAGCATTTAGCAGAGAACATATCATTGTACCTTAAAAGCATAGTGGAACTCTTTGCCAAACTTGAAATTTGAGAATATAAGACTATATCTGACCATTCTTTATTACATTACGCTGTAAGGAATACCAATTTGCCAGCAACTGAACATCTCACAATGCAATGTAAAAGTGGTGTGGTTCCTCTCTGGTAAAAATCTTCTCGTACCTCTAAACTCTTTCCAAATTAGCTTTGCTCATTAGTGTTTTGATTGTTGGGTAGAATTATTACATATAAGTTGTAACGTCTATTGTAGCAACATCATTAAAATGCACTAAATGTGTACACTAAGAGGACAAACAAGGACAATAAAACAAGAAGAACATTCAAGCAAATTCAGAGACGTTTCAATAATAAATAATAGTAAAAAAAAAGTTACAATTTAATTCCTCGTGTTAGGCGCTTCTGTGGAGTTCAAATCACACAATGACTGCTTCCTACCAGCAGGTGGTGCTTTCCTTAAGAAAATCATATCCAGCTTGTAGACAACAGTGTGGTCTAGATTAATGTTTTCCAGTTGTAGAGATGCAGGGGATTTTTGTTCTCTAAAGTCAAAGCTCTACAGTAATAAAAACAACATGAAGTCGTAAATGGAAGATGAAAAGCGAACAAATTAAACAGATTCTGATCACATACATATATAGAAATATTACAAAACTGGGACAAAACAAAGAAAAAAATAAATGGAATTTGTGTAAAAACAATTATTGGTTTAAAACAAAACTTTTAAGTTTAAAATGTACCTTCTTCATTTCAACTTGAGAAAGCTGAACTAAAGCCTCCAAATTGTGGAAAAATGGTTACAAAGATGGTGACGTTTAAGACTTTTACTTCACACGCGGACCACAGATTTTCCTAAAGAACCCAGAATCTCTGTGCTGAATTTGGTGAACGGTGTAATTCTGAGAAGACGCATCATTGATGCGCTTCCACATTGTGAAACGAGTGTGCTTTAAGACCAGCGTGAGTTCCCAAAGTCACAGCTGGATTACAAACTTGTGCCTGTTAAGAATTATAGTGACTGCATCGACACCCATTTATGCAAACGACAGCTAACAGCAGGAAGTGAGCGTGTGAGCTGAAGTCAGAATCGACTGTCATCAGTGACAACAGCCGGGCGATCCATCATCCGTGCCCGAGTGGGGGGCTCTGGGAGAGTTCACAGCTCGGGGCCTTAAGTAAACGTTAGAGATAAAAGTTAATTAACGCTCAGGTGACAAAGGGGCCGTCTGTCCCGCCACACAGAGCGCGTACACACAAAAGAACCCAGATCAGCATTTCCTGCAGCCCTTTTCACATCCACGACAGACAAAGGACCAGGTCATGCGTTTTTTTTTCCCCAGTATGAAACAAAGAAATCTCAGATAAAATATTTTTTATTATAAGATATTTACTTTAGGGAAAAAAAAAAGATATAAAAAGGTGTCCCTTTCCATTCATGGTATCAATTTTAAGTCAAAGCATACTCTGTACCTCAGTTATATATATAAAAAAAAAATGCTAAAAAAGTTGTTCATCTTCCCCGCTGTAAAATACTTCTACTCCCTGGAAGTAAGTCAGATAAGTGAATATCACCTATTCTTTAGCATTAAAGTGTAGTGACATGAAAACCTAGCACACATTACTAATTTGGAAAACTGCAGGCCAGTGTGGTGCGAGTAAACCTGACGCACTAAACAGGATCGGGGGGGGGGGGGGGGGGGGGGGCTGACATCCCACAAGTTTTAAAAATGGACAACCGTGCTTCACTTCGCTACCTCAGGATTCAAAGTGATTTCAGAGGCAGGTGGTGCCATCCGCCAGTCAGTGAGGCTGTCCTATAGAGTTACAAAGCACTGACGACATCCCCGGGATGAAAAAAGTGATTGGCTACTTCTGCCAAAGTACCCGGCTGTTACTTTCCACTTTATCGCGCTTGTGTTGTTCGCAGTGGTAGTTTTCTCTGTGCAGCTCAATGAAACCCTCGTGCTCCCAACACAACCTGTACTCCTGGTCTTCCACTTCAGGGAGTGTTTCTGGCATGGCGCTGGCATCTTTTGCCACTGTATTGTTCTCCCCTGGCTCTCTCGTCGCTTGATTGTAATTCGGCAGTAAACAGCTTACAGAAAAAGTTGTTTCTCGTTGACACTTTGCTTCGGCGGAAGGTTCGTTTTCAATGGCTGTTGGCAGTCCCTGGTGGCTCCTGAAACATGCCACTGAATGAGAACTGGCTAGCCTTTCCACATTTCAGCCCAAACCTCAGCAAACTTGTGGCAAACTCCAGCTATTAAAATAGCGAAATCAAGCCCGAAAACAGGAACGTGTGCGCTAGGCTTAAGTTAGTGTAGGCTGACCCATGATAGAAGGATTTATGGAATTCTTTCAGGGTAGATTTATGAAAAAAGAATGAAATGCAGAAGGTCCATCTTAATAACAAGCACATTTGATACTGAGAGAATATTGCTGATTCAACAATCTCAACGCCACTGAAAATAGTCTGCAATATGTAAATTACAAACCGTAAATCAAATTTAAGCAAATTTATCAGCTTTAGGAACATTTTGCAGGCTCATCCTATAACACTTAAAATAAGTACTGACTGGAATTGTGCAAATCTGTCAGACCAGCTCAAGTTAAGACACATTTTCAGTTGCCTAAAACCATAAAAATATGAAAGCTTTATGAACAGCACCTGGTTGTTGGTCCCAATACCATGACATAGGCAAAATGTCTGGTGTTAACAGATTGCCGTTTGAGCACTACTAACAATGCACGGTCACCCCATTCAGAGACAGCGGGCCGGCTTCAAACTGCCGCTACGCTTTAATCCTCATCAAACGCCTCTCTTTCAAATGAAACAAAAAAAAGATGTTTTAAAAAGTCTGACAAAAAACCTACATAATTCCTGTATTACATACGTGTTAAAAAAAAGTGTTTCATCTTACAAAGAGGCGTTTTTAATCTTGAGTGTGGTAATGGAATAGAGTGAGTGGTCTGTGTGTTTGGAGGGGGTGGGGTTTAGTTTCTCAGGTGTTCCAGAGCAGTCTCTTGGTTGTGGGGAGGGGAGGGGGGCCGGACTATAGGGTAATGACAGTGCCGTCCTCCTCCACCCCTCCGCGGGGGAGGGCCAGACTGTGCCGGGGGTCTGTGCGCAGGGTGCTGAGGATTTTGTGCAGGCTGCCGTTGCTCTCCCTGAGGGCGGGGTTGCTGCTGTGGTGGGGCTGGAGGGTGAGGTCCCTGTGCAGCTTGGAGCTCAGGCTGCCGCCATGGGCAGCCCCGTTCAGGCTGGGCCCCGAGTGGAAGGAGGCGGTGGAGACGACGGAGGCGGGGCGGGAAGGTGGGCTGGGTGAGGGAGGGGGGGCGGGGCCGGCAGCGGATAGCGCCGGGGAGCGGGAGGTGGCCGACACGGTGGAGGCGTTGGAGCGGCGGGACGGGCGCTTGATGCTGCTCTCGATGACGATGTCCGACTCCTCGTCACTCTCCAGCTCGTCAGCGGCGAAGCCGTGCGCCCCGGCCACGGCGCCGGGGGGGCCCAGGTAGCCCGCCGAGCCACCGCTGTCCGTCGACTGGCCCGAGCTGCCCGATGTTCGGCTGCTCCGCACGATGTTGTTGCGCTGGTTGACCGGTTTGACCGTCACGATTAGGTTGTGGCTGTTGGCAATCATCATGTCCGTCACCTGGTCCAGCGTCTTGCCCGTCACCTCGATGCCGTTGACCTCCAGCACCTCGTCGTTGACGGCCAGGAGGCCCGTGCTCTCCGCCAGGCCCCCTGGCACCATGCGCGAGATGAAGATGCCGGGCACCTTCTCCAGGCCGTGGGGCGTGACCCGCACGCTGGTGCCGTCCCGGATGTAGAAGCCCAGCGGCTTGTCGGAGCCGTGACGGTACAGCCGCACCCGCCGGTGGGACTCGGGCAGGATGTCAACGTCGATGATGGAGGACACTGGCCGGAAGTCCTGCGGCATGCCAATGCGGATGTGTGGCCGCTTGCGGTTGACATCGTTGCGCAGGGTGACCCCCGCCTTCTTCCGCCGGGTCAGTGTGTTGGTGCCGAAGTTGCTGTAGTCGACCTCCTCTGCAAGGCAGAACACACACAAGCATGCTTTACTTTCTCTCCTTCCTGACTCACGTACCCGAGAATAATGCTCTGCCTGCTAAGAACGCACACCTACAGTCTCTAAGCTTTGTTATTCAACTGTTGCTAATTGCATGAAATTTGCCCAAATCGCTCTGTAATTACACAAACGGCTTTTATAATCCAGCTTTTCAAAAAGTACAGCCTCTTAGGTTGCAAAAATACAGAGGTACCAAGTATTAAATGATAAAACCCAGACACAATCATAAAAAACAAAGCAAACAAAAACTGACAAATAAAAACCATGTAAAACAAACCCTTGCTTTGATTCCCTCATTTCGGGATCAAAAAGCAAAAGCGCAACAAATCCACCAATCAGAGCAGCCCGGCTGGAGTTGCTTAGAGACACTGAAATTGAATTCGCCGTGCTGTAACTGCGCCACGAAGCCTGTCCTCCCTGTGCTGCTTGGACAGCTGCTTTTCATCGGCCTGGCTGCCAGGTAAAATAGAGGCGCGGGGAGAGATGAAACGCCGGACGCCGGCGCGCTCTCTCGTGAGACAGGCCGTACCTGCGCCGGGCCTGCAGACAGCCTCCCGCTCATGAACCGCAGCCGCGGGACACGCTTCAAAGAGCACCCCGGAGCCCGGGACATCCGCCAGGGACTCATTACAGGACCGTCCAAACCCGACATGGGGAGGCGCCCGGAGGGGAAGGTGCACTGGGACTGAGCCTGGAGCACGCTGTGCAGTGTGAGTGAAGTGCATACTACAATGGCCTCCCAAAACTCTCCATAATCCTACTCAGATCCCGTAAGATGGAGGTGGACACGTGGATCTCCACGTCCATTCTGCCTCAATCACACATGCTAACAAACTCTGTACTTCCTTCTCACAGACTTGGTGCTAGCGGGGGCTGCTCAAAGTGGTGGAGTAAAGTTCTATGGGTCACTGGCTCGGCCGCTGGTGTGGCGGCCGGGTCCCCTTCAGTGACTGCAAATTCAACGTCACGCAGAGAAGACAGAGAACGCCACTGTTTCCTGCTGACTTGTAGAACCTGACAGTGCTTACAGTCAAATGCTTTCACAATGATTTTTCACCTCACACCGAGTGTTAATTTGCCAGAGGTAGTGTGTTGGTTAGTGTGTTGGCCTTGAAATGAAAACACACCCCCGAGCTGTGCCAGCATTCCTGTGTTAATTAAACACAATAAGAAAACGAGGAGGGGGATGAGGAGAAGTTCAATCAAAATGAGAGCTGGGCAAGGATTCCATACTCCCTTTTTTCTACAGCAAAAATGCCATTCCTCAGAGTCATCCACTTCACGCCCACCCAATCCTTCATATTTGTTATTACAACACAGGCTCCAGACCCAAGGGCCCTGGTCTCAGACTCAGAGCGGGTCATTGCCATAGTACCCTTGAATAAGCCACTTCACTCTGCAGCATGATTGAGTGACGGTAGGGGCTGGTAACCTTCAGCTCATCGACCTGGCTTACAATAAAGGAAATCATATTATTATTTTATCTACTCATTTTTGCTTTTCTAGACTGCAGTGGTGACTTGGTCATGTCTGAGGTATTCATGCCTTGTTGACAGAATGAGCAAAATCATAAGAATCACATTACTAACAACAAGGCCACCTGCTGGGCATATATGTAACGTAGCTCAATCATATAAAGGCTATTTCCTCCTATGTTAATATCATCATCAGATCAACTCTGGGGACAGCATCATTCCGTCTGAATGTGCCCCTAAACACCCCAGTGTAACCTGACTCTTACAGAAGCATTAGTCTGTTACCATACCACAGGCTTAAGAGGCAGCATTCTGGTGCAATTACAGTTTCTGGTATTAGGACATTATTTGTGGTTTGGAGAATGTGCGCCATTTCTTTTGGCCAAATGGTGGTCTGGACCGGCCCCAGGTGAATGCTGGTTTTGGACAGTCAGCAAGGAATGGGTGGGAGCTTCCAGTGAGAAATGAAAGATACACAAAAATGCACTAGACCAACCAGGACATGCACGCAAACGCTGCAGACCAGTCATACACAGACATACAGGAGACCAATTAGAAAGACAGAATCTCTGCAAACCAACCAGAAAATGCATAAGACGTTTTAGACCAATCAGCGGATATGTATAAATGCTGTTGATCAACGAGGAGGTCACAAAAATCACTGTAAACTCAACCGGAGACACACACTAACACAGTGAATTAACCCGGGGACACACAGCAACACTACAAACCAACAGAACCAACAGAAATCTTGCCATGCGGCTGTCAAGTGCCCAAAGATCAGGCATGTGATGAGTGAATAAGGGTAGCAGAGCACAAAGGTGAATCTCACCTGCATGCAACATTCCACACACAGCTTATGTAACCTGTATTTTTTGAGTGTTTTTTTTTTTTTTTGGTCAACGGATCTTTCCTTTATTATCACAGCAGAATGTGCTAAAGGGAACCTTCTGCCGGCCACGGTAGCCCCATTTCAATGTGCTGATCCCGAAGCCTCTTAACAAGCTCTGCCTCAGGCCTCTCCCCTCTCTCCTCTCCTGCTGCCAGAGGCCAGCGGAAGAGGAAGCGTGAGCGCAACGATGCGTCTCCGAGTGGGGAGCGGAGGTCTGCGGGTGCGCCCGCTATTTCCGTGGCAACAGGGATGGGTCGTTGCCGCTGCCACGCATGTGTTTTACGTGCAGTCTCATGGGAGAGCAGGTGGTGTAGTGGTACAGAACACGGCTTATGACCTGAAGGTTGATGGTTCAATTCCCAGGTAGATATACACACACACAGACACAGAAGGAGAGAGAGAGAGAGAGAATATAATATATTCTCATGATTTACAGTGCATACTGCTCTAATGTAAATGTAAGGCACTTTCATATCTTAAGATCTATATAATACACAGAACTGCTGGAAGTGTAAGTCACTTCCATAGTTTGGGATTTATTAAATGCACGGGACAGTTGGAATTGTAGTGCTTTGTCCATTCAGACCGTAAAAACAACGGACAGAAAAAAAATAAGCCTAGAGCTCAACTGTGAATGTGTACATTTAAGCTCCACTCTCCATGAACGCCGCTGACAAATGGCCTTCTCTGTCTTCTCTTCTCAATGACCGAATTCATAAGATGATAGCACGAATTGTTGTAGTGGGCCATTCCTCAAGACAAACCTTATGGCACAATGACAAAATCATCGCTCTCCAGACAGACCACAATTATTCACATTAACACACCGCAGTGCTCTCCCGCAGCCAGCTCAGCCTGCTGTTGATTTTCCCATGCAAACCAGCCACGCTGGCTTTACAAAGAAAAGACTCCCCCTCTCTCCTGGCAGTGGAAAGCTCACTTATTGTTTGAAAACGCTCAAATATATTTTTAACAATGCTTTCTGAAGCTCCTGAAATACTTCAAAGCGACCGGGGCCCTGGTTATTCATAGCCTGGGCCAGGGCGGCATGATTATTTTTGATTGGATCCAGACACGGACATTTATTGCACGCCGGAATTTATGCCGCAAGTGCGAGTCCTTGATGAGAAACACATTCAGAGTTTCCTTTCGGCCTCATTACAGCCGCGAGCTGCACTCCCCGACACCTTGCCTTCAGCCTCAGACGGAACGCACCTCACACGACACGCCCCTGAGCCGGGGCCGCCTGCCCCAATAACAAACAAAAAAAAAAAAAAAAGCCTGGGATGAAAGCCACTCGGATCCCTGGGCTGGATTTCTGGATTTCTCCAAAGTGCCTAACAGGTTCCAGACACCGAGCTTCTATTTGAGGCTTCTGAAAATTTGGCGAGGTGCAATTGGTCAGTGCCGGTTGTCAGAAGTCTCCTCCAGACTTCCCCCCCCGCCCCTGGACTGGGTGCTGCACTGTCTGGAGCGTGCTGAGATGGACGGAGGATCTTCCAGTTCATTAACGCCTCGGGTAGAGCTTTTCATTGTATCAAATCAGGGGGGCTTCGGTTGCAGCCGCAGTTCACAGCCTGCCTTAACAACTCCTGACAGGGTAATCCCCGGCGCGGCAAGGCATGATGGGAAAGCAAACGTTAGCTCTGTGATCAAAGGCCGGCTGGATGAGTGGAATGCTCTAATGCCTTCAAAACTTTGGGAAAAAGTCTGCTGGTAGGGAAAAGTTTAAAGGTTCTCGGCTGAACGCAGACCTTCTCAAGTAACACGAATGGACGCATGCAACACACATTACACAACTCTTTCAGTGGCAATCCAATGTGCTTTATGCATAAAACCATGCTAATTCCTCAATAAAATGGAAACAAGTTCATTCACATAAACATGTCTTATTCCGATAAATGTCTACTGTGAAATTATCCACCAGCACAAGCTTTGGCAAACCTTCTTACAGCAAAATGGAACAGCAATCTACTAGAAGCATGAGGTTGCTCTAAAACTAAAATCTACAAAAACAAACAAAACCCTTGATGAGACTATGATGTTTTGACACCCACAAGGCCACACTTCATAGAAGCACAAGCAAAAACATTAACCCCCTTCCCCCAACCCCTGCCAAATACTGCTTTCACAACAACAGTCCTATGTGGTTAACAAATAGAGGGGCCAGGATAAAACCAGCCTTAGTGATCACCTGTGGCTCTTTGTGCTGAAGTGGTAGCCCTGTAACCTCACTGTTCCAGTGCTCTCCAGTCCTGAGCGCCCCCTGCTGGTGTGGGTGCCTCAGATGCCTGGCGCCAGGTGTACTACACCCTGTGAGCGCACCCATTTGGCAGCTGGATGGAATGGAGTCTGAACGTCGAGGTGGTGGTGGTGGTGGGGGGGGAATTCCTGATGCCTGGGCAGGGTGAGCCCCTTGCTAAGCGCATGGCAACCCACTGCTTGTCATGTGGGTAGGGGGTGAGACTAGTCCCCACCAGGCAGCGGCAGACACAGGCCAGAGTCATGTGAACACATACCGAGTGTGCGTGTGTGTGTGTGTGTGTATGTGTGTGTGTTTGTGCATGTGTGCGTGTGTGTGTGTGAGGGGGTGGGGTTAAAGTCCAGACTCATTCTCACACAGGAGCAACACACAGGTGGTCAGAGCTGGTGCATGTGTCACGCTAAGAGCGTGGGGTGAAGGCCACATCACTCTGTGCCGTGAGGCTCATGGGACCAGCCACTTGCACAGAGCGAGTGGCAGCTGGTTACACCAGGGTGACGAATTCGAGTCGTCTCTGCAGCCGGTGTCAAGCGGCAGTAACGCAGCTGAAGAATGCTCTTTGTTCCCCGAGTCCTGTCTCTCATTAGCTCCGCTGTGACAAGTCCTCTTTCAAGCCTGACCACTAATAAACCGGGAATCTGACAAACAAGCAGTTAGCCACGGTCGGGTCTTAGCAATGCGCTGTGCAGGCTGGCCTGGGCGAACAGCGAAGCTCCAGAGAAAGTTACATAAGTCATTTCTCATTTGGTTCCACTGGACAATTCACTCTTTTCAATTCAATGTTTTGTTGTTATTCTAGGAATTTAATCTATTAACAGTGGATGCACTGTAATTGCACAAAAAAAATTGTCCTGGATTTGGCAAAAAAAGTAATTTGTTAATGGGTTGTTAAATGGAGGCACCATTAATGAGGATTATAGAGATGTTTGTGTCGGTAGCAGGGGACGGAGGCCTTCTACTAACACAAGCCTGCACTACAAAGGCTGCCTCTGCCTGCCCAAAGACGGTTTCATAATAGGCACATTCTGTACGACCCGGCAGGGCCAACATTAGCTAAGACTTACATCAGATTATTACGCCATACATGGGGTAAATATCAGAATGAAAGTTCACTGCAGACATTACCTTCAACTCCTGTTTATACAACACCCCTCTGGCCCGAACATAAGGCAAGATACAACAAACCCATTTTAAAAATGAAATTCCCCTAATATCCACGGACAAGCCAAAATTGCTACCACTAACGCTAAGTGCTGAAAGGTGGTACCATTGGCCCAAGTGACTCCTCTGGCTTCAGTGGCTGTGGTGAGCTTCGAGGCAGGAAAATGGATGAGCCTAACTACAATAATCATGTGGGAAAAAGAGCTGATCAATCAATCGAGGACTGTTAAACCACAGTCTCTGAAATGTATGTGTGTTTTTCTTTGCCTTTACTGGGATAAGAATCCACAAAGAAGAAAGACGAATGAAGAAATCAAAATCCATCTTGGGAAGAGAAAAGAAAAGTGGGTAAGAAACACCATGTTCTGTCACCAGTGTTGGACTCAGCAGGACCTTGTTATATAAAAGGGATAAGAAGCTGTCAAGGGAAAGCCAGCCAGTTACTGGGCTGCCATTGGACCTTAGTGTATCTCCTGGGGCCCTGGCAGCCAGCAGCAGACTGTAGGGTTTCCCTGAGAGCTGCAAAGTAATCTGGAGTAATCTCTGAGAGAGGGTGGCGTCATCAGCAAAAGGAACTTTTCATCTGATTTACTGAAAAAAGCCAGGGCATTCTGAAACTGATCCCTGGAGAACGCACAGGTCGTGTCAGTGGGTCCTACTGTGATGGGATGACTTGGCTGGCACGTCCAACCAAACACTTTCCTTAGAGAGCGACCCCAAGGTTCCTCTTAAGCACCTCTAAAGTGGGTCTTTATAAGAGACAACACAAGGGCTTTTTATCATTAGCAAGGTCTTCCTTCCAACCCCGTCCTTCGTCAGTCAATTCACCTCAGCAATCGCTGTTTAGAGACCATGTTTGTACACTTACAGGGAGCACAGTCCACCCTGCAGAACAGGAATGAATCCAGACCTGGAGGAGATCTGGATTCAATGCTGGCACCGACCAAGAGAGGTTTGCTGAAAACAGCTATACCCTTTCATGTAGAGAGCAGGGGGCCGAATTCTGAGAACTGTACGCATGACAGTGCAGCATGAATGCTGTTTCCTGGGCCGTTTCACAGTGGAAATCCAATTGTGCCAAAAAACCTTGGCATAATCGAAGTTGACGGAGCATACAAGCATGATCGCCAATTTTTGCCATGCAGTTAATGATGACACTGTGTGGCCTGGAGTGGATTTCATTGATGGGGGTCAGCAGGGACAAAAGGGGCAAGCCAAAAAGCGGGTTTTGGGGTTGCTGTGTTCTTCCCTTAAGGTACGTCAAAAAAAAAAAAACAAAACATTAAGAAATGCTTCAGACAAATCAATAAAAATGGGAATATGCAATGAAAGCAACAATTGATCTCTAATTTTTGTGTCTCTGAGTGGAACAAGTTAAGACACACAAACGCCTGAAAGGGCACCGTCTCCCAACACTGTCTAATAGTGATGAAATTTCACTTATCTAAACAGCAGGGATTTACGTGCCAGGCAAGTTGCAGCCAGACAGCAATGTTAGTTAAACACTCACAAGAATGGAATAAAAGACAAAACTTAAAAAAAAAAAATTTGATGTGTGCAAGACATAGTTCACATTCTTGAGGGGGGAGCATGTGTGTGTGGTTCAGGGAGTGGGGTTGGGCAGGCAGGGCTGGAGACCTAAAAAGAGAACTAATGACAGCCAAAACGGCTCTCCAAACCCTCTGTAGAGAGAGAGAGAGGAAAAAAAAAAAAAAACTCCAAACGACATCTCTGCCCAGCCACTTAACTCACAGAGTGGCCTTTAACAGCGCCTGGCAACAGCGGAGCAGGATTCAGAAGATGCCACTGTGAGGACTCTCTCCGCACTAATTACAAGGGATAGGAGGAAGCCTTCCCAGAATCCCCTGCTCAAACGCCTCCAATTGTGCTCACTCAGCATCGCCTCCCGGGCTCCTCCTGTTATTGCTACCATGTACCCTGCAACACATCTGGGACAAGTTAACGGTCTGCATAGCTGGGTGGGGATTTCTTTAAAGGATTAGGTTCCCATTCCTCCTCTCTCGCAGACAGATCGCATTTTTGCCACAGGTCATGGTGATCAGACTGCTGGACGGAGTGCCGGTGGAGTGGCCGGGGTTTGGGGAGAGGCGGGGTTTAGGCGGACCGGGCCGAGCATTCCATTGCAGGCCTCAGAACGAAAAAAAAAAAAAAGGATCGTGTCTTTCTGGCATTCCCTCCCCGAAACCATTCATGCTGGAGGATTGTTTATGAGGAGGAGTTCTGAATGAAAAAATGGCCCTTAATGTAGGTGGCCGATGTGCACTGCTGTGATCTTGGTTTTTTCGGTCAGCCGCCTCTCGATCGGCACAGGAAATGATCTACATCGTGCTGACATGTGTTACTGGTTAAACCTTCACTGACCACAACAATGTTCTGCGGTCGCCTTCCTTTCTAGTGATGGGCCCCTATAAAAGAAACGTAAAGAAAACTCTGCATTGTAGCTGAGGTAAAAGATTAGTTTGCATAAACTGCACTATTCAAATTTACAGGGAAGCTAGTGGCTTGTGTTTGCGCCACAGCTGCTCCCATGAACATTGGGAGCACCAGTGAGTTTACATAATACACACTGTATGCTCGCGCACAATGTGTTGTCATTTTCTATTCATCAAACGCTACGCTCTGCTGTCAGAGTGAAAGGGGGAGAAGCATCTGCGATGTAAAAATGAGATGAGGGCTGACGTACAGAGTGAAATACAGTTCATCCTTGTGTGTTCCTGGAGCACAAAAGGAAAGTCATCTTGTACACATTACCCCGGAGCAAGGGAGACAGAGAACGCCGGAAAGCTCGATACATCGATACGTCGTTCGGAAACTCACAAAGGGAAGATCCGCTTTGAGATTACCTGAAGGCCTGCTCTTGCTTCATGGTCTTTAGAACCACCCATGAGTGAAGTGCAATGTGAAAGGAGTAGAGATGGAGATGAGGGAAAATGAACAGAGTGAAGCACATTTCATCCTTGTGTGTTCCTGGAGCACAAAAGGAAAGTCATCTTGTACACATTACCCCGGAGCAAGAGACGGAGGATGCTGGGCATTAAGTGCTTATACAGTCAGGATGACCGGGTGGCCAAACTACGCTCTCACTTCACAGTCTCTAGAAACACCCATGAGCGAAGTGCTATGCTAAGTGCACCTGAATGAAGTCAGGACAGAACAGTCTGTTATATGAAAGCCGTCCCTGTGCCTCCATACCCAAGGTCACTGTGTCTTCCACAAAGGTGTTTAGCTTGGTCTAATTTCGCACCCCACAGGATTGTGGTACAAATCAAAGGCAGAAAGGCGGTCTTTGGCAGCATTTTTGGTTTTGCGATGCGAGTCACAGCGGTGGCCTGGACACCATGGCCAGTGCCACCTGTCAGTGAAAACTGCAACATACAGTATAATTTTTCAAGCTTGCGTGTCTGCAGAAATAAATATGGGGTCATGCAGGGTCAACCAAACCCCAAGAATTCAATTAAAGTAAGTGCAGTACTACAGCAACTTTCACCGAGGCATCATATGGCTCCACGTGCACACAAAAACTGCACTACCAGACGCTTTGGTTGCAATTTGTCAAAATCGCGCCGAAAGCACCCAGTGCCAAAAAACCCTCCATGAATAAAGGGAACAGTGTGTGGCTTAGGAGTAATTCAGAGAAATTTCAAAGCAGTCATTCACAAATTAAATACCTGTTCATTGCTGTAATAATTTTGCTGCTTTTCATGAGAATGGAACAGACACTGGTGCAGCGTCATAGATGTATTTAGGCTATCACACATATTCAGTCATGCAGAAAGCTTTCGCGTGCACAGAACAGTCAATGCGGAGTCAAAGATGGCAGCTTCATAATAGACTACCCAGGCTCTGCCGGTTCATGCTTCACAAAAGAATACCCTGGCACTGCTGACAAACGTTTCACAATCGAGCACCCTGGCGCTCCACACAGCCTAACAGCTCAGTGGCTTTTAAATCATTCCCAATGCTGCCGATCCAAAAGCAGTCACAGCATCTCACTGCCGTGAAATATTCATTTCACAGCAGCATTCAGTCAAACGCGCACACGCACTTCTGGAGAGGGATGTTATAATAACCGTCTCGCAACGCTTAAATGCTTTTAAAATGACATTGGACTGACTTCATAATCCACGTTTCTGACAGAGATGCACCGATCCACTTTTTTTCAGTTCTGATCCAATTCCGATACCTGAATTTGGATATCTGCTGATACCGATACAGATACTTACACCAGAGCTCTTTTTTCTTGAATTCTATTATTATCATTATTATTATTGTTGTTGTTACATGAGATTGTAGTAAACCACACAGCACTTCGTATTAAAAGGGCAAAAAATATACAAAAATGCATTAAATTTAAATGTATTCCAAAGCAATTTATTTGAACTGTGGTTTAACCCTTTCGCACGTAACTTATTTTTTATGCTATGTCGCCCGTGTTACGTTACATGGTTCGTTATGTTTTCGTTAGCGTTATTAAGCTGCTCATACTTTTCAGTTAGCATTTGCTATATTTTTAATGTTAAATCGCTGTTTCCTCAAAGCAAAAATTAGCTAGAATTTTTCCAATCTAGTTTTCTAATCGCACTAGTTTTAGCATAGGCTACACGCTAAACGGTTAATCACACCGGTGTGACCCTACAGGCGAAAGAGTTAAATGCTCAAAAATATGTTCCCATGACTCTGTTTCATTTGACTATGTTAATGTGGTCAAAATGCCAATGGATTTTCTGATTGCCAGATAGTCTATATGGAAAAAAAAGGAACGAATAGTCCATAGTTCCATAGTCACATCAGACTATGGAATCTGCATCGGTACATGGATCAGTAACGTCAGTCCGATATCCAATGAGTGAATTACATCAGTATCAGCGCCCAATACCAATATTGGATCGGATCAGTCCCAACTCTAGTTTCCGAAATCAATTGTCTTTGACGTTCTGAAAAAGGCCGAACATCTGCCGTTGGTGTATTTGGTGAACCAACAATTAGCATGAGGTAAAAGTGTCCTGTATGAGCCAGAGTAAGGCTTACACCTGGCCATGACAGCCCCCCTCTAAGGCCCCACCCTCCACCCCCGTGCAAAAAAAAGGGAAAAAAGTTTATCTGTCAGTGAGTGACCCCTGACCTGAATGGAGACAGACCACATCACTAATCTACGACACCGACAGTTGATGGCAAGCAGGGCTTGCATGGAGGGGGATTTGAGGTTGAGGGATTAGGTCTAAATACCACCTCAAATCTCCTGTGGTGGGCAGACCCTTTCACTGATCAGACCGTCCCACGCTCCTAAATAAGGTGGTGTCCGAATGTGATGGTTCCCTGACTGCTACGGGGAAGGGATCACCTTGGATGCTTGCGCAACATTTGGAGTCAGGCTACAGGGATCGAGAACAAACCTTTACACAGCTTTGCTGAAAGATCCGCAAACCAAGCATCACCGACAGAGGTGAATGTTATGGATCACAAGCTGGCCATCTGTAAACTAGCACAGAGTTGAGAGTGTTGTCTTTTTCTTTATGGATTCATTGTTTCGTTTTACTAAACAAAATGTGGCCTACTCCCCTTCACAGAACAATTTCTAAAACAAACCATGAGCAAACAAGTCAAAATATAATACACTGCACATTACAGCATGTCATCTGTCTTTTTACTGATCTGTGTTGTTTGTGTTGGGGACAGAAAAGCAAAAAGTCGAATCAAAACAGATAATAAAAAGCATGTCAAAACAGACATTGAAAAGCTCAGTGAATCCCAGTCCCGAGAAACACGCGGTTATGCTGAGTGACTAACCAGGTCTCAGCTGTAGTTCCAGGGCTCACTTTTCAGCACGTCACCATTCGCTTTTTGCCTCTGACGGTCTGTGTAGAAGTGACCTTTTCATGACACTCCCCTAGCTGACCAGCTCCTGGTGGTCTCCTGTAACAAATGCAGCACTCCAAAAACAGGCCAGAGTCTCGGACGAACACGAAAAAGTTTGCAAAAAGATACACTCGCCGTTTCCTCACAAAGCTGCGACCTCTTAAAGTAACCAGGTGCTTCCTTGTTTTTATCGCCACCTTAAAAGCTTTTAAAAACTAAACGAACACAACAAAATCAGTGATGGGAACACGCTTCAGAGATTCATTTTCTGCGAGAGCGTTCCACTGGGAGGGTTGACCTCCAGCTTCGGCTCGGCTTCATTTCGAACCACAAGACAAAGTCTGCCTTTTACTAAAAATACGGCGGAGGTGGAACTGGATACCGCGGACAGAGACGGATAATTACAGACTAATGGCAACAAATCTCAGGGTTCCGTCTTTTATTAGTTGCAGACAATGAACAAAGAGAGTGGGAAACGCTTTGAAACATGCTGAAGCCTACATTCAGCTTTTATTGGTTGCAGACAATGCATGGAGAACAGAAATGCAACAGGCCAAGGACTGCACTCAGAAGGGGACCAACTGCAAACAATTCCCCTTCTTCTCAAACTATTCCGTAGTTGGCTAAGAAACCCATTAAATGACACTGTACACGACTTGTGAGAAACAACAACAAAGAAATACTCGTCTGTTTAATTTCACGAAGCGCTTTTGTAGAGAACAGCGGTCAGTATATTCAAAAATATGGTTTCATTTGCTTGCATACTCAGGGCTGTGAACCCGAGCCCCACACCAAGATGCTTCTCCTGTCCTCAGATTTGTGTTTGTGAGATTCCCCCACTCTGCCATCACCTCCCCCCCCTCCCTCTGGTGATTGGGAAACCTCTGATCCTCAACAGGCTCTGACTGGCCTCCCGCACCTGAACCGCCCACGCCCTCTTTCACAATGCCCGAAACACGCCATTTCCTGCGCAGGCGAAACCCCCTGCTGGATCACGCTTCAGTCTCCTCCTGCCTCCGTGCTCTGGTTCACCGTCACCCTGGTGACAGGATAAGGAGAATGGGAGGGGCCCGTGACCGGCCTATCCTGGCCTTTGCCCTTCCCCTGCTGTGTGATGGCAGAGCACTGGTGAGGTTCTCATGAGCAGCAGAGGTTAGGGAAGTGAAGTTACAACCAAAAGGTTACCGGTTCTTATCCCGGATTATGTGCCAATGTTGGATAAAGGCTAAAGGCTAAGCAAATGAATAATATATGCAATGAAGGATTAACAATGGGAATAGTTTATATTCTGTGGCCAGGCAAACCTTTTGGCTGGAAATTGGTGATAACAGTTTAAGGCTGTACACCCTCTGACAGCACCCTTTCTCACAATGGCACCACATTTCAAAAATCGCACTAAAGATTTAGCATCTGTGCAGCTACTTGCAGGTTGCTACTTGAAGAATGCACTTTACTCTGCGTAAGAGCATCTGCCGAATGAATAAATGTAAACATAAATGTATTCATATTAAGGAAGGCAGTCAATAGTGCAAAAAACCTCACAAGCCAAACACCACAAACTCAAAAGTTCCAAAACAACATATTAAAAGTACAATTTGGAGAACTTGACGCATGTTCAAGCCAGCACACAGAAAAGGCCCCCCCCCCCGAGCTCAGTGTGCATGTTAACCTCTGCATGTCAGTGTGTATCGCCTTCATATCCACACTTTTAATCTGGAGAGTATTTCCCTTTCTCCCCTCCTCCACCTCGAACTACTGAACCACTGAGACTGATTGGCAGGTGGCCCACTTTTCTGTGGATGGACTTTGTGTTTTTTCCATGGGTAACACTTGGATATTTTTCCATGTGCTATATGAACATTCTGCTATGATCTAGACTATATGCAGTTCCACTGCGCGAGATGCATACAGTAATTAGGTTGGAGGACCTAGGGAACAACCCTGGGTCAAACGCACCAACCAGCACGTCTGTTGACACGTTTATTCATGAGCAACGCTGATCACAATGGGGAATGAACCGTGAAGCGCAAACGGATGCTGGCAGAAACAACGGCCCGGTTAATGGCTCAGAACGGGAGGAGGCGACCGTGAGGTTTAACTGTGCGTGGGGGGCCCGGGCGAGCTTCCAGGTCTGCGCGAACACCCGCAAAACGCGTCTGGAGGAGCAATGTGCCGTTTGACAAGCAGGTTTCAGAGGAAGCCTCCGGAGAGGAAACGTCGTCGGCTGAGGCCTGGCCAGTCTCGGGATTCTGGTCCTAATCGCCTTCCGGCCACATCACTTATACAGAGTTCCAGCGTAACTGTTCCATAAGGATGGTATCCTCAGGGAAGATTCACTCCAGGAATCTGCCCATTTTTTCGAGCCGAGCCCTTTGCCGTCGGATCCCATCTCGCTTGAGGCATTCCATTTTTTAATTGAGTCTTAGATGACCCCCCCCCGCCTGCTCTCAGCAGCTGAGACAGGAATCCGAGCTCCGCAGACGGGCCAGGAATGCTTCCGCAGCTCCGTGGAGGAAGCGATCAGCTTGCCAAGCGGTTTTCTTTTCGCTTCTTATCCTCCCGACTGCATCCCTCCCTTTTCCGGCGTCACCCTCTCGTTCCGATCCCGTTTCCCTTTCCCTCGGCCCGCTCTCTGATCAGAGAACATTCTGGAAACTGGGGGCAGAGGCATCTCTCTGGGTAAAAAGAAGGACTACAGTGGATTTAGTGTACCTCCTGTCGTCGCAGTCCTCGTGGCCTGCAGCTACGACCAAGATTATGCCTTGGCAATCGGGGACGGACAGTTATTTCTGCACGGCTGCCCCGGTGTCAAACGAGGCCTCGGATTCCAGCGCCAGTTATTATTAGATGGGAGACTCAATCGATTGGTGACAGGTTGCCTAATTGTTTTGAAGGCTTGACCCACATCTGCCCGTCTGTGAAATATGACTATCCACTGAGCTTTACTGTTCTACCTCACCTTCATCTCAGTCACCCCACCAGAACTGGAGCCCATTCGGGATGCTAGGAACAAACAACTTCCGAGATTATGCAGCGATTCAGTTAGCATTCCTCTCCACACACCTCAAGCATCGCCGGGTTCACCTGTACCAACAGCAACTAAGATACACCTCTGTGTGGAGTAGCAACCTTGCCTTCATAGTAGTCAATTTTGCCAAGGTGTACTAGGTTGGGCTGATCTAAAAACAAGCATGGAAAATTCCCATTTTTCCAGGGTAATTTATTAGCTTTGGCCATTCATCTACAAATATTGCTACATAGCTTTTGTTTTCTTTCTCTCAATAAAAAATGATCCTAGGTAAAATCTATGAAACACGCAAAATGCATCAGTGTATCCACCGCATCAATTAAATATGTTACTGCTTACGAACAACACAGAACAAAATATTCAGTTGTTTCACTGAATATTTGACACCCAGTTATTAAGCCAATACAAGCTCCCTGCGCTTGTAATCCTTCTATGTGGATCTGCATTTTTAAGGTGAACCCCAGACACAAGAAATTCAACTGAAATGCAACCTGCCTCATTCTTGTAATCATATATCATACACCTAACCTGAGTGATACCTTATATGCATACTGACAGTATGTGAGGCTAGCAGAAACATGGCTTCAAACAGCCACTGCTATATTAAACACAAGTGCTGTAACCAGGAAAGGCACTAGTTACATGCAGTTTAGACCGTTCGTGTTGATTCAACCCTGACCGAAAGGAAACTGAGATAAAAAGAACTGGGACAAAACAACTGCATTCAAAGTGTCACGTTAACCTGCATCCACAGGAGCCTGAATTACATGAGAACAGCAGCTAGCAAAATCGCTTCCGTGTCTGGGAGTGCACTGTGCGCTCGCTAACATAACGAGGCACATATTGCCCTAACGTCTCAACAAAAACACACGCCGACACAGAAAAACAAAAACAACAACAAAACAAACAAACAACTGGAAATAAAACAAACACAAAAAAATGGTGAGTTCCCAAACAAACTTTGAGGGAAATCCAGGTGTTTATATTTTTCCCACACATAAACACATGGATTAAAATGTCATTCCATTGTTATTAAGTAAGTAGAAGCTAATGCCGTTAGCTCATGGTGAGGGACAGAGGAAAGATGATTCACACTTGTTTGAACAGAGCTGTGATAAAAGCCTGGCTGTGTTCCACTGCGGCCACACAAATAACTCAGACCCCCGGGGCCTCAGACTAACTTTGATTCAGAGAAAAGGCTTGCAGAGAGGCAGCCCTCATGACAGAGGCCAGCCAGTGAATAAAATCCCACTCTGAGCACACAGATACTAAAGCCGGGCACAAAAAAAGCTTGTTTCTGGACAGAAACAAGGGCAGGTGTCAGCTGATGGGGGAATTCCTTTTTGACCAGTAAATCCTTTCAGTCAATCTTCCAGAGGCAGGCCAGCAGAACGTTTTTTTTTTTTTTCTTCTCAAAGGCCCTCACAGGCCGGAAATGTGTCTGTCAATGCATTGGAACATCTGAGAACAGCAGGGCTGGTCTCACAATGCTGTTGACATCTGTTGGCACTTGACGGTAGCCACCCTCGATGGCTCCTGGTGGTTCAACGCATTGAATTTCTCCAAGGTAATATCTCTGTAAATCTTCACGGTCTGTAGCTCCCGAAGATGAAGTGGGACAAAACATCACAGATTGGCAAAAGAGCAGTGTTACTATTGTCGGCACAAATCCTCCTCGGGGTGTGCGGGTATAAAAGGATGTTTGTCTCGGACAACCATAAAATCTTGCCCTCTTCGTCTTGTTTTGTCTCGTCTTGATGGTCTGTGAAGGCCCTGAGGATTTCTGTAAGGATAAAGGGCCCTTAGTACACTGTGAACATCTGTCTTACAGCTGCTGGTCACATCCTCAGAGATGGAGCTCCTGTATAGACAAATGCAGCTCTTTTTGGGACCTCAGTCCCCTTGCTCTCACATTAACGTCTCCACAAGGGTCAGTCAGATGAACTGCCCGTGGACTGTGACCTTAACTGCACTGACGGCTGCTTATGAAATCATGCTACACAGACAGACAATGAAGCCAAGTGGGGTGAAAATATCCTGCGTGTTTTGGAAAAACGCTGCAGGCTGATTTAGGAAGCTCCTCTGGTGAGGACCACTCAGGCCGGCTTCCACTTCTCACACGTAAACAGGCCGACGCAGACGATAAAGCAACAACAACTGGCCCGGTCCACGCCCTTGGTGTGGAACGTCCCGGACTGCGGGCAGACACAGCTGTGGTGTGTGGGCCGGGCCTGGGGGAGGGCTGGACGGTGAACTGCGGCCTGTGGCTTCCTGTTAGCGTCACCAGGTGTTGCTCAACTTCGGTCCCGGGGACCGACGGTCTTTGCTCCAGCCAGGCACTTGGCTCGTCCTCTGTGGGCTTCATCGACTTCCAGTGCCAGTTCTTGCCGTTACTGGTTTAAAAACAGTGGAAAAACCTGTTGTACTGTGGCCGTCTGGACCGGGCCCATTACCACCTGTAATGGCCTTTTCGTTCCGCCACCCTCCCCCTTTCTCCGTGGGCAGCTGGTAATTCGGAGGGAACTTCGGAGCGGTGCCGTCGTCGTGCCTCCTGCGTCTGACACTCGGCTTGTTTGTCCCGTGGCTCCGGCCCAAAGGCGCTGCCAAAACATTCGCGCGGGCTGCGGCGAGCTGAGAGCGCTCCTGTGTAATTAGGGCCGCTCGAAATAACTGCTGGCGCAGGCAGCGATGTTTAGAGCGCGCCACGCTCACCGTTCTCACGGCTAGTGTGCGCCTGTGTTCACGTGCTGCCAACATGCTCGAAAACCGGGACATCTCGTGTGTTACTTTAGACAGAAACACCAAGCAGATGACCATTAAGGAATCTAATCTAGAACCACAGTAAGTACATTCTGGTAGCTAGACCAGCTTTTTTCAAAGAGCTCCAAATTTAAAACATCTGGAACATTCTACACAAATTCAGATAAATCGTAAGATCTGGGCAGTGCAGTGTACAAATGGAGACTCTGTGACTCAGACAGTAATGGGTCAGTAAGGAAAAGCTTAATGATAATCACCACTTTAAAAGGCCCCTCAGGCCTATGAGACAATAAAACCCATGGAAAGTGTTTGGCTGGACACACAACAGCAAATATTATGACTTTAAATTAGCCATGTAAGGACAACGGAGCTTTGAACTGCGTTTTCAAGTACCCATTTCACTTCTCCCTGAAAACTCCAAACCAGTTTCAAGCCGTTATAGATACACATGTGAAATGCCAACTGGAAGGTTGGCGGTACATATTTTATCCACACTACACCCAGACGCCCTTGCAGGATCACCGAGCAGCCCGCACAGCACTGCGGTGAACACACATTATTCATTCTTTTCGTTTAGTGAATCCCTGCGCAAAAAAATTCGGCGTCTTTTTATCTACCAGGTGGCCTAATTCCTTTGTTGTGATATATCCCTCTTAAAACCACACCAGCCCTCAAACTCCCTGCAGTGTTTTTTTTTTTTTTTTTAATGGGCATGCAGGGGAGTCAGAGGGAGAAACAGAGAAAGCGCGGCCTATTAATTTCCCCTAAAACGCATTCCTTCAGGTGACATCTCCATAAATCTGCCAGGCCGAGCCTGATGGGAGGCAGCAGCGGCAGACCTCCACCAGATCTGAAGAAGCGTCATACCTGCCCACGGCTTTCCAGGAAGAGTTGCCCTGATTGAGCTCCCAGCCATCTTGTTTATATTGAGGATTCAAAGGCAACAGTGTTGTCTTTTTGGATTATTTTTGTCAATCTAAGGCAATCAGCATAGATCAAAACTTTTGCTGGAAGCAACTAAAAGGCAGGTGTGAGGAATGTTTAAACTGACCTTTTAGAAAAGTTGCTGTGATTTTCTGGAAAATACTAACTTGTCCACAGCTTGAAATTGGCTGCAGTGGCACAGCAACTGAATGAGTTTAATTTCATTACATTACTACTTAATGAGTGCTAGGTCACTTGCTTCAAAGAAAAAACACATGGTGTTGATAATCGCGTCAACACCAGAAACAAGCGTCACGTTTTAGATGCAATCATGTAACAAACAAAGTGGGGTGTGTGTTAGTGTGTGCGTGTGTGTCTGAGTGTGTGTGTGTGTGTGCGTGCGCCATAAACACATGTGGATGACATGTTTTCACACTCTGTGGAAGGTGTGCAGAGTAGCTGCTGTTTGCCAGGTGAAATTACGCATGTTAACTTATGCGGAACAGATCCGCGTTAATGCAACCGCTTCTCGCACACGCTTCAAAATGTCACCTGGTTTCTCGTCAGTAGAGCAATAGCTGGATAATCCCCCAAAACAAGCATTTACATGTACGCGCGGCTGTGAATCAAAGGGGGGATATTGTGTGGAGTGATGTTAGCGCTGCACTTACAGTAAGAGCCTGCCGTCAGCAGCACAAGCCCAGTCATGCCTGCTGTGAAAGCCCAAATTACTGGGGAACCGGACTGTGCAGTGTTTGTGCAAACCGGAGGCTCCTCCGTGACGGCTTGCAGAGGAGAGGCTTCTACTGAAGCCACGCTGCGGCATGACGGGGTACCGCCCGCCCGGCCCACAATGCACCGCTCGGGGCGCCCGCCCTTGCGGACAGCCGTCTCTTTCACGTCGCCGTCGCCACGCTGGGCTGGATCCTCTCCAGAGACCACAGAGTACAGCCCGACGCTATAAACAACCCTTTGCCTCCGGGGCTCCCATTTCAACAAATCCGCTCTGGGTTTGGGCACTTCCTCTCACGGAACCCGAGAAAAGAGAACAGCGTCCACAAGGCAGGCAATCTGGGGGCGGCCATTTTTTTTGTTAAACGCAAAGGGGCAGGCATTGTGTTTTTGGTCTATGGCAGACTGACTTGTTTGCTGCGGCTGCCCCTCACCCTGTTTTGCCAGGGCTCCTAAATCCATATGAATCATAACCTCCTTCATGACTGTTTTTCGCAAACAGCTGCGTGGACTGACATTGGCTTTCTGTGGCTCGGCTGTGTGCCTCACGGCCGTTTGGGTACATTAGGGGAGGGCAAAACAACAGGGCAAACAACCCCCTCCGCTCTCCCTGGCACACAGCTCCGCTGGAGGACCAGTGTGAACAATGAGGTCCTGCCATGCCAGTAACATCTGCGACCAGACTTGCTCCGCCAGAGATCTGGCACACTCAGGTTAGAGGCGGGGCCACTTCACACAGCCCGAATGCAAAGCCAGAGATCCATTCATCCGCTCCAGGTCACAGCCAGGAGACAGGGACAGGGGAGAACACTACAGAGGACCATCTGAGAGGATATGCCCGGGTGGAAAACATTAAAGGGGAAGGTGATTAATCCCCTCCCAAAGTTATCAATAATGAATAGCTTGATATGGTAAGATACAGGGCTTGTACTCCAAAAGTTGCAGGTTCAGTTCCAACATGGGACACTGTAGACCGTTGAGCAAGGTATTTAATCTGAATTGTCTCAGTAAATACCCTGCTGCATAAATGTACAATATTCTAGCCATGGACGTTGCACTGGTGTGCTCCATTTGAGTGTCTGCTAAGCAGATAATGTTAGGTATTAGAAACAAGCACACGCTGAGAACAGTGAAACGCTTCTGCAAACCGAGGGGAAAGGTCCCCCCCCCCCCCCCCCCCCCCTCCCCCGGGCCCCGCCGTCATCTGCCTGGCAGCACGTTTAATTGTGGGAGCAGAAGCGCTTTTGAACAGGCCCATAAAACAAAAAGGGCTCCTCCAAACCGACCTCTCGCCAAACACAACAGCTCGCTTTAACCGAGGTAAACCCGCGGCTCCACCGTGCCCCCGCCACCACCGTGGGAATGGAGCAGGCGGCTGCAAGGTGCCTGGAGGGACGCAGGCGCTGTGACCTCAGGGCCCAGGGGTGAGGCTGAGGCTGCAGGGGAAGGAAACACGGGGGAAGAAATTCCATGAGAGGGGTAAATATCGAGCCTGGATGCATGAGCGCCCTCCCAAACGCCCTGTGCTTGGACGCTTTGGCAGAAACTGCCCCAGAGCGTCATGCAGATTTGGGCCGAGACACATCTGAGGGGGGGGAGATTTAAAACGGCTCAACAAAAACACCACTTCCGTTCCTTTTCCTGGAAAGGGCCGTTAAGCTACAAACAGCGGCAGGAGAAATTTCACGGGGAGCTGGGGGGCAAGACAACGGCACAACTTGAGTTTACGACCGCACCACACGGGAGAAATGGAGGAGGGGCGGCAGGGGCCCCCTCTGGATGACCTGAATGACTTGATTTAGGGCCTCATCGCCGATCCCCATTACGGCCCCGTTTGAGGGGCGGGGCAGACGGCACGCAAGACGACCGGGGTCTCGATTAGGCACGGTGCTGCCGCGCCAGCTTGGCAGCCTAACAAGCGAACCTCGCCTCCGCCCAGTCTTTACTGCGGCTCTCTCTCTGTGAGGATCAGAGGGGCGGTTAACAAGCGGAGGGCCCACACACGACTTTTACCAGTGCTCCCGGAACACAACATTGTTTTATATCACCTAGGAGAGCAGGGAGGCAGGCCTCCTCTGACAAGGGGCAGGGAGACAGAGCAGGATTCCTGCAGGGGGACTGACCCAGGTGGGGACAGCTCTGGTCCAGAGCCTTCCAGAACCAGCCCAGCCCTGCCCTGGCCGGCCAATCTGTGGGAGTCCCTCACATGGCTCAGATTACAAGAATGTGCTGAGGATATGCAGGCTCATTCTGCTGATTCTCTCTCTCTCTCTCTCCCTCTCTCTCTCTCTCTCACACACACACACACACACACACACACACACACACACACACAGGCATGATTCAGACATGAATGTACATGGTAATGTATATTCCCTGCACCACATATGCAGCTATATTGGAGACTATATCTGTGGTTCAACATTGTTAAAAATTGCAGCTGTGTACCTTTTTTTAAACTGTTTTAATGCTGTTAATTAATGTCACGGACATACGTAAAAATAGTGCACCGATTTCTGAATTGTCACAACCATAAAACATCCATTATTTAAAAATTAATTACTGTTGTGTCTAACTATATTTTGTTCATTAAGTCAACAGCGGTTACTGATTGAATATTACTGACTTCTAGCACACAGTAAGATCAGAACCCGGTGATGATATGTATGGTCTATATATGTATTTTTGAATTTGTGGATAGCTAAGCTAAGCAAAAATTGCATTTACATGTTGACAAACCCCAACATACATATTTAATGAGATGACATAGCTTTATGGTACACAGCACACTGTCAATGTACTTCCTTAATTTACCAGGTAAGCAAAGTAATTAAACCTAGATTGGGTGGCCCATATGGAAAAAGGGGCATTTATCACAATTGAAATAAAATTTCATCCCTGTCCAAAAGTTCTGCAGTATTATTGCAAAAAAAAAAAAAAACCTTCCAGAGAAAATGTTGTTTTCCTTCCTGCCTCAATGTGCTTATTTTCCCTGCTTGTTTTCTATTGGGCAGCGTGCCACCTCTACTTTTCATTTCTGCTCCAAGCCAACTTCCTGCACAGGCACTGTTAATCCCGAACAATGTGAAACTGAAAGCTTGGCCACAAAATATTTCTGCAGCGCGATGCGTCCGAGAGCTGCGGCACAGCCCTTAGAACCACAGCTGTGAGGCGGAAACGCCTTGCTCCCGGGATCAGCAGTTTTAGCTCAGAAAGTGGGGGGTGAAAAAAAAAAAAACTTTTGGAGCCACTTGAAGGAAATAAAAACATCTATGAGTAACACGTAGCTCAATTCACACAGCTTCTCATAGTGTTTGGAGCTTTCACCAAGGTGGCCAAAGCCAGTTTGTGGCATGAAACAAAAATATTTTTGTCAAAATACTAAGAGAAAAGAGAGCACAATTGTCCTGTGGTGCTCTTTCCATAAGACAAGGCATGAGCTAACATCTATGAAAAATTAAAAGCAAACACTTACACACTCAACAATTAATACATACAGTAATATAACATACAGCAAAATAAAGCAGAGAGCAACCAAAACTATCTTTCTATTGAGAAACTTAGCATGGTATGCATTTTTAGTTTGACACAAGCTTCACAATCCTCTGACATGCTTGCATAGACTACAGGACGAAACAGCAATTTCATTTCAGCCTTCTCACAACCCCTTGCTTGCATGGACTGAATACATCATTACAATTTTGTCTCTTCACAACAACATCACCACAGCTGTGTTTTTCAGTCCCATTATCAGCCAGTTATTCCCAGTGACATGCAATTTTTTTTAAATCTAATTCTAACCCGCTCTGCTTAAAGAAAGTTGCGCGGAGCTAATGAGCAGCTGCCATGCGGCTTTCTGGAGACCTGAATATAGAGCGCACGTGGACAGTGGAACACAGTCATCACAGCGGGATCCTCAGAACCGCCATGGCCTGAGGTCTGAGCCAACCAGATGTGCAGGCTGCCGCCTGTAAAAGGCTGCCGAGGTAGACGGCCAGAAAAACATCACAAAAAAAAAAAAAAAAAAACACAAAAGGATCGGAGGTAGACCAAACAAACTTTGTCTCTGTGATGTCCGACCGGCTAATTCTGTTTTGCTAATCGCATTGCGCTTTGCTTAAACAAAGCTGCCGGTTAAGTGAAAGTCGTAAAATCTAATTTTCCTGCAAAAAGGGGACGCAAAGGGATCTGCCAAGTCTATAATGGGTCACAGGGCACCATTCTCCTCCAAGAAGAACATATGGGAAATATTATGGGCTTAAATGTTGAATATTATTGAGGATCTGCACAAAGAAAAATCTTGATCGGTGAAAGACAGGTGAATTATACCTCATCAGTGTTTGCAAGTTAAGATTTTGATGTTCAAAGAAAGTGACAGGATGAGCTCTGAGGCAATTGATTTCTGTGATAACTGCTGTGCTGCCCAGTCTCATCATTTAATTGGAAGGGTCCTCAATGCTACCCTATAGTGGCCACTACAATGCCTGAATTGAATCCACCAATTGAGCTCTTGTCATAGTAGCTCTCCAGCCTATTTCCTCACCAATACTGTAAATAAACAGCACAGAATAAACTTGACAAACAATGTAAGGCTATGACACAATGAAAAAAGTAGAGTGTGAGGAACTGGCCCCACAGATAAACTGTCATGCCACCGCACTCATAGCTCAGTACAGGCCTGTGCTGATGTGTAAAACCCTCACCCTGATTCCATTACAGAGCCAATGCAAAACAGCTGCCCTCTTGCCTGAGAGAGGTGGGGGTGGCCTCTCTGTTTCCCTCCAGGTGAATGACGAATGCCTTCCAGATGCAGCGTGCTCTAATCTCAAAATGTACCTCCTGCTTGCTGTGAGGGGCGGGTCTGGTTTTAATGTCGGGCCGGTGATTGTGCGCAGGTGTGTGTGTGTGTCAGGGGGTGTCTCCAGTTCCCCTGCACAACGCTGGGCCTTGCCCAGTACACAATCACCAGCCCGCAGACCCATGCATCGTAAAGGAGTTTGCAAACACAATCATCAAAGAGGATGAACATCTGGAGGTGCCCAGTTCAGCAAACCCTGGGGGTGAGTGAAACCTCAGAAACCATGAAGGGGCGTGGCCTTCAACAAGCGTGTCGCATGTCATTAACCCCACCACCACAGCTCCTCCCACACACATCACATGAGGATAGGTTGGCCATGGTATATGGCACTGGTACATTAAATGCTTCAGAGACAACAGTGCAAGGTATAGCACCAATCTTGTCTGTCAATCCCAGTAACGGTTCCCTGCTGTAAAAACCCAAAATAAAGGTTATTTTCCTCTCTTTCAACCAATCTCAGAGAAAGACAAAATCAGTGTCAGAAATAAGGGCATACTTACAAAATAAAATCCTATGACACACTATAAATGAAATCAGGCTAGACTTACAATGTTTAGTAAACCGGTTCAAAAAGTGATCGGTCCTGGATTTTTCCTATTTCCAACTCCTCCATTCTTCCAAAAACTATTCTGACAACATGTCCAGAGATACAGATAAATAACTGAAAGCACAAGACATGTGTCTTCAAAACATAAACAAAACTCCTGATCTTTTCTGCCAAACGCAGTGAAGCAATAGTTTAGCACACTTCTAAAAATACTTTAATCCTTTAATAGCAGGCTGCTGGCACATAAGTGTCAACACACGGCAAGCTATGTTATTTTCCTCTTTTAAACTCTGATTTATTCCAAGTTCAAAACATGCTATAAAATGCAGTTTTAGTGCCTAAAATTCTAGCTTCAAAACAAACACACTTCCGTTTGGTCATTTGGCTGGTACAAGTTAAGGCTTAGACCTGTTATGAGTGAGTGTGGTGCTTTATTCCAGCTATCCAGATGGGCTCTTTCTGGCTTTGAACAGTGCTGTCACAATGGACTGTGAGTCTAATTATTCTCTGATATAGAGCTGGATAAAATACAACCATGGTCCCACCTGCTTCAAGTTTACAGCTGATAGTAGGATGATCAAAGCTCTTACAAAACCTGCACAGCTGGTATTAAGTAAGTCTGGAGAGCCTGTTTATGTAACACAACATATTGTGAGCTGGACCACCTAGCCTTACTGAAACGACCTTGGCCCTAATTCTCAGTGTTCACTACATTTTGGAGATTGGACCTAATCCTGACTCATAAAAAAGTTTACTCCAAATGAAAGGACATCAAAATCCTATTTTGAAGCTATCCCATCAAAATTGATTAGGGAAATGAACACAGCCATTGCTGTATATCACCTTAATCAAATACAACAAATAACCAGAAGTCACACGTTAAACATTTTAGGTCTACAACTATAATTACTTAAGTGTTCCAAGAACACAACTACAATTTAATTAAGAAGTAATAAAAGTTCAAAATCAGAGGAAAAAAAAACGGTTTGCATGTTGAAAGGTGGTAGTGACATTTCTTTAAGGATTCTTAGTCATCTCTTAAAAGCTCTCTTTCGTTTTTCAAAATCCACCCAAACCATTCTGAATGCTGCTGAAAGCAACCTTTAGCAGGGCGGGGAGTCCAGCAATGGTCAAGACCAGCCCTGGGAGCCTGCGAAAACGGCTTGAGCTGTCAGCCGGACGAGACAAAGACACACAAGTGGTGCCCTTTGACCCGAGGCTAATGCGAGTGACTGGCAAGATTCACATGACTGGCCAGGTACAATTACATCCATCCATTCTCAGCGGCCGAGCAGGAAACCGCAGGACGCCAACTGAACAAGGCTCCCCCTCGCACCCTGCCCCTTCTTGTCTGCTACCCCCACCCCACCACACATCTCTTCCACCAATCCCGTCTCACTAGTTCTTGAGCATGCCACATATCTCCATATTTTCGAATGAGAGGCGGCATGCGACAGTTCCCAAGCTCAGTGACCAACATATTTAGGTCCAAGAAGGGAGCCTGACAACAGTGGTTAAGAGGGCTGCCAAACCAACGGACAATTCAACCCTCTAAATTCACTGCATTTTCAATGGTAATCAACTTTCAAGAAGACAGGATTTGAACAGATTATTGGGCTTCATGGGAACAATATATATTTAGGCACTGTGTTAGGGAAGATGGAATGGTTCCTAAAAAAATTCAGGCTTACAGAGAATTATACAGGAGATCTTTTCCCTGCTTACTCCAGCAGCACAGTGCATTTGTGCTGAACAAATCCTACCCTGGGAAAAAAAAGGAGTAGAACATCTTTAATCCTTAGTTCATTGTAGACCAGTAATTCAAAAGAGAACTGTCTGACCAATAACTCAAAGGGAACAATAGCCAACACAGCAATAAAAAGGGTACAGGCAAGCTGCTCCACACGTGGCCAATGATCCAAAAAAACTGATCCATTCTGCTCTGGGACGGTGTCCCAGTTACCTGTCAGTAAAAACAACAGGGGGAAGTCACGTCCTGTTGCAGGGGGTGGCGGGGGGGAGGGGGGAGATTTAGCGCGACCGGACTCAATTAAACAAGAGAATCTCTCATCGCAGTGGGCTGCCTTCCAGGTAACTTCCCCTGCCAGCACAGAGATTAGACATTAACCACAGATCAGAGCACATTATTAATCCCGCGACAGATCAGAGATCAGCACCTGCACAGACGGCCGAGCCGCTGGCGCTGCAGTGGGCCGTCTCTGCCCCCGTACAGAGCCCCTCGGCTTGCCGAGACGTTTTCAAACAGAGTGCCACTGATTAGGCGGTTGACATAGTTACTGAATCGCTTCGTTCTGCTTCTTCGAGTGCAAGCCTGCCTAGTTAAAATGAAATTTAGAGAAAAAAAAAAAGCATTACGGTGTCTCACAGAAACTGAACTTTTTGTCTTGCCTTTGGGTAGCGGGAGAATGCTGGAGCTTGAGTGTGTAGTGTGTGGTGAGACAATCTTTGCATTAGAATTAAGCACCCTGTCTGACAGCGAGCTGATTCACCGTCTGGAGCTCAATGCCCAGAGCAGCGTCACCTTAAGGGTCATAACCCCTCCCCATCCCCCACTCCCAGCTATGCCTGAGAGGACAACCGAACCATTCTCCCATGATGCACTGGGCCTAGTTAATACCAGCCTCATATTCTCTGCATAAGTTGCTCACAGAACCCAATAGGAATGGATAGATTGATTAAAAAAAAGAAAAACTTGCTTTGCAATTCACAATGAATTCTGTGAAAGCAGTGAAGAGTTCATGGTTATTTGCAAAATGCATTAGATACAGTACTACTGTACCAAGCCCATCATCCTCTGCCTTCATGCTGTTGAAGGGCTTCATATGCATTACTGAGTCAACAAAATAGGCTTGTCAGTGTCATGAAATTAAACAAAAAATAGCTCAACAAATAGCAATTTTCCAGATTTGATCTGCTGCCATGTAGCTATTTCACAATTAGAATTTAACGACTTAATGGTTGTCAGCACGCAATGTGGCATTAAAGCAAAATTATGTAGCTGAATTAGCTAATTAAATGTTACAAACAACAACATGCTGATCCCACTGTAAAGAAGCCAACGCTTCTATTCTCTTTTGTTCAAGGGAAAATATGAGCCCGTTAAATTACATGTGCGGTTGCATGTTACCAGAAGCTAAAAGCTTCAATGAGAAAAGGTACAGGAATTCTTTGACAACCTCTCACCTTTGCTAGTGAAAAGCCACCTCTATGCAGTCTGCGGAAGAACACACTGACCCTGACGTTATTCCTGGCCTCACAGTCACCTGAGCGAAGCTCCTACGATCTGATTATTTTCAATATTCAGGGAACTGGCATGATTTACATGGGTCGACAAGCCTAATCTAAATGAAGAGAGCTTTACTCAATATCTTGTGCGTTTTCTCAGGTTTAGTGAGATTTCACGGGAAATGACTAAATTTTCAACACAAGCAGAAAACACAATGGTACAATGCGGGTACTGAGAAGGGCCACCATGGCAAGTACACGGTCTAAAATTTACTTTGTAAATATTCTACTTCCACAAACTCCTTCCAGTACTCGTTAGCATATCTGAAACACACATGCAATCAGTGTTCAGTCTCATTTCCAATTGTGATGAGTGAGGGGATGCCTTGGTTCCAACAAGACTATCGCTCTTATTATAGTCTCATTATATTTTACCAACATGGAACATTTCAGTAATTTCTTAGCATAAAGTTACAGAAATCACCAAATGTGTGCCAGCAACAGACCCTACTCTGCCCCCAACACTTCTCACTTCTCCGTTCATTCTAAACACTAACTGTTTCATGACAGAAAATGACAGCTTTTCAGTGCACTCATTCTGCTCAGAGTCACGGGTTAAACTGTGGCATTCTTGTAATAGAATTTCAGGCCTGCACATCTTACAGGCCTACGATTCTATTACAAGAATGCCACACTTCATTCAATTCGTCCTTTGGCAAATTTGCATTTCAATTATGTAAATATTGTCCAAAAAACCAAGTTGCCTTCATGTCTAACAAAACAAGGCTGCTGACCCTGAAATTCCAGAGAGGGTTATTATTTTTTTTAATCCAAACCATATGAAAGAAGAATGGTGACGAATTCATTTGTATGCTAGTGGCTGTGTCCATTCCGTCCCTGGTGTACTCCAGGGTCTATTTTAATTCAGGCACGCCAGAGTCGTCTCTGGACCTGTACTCGGATTACTTTGTGAGAAGCCTCTTTCATGCAGAGCTTTTGTTCTTGGGTAATTCCCGGCATGCCAGCAGACAAGCCACCCTATGACCCACTTCTGGGGCGATGGGTTTCCTACAGACAACAGCGAAACTCTCGAAGGGACAAAAACAGCGAGGACAGGGCCCACCAACACAGGCTGACAACCCCCACTCAACCCCCCACCAATGCACCCCGCGCGTGCGCGCGCACGCGCACACACACACACACACACACACACACACACACACACACACACACCATGTAGTAATCAAAAAGACTGAGCCAACCATCAGAAAAACATGTGTTCGCAGCATTTCATTGAATATTCATTTAAAAAATATTCAAATGTCCATGCAGATATGGCAAGATATTACAGCGACTGTGCATAAAAGAGCAGACCCAAACACTGTCTGGTTTCCTCGATACTATCCTGTATGGTAAACATTTGATCAGCTCGTAGGTCAAATGTTTGACTTGGTTTGGACCCAGTCTTTCCTCATAAGAGGTTATGGTCAGGCTGGTCAGACGTTTCCCTCTGGAAGACACAGGCACGCTTAGATTAAAACCACCGGCCTCACTGGAATCTGTATCCTAGCCACATGTCCTGCGGCTTTAAATCTAACCCCCGTGTCTGTCGTGTGCAGCACACAGCTGTTCAACCAGGCGAAAAGCTGATACAAACCATCAAAAAGGACAGGGGTACTAAACGATCACTGATGAAGAGAGAAGAATGTCAAGTGACGCCGGCCACAGAGGGTGAGCTGTGGAGGGCGAAAACCACAACCCTACGTCCCGCTGGATATAGTCCGCTGAGTAATTTTACTCAGATAGGTCTGTATTTGCTTTTCCTAAACAGCATGTGAGCCAGTGCAGTTTTTACTTTAATTTTAAATCCCCAAAATAAGGACTCATTGGACAATAGTGCTGAGGACTGCAGTACATAACTGACTTTTTGACTTATAAATGACCAGCTAATAATACTGGATAATAAAAGGGGGTGGACCCAAATTAGGAGGGAGCACCTAGTTCTGGAAGCTTTCTGGATTTGACCAAGGCTAACAATACTGGATTATATTGTTAGATACTAAAAGTAGTCAAATTAGGGAACACAAGGGGTAGACCAAAATTAGGAGGGAACTCATAGCTCTGGAAGCTTCCTTAGTTTCACCGAGGCCTTACCTTGTCTCTGTATGAAGATTCGGAGCAGTGGGTGGGCGGTGGACACGGCTTTGCAGAAGTTGTCGTCGTTGTTGATGGGGAGCAGGTCCCCGTGGATGTCTGCGTAGCCGATCATCACCTCAATGTTGGTTATCCGGTGGATGTGCAAGATGAGCTTGTAGAACTCCTCGAACTTCCCCGGCTTGAACCGGTCCACCGAAAACCTCCTGAATTCGGCCCCATACTGGTAAGGAGAGAACAGGAAAGAACCAAACTTAGCAGGGAGGTTGCCATAGAAACCGAACCATGGCAGAGAGTAGGAGGGGTGGTGATGCAGACTTAAGCCTTGCACTCTTGTCTTCATACCATTACCACAGAACTAGACGATGGAGGCAACTGCACAGCTTCCCTAGGAACTGCTGACTACAAGAGTCCATCTAGAGACAGTGCTGAGAAGTGAAAAAGTGAATAACAAACATCACGCAAAAACATGACATACTTTATGTGTGACCATGGAACAACAGCTAAGACAAATAGTTCCTGCATTTCCAGAGTCTGTGATACAAGCGCAAAATATGAGATATTAGTGAATGCAAAAAGAAGTTATTAAAGTGTTACGAAGTGCTTCTGTTGGGCGTACCTGGCAGGGCTTAAAACTCAGAGCACACAAAGTACTTTCCACACATGTAATTTTTAGTTTTAAATTGGTAGTAAAACCAGCTACTGTGAAACACATGGAAAAGGATAACTATCTCTCAGATGGAAATTAGGTAATAAGTTGTGGAGCCAAGCTGAATCTTCCTATGGAACAATCTGCATCATGCTCTCACACGTAGCTTGTGATTGAAAAACCACAGATTGTACATAGATGACCAACACAAGATTTCATGGCTCGAAAACGACAGAGGGTTCCTGCCATTGATTTACAGTAAAAAAGGGGTTCTTTGACTAAAATAATAAGCTGTGATAATTTCACGTTTTTAGGCAAAAAGCACCTGCCAGAGTGGCTAGTGATCCTGCAACTTTAACCCACCAAAGAAGAAGTCTACCCACATTTTGATATGTCTCCGGCCTCATTTTTCAGACCCTGAAACAACATTCACAACAACCTAATTATTAAGCTAAGGGAGGGACAGACAAATCAATGGCTCTTTGGTTGGCTAGGCAACCACCTAGCAACAGTCCTGTGTGTTAAGAACTTCACTACTGTGAACAAATGAGGGGTTATGAGGAGGAACTATCAATGAAACTAAAAAGGTAATAAAAAATAGAACAAGATATCATCTGGTGCAAAAAACAAAACAAAACTGTCAGGCAATTGTACCCAAAGTTTGGTAAACAGGCTTCAAATGAAATTCTAGTTTGAAAGCCTAAAAAACTAATGTTAGATTAATTAAGGCATGGCTCACCCGCTCTGACCCACGTAATGCAGTGTTTTGATGAGCGATGTGTCTTTTAGGCTTAGATGTACTGAGCTGTACCCTTGTGCCCACCAGACCATGCTTTATTGGTTTCAAAACAAAGCGCAGTTTGCCAATCCATTTACAGCACCAAGATGACTGTATTGGTCATAGGCACAGCCATCAAGGACTGAGGACAGAATGGAAAAGCACAATATTCTTTCAACACTGGAGTCAGCACTGTCAGTCCTGTTGTGGACACAATGTGTGCATATAGACTGGAACATTGTTACATGAAACACATTTTTCCACTAAATTCTATGAACTCAGTAACCTACTAGCACTAAGAGGAGTGATGCCAACATAACTACTAACCTTCGTCTAATCTGTTTTTTTTTTCTTGTTGGAATTGTGAGCCGCAGGACCAAAAGCACAAACAAAGCAGGTCTGTGCTCTTAGCTATGCAAATTTAACAAAGTTTGTGGTTTTGGCTTTTGTAACAAGGAAATGTGTTGCTGACCAGCGGGAAAAAAAAAAATCACATAATAGCACAAAGCAGGTAACAGAGTCCAATGTACAGCATGAGCACAGATCATTTATATGCGGACCAGATGGTCAGCTTGGTGTGGGTTACATCCGTGAAATCAGTCAATCGGTCAAATCGGTGCCTGCCACCGCTGAAGCCGTAAAATGTTGATTTGGTGACTTGTGAATATTCTTGAAGGGGCATGGCCTAAAACAGAATACCAATAGCAAGCATGAGAACAGACAGCACTGGAAACTACTGTTACCAAGCGGAACCTCCTGGATGGAGAAGGGAAGAGATGCTTCAGCTGAATATCGAGCCGCAATAGAAGATCTGTGGCATGAGCCAAACCGACCACCTCGAATGGAGGCCACACACGAAAAATGGCAAGAAAAATGGCATAATCTGTGCTGCAGACTTTCTGATCCAAGACAAACACAGACAAGCTGTCCTTTTTTTGAGACTTCAATGTGATTATTCTCACCACACATACACACACGCGGGCACGTACACACACACACACACGCGTGCTTGCACACAAACACACTTAGCTACAGTTTGCTCGCAGCAACACAGAGTAGCGATTGTCTGTCCTGGCTGAGACACCCGACCACCAGAGAAAGAGCACAGAGTCATCCAAAGGTTATGGCTCTCATCAAGCGACTTGTTATAAACAGTGAAAACACAAAGACCGGGTGCGTGGGCTAAGTGATGAATGAGATGACTTAGAAAATGCAGGGCTGACTTTGTCCTTACAATAGAAATGATACATTATTATACCAGTAATTTGTGGATCGTGCTGCAGGAGGTAATTACCCTCTCAAGAAGAGAAGCCCGCTTTAGTAGTCTACAGTGAGTCATTACTGGGTGAAATATGATCGGTTGGACATGGGAGGGTTTGGTGGGCAGGCGTGACACCAGATGTGAGATGCAAACTCACTCTCTCTCTCACACACACACACACACACTCTCTTCACTTGTTTCACAATGCAGACTTCCATCACAAACATCTACACCCCCCCCCCCCTCCCCTGCTGTGTAAATACGCATCACAGCTCTCATGCCAAAAACGCCAACGCTTAGCTGGGCCGGTGTGCGGAGCAAACAAAAGAACCCCACTGACAGCTCTGGAGCCTAAGATTTACCCTGCCAAACGTAGCACTTTGCTCAAATTTGCTCAGGACTACATGTCTTGTTCAAGATGGTGGTGAGGAGAGAGCACCAGATTCAACTCTCATCATCACTAAGAGAAGAAGCCAATCAGTCACCTTCAGAAAGAGCAGAACTGAAACCTGGAGCAACAGAAACCATGAATAAATAAATATACAGGCCACCGAAAATAAAACAGAGACCACGGTAGCTTGCAGTTCAAGGTCAGCTTTCTCCAAATACCAGAGTCGTGTTGAGCTAACTTTCGCCGAGGACAAACTACACCTGTGTGTTTGGTTATTCAGGACTGAAGCGATACTGTACTCCTGCACGGCTTGTTTGCTCAGCCAGTGACCTCATCAGAAGCAGACCAAATCATACACGGTTTAGATTGCACCAGTCAGTCAGAAAACAGCAGTCAACTATCCACGCCATGACTGACTTTCTTCAGGTTCTGCTCATCAGACACATCAGAATTTGACACAAATCGGAATATTCATGAACTAAACTGCTAGTAGTTTTTTTAAAACTTAACCGTTACCAAAACCCAAGGTGTGTTTGATTAAAAATTTCACACAGCTGTCTGGCTGTTCTTCGACAATATAAAAGCCACATCCACTGCCCCCTGGACATCTGGAGACAGCCCCCATTGAATAATCACCAGCACATGTAATTACAAGCCCTTTCAAATGCAGTGTTATTTGAAAACCACTGAAATGAAAGCGCTTTGAGGTATGAGAGACAGTCAGTCATCAAAAACATCAAACCATCATGGTCTTCTTCATATATACAATATTACAAGACATAAGAACTGAAAAAAAAGTTTTACTAGCCAAAATCAATAATCCATGGCCATAATCTATTGGCAAATATTAAAACACCATGCAGAGAACCAAAACTGGATTAGGGGTCTCCACATGCTTTCATCAGACCTGTGCTGGAGTGCCAGACCTTTTGAGATCTGAACATATGTCCTATAGAATATGTGAAAAAAAACCATCAAATACCACAATATTTTACAAAATGCCCACTCTCAAATTTGAACATTTATATTCAAAAATAATACAGTATTTTTATGTTACCCCATTACTTTTCAGAATACATAAAAATGTAAAAATATCTACATGCCCATTACATGGACCAAAATAGAAATTCATTGTCAATTGAACTGCATTCCTCTATCAATATGACAAGCTCGCTCTAAGCCTGTAAGACAATTTTCTTCCACCTTGACAGTTAAAAGCGAGTTTGAACAAGGTTACAGCAAAACATTTTTCCTCCTCAAAACTGTGAAATATATCACCGCCGCAATGACAGCACAGGTGTTTCTGTTGCTTCGGGATCAGTTGCAGGCTGAGACAGGCAGAGGCCATCAATGCAACAACAGCAAAATACGCCAGTTTCATAATTATTCTTTGCGTTTGTGGCAACTAGCACTGAACTGTTTCTTGGCTCTTCTACCAAACTGTCAACCTCTCATACCATTTGCCTGAACATAAACATGAAGCCTTGAAGCTTCATTTATTCAACTGTTTGCTCTCATTGCTTTATTTAGTTCTGTAGAGGTGGTCGTTTGACAGACAGGCGTACGGATACGTTACCAAGCCACATCTTGCATCACGCCAAACATATCAGATAAATTAATCACAATCGGTTGTGCTTTCCTTCACTTTGCCATCTAAAACTTGGCAGCATGGTCGCAAATCAAGTCCCCTAAAACTGCAGCCATCAAACTGACAAAGATAACGTTTGGTTAGTGTCAGGGTATGTTGTCACTCCACGCTGTGAGCGACGTGCAGAGCAAACTCGGGCTGGCGATACTGCCCCGACGGCGAAAGGGGGCCACAAATAGACCTGCCCCTTCCACAATGACCGAGAATGAAGCCTGGCATTCCAATTCATCACATTAGCGCAGGGCCACAAAGGAGAGCTTTGTGACAGCACAAATGAATTCATCTTCCCTTCAGCGGCCCACAATGCCGTGTTTTCCTGCGCGCTTATATCTCCGCAAACTTGGCGGGATATCTTGGACGGCATCAGAGACAACGCTCACATTATAATCGACCAGACTCATGTGGAGTAATGAGATAAAGTCAATTTAGGAAAAAAAAAAAAAGATGGAATTCCTTGCTTACCGCTGGCTGCTGCTGTTGTTGTGATGCATCTACATTATAGCACTTCATGCTCATCTTATTTACACTGAGTTACATTCTCTCAGGTCAGTCAATGCAACACTATCCTCAACCAGCAAGAAAATTTTTTGAAAAATTCAGATGTGTTTCCAGAAAACAGGAGGCTCCATCTGGGTCATTATATCACTTTTGGGTTTTTGTGGTGCAAGACTTTAACTGTACAAAATAAAAAACTGTCATTTAAAATACAACGGAGCAAAGCACTTATGTGAGAGTGCAGAATGCTTAGATAGAAGCTAAAATGTCTTCAAGGAAGCTTAAATAGGCAATAAGCATTCAAAAGATAGCCACTTCAATTAACCTTATCTGAAAAATGGTTAAACATTTGACTGTGCGGTTCCTTCCAGGGAAGCATATTGCATGTGGTAACTTTCAAGAAAGAGGGGGCCGTATCAGAAGTCACACAGAATGACTCCATTAAATAAACTTTAAGCGGCCCGAGATCAGAACGATTCCAGCGCAGAAAAGCCCAAGGGTGCCTTCTTTAAATGCAACAAAGCGCTCTTTCAGCGCAGATAAGCGGACTGGAATTTCAGCCCCCGTTGTGAATTGGAGCGGGCCGCATGCCGGGGTGCGCTGAAACAATAGGAACGGGCCTGGCGGCGAGCCAAGCGCCCGTGCGCCCGTGCGCCTCGTCAACGGAGCCCACCACTCCACCGCACCTCCGCAACCTGAGTTCGGGGCGGAAAACGCTGTGCAGCGCCCAGCAAAGGTGCTGAGACAGGAGGTCGCGTCCGCAGCTGCAGCTCAGGGATCACTTTCCGCTTCAGACTGGTTTTTTTTTTTTTTGCAGCCATGCCACGACGGGCAGCCAAGAGGACGACCATGCTCTTAAACATGCGACCTGGATTCTTGGTGTAATATTCAGCTCTGAACTTCATATCCCATCAACCCTTGCATGTAAAAGCCTCTAAAGTGTTTTGCTTACTGAACCCAACCCCATTGACCTAATGTACCGGCCGCATGAGGAGCAAGGAAAGACCATAATAAATTACATATTATAACAAGAAAAGGGCTTGCACAGGCACTTTCTACTCAGACATAACCTACAGGGGCTTTGAAACACCTGCTGTTTGCCACATACCACAGCAAACACACTGGACTATGGTCAATCTCTATGTTTCAGAAGAGCCCTTGACCCCACATTTGTGGATGTGTGGGCAACCGAACAAAAGACTACAAGGTAATCTGTACGACAGATAGAGCACAACATCTTAAAAGGTGGACTGGCACACCAAAATTTGCTGTGCATTGCTCCAGGTCACACACAAACAAGTCTATCCCAACCTAGCCATTTCAACAAAATTTACCTTCTCTGTACTTTTAACTTGAAATGCAGCGCACAGTCCATCACTGCACAACTGTCTCAAGAAAACAATGTTCATCTTCCCCTACCACTTCTATACATAAGCATTCACATAACATATCACATATTCAGTTTTGTGGTTGAGGGAAATACATGGACGAGGTCAGCTAAAGGTAAATGTTTATGGAAGGGAACTTTTAATCCTTAGACAGCAGATTCTAGCAGCATGGTGCAGAGAGGGTTGGGTGTTTGTGAGCACTGAGGAAATTCCTGTGGCCTCCAGGGTCTGACCTGGCTGAGAGCAATCACACAGGGACTGAACTACAAACACACACACACAAAACCACCCTATATCTCATATGTTGTTTAGATTGTGAAGTGTACAAACTGCATTATAATTAAACATTCTTGTATCCTTATTCCAATTTCACACAAATTACTTTTCCAGTTTTCGAGTCAGGTCGACATATCTGCTACATTCTTATGTACCATAAATTAGATCGTGAGGAAACAAAAGTCACTTCAAAATATTGTGGATCCATTTTTGAGTGCATGTGTAATCTTCCATAGCTGTTTCAACACCGATCTTAGATATACTTGTTTTAGCACGTTCAAGAACTGGCTACGATGTAAACACTACTTCACCCGGGAGATATGGGTAAACGGCACACGCTCAATTCTCAATAAGTTACTGTAGCCTACAGGAGACCGGTAAATTGATTAACAGTGAACACTGTAATGGATCTGTGTTGGCTATATTTCTGTGAGCGCGACAATCTGTCCATATGCACGCATATTCTTTTTCAAACTTTTGTGAAACAACGTAAATCCTTCACGCGTCAGGTTTGTCGTTGATTTAAACATTCCAATTTCGGTCAGTTTTCTAACAGACGATATAAAAGCATCGCGATGGAGATTACAGATACCACCGAGGAATGCTACGTGTTGTCAACCACAGCAATGTGCTGCTATCCAGACTAGTAGTACCGATCACCTAACACTGACTCCGTTGCAAGTGTCAAGTCCGTGGAAAGAGTCAATCAGTAGAACACCATAACGCACGAAGGCTCGTTTGTTTAGTCATATATTGCATGGTTACTTAAAGAGCTAATGCCACGACATCGTTTCCGATAACACGAGGTGATGTTTCCTCGTATTAATGTTTTAACCCGAACCCTCCTGAAAATCCTCATATTTCCCGTTTTACAAGTATAACGTTACAGCTTGTGGGTGTGCAGGAAAAACAATCGAGATGGCTAGCCATAGCCCCATCACAAACAGTTTCAACTTCGCGACGCGTGCAAGTGTCCATACTTTCGATTAAGTCCAAGAAACGTGATTGCCTAGGAATCATGCGATTGTCCCCAAACTAACACAACCACGTAGACACGGGGGAAAAGGCATGGAAAGTTTGGTGGAAAGAGTTAACAACACCGTCCCGTCCTTAGCGTGCTCTGGAGCGAGCTAACCAGCAAAGAGTTGGATTTCTAATGGCATGCCACAATGTCTTTTTGCATTCCACATTACCACTAGCTAGTTTCCTACCGTACATTGTACGCAGCCAGCGAACTAGCCACTAGCTATCACAACGATAAAACTGGTTGATCGCTGTAATTCGTCTGAAAATGTGTTGAGTCCATAAGTAGCTAATGTTAACTAGCATGTAGACTTTCTGTAGCCATCTAATGTTAGCTTGCAATTTTATACATTCAGCATCTCCTGGATTTAGTCAGTTGGTTTATTGTAGTACCTGCTAGCTCACCGTTTATTTACAAACACGTATGAACCAAAAACTATTATTTTCCCTCTAAACATAAAAAACAGATAAACAACAATCTAGCAAGCAAGCTAGCCAACTACATTCTTACCTTGCTTTTAACTTCAACAGCACTGCAGTCCAAGTACCGCAAAGACTGAGATTTATTAAAACTCCGGTTCATTTTTACGATTTTATTGTAAGTTCCCACTCGCCCTCTTAACGGGCTTGTTATTACAATAAATTCCTTTGTCCCGCGCGTTGCGGACAGAAAAGTTTGTCCGTAGCAAGCTGGCTAAACGTATGCGTCCGCTCTGTGTGCTCCACTCCGCTGTGCGCTGGTTAGGGATTCAGCGAGGAAAACTGAAATGCACAGTGGTACAACCCGCCGCTCCTGAATGGGGGGAGCGAGTTAAGTTTTCAATGACATCATCGCACCCCATCCGAGATACGACTCCCAAATCTTGATTGTGAGCGAGACGATGAGTAATGCTATCGGTCCTCCGCCTCAGCAGAGGACGCGTTTTCTGTGCCCAACGCATGTGATGATATAAGTGAAAGTGTGCAAATTAATTTGTCAAAGCTGACAAATGTAAACCACATCAGAACCCGTTTTTCACACACGCCTCAAAAGAAGGCCTATTTATTATATAGGTAGGTAATTGAATTATGTAGTTGGAAACGCATGGCGATTAACATCAAAGTAGTCATATTTGTTGTCAACTCCGACAAATATTGTCATAAGTAATGAATCACTGACCCTTGGAATTCAAACCATTTTCATTCTTAGCTCTTGTGAATAACTTACATGAGAGCGGGGGACTGCTAGTTGCCACAAACGCAAAGAATTATTGTGCTACTGTTTACTGGAAGACTATCCCTTAAAGAACTTAAACCACGCTGGTTAGTGTAGCAAGCTCCACCGCCAGGTCCAACATGCCCCGGCCCGTCGGACCGCATCTCCAGGTTTACAGCAGTCTGGCGACTCGTAGGCGCCTCCGTGACAGCTGCAGCCCTCCGCGAATATCTCCAGTCCGTCACACTTTCACCGCGCAATAACCTCCACCGTTACGCTCTGTAAACAGGAGCCGACAACCCCGAATAACCTTGTTCGCTTCCATGTGTTGTGAATTTTATTGAGAACTTTGGAAATGTGTACTTAAAATTGTAACGTTTGTTTTACGTAGGATCATTCTATAAAGTGTATCTGTCGGTCGTTTTTACAAGTGACAGCTCACAATATTTATTTATGTATTTTACTAAGCAATTTATTTATTGACGGATGTGTTCATCGTGAAACATGACTCAAATAAAACGCAATTAAGACCGTTAAAGTATTGCAGAACATGAGCAACACAGCATTAGGTCGCCTCTAAGTGGACAATCGGTGTCAGTGCTGTAGTAGGGAAGAGGCTCGATGAAAATTTGGTAATAGGCAGAAACGTAACTTTCTGTTTGTTGGCATGACCTGGCATCAGGTCAGTGCGGGCATGGCAAGATCTGCTTAATGACTTAAAGATCAACGCATCTGGGTAGCATTAATCAAAATAACAACAACACAAATCCCTCATATTATATGGAGCATGTGCACTGATACCTGATTGGAAGGACAAGACATTGTTTACCTCATTACGTTAATTAATATTTTTGTCATCAGCAAGATTTATTAACTATGAAAGTCACACACTGATGGTGTGTGTGGGCACCACTGGGAGAAATATTGATTCACTGGTTTCAGGGCCCTAGATGTATCACACTGTCCCATGTCATCCTGTAAATGTTCATTGGATCTCAAGTCTGGCTCATATGGCATCATATTTGGTTCAGTTCAATTATACATTTTTCCCTATAGTGCCTTTTGCAAAGGGAGTTTGTCAGAAACAGGCTTTACAGCCCTGCTGGGATGTTGGTGCGTGAGGATGAGCCTGCAGGAAGGGCAGCAAGTGGAGGCCCCAGGACTTTATCAATGTAGCACCCTGCTGTCAGATTGCTAAGAATCACTGTACGTGGAGCTCTGTGTACACTGATGTCTAGGCCATACAGCTCAGACGTTCCTGTTAATTGATCTTGTACACATTAATTATCATATCATTCCACACACTTAGGTATTGCTGACACGTTACATTTACTTAACAGACACTGTCATTCAGAATGACTTACATAGCTTACAGTTTTACACATCATTCATGTATATACCTAGATATTTACTGAGGCAATTCAGGCTAAGTACCGCGCCCTATAGGATGACAGCAGTGGCCCACATGGGAATCCAGCCTACAGCCTTTGGGTTATGAGAACTGCTCTTTACCACTACACCACACCGCTGCCCAGTGGTATCCTTGCATTTTTTGCCATGTCATTAATAGGTTTATGTCGCTATTTAAAAAGTGCAATTTATGTTCTGCTTATGCAGGCATTCATAGTTGTCACTGTCAGTCACAAATGAACAGTTAATCAAACTGACACAAAAAACATCTGGGCAATGCTAGAAAACTGAACATTATTTTGCATGTACAAATGGAGTGGGGGTTTTTTGTAGGCTTTCCTATATACCACCACCAGATAGCAGTGTTGTGTAATGATGTATTATTCAAGGGTACGAGTAGGTACATAGATAGGTTTATGGGTGAATTTTATATTGCTTACATACTCTTTACTACTACGTTAATACAATCATATTTATATAGTCCTTCAGAATCCTACTTCACAGATTACAATAATTATGTATTTTGAGTGTGGATAAATTGCAGCCAAATAGAGAAACAAAATACAATACAAATTACATTAAAATTGATTTAATTCAATAAAGGCTCTTTCGTCAACTCTCCAAAATTAAAAATACCAAATCCTACCCACCATGACTGAAAGTGGAATTCTCTGCTGTTATGTTCTGCCCGTGGCTGAATGATACGCAGAGAGGGTACCTCCTGAATTGATCAGTCTGCTTGTCTGCTGTGTGTGAGAATGCAAAAACAAGGTGACTGATGACACACACACGTGTGTAGGTGTGCAGACCATTAAGGTAATCCCTGGAAACCAGTGCCAGTTAATTACAGCAGACGGGAAAAGTGGGCGTTGAGGGAGGGGCTTAAAACACTGCACATTGCAATGGGTGATGCAGCAAGTGCCGTGATGCTGTCACTGGATGTCAGCAAGGTTCTTAATCGTCAGGGCAAACCCATGTCCTTTGTGGCCTCAGTGGACCTCTTCCTCAGCCGGCTCATGACTAAGCAGAAAATTAAAACTGCTCGCTTCAACCCTACGTGTTCGTACGATGGCTGAAATTAAGAGGGCAGGTCGACTGTTCACACTTTTTAGGTAAGTCACACCCTAAAAGGACGTCCTTAAAGGGTTGCGCCTCGTGAGCTTTCGAGACTGTCACAGGCATTGCCACTTCAGCGCTGATCTTCCTCCAGAACGTGACATTCTGCGTCCTTCAATTCGGCTTCAGTGCCTCGCGCCGCCATTGGCTGTGTGATGGCAGCATCGCTTTAGGACTTCCTGGGTCCGGTAAGGTGACGCACACGCAGGCTCCATAGCTGACCATCAGCACAGTCACCCATAGAGCGGCAGTCTGTTCCTTCTGGCTCGTCTGTTATTTTTCCACTGCCTTTGTCACATTGAACTGAGATCCCTGGTGAAATGTAACGTTTTGTTGTTAAATGTACTTTGACAGAATAACATTGTGTTCTGAGGTCAGTTGCTGACTCTCTCAGCGTCTAGAAGCAGTTACCACGTGAAACTGAATCTAATAGGTAACTTTAACCAGAATGTTGATTACCATTGTTGGACAATAAAAAAATTTTCAGGAGGTCATACATGTTTGACGCGGGTTTTCGAACTGGTTCATCAGATTGGACACAATCACTGCCCTGCATTGGGAAGATTTGTTGTTATCAAATATAATAAAACATCAAAATATTTAGAATGATCAGGCACTGCTTGATTATGGTTAGTAAAATTTTCCATGGATTCCGCCAGTTTCCTATCACCTCCTGCTTGCAGTCAATGGAGTCCCATACTGATAGGAACTGGCTGTAGGCCTGCACGATATGTTATCAGTGAACTACGGATCATTCTGTCTTACATCCACTATAGCACCTAATAGAAATGACAGTCTACACTAAATATCTGTTCATTTGTTTTTTCTTCCCTCAGTTATTACTCATTTGAGAAACAGAAACGTACTGGGGGACGCGTAGTGTTTGGCATGGCCTTTCTGGCGGATTCACGTGAAGAAAATCATGAATGGATCCGCTGCTGCACGAAACACAGAACGACAGCATGAATCATGGCATGAGGTAACAACGACGGAAAGAGAAACACATAAGCCGTGACTGATCAGGTCGAATTCAGAGGCTTGGATTACTTTCCACAGGAGGGACATAAATCTTCACCTTCAGTGACCCAGCTGCTGATGAAGACTTGTGTTGGTGCACTATAATTATTTCTAAAGACGCTCTCAAATTATGTGTGCTCAGTTAAATGAACAACAGAGGTGACCCACAATGCAATGGGACAGGAGTCGCTGGTGCAGGGGCTTGAGGGGGCATTGCAGGGGTTCAGGAATGGGAGGCGCGGGTGCCAAATTCGGTGTGACAAACCTTGAGGGGTGGGGTCCATTGTGCCAGGGGTCTGCACAGGCACAATGGTGTGTCTGTTGAGTCTCCTCAGAGAGGGGGGCAGGGTTATGCCAATATTAGCACCCCCCCTGTGGCCAGCGTGGCAGATCCAGTGAACAATGCAAGTCCCCTCAGATGGCAGCAGGACCCACTGGTCCCCCCCTTGTCATGTGACTGTGTCACAGCTCAGTGGAGCCTGAGGCCTCTCGGTCATGGCCTCTCTGTGAAGTTGAGCACATTCAATTTAGGAGATGTTTTCTTTCTTGTCTGGTCTAGAGTGAGAGCCATGCAAATATGTGCATATAGCCAGGGACACAGGGTACAGCTACCATACTGGCTGACATAAGGAAAGAAAATCAATGAATGTGGTCAGTCATTTCAGTGAAAATGGAAATGTGTCAAGCACCCCAAAACACTTTGTCCTTTGTGTAAACACAGTCAAAAGAGCAGCATTTGCATTTTCTCATTTTTACAGTTATGCCATGTTAGCAAAATATTTTCACATTTTAAGTAAATTTATTTCTATTTTACATGCTTTAAAAGAAGCCAAACACAAATAATATAAATTATGATATAAGATAATATAAAATGGTTAGAAATAGACAACTAAAGATGCTTAAAGAACTGGACAATTGGAATACATTTTGAAAGCTTTTGTAAGTAATAAATTTTGTCTTCTTTTTCCACTGTAGCTTTAAACCTGTTTGCATTGCAGTGTGCTCTACCAGTAAAGGGTCACGTTTTCAGAAGCTTTGAAAGAGAAAATTAAAAAAAAAAAAACCATATGAATAAACCATCCCCAGTAAGCTCTGCACAGCACTGTGAGAGCAAACAAGGGAATCAGAATCCAACCTTGACTGCAGGGGCTATAAAGGATACAGACATTGTTACGCTTTGAAGCTTTTAAAACATTCAAATTTTCTGCATCTGACGGAGATGAATGGGAAATCTGTGTTCACTAAAACAAGTAATCTCTCATGGAAGACGTTTCAGCACAAGACATCCGTGACCTCTTCGCCATGCCTATAATGTGGCTCAACGCCCCTTTTAAATTCATGTTGCACTCGTGTTGACCTCAGGCAGGCACGGCTGCCTGATTTCAGACAGCGCATCTTGACTGTCTTCGACATCTTTAGAGAATGTGAAAGGATGGATGAGAGAACATAATAAAAATCTCTAGCCAATGAGCTTTCCTGCCTCAGTGGCCTTAGCTAATGTCTGCCTTTCTTTAAAATGCAGAGTAAATGGTAAGCAGAGCTAACCAAAAATAATTCTTTCCAGAAAGGTTCTCCAGCTGTTCTGATTGGCTCTTGTGCCCCTGGACATTCACATAGCCCCGCCTCATGTGACCCGATTGTGTGACCCCAAGAGTACCCAGCAGCCCTTGCAAGAGAACCAAACACTTGAAGCTGGTCACTGAGGCACGGCATTTTGGGGGAGGGGGAGGCTGCTTTTCAACTTGCAGCCCTGACTTTGGCCACCCTGGTCAGGAGCAGCGTGACTCTATTCAGTTTTTGCCCTCCCACTCCGGGTCTCTGGCCCAATGGGCTGTGACGACAACTTCCAAGGGAGGGCCATTACCCCAAATTCCAGCTTCAGTTGAACCCCCCCTCTAAGAAAAATCAATCACATATTGCACTGATAATAATATGCAGTGCATCACTTTAGTTATTGCTATGTACACACTTCAAACAACCAAAAAAAACCCCTCATATTTGTCTCTCCCCTGAGATGCAGAACATGATGAAGTGTGTTCTCGGTAGCACCCTCAGAACTGCCTGCGTGCAGCCTCTAATAGGCAGTAATTGCAGTCTATGAGTTACATGGGAATCATGCTGTTAGAGACATTATCACCGATGTGCACTCTTGAGAGACAAGAACCAGTTGTAATTTCCTGTTTTGTCTTCCGGATATCAAAGCCGCGTAGGAGAGCAGCACTCTTGCACTCGTTTTCATGATCTGAGAATCCCATGGAAATTAATGTCTGTGGAGCAGCACCAGTGTGCTTAATTCTTCATTCATTTGACTCCGTCAGTTTTAAGTCAGGTTACATTTCTCTGCGTGCCAGTGCTGGAGGTTTCTGTTGATTTCGTTGTGCCCTCTGTCGGGCCCTGCTTGGAGAGAGGGAGAGAGAGACAGGCTGACTTAATCTGCTAAAGTAGGATCGACACACGCTCTGAGTCCACGGCACCTTCAAAGGCCAAAAATCGTGTCAAACGTGTTATGACTGAAGCAGCCCCCTTTTCATCCGGTGTCTGTCAAACGTGCTGAAAGTCTCTGTGGATTCAGCCGGCAATGCCGCCCGCGGCAACCAGAGGAGTCACTCACAGACACGAACTGGCTGGATGTCCGCCTTTAAACAATCTTTCACAGAAATGATCAATCTGACCTTTTCACACCCACTGTCACACCAAATAAAAACGTATAGCCTACTGTATATGTCTGTTCATTTAGTCTTTTTCTTGCATTTGACAACATATGTAATTGCAACACATTGGGGGTCTCATTATGTCTCAGCACACTCTTCTATTGTAATATTAGTTATTAGCATACTCCTTTAATAACTTCAGATGGAAACAAAAGAGGATATGCATCATTTTATCTGCTGACAACATTATCTGTGTATATCCTACTGCACTAGTGGCCTGATATGGTGTATGGCTTTCATTTTGCACATATTAATGCAGCATCCCACAAAGGAAGCATCTCCTGGCAGATCTACACAGACCCTTGGAGAGTGCTCCACTGTTTCTGTCTTAGCGTTAATGCACTAGTATAATATTATTCTCATCAGTCATAGGATTTCAATAGCAAATTTTGAGTTTTAAAATGAATAGCCCAGTACATTCTCTTCAGGCCAAACAGCTGTGGATCATCTCAGGTGCATCTTTTTGTGGGAAAGCCCAGCAAATCAGAAGCTCCTGTTTCATGAAAGTGTGGGGTTGAGCATTTGTTATGTTAAAGTAACATTGATTGCTAAACACCACCCTCCCACTGCCCTTCAACACCTTTATTCAAAAACGTATCATGATTTACCAAAAATAACGAGGATTCATTCTGCAACTGCTGAATCTCCAGACATGTCAAGCATCACATCCTGTTCAACACAGCTGCACACATGCAGTGCATTAATGACACTGCTCCATCTGATTTTATTATAGAAATGAAAATGAGAGCTATAAAAGGTTGCTCATATCATCAAACTGTTTTGCAAATTCTGTTAAAAAGACACGGGGCAGCTGGCTCTTCTTCTGACAGTCCAAAGCTGTCCATATTCTCGCTGTACTCTCTGTGGCATCATTTACCAAAGCCAGCTGCTATCTCGTTGGAGTTTGTTTATCAGTGTTAACACACTCAAACCGTCCCCCTAAAAAATCTGCTCATGTTGATGTCCCCTAACAGAGACACGGCCGCGGAACCATTTTGTGTAGTGTCTCGATCTTGCCAGCAGAGGGCATAAAGATCACACTGGACGAGGACAATGTTTCTCTCCTTTGGCCTCAACTTCACTAACAGCTAAAAACCGAAACGGCTGTAAATCCTAAACTTACTCCTAAACATTCTCTGTTTTCATGTTTACTGAATTCAGAGGAATTTGTTATAGTAAAAGGCAACAGTTTGACTGAATACTTCAAGCTTTGTTTTTCACTCTAAAAATAGATCTGGGATGAGCCCATAGAACTGAAACAGCATGGAAGATAGGCTAATTTAAAACGTGTCTCCGGGCACATGCTTTTGTAGGCCAAGTGGTCATGACTGAAAGATGTTATTCTCTCCGACTGTGGGAGAATTTCGCCCTGGGGGTGTCTGGAATGTCCTATCGCCTGACTGGCAGCAGAGTGGTAGCGAGAGCCGATCCTCTTTTCTTCCAAGCGCGTCGTTTGGAGGTAGTTATTCTCCTTTACATTCCATTTACCTGCGCTGAAATGATTACTGCTCTCACGGCTGCTGCTGCTTTGCAATGCAAAAATTAGGAGGGAAAATAGCAGCCACCAGCTCGCTGCCTGATCAATGATTACATTCATCCTCTGCAAAAGTTCCACTGTGGAGATGATAGAACAGCAAGGCATCGGCTGTGTTCTCAAACCCCCACTGTTCTGTCTGTCTTTGTCCACTACCACTCATTGCATACAAACTATTTCTTCCCTCTCCTGCGGCCCTCAATGGAAGAACAGCAAAGGGTTCTTTCTGAAGGAGCGCACTCCCTCCCAGCATCGCCAGCATCACCACCTCTATTCTAAATAACGATTAAAAGATGATTCTAAATAATTGTGATTATGGTAGCAGAGAGGCGCAGCTGTAAAGAGCGGGGCTACTCAGGATTTGAATTACTGGAGGGATTGGGGGGGGTCCAACCCCCCTAATTAAGACTTGGATCCCCCCAAAAGAGGTAAAGACAACAATTCGGAAACATTCATATATCCTTCTTACCTGTAATTGTAAATATTACAAAGTATGGTCCACTGTAGGGGTGTCTGAAATCGTATTACAAGATTCTTCCATGCATGAATATGTGAAATACAGTATAATATTTACAATTACAGGTAAAAAGGATACATAAATGTTTTGACCTAAAACTGTTGTTTTTACCTCTTTTTTTTTTGGAGGGGGGGGGGGGGGGGGCAAGTCTTAATCAGGGGGGTCGGACCCCCCCCAATCTCCCCGTAATTCGAACCCTGGGGCTATTAATTGAAAGATTGCTGGTTTGATCCCCACTGGGCCACTGCTGTTGTACCCTTGGGCATAGTACTTACCCCACAATTGCAATAGAATACAACAGAAAATATCCAGCTATATAAATGAATAAAATTGTATGCAACCTATGTAAAATGCTCTGGATAAGAGTGTTTGCTAAATGATGAAACGTAAAAGAGCTGGAATAGATTATTAAAGGCAAGTATCAGATGCGGAAACAGGATGTGATGAAATTCAGGGAGTGACCATTAAGGGGCGATAGAGAGCTTCCCCAACACCTCCAGCGCCCCCCCCCATATCCCCCACCCCCACCCTGCATTCTGGTGCAGAAGAGGCCATTGCAGGAGAGGGATTACGGCACGTGCAGCTTCAGCTAAAGCCCTGGCAGATGCCCCTTGCCGAGCGTGAATGGAGATCTCGCTGAAAGAATGAGATGGAATTCACTGTGGCTGTTAAAAGGAATATTCCCGTCAGCGTGTTCTCTCAAAGAACAAAGTGGCCTATGGCAAGCCTTTTATCCCGCTCGCAGAATGGGCCTTTTTTTAAAAAAGAAATGCGTGGAAGTACACAAGCGAGATTGACGTTAGGAGAGGATGGTCCGTGAGAGAGGCGTCACTGTCTCGCTTTCTGCCATCGCTTTTTCACACCAGAAATGTCCCATGTGTTTGTTTTTAACATTACTCTTTTATTTGCCTTTTTAAAAGAACGGATTGACTTTTTATAGCTTAAAAAAAAACCTCGCGATATCTGAGCCGGCCGTGGGGTATCTTAAATGAACATGCTGAAATATTTACGGGGGAACTCACGCTATTCCGCTGCCAGGGCAGTCGGGAGCACGCAAAGCGAAACGTCCAAAGCAACTCCCTCTTCCCACTGATTGAAGCGGCTTCGAAGCGACATTTAGGCTTAATGCGTTAGTCGTACGGCTGCACACCGCGAGGGTTAAACCGAGTTAAATTCCAAAAACATAAGCACGGCTATACCCTTACAGACGTGTGTGATTAAGCCCACGATCTCGTGATGTGCTTTCAAATTTATACTGCCTGCTACGGTTCTCAGGTTCAGGTCTGGATTATGGCGTGGAGGCGCATAGCAGACACAGCGTGACACGCCGTAAACTCTCTCAGAGTGAAAACTTTGAAACCGTGGCCTTGGTTTCCTTTTGCAAAACGTGCAAAAGGTGTCGCCTCCTCTGTGGTGGCTGCGCCATGCATACAACCGTGGACGCATTGTACGTGCCTGACAAAATGTGTTTACTGTTTTACGTTGCAGATGTTCTCACCGAGAGCAAATTTCTCACATAATTAAAAAAATTATCTTAACAAATTACGTGCTGTGGTATTTATGGAGAAAAGTGGGGTTAAATATGCTTAGAAATTGAAAAAGCATGCTTTCGGTTACTCCTTACAGCTACACCACATTGCTGCACCTGAATAGATCAGGTGATTCAGATGTGAGGATCCGTGATGCTTACTGAAAAATGATGAAGGGTGAGCATTTGTGTAAGAAAGAATTGCATACTTGTTGTCTTCCTGATAAACCAGAACATAGCAACCCCAATATTAACTTGGTTAAATATATCATGTAATTATTGATTAAGATTGCAGTGGGATACTAAAATGATTGTAATAATGATGATTAAAAAAAAAGAAAACAAGAAAGGAAAGTTGGCTTGAAAAAGTCTAGCATGGTAGTTACACGCTTTGCTTGAGTGACAGACTGCATGTGTTGCACCTATAGCAGGCCTATTGTGACGTAAAACTACACAGATTCTCAATGTTCTGTCCATGTCAGTCAGTCAGTCGGGGCTATAGCCCCAAATATTTTAAGCCTAGCCCCGAATAAGGAGGTGTTTAAAGCAAAACAACAGATAGACTGTGTAACAGAGTGGAACTTGAGTTGCAGTGTCCAAAGGTGTGATATTTATTTATTATAAAGGTAGATATAACCTCCCCAACCTACCGATGTCGATCTCTCTTAAAAAAAAAAGACAAGCCCCAGGCAAACTTGACATAGCCCCTGATCTTTTCAATAGCTAGAAACGCCCCTCATGTTTCAATTTTTCAATGTAAATTGTAAATATATGTAAATTTTTCAATGTAAATTGTAAATATATCAAAAAATATTTTATGTATCAACACAAAAAGCACAAGAAAGGCAATTTTATACTAGCATACAGATCTGGCTTGAAAAAGGATAGCATGGTAGTAGCTAGTAGTTACAATCAACACAGTCCCTTACTAGTTGGGGTATTGGCCAGATTTCATAGGTATAGCAGAGAAGTTGTGGGAGGAGTTCCATACAGAAAATCAAATGGAATAATAATAAGAAAAAGGCAAGTAAATAGTAAGAACATAGAAAAGTACCTGTACTGAAGGCATCCAATGAGTGTTCATTGTGAAATGTGTACGTAAGTAAACATTTCCCTATGTCCTTCATCTTACTGTTTGCCTATTGACTACAGAGAGGAAGTGAGAGAAGGGTTGTATATATAAATATGGTGTGACAGTGGGTTTGAACAATTTTGAGGTTTTTGTTTCTGCCTTTCTCATTTAATAATCTGAAGATTTACCGTTCATTATGTGTCACTCTGAGCCAAGTCAACTACACCTTCTTGTGATAAGATTTTGATGCTCTTGAAAACTTTGTTTTCTGGCCTTAGAAAAAACCTGCCAAAACAACAAAGAGAGGATACAAACCGTAATTGAATTCTACCACCCTTTTCATGTAGCTGTGCACATTTTAGGTGTCACATTAGACCGCAGCGAATTCACTTTTCAACGTTGTGCGTGAAAATATGTGCGCACCCACCCACCCAAGTTATCACAGGGCTAGAGCATTTGGTGTAGCTTCCTAGAAGACATTTGTCTTCCACTGCACAAAGTTTTAGGAAGAACAAAATCTGGTCACAGTGGATGTTATGGGATTCAGTTGATTGGACACGGCATCGCCCAAGTGCAAGAGACGAGAGATCTGCAGGAACAGCAAGACAGCAGCGCTCACATGAATCATGCGAAGCAAGAAAAACCAGGCGGCTTGTTGGGTGAAAATACAGTTGAGCAAAGTTTGTGGTGAAATTAACGGTGGTGAAAGATACCAATAAAAAAGTTGTGGACTGTGAGGTTAGGCACCTTTCCATCAAATTCTGTGTGCTGTTGGGAAAGGGAACTGTTTAGTCCACGGTTCCAGTGAAAACCTCAAGCCGAAGCGAGCGAGTCAAAAGATTGGCCCAGAATGGGTCTGCCCCGAATAGCTCTCCCACTCGCCTTTGTCCGAACAGCAGCCCCCGCTTTGAGCGATTCTTCGCCCAGGTGGATCCCCATGGCAGTTATTCTCCCCGCCCCCAGATCTTTTGTGGAGGAGGGGGAAAAAAAAACTCTCATTACAGCAGTAGGGGCCTGATCCCTCACCCTCCATAATTTGTGCTCCTCCACTTCCTTTCTTCCCCGGTCCGCTTAATCCCCTCACCTCTGGCTTGCGCTTGTCGCTGGGCTCAATGGACACCAAGTTCAATAGCTGTCAGATGGCTCCTCCTCTCTGGCCCTTGTTCCTGCCTCTGCCCGGGGGCTATCGTCGATTGCATCATGGCCTCCTCATCCCCTGGCGTTCCTCTAACTAACTCAGAAGTCCTGGGGATTTTTTTTTGTATGTATCTTACTACTGACTAATTCCCACTTCCCAAACCCGATGGGTGTCAATGGGGTGACTTAAGCCTGTGGACCGGGGGATTCGATTCGTGGAGCGTTGGCGAAATAGCTGTGCATTCAGGAGCTTAGGAGCTTGGAGTCTGAATAGCCGATGGGGAGGGGCTTAAAGAGGCCAATGGGGTCAAACAGGCTTCAGATGTATGATCTGTGTATGTGCCAAGGCTGGAGCAGCAGACTTCATGTTTGTTGTGAGTAGAGCACAAAACCCCTTTGGACTGAAAAATTCCCCAGTAACAACTACACATGGTTTCATTGTCTCCAATGCATATGCTTCATTCAAAAAGCAAAATCTTTTTTGTGGCAACATAATATATGTTGCTTGGTGTACAACATTATAAAACAGCTGATTCCCCAGGTTTCCTACTGTTATTCTGTGTCCATGTCACACCTCACCGTAACATGCACTTCTTCTCAAGTGAATGAAAACATCACCACCAGGACAAAGACGTCAAAGGTTAATTTTCCTCACAGTGGTAAAGTGCCATTGCTTAAGGATATTGAGGGAACACAAGACAGCCTGCCCCCGCTCTCCTCAGTTCCCACATTAAGCATTGATGATGCTCTGTTCAGTGTATCATTCCTTTCTCTGTGCTCTCCCTGTACAGTCAGACACTAGAAGATCTCCTCTGACATTGACAGAAAAGGGGTTAATTGGCTACCTCTCTAGTCCACTATAAATTATCAGCAGGCCAAAGAGATCCCGCTGTTCCCAATATGGAGGCGAGTCGCCTGGATTCATCCCTGAACTAGGTTATCTCGTCCTCTCGCCGGCTCACACCGAAACAAAGTCCTTGACGGCCAGGGATGCCAGCCTGTGCCTGTGTAACAAAGACGGCTCTCCCTCAAACTCTGTGCCTGCCCATCTCAGATTCCCTTCTCGACTGGTGTTTTATTGAAATGAGGAAAAAAATGAAAGAAATTATTCACGGAGGCAGGGAACCGTGCCAGACCTGCCCGGGACGCGAAGACAGGACTCACAGCTTCACAACTCTTAAATCTCAGACCTACCAAGTGGCTCTCAAGGCCTCCCTGAAGGTTGCAGGAGTAATATAACATGCAAGGCCTGAGGGTCTGGCTGTTTTGTCTAGATTTTTAATATACGCTCTGTGAGCTGATTTAGATAGAGAGGGAGGTGAGGGGCGGAGGCCGGCCCGACCTCCAGCGTGACGCTCTGTTTGGGATACGGCGAAATCCCACTGCTGACTGTTTATCCGAGTTGGAGCTGGAGCACATCCCACGCTGCAGCACAGCTTCGAAAAGCAAAAACAACATCAATCTCGCCCCGGCCCCAAGGCCTTAAATAACCAGGCCCGTGTTTATGGGACCGGGGCACTCAGGGCGATTTAACTCCTTCCGACTGCATCCCATCGGGTTCTGCCCGCTGACTGGTGGCTCCCAGCGCGTTCTGGCCTCCTGATACACTTCCACCAATGAAATGTCACGGCTACGGGCCACAGCGACCGCGCTTAAAGGGGCGCTCCATTAACAAAGTGGAACAGAGGGGGAACAGACTCTGAATGTGAGGCTCCTAAGAGTGTGAGTTTTCTTTCTTGCTCTCTTTCACTCTCTCGCTCTCTCTTCTCGCCCTCTTTGTTGGCAGGGATTTCGGGGGGGGTTGGGGGAGGGGGGCGTGAATGTTATTCTTTCAGCAAGGCCTGACTTGTCTTTTCTTAATGCGTTTCGCAGCGGCCCCGGGCCGAACAAAACAGGCCCCACGGAGAACAGCTGAGAGCGTGGAGGGGACGGCCTCCACATTGTTCCCTCCGCCGTGGAGTCAGGGCACGGAGCGGCCGCTGCCGGGGTAAACATGCCCCGCTCCTTCTGCTCCCTTTCTCTCCTTTTCTTCCTCGCTCGGCGCTCAGGCCGCCCTCGTTTACAGAGGCTCCTCGTCGATTGCTTTGGTTTACTCATTCACAAACACGGGCACGCTCGCACAAGGAGCCGAGGGGGTGGGGGGTTTGCGGGTGCAGCTGAGAGAAGTTGGGCTGCCGAAAAAGTAAAGGACTGTGAGTTTCCGTAGGCCACTGATTGTTTGGCTAAATAAGCGAATCAATTGTTTGGTCAAATGAGCAAATAAATGCATAAAATGGTGCCAAAATTCCATCTCGCTGCCTTGCAATGGAATTTCATGCCATTTGCAAAGACAATTACTTCTTCCCGTTCATTTATAGCAGCGTTTAATTATTAACGAATGAGTCTAAGTGGATTGGGGTTGAAGTTAAAAGGGCAAACCTGAAAAACATCTGGAGAGAGGTTCTTCTTCAATAAGGCAATAACAGTAAAAAAAGTACACAGCTGTGACACAGAGTGTTTTACTCTGATGTTCCTCCACAGGGTGAAACAACTTACAGGGAAAGGCACCACACTTCGCCTCGGGCCTCGCCCTCACAGAATTTGGGACATTATCTGTGCGTTATCTCCTAAAAAACATTTGGAATGCCCCCCTCATCACAACCTCCCCATCTACTCCTCCACCTCAGACTCCCCTTGAGCCTGTGAGCGAGGTGTCACCGGCTGAAGATGGACGAGGGCCGCCTGGTAAAGATTAACCACGGAATCCTGCTGCGCTCCGACCCCGGTCCCCGCTTTTGTTGAGAAGGAGCCAGCTCAAAGTCTGGCCAGGGAGGACACGAGAACAGTGGCATCACATATACGTTCACAAATGGTGTCACGTCGAGTGAACCGCCCCTATTGGAACACCTGTCATACATCCGGGCTGCTCCGGCCTGCTGCTCGGATAAACTGGCGAGTGTTCAGCGCTCACTAAATACAGATGTTATTAATACTGGCCTGCCCAGTCTCCACGGCGTTATTGTTCTTTGTGTGGAAGCGGTTTTTACTTGTCAGAGACCAAGACTGCCAGTGGAGTTTGCAAAGACACAGAATCTCAGCCTATACTGTGCTAGGATATTTTAAGACTGTTCTCTCCCTTTAAGTCAACCTGTGAAGAGGTCTAATGGTGCACAAAACAAAAAAAAAAACATGGTTTGGTCACAGATTGTGAGACTGTGGAATAAATTTTTAGTATAAAAGACAAATATGTAATTTCTTTATGAAGGATGGCTGGGTTCTCTATATATTGAGATAGAAATATACAGATACATAAAGATTGCGGCAAACATTCTAGGTCCACCAACGCATACAGGTGCCACATAAAAAGTATAAACACCTCAATAGACACCTTTGTAGTACATAAGAAATCACCTCCTACAGACATAGAACATTCTGCTTGAAGGCATGAGAGCTAAGCATGCAAGCAGTTGATGAAGTAGTGTTACTACAAATGCGCATAGTCTTGCATGGCATGAAAGAGCTCTCACAAGAAGCGGTTATCACCAGTCCATCAACACCCGCCGAGCGTCCTTCTGCAAGAGCAGGAAGTGGGGCGACACTGCGACCGAAATAGGCCGAGGGCGCAGGCCAGTCAGGGCGGGTCGTTTCCCCTCACAGTCGTTGCTTTTTCCACTGCGAGGCTCTCTGAACACCGCGCTCTGGGGCTTCGCTCCCTCCAGCGCCCCCGACACTCGTGCGGTTTTCGCTTTGCAGGTCGGCCCACCCCACCACCACCTCCCGCCAGCCTGCTCAACCCCCCCTCGCGTCTGCAGGAAGTGGTGGGCTCCTCGTGAGTGGAGGTGCTTCGCCGTCGCCCCTCGCGCTTCTCAGCCCAGGCCGGGAGGGCGCTGCGGCGTCTGAGAGACATGCTAAATGAACAGGCGCACAGGGTTAGGCTGTACGGTTTACCCCCCACCTCTCCCTCCCGGAGTCCCGGGTGATGGATGCCACACCGCTGGGAGGAACCGAGATGCTTTCCAGGGCGGGATTCTCTGTGCTGTGCACCCAGAGGAATTGAGGTCAGATGAACAGGGAATGGCACCGAGAACTTGTGCATGGCCTGGATACTGTAATGCAGGAAGCAGGCCACAAATCAATGTAATTAAAGACCATGCAGTCAAGAGGAGATTACAGTCCGCACAACTGTGTTGTACTATCAGTGAAATGAGTCTGGGGAAACAAAACAAAATATTGTCCATAAAGACATCACTGCACACTAATATCCATACACACATCACTGCACAGCAGGATTATTCTTTATAAGCACATGGCTGCACACTCACATTTGTTTACTATTTGGCAGTAAACATTTATCCATAGCTCATATTCTTTTTATATTTTATCAATTTCTCTTATCAAGCTGAAGTTATGCAGGGTTAAGCATCTTTCTCAGCGGTACAGCACAGCGGCCCCATCTGGGAAATGAACCTGCCTCCTCTCTGTTACAAGCGCGGTTCACTTCACAACTGCCAATCTGATAAATACTACTCCCACAGCTGAGTGAGAGTCTATTTCTCGCTCTGTGTAGATTTGCACATCGTATCGGCATTATGAGTCTCCACCCGGATTTTAAGTCACAGTTTAACAGGATTTGTAAGCGGCTAATATCGGCTGGTCCCGCAGAAACATTCGCAGACTCCTTTGTTTCTATGGATGCTCTTTGTTCTCCCTCACCTTCTACCCAGTGTTAAAAAAAAAAAAAAAAAAGCCATTGATGTACATCTGAGCAGAGAAGGTTCTTCATTGAAAATATACCCAAAACACACCTCTCCGCTTTTCTGCGCGCAGCCAAAAATATCTCTGTCGTTTCTCACTGACGCTTACTACCAGGCTACGTATTTGCAAGACGATGAGAAAAAAAAAAAAAAAGCTAGGCATCAAAGACATGCAACACATCCTGTGTTTGTGATTACTTTTGAGAAGAAAATGTCAAACCGCGACACCACCACAGCGCGTAGCAGATTCCTTGAGGACCTGCATGCAAGGCTACATGCTAACAGACTCTGAACTGACATGCAACCACAGCTAGTTAAAAATAGCGGATAAAATACACCAGTAAAATACACAAAATCATTTCCGAAACACGAGTCTTGCCTGTAGTTACTCTGTTTATCGCCTTGTATACATCCCTGTTAATCCACATTAGCACTTAATTAATTTGGTTTTGGAGGGAAAGCTTAATAAATTCACCCCGGAAGGCATTGTGCAATTGATCATTGTATCAGGTGGCTCGTCCTGGTCCCTACAGCGCCTATTCAAGAGATCCTTAACCATTATAAAATTGTGCACCCACACGCCTACAGCTTGCATTTCACACAATCCGTTATAATTTGATTGCCAGACAGCAAAATTTGAAATTGCACAGTAAACAGTTTGTATAACAAAGCAGCTTGAGTAAAAATCTCATTTTTATTTAAAACAGCACATTCTGTATTTGACATAGGCCTGTAGACGCGATTGCGCGTCAGTGAAATATGTGACTTTAATATTGAAATTTATCAGAAACACGCGAGCTGTAGTTAATTTGCCAGTCCACTGACAGTACAAAGACATACATGCTCATAAGCAGTACAACAAAATACGCATATATAAAGACATTGATGGCAATACAGAGTTATTACTATTCTCTTTTTATGCAGTGGGAATTGAAACAAGTCTTTGTCTAACGGGTAGATGACGAGCGATACGGTACCACAGAGACGATGATAAGACTTTTAAACTTTTATTTCACTCATCCCTCTCTGCCTCACGGAAAACACCATCCGCGCTGCGATGTTATCAGTCGCCGGTGAACTGAACGGTTCAATTCACTCCTCTTTCGTAAATGATACGGCAAGGGCCCTGCAGACGGACTGATGCAGACGAGATTATCTGAGACACTTCTTATGCCTGCTTTTATTGTCTTTAAACTGTTCTGCTATCATTTAGCATTTTAGATCTTGTTTGTGATATTATCATCCAATTGTTAGGTTTATATACTGGGCATATGTCATATTTTCGATGTTGTTTTACTATTGTTTAATGCTTTGGGTTTGTGAAAGGCACTTTAACTAAAATGTATTATTATTGTTATTATCATCTTGTCTTTCTTTCAAAAGTTGGTACACTCATTCATGTGCTAATTAACTGAAAGACCTGAGTAATAACTGGAGTTTATTTTAGTTTGTTGAAACCTTGATTTATCAGTTGGGGTTGATCCCTTTTCTCCTACCTACTGCCAATGGCAATACATAACTATCAGGTAAATATAATATCAGGATGGCCATAAGGGCTACATCACTATTCTGGCAGTACATTTGCTTTAGCATGGACAGCTGTAAGGTGTTTGATGGGAACAACAATTTCAAAGAGTAAGCCAACCAATAGGAAATAAAAAGACACCACAAATTTGTTCTTTGTCTTTAACATTTTTGTAGATTTGTGAAGATGGAAATTACTTCAGTGAGAAGCAAATTGAGCGTAATTAAAATGACAATATTTCTGGATCTCAGCAATTAACAACCAGAAGTAAATTGTTTGAACAATAAAAATACAGAATCTGAAAAATATAACAATATGCTCAATTAAAAAAATGCAAATTTTTGCAGAACGTGTGGAACTTCTTCAGCTATATTTTAAAACTGCCAAACTGCACATTTCTAAGAGCACATGAAATATGAACTACATGCCAACGGCAGCAGATGCAATTGTCAGTCATTATCAGCCCCGTGATAACCAATTCCAATCGGTTTTGTTAGCTGTTTTATTGGTGAATCAGTCAGGAGTGAAACCCTTTGCATGCCGTTTGCATGACCAACTCCTCACAGGCGTCACATCTGCAGGAAATGTGCCAGAACATCATTGTTGGTACACTACCCTCCTGAAATCCTGTCAAGGTGCTTTCAGTTGTCTAGTTATCTTCCAGACTTCAAACCGGGCTGTAGTGGAGACAACAAGTGCTGCAGCACTTCGATCGGCACTTCATCAGTCATCAGGAGAGCTGCTTCCTGCTGGTCACGCCACCACATCCCTTAACCCTCTCTAGTCAGCGATGGATTAAGTCGAAGCCTTAAAACCGCAGACTATAAATCCAGCCCCACGGTTCTGTGTCCCGAGCGCAGCTTAGCAGCCCCACGACAAGGAAAATAGCCGCTGTCTGCGCTAGGGGAACCGCTACTGAAAAGGCAATGGGGTCTGGTTGGGCTCCAGTGCCGAGCGGTCGAGGGAGCTGCGGCTCTCCGTCCTGGCTGAAGGGACAGGACATGGCTCTGCTGGATCCTGCTCCATTTGAATAATCACGGGCGGAGCCGGGCCTCTCCCACGGCTACCATCTGTCCCCCTCCCCTCCTGCCCCCCCCCCCCCCCCCCCCCCCATTTCCCTCTGGCAGCTCGGCTCAGAGCTCGAGATCTCCGGTGAGGCCGCTGACGTCGCAGTAATGCTGCGATCATACCAGTGCCAGGATAAAAAAGGCCCATCAAACGTCAGGCCCCCCGGCCCACCGCAGAAATCCATGCCGATAATCTCCGGAGATGATCCCTCTCCAAAACTAGAGCTGAGGGTTTGGATTCGTGACCACGCCAAGAGCACCGAATTGCACAAGATAGGGAGTGACACGAATCTGGCAATTTTATGACCCTGGCTGAGGACCTCTAGCTGCATAAGACAACCACTGATCCATGCAGACAAGCTGACCACATTGTGCCGGATCCAAAATATCTTTGGCAGTGGCAGCGACACAGAGGAAACATATGCAGCGGACCAAAAGAATATCTTTGGCAGATGGCGGGACGAACATTAGATGCAGGCAAAACATAAGTCAATCACAGGGAAAGGAGGGATGAATCTATGTCAAGCACAATTTAATAACAACAGGAATATTGTGTGTTGAGGCCTCAGCGACTAGTGCTTATAGGTAATGTGGTTGCTTTCTGACTGGTGAGTAGGTAGTCCCGCTTTTGCCCTTTTACACCAATCACAAGTCAAGACATGGGCTCACGTTATAAAAAATGATTATTGAGTGTTACCTGCCCATATGCGCCAGCATTAAATAAATACCGCATTTTGTTTGATGCTTGCATTCAAGTCATGAAGATCAGCTTTCAAACACAAGATGATGGACATATGTTATCTAGGTCATTTGTCCCTTTTATTCCTTGTATTACAATATAATGACTTCTTTTATATAATAATAATAGCTCCTACACTGTCTGCAAGATGGTTGTCTTATTTTAAATCCAGGCAGATTAATAATTCATTCTTTTTTATTTGAGAAGGTTGACGTTTTCTTGAGCAAATAGACATGAAAGCCGCACATTCATCATTGTACGAGGCTGGGAATTTGCTGCGGGGAGCTCATTGGCTCTGACAGCCGCTAGTGACATTTTACATCACCAAACGGATGAGAGGCGAGGAATGCGCTAGCGCCGCGCTATCGCCTTTCAGCTCGATGAATGCGCTCCTCTCTCGCGACTTCAAGGGGAGCATGACGAGTGTCACGTCCGGCGAGTTCAATTAGCGCGCTAAAGACACAAATCTCTCTTTATAATGTCACTACAAGCTCTCTCTCCCCTCTGATTTGCAGCGGGGTAGGAATTTCATAGCTGGAAACCTGCCGGCAGGTTGCTCTCCCCCGACTCTCGGGCTGGAGAAAGGCTGCACCTCACCCCGGCGCTCGGCGCTCTAATCTCCAGGGCTGTGTAATTTACACTGGTGGGAATGTTTTTTCGCGAAACCAACGTTGCCAGGGCAATGGGGTCAACCCCTTTGACCCCTCGGAACCTCTCGAGGGTTTGCGCCTTCAGTGATGCAATGAGGATCTTCGCTCCGTGTGTCAAATCCGACGAGCAAATGAAAATGGATGAAGTAGCAGACCACGGTGAAAGGGAGAAAAATGCTAATATTGGATCGGATAATGGTGGCTTTAACCTGTTATCACCGGGTAATAAAAGAACAACGGTGTACATTTGCTGTGAACAATATTACTTTATAGACTTAATTTCCAAGGCTTCCTCAATTGGAACACTTAGCTATCAGCTACCTCATTAGTACTCTGATAATATATATGCGAAGATAAAAGAGGTCAAACATATATTTATACAGAGTTAAAGCTTGCATAAGAAAAACTTTGTCCTGAAGTCCTTGAAAATGTCCTTGTCGTGCCTGTCAAGTTCAGTAAATGCCACCATTTGCTAAAAAAAGCTTTACAATTATGGATACATAATTGATCATCAATCTCTTTTTTGAAAAAATGTAATGTAAATGTAATGTAGTGTAAACCTAGTGTATCATGTAAATATTGTTTTCAGTATTACTAATACTTTGTAGTCAACAAACATCTAAATTATTTCTCTGAAGTCTCAACAAACATTTAAATTATTTCTCTGAAGTCACCCTCCAATAATTATGCAGAAACCGTCTCAATTGTCCACTCTATAACTCTTTCCAGCCACACTAAAAACTGTTGCAAAACGATGATTTGGTTGTTGGTTTCTGCTTTAAAGCGGTGAACTGTTTTTCAAAGCATTATAGTACATTATCAGTGTAATTAATGTGATGCATCTGGTGTATTCATTTTTGTTTAAATCATTGCTTTCTGCCACAGAATAGCTAGCAGCAGGTCCTTTAGATCAGCAGACACAGTAAAACCACCTCTGATCAAAACCTTAAACAAGGAAAGCACATACAATGGCTGAGAAGAATGTGATGAAAGCCAATTATTTCTTTGCGCGTGCATGTGGATGTGCGTACATTCGAATGGGTGTCTTTTGGGAATGTGTGTGTGCACGCATTTGTGTGTGTGGGCGTGTGCATTTTGGTGTGTGTATGTGGAATGGGTGCGTGCGTGTGCGGTTGGGGTGGGGAGTGGGTGTGTGTGTATACGTGCAGACGTGGGGTGTAGGTGCGTGCCTGTGTGTGTGTGTATGTGTGTGTGTGTATGCATATGTCAGGATGGGGGGAGCGGTTATGTGTGTGTATGGGGCGCTGGGCCTTAATTTTGTTGTCAAACACTGGAGAACGATGAGTGAGGAGTGTATTGGAGCCTCGCCACTTTGGGCCCGGTAATAACTGTGAAAAATCTCATTAATTCAGCCTGACTCTTCATATCAGCCGCTAAGTCCTTGTATTGTCACTTATCCTCAGGCCCTTTCAGGGAATAACTAGCATCATCTCCATGGCGACGGAGCAGCAATGCTTTGCACATCCCCACAACTTTTTGTTCCTGACAAAGCTTGACAAACCACATGCGACTCGGAGAGTTTAGCCACGGGAACGCCGTCGCTCCCCTCTAATTCACACACGGGCCCACTTCAAAGTCGACCCCGCCATATTGATATTTAATTCCCTCCCCCTCCGCAAGGCAGGCCCTGCATTCCTGCTGGCTTTTTAGACTCGCCACAGGAAATTCTGTCGCCACCGTCATTGTCCCTTTCGATCGGGAGAGCAAGTGCAGAGATGTTTTTTTGTGGCTGTGGTCTTTTATTTATGTTTTAAATCAAATTACGATTTAAAACGTATTTAAATTATGATGCTCAAAACCACTGTGAGGCGATCTGTACTGTTGAAACCTTGTGTCGCTGTCTTTGTTCTGTGTTCATTTTCATCCTAGCCTTTTTAAAACTAGAGTTGCATTTGGAATAGATTTAATTGTTACTTTTGCAAGATTTAAATTTATTATGACCCTCAATGGAGCACTAAATATATGTGTGTGTATATATATATATATATATATATATATATATATATATATATATATATATATATACACGCACACACACGTTTATAATACATACACACACAAACACACACACACACACATATACCATCATGATGATTTAGAGACAAACCTCTTTTTGCCCCTGTTTGAATATCACCCCAGAGGACATGTGTTTCAGGCCAGGGCATTTCTCTTATTTCTACAGGCCTTGTTAAAGGCAAGCAAGCCATTTCCTTTACAAGGCAGGCAAAAAAAAAAGCAAAAAAAAAATGGCCACAGAGGGCTTCTTTTCTTTGATTTTATAATTCGCAAGCCATGAATTTTCTTTCTGTATACATTCGGGTGGCATTTACACCAAAGTGCATACAATTTAGTTCCACGTCAACAGAGGAATCACGGATAGAATTATGTCTGCACTGCACGAGGGCAAAGGTCTGCGCAGAAGTGTCTTTTGGGCCGGGTCATGTGACTGTGCGAAAGTGAGCCTGCCACTGGCGGGAGAGTAATAACAGATACGCAGGGGAAATCTGTACAGCAGCGCGCCAGGGTGAGATATTTGGTTTTCAAACACGCCGCTCTACTGCAAACACGAAAAAGCCGAAGAATAAGACTGACATGATGGAGTAGGGGAAACCACAAATTTTCAAGGTTATTACCGGCCTTGGTGGTGAGGAACAGGAACGTTCTCCCAGAATGCCGTCTGGCTCTGTAAATACATCTGGCCCTTTTGCTGCAGCGTTCCATTTACATATAGATTCACAAAAATCATAGGAAATACATGTGTGATGCACTGAGGCATATAGTGAAAGGAGCTGGCATTGCATGAAATACTAGCGCCTCCATACACAGGAGCAAGTGTGCATGCAAACCCATATGTTGAAATATTTGCTCAGCCCTGGAAATGTTTTCTGCCTGTAAATTAACACAGTGTTGTGAAATAGAGTTAGAGTCTCGAGTTAGGAATAGAGTTTTAACAAAACCTAATTTTACATTGACAATAAACAAGTCAATCAAATTGTTGTTAATAATTTGTTAACAATTACCATAGATACCCGAATGAATCTTCACACATACATACTCAAAAGAAAACGCTAAAGGTAATTTTATCTTACTTTAAAGAACCATGGGGAAGGGGAGGGGTATTCATGAGATTGGGGGTTGGGGGGATGGGGGTGGTTTCAATTTAACCACAATGGTGTGCTTTCCTTATTTTGAGCGATGAATTGGAGCAAAAGTTATTTTTCTTTGATTCATACACAGAGTATTTTATTCATTTCTATGACCACTGAGGTCATTGTGGTGCTGAGGAATAAAAAATGAATACTTGCTTCAATCCGTTATTCAGCGTTGAGGCCAAAGCACCATTATGGTTTGATTGAATGGACCTTCGTGAATTGCTCGATAGAACCTGTTTGAGTTTGTAAAAGTTGAAACCGATCATCACTTCTGCTTTTATTGAGCATCTGAACACCCACAACCCACACACGCTGTGCGTTTCCTCCTTTGGTGAACAGTTGTTGTTTTTCTGGCTCAGTGCTAAAACTAATTAGTTGACACTCCTCCTCTTTTTGTTATAATTAAAACCGACTATAAAAATCTCTCTAAAAGTTTTAACAGGCATATAAAATGTGCTTCAATAATTAACAAAACAGTAAAAATTGTCTTTCGCCTATATTTGACAGAGACAAAGAGTTGAGGAAGGGATTAATTAGCCTTAAAATCATACATAACAGTATAAGACCCCACTTTAAATGAAGCAACATACTTAACGTAATTACAATATAACTGCATTAAAATGATTATGCATACAGAGTGTGCTTAAGCACAGAAGTACTCACAGAAATCAGAGATTTATAGAGTTTAAGACTTATGTAATTACACATGCTGTCTCCTAAACAATATCCTAACCCTGACCCTCTTGCTACGCCTAACCCTGAACCCTACCACCAGCCCCAAACCATGTGTGCTTCACTTAATCAGTACCTACTACTGATTTTACTTTGTATTTACAGTGTACTTACTGTCCACCTTATGTAAAATATGACTTAATTTCTTATCTTGATTTCAGATTACCTTATGTCCAGTATAGATAGCTTTAGTTAGTTATTACTTAGAGTATTTTTTGTCAAATGATAATATATAATTTACCAAAAAAATCATGACAGAAGGTATGCAGTACAACCACACAGCTATAGTGGAAGGACAAAAGCACATGAGAAAATCAAGGACAAAAAAGGTGAAAATGTGTGTGTGTGTGTGTGTGTGTATGTTTTATCACAGGCTCAACAAACCCTGGCATGAAAGAGGATTTGTATAATAGGGCTTAGTTTAAACTGCTCGATTGGAAGAAGCGTTCGTCTCTGCAGTGACAGCCGCGTGGCCCGTTGCACTCACACACACTCGTTTCGGCGAAGGTTTCGGATTCGTACGTCATGTGTGAGGCGAATGGATGCCTGGGTCTTTCAATGTCAGGTCCTGCCGTGGTTAATTGACCCCACATTGTGATGAAGCGTTCATGCTTCCCAAGCTGAAACTCATTCCAACATAATGGCTTCCAGAATGTTCTCAGCCATTCTGAACACCACCCCACCGCAATGTACTGTTGCACAGTGCAGAATAATATTTATTGCTCATATGCTGACCTTTATTTTCACAGTTTATAAACAATGTACGTGAAAATTCCTCAAAATGCTTTCAAGACTGGCCACTGGCATTGCTAACACATTCTTGCGGCTTCATGCAATGCCTAAAAAGACAATATCAATATCAATAATGGTTTTATTCTCAAGGTAAAAAAAAGACAAACAAAGAAACAAACAGCACACAGATGTTGGGAGCACTGCTATCGCTTCGAAATGAACTCGGAGATTAAATGCAGTGTGTTTGTGGGTTTGGCACCCCTTCACACGGTTTCTGTGCTGTGAGGGGGTGTTACTGACTGCACAGCACTGTTTTTTTTCCAGCAAAAATGTGACCTCAGAATAACACGGTTCTATCTAGGAAAACACAGTTCTGAGTTATCCAGCTGCAAAGTGTCCCTTGCACACCTTAGGTACTTTTCACAAGCACACGTTTAAATGATAACTACATGTACTATTCTAGGTACTAAACATCACCTGCTTCACTCTTAATTTCCATATTTGTACTGTGTCAGAACTGATACCAGTCAATGACCCAAAAGCTTTTTTCATTGTTTTACCTTGTTTTGAGATGGCTAAAATGAGACTCAGCCATTGCCTGTGCCTTCCCTATCATTTCCAATCAACACACTCACAGTTAATGCTCTTTCACAAAACGCAACACTGGGCTATAATCTACCACATAATGAAAGAAAGGCAAGAAAAATCCACCACCATTCAACACAACTAGTTTATCTTTTTTAAGCTGCCTCAGATCATGATTGTTGAGAATATGATGATGGATGCTTACGCTATTATTTTGTTTGTTTATATTGTGATGTCTTATGCAGAGATATGTTTCCCCAAAAACTGACTGAAGTGCCTTTTGGAGGACTTCCTTGTGATATTGCACCCCGATGAGTAACAGAAGACAACGGCAGTGCTTTGAAGGCTGTTCATAGGCACATTGCTCTAATGTGTACCGCCCCATGTTGCAGTACCTTGCTGTTTTTCACTGAGAACAAACTGCATGACACAGAGCCCAAAGCTTTAATACATGCCCAGGAAGCATGAAACAAACACTGCAGAAAAGAAGGCTTGGTGCTGGCAGCTCTTCAGAGCAGAAAGACACCATATGAACCTCCAAAAGGTTGTGCAGAAGTCACTTGGGGTAAGGCTGGGGGTTTCCTTCAGGCAAACCAGGCCCACTTTCCGCATGCATTCTGCATTCTTTTGCAATCAAGTGTGATAAACACATCACGTTACATGAAAGCGACTTTTTAAAGACACGCTAATACCAGGCAGCTTGTCATTCAGGGATACAACATGGCAGCTCCGCAAAGTTCTAACACCAGACGTAAATGTTGCTGAAAAGAACAATAATAGCAGGTCCTGGCTAAAATGACCTTTGACCCGTTTCTTTTTTTTTTAATACAAACCAGGGATTCTTTGAATGCTTCCAGCACATCCACTTACTCAGTCATTTAAAATCTAATTGTAACTCAGAAAAGTACACACTAAAAGACAGGGCTCATGAGACTTATTTAAAATTAATATAATTAAAAAAAAAACTCAGATATTTAAAAACTTTTGAAAATAAATCCTCTTTGTGTCAGTCTTACTCACAAACATGCATTTGTTTGAATAGACTCTTCTGTGCGGTTCTGAAAAGATTCTTCCTGCTTGCCCATGTAAGTCATTTGAATCTGTCCATCCCTACTTCACCTTTTATCAGCCCGTCATTTTTTTAAGAGGGGCTGAACTGAGAGAGGTCGTTAACCTTGCTGAGATCACACAACGGGGGGACTCGCTCTCTTCGCCTGGAAAAAGCGCCGTCGGAGTTTACGCAAAATGTGTCTACCCGCGCCATTGGTTACGAACTGCATCCACGTAGCGCTGACGGACAGCGCTATGACAAAGACAGTCCGCAGTTAGGAGTCATTTTTATTGCCACATCTGCGTGGAAATAGGCAAATGAACCTGTGCCACATAATCCCCCGTCTGTCACGCAAGTCATTGTTTCAACTGAGAGCCGAGTCGCAGCTGTGAGTGACAATTTAATACAGGGGTTTTAAGGCAACACAGCGGCGAGCAACGAACAGCGGCGTGATTTGAATAGATTCTCTTTTGCATGAGATGTCATGTCAGTTGTCGGTGTAGGGAATCACACTGAAATATCTGAAACAAATGCGTGCAAAACAAAAAACAAAACAAAACAAAAAATGTACAAGTGGGAATAAAAAAAAATCCTGGAGAGAAATATCGGCTCAGACGGTGTTCTGTCGTCGCGAAGACACTCTGACCTGCTTCTTAGAACGCTGCATGAACGGAGTTGTTGTCATGGACTAGGTTCCACTCAGCTTAAACACACCGAAGAAACTCCAGGAGACCGATGGTTCATTTCCATGAAGTTTTACTTGGCATATTGTGAAACTGCAACACAGTATACAAAATACAATTAAATTCCCATGCTAACAACAGCGTAGCAAGCTAGAGCTAACTAAGCCTAGCATATATTAACACAATGGGGCTAATGAAGCTAACTAGGCTTGCTCATGCTAATTATCATCTTAGCTGCCTTAATGATGAACAACAATAAATACTGTAACTTATAACTCAATGTTACACAATAAATTACTCACAGACGTTGCCTGAGCCGAAGGGAGAAAAGAAAGGCGAGGAAAGAAAGCTGGAGACTGCTGCGAGATCGCATGTAGCTGATCACTGCATGACTGCTTCCTACTTCCTGTGTTTCCCAGAATGCACTAGTGGGTGCTATGGTTACAGAGTACACAAATAAACTGTACAGCTGAGATAAACTAACACCTTAAAACATAATATTAACTATATTTTCAGGCGGCATGACACTCCCCGCTTGGGGTCTTTAGAGAACCCACATTACTTAACAGAATCAGTCTTTGGAGAAAAAAGAAGAACCACTTCTGTAACGGGTCGGGAGAAAGTCTTCCTGGTTCCATCCTTGACGACTTCTACTTCAACTTTCCGAACCAATCCATCTTCCCCTGGAAAGGTTTTTGTGATGATGCTCATAGGCCATTGATTTCTCTTTGCCTGATTGTCTTTCAGGAGGACGATGTCTCCTTCCTGGAGGCTTGGCCGTTTTCCTTGCCACTTGTGCCGAAGCTGTAATGTCTTGAGGTATTCGTGTTTCCACCTGTTCCAAAACATGTCTGCTAGGCCCTGAACCCGCTTCCACTCCTCTCTGACGAGGTCCGCTTCCTCAAAGCTGCCTGGCGGAGGAGGTGGTGCAGCCCCTGTCTTAAGGGTCAGGAGCATTGCTGGGGTGAGGATGAGAGGCGATTCCGGATCCGATGACACAGGGATGAGCGGTCTAGCATTCATGATTGCAGCTACTTCGGCCATGAGAGTAATCAGAACCTCATGTGTCAGGTGAGACTTCCTTTGCTCAAGCAGCATGCAGTCCAAAATGCGGCGGGCGATGCCAATCATTCGTTCCCACGCGCCGCCCATATGGGACGCGTGGGGCGGGTTAAATACCCAGGTGCAGCTCTGTGTATCCAGGTACTTCTCCACACTGTTGAAGCCTGGATTGGCCTTGTCCATCTCCAGCTCATGGGAGGCGCCAATGAAATTAGTTCCGCAGTCAGAGCGGATCTGCTTTGCGGGGCCCCTGACTGCAAAGAACCTCCTTAAGGCGTTGATGAAACTGCCGGAACTCATTGTCTCAATTACCTCGATGTGAACTGCCCTTGAACACATGCATGAGAACATCACAGCCCATCGTTTAGAGTTGGAGACTCCTCCTCTTGTGCGGCGTGAGACGATGTCCCATGGTCCAAAGACGTCGACACCTACATAGGTGAAAGGAGGTGCTACTTGTAGCCGTTCTGCTGGCAGGGCTGCCATCTGCTGATGTTCGGTCTTTCCCCTCAGCTTTCTACAAGTGATACATCTGTGAAGCAGACTGCTGATGCAGCGTTTAGCTCCCACGAGCCAGAACCCTGCAGCTCGAATGGCACCTTCGGTTAGATGTCTCCCTTGGTGTTTCACTGCTTCGTGATAGTGTGACACAAGCAGGGTTGCGAGATAATGTCGGCCAGGAACGATGATGGGGTGAGTCTCGTTCACGCTCAGACCTGACTGTCCAATCCGGCCTCCTACTCTCAGGAGTTGATCTTGGTCCGTGGTGGGGTGCAATTTCCACAGGCTGCTTGAGGATGGAAGGTTGGCTCCCAAGTTGATGCACTTAAGCTCCTCTGTGTAGCACTCATTCTGGACGCTCTTCACAATGCACACTTTGGCCCTTAGCAACCCTTCCTCTGTAGGACGACAGATGTGCCACCCCTGACACCCCTTTTGGGTAGAGTGGGCAAAGGAACGAGCTATGTGGATGAGGTGCGCTACGGCTGTGAGGAGAGTGCTGAACTTAGAGAAACGCTCAAAGCGTTGTGGGTGTAAAACGTCTCTGGTAACCTGAGTGAGACTTGTCACCACCTGAGGACGCACTTCCGTGTCGGTGTCAGGGTCAATTAGATTGTAAGCCTCTTGAAGCTCAAATGAATGCAAAGATGCATCATGGAGAAAGGCTGGTCCTTTGAGCCAAGTTGTGCTGCTAAGCAAAGCTGGTGTCACGGTTCTTGACCCGATGTCAGCTGGGTTGAGGTGCGTTGGAACGTACTTCCACTGACCAGAACAAGGTGATTGATGGATTCGCTGGATCCTGTTGTGTACGTAGACATAGAATCTTCTTGACTGGTTATGGATGTACCCCAATACTACTTTACTATCTGTGTAGTAGGTGATGTTGTCAAATACTGTGTCCATCTCTGTGACTACCATCTCGGCAATCTCAACGGCGAGTACTGCCGCACAGAGCTCGAGTCTCGGGATAGTCAAACCAGGCTGAGGGGCCAACTTTGTCTTCCCGAAGACAAAGCCAATCTCAGTCTGCTCTTGGTGGCTTGTCACCTTGATGTAGGCCACAGCTGCTATTGCTTTGACTGATGCGTCTGCAAAGACACAGAGTTCTCTTCTCAGAGCACCTGAGGTGGAGAAAGACGTATAAGGACGTGGTATGTGGAGACCCTCTAGATCTTGGAGTGACTGTTTCCATCGAGTCCACTCGATCTCCATGTCCTTGGGAAGAGGTGAGTCCCAGTCCTCTGCTTGCGTGGTAAGTTCCCTGAGTATCAGTCTCCCATGAACCGTGATGGGTGCGAGGAACCCTAACGGGTCGTAGAGGCTATTCACAGTTGAGAGTACCCCTCTGCGGGTGAACGGCTTGTGGTCGTCCTCAATCTGAAACATGAAGGTGTCTGTACGCATGTCCCAGGACAATCCAAGGCTGCGTTGGATGGGCAAATCATCGACGAAAAGATCTAGGCTGTTGACGTCCTTAGATCGATCTTCGGACGGGAATGCTTTGATGACTGCAGGTCGATTTGAAGCAATTTTGTGTAGCCTGAGGTTAGAAGCTGCAAGCATCTTCTGCGCTCGCCCAAGAACGCTGATGGCTTCTTCCTCTGTGCTGAAGGACTTTAAAGCGTCGTCAACGTAAAACTCACGATCAACAAATCTTCTTGCGTCACTGCCATAGTCAGCCTCGGCTTCCTTAGCTGCCCGTCGCAAACCGTACACTGCAACGGCAGGAGAGGGACTGTTCCCGAAAAGGTGGACCCGCATCCTGTAGTCCACGATGTCAGAGGTAGGGTCGTTGTTCCTATACCACAGGAAGCGGAGAAAATCACGATGTTCCTCCTTCACGACAAAGCAGTGGAACATGTGTTCGATGTCAGCGGTGATCGCCACCTGCTCCTTCCTGAACCTCATAAGGACACCTAGCAGGGTATTATTAAGGTCAGGGCCGGTGAGCAAAACGTCGTTGAGCGATACTCCCTCACATGAAGCGCTGCTGTCGAAGACTACACGGATCTTATCCGGCTTCCTCGGATGATACACACCGAACAGGGGCAGATACCAACACTCTTGTTCAGGCTGTAATGGCGGTGCAACTTCTGCGTGTGCCTTTTTGAGCATCTTCTCCATGAATTCTAGGAAGTCAGCTTTCATCTGTGGTCGTTTTTCCAATGAACGCTGGAGTGAGACGAGACGGTCGAACGCCTGTTTCCTGTTGTTAGGCAGCCGCTGTCTCGGCGACCGGAAGGGTAATGGTGCAACCCAGCTTTTGGAGCTGTCCTGATAGCACCCAGCTTCCATTATCCTCAGAAACTCCAAATCTTCCATGGATGGGGCGAGTCTGTGGTCGTCTGGAGTACGAGCGAAGACGGTCTGCCCCAAGCAGTCTCCAATGAGCGTCGTTGAGCTGCAGATGGAAGTTGGTGCTGGATAATGTTGATGTTTAGGTGCTTGACCAAATACCTCTTTCACTATGATGTGGTTGTTGCATGGCTCAAGATGACTCGCACGACCGCTCTCTAGGATGGCTGTTTTGTAACTTCTCACCTCGAGTGGTCTATGAGCACCTCCAAGACACACGTCACCGACGACGACCCATCCTAGGTCAAGCCTTTGAGCAAACGGTGCATCTCCTGGGCCACTTATCTGCTCTCGGACCTTGTGGACCCGTAAGATGTCTCTGCCCAGTAGGAGGAGTATTTTGGCGTCCGGATCCAGAGGCGGAATCTTGTCGGCGATGTGCTTCAGATGGGCGTGATGGTAAGCTGCGTCTGGCGTAGGGATCTCAGCGCGAGCATTAGGGATTTGGTTGCACTCGAGGAGTATAGGCAGAGGAATGCTTACTTTCTTATCCACTGGCTCCACAGTGTAACCGCTGGCTCTCCTCCCCGCTGTCTCTGTACGTCCCGCACAGGTCTTGAGTGTATATGAGTAAGAGCCCCCGGAGATCTTGAAGACCTCAAAGAACTCTGACCGTGCCAGGGAGCGATTGCTCTGCTCATCCAGTATGGCGTACATTCTCTTGGACTCTTCCCTGCGTCCGTTAGGGAACACACTGACGAGGCAGATCTTAGCACATGCTCTGGCGCTCAATCCTTCACCACATACTTGAGTGCACGTCGACTTGACCTCCTGGTTATCCGCTTTGTCCTCCTCCCCGCCATCCTCTGAAGTGGAAGGGGACGACTTAGATTTCCAGGTAGGTGGATAGGGGTGAAGTGCCGTCACATGAGCGGTGCTCTCGCACTCTGTACATTTTATCTCTGCGGTGCAGTTCTTTGCAAGATGCTCTGTGGAGGAACAACAGCGAAAGCAGATGTAATGTTCTTTCAAAAGCTGTTTGCGATCATTTATGCTCTTCTCACGGAAGCCTCTGCACTTCCTCAGAGGATGGGGCTTTTTATGCAGAGGGCAATGTTTGTTTGGATCGATTCGTTCTGTGCTTTCTTTAGAATCAGCTTTAGCAGCTCCTGAGACCTGCGTCTTGTGAACATAGACGGATGTCTTTGCGGGCCTTTCCCACTTGTTCTTCCTCTCTGCAGGAACTTGCATGAAGAGGTTGAAGCTTGGGTCAGTGCGAGCTCTTGCTTCTGAGGAAATGAAGTTTACCAACACGGAGAAAGGTGGGAAACTAACAGAATGTTCTTGTTTGTATCTTGTACCGAAGTAAAGCCACTTTTCTTGTATGTTGTATGGGAGTTTCTCAATGATAGGCCTAATTCCTCTGGAGGTATCCAAGTACGACAAGCCTGCGAGGTAGCCGTCTTCCTTGGCGGCTTGTAGCTCTGACAAGAGATCGGCTAACTCCCTGAGTCTCTGTGGATCCTTTGTTGTAACCTTTGGAAAGTTTTCTAGTTTGTTGAACAGAGCTTGTTCGACGGCCTCTGGTGAGCCGTATATTTCGTCGAGGCGCCCCCATGCCATGTACAGTCCAGTGGCTGGATTTCTGATGTTGACTGTTTTTATGCGCCTAACTTGTTCTGCCGACTCTTTCCCCAGATACCTGGTGAGGAGGTCGAGTTCTTCTGCGGCGGACACGTCTAGATTGGCGATAGCATTTAGAAACGATGACTTCCAGGCCCAATAGTTCATTGGTTGGTCATCATATGTGGTGAGGCCTGACGTCACCAGGTGGTTGCGAGCAAGGTATTTGATGAGGTCTCCAGTGGATGCAGAATCATCATGGCTAGCTCCATAAGACATCCTGTAAACGGGCTGGTGCGCAGGAGGTGAGGGATCCTGTTTGAAGTTCTGTTGCGGACGTCTTCCACAAAGCTGACGATCTGGAGAGAAGTTAAGGGGCTGATTGAAGCTTTGTTGTGGCGGTGCCCCACTGGTCTGCGAAGCCTGAGGAAGCTGGTGTGGCTTAATGTCAGCAGGAGCAGCAGCTTGCGTTTGACTCGCATTGAGTGGGTGGGGTGTTGAGGGGATAACGTTGTTTGGTTGAAGAGGTGGAGGATGTAGGGTTAGCGAAGCATTGTCGTTCCCTCTTTCAACAGATAAAGCCCTGCTGCATAGGCTGGCTTGTGCCCACACGTAGGCCGCAATACGCTCGTCTTTGACAGATTGGAGAACCAGGCTTTTAGCCTCACTGCGTACTTCAAAGCCCATATCTTGTAAACCGGCCACGAGAGTATTAGCTTCTGCTATGGCAGCATCCTTTTCTTTTTCATCCTTTAACGCATCAAGATTGGCTTGAATACGTGCTTGCTCTACTTTAAGTTCAATTTCCTTTTGTGAATGTGCCGCTCTAGCTTGCGCTGCTTCGGCTTTTGCCTTTGCTTTGGCGATGGCCATGCTAATCTTTGTGCTGGACGATGAACCAGATGAGTGACTGCTCCTTGAGCGTACAGCCTCAGACTGATTATCTCCATTTTCTTTAGTATTGTTGCTACGTTGTGACATTGTGACTCACTGCGTTTTTAATATCAGGAGAAGGGAGCTAATATGAAGCTGACTCGAAGCTGTAGTGTTAGCCGCTTATCTCTTGTTACTGAGTTGCTCCGTAGAATGGCAATCTTTGCGTCCCTCGTTAGCTGTATTGCCGTCTTTTCACTGTCATGGACTAGGTTCCACTCAGCTTAAACACACCGAAGAAACTCCAGGAGACCGATGGTTCATTTCCATGAAGTTTTACTTGGCATATTGTGAAACTGCAACACAGTATACAAAATACAATTAAATTCCCATGCTAACAACAGCGTAGCAAGCTAGAGCTAACTAAGCCTAGCATATATTAACACAATGGGGCTAATGAAGCTAACTAGGCTTGCTCATGCTAATTATCATCTTAGCTGCCTTAATGATGAACAACAATAAATACTGTAACTTATAACTCAATGTTACACAATAAATTACTCACAGACGTTGCCTGAGCCGAAGGGAGAAAAGAAAGGCGAGGAAAGAAAGCTGGAGACTGCTGCGAGATCGCATGTAGCTGATCACTGCATGACTGCTTCCTACTTCCTGTGTTTCCCAGAATGCACTAGTGGGTGCTATGGTTACAGAGTACACAAATAAACTGTACAGCTGAGATAAACTAACACCTTAAAACATAATATTAACTATATTTTCAGGCGGCATGACAGTTGTTTTATGCGAGGCTGCAGCTATAAAAAGAGTTTTAAATGCGAGTGACACCTATCTGTGTTTGGAAACCGAGGCTTAGTGATAATTTTCAATGATAAACTTTGCCAGTTATCTAATCAATACTAATAAAGCGGGTAGCAAAAATACATCTCAGTGTATCTAGCTGTTAGGTCTGCGATGCAGGTCTATTGGAATGCCTCTATAAATAAAACTGCCATTCAAGATTAATAAAAATTTGACGGGACCTCTCATTTTAACTTGTTAAATGTTATATAAATATTCTAACTACTTTTTGTTCTTTCATTTGTGATGCGGTGATTAAAAAATCCATGGTTCTTATTGATGTTTCTATTTCATTGTAGATTTTTGTAAGTTACTTTGTGTACATTTACTTTACTTATCTGATACAACCCGCATACAAGATGCAGGGAAGCATTTGTTGGGGTCAGCATTACGCTGACAGAAATTAACGAGTGTAGCAGGTGCTAATTGGTATGCCGCTAACATGCGGAAATGCATTCTGCTGGTGAACAAAAGCAGGTGCACATTCGCATAGGCTGCACAGCATAATCATGGAGGGAAACGGCGCTTGCAGGGAGGAAAGCTGACATTATAGCAGACCAGCGAGCATGAGTTATTTTGACTTTAAACGGCGTGATCTGTTGGTAGATATTGTCCATGTTAGATCAAACAGTCATACGGTGACAAACAAGGCTACGATGGGTAACATTTTGGATTTTGAATGTTAAGGTCATTTTCAAGGGGTCAAAGGTCAAATACACCCAAAGCAGGCTTTTTGTAAATAATCATAATATATACAATGAGTATATCAACAAAAACTGTTGTATTTTCATGAACAAATACCTAGACTGTAAAACAGACATGTTCATTGTCATTTTGAGCTTGCATTTATTGACTAATAACATGGAAATGTTTGTAAAATGGGATTTTTGCGCCCCTTAGGACAATTCCTAGAAAGGTTTTATCCTCTTAGAGAAGAATTGTCTGAGGTCCATTTTGAATTATGTGTGTATTAGACATAATTGTGATGGAAGCAGGGTGAAGTTTGGAATAGTGTGGATACACAAGCCAGCCCAGGTCCACAATCATGTGTTGCTCACATGTGGGTAATTTGAGCTGTAACGCTAAAGCTGGCAGCTCAACACAGCCGCAGTTGGGTCTGTGGTAAACCGGTGTCACTGTGTGCGGGCCGCTGTTGAATCTGACACGCTGTCTCGAGGTGGAGAGCCGGAGCAAGAGAGGTCCTCTCTCTCTCTCCCCTCCAGTGGGAACGGATCGCAGACTCATTCCCCTCCGTGGAAAATCGGCAGTCGCCTCCCTCAGGATCACATGTTCTTCAGCTTGTGCGGCACGCGGTGCCAGAGCAGGCTGCCAGCTGCCATGGCTCTTAGTGCTGTGACACACTAAGCGCTACAAGAGCTCTGAGCTCTCTCTCCCTGTCTCTCCCTCTCACCTCTCCTTCTCTCTCTGCCTCTCTCACCCTCTCCTTCTCTCTCTGCCTCTCTCTCTCTCACCATCTCCTTCTCTCTCTCTGCCTCTCTCTCTCACCCTCTCCTTCTCTCTCCGTCTCTCTCCTTCTCCCCCTCTCTCTCTCCCCATCTCCCTCTCTCTCTCTCTCTCTGTCTCTCACCCTTCTCTCTCCGTCTCTCTCCTTCTCCCCCTCTCTCTCTCCCCGTCTCCCTCTCTCTCTCTCTCTCTCTCTCTCTCTCACTCACTCCCTCTCTCTCTGCTGCGGCCTCAGAATGCGAGACTCTGAGGAACACACACGGGGACACACTGTAGCGATTCCAAAACCTGCTATGCTGACCACCCAGGAGAGAAACCAGAGAATTGACCGTGATAGGGGGATGGTAGTGGTGCTGGTGGTAATGGGGGGTGGGGGGTGGGGGGGGGCAACTAATCGGGAACCGCATGTCACCGTGCAGCTGTGAAGACAGCGTGGCGCTCTGGCTGTTAACCACAGCTGCAGTGCCCAGAGAACTCGGAGGCTGCCGTGAAGTCCGGCCTGCGACGGAAGCCGCGGCAGACAGCCAGGGGCAGCGCCGAGGGTTCCACCCTCCGCACACCGACCGCCTCCGACACACAGATTACAGCACATTACAGGCCCTAATCCACAGCAACTCCCAAATTTACTGAAGTGCCCCACCTGGGAAATTAACCTGATGCTTGCCATTACCCTACAACGCTGCCTTCAGTTATTTAACTTTGGTCTCTGAGGTAAAGAAAGCTCCACTGAATGTTGTGTCTACACGGGGTCACATGCAAGAAGGTCCTTATACGCAGCAATCAGCTAAAATACATACAAAGACAAGGCTTAGAGTTTGGACACTTTTTAATTGTGGGGCCTGAGTCTCCCTTAAAACTGATTACCACCACCTGCCTACATCACTGTCAGGTTCAGAGACATGCTTGTTGCCACAATATAAACATTCTGATACCCACCCATCCGCAAACGATGATTTGGGTAAAGGCATCCATTTTAAAATGTGCTAAGAAAACGGCAGCGACCAGCACCTCAGCACCATGTCTAATTGCAGCTGGAAGACTTTTTTTGTGTTGGTTTTGTTCACTGAGAAAATGAAAGGGGAGCGTGGGGGTGGGGGGGTGATCACTTCCAGAGGAAAGGATGGAAAGTGATTGGAGGAGATTCTCGGGCAAATTAATGAATCATTCCTTTCAGCTCTTTGTGCAGCACCGCGTTGCAGTGTGGGTGTGTGGGAGGGAGCTCCCCGCTCGCGAGATGGGGCCCCGGTCGCCCCAACAAAGGACTCGGTTCACTAGAAAGACCTGAGCCTCTCCACGCCCTTGGTGGGGGGAGTGGGGGGCAGGTGGGGGGTGGACGTAAGCCCCCTGCTCTTTGTGTTCTCCGGTTTCTTTGGCCAGCGCAGGCCAGGCCTCCTGGAGCCGGCCTGTTTCCTCGCCCCCCTGTCCCCACCGACGCAACCTCCCCAGGGGGAAAGGTCACCCTTGCTTGTCAGGGATCTCGACAGTTCAGCTCGCACCATGCTAAGAAACACTGGAGAACCCTGCCATTCAAACAGCTCACAAAAAAGAAAATAGTCTGCGGTTAAGCATTCTACCATTGAATGATGTCACATGTGCAATGTATCATGGTTAACTTGTATGACCGGTGAGCTGGGAAAGCTTTCAGCATCAGGTTACTTTCTCATGTGATTGCATGTAATGTGGTATTTCTACCTTTGGGCACTTCAGATGAAATTATTTTAGTTATAATTTTTTGAAACATTGGTTTGAAGTGGTGAGAAAGAACAAACTCAGATGTTATAAATCATGCAAAAGTTTTGATGTAACCAGATCCCTCATAATTAAGATTATTTTGTGTACATAGAGTAATGCTGCCACATTACACACAATTAAGAAGAAATGAATCTGCTGGCAATGAGGAATGGTATGCAGAAAAAACTGTAGTTCTCAGCCTCCCCTAATTATGGCTCTCTAGCCACCACTAAGCTTTTGGTCTGAAGAGGAAGTGGTTTCTCCACATTTAACACGAAATTTATTATGATAAGGTCAGAAATGACACAGACACAAACCAGAGATATACCATGGAAGCTGCATCACTACACACTTAATAGTGCTGAGTTGGTGTCTGTCAGCAGTCCCTTCTCACACCACCATCATAGTGCTGAATTCTGGTCAGAGTCAATTGTATGATATTTTGCGCAATGTGTGCAAGTATACGTACAGATAGCCTCCACATACAGGTCTCTCATCTGCATGCACCTAGTGAGTAATTTGTGCTCCAAAATGTTATTCTGCTGATAACTTCCTCCTTCCTGTCATTGGCTCACAGCAATGGCTCAGGGCTGAATCAGTGACTGGAGTAGCAGTCAGGAGGGCGGCTTCAGCTGTTGGCTAACTGAATTTATGTGACACTTCCTCACAGTCATAAAGGTAATGCTTCATATATGGTAGGCAAACAAGTCTAATGAGAGGTTTTGGCTTGAGTTCACCGTGAGACACTCCTTAACCTTGATGGACAATTCCGAACAATACTTTCAGAACCATTTTTACAATTTGTTTCTCCTTCATATTAATTTCATCTATGGCTGAATTCCTAGTATTATTTAATGAAAGAAAAAAGGTCTTATTAAATGCCTTTTTGTAAAGATGTGGGCAAAGTTTATTGTGGGTAACCACATGCAGAAAAACGGCAGCTTCTGCTGTCCAGGTAAACACCTGAGGATTATTTCCTCCAGAAGCTGGCTTCCGTTCTATCCAGGTTGTTCTGGTAAAGGTATGTTGGAAATATGTAATATAATATAATATGATTTATGTGGAAATATCCATAGTTTTTATTACTCTGCCCATGTGTTTTCTGTAGCTCACAAACAGGTTATTGTGTCTTTCATGCCTGTAGTAATAAGTTGCATATCCCATTGTGGATATCTGTGTGTGTGTGTGTGTGCGCGCACGTGTTCATTTATACATACGTGTGTATTACAGACATGAAGTATTATATTTGTTCTTCCTTCGGATTTGAAAGGATAAGCGACTGAGAAAACCATCCACTTCCAAATTTCCAGGGGGACAGAGGGATTCGGGGATTTTTTTTCATGAAACTACAACTCTCAAAGCCCTGCTGCTAATTATGAGTAGCCTGCAGCTTGGCCTGATGGGAAATGCCACATGCTGAAAATGACATGGAATGAGAACACACAGGCACTAATGAGGAGCAGGAGGGCAATGCTGCGATTCTAGAGAGTCAGGACAAAGGAGCAATGTAGGAAGGGGCAACCAGCAGAACATGTAAAAAGGGAACGTTGTTAACCTTCAGACAGAGTAATCACGTGACTCCTTATTGACATGTGTATAAGTGATGGGTGTGTTAGTGTGTCCCTCGGACCCAAATCACATTGAAGGGATGTTCTGGAAAAACCTGTGTTTTCAACTTTGATTGAATCTCATTTTAACACCGTAGGACAACTGCCCAGTGACAGAAATGAAGAGGAACTATGTGAGAGGTGACTGTAATTTGTAATGAAATTTGTTTTTCATAAAGAAAAGTTACCTGGGTTAAAATGTTTCCCCAGGACATTTCTTATTTTTGACAACATAATGAATGGGAATAAAATGATTGTGACACAAAACTGGAACATGCAGTGAGAGAGTGAAGTCAAAAAATTATGAATGACACCATCTCTTGGTCAATGACTTCAAGGGAAAAAAACACCAGCAGTTACATGAGTACTACCATCTACCAAACGGTCAAATTCTCACCACAATTTTGTGTGTTTTTTTCTTATTTCCTGAATGCAATAAATGTCTCAGTGAAGTGCATAAATGCACATCCACAATTTCTTTATGACACAATAAAAAGATACACTACCAGGACTGTCTGGGAAAGCCAACTCTCAATACAGGATTGGAGTAGTTCCAGGGAAGGATCAAAGTTTCGGTAAAAAAAAAAACAAAGACAAAAAAACCAAACAGCATTCCAAAAGGAAAAAAATGCTGACATTACATCACATGGAGACAGTGCTGTGAAAACCTCTGACAGTGCATTTCAGAGATATTCTAGAGTGACTTCACATGTCCAAAGAAGACAACCTTGGACGCTAACAACGCTGTTTGAACCATGCGGGTGACAGATCTCAATGTTTCATCCGAGCTGTCTGCAGAGGCACCCTTCGCCCGCCCAGCGGAAACCGGCGAAACCCGCCGTCGCCAGGCGCGTGAGATCGCGCATACCGTGTGATCTCCGTCCCGCCATCCCCCGGCCGTTCGCCGGATCTGCCTCCACCCCCTCGCCCCCGCGCTCTGGAGCTCGGGCTGTGGCTGCGAGCCTATTGTTTCTCATATGTCTGGCACGGGGATCAATCCTTCCCTTTTAACTCCTTTCCCGGGCTCCCTGGGGGAACAAAGGAGAAATCAGCGGAACGTGGCTCCGAGCCCGCCGCCACAATCTGGCACCACTTCCAAGGAGCCGGACGAGGAAGGCGAGGGGATGGGGAGGCCTGACGTTTTTGGTGGCCTCACGTGGCGATGCGGTACCGCGTCCGCCCGGTGTCCGCCGAAGAGCAGAGCAGGACGGTAGGCCGCCCTTCAGATTAAAGTGGTATTTTTATTGTTATTGTTTCTAAATCTGCCCTGAACCAGGGGAGCACTGACACAGACCTCTGAAACAGAATACACAGTTGTTAAACAAGTGTAAGGATATGTGCAGACTGGAACTGTCATTGTATTGCAGTTTAACAATGCCCCCTCCCACACACACACACACACACACACATATGCACATCCAAAGCCTTCCCCATTCCACCTCACTAGATGATGATATTAAACTGAGCATGTGCATTTACCATAATTATGTCCATATAAGGGCAGGGTTGTTAACCTCTGATATCACTCAAACTGCACCTCAGATCACACTGCCCCACAGATCAGTTGCCACATGGAGACGTTTGTACCAATCCAACCTGAACTTCCCAGAGCCCACATCAATGTCCTGCCTGGTTAGATGAGCCAAAATAACATCGTACTAATCATGCATTATGATCTCCTGAGATCCTATTTAAGTACATCATGATATGGCCACCTCAGTGAATGAAGGGTCACTGAATTATAAACCTGCCACAGCATGACTGGATATTTTGTTTTAAAACCAATAACATCAGATCCATTGATTCAGTTTTCCACTTTACACATCCGTTTGCCATTTCTCATAAAGTCACTCTGTTTAATTAACAGGATCAATCCCAGCTCCAATGAATCCCTGAATCAACACAAATAACACTGGTGCAGGTCCAATGCCTCTCTTGCACATAAAATTCACATTGTTGAATTAATCACTCATTAATCCAAATTGCTCTTAACAGCAATAGTATACAGTAGCAGAAGCTATATAAGCAGTGGCCTAGAAAAAACAGCAGACAAACACTATTTAAAATGCATGTGGTTATCGATTTACAAAGATGTGCAGCTATTAAATTAAATAAGCATTCCAAAAAAAGGTTTACATAGTTTCCTGCCTCTAAAATATTTTATATCCTTTCTCTCATGTCACTAATCGATACATGCAACCCCAAACCGGAATTTATTCGGAACATGAAGTGGCAGGTCAGGAAAATGGGGCTTTTCTGCACTGTGTAACACTATACACAGTTTGCCTTCCTCTCCAAACCAGTCAGTGAAAAATATTACTGCGCTCAAGAAAGTGGGAAAATATTATCCATCAATTTTCACCCATTTGTCAGCCTAGCCATAGATGTATTTATGCATGCACACACTTTATCGTCATCCAAATAAGACTGAACACGTTTCAGATTTTATCATTGTCATTGGTTAACTCCACTTAAGAAGCCAATTGCTGGAATTCAGAGCAGACAGGATGATTTAAAAATTTATTTGGTCTTTTTTTATAAAGGGGGGGGGGGGGGGGGGGCTCCCTAAGGAGTCAAAGACCTCCGCTTTGTGATCCATCGAATCTATAATTACATAATTGGGTCAGTTATTAAGCATAATTAACCTAAATGACCATGGGATCAAGGGATTCAGAATTTGATCTACATATACCTCGACAACCGGCAGGATTTTCACTCCATATGAGTAATACCAGGCGATTTAGACTTTTATATACTGGGTTTACAGCTCAGCCAATTCTTGCCATGTATTATAAATCTCTAATATAGCTTTCAGGAAAACAGCACGGGATTCCAAAGGAAAAAAAAACCTTTTGCAGAATACATGTTCTCGAAGAGTCTTAATGGTAAAAAAACAAGCAATCCGTCATCTCAGATTATATTTGCAACAAATTTGCTCTCCCCGGACAAATGAAGGAAAGCAGATGCAGGGAATAGAAAAGCCGCAAGACAGCGCCGCCTCTCGAAACGGAGACCGGGCAGAGGACTCGGTGGGCACGGAGCCACTGCGCCAGGCACACAGGTTGGCATCTCTCATACGGGCACTTTTCTGCCAGCACAAATTAGGAAAATGTGTTTACTGAGATAAAATGCAGCAATATACTCAGGAAAGCCCCCCCAAAAAAGCTGCCAAGATGTCACATATTTTAACCCCGCCTTGGCACGCCGTGCGCAAAATAAATAAATAAATAATAAAAACGACGTAATGCATTTCGCAAAGCCTTTTACTGGGCAATTTGGAAGCGTTTTTGCCTAATGTTCCTCACATTTTCACATATAAATGCCTGGTGATTAATCTTGATCACTGGGGCCCGTGTTAGTTATTGTTACTGCCTCGGAAAGGGGGCAATTCCATTTAACGGTGTTATAGATTTTGGAGCAGTCCCTGCTTGGCTTGCTACCTGTGAATATACCCTCAAGATTTACACAGTTCTGTTCGCAACACAGGGGGTATCATAGCTTAGCCAGGCTGTAAGGAGGAAGGATAAGCGCACAAACGTGTCCAAAACAGCCACAATATACTGTAATTTAGAAATAATGCTCTTAAATACTTCACCTTTTTATATGTAGGTGATATGTAATATCTGAAATAATTAGCGCGGATCATGTTTTTTTTCCCTTGCGTTCTCATTGTGGGCCTGGCATCACACTGTCGTTTTTTTTTCTATAAAGAATTATAACTGTTTAAAATGCACGAGAGTAAGTTCTCCAGAATCACTTACAGGCCTCGGCATAGAACCATGGAGACATCCCATCCTGAATTAGCCACAGAAACACAATAAGGTAAGGGAGAAAGGTATGCTCTATAAACATAACATGATCCCTGCCCGAGAACAGCAGAGGCTTCCGCACGCCAGAGGGAACGTCCCACCTCGCCGCTCGGGGTTCGAAGGTCATCATCTGGATACTCTTAGCCGCTAGAAAATGACCATGTAGCGCCAATAGAGGTTACACCAAACCAACAAAACCTGTGACCTCGAATCTTTTTGGACTCATTTGAGCAGTTTTATTTATATATTTATTTTAAATCACCTCTGCCATTCTTGGTAACCGCAATGCAACTTCTTCTTTTGTATACGCAGCCAATGTTTTGATTGCGGTTTACTGAAGAGTGGGCTTGTAATAATTAATACACGATGACTCTGGAGCTAGTTTTTCCCGACTTTCTGTTTTTTGTTGGGTTTTTTTTTCGTGAGCGGACGGCTCTAATCAAACGCAGGCGGCTGCGCAGCGGTTGGCAGAGCGCTCAAACTGCGAACAGCGGGAGGGTTCGGAGGCATGCGAGCCGCATTACAGAAACGCACATGCTGTCACTGACGGGCTCCTGACACGCAGTACCCGCATCTCGGTCGTAAAAAGAAGGCCCATTCCTTCACTGTGCCGGGACCTTCTCGAGTACCTCTTCATAGCCAGAGAGGGGCACGTCATGAATATGAGAACGCAACGAGAGAAACGTTACGCTGGTTTTAATTAATCAAACACAAACAACTTTGTGCAGCCTAAAAAGGCCAATTAATTTGGCATTTACTTTTACGTCGCCGCTCTGTGGCTGCAGGTATTGTTGATTTATCTCGTCATTTATAACTATAATTAACAATGCGGATCGCGCCGGCTGTCCCAGATTAAGCTCCGCATCTGCATGGCCAGATTTGTCCCGTAGCTGCCTCTTTCCACTTAGCTTCTCAGAACGTTGTTCTCTACGTCTGAACCGCGCCGAGAGGAGCTGGATTAACAGTAAATCTCGGGCCGGTGATTCATCAAATACAATCTCCCAACATGCTTTGTTGCAACCAGCCAACCACTTGGAATTTGTGTATTAAAATGGAGGAGACTAAAAATGAGCTAGAGGGCCAAGGCGTCTGAAATTAGTCTTCTGAGCCAGTGTGTTTGGTAAAGGCGCGCCATCGGTTAGTTTCCAATCTTTGATATCTGCGGGAGATTTGTATCAGAATATTATCAAGAAATTCACATATGTGGATTCGTTGGCAAGGGTAGAGTCAAATGCTGTTTAAACTGTCTGCATATTCGTCTGACTAGAGTCTGCACGTGGGGGTTTGACCAGAAAATAAGATTATTCTTTTAACTGTTTAATGAACTCTTTGGAAATCATTACAAGTGTGATGTCTCGGTGTGCTCGATGATTTATGACTAATAAACCATTTAATCACCCTTGAACACGAAATGCCTTGATTGGATTATTAAAACAATTAGCTGCAAGCATTTATGTATGCGAAATGGAGAAAATGACTTCCGTTTGTGGTGGTGTTCGAACAGCCAGATAAATGGAAGGATTTGGACTGTAACAACCAGCCGGTTGACATGCTTGCACATGCTTATCTGTTGCTCACAGTGCAACCACCTGTTCCAATGCAAATTTCTCCTTGCGTCCCCTGTCAATGCAAACTGCCCTTCGACTATGAATATAGTAAGAGCAAACGGAGAATCTCATACGCCTTGGTGTAGCATTCCTCGCTATTGTCCGACGCTTCGCTTTCCAAACGCGTCCGAACTCTGGATCCTGCAGAAAGGGCGTGCAACACAGCATTATAAACTGATCCATCGCCTTGTAGCGAGGTCCATTATCTACCTTGCCAGCGCATTCCTATTGAGATTAAGAGCCTATTATTCAACAGAAGTTCACGTGCAGCGAGAGGATGTAGGTCACACTCGCTCTCTGTGCGCTCGCTCCAAGAAAGCACTCATATGATTGCCGCTCTGCCACTCCGGGAGGAAGCCGTGCAGCACGAGTGCATTTTGGCTGCTGAGAAAATAGGCCCTTGAAAGGGGAAAAAATCTCAACAAGGACAGATATTCAATCTAGAGGCCGAGGTCTCATAACCGCCAGATCAAACCATGGTGCGCTATCATAAATAATGAATCTTCACCCAGAAAGCAGGGCCGTGCTGGAAAGTGTGCGTGTGTGTGTGTGTGTGCGGGTGCGTGCGCATGTCTGTGCATGTTGGAGAAGGGGTGGACAGGGTCGATGTGTGTTTTTGCGGGGCTGCTATGGTGTGTGGATGTGTGTGTGCATGTCTGTGCATGTTGGAGTGTATGTGTGTGGACAAGGACAATTTGTAATGTATATGGTGGGAGGATTGTGGATGGGTGTGTGTGTTGGATGTGTGTCTGTTGGTATGTGTGTCTGTCTTTCAGGTAGGGGACTGTGGATGTGTATGAGTGCATGTGGAGGGAGGGTTGTGGATATGTGTGTGTGTGTGTTGGTATGTGTCCCTACATTTGAGGAATGGGTGTTGTGGATAAACTGTATGTGTGTGAGTGTATGTGTGTGCAGAGAGGGGGTTATTGGATATGGGGGCAGTGGGCGTCTCTGTGTTTGGAGGGGGTGCTATGTGATATTTGCATTATAAAATATATTAAAACTTGCAGTCCCAAATTTCACCTATTTTTCAAAGCCTTTTAAATCAGTAAATGATTGAATTGATTAACATTGATTAAGGTTATTAAAGGATATAACTGTATTTGTAATTCAATTAAGGATAGTTTTCTTAATGGGAGAAAAACATTGCTAATTTTATGTACAAAAGAGCTAGAGGCTCGACAACACTTCTGACACACAAAGGGAGACTATTACAATTCATAGACTCAAAGAAACTCCATAAATCAAAAGCAATGAAACATAAATTGTCGCTCATTCAAAGCAAGGCGGTGGAACATTTTTACGATAGCGTTGACATCAAACAGCCTGCACTCGCTTAATGGAGCAGAAGCTCTCTCCTTGGACACGGGCAGGACCAGGAGTCGGCTGAATCTCCAGGAGGGGTCCTCTTCTTCCCTTATCTCGGAGTGGGTCGCTGTATCTGGTGGTGGTGGTGGTGGGGGGGGTCTCGGCTTCGAATCCAAATGGATTTGTGACAGTCTGAAACGGCCCCCGTGACAGTGGCCGCCAGATGCCACACTCGATTAGGCCGAAACACAACAGCTGGCCGTCCGCAGCCCCTCTCTCTGCCCCGCTCTCTCCTCCTTTCACGCTTGACTTGAGGCTGCTGTTGTTGGAGGCGGAAGAGCCTGTGGAGGAGGTCGTATTTGGGGGGGGGGGGGGGGGGGGGGGGGGGGTGGGGGGGGGCTCTTTGTTTCTCTTTTTCTCTGTCTCTCCCCCCCCCCCCCCCCCCCCCCCCCCCCCCCCACCTCAGATGTGCGCTTGACTCTGGAGGTGCATCCTTTTCGTTTGAAGCCTGCCCAGTGTGAAGTCAGTCAATAAACCCTGCCCGCCTCCCCCCACCCACCTCCACCCCCCCCGAATCGCTCTATCCCCATCCCTCCCTTCCTTTATTTTGGCATCTGGAACCTGCTTGTAAGGAAGGCGGCTTTAATTGCCGCGGTGTAGTTACAAGTCGTAAAATGGAGCCTCCCTTTAGGCTGGCCTGGAGGGGGTGAGAGTCTGGGGTCGGGAGTCAGCGAGATGTAACAGGAGTGGACAGGTACTTCTGGCTTTGGCAATTTGTGGACTTTGATTCCCCCACCGCCGGCCCACCCTACCTGGCGCGTGAACACAATCTGGACACGATCGCCTCAGGGCTACACTGTCGGTTTCTCGCGCAGATATTGCTAAGCCTATCTCGGGGACGCCATGGATCGTCAACATTCTGAGTCTAATTCTTCCTGTGGGGACGTGGAGCCTAGCTGAAGAAGAACGCTGTCATTAGCACCAGAAGCTGTCTGATTTTTTTTTTTTTTTTGGCACCCTGACTTTTTGGCATCCATTTCTCCAAATTTTAAGAAAAATCTGTTCCGTATCAATGGAATCTATTAACGATTTCCAAAACGTTTTCCAAAACAAAGCCATAGGTTTCTAAGTGTTGTCAGCATTCCCCCCCAGTCATGTGGCCGTGGGGCCATTTTTGGACCCACCATTTTGGCTGTAGTTTCCACAGGTGGGGGGCATAGCCACGAAGCGTAAAAGTGGAGCGGACCCCGCCCTTCCCCACTTCGCGAGGGCCCGCGATCTCCCTGATGCCATTCACCCCGTCTGCGCTTGAGAGGGAGACCTTCCTGTCCAGCAGAGACTCCAAATGCAAACGGTCAATGGAGCCAGACAGAGGAAATTAGAGGAGTGTTTGTAAGCCCCCCCACACCCTTTGTACAAGACCACTTAAGTAGAACGAGACTGTAAAAACGCCAGTGCTTAAATGGGTGCCCACACAATGTGTGGTCGTAAACGTAATTCCTCACTTCCCCTGAGAGCTGCCTGGCGTGAGTCCTCCACTCAAATACAGTCGGCGGTTGTTTGATATTTGGATGTAGTTTATGCGAGAGAGGAAGGGAGACACATTCTGTGAATGTGCTTTGGCTGTGTTTTGTCAGCCAGCTGCTGTGTAAACGAGTTCCCCAGTCTCTCCTGTGGAGCAAATCAAAATAAATGGACAACATCAACTCTTTCTAACACTGAAACATTCTGAAATAATGACATTTCTCCATCAGGGGATGTTGCCGGTGGACACATGACACAAAATGGTCATGGTACCGCTAATATCTCACATGCGATTGGGCAGTTGCTCCAATGCCTTGTGAAAATAATGCGTATCTCGGTGCCGATAATGGGCCACGACTACTTCCACTCTCCACTGAGGACAAAATGACCCTGCCCCTGAGAAGGCTGCTGGCGTTTCATCATTTGCGCAAAAGGCTGGTTATAGCAAAAGAGATGGCTGCAGCGTTACATCAGTGCTTTGAATTTGGTTCACTGAGGTGAGAAGAAAACTAGTAAATAATTGATGCCCATGAGGGAGATAATCTCAGGGTGGGTATTACATAATTTATATTCACACACTCAACGTGCGAATGCATGCACGTATGCACACACACACACACACACACACACAGTACAGTACATCCCTGTCAATGGCTAATATCTGTGGTAGTGTATGTATTAACAGGACACTTACACACATGGTAAGTATTCTGGGGTTTTCTCAGGAAGAGCACTTTGATTGAGGCAGAAAATCCCATGTCGTAATTTGTTACCTCATGAGCAAAGTCTCCTTAAGGCACAAGTCATATTGAGCCCAAGGGGAGGGAGAGAGAGAGAGAGAGAGAGCGTCTGCTGCTTGTTCGAGTCTAGTCTCTAATTAGGAAAATGCAATGTTGAGAAAATAGGATGAAAAAACTGGAGGCTCCTCTAGCTAACCATGCTTTCATCATCACAGCCTCATGGGTCATGTTCAAGTCTTTTTTTAACAGCGGCTCTTAGAGACAAGCAGCCTGGCAATTGGTTGCAGTTGCAACATATGAACATTGATTAGCCTGTCATGCAAGTGCATGTAATGATGCTTTTATGAGTCTTTTAGTGTGTCATACAATTAGGGCAGGCACTGAGAAAAGTCAGATCCACAGTGCCTGTATGTCCAACAATGGACACTGATTCTTATAGCCCAGGCTCTCTGGCTGCTAGGCTTATTAGATGATTTCTGTGACTGTTCTTAACAGCAGAGTATTTTTTGCTGCATTTCACAGTGTGGTTTTCGGTCCTTACATCTTAGGAGCTTAGCTAGCTAGCAAGCCACCTTAAAGTGGCACATATGTGCATAGCGTTGATCTAATATAAATAGGCAGGCCTGTGACCGACTGCTGAAGTTATCCAATCGTGTAATTGAGCCAATCGGCAAGGGCACCGGAAGCCCAGACTGTTGGAATCGGCACTTGTTGCCAAAAGCCACTGCCTGATAAATGAATTTATAAATAAATAACACATGCCCTGGACAGCCACCCTCATTCACAAGCATTCATAAGCACCACATTTTGCACACAGAGGGCAAATATTGATGTCATTCAGACATCAAGGAAGTGGAGTAACATTAAAATATTTTTACATTGGATTTTTTAAAATTATTTCAACATGCCAAGCATTTACAAATGCCTTGTGAGCACTTATATACTTATATTGCAATATACTTGGTACTGCCATTTAAATACTTTTCCATCAAGTTTTTAATGGCTTTTTTTTCAATAAAATGTTCCTATTCTGCAGCTTGTCCCTCTGGTCCAACACTTAGAAGCTCCAGAACGAGGGCCCAGTCTCTCTGAGCTTTGAGATACCTACGGTAGCCCAGTCAGGATAACAGGGTTAAAAACCATTACCCGTTGCCTCCCGAAGACTCACCTCTTCAGACTGCACCTGAGATCATCCAACTTGAATCTGTCAGGTTAACTAAGATCTGTAAAGCATCTGTCTCTTTTTGAAATGTGCTTTGTATTATACCTTTGAGTGACAGCACACGTCTCATTGTCATTCTAGTGCGGTGGTTGGATTTTTGTTCATTGTTAACATGGCTCCATGTTTCTCTGAAGTCACCCTTGATAGAGCTGTCTTGCCAATTAAACAAATAATAATGATAATTTGGAGAGAAAATGTAATATAAAGACGATCATAAAAAACCACTCAGTACAGAGCAGAACAGTATCTTTGCTCATTTTTAGGATTCTTGCCTTATGTTTCAGTAGGTTAGTCACTCTCATCTTTAAATTTTGATTGTTGGTGTAATTCATTTTTAGTCGTGGGGATGTCCAAACTTAGTGGAACCAAAGACAGGTACAAGTAAAGGTGATGGGGAAAAAATATGCTACAATTTATATCTTGAATAACTGAGACATCCAGGATTTTCCAATGCTTTCATATTTAAGAGTAAATCAGGAAACTAATGTCAACTAATTAGGCCTCAAAGCCTTTTACCACTCTGAATGAAGCTGGTACTTAGGATTTAGATGCAAAGGAAATTAATGCAAATTGCCCTTTTCCACCCTCCCCCCTCACCACCAACACCCCCCCCCCCCCCGAAAAAAAAAAACCTGCCTCTCTGGAAAAGGACAAGGTCATCTGAAAGTCTTGGCATAATCCAGAAAATCAGAATGGCATATTGATTCCATTACAATTAAGCCCTGACAATGTGGCAAAGGAATTCCACCCTTAGCTGTTATTGTCAAAATGCATTCTTGTTCCATTTGGTTTAGTGGTATTTAACGGTCTGCACTTCAGTGTCTGACCTTTATGCTGTGCGTGTTTCTGTGTGTGTGCGGGTGTGTGTGCGTGCGTATGTGCGTGGATGCGTGAGTGCATGTTGGGATAATGTGGTGGTTTTGTACAACAATAGGCATAAAAAAGAGTTAGAAAACAGGCACTTCTCCAAGAACTAATATGGCTTGTATGTAATTGTCCAAAATACTATGTTTTAATGACTCATTATTGCCTAAATATGAGTTCTGTGTCTGGTAATCAGCTGCATGATCTTTATTATCTTTCTTTAGCTTTTTTGGCTTTATTTAACATTTTTTTAGCTTATGCTGAATGTGTGGGAAAAGGCCTGTTGAAATGACTGCTTTCTGTGTTGAATTTGGCACACTATACCCCTGTAGAGTGATACTATGCTGAGCATGAAGTAAGAGTATGTATACCTGTAGCTGAACGTTTCAATACCAATAAGGTGATGAAATCACATCTCAGACACTATCTGATTAACAGTTACTCTTTCAAGCCATGTGATGTGATAGAAAAAAGAGGATAGACAGGTATTAACATGGCCTCCTGGCTTTGCACCTGGCTCATCCATCTTTGCTGTTGCATTTCTTGTACAGATTACTTATGCGGACTCATAGACCTGTGCAGGAGGTGTTAATATGTTTTACTGATATTAAATCACTGCGGAGGAGTCCCACAATGCCCCTCTGTGTGTGGAAGGTGAGGGTAGCCACAGGGTTGTGAATGCCTGGCATTGAGGGACGCAGCTGCAGTTGGGAGCTGTGGTTTCGACTGGCCGCCGACTGCTGGCCTGGCGGTTTCAAACTGCGCGAGCCCCCCCTTAAAAACACAGTCGCAAGGCTGTTATCTGTAGCGGCTCGAGCCAGGCCCCCCGACACCAATCTGAACCAGCTGAATGCGGACATTTTCCAGCGCTGAATACCATGTTGCATTGCGTGGACCCGTTTTTTTTTTGTTTGTTTTTTTTTAATCAGCCGAGAGGTACGAAACTGAGTCTGAGGCAACCTTCTGTGTACTCATGTCCCCTGTGGCTGTGGGAATGTTTTTGTGCCATTTGTGCTCGTGCATGATGGGAAAACGCTGTTATTGTGAGTGGGCTGCCATGGCAACGCGTCGATGTCCCAACGCCTTCCCGCGCAGGGGCATCGTGACTTCTATCCCACTCTGTTGTGCAGTCAGCACTGGCCTGTTCCCGCTCTGCACTCCCACACGCCTGCGCTTCAGTATGGATTCAGTATGCTTAACTGTGGAAAATTGCAAGGCCAGGCTCCTACCCTCCCAATTAAGGGGAGCCAGCTGGCATACTGCAAGGGCCCCGCTGCCATCGAGAGACGAAGTTGATTGGAAACTGTTGCCATGGATTGGAATGCTTGGCTGGAGCCAGGTGAACGCTGAGGTGCGCTTGGCACATCTAGGCCCCTCTTGCGCAGCCAGGACGGGTGACACCCTGCAAGCTCTCTACACCTCTGCGCCGTGACCACTCCCAGGCCCCCGGGCCACCCTGGGAGGACTTCCTCTGCAAGCGTCAGCACTTTTCCACACTGCGCGCACTCATGTCAGCGCATTGTCTCTCCTGCTTGAAAAAAATCACTCGGCTCCTAACACATGCGTTTTTCAAGCAGTCGTTTAAACAAGGGTTCGATGTGTGGCAGCTTTTCTTTGGGAGATCACGAGTCTGTCCCATGACTCCGTTTGGACTTATGAAAACAATTTAGCGGATGCCAAGACGCAGAGCAGCCGGCGGAGCGGTCTTTTAAGGCTGGCCTCTTTTGTCTCTTTTTGCTTCAATTAGTACTTCCTCTTTGTCTGTCAGCGGAGTGACTCTCATTGGATGTGACAGAAGCGTGTAGCAAGCGAACGCGTTTGGCTGAGCGTTCGCAGGTCAAACCCATTATTTATATTTAGCCCCGAAAAAAAAGAACCACCAAAGCTTCTTCTTCCTCCGGCCTTCATTTCAGAGACAGGAAAACGATGGTGGCAGCTCTCTGGTCTGCCTCTATTAATCTCTCTCTCTCTCTCTCTCTCTTTGAATCCTGGCCAGACCTCTGCTCTTGACGATCATCGCTCTCGCCGAGGAGATCTCGCTGCAGGGAAATGGGGGTGCTTTGCCGGGCTTTACCCCACAATAAGTTATTCGGTTTATTTATAACCCTGTCCCAAATAAACCCAGCCCATCTGCCCTTAGGGCCCGTGCTAAATGGTCGGAGATAATGTTGCCTTCAGGTCATGGCAAAATAGGCGAAAACCAACACAACAAGGGTCCCATTACCAAGGGGGAGCTGGATGCGACCGTGTGCCTGTTCTATGTCACATTTGTTCTGTGGAGGGCGCGGAGGTCGTTTGCACTCTGATGAAAAACGACTCCTCCCGTGATCCCTCGAAAGGCCGGCGGGCGGGACGGGGGGCTTACCATCCTGGCGAAGTTTGGCCATGCTTCTTTTGTTCTCGCGGCGTTCTCTCAGAGGACATTCCTCGGCCTCCCCCCGTTTGAAGGGCGCTGGCTAAGAGGAGCCGCTTGTTTGGGTTCTCTGGCATCAGCTGAAAGGCACTGAAAGCCTAACCTCCCGTCGCTTTTTTTTTTCTCTTCTTTTTGCCACTGGATGGCCACCAGCGTTAGACAATCGCAGTATTATGTGGCGTACGCGTTCTCTCCATTTCCCTCTCTTTTCTCATCCCCTTCTCCTGCCCGTTTGGTTTCTCTCCAGGGCGTGGATTAATCACGTGCTGATGGAGGTCGTCCATCAGCCGCCCCCCCCCCGGCCAAGCAGGGTTTGACTGCTCACATCTGTCCCAGAGGAGCTTAGAGCAGGTCCGGCTGCTTCGTTTCAGGACAGGATTAGCGTAAGAGGGCCTATTCTCATGAACCACGTGACTGACTGTTAGGAGGCCAACAGAAGGTAGGTATGTGTAAAGACTGACTGAGCTAATCAGAAATGACTGATGTAATAAATTGCATAATAAACGTCTGTGTCCAGCCTCATGCTGATCGAAAGAGCGGTGCGCTTAACAATGAGTTAACAGCTCGCCGCCCTCATGTTCTGTGGGTGTTTGTTATGGCAGGAGTGTCCTGCACAGTAATAGAGTATTTGACGAATAAATTGCCTCCGTGGGATTTTCGGCAGGGACGCGTGCCTGGAGCTTTGCTTTGCTCGTTTTGGGAAGGACCTCAGAATATTATGAATGATTGTCCTGACGGCCCTTTTCCTGAGAGCGCAGGGGGGATGGACGTCAGCGTTTTTCACTCGAATGGAGGGATGGCAGGTCCCCAAGTCAGGGAGCCCACGAGCCAGCCGTGGCCCGGCATCAGATTAAATATGATTCAGGCTCGCTGAATAAAGCTGATAACTCAAAAACGAGGATATATGGTTTATGTAGGGAGGCTTTTAATGCCGGGTCCTGTGACTTGGTTTGAGCCAACGGAATTTAATGCCTCTCCAAGCACCGCACAGCAAAGCCTCTGTTGGACCCGGCCGCCCATTGACAGCGGACGATGATTTGATTAAACCCAAAGAAAGAGCATCTTTATTTGTGAACAATCAGGGATTCAGATTGAGCTGATATCGTAGGAGGGAGGAGACAGTGAAGTTTTCGCAAGCTTAAGGAAATTACTCATACAGAAAATGATCGAAACGCCAATACACCGATTTAAAAGGCAACCGGTGCAAATCTCTTCTTCCAAGTGAACAAGCCTCTCCATTAAAAAGCATGGAGTCATACTGTGGATTCAGAGGAATGGCTCTCTACACGTATTATAGGGGACAGTGATGAGCAATGGTTTGCGTTCCTAACCCTTAGTGTGACATTGCTGTGTTGCCTCTGAGCCGCTTATCTAATCTATGACATGTCGAATCATAAGTGCTTTAACTCATTTTGGGTGAGAGCAGCTGCCAAGAGCACATACATAGCCTTAGTCTGGCATGTGGGCATTCTTGACCTGCCCTTGCTTTGCGACTCCGCGTGCCGCCCCGTCTGTGGGACGCACGGACCGCATTCTGGTGCTCCGGTGCTGTGCGCCACGGACACGGTTCCGCTAAACCAGGACACGCAGGGTCTCCTGTCCCTGCATGGCAGAGCCAGGTTTTTTAGCTGTGGTGGTTTTTTGTAGAACCACCTCATAATCGTGCCGGTGTCTGAAGGACGAGTTATGCCATCTGGTGCTCCTGCCCTCATGCATCGGCCGTGCCGTTTCTTGTGGAAACACGTGCTCATTTTGCATCTGCAAACCCACTCACAAACACTCAGAGAGGCTGCGGTCTGAAACTCGGAAATCAATTTGAGATCAGGGTGCACTCCCGTTATTAGGACCGTGTTTATCCAAGCCGATTGGGTCCCCAGAAGCGGTCGATACTTATTGGCTGGGCCTCTTGCACGCACTTCTGTTGCGCTGGCCTAAAGAGTTCTATCATCACAAGCGAGTGATGAATGATTTGTAATTTAGCTTCCCTCGGCTGAAGTACGTATGCTGATGTAAGATGACACAGTGCTGCCCTCATTAATGTGAGTGTTTCTCTCTGTTCCAGCACAGCACTGAAGGAGCCCACCCATCAGCTGTTCATTCGAACCACGTTTGTGCACGCGGATCGTAATGCTCCCCTGACTCACGGTTTCCTTCGAACCTTTTCAGAAGAACATTTGCGGCCACCGAGCGGTGATCTGGTCCTGTTTTATGAATGAGGGGTGGGGGGCGGTGATATCTGACACGGTGACTCAAACAGAGGAACTTCTCTAGAATGGGGGAGGTGATTAGCATTTGAAACGGCCCTCCCTGCTTCCTGGCCCCTGAGGCTGACGCTCCCCTTCCATCCAGACCGGGCCTGACTCCGAGGTGCACCTGTGGATTCTACACACACACACAGTCACACACGGGCTCACTCACACACTTGCACATACATACACACGCACACATGTGTGCGCACACACACACACACACATATTTGCACACACTCATGCACATAAACACACAAACACACACTGTCACACATGTGCTCACTCACACGCTTGCACATACATACACACCCATGCGCACACACACACACACACACACGAATGCACAGAAACACACACACACACACACACGCACAGCAGAAAATAGCTGCAGGCTTCTCCGGGCCCTCTGTGCTTGCTGCCCCAGCACTATAGGCTTAATGATCCGAGACCGAACATCTGTGAGCTACAGGCTGCTTTTAATATGAAAGACCTGGAAACGTTCTCTTCCCAATTATTTCGTTCAGGAAAGAAGAGGACAAGAGGGCTCTTGGCTTCGTACAAAACTCTGAGCGCTGTGAACTGCACAGCGTGCTCCGCAGCAAAGCCATGCTAGCGCAAGGGAATTTTACAATATTCAATAAACGTAACATCACATCCCTATTGTTGAACTATTTATTTGCTTTTGGATATCCATGCGTACTGACTTAAAATCTCCATGTTACCAAATTTGTTCTAATGTGCTGCCTTTCCTCAGCATAGTATATCAGGGTCAGTGGGACAGTGATGATAGAGCAGACTCCACTGTACCATGCAACATTAAGCAAAAATAAAAACAGGAGTCTTTTCTCTGCTTCTAGCCCCATTCAGAGTGCAATATCTGGACCTTTATCACAGCAGTAGTAATCAGATCCCACCACAATCACAGACAGGAGCATTGGATTTGAATGCAGAGGATAAATCAAAATCATCAAAATACTATAAAATGTTGAACAACATATATCTTGCATGATATTACACGATTTAAGTGTTTTTAGGCTATGGTGTCTTAATGTGTTGGAGTCTCTATCACATTGAGAGAAAAAAAACCACAATGTTAAAGTGGTGAGAAACTGCAGTTAAACCACAGGGCAAGACAGACCACCATAACGTCATACCACAGCACGGGTTAAGATGACAATAATGAAACAGCTCCCAGTGACTGCAGTCTGGGGGGTGAATGAAGTTAATACAGTAGTTGACAACCTTAGGCTTTGAGAGAAAATGTATTTTAACTGTCTAGGTAGCTACCTTTTCTACCGTCACAGGGTATTGACATGATCCACAGCAGTGAAGGTGTTTGTTTTGCAAGAACCCTTTTTTCTCTCAAATGCTAATCTATGATCAGCCATCCTGACCTTTAAAATAGGCACATGACCACAGAACTGCAGCTGTAGTGGCACATCTCATTTATTTGTCACCATTGTCAGTTCTGCAACTGCATAACTGGGGCTACACACAAATCGATGCAGAGGCACAACCCATTTGTAGCACTGGGATGTACGTTTAATCAAAATAATTTATATGCAGTGACCCAATATCGCTGTGTACGATAAGGCAATGTGCTGACATGGCCTTGTGAAACAGGATTTTGCATGGCATGGGATTGGGTTTAGAGGAACGGAAAGCTCGGCCTTAATCACACCCCAACACTTTCCCTTTGGATGGGATTATGGCTGTCCCAGTTGTGGTTGAGAGTGGGGGGAAAAAAAAATATTGTGTGCCAATCTATCAGATCCATATAAAACAAACAACTCATGTTAGATTGTCTAAATTGAGGCATAATTTGAATGGAAATGGTGTGTGTTAGGTTTTGTAATTTGCACATTGACGGTAATGCAATTCAGTGGGTATGCTGCCATGCCAGTTGACACAGCGCCAAATATCCTGGCATTCAGGGTACTTAAATGGGCTTTGGCATTGCGCCCGCACAGTCTCTCCTCTGTATTTCTCCTCATACGAGGATTGGCTCAAACAGCCCTCGTTCTGCCGGGCTGAGGCTCGTTTTCAACGTCGACGACAGAAACGCTTTTAACCCTTTTTAATCATTCATGCAAAGACACTGAGCCCATAAACATGAACGTAATAATGATGGACAATCAGATCAATAAGAGACAGTGGGTAAAATTCAGCTCTTTTCAGTGTTTTTTTGAGAGAGAGAGAGAGATACACCCCTAAGCAATCGGATCCATTTTGCCCGAGCGGCTATTAAATTGTGTCTTCAAAAGAGACAGTGACAGAAAGCCATTTTCCTCCCCAGTACTACATTAATCATTTATGAGGAGGGCTGTGAGCAGTTCCTTCCTGGCTGTGGTCTCCCTTCATAATCCACAACTACCACCTTGCCAGCACGATGTAAAAGGCTCCATTTGAAAATGTACCAACGAAAATAAAAAATGGCCTGACTGTAAGAAATAATGACTCAGGGAATGTAGCCTAACAGGCCAGTGCATTTTATCTCTCTCTGTCACAGGAGGTTAAACCACTTTCGAGCCGAACAGTCAACAGGGCGTTCGCCTACTCGGTGTGCAGTCAGTTGGGGTGTTATCACCATGTTGCCTTGAAAGGGCATATGGCAGTTGATGTGGCTGGAGTCCGGCGAGGACACAGCTGATGAGAAGGAGGTGACACATGTTGCTCTCAGGGTTTTCCTGGGACCAGTGGGGCCAGAGAGTAATCCTAAAACACAGTGTAATCATATCAGGAGAGCCGGGTCAGCACTTCCACTGTGCTACGCAGAAATGTGAGTCGACTTCCAGTTCATGAAAATTATTTTAAAATATGGCCACATTGTGATCTTTTGTATTTGGTCCTGGGCATTCAAAAGAAAAGCCACCTGAGAATATGTTTTCTTGACCTGCCTACTGCAATCATATATAGGCAAGACCAGTTTTTTTTTAATTATGTGTGATGGATTGACATCTATTCAAATGTGTGTTATTTTTTATGTGTGCTGCTGCTCATGTAACCTCAAATGATGTACAATTTTGTACCTTTCCTTTGTAAATTTATATTGATAAGATCATCTGACAAGTGCAAATGCAAGGAATGATTTCTTGGTACATCCGAAGAACATCATACATGTCCTTTAAACAGAAACACTTTCTTCGCAGGCAGGGTCTTCCTGTTCAGGAAGCTTTCTGCCATTAGTGTATGAGAAAAACGCTAAAACAACCAGACATGCTCTCTAAGTGGTGCCTCTAATCTGAGGGGCCCGTCCCCGGCCCCTCCCCCTCCTCCCTCAGGGAGGCAGGCTATTATACCAGGCAGATTCTAGCCCTCTGATAACAGATATATTAACTGGTGGCTTGGGATTTCATGCATGCTCTTATGACACGTTGAAGTTCATGTCCTGGTGAACTCGGCGGACACAGACACAGGGAGGATTGCTAAATATGGAGTCCGTGAGGCCAAAGATCCATCCCTCACTGTCCTCCCAGACATAATTCAGAGTGCTGTGTATTTGGCCCGGTGGAAGCCAAGGATTATGGTCACTTGAGCAAATCAGCACAATTGCCATAGCTGCTGAATTGTGCTCTGTTTGGGTTTAGAGTTCCTTTGAGCGGCTGTCCTACTAAGCCCACCTCTGGACACCCCCCTCCGCCCTCGCTGCCTCACTATTTCAATTCATCTTATCTTGAGTCATGAGAAAAAATAACTTTACAATAACATTATTTTCCTGAGAAGAGATCTAGTTTTATCTTAATTAAACAACAGACTTGGTTTCTTTTTTAGTAAGTGAAACCTTGTTGTTTGATACTGTCAAATAACAAATGTTCAAAAATATTGTTGCAATTTTTTGAACCTCCTATTTAATTGCCAATATTATTTCTTAAATTTAATTCAGTTGATAAAGTTATTACATAGATGGATCTGACTTATTGCAGGGCTGGATTTAAGATGTTTTATCCTTTTAAGCCATGCCAGACTTTGTTGATGTGAATAAGCCACTCAGTGAAGGCTCTGCATAGAAAGCACTGATTGTTTAATGTGATCTATGGCATTATTGATTTCACCGGCCGATTATGTTGCCTGGCCCACCACCACACACAAAAAGGTGATATGCAGTTTCTTGTCTGTGTGAAAGCAGGAGGCATTCTTTTTCAGCTCACCCTCTGCGGAACACACAGCACTAACTCAAAACTGAAGCATGTTGAAATTAGAGTTTTGTGATCTTAAAATCTTGAATGTTTTATTCCCCCCCCCCCCCCCCCCCCCCCCCAGACCCTACCTAAAAAGATGCACTGCCAACGGAACAGATGTGAGTGATGGAGAGGGTTCTAACAGGTAATAATCTAACCTCCCTGTACCCCCGGGGACTGAGCAAGCCTCTGATTGAGGTGTTAATTAGAAAAGTCATTCCATACGGCCTTTCTCGCAGGAGTCAGATCCATTTGCAGAGTGCCTTCGCTCTCAGCGGCACTGATCGGAAATGTAGAACAAAGTGGCTGCTGTGCGGCTATGCAAAAAGCCTGGCAAGTTTAAAAGCAAGCAGGTTTCCTGCACTAATTTAAGGGCTTAGTCCCCCTTACATTGCAATACAAACCATACACTTTCACAAAGAGGGTTAGGAAATTCTGAAAAAGGAGAAGTCAGACAGGTCGGTTCAGCCCAATCATTCTAGTATCTGCCTGTGATATTCAAACCCCTCTTGTTTTGTATCCCTCCGCTCGTAAGATTAAGGCATGTCGTTCTTTCTAAATCATGGCCAGACATTCTTCTCCTCCGAAACCACAGGCTGTGTCCCAAACCACACACTTGCCCTCTTGATCAAGAGGCCGCTGTGTGTGATGATTTCCTGCTGTTGTGAAGAGGGGGATGAAATGGGCCAGAGCTCAAGGGGGAAAAGGGTTGCACAAAAGCCCTCTTTTTGGGCACGGCTACCTTATCCATAGTAACCGCCTTGCTTGGTGGCCAGCTATAGGGTATTTCCCAATTAAACAGGATCTAACGTTCGCTTCGTTCGGGGCAGCCTGCTAACAAAGCACAAAAGGTGCAAACCAGAGATTCCTAGTCTGTGAAAGAGCTCAGCTTCACCTCCAGGTTCAGGGTGTCATTTCGTAGACTTGATAAAATGTGTTTCAGATTGTGCCAACAGATGTATGGAGTGGAATATGTCTGAAATATGAATTACAGGTACTAAAATATTTAAAACATTAAACCATGAAACTAGTTCCACCAAGCTTACATACGTTTTTGAAGAAATCTCTGGGACTAAAAATGCTCACCAGAATATAGAAATAATTCAAAATCTCATAAAGTGTAGTAAAATGTCTTTACATTTTTGTTAAGGTATTACCAACCTATGCAGCTGTTGGCAGAATTAATCTTTCAGCTTTATTGTATGGCATTTAAATAAGTAAAAATTGAATGTATTAAAAGTAAATTATGGTCAATTAATGCAACATAATTCAGCCTTCAGTATCCTTTATCCTATTTCTATTTTTCTTGATGTAATGGCTATCCCTTCCAGCTCTGAGCTAAACAAAGGCCTGAACGCTCATATTGTAAATTTCAGCTACAAACTAGAGCAAGAAAGGGCTTTAATGCCAAGAAAGCAGGTCCCCTGTGGAGTGTATCCAAAAACGTCTTCTCTAGCTATGGAGGGAGGGGACAATGGCCCCAGACCTAATCGGCCTCCTCCCTCTCTCAGCCTCCAAAGAGCTCTATCCAGGGGCCTGGGGGTGGTGTGTGTGTGTGTGTGTGTGCGTGCGTGCGTGTGTGGTGGAAGGGGGTGGAAGGTGGGGTTGTCACAAAAGGCAGAATTGGTCGCTGGAGTCAGCAGCGTGTCCGGTCAGACCAGCTCGGGTTCCACAGACTAACGTCACGTCTGGCGGTGATGTGGTGAGGTGACACACTCGCCCGTGCCGCAGCCAACCCCAGTGACCAAGGCTGAGTCAGCGACCACTCACGGAGGCCCGCGCTCTCGGATGAAAAGGCCGAGCGCCACAGCAACCCCTGCCGCCCCGTTTCCCCGGGCCTGTCATCCGGTGGGGCGGTCGGCAGTGGGCTCCCGGCTCCTTCTCATCCCGTGCCAGCGGGAAGACTTGAAAGCAGGAGTGGGGCTTCAAGGCAGATCTGGGCTTTCGGAGCGGGAGGGGGGAAAACCGCTCCCAGACGTTTGCACGTGATGCACGCTACAGAGCCAAACAGGAAGCCGAGAGAGAGGGAGAGAGAAAGAGAGAGAGAGAGAGAGAGAGGGAGCAACATCATATTGTGTCACGTCGAAGCCCGGCTCAGACGACGATGACTTGCAACCGCAAAGTTGAGGGAAACTTCTCGCATTGTGCATCTCACACCCCCAGTGTGCGCTACATTACAACACGCTCGTCCGAGGCGGACTGGCGGATCGTGGGGGGTTTGGGGGCGGGAGGTCATCTCGCTGCAGATGATCGTCATCTGCGATAACAGGCCCTGCTGTGTTTATGTTGCCTGGCGATCCTCCCAAGCTGGCTCTTGCCCCCGCCGTTGAATCGAACAGAGAGATGGGGGGGGGGGTCTAGCCAACTCCCTCCCCCCCTTTCCCAGGCCCCACACACAGACGCCACACAAAAAATCCACTCTAGCTCCACTTATAAAAACACCACATTGTTGGGTTTTCATAGCTGTCGCAATAAAAGCCCCATTTACGACAGACTAATCATTTACCTATAACTTCAAATGTATGGCGCAATTAAACACCAACAGCCAGAGCTGTCAGACAGACTGCCAGCAGGATTTGTAGTATATAACTCAACAGATCGACAACATCTCAACGTCAAATTATAGATTTAGACCATGGTGCCCTTTTTCGGTCTGGTTGCATAAGGCCAACACATTAAAAAGGGAGAAGCAGGAGGATATAGATTTGCCTGGGAGCTAGAGGCTTCCCAGCCATTGTTTGGTCCTCCGTTCTCTACTGCTCACAAGTGTGTTTCAGAAATGTGTTTCAGAACATTTTCTTTGTCAATATTTTTTATTGAGTTTTAGACAAGACAGACAATACAAGGACAGACAAAGAACAATTTCAAAGGGGAGGGGGTTACAAATAAACTTGCTGCAGATATGACAGCAGATTCAAAATGAGAATAGAGCAATGGTATCAAAAATCAAAAATGGTATCAAAAATCAAAAATCACAACAAAAATGGTTTAGCTGTAACAAGTCTTAACGTATTGATTTAGTGTAATACTTTGGTTGTAATAATTTAACATATTGATTTGGAGTAATGGTTTTTGTTGTAATGGTTTAAATGTAAAGATTTGGTTGTAATGGGTTGGTTGCAATGGCTTAACGCACTCGCTAGCTGTTCCTGCTAGTTGGTACCTCGCCTGGCCAACCTTTGGAACTTTGTCATGCAATACTTCTAATACTGTGACTCTCTATGGTTTTTTGCTTGTGTTGTATTGTACCTCACTTGTAAGTCACTTTGGATAAAAGCGTCTGCCAAATGAATGAATGTAAATGTAAATGTAAATTCAAATAAAGAAAAACTTGAAAAATGAATACATTAACGGCAGTCATTAACGAAATCAGTGACAGACAACCCAGTAGTGAAAGTAGCCATGCCAGTCCTATGCGGAATTTCACTGTAAATTTATTTCAAATCAGGATGTTCAGTAAATGTAACAGCCACACTGGCCACGCTACTGAACAACTGACAACACAATACCATACAAACACTCTGTCAGTGTCAAACACAAGCGGTTTACCTTCTCTAACATGGAAGATAGCACATTTGATATTCTGAGGCTACCTTGTCGATAAATGTACCCCATTGCACAAATGGATTTTGAACATGACGTGTTCATTGCTAGGAGATTTTCTCTTCATTTACAATGAAAGCATTCCATGATCACTTACCTGCAGAATATGTTGACAGGTATTTGTTGCTAACTTAGAAATAAATATAGGAGTCACTTATTTCCAGATCATCAGTTGAACTCGCTGAACTGCGAGAGGGAAATTAGTGCGTCTTGCACTTGTGAGTCAAAGTGGAGGACAAATGTTGATTGAATACAGAGATAAGTCGAACTCTGTGAAGTAGAGAGCCACATCCTTGACAGGATTGTGGCCCCCTCATTATTGAAGATGGGGACAGAGAGGCGAGGGGGGGATGGGGAGGGGGGGGGGGGGGCGCAGTAGAGGGGTTCTAGCCAGTGCATGCAAGGAATTTATGGAGGTGTTAATTTGGTCTCCATTGTCCCGCTGGGTATTCAGCTTCAACTTACATTAGGTCCGGAGTGTTTGAGCACACATTCCACATTTGAATAAAACGCCCAGCTTACTGCCCGGGTCTCAAGTCTGTTTTCCTCTAAATCCGCCTTAGCTGCATGTATGGAGTCCTAACGTGACCTGGTGCAATGGGTTACATTTCAGCCGAGTCTCGTCCGCTAAGCAACTGCTGTTGACCCCGGAGCATCTTTAGTGTTGCGTTTGCTTGTAGTTAAATGAGAGGAAATTGCTAAATCTGTGCATTTGCCAAATATGTGCAATTTTCTGGCTAGCTTCTGATGATGTGTTTGCACAAGCTGTTAGAGAGAGACCACAACAAAAAGATGGCTACAAATGAAACTGATTATGTGCAGATCAAAAATACAGCGCAGGAAGTCAAATGTTTTTATTCAAGCGAGAAGTATTGATGATATGTGAACAAGTCTGTACTATCTAGCTAGGAGTGCACACTGAAAAAGACACTTTCTGGCTGTGGTAGTTTATACAGGATAAACCTGCCAGCTTCTGATTCACTTATCTGAGCTCAGGGGGACCCACTATTGTATCTAAGATGGGCTAACAATCAGTTGAGTTAGTGTGCTGTACAAATGCTTCCAGCCTTACACAAGCAAAGCCAACCTACAGCTACAGATTCTCGGTGGGAGAGTCTCTACAAGTCCATAACAAACAAAACGTTTTCGTCTCTTATGTTCACATAAAGACTGGCGATCCCTCTATGATGAGATTCATGCCCTCAAACACTCAGCTTCAATCTAACCGCTGAGTGCATTGTTCTTCATGCAATAGACGAATTAAAGCAGAGTTTATTTTTCAGCGATGAAGGAAAGCCAGGATGCATGCTGCAAAAGGCAGGCTGTTCAGGGATCTTTTGTATGAAATAACTACAGAACATCACACGCTTTTTTGATCTGTGTCCACTCCCCCGGTGTCATCCCCTCAACCCCACCACCCCCCCCCCCCAGCCCACCCCCCCGTCTCAGACACCACGGAATGCCATTAACTTTGACACACATTGCTGCCGAGTCCGTCTCCGCAGCCGAAACGGTGCGAGGACCCCCTTCCTGTATCTCCCGGCTGCAGGCACTGGTGTTCTGCACCGTGCATCCGCCTCTTTTCGTCTGGGCCACCCCCTTCCCCCTTCCCCCTCCCCCCACAAACCGCTCAGGTTCCGGAGACCAGGCGCCCATCAAAGTCAGCAGCAGGCTTCGGCTGGTGCTCGAGGCTCCTTCCAGCCAAGATCCTAACTGATAACAGCCCGCGCGAGAGCCCATAAAGTAGCCTCATTTGGCTCCCCTTCCCTGGCCGGCCACCATTTAGAGAGCCGCTTTCCAGACTCCTCTCCAACTGGCTGCCTTCTATTAATTGTGATTTGTAATCCGGCAATTCCATCTCGATCTGCCGGCTGGGGGGCTAAACCGACTGATTTCTGTCATTTAGACGGTCGCGGGCGATGCTATCTCAAGTTACCGGTTGTTACCGATTTAATTTTTTGATATGTTCGCCAGAAAGTCTCGTCCGAGGGAGCGGCGAGGCTCTGGCGCGTTTCACTATCCCATAATGAGCCGTGCTGCGCTGGTTCTCGCTAATGCTAACCTCTCGGTCGTGCTATTGTGATGTCACGTCGCTCAATGTAAACCATCCGACCACAGTCAATTCTGTGAAATTAACCAAAAGTGATTGATTGAGCCATTACGGGTCTGTGAGCAATCACCACGGAGAGGACTGTTTTACAGTTTGGTCTGCTTTTAATTAAAGGCTGTGGCAGCGCTCGGAGTGAGCTGTGGCCTGCTACAGCTCTTGATTGGCTCCTCTAAAAGGATTCATTGCAAAATCACTACACTGGTTACTTCTGTGGAGCAGCAGTGACCAGCGGTGCTGTTTCTGTCGGAGACTGTTTTCAACTCAATACATTTCGGTCTCAGCACAGTGAAACCCTTCACCTTCTTACCTTAGCTGTGCACTGCGGGATAGACTTCGTTCTGCTGTGAATGGCAGCCTCCCGCAGAGTCATATATTTCCTGATGAATTCACTCACTTTTAGCATCTCAACTAAAAGCCTCCCTTCATTTTGCCTTCATTTGCAGTATTTTATTTTGGTTGAAAATGGATTCCAGAGGACTTAACCTCTGGCTTGGAAAGATACATTCAACGTATAGAAAGATTAGCTATACAATAGACGGCTTAATGATATTTCAGTGACGGATGGGTAAAAATGTACAATGTTTGTAGTGACAGTCCTCTGCGTATCTTTTTGTCATGATTTTAAAATTTCAAACATCAAATTTCCAGCAGTTTCTGCATTATCATATGGTGCAAGAAAACATTTGAATATTATACATTATAATTTAACAAAATCTTACACTATTCCTTTTGGCAAAATTCCAAAGTCCAAATCTATGAGTAAAGCTTTGCATGTAACTCCCTAAAGCAGCCTTGTACATTACAGTTATTTCTGCACTTTTGTGTTGATTGGACTATGCTGTGTGTAAACTTGGATACATTCTCTTTCATTTTTGCCACAAATAGCAAAACCTGGATCAGTTCTGAGTGCTGAAACCAGAGATGCTCTTCAACAAGTCCTTTATGCCGCCACACAGTCAAACCACAATGACTTTTGACCTGGATTTTGAGTGACAAACTGGAGCAAGTGCTTCATTTTTTTCATTTTTGTTAAAGCGGAGGAAGAAAAGAATAACAACAACAGATTGCTTGAGTTGCTCAAACCTCACGTGTTGCGTTCAAATTTTAGACTGAGCAGTAGCCTTGAGCGCATACGTGCAGCAGTTTTATCTGGTGTCTATGTACGCAAGCATTGGTGTGCGTGTGGTGAGCTGTCAGGGCCATCTGTGAGACCGAACTCTGAGGAATCCTCACTCTGACGAGAAGTGTTCAGAATCACGACACGCCTCAGCTTCTGTGCAAGGGCCAGGAGTTTCAGTGACGCTCCTCTTCAGAGAAACTGAGATAAAGTATGTGCTGTGGTCTGGTCCCACCACAGAGCTGATCCCTGGACTGTGTCTCATATAGACGTTCCATGATCTTACCCACAACTCCCTTCGCCACACCAACATTGCTAGCAAAAGCCACAGACGACTTCTCAGTACTCCCTCTTAAAACTCCAAGGATGACATTGCTACAAAACATTTAGTATTCAAGTCTATTGCTTCTGGTTGTCGGCACCAGTTACAAATGTTACAAGTTAATTTGTATGTCAGGTGCTTCTGTTCAATACAGGGTATCTTTCCAAAAATATTTCAGATGAGCAATCAAATGTGCCCTTCGAGAAAACAGTTGACACACTGAAACATGTCAGTTGAAAAGAAGTTATGAAGGCAAATAACAATAAAAAAACATTAGCATCACCAGCAAGATATGTTGGGAGATTAATTATGGGGAGCATGTTTACGACCCTATTATAGTCTTGAATAACACTTCATTTCCAGCTGCTGAAAAATAACCTCTATGAGACTGCATGTGGCGTCACGGGCCAGCTAAATGGGATAATTAAAATTATGCATGTCCACTCTCCATATTTACGCCTCTTGCGCCATAAGGTTGCTGGGTAATCATTTGGGGGAAATATATTTTTTGGTATGTTATTTTTTTTAGAGTTGGCTCCACACTGAGTCATGTGATAGGCATCCCAAAGCAGTGGCCCTCCATGGTGTAAACTCTTGGATGGCTCTACTTAATGACCCACTTCATTAATACCAGGAATTAGAGGCTGGTCGAGTAATAAAATTTCACACTGCTCTGTTATATTGGTTTAACAATTATTGCTGGAACTAATTAAGGAATCCAATTAATACAGCTGGAATGGGAATTGGAAAAGAGAGAGTGAGGGAGAGATGCATAATTTCCAATGCGACGCTTCAAATTTGTGTCCACAAATTGGATACGCGGGGATCCTCGGAGTTTCATGGGAAATAGACGGGCTTGCGGGGACGGATTGTCACCCAGCGCCTGGATCCCTTCAAGGTGACACCGCCGCGGAAGCGTCCGTGTCCTCGACACGCTGGAACGGGGAGGCTCTCGGGGGCCAGCGGCCGCGGACGGGGGCCCTCACGGCGACGTCTCGGCGTTCCCACAGAAACCGGGGAGAATTAATGCGGCCTGACAGAGCCGAGAGGAGACGAGCTGGCAGCGGGGCTGCGTGACACAGGCGTGATATTACATTTGACAGAAGGGCTAAATTAAGCAATCGATCAAATCGAGACATCCGTCTCCGTAAGGACACGAAGGCGTACAGAGAGAGGCTGGATTCGGTGATCAAACCCAATCCATTGAACAGAAACGTAACCAGGAAATGACTCCGTCCATAACCGGCACTATGTGACCATGCCATTTTGTTAAATCTTGATTTCCTTGACTCTTCTTGACCTGTCTGTGCATAATCACTGGGACAGATACCCTTATGCCACCTGTTCCACTAAAACAAAGCAAACGGGACTGCTCATCGCTTGGACCCAGATATGGTCCAGCCTCAGTGTCTCGCCAGCCAGACCGAATTAGCTGGGAAAATACAGGAGCCGATGTTATCGTCCCGGCTTACTGGGCCTGCCTCCACCGCGCAGATTTATACACGCTCAGCATAGCAATCAGGCGCGCGCCTGATCCGACGGCTCCCCTGGATCTGCCCAGTTTCTTGATGCCCGGCCAGAGCAGCGTTCTCCTCTGTGAAACCGGACCTGGATCGCGGCGGCGGAGTTTGGCAGGGCTCGGGCCCTGTCGCATGCGACGGGGGAATGTGTCTCTCGGCCCTGCGGACGAGGATCTGTTTTCACTGTTGACAAAAGGCCCCGGTGTCACTAAGCCTCCCGCCGCGCCGCAGGGAATCGCCCGAACGCCGGAGTGCCAGCGTGCCCCTCATATCCCTCCCTAAATGCCCATATTGAGTTACATTACATTACATTATTTATTCGATTAGTGGGCGCCCCCTTATCCAGGGTGAATTACATAGCTTGCGTGTTGCATACTGCAGGATATTTACTGAAGCAATTCAGGTTAAGTGCTGCAGCTTGTGGGTACAGCAGCTGTTCCCCACCTGGGCGCAAATCTGTCCAGAAGGCACCAGGTTCAGCACCACTTATCCTGCAGCTGACTGCTTCTGTCACTGTGTTCACCGAGCGGCGCCTCCGAGCTGACGAGGGGGGGCTTCAGATGATTGATGTGTCAGATTGAGAAATCAAAAAAATGAACACAATCCTCCAAATATTTGAATGTCACATTTGACACAGGTTGGAGTTGTTTTTTTCTACCCCCCCCTACTCATTATAGACACGTGAAAGCTATGGTCTGTTTTAGATTCACCTAAGGGCTCACGGTTTAATTGGCCCACTGGGGGTGGTGGTAGGGGGGTGCAGGGGGACGGGGACTAGGGGCAGGTGGGAGGGGGCTCCAGAACGCATTTTCCCCAGGTATCGCCGCCGTTGCTAAGACACCAACCGCAGGTGGCGACGCGTGTCACCCACTGCACGGCGTAACCCCCGAAGCTCCGGCTTCCATTCATGGGAGGATATTTTCCTTCTTCAAAATCCTTATCTGCCTTGTTTCATGTCTCGGCCCCTGGAGTGAGGGTTGCCTGTCTGATGCTGGCACAGAGTTCATTAACCAGTTATTAAAAGAGACAAAATGAGCTCTGTGCTGGGTGGAGGAGTGGTATAATGAAACATTAGCATGCGGCGTGTTGTAAAAGACTCTGTCTGTTTCCTTCATTTTATGACAAGTACTCATGACTGAGGCATGGTCCGGACTCCATTGATGTTATCTTGACATAATATAAAGCTCACAGGCCCAAGGGGATTTCAGTCTATGCTGTTATTATGCCTGGTCTGTGCCGTGCCATATTGTATTGCAAATGCATTGACTACATTTCCTCCTCTCCCATTGGCCAGAGCAGTTAAAGTGCACCGAGAGAGCGATACCATTTCAGGTTTGCACAGTGAGAAATATCTTTCTTTTACATTGGATGCAAAGCAGCATATTCCACACCATGTGCCTTGTTTCTAACTATGGCGCAATAGCTGTTTGCTTAGCAGGTGCTATCCATTGTATCCATTGCATGCAACATCCATTGCATGGTACATAACTTATGTTTGACATGTTTTCCATTTGTCCAGCTGGATATTCACTGAAGCAGGTCAGATCAGGCACTGGGCCATGCTCAGCAGTGCAACAGGAGAGTGTGTAAATTTCTGGTTGCAAGTCAAGTTCTTTACTGCTTGCAACGCACCAACATTGCTGTTATGTGCGGGGAAATGGCATGCCTGCTTTTTGGGGTAACTCAGCCTCCGCAGTGCCCTTCCTCTGGTAACGGCAGCGAGGGAGTTCTCTCTGCCCAAGGGTCCCGTGGAACGCGCTCACAGGTTCGGAGGCACCGAGCGTTTCCAAGGCGGAAGTGTAGGGTTAAATTATCCCCCCCCCCCCCCCCCGCCTTCGAAACCCTGGAAGCTAAAATATGAGGGGAAGGATTACAGCCTCCCTGGGAGATGGATGGCTTTTGCAGAAAGGACGCCGACTCAAGACCTTGTGCAACAGATGTGCGCGTCTCAGTTTCGGCGCCGCAGTCCCCCATGCCGATAGACGGGCCCGGACAGCGATTTCACCAGCACGTGCCCCCCTCCCACCCCCCCCCACCCCGCCCTCACAGATTCGCTGAAGGCCAATTTTGAACCGCTGCAGCGGGGGTGTCAGACTCAATTTCTGGAGGGCCGGTGGGTATGCTGGTTTTTGTTCCAAACAATTACCCTGGCTTAATTGGTCAGACTGGCTAATTAGCTGTGTACATTTACACGGGTGCATTTCCCAAAACACAAATGCGTTGAAATGTGAGTGTAGGGCACATGAGCAACCTTCAGCTGCAACAGGACATTTCGTCCAATAAAAAAATGACAAAAGGATGAAATTAGTGGTTTAATTAAAAAAGCAAGAGCAAAGGTTGGATCACAAACTAATGCACACGCCAGCCACCCAGGAAACTGATTGGTGGATTGGAGACTTTGACACCCCTGCATTGAAGGACAGGTCTATTCAGATTTTGCACACCCCACCAGACAAACCCCTCTGGTTAGAGCTTGAGCGGGTTTGCTTATCACCTGTGTGGGAGAACGGCCCCTCCGCATGTCCTGTGCTGGGTTCAGTGGGTTAAATGAGATTTAACATGGAAATTAATTAATCGAGCTTTGCGGTGAGGGCCGCACCTGAACAGGCTGATCTCAAATTAGCTCTGGGGCGACCGCAGGCGCACGCCAACCGTGGTCAACTCACATCCACGGGGGGTTTATTGAACTAATTAATGTCTAAATTAAATCTGCCGAAATCCACCCACGGTGACAGATGATGTAATTTTTTTCCCCACACCTCATTCCGTGTGTGGAGTCGGGCTTTGAGGGGTTAAGCAATAACGGCACAAACTCTTAACCAGAAAAAGAAAACAAAACAAAAGAAACAGTATTTTGACTGCCATTGACCCCCTAATTCTAGGCCAGGACGCCAGGATCCTCGGAGCCACACTACTGGCAGGGCCAACCTGAACTTTCTGGGGAGAAGTTTTATCCTGTAAGGATAGGAGAGTGCTCCGTTTTGCATTTGTGCCCATGGGAACATAACCGGATGCAGACAAGTCAAGTTGTGCAACTAGAGGGAGTTGTAGGGCTTCTATTTAGCTGCCTTCTGGGAGGTGTATGGGTAGTTGTCCTGGCTGTCCTTGATGTGGAAACCCAACTGTGTTACAATACATTTCAAAAATCTGCAAAAAAAGTCTAAAATCAATGAAAGAGCAAAGCACTATTTCCAGGTCTAAGTACATCTGGAATTTTCATACATTTGGTTATTCTTCATTTGCCCTCACCTCTGCCTGTAAAGTGCTTCATACAGAAGGTCCAGTCTACACACAAACACAGCTTATACTTTCCTGTTTCAATGGAAGAGGAACTAATCCCTATGTATTTACACTGCAAACATAGGTACGGTTTTACTTCTGTGTACACACAAATGGTTAAGAGTCCTTACTTAAACCTGTTTGTGGCTTGTGTAAATACATTTGTGTATCTCCCAGAATGTGCATATACACAGTTTTTACTCTGCAGGTACACAGCAGCACTTAAGTGGTCACAGTGTAAATACACAGGTACTGGGGCCGCCTGCGTTCCTCAACACAGCCCACGCACAGCATGAACTCAGCTTGGCACAGTCTGAACACACCGGTAGGAGCACATCTGTGTCTCCGCCTGAAGAGTTGGGGTCAGCAATGACACGCTGCAACCCACAGCCAAGAGGGAGACGCTATCCTACACTAATGAGGAGCATTGCGCTATGCGCTATGAATGCAGGCAGAGATCCTGGTCAGGGCAGCTGAATTACTGGCCACCTTCTGTCAGAGACCAAAGACCCATGCCCTAAGACTGGGTCATGGCTCCTCTACCCAATCACAAGTCATCTTTCCCTTATTTGTGTAGTATTCCTGTTATCTGAGGGCCTGTTGTATTGCTGTATTGCACGTAGGAATTTATGCCCTTATCACCGCGTTTATGAATGTATTGTACCATTTAGGGTACACTTTAGGGTAGCACTAGTTATCATTGTGGGAGGGATTGACCCGTGTTCAGGTGTGGTCGATTGCGACTGTGTGCAACTCTCTCTTGCAGTTATATTAGATGCACTTTGCGCTCTCACTTTGTAGTCACTGTGGATAAGCTAAGTGTATATGTAAAATCTCATTGCCCTCTCAGGAGACATACTAGGAAGAGAGCAACACAATTCCATCCAAAAGGCCAAATCCCCCAGTGTCTCCCAGACTGGGCATTTCACACAATCCCTCCCCCCACACCATAAGGCCACAAACTCAGAGCTGGGTTTTTTTTTTGGCTCAGTGTTTTTTTTAGTGCTTCTACAATGCTGTGTGGTTACTACCCTAAACGAAACAGGCAGCGTACAGACCTCCACCCGGGGTCCCTTTTTGGCACAGGGTCTCAGCCGCCCCTCGCAGCTCTATATGCATGTGCTGCCTCTTTTTGCAGCTTCCATCATGTGGCTGCTTCTTTTCCCTGCATTACTCTGGGTTTATATAACGCCAATCCTCCACTTGAAGTCTTCACGAGGCCTCTCTGTTAATTTAGCATGCGGGTACAAAAAAACTAGGCATTTTTTTCTGGCAAATACAGGACGTCGTCAAAAAACTATTATTATTATTCACTCTAAATATTTACCTGTATTATTTATGCCCCCCTCCTCGCAACCTCGCTGGCACCTGCCCACTGAATTAAATTGAGAAGATGAAATGGGCCTAAAAATCTATTTATTTTGGTGTAATCATTAGGATTATGTTGGCGAAGAAACGCATTAATGCATAATCCTCTCTCTCTAACCCCCCCCCTCCAAACCCCCATCCCCTCCTCTCGCGCACACAAGCTTTGCGGCACGGCCCCGCTTTTAATTTGGAAATAAAAATTGAAGCACTCGTTTGGAGCGGCTTTGAGCCCCTGCCAAGCTCTCGTTCGCATTGTGCGCTTACAGCTGGGCTTTCTCTCCTTTATCTCGCTCCCCTCGCTCCTGCTTTTCTTCCTGGCCCCGCGCACGAGGGGGAAGGTCAGTGCCCCCCCCCCACCCCTCCATCCCCCCACTTTTGTCAGGGGGCCAAATTTTCACGCCTCCTGCCTGTTACCCTCAACAATGGGAGTCTGTAAACACAGGAGGGGAGAGGGGAGGCATGCTCCTCTTTCCCCTTCCTCCTGCTCGGCCTTATGGGAAGGCATGGTGGTGTGGGCAGAGCGAGACACAGTGAGGGAGAGAAAGGGGTTGAATTTGGAGAGATAGACAGACACACAGACAGACAGAGATAGAGAATCTGAAACCAAAGGGATAGACTCTAAATTTAAGAGATAGGCAGACAGGGAAAGCAAGAGAGAATTTGAATTTGAATTTGAAAGACACAGAGAGTGTGAGAGAAATTGAATCTGAATTGGAGAATCAGACAGAGCAAGACAGTCAGGGAGACAATCTGAATTTTAATTTTGGAGAGAGACACAGAGAGAGAGAAAGAGGGAGAGACACTCTGTTTGAGGGAGACCTCAGGCCCCTTCCAGGCGGAAAATGATAAGAGTGTGATCTGACAAGACACACTGTTCAGAACAACTGAACCCATTTTTACTCCCCTGGCAAAAGCCAGCTCCAAAAGTTATTGCAGGAGTGAAAATTAAATAGCACACAAAAATATAAGCAATGTGTATACAGCTTTGAGAGAGTTAACATGTATTGTGGGAAGCTCAGTTGAGAGTAACACTGATACATTTTTGTGCTGCTTACACTGTTTCAGTATAGTCTGTGCATTTGAGTTTTTCTGCCTTGCAACACATGGTTACGGAACAACAGAAATTAATCCAAAAAGGAAATTAAATGCCACAGTCCGCATTTTGTGGTAACACTATACTACTGATATTCAGATTCAAAAGAAGATGACTAATGTCTAACATGAAACTTAAGGGAATTTTTTTTCCTCATAATGAAATCATGAAGCCTATTTTTGGCAGTTGTTCTATCTGACAATATTAGCTGTTATTTCTAAAGAAAAGCATAGTGTTTCTAGCTGATTTTGTATCAATTTCATTCAGAGGAGGAGCAACGAATTCTTTTACAACCACCACCCCAACCCCGGCATTCCCCACACCATCACAAAAATAGATTCTTGTGAAAATTCAATCATTCACACCAGGTAATAGTACTACTAAATCCAGCAGCACCAGCAGTAGTCGCAGCAGTAGTGTGGTAGGAGTAGTTGTTTTAGTGGCAGTTCTTTCAAAGGGATGAATGAAAGAGCTGTTCCAAAAGGAACGAACCAAATTTTGTTTCATCCCTAGCTAATAAAAAAGTAATATCCTGCTGCATTAACCAGAGCTAACGCAAAGCACCTCCGCACAAATTTATGTTTAATTTGAATAACAAATTAATCCTTTTAGAAGGAGCTTTCCAATTTTCCAAATGTGTGTTCATAATGATCCATCTTCCAAGGGGGCCTTTTATTTTGGGAAAGGTTACATCTCCATGACAACTTAAAGAGCTGCAGGATGGAAAGCAGTTGATTTTGAATGTGGGGAAAGCACCTAATTTAATGCTGAAATTCATGGAACAGTCTGGGATTACAAAACACAAAGAAAAAAATTATTTCTAAATTTGATGTTCCTTTTCTTCAATGCACCTGCCCAAAAATAGGAAAGAAAGGATTAAAAAAATTACACAGCTTCACCGTTTCTTACAGGGAATCTGAAAGCTGTGTATTTTAAATCCTGTCTTTCATATTTTGTAGTCCCATAAATAGTAATTGAGACATTTGCACATCTGGTTATGTTTGCAGTTGTAGTAAAACTAATTATTATTGCTTTGCATTGTGTAACTGCCTTTTGTAATTCCAAAATATTACATCATTCCATGATCACAATATACATATTTTTAAATACAATAATTGTTTTATTATAGAAAATGTTTTCATTACTGTCCTATTTTTATAGTATTGTGACACCTTGGCTAACACAGCCATGCAAGCACAATTAAAATGATCTGTATGATCTCAGAAGAGCTTAGTAGTGCTTAGATGTAACAAAGTAATGTTACAACACACAACTACATTGGTCATGGTAACTCACTGAAGCAATGTAAGAGTAAATACAATCTAAACGAGTACAGATGGTAAATTTTATCCCTTTTCAAATTTTATGCTTTACACCACAGGAAAGACTGGAGAGGGATCATTGGTCTCCACTTTCCTCTGCTGGTGAATAAAAATTACATATTTTAAACGCACCCTGGGGTGCTTCTCTGGGAATGTGTTTGTTTGGACAGACCATACATTTATAATTTAGTCCTGTCGCCCTGGTGACCTGGTGTGTCCCATTACGTTTGTCCAACTATGCGCTTTCCCTTAGGTTCACTTTCAAAAACCTAGTGACCTTTTCCGAAAACATACGATGTACTTCAAACCGCAAAGGCAAAAACCACGTATCAAGCAATAAGTATAAAGTTATCCGCTGAATCACAGCGGTCCCCCTCGCAAATGTTGTGACTGAGCGCTTACAGCAGTGAACACTCAGGCATGACATTCTGAACATTATGACAACATAATGCACAAGGCAGGGGTAAGTGAAACAATGTGTTCTTAAACAGCGCAGCATGCCGGCAGTATCCCCCTTTAAGAATCCCGGAGGAAGGCTGACCTCACAGTGACTCGGCCGGCTTGCGCTATGACCCGATCGCTTGGGAAAACAGGAAGCCGTAGTTGGGAAAATGTTATGTTTATGGTTTGGTGCTGTTCGCTTGGATCTCTTCCCCCTTTTCCTCTTTTGATTAAATATAAACAGTGCAGGCTTTGGTCACGTTTGGTGGGGTAGGGGTGTGGGGGGGAGGCGGAAACCTGTTGTGAATTTGTCTGTCTGCCCGCTACATGGACTCCGAGACTGTAATTACGTGATCAAAGCCAAAAGGGGGTACGGGCGACCCTCGCCGCTGACCCATTTTCACAGGGATAGGAGTGTGGGAAAGGAGTGGTGGGGGCCCGGGATGGAGCCGTGCTTTCAGATACACACGCCCGAGAGCACATGTACATTTGGGACTGCCGCAGTCAAACTGGAAAAAACATCTTCAGAGTTTCACATGATTTAACAGGAACTACAGCCAAAGGGCTTAAATCCGAGTCTATTTATGGATGTCTCAGCAAGTTCAAGAATTCCTCATGTGAGGCCGTCACTGTCCCTCTGTTGAACAGAGGCTCGGCCTGGTCTCGTTGGTCTGATTCGCGTGAACCCGGAAGGGCCGCTCTCCGATGCGTAATCCGGCTCATCTGGGTCCAGCCCCTGGCCTGTTCCCCGCTCCCTTTTCCTGTTGCCACCCATCAATCCAGCTCCAGCTCTCACACGCCGCCCTTGAACTTCATTTCACGGTTTGTAGGCTTTTAGCGTGCCCACAAACGCCGCCCAGCATTAAAAGGGCGGCTTCCTGAGAGGCGATGGCAGACCTTCCTCTCGGCGCTGGGGTCGCGGGGCCCTCTCAGGAAATGCGAAAGGCTGACGGGCCGGAACGGACTGGAACAGGCTTTCAGACGGGCCCCGGGCGGATTCGCGACGGATCCTCCGGGTGACAGAGCCAGGGGGACCACGGGGGCGGCGGGGACGCGGAGAGGGAGCTCCCAGGACATGTGACGGGGCCCCGATTTGCATGAAAATGCAGGAAATCTTGAGACTCCCTGCAGGGGGTGGAGGGGGGTTAAGTGCCAGCCTTTTACTTCATTTAAACAGCAGGCTTGATTTACTCTCCAATGGGTGGCAAGGAATGATTTGTAAATCACCACCATCTCTGCAGCTTCTGGGATGCGTCCCAGACTTATTGTGCGTGTTTGTTATGCATTGATTTTTTTTATAGCGTCAAACAAATAGCAGGGCTTAAAAACAACTGTGCTTTAGTTCAGAGCTTTCAGCTTAAGTGAATGGGTTTATATGGGATGACTTACATACAGTAGCTTGGATATGTCCTAAGGCTCTACATCCCACTGTTATTATCATATGCTTATTTGGCAGATTTTCTTGTCCTGAACAGCATATAAGGCCATCATGGCAAGATACATAAAATGAATAACACAGGAGAAAAATATAATGTCAAGAAATATTCAACAGCCAGTGGCTAAATATTATATCTAAATCTGTGCTTAAACATAAGCGTACAATTGTTCATACACATGATACCATACAACATGCACATAAGACTTAACAATTTTTCTTAGGTGTAACAAAGGTGCATAATTATAATGTTCATACAGAAAATAACAATCATGAATGCTTTAATTTGCATCATACTAATGAGCTCTCAGCGCCTGATCATGATCTGTTCAAGCAACATTGTACAATTTTATATTTCACGTGGACTGGAGTGATTAAGTACTATGTTGTACAGGACAGGGGGTTGTCCATTTAGGTTAAATACATAGCTACCAAATAACTATGCCAAAACGAAACTGCCACTTTCACATCCTCATACACCCCACTTGATCACGTCTGTGTGTGTGTGTGTGTGTGTGTGTGTGTGTGTGAAAGTGAAAGACTTCAGACAAGTTCCTCTGTTTATGGCTGAGTGACCATGTCAGATTAGTCTCTGTGTTACATAATTCTACAGAAAAGTCAGTATGTTTTCAATAAAGCACAAAAACCTATGAATGTAGGACATTATATTGAGGTGATGATATTCATTTCCTCTTGTGAATTCTCTGAATTTGACATTGCAGAAAGTCCCATTGGGGAACTGTCACAAGTGGCTGAGCACCTTCTTAATTCTTCATCCATATCTCCACGTCACCCTCGTACTAAATTTGCAGGTGTTATATCCAAGTAAAATATGATTAATCCGTACTAATTTTTAACATTTAGAGTGCCCACGCAGTTTCCGACACAGACAACAGTGCATGCCACGCTCAACGCCGGAAAGGGCTGCATTACACACCCTGCGAAAATGATTCATTTAGCGGCGGCCGCTTGTGGGCGCAAATCAAAAATAGCATTTCCTTAACAGGCAACCTGTGTAATTCTTGGGGAGCACAATTGTTGTTCAGTGTCAGTGATTAGGACTGACACTCCTCTAAAAATAAAGACGGAGCTGCAGCGGTCGCGTCAGTACAGGAAGCAGCGCCTGGCCTTCCTCCTGGTTCCCTCCCAGTTCTACATCGACTCATTCAATTTGAAATAGAAACAGTGGAGCACGCACACTGGGGTTGGGATCTCTTTTGATTGCCCAAAATAAACTTCTGTGCCATTCTTTGTTAGCAGATGACAGATCCACAATGAGGAAAATTGCCGCACTACTGATTTATTTTCCCTGTTGCTGCTTCCATAACGATTCTCCTTATGTTGGCTGGAAACTTTTCCCCTCCCTCTCCAAAATCATTTCCTCGGATTAAGACAATTAAAGTTCATGCCTGCTGAAAAAAACATGCTTGCGATCTATGAAGCCGCTGAAATGGAGACAGAACTGTTTCGCGTCGGTGCTCTTTTGGAATCGGGATCCGATCTTTCCGCAACAAGGGGTTAGTCATTGTCATGGAGTTTGCAGAAGGCGAAACCACAAGGTATGATTGCGCCTGACGCGTAGAACAGGGGAGAGGCAGCGCGACAACCTGGAGTCGAAATAATACAAAGGAAAGGCGGTGATGAATGAATCCTTCGGTGTCGGCGAGCCCAAAACTGTGCGTGTTTATAGCAAGAAGGTCAGCAGTTCCGTGTTCCACTCTGTTTTCCGTCATGTGGGCGAAGGCTCAATTACGACGTTAAGATCTCAGATTAATCTTGTCGAGCGTGTCCACTCGAGGAGCCCCAGAAAACCTTAAAACCTCGCCCGGGTCCCAAACTAATTTCCTCCCAGCTGTTCATTCCCGAGTATGCCAGTCTTTCAGCTTTTCAAGTATTATTTACATGTCACATTTTTCCCGTTTGCGGGCCAAATATTAGCTCTATTGACGATTTTGCACAAGTAAGATGCTCATAGAGCAAAATAAATAAATGGAAATGACGCAGCATAGCTGCGAATATCCAGCAAACTTGTGAGAAAGATTCATTAATTTATATTCTGTTAGCAGTAATGACAAACTATTACATTATAAATAAAAACAGTAGGCCTACATCAGGTCATTGTAATTCGTCGTTATAATTACTCAAAGACTTCCCTTTGATTGCCCTGTGGGACGTCAGACATAATGGGAGGTATTCTGTCTTGATTCATTCTGCTGCTCTTCAAAGAAACTGTGTCCAGTCAGCTGATAGCCCACAATGAGAGCTTTAGCGTGAAAAATAAAAATGTATCGGACGTTCTGCGTGGAAAATAAGCCTTAAACGAAGAAACAAATTCTGTCGGCTGGTGACAAAGAAGAATTCATCTTCTGTGAGACAGAGTAGCTAATAACTTGATTTGACGACAGGCGATCGCAGAGCAGCGAAAGGCTGAGCTACGAGCCTGAGCTGCAAACCGGCATCTTCAAAGGGCTCAGCACGTCGTCACGGCTTTATTGCGGATCCTTACCAGAGATGTTTTAATGTCATAGATTGGCTGAAAGGAATGTATAGCAGGAATCGCACGTAGGAAATGTAAAGAAAACGCTTCGCTTCAAAGGCCTAATCAATGTTACTGGTAACCGTTTCCGGTCGTTCTTTCATCTAATCATTTCCTGATAAAATGTGGGATTGGTTAGGACCTAGAGAAACCATCTGTAGCAACAAACCGCTGGAAGCCCCAAGGGAAGGGGAGTCATCCTCCGTTAATTGTAAAAGCAGACAGGTTAAAGTTGATTGCAGGAGCTGTTTTACACACATGTGGCATGTAGCAGTGTTTCTTGTTTTGATGAAATCTCACTGCACCTTATGCGTGAGAGGCTACTGTGGCTGACAAACTCTTGTCCCCAACACATAGGCTACTGAGGTGATATTCAGCACACACAGATGTTGGAGACGAGGGGCAACCCTCCATCTCCTTTATGCCATGGGGTTCAGATACTTAATGAAAGGGCCTTTGTTACAGTGGACTGGCTTTCAGGGACTTGATTGATCATTGCTTTCCTTGTTTTCCTCAGTCCTGCAGTGAAACAGGGGAGTTATGAGGCTTTGCCCTATAGCCCTGTTAAAGAGTCTTCTCATCTTATTTAATCAACCAACCATCAATACCCCAAGCTCTGAGTCAAAGATAGGTTACCTTTAGCTAAACTGAAAAGAATATATGGCCAGATAGCAAGTATAGTTTTAGTTTGGCGTCAGCATGCGTGATCTCCATGTGGTGGCAGAACGCTCAGTGCTAGCCATCCCCACCTCCTACCCCTTTTCATATCTCCATGACTGCCTTCCAGACTGTGGAGTGAGGGGTGTGACCACCACCCGACCACACCTCTCAATGCAAGAAAAGGCACTTGAAATGGACAGCATGTGGGATGCTGGTAAACCCATGAAGCCTTTTGCCTGAACTAGTTTAAATGTATGTTTACAGGCAGTGAGCAACAGACTGGATGGATGCCTGTAATGCCGTCACTCTTACAGGGTGGATGCCCCTGTGTGTTGGCCGTCGGCTCCTGCCCGGTGTAGGAGAGATAATCTCTGGGTGGCAGCTCCGCTGGGTGGAGCCCAGAGCTAACTCTGGCCTCCGCCCACTGGAAGAGCTCTGGAAGCCGCTGCACCCAAGCCACCTGTGTTGACAGCGCTACTAACAGGGAGTTTAGGTGGAGCCTCCTTTGTGGTCACATGGCACTCCCTCACAAATGATCAGGGAGCACCTCACCCCCTGTCCATGAGATGGAGGGAAAACTCTGTGGAAGGTCAAACTGACCTGCTTGTTTGTCCATTAAAAAGACAGATGCACCCCAGCTGAACTATTACACTGAGCCCACAGACAGATTATGAAAACCAGTTACTTAACCAATGCCGTATTTGCAAGGCAGCTGGGTTGGTTATATGAAAAACTGTAACACCCAGCAAAAGTGCTGGCTTCGCCTACATATGTAAAGCATATGCACAGTTTATTATTACTAACCATGTACATTTCAAAGTGATACGAAAAAGCAGAACACATGTTTGAATACTGTGATAAAACATCATTTAATGTATTCACCATCACTGGATTTTTTTTGGGTGATGAGCGGGACTCATGCGCAGATTGCTAAATGGCGCGTTACAGATTTTGTTGGATTTCTACGCAGCTGTGATGGGGAGACAGCGGGGGAGATTATGGACGTCTCCGCGAGTTCACGGGATAGAAAGCTGAACCCAGTGTTCCTGTCTCAGTCGCTATAACATTGTCGCAATGTAGAAACACCGTGGCCGTGGTGACATCGTGAGAACGTTATTAGTTAGCCGGGGCACATCTGTTGTCGCCGCTGGTTGTGACGACAGAAGCGCAGCTGTGGTAAATCTAGCTTTTTAAAAATACCCTCCTATTGTTCCAAGGTGTTGAGCAAGGCTGTCGCTGCTTTAACACATCAGAAAGTACTACCGACAAGTAAAATTGATTTAGTTAAAATGGTATTATTAGCATTATTATTATGAAGTTCTCACATTTTTATCCAGTATGACTTCAGTGTTCAAGCCTATCATGGCAACATTAAATACACATCACAGGGTCAAAAAGCCAACAATAACTAAGGTGTAAAACAGCCACTTGTACAGTAATTTGACAGCATATAAGGGGTAAACAAAACATTACATGAAGAAAGAATCACATTATGAAGTAATAAGTGTAAACATGTATTTCGTATTAGTGCTAATACTAATTACCAACATGTTTCTGCTATAAAAGATATTTTAAAATCAATACTTTAATGTGTGGGTATCTAAAGCAAAATGAGAGCTCAGATTTTGAAACAGTTCAAATAGTTGGTCCCTGAATTGCAGCTGTGTCAGCCACACAGGTGGGAACATTATTATGTTAAGGGCAACACGGTCAAAATCATGATGGCATATGCCAAACAAGGAAAAACTACATCAGGGGAAAGGAACAGTAGCCACAAGCTGACACTCACTGACAGGGATAGATCGACTGTGGGATAGTTACTTCAAAACTAACCACAGAACTGCATCTATACCTCCATGAGTCAGCCTCAACAAAAACTGTATATCATGAGCTTCACAAACCTGATATTTATGGCAGGGTTGCCATTCAGAAACCACTTGTAACCAAGGCCATTGTGCAATAATACATAACCTGGTGTAATGAGAAATAACCTGGACTTCTGAGCAGTGGTAGAAAGTAATATAGCCTGATTGATCATCTTTTATTCTTTTGCCTACATATAGAAGGGCTTATGTTTAAAGAAAACCAAAGGAAGCCTTCAACCCACATTGCCTGTTTTCAACTGTTAAACATGGTGGTGTATCTGTTACAGTATGGGCAGCCATCTCATGGGACTCATTGGGTCCAATATTATTCTGCATGGAAAAATTATGGCCAAAGAATATGAAGCCACTTTAGGTGCACCCTGTATTGTAAGCATTGTTTCCTCAGGATGTGTCTATATTTCAAGAAAACAATGAATCCAAACACACTGCTAAACAGACTCAAGAGTAGTTTCATGAGCACCAGGTTGAAATCAAACACCTTCAATGGGCCTCTCGAGATCGAAACATCATTGAACCTTTATGGAAAGTTCTGGAATATAGAGCGCAGAGTATTTCCAAGTCCTCTCAAAGAACAGGAGGCTATCCATTTTGCAGATTGATCCAAAATCCCACTGGAAACAGTTTAATTTTTTTTCTGAAGGCAAAGGGCAGCCCAGTTCCTTATAGGCTAATTCTCATGTATTGTTTGGTGTTTCCATTATTTTGTTTACCACCATTATATGTATAAATATGTACTCTCTGTAATTGTAAATGCTATGTTTTTCACAGTTCACCAATGTATTATTTGGCTGACGTGAAACCTGCATTGTGGTGCAATAAATGTCATCTTGATTTCTCACTGGAAACTCAAATCTCAACATAACAGAATTTCTCTGTGATTATTATATCTATGTAATATTTTTCTGTCAGGGTACTCTCTTAAAAAATAAATAAAACAGTCCCGATAATGGATAGGTTGTGTTGTATGATATTTTGTCTGTGTTGCAATATCAGAACTGTCAGACAGGCTATTTTCAAGTCCTCCCTTTCAGAAGTAAGCAACTCCAGTTGAGTCAGAGTTGCATCAGTCAATGTGGATTTTATTTCACAACATCCCATGCATTAAATCTCTTTCAGGCAAAGCCTTTCTGAAAGCAAAGAAAAACATACTGTAAGTCTTCATGTCTTTTCTTGTCAGATGAAGAGCAGAAATGTGCAGCTCTTTCAGTCAGCTGCGTGTCGTGATTGTAACTCTCACAGTTCTCTCCACAAAACCTCTACAATTTTACCTTCCTAGTGCAATGCTGTTTTCCCTATCATAATTCAGCCAGATCATTCAGTGAGCAGCAAGTAAATTTACTTAATCACCAAAATCATATATTGTCCTTTTATTTGTGTATTTATTTTTTAAAGCATCAGAGGAAAAGCATGGTGGCAGTATAAGCCTTTGCTATGGCAAAAAAACAAGTGGTCAGAACTTTGTGGCAGAAAAAGCTTGTTGTGCTACTGGCTTGCTGGCTGAAAATAGAGATAGCAGTACATGTTTGTGCACCTTAAGACAGCACATATTCTGACAGTGTTTCCAAAAATAGCATTACAAGTATAGCACTAATGATTTAGGATCCATATGGCTACATGCCTGACCCTACTGATGCACTTTTTGTAAGTTGTTACTGATAAGTGTCATGTCAAATGAATGAATGTAGATGTAAAATTGAAGTATTTACACATCCTTTATTGCCAATATGTCTGCTTTCTAGTTTTAGATTTCTTTGCAGCCCAAGCATATTTGTTAATTTTTTTATTTCAGACATATGTTCACCCTCTCACGAGGCACTTCCTGTTCCCCTGCCCGGGCCCACACTGGCCTGCTGCTGCTCTTTCTGGACAGGTTTGTCAAATGGGACACCAGTTGTTTGAACCCTGCAGAACCTCAGCTCCCACAGTGATCACACATCAGATGTAATCTATATCTTCTCCCTCCCACTGACTAAAAGCAACAGCTCAGAGCCGCCTCGGTGACATCATCAGCAGTTGGGAGTGTGGGCTCTAAGCGAGCTGAAATTTGGAGGCTAGATAATGTTGCATGTCAAGATAATATTTCACATATATTACATGTATTGTACATGATAAATCACATTTTACTGGAGTGCCCCTTTAATGGGAAACGTTTGATTTGCTTACCTAAAATATGAGATATTGAATTATCCTAATTATTACATTTGTACCTTTTAATTTGATGAACAGTTTTCTGTCTGACATATTTTGAAATAACAGAGAAGCAAAAATAGGAAGAGGAAATAAAAATGTCTTTTCATTTACTGGAATATAATTGGAGGGTTTTTCCTCGGTTGTCAACAAAATGTATTAGAGCCAAGCTGGAGATGGCATCAGATTCAATACTTCAGTTCGTTTTTGCCACTGAAATGTCCTGTCACTGCTGTAGAGGAATTTTTTGAAATATGTACAGTTAAAAGGAAGTATATTAAAAGGACGACCCATCCTCTTCATTGAGCTGTCCCAAAACTCTGTGTGTGTGTGTGTATGTGTGTGTGTGTGTGTGTGTGTCTGCGTGTGTGTGTATGTGTGTGTGTGTGGGGGAGGTTAGAATGACTGAGAACCCACACGCTCGCTTCAGTTCCAAATATATTCCCCAAAAGAGGAAACATTTCAAGTTCCCACAGATGTCGTCGCAAAGCTGCCAGAACGCATCACACACCACACAGGAACAAACAAGGGGGCCGTGGCGACTGCCACTGGAGGTGAGACGATCCCCACGGAAACGGGCTGCGAGAGACATGGACAAAACAGATGTGGCAACGGCGCGGCTTCTTCAAGTCACAAGCCTGCGTCAAGCGAGAAACTCTCCACTTTCTTGGATTGCAGAAGTGGCCTTCTGAGAGACGAGCCCTAGTCATTCAGAAAGCACTATATGCGTCTTGTGTTATCTTGTCTGTCATATTCATACTCTCAGAAACTCAGGAAATGTGCAGGGTCCGGTGAGATATGCTTTTGAAAATCCACAGTCTCTGGTCCATTTTCTTGTGTGCTCAATTCCTCCAGGTAATACTCACCCAGGGTAAAATTTTCACTTACATCATCCTTTCCAAGAGCGCACAAACATAACTTCAAGCCCCATTCATATAAACAGAAGATAAATGAAACCTGTAAAAGGTTCTTTTGATCATGTTTTTTTCAGAGAACAAAGCTGTACAATTTTTAAAATTCGGTAACTCCCGAGGTTAGCCGGTGCTATGACACCTCCCCAGAGTCCCAACAATGCGCTGGTGTCTGGCCTACTCTGATGATGCAGCCTGTTACACAGAGTGACTTTGCAGCTGACGCCGCACAGTAAGTGGGTACTTATCTGTCCATGCAAAATCCGTGATGATTCTCCCCCATGAAGTGGTCATGACTGCCGGCTGACTAAACCTCTTTCCCACCCCTCACTTGCAAGGCAGAGCCGCAATCTACCACCTGGGTGGAATGCTGATGGGAGTGATTACTCAGGATGGCCTGCGGTGGGCGTTCACAGCAAACAGTAATGATTATAATTTAAAAAAAAAAAAAACCCAAAAAGATTTCTTTTGTCTTTTTGGCTGACAGCAAAGTCGGAAGTCATCTTGTCAGAAAGCTGGTATGTTAAGGAAAGGCCTTGATGCTTCAGTCTGGAGGAAAAGAAAAACAGTCCAAATTTCTGTGTAGAGGAATAGCGCTTTATTACCATTGACGTCATCATTATCATCATCACCATCATACACACACACAGCTTTCAGCACGTCTGTTCCACGGGTTTTATATAGGCATACTGTATCTCATTCTGCTCAGACGTCTTCTCCCTCTGCCCAGCACCATCTCTACACACCTCTTTGTTCTGAACTCAAGTCCGTTGCATGTAGAGCTGTAAACATTTCAGGGGTCCTTAATTTTTTATCTGCATAAATGAGCGCTTCGTGTCAGACAAGTTCAACCCATGCCTTTCTTTTTCAACGGGAAAAAAAAGTCCCCCACCCCAGGGTCGCACAGATAGGAGATGTGATAGGACACGATAACTTGGTCCCCCCCAGTTATGCTGTGCGCCGCTGTTCAGTTTTATTTAGCGCCCGCGCACATAAATGGACTTGAGATGCTGATTAGTTGTAAATGAGCGCGCGGCGAAACCGCGGTGCAATCACGCTCGACTAATGAAGCTGCGGAAACCCCCCAATCTCCGCAAGGAGCTGGCCTCAAAATGGATGGGCCTGGTTGGATATTGTAATTGAAAGTAATGATAATTAATATCATCATAATCACTCTTTGTTATTATGGATGTTTATGTGGTTTCGGATAAAAAGGAGACTTTATTAGAGGTTATTATAAACCATTCACACAGTGAGCAGAAGAAGGAAAATAATTTCACAGTTTGCGTGCTGATTATTAATGCATAAAAAATCTTGCATTTGTTATATAAAAACTCAGAGACGTGCAGGGACTGAACTAGCAATTGCAGCGCAAAACAAAACATTATGTTAAAACGCAATAGATCCCACTGTAGCCTACATTGCCATGCCATTGGCTTGGTTGCATTTTAAATGTTTACGATTACGCTAACGCCAGCAATGCCAAATAATAATAATAATAATAATAATAATTATTATTATTATTATTATTATTATTGTAGGGTTATGGGATTCCCATTGTTATTGCTTTGGTTGTATCTTTGCAATAGGGATCACATTATCTGCCTAAATGGAATAATGGTTATCCCAGTTTGACCTCTGTGTTGAATCTAAACTCAAAATGTGAGTGAAACATTTCACATTTTGAATATAAATGTTATTTCCATGCCTCGTGTGGAAATTACAGGATATGAGAACAACAGACACTAACACCTCAAAACACCTCGTGTCGCAGGAATGGCGATTCTGTTGTGAAACCTGACGTGTAATCAATACTACTACAAAAAATATACCTCACTGGCCCATGACTTAATATTATTAGGGGTACAGCTGTAACAGGCCTAGTTTTCTGCATATCTAATAATTGCAGACAGTTCATCGAAAGGGATTTTACTAAATAAAGAAAGAAACAAAAAATTATGTGCTCAGACAGCACAGGGATTTGCACCAGAAATGATTTGTGTCCAACATGACATCCTCCACGTAATGGGACAGTTACCCAGCGAATCCCCTGACGCATATACGACATGATTGTTTTTCTTAGAATGCGTTTGTGATTGCCATTAGCTTCATTATTGCTCATGCTAATGGACAGAAACCATACGGGATTATCAGGCCAATTTCAACACACACACAAAAAATACGCGGAAACCTTTCTCCATCATTTACTCCCTTCTTCCCACCTAGTGATTATTCAGTTAGTTCAAGTACAATTACGTCTTTTCATTTGCAAATAAGCTCGGAGAAGAATGAGAAAAGACAAACAGCTCCCCCGAAAAAGCAACCCTCACAGAAAAAAAGACAACCTATTAGAAAAGAGACACATGTAGCTAAATTACACGGGCCCAGGGGAAATGCAAATCTGCTCTGCCCTCCCGCAAGAATTGCCTCCTTTTTTATCATGCAAACCATGCTGCTTAAATAAGCTCTATATAAAAAACAAGGAATATTGCCCTCTATGTGAGAGCGCTGTTCTGAAAGCGCTATTATGTATTCTGTGAGAACAGACTCAATTGACCCATCATTAATAATCGTGGAAGATTAATTAAAATAATTATTATGCAGCAATTAAATTAAAAGTGCTTTTAAATCACTCCTACAAAACAAGGAGGTGTCTAGCAAGTCTTCACTTGCTTCCGTTTCGAAAACACGAGTGACTAGAAGCACTCAATCCGTCACGTTACCCATATGGTGAAATTTCACCTGAGGCTTTACATAATTATCAGCGACAAACTGAATAACAGTTTAAAACATTGTGATGCAGCACTCCGCCCCCAACAACACACATGCACACACGCAATTTACTCAGTCAATCACAAATATTTGTGCAACCCCCCGAAACAGAATGTAGGCCTGAATGTATGTCTCAAAATAAAACGATAAAAGTTAAGTTTTTTTTTCTTTCATCTGATAGGCAGTTCCTCTGTGGTTCGTGTACAGTATAGGGGCTGGATTCCACCCAGACCTGACTAAAACAGTCAGCCGATTCCAATCAGGTACCTTTGGTCTTTGGTGGGTCCCTTGCTTGCTTTATGGAGCTCAGCTCTCCACCAACAATACCACCCCCCACCACCCCACCCCACCCCACTTCGCAGACCACCCAGGCTGCAGCCCGGCCGCCGCGCGCTACAGCTGTTCTGGAGCCGTGGCCGTTTGCATTACTTTGTTTCTGTGATGGTAAGGTCAGCGGCAGAGGCCCTGTTCTCCCCGTGCGCCCACAATGTGACAGAGGGGTGGCTTTTTCCCCCGGTGCAGGTGTCCCCGAGTGAAAGGGCGGTGGGCCACACCACCAGGCTGCGATAGGTTCGCTCCACCTGCACAGTAACCTGCCCCAAATGCCTCATTTAAAATGCTCACAAGAATGAATCTTCTTACAGCCGGCTCTCTCCCGTTGTTGCAAAGAAGAGGCCGAATCCCTCTGCTGTTTTGCATTCTGCTTTCATGTCGAGATCACAAAAGGGCAAACGGCTGCCTGCTCTCCTCAGTCAAACGGCGAGGGGATTTCGTTGTTAAACACGCAGGTAGGGAAAAGACCCAAACAAAAGACGACCCGTCAGCTCTGACAACACACAGGACTGGCACACAGTCTTCCGCCGAAGAGCTCAGAGAATGAACAGTTTTAAGTGTGCTTCGAATGTGATCACATGATCAGCGGTGTGTAGCGTGTTTCCACGCGACGGGACATTCTCTGTGCAGTGAGCGAATGATCGCCTCCCAGGTGAGGGCACGATACTACAGCGAACACATTACAGTTAGAACCACTTAGCCATGCTATCCATAGGTGGAAAAATGTATTATGTCATGAAGGTCCCAATAACTACCATATCTGATTTGAATGGGTGGATATTCAGTAACTGACTACCGCGGATTGGCCAAATCTTGATAATGTTCATAATAATAGGCGCACCTCAATGATGTTTACATTTGACTTACCTGATGCAATTACACGCGGTGAGTTTCATTTCAGGAGGGACATCCAAACTGGAGGTGCTCAATTATCCACAGTAAGAGACCGGAGTCCCCAAGTCCCCACCGCTGGGGGCGAGAGCCGTACCGTAAATTGTGTTTGTGAGCGCTACTAGTCTCAGCAGGGCCAGGGGCGGGGGAACGCCACTTTAATGCGACTACTTACGAGGTTTCATTTCCAACCAAGTCACTTCATTCCAGTATGACCTTTCACTAGGCATACCATTTCAAATATTCTGCTACGGTTTTATGCAATAGTTTCCAGCGCGTTTTGCTCATATTTGAATGCTCCGATTCTTCAGTGCGCAAACATGTGCTTTTGCCTCTGGATGTTTGGCATTTTACACGTCCCTTAAAATCGAGCCCAATAGCACAGTTATTTTTCAAAAGAATAATTATATATACTGACAGTAAAACAGCTATCCCACGAGGACAGGAGATTTTGTTCCTACGGTACACAGACTCGTTATATCAGACTGGATATATTTAAAACAAGAACGTGATCCGTCTTAGCAATCGCTGAAATGGGCACTCTGAAAATTGTGCCGGTATTTATGCGCTTTTTCCTACAAATTAGATTAAGTGATACCTCAACTCATAATTCCATCGCTTGGACTATATGGCTGGCACATTCATGTCCTGTGGTTATGGTATAAATATATCCAGGGCAAAGGGAGCCGGCACAGCAGTGCTTGGGAGTCTCAGCACAGTTTCCCTCATTGATTGATTTGGGCTTAAATGTCACTCACAGCATGTCGGAAGAGACTGCCAGTCTCAAGCTGAAAATCGGCATAAAAATGGATTCGGCTCCACGCAGTTTGAATATGCAAAACAGGTTTTTGATCTGGGTCAAAATGTAAATTGAGGTGCGCGCAGTAGCTGGGATGATGAAAGACCACATGCGAAGCTCCACTGTTTTAACATGGTGACTGCCGTTGTTGACTCTGCGCGACACTTCACTGCTCCGTTGCTGTGCGTAGACCAATCACATCGCACCCCGTTACTTTATCCACCAATAGACAGAGAGCAAACAGAGGCGATAGAAGTCTGCGCTTTGATAACCCTATTGTATTAAACCCCTTATGGCAGGGGAGTCATTTCATGGCTACCTCCTGTCACTTTTAATCTAAAATAACTAAAGTAATTACAGTAATTTGTGGCCTCTTGAGTATTCCATAAGCGGTCGAACAGGACTCTGCTTAGATGTCTGTAATAAAAACGTTATATATGGAGTTTAGCAACCAGACTAATGTGATATATATATGATACATCGATTAATTCAGGTTGCTCTAGGGACAAGAATATTGGTCAACGGCAATGTATTAAGTTGGGAACAATAAGGTACACCTTATTGTGCCATCCCTGAAAACATAATAGATCTGTCATTTTCAGTCATGTCATATGGTCAAATTAAATCAGATCATTAAAAATGATGCGTCATGTCTGCACAAAACTGCATTGCTTTGCTATTACAATATAAATAGTATACTAGTGCTTTGCTGTTACACAAACATAAACAGTTTAACGACAAATACACGAATGTGCCTCATTTAAAAACACATCTTACAACATTAAATTACTCATTTTGGGTTAAAAAGATGTGTTGATACTTCAGGAAAAATAAACATGAATTCAATTACAGGGGTTGATGGCATGAAGGTAAAATCTTACCGTTTACAACAGGCTGTGCCAGTACTCATTTATATTAGTCCCTTGCTGCCAAGTTTCACTCCGAGTAACTGCTCATGAAAATAACTGGTTTGCTAAAGTATTATCCCCGAAAACATGTTTTAACAATGTAAGAAAGGTTTAAGGAGGCTGCACCTGAATCTGGATGGCTCGCACTGTGAAACAAAGGCGCATGAATGGAAGGGGAATTTGAGAAATCATTAACCTGCACACCTTGTTTTTCTGCGGTCTCGGTTATGATACAGGTGTTCCGCTGTAAAGTTCTTAAATTTCAGAGTCTTCATGTATTCAGTGTCAGAAGTGCTGCCATGGGCTTTGTCTTGGGCTCTGAGGATCAAATTACCAGCAACCTCTTCTCCTTTCATAAACATCATTTTGAGTTTGGGGGGTAGTTGACATTGTAACTGTTTCAGGTTTGTCACTCAAAGTCACCTTGAACCTGAGCCTATGTTTATAGAATATAACAGTGGCATACATAACACAGAGGGTAATTGAGTAGAATCTGTAAAAGCCAGCAGGATGTTAATGACTGCTAAAATGGGGATTCAAAGTAAAATTCATGCTTCCTACACTAATAGAAGTAATATATGCAATGTCACATCTGACAGGATATTAGGGGAATGCCATAGGGATCAGGGGGTATGCGTTCCTCTTATGAGCGCTAGCAGAAATCACCAGAGGAACTACACATTTCAAGCACAATGAACATGTCTGCTCCCATACAGGCTAATTCTCTGAACCTTTTATCTCGCACATATCAAAAGCAGCCATTCTCGCTCCAAGCGACAGATTTGACAGCAAGGTTTAACATCACACAAGAATCACAGACTCTGTGCTCACCTAACGCTGCTGTGCAGCTTTGGGGGCACCGGCAATACTCTGCAGCACTAAGGGTTAAAAGAATAAGCTTCCCACCCGGGAAATGGATTGAAGACTCCCCTACGTTATGTCAATGTGGGGGAAGAGAATCCGGTCACACACAGTCATAACCACTCGATTGCAACATCATGTCCATCCACACAGTCGTGCCTCTGTGACAGCCTCCTCCTGATCTGATGAAGCAACGGGTGATGACAAACACCCCACTTCAGCAGCGGCCGGCCCTCAGCGGGCTTTTTTTGGGAAGACAAAGGGAGGCCGACTTTAACATCTTTCGGAACTCTGCTGAGTCACTCGTTCTCACAAAGCGAGCCTCGCTCTTCTTTTCTTCCAGCGTGCACGAAAGAGGCTGGCAAGTCAGGAGCGTCTGTTCCAGTTTGATATGACACACCACTTTCCGTGAGTCATCACTTTTCCCTCTCATACTCATGCCTGTCATACTTTTACTTAAAAAAAAACACCCCTGCATTTTCAATGGAAATGGACTGTGTGCTTGTTCCGGCCTAGAGATGAAAAACATGCAGCAGATCAAAAAGCATTTCTCGTTAATAACCTTACTGAAAATGGAGGCACTGACTGACGGCTCCTCGCTACTTACACGTGGTGATGATCTAGAATTACGTACGCAAAGGTTACTAACAGAATAGCAACATTTCATTCATGAAGGCAATATACCTAAACAGAAACGTTTTAATTCTGAGCTTACTACTAATTTTTAAAAGGAACAAGAAATGCTGAGTGCAGATTATATTGATGTAATAACTAAAAACATTCAAAAGTGTAATTTGGCTGTCATTCTGAGAGTTTGTCATTGTCATCTGTGGGGGCAGGGGGTCACCACCAACAGACACCAACAATTTAATGTTCTAATCATACAAGGCACAAGAAACACTAACAAAGTTGCAACAAAATAAAAAAAGCAAATGACTTACTCTATAAAACTGAGTCAATAAACATCACTGGACAAAAGAACATTAAAGTCTTTCTCCTTGATTTGATACAATGACTTGTTGATGAGCAGTGAGGAAATTATGTCCAAATACAAATATGGACAGTCATTATATGGGTGCTAGCTACAGATACAAAGCTTTGCCTGAGCATTCACTTGCAAAGGCCTCGCTCTTTTCTTGATTACGCATGTACATCATCGCCTGTTTAAAGAGCACGTAAAGCCCTTAACTGTCCTGTCTGATAGTCTGGTCATGGATGATAAATATTCCCATAAAGTCAGGGCAAACCTAACTGAAGACATTTTATCAGCAGCAAATGTGCAGTGTTTCAGTTTACGTACGTGCCCGTCTTTGGTGCACTTTATTCTTGCGCCGGGAAGAGCAGCAGGGCAGACACCTTTCGCCACAACACGTTCAACAAGCAAGTTTAGGTCACGTTAGGTGCGACATTTCATATGACATCATTATATATGTCATATATCCCTCTTAGCATGGGTATCAAACTCCTTACATGGATTATTTAGCATTCACTACTCACAGTAGAGAATAAGGTAGTTCTTTTATAGAATTTATGTTTCACTGACTTTTAATGGCATTTAATTGAACGATTCAATTGAGTTTGCCAAGCTAAAATATGTGTCGTTTCCACTCGAAATAATGTCAAGGCACCAGCAAGAGAGGGGAATAAAAATGCGAGCCATAATGATGTTTGAGTTTGTTTACTGTTAATAATAAATTAGATATTCTGAAGTAAATAAAATCAGTTAATGCTGATCTTAATGACCGGTCGCCGGCGAGGCCTTAGTTTTCCCTGTCTCAGTGGAAACTCTGTGCGATAGCGCTCTCGGAACAGAAAAAGGTTTTGTATTTGCACACGGTCCCTAAGAGGATAGTCCTTTTAAAGTTACCGCTGTGCATGCTCTCTGTTTTGATAGGCCGAGGCCGTGGAAGAAAGAAGCTTGCCTAGTGCGGATTATCAGTGGTGCTGGAGAGTTCACTCACCGTCTGCTAGCTCCAGCCAAAACGTGACTACGAACCTTTTATTTATTTCGTTAACTAGCTAGCTACCTTTGAATACCCCTTCCCGAACAAGATGTAACTTACTACAGTACGTAAACACTCATTTGAGAATACTCATCCATTTTTAAAGGAACCAGGAGAGTGAATGACGTGCTGTTTTGCTAATGGAAGATATTGTTGTGAATTATTGCGAGTATGTTACGCCGAAGTGATTTTGTGTTTTGTTTTTTCATATTCATCGTGGATCTCTAATTTGGGATTTACCTTCAAATCCAGGCGGTTTTCCGTGAAGGAAATACAGAACGGGGGACAACGCTCACTGCTTAACTACAACCCGGGGATTTAAATCGCGTTTGCGGTGTTCCAAGAAAAAAAGAAAGAAAAAAATTCATGTGGCGATTTTCTCTTTAACAAATACAGTTTTGGATTGCAGAATGAGCAAGGAAAGACCGAAGAGGAATATCATCCAAAAGAAATACGTGAGTTTATTTTTAGTCCTGTGTTTTAATATTGCCGAGTAAATTGACCTTAAGTTTGTACGTCCGATTTGCTTGTTTTGACGAAAATATATAAAACTTTCATCACGGACCGCTCATGCATACTGTAACTAAATCTAGTGAGGGTAATTTGAACCTTTATATCTTGTAAATATTAAAATATCCCTTTAGATCATGTAAGGATTTGGTAGTTTAGATAAATGGGTTCTGATTTTGTACGATACTCGTGCTGCCTGGTTTCCCCTTCAACATCAAATCTAATTTATTTGATCACTTAGCTAGCTAGCTACCGATATTCCGGCAAATAAGAGACAACTAATTTTAGGTGTCACATTATAATATACATTTGTTGATCTGGAATGATTGTTTAAACGCAGGATTTACGTCAAATAAGCGGAATTTCTTTAGTAATTTGTAATCAGAATTGCTTTGTTTGCTCTTCATAGCTCTCCTACTTAAAGCCGTGCAGACAGCCATATCGCCTCTGGCTTTTTCCGGGTTCGTTTCCCAATGCAAAAACCTCTTCGTTTTTTTTTAAAGAAACTACAGCTATCGTTGTCATCGATTTATATGAGCACGTTTTCTTGACGTTAAGAGCATAACTGCAGATTCAAAGTTATTATTTTGGATTCGATCCGGCACTTGCACGTTTGCAGAAATCGGACACTTGCATGATGCGTGGAGAAAGGGGTGTTTGATCTCTCGTTTTATCGCTGTAGCTACGGAGAGAGGGAGAAAACGGGGTCACGCGTTTTACATTTCCCTTTAATTTAACGCACTTGTAGCCGGAATGATTAGTTTGCAAACATGTGTTTTGCAGCATAGATTATTATTGTACTGGAACACAGTGTGCGAGCGGTATTTGTCTCTTGCTGTACGTATCCGTGTGCATGACCTCTGAGTGGACGGACGGAAGATATTGCAGCAGCGAGGGCTGGTTGGCCGAGCGATTATTTCAGATATTCTCGGTGTTTTTGAAAGACAGAGGGATTTGTGGTTAATCGTTTTATGAGAGCTCGTGTAGACACGCCACACACGAATGTAAAGTGGATGATTTGATTAAGCGCAATGATCTAGTATTGGGGGATCGTTTTAAGAAGGGAGTAATTCGAGTCGCATTGCAGGGGTTCATGTATGTAAGAACAGCAACCATTTTATCTTTGCAAGAAAAATTAAAAGCGGTGAATTTGCCGAACCGGGGACCAAGTCCACGAACGTTCTTGAAACAGTGTTCGGACGTTTTCATGGCGAGCAGTTTTATGCGAGAGGATTTTTTAAAAGTGCAAGCTAAACAAAGATGTTAACTCAAACTGAGTCGCTCAGCACATTTTTGTGTAACCTTATTTAGCATTTAACCCTTGAAATTACCGAACATGCGTCCGTAGATGACTTTGTGAGTTCTACTTAGTGGTGGCTTACTGCATTTTGCCTGGTTTTGAGTTGCGTTTCATTGCATATTTATTATTTGAATTGTAGATGATCTTAGTATACACTGATGCCCCCTTCAGAAAGGATTAGTTCCAGCAACGATTTTGGGATACCGAACTGCAGAAAGTCATCGTATCGTCCTCGTGTTTCTTAAGGAAACATGTTTATTTTTCATCACTTAGATTGGTGTTTGCCAATGCTTCTATGTCAACGATGTTTACTTAACATAACCAGCAACTTTTTCGTCAGTCTCATTATAGCAACAGGTTGAATTCCAACAATACAGGATTCTGAGGAAGTGGCTACGTTTTATTTTGGAATGACGTCACTCAGTTTTTTTTTTTCGTTCGTCACAAAAGAATAAACTTTGAATGCGTATTAGCAACATGTGGTTGTTTTCAGTCCGCGTGGGACAGTTACCTTGACTATAACCCATACCTAATCATCGCTGTAAAAATGTTCGGAAATCCCATTCATTACGGTTTTCGATTATTGTAGACTCCCCTAACCCATTTAAGTACTTGAACGTGACCTAGGATCTGAACATGAATTCGATCCATTTTGTTGTGTGAAGTACCGAAGAATACAGTTGGCATTGGTAAACGTTCAAAGTTAGAAACACGAGTAAATGCTTTTCTGAGGCAGTTCCGTACTTGGTTAAAGAATGATGTCATGTTTTGGCACGGGCTTTTACAGAAACAAAATCACATGGATCAAGTAGGGGAAAAAACGGGCTTTCCCTTCGTATTTATTTTAAACCACTGCTTTTAATGTTCTTTGGTAAACTAATCAAGAATGTAAATACATTAAGAAATAGTAGATTACACCAAGGTGTGGTTGCACCTCAGCATACTTATTGAGTCACAGGTATTATTTCAGATACGTTGAGTGTTTTTGCTGCTGTAAATGGCATGAACAGCAGCATTGCCTTTATTGGGCCAAAAGGAGCAGTTAGTGCAGATTGAAGCTGAACTGTGTCTGCCCCTGCAGTAGCATGAAAACATACAGGTGATGCAGCTGTTATTTAAATTGGTGTAAACTTCACTCAAGGGCCTGTATTTCCTTAGCAGGACCTGTTAACCAGAGTGACATACACAAACTACCTTGCATTTAATATACAAACTGAATTAATATAGGTACCATGCACCACTGTGCCCAGTCTGGGATTTAAAATTACAATATTCTTTTTGCATGCCTGGAGTCAGGACCTTCCATGCTTCTTATTGTGGATATAAAGAACCCTAGTGATGCATCGTTTATGTTACTGATCTTGTACTCAAGCAGAAATATGTCAGAAAAATAGCCAGAACGTTGCATTTTTACGTCAGATATTGAGTGTCTGTTGGCGCATGCAGCGCTGAGGTAATATGTAGACATGGCCCACTCTCATGAAGAAGTCATTACAAGAAATTTAATTTACCGAAAGATTTCCACTGTGGATTTTGTGTGGCGTGCCTTCCATATTTAAGGCCAGCATAGTTTCTTTCACGTCTGTCTGAGGGAAAAAATTGATGCCAGACTCGGGGACCTTTACCAGTAACAAACGCAGAATATTCCCTGTAACTCAATGCCTTAACTGTTTCCCCGTTACTAATTGGACAGCTAAACATAAACACAGCTCTGTGGGAGTCAGACTGTCACCAAAACCTCTTTCAAAGCTGGCAAAGTATTTGGCAGGGGCAGCAAAACTCTCCTACTGCAGGTACATATTTTGTAGGCCTGTTGGACAGCGCAAAGAGTAGGTTTTAATCAGAGAAACCACTGCATACAATGTGGCTTTCTCCAGCCCTGCCTTCTCTCCCCTTAACCTCACTAAACTCCCTGTCCAAACGATTTGTCTCTCTCTTTGACATGTGGAGAGCACAGGCTCTGCAATTTTGTGTTTCAGAATAGCAGAAGTCCACACTGATTACAGGAAATCCCTTCGCAATGTTAATGCTCTCTCTGTCTGAAATTAATTAGACCTGAGAGCCCGTTTCAGATGGGAGTGTTCCTTAAAGGAAGAACGACAAACATTCTCTCGATTTGTGCTTCCGAGTTTTAATGTTGTTATTAATATAATTAGGCAGCGCGTTTATGCAAATAATGTTGTGTACCGATGACATGAATTGAGTAGACTAAATATGCAGAACAGGGCAAGCATAAGTCTTTGCAAATTAGATTTGTTTTCACTAAGGGTGGAAAAGGCAGGAATTGAACTGCATTTGCTGCAGTTAGTTTCATGATCGTGCAGAATGAAGTATGTCTGATCTTTGAGTCAGACAGTATAAAATGTGTATGCCCCCTGACACACACACACACACACATACACACACACACACTCTTCAGTGCCGTGTTTTGTCTTGGCAGTCTTTGTTCAGAATTGGACTGTGCCGAACATCGCCAGACCTGTCACATCTGCTCAGACTTGGCAGCTGTGGGTGAAATCTGGTCAAACCAAACCAGGCGAACAACAAAACAACCTGGAGGAGACATCCCGAGGGCCTCCACTTAGACCAGAACTCTTGCCCTTCTAATTTAACCTCTTCTTAATTAGCGTAAGACAATTATACATGCTTGGCTTAACCATTTCCCCTGGAACAAGAGTGGGAGTTGTTTTTCCACATGCACCAGGGATGTTATTAAAATTCATCAGCAGCGGAAAAAAAATGTTAATAAAAGCAAACAAGGAAATGTAATTACATTGCCCCCGATTGATAGACATAAATGTAAAACAGCCAAAGAGAGCAGAATTACCACTTGGACGTTCAGTTCGGTTTATTGTTTATGGCTTTTGCTGATGTCAACTGACCAGATATCCGGAGAGAGCCGTATATGTATCATATCTAATTATATATAATAAAAATCCTTTTTTTATAGCATCTTGAGAGGTCTGCGATAGGAGTGGGGGGCGATGGTAGCGGTGGTTGCGGTATTTATTATTGTTTGTTGTTTGGTTTAAACGAACGTGACAATAAGAGTGGAGTTAACACGGATAATATTGCCATTTTGCGCGGCGCGGTCTCCTGCTCAGGGCCCAGCTGGGGTTCGACTCTAATTCATTGCTGTGTGGTGGGATAAGCACAGCTGCTGTGGGGTCTTTACAAATGTAAAGAAGCTGTCAGTGTTTGTTTCATCAGGCGTACAACTGATGAGCCAGAGTCCAAAAATCCACTGCAGTGCGAGGCGAGTGGGGTGGGGTGGGGGGAGCGGAGCAGAATGGTGTGCGGCTGGGGCCTGGCGAAGGCCGCCCGAGCCGAGCCTCGGCAGCTTTAAAATTTAAATGCGGGCCCCGTGTCGACCCTCGAGGACGCTCTTACGTTTTTATGCCGGGGATCAACTGCGCTTCATTTAACCTTATGTTTTAATGCAAATGGTCTTTCTTTAAAAAAAAAAAAATCGCGCGTATGACACGCCAGAATTCACAGCACCGTCCTCGGGAGGACAGGCAGGGTCACCGCTCTGGTTGGGTCAGCGGGATGCTCGGAGGTTTTGAAGCGAGGGTTTAAGTTCATTCCGTATGCGCAATATGCAGTCTCGCTCTTGAGGAGAGTGGCGGTGTTTAGAATAGACGACACTGGGATCCAGGAGACACTTTATTTTGGGTTCGATTAGCGAAGTGCAGTCAGCATATTGGATAATTAGATACTGTTTTATTGCATAGTGTACAGCGGGTCTAATTTAAATCCCGCTGGATTTACTTGCTCCTGTTGTATGCGGAGTGCATTTAGTCACAAGAGCCCCGAGGTCGTGCAGTTATGATTTGACTGTATTTATCGCAACCTTGTTGAAGACGGAATGATGGTTTATATGATTGCATGATTATTTTCTTGTGGTTGATAATGAATTGTCAGTGGTTAGGTTGACTAACTGTTAACAGATTAGAGACCAGGGCTCCTGATTTTCAGTGTAGTACCTTAAAGAGATATTGCTTAGCCCAGCTGATAAAAGAAAAATAAATGGCTAAATGGCAGAATGTAGGAATTTATCATTATTCAACAGTGCACGGATAATTAATAGTCTTTGTTTGTATTATTCACTAACTGAACTAACTTAGACATCAATGTAAATATAAACATTTACATGGTTTAGAATTTGATAATACCCACACATATCTTGTTCTGTAAACTCATTCATGCTGTGAAGGTAAGGCCCTCTCATTTAGAATTTTACAGGAGTGTAAAAAAGAGAAGATAAAGACGAGCCAGAAGTGTGTTGGTGTCATCCACACGGTCAGTAACACCTCAGCAGTTTGACAGTTTCTGCTCTCGGTTTGTGGATTTTACAATGTGCTGGGCACAGGAAATGGTGGTTGTGACGTGCCTTTGTGTTAATGTTCTCACATTAGATTCAGACTTTAGTAGCTATTCTGTATTCAAACAGCCTAGTCTGGACCTTCATCTGGATAATTCTGAAGAGTGTCTGAAATCTGTATGAGTCTTAGCCTGTAGGCTAATATTGAGCAAGCTGTTTATTTTTGCAGATGTCTCTCGGGGCCCTCTCTGACCTCCCTCCACGGCCCACAGTCTGAGGGCTGCTGATGTTGCTCACAAAGAGAGAGATCGCGAAGTGGCAGCCGCATTCAGCAAGCACAGGCGCTTTCAGCCCCCTTTTGTACTGAAAGTTTAGCACAGCCCCTCGCGTCTGCCAAAAGACGATGTTCCACTTTACTGCATCATTACAGGATCTCCCCTCGCTGCCGAGTTCAATTAGAGCCACAGTAATCATCTGCAACTGGAACATTTCCCTTATTCTTTTATTGCCTTGGTTCGTTACGTAATTCACCCTTTCGTCGTCGGCGATTGCGTAACCTCAGCTCTCCCGCTTTAGCGACGGCCTGTTTGGAGACAAACTCCGCAATAAACAGAAGGAGGACTCTGCTGATACCACCGAGATTGGGGGAGGGACAACAAATTTGCTGTAGTTACTGGTCCTTGAGGGGATGGAATGGCGGTGGCTTTTCTTTTTATCTCATGTTTGGTACGGGGCCTAAGGTGTAGCCCATTCACATCTACTATTTGGGGAACCCCTTCGGTGTCTGAAGGAGAGGGATTGCCAATGGCTTGTGTGTCCGGTGGCTGCGAGGCGATCACTTCTTAGTGTCATGGCGACGGGTGAGGGCGCACGAGGCCCAGAGCCTCCGAGGCACAGGTCGGGCTGCTCCACTTGGATCCGCACCTCGCTGAATTGACATCTTCAGAGCCGTTTCTGTAAGCATCCCTGGAGGATTGCAGGCCTGAAGGCTTCACTCCCACAGAGAAGCAAAGAGGTCGCGGACATTCCAGTGGAGCACATGGAAGGCATTTTCATCTCTCCCAGCTGACTGCTCCCAGCTGACTTGAAGGGAACCATTGTTGCACCCCCCCCCCAGCTCAAAAACCTCAATGACGGGTTTTCAGTTCTCATGCACAGCACGCCCTCTGAAGTCAGCCAGATGACACCTCACCTCTGCACTGTACGCAGACCTCAGCTGGGCTGCTCTCACTGTAGTCCACTGCTGCCTTCCCACAATCCTCTTCCTATCGGTCCCTTTACAGTCAGCTGTGTGATGTGGGCATCTCTAGAGCTGCCAAGTTCAATCTCTGAAAAAAGTACAAAATCTTACGGCTCTAGTTTGAGGTCATGCATCCCTTCAGAGATGGAAATGACAGTCTCAGTGCACACAGAACCACTCTGGCCCTTACTAGAAGTAGCTTCGTTGGCAGATTCCACTCAGTAGTAACCTGGGATGGCTCAAACTATGCTTTGGTAATGCTGATTTCACTCCTCTAATGGCCTCCACATTTATTCATACTGCCACCAAAGGTGACTGATTTGGAATTTACTCTGGGGCTTTGTAATTGAACTCATCTGTGTACTACGTTAATGAATTTTGACTTAGTCATGTGAACCAGCCAAAGAATAATGCTTACATTATGCGCTCTGTAGTTTGGCCTTCTCCCCTGGTCCTCCTCTGAGTAATCTAGCTGATTATGTTTTATTAGCGGTGTAGGAGTGATATTGTAACTGTATTCTCAAGGTTTATGTGAAAGGACCACACAAAATCCTGCAGTCTCGGCCTGTCCATCGTTACATCGTCGGGGCCGACGTTGTCTGAGAGCATAGAATAATGTCAGTGCGCTTCTCACTAGCATGTTTTTTTTTCCATCACTCCGCCTTTTCATGTTTGCATGTGACCCGTGCGTCGTGTGAAAGATGACTTCCCCTTCACAACGAAACAATGAGGGCCTTGTGAAATGCCTTCACCCCCTTTGTCAGACTTCCTAATTCTGTCTCACAGCTCATTTGGTTTGGTGACGTAAGAGTCCCTTATCTCTTCAGCCACGCTGCTGTGTGTTGGTAGCTAACGCTAAGGCGAGCGGTTTGTGTCAGCGCATGGAGTCCCCCCTCCACCCTTCAAGTCAGGAGAACCAAATTTTCTTTGTGAGGTGGACCCATCTTCAGAAATGTATCCATCCCCCTTCTCTATCTCACGGCTTGTCCTGTTCTGTGAAAGTGGTAGCATGTGTTGTGTGCCATCAATGCCACCGATCATTGTTCTTTTGTAATAGGCCTAGAATGGAAACATATGACTGGTTCATGGGAAATGCGTGTGAGTGGAGGGCTGGAACCCCGTCTGCCGCTGAGTGGCAAAGCTCTCAAATCGCTGAGACAAAGTTGATTGGGCCAGCGCTACCCCCAGTTTCTCGCGAGTGCATTTATCATAAGCAGGCTCTTGGATGGAGAACAGATGCTTTCCCAACACGTGCGTTTGATTGTCATATTCTGCACCGCTAGCTTTTTCTGCGGTTGCGAGCCTGTTTGTTTTTTTCAGCCTGCCAAAGGAAATGTAGGACTTTCCCTAGTTATTGTTCCTGCAGCTGGATCTGGGACGGCATGGATCGACTGCGTGGATGCATCCAACTGCAAGATATCTTTTTGAAGCGTCGCATTCCGGAGGCTCGGGAAAGTACCTCCTTGCGCGGGGCCAGAATCCATGATCCCGCTTCGAGTGGAGCCAAAAATATTCTTCTCGAACAATACGCCTCCCCCTCCTGTGTTTCCACAGGAACTTCCTTCGCCCAGCACATGCAGGGCACAGGTACTCAGATGTGGATGCTCAGACGAGCCTTCAGAGGGGGCAGATCTCGAAGCTCTCTAGTTGCCTCAGGTTTTGTGTACCTCGTGCTGTTATTCTGAAGCTCTTCAATAAGAGTTTTCTCGAGAAAAGCACGCCATTACCGTGAATCACTATAAATGTTGTAACAATGTAAGCATGTTACTTATTTTTAATTCGAGGATTGTGCTTCCTGTTAACTTTATCCGCAGTTTTGCAGTAAGCAGTAATGATGGCTTACTCATGTGCTTTCAGTGAATTTATGGTGCTGCGCATGAGCGTGTGAGGAATATTGACAGCAACTGCTCAGACGATTGGTTCTCATGAAGGCACTGCACTCTGCTAAACATTTCTTTTCTCCCTAATAAAATCAAAAGCCAAGATTTATTCCAACTGCAGTATTTTTGTCTGAATTAGTTGTCTTTTTTTTCCCTCTTTATACAGCACAGAGGAAAATTACTGTTAAATTTAAAGCCTCTCAGCTTGGTGCTTCGGCTGTTGTGAAAAACACCACAAAGTGTGAAAGGCACCTCAAGTTGCATTTCTGCGGAAGCTGGCCAGGATCTTCATTGACATCTTGTCTAAATAAATCTCCGCTAACGCTTACTGTATACCAAACAGGTGATGTGAGCAGGGTCAGGGCAGCTTATCTCGTTCCTGTTTGGATATTTTCTGTTGATCCCTTTGTCCGGCGCTGTTTCTGCGGGGTTAGCCTGTCTGCGCTGTTGTTGTAAACACAGTGTTACATGCTCGACTTGTAATTCTACTGGCAACAGGGCTGGCGGAATCTGGCAGTTTGCAGCGGTGAGTGATCTTTGTTATAGTGGCTTTTCTCATGTTTTTTTTTTCTTTTCTTTTTTTGCTGAGTGACATTGCAGAGTAGGCCAAATCTGTGCTGGGGTTCCAGTTTGGACTTGCATGGAGGATCACGCCATGAGCAGTGCTTGCTGATGCGATGCCAGCTGCATCTCCTCTCAGCCCTGTGGCAGGGGATGTAGTGTCTCCCGGCTCTCTTCCGCTAGGCCTCGCAGCAGGGGCCTCTCGTGTTGGGCACGCCCAGGGACGGGAGCCAAGGTACAGCATGTAAACCTGCTCTGGCCCCGGATCAAATGACAGGCTTGAGTGGAACGCTCTCGGTAAACCTTGGGACCAAGTCATGGACAAACTTAAGAGGATAGGAATAATTAAATTAAACGCCATCTTGGGTGGAATTTCACCTCCTCTCTTGGCTGATGTTTAAGCTTTTGTAAAGCAACCTAAAATGTATTCACTTTAACAGAAGCTTTAGCTGTTGTCAGATGCGGATACTACTCTATACTGTGTATCAATGGGAATTTTTACAATTCCAATGCAAATGCATTAAACAATTATGTCCAAACTTTTGGTAACAGCCAGAAATGGAAAAGAATAAGTCCTCTGTGCTGAATACAAAGTTGGACCTTTTGAAATTTAAGTAATGTCCTTTTTTTCAATAAAACAAAATGTGCCTTTTGTCGGCAAATTAATTTTTAAAAATCATCTAAAGAAAAAGGTTGCTATAGTGACCAAAGTGTGCTTTTTAAAGCACCATGTCATCAGTGGGGCCTAGCCGCCCTGTTTCCATAGCAACTGCTGTAGCACCAGAATGGAGTGTCTTTCAGTCTTTTCAGAATCGGCACTTGAGTGTCTCAAAATAGCGGATCGGCCTGAAAACGGTAGTAAAATGTGTCTGTTTTGGGGCAAGAAAAAACAACACTGGTTGCTCACTTAAAAACCAGGTGTCCTCAAAATGTTATGAGTGCAGTTTGCGCACACTTAAAATTGTCCGAGTTCGATTTAGCCCAGCCCGCCTGCCGCCCAGACACCGAAATTAGTATATTTGTAAAATCATAGTTAAGGCTACAATATTAATCTGGCCCATAATTATGTTCATCACTTTTATCAATCCTTGTATTGAAATCGTAATGATGTTTTGCGAGGGAGGTGTAAAAACTCCACACTCCGCATCGGTAGGGTGTTTGTCCCTGATAAGTGAGGCTGCTGCCGAGGTCTTTTTTTTTTTTTTTTTTTTGCTGCAGTGTCTTCCTGCTCCGCGAGCGCTTTTATGTCTACCAGACGTGGCGTGAGTTATGCGACCTTTTTTTCCACGCCAAGGTCACCCCGCTTCGCCTCCGTGCAGCTGCACTTGTTCCAGGCTGCGTTCGGCGATGCGATGTGGACTTTTAAAACTGCTGCAGGTGTCCCAGAAGAGCGTTGGAGTAATGCGGCTGTGTCACATGGTTGTATTGGGAAGAAAAGGACTAAGAGTATCTAAATAGTTTTGGGTACCGGAGGTGAGGTGGAGCAGTTTTACAAGAGCCATTTGGTAGGCCTACCGGATCAGCAGTCTAATCTGTGGGAGAATGGTTTTTGTCTGCATGGGTGTTTTGTAAATATGTGTGCGTGAGCCGACGTGCAGTTTTTTTGGTATGTTTTTCAGGCTTCATTTTGGCACACAAACCAAACCCATAGCTTAGATGTTTTCTTTGCACACTCATCAAAGAAATCTCGGATCAGAGAAAATGAGCTGTGACAGTTTTTTTTTTTTTTAAGACCAGTCAAAGTCTACAAAGAGACAGAGAGGGAGAGAAAGACGACTCTTTAAGCAGTCAGCAGGTCAGTGCGACCTCGCTGGGGTTGTTCAGAAAGTGTGGGAGGCCGGGTGGGAGCTGCTCACCCCAGACCTGGCCCGCATAACAGCGCCTTAATGCGAAGCTTGATTTCCTGGACCAACAAGTTTGGTCGTCTCACGTTTGAAATGTACTGATAGTGTGCAAGATGTTTAACTGGGTTGAACAAAGATGTAAGGGTAGGTGTCCCACACACACAGACTGGAGTTGTCAGTGACATAGCCTGGCATGCTTACTGGCCTGTGAGTCCTCTGGAAATTCGTTTTGAAGGCATGTACCTTTTTCATTGAGAAAAGCAACTTTGCAAATTGCAAACAGTAGAGGACAAGTTACGCGACTTTCTTTTCCAGTAACGGTTGACCTCCACGGTTTTCAAGAAACTACACTCTCCAGTCATGCCTTTATTGTAATCTTTCGGCTGAAATGGCTTAGCGTCACGGCACTTCTCGAGAAATGTCAGTGCTGTCATTCTGCAGCGCTTTTTCTTGGTAGTGTGTGGGCAGATCAAGAGGCTGGGGGGGGGCGCAGAAAAACAGCCAGTGATTGGTTTCTTCCGCTCACCAGGCCGTGTCATGGAGGGTGGCCGAGCCCCATTGGAGATTGGGTCCCCGCAGGAAAATCATCCCTTTGTCACCCTCTTGGAAAACCGTCGGCGTGGAGGAAAACCTGGAGTGAAAATTCTTTGAGGCGGGCCCAGATTACTATCACACGAGAGTAGCTGGGACAGTCATCCCTGTGATGTCAGCCATTGATGGCTCGGCAAAACGCGCGTGTGTTTTTGTGTGTGTGAAAGATTTACAGTAGATAGGGAAAGGGGGACTCCCCCTCCTTCCACTTCTCTTACTCTCACTTCATCTTTTTCCTCAAGCCGCTTTAAGCCCGGTCTCTCCCTCTCCCTCTCTCTCTCTCTCTCTGTCTCTGAAAGAGACGTCTTCTGTGGGAGGGAGTGTCGGTAGTGTGCGCTGTCCCTCCGCGCGGCCCACAGCCCGGCGGCACGCAGGAAAGTGGAGCTCGGTTGAGGATGTGCGGGCGGATTTCGTCACCGAGAGGTTTCCTGTGGAGCCCGGGAGCCCTGTTTATGACGGAGGGCGGGCGGAACGGAGGAATTTTATCTTCTGCTCTTTTGTTTGCCTGAGATGTTCCTTCCTTTGACTCTGATTAAAGCCTTCCTCGTGCATAAAGACGGGCTTCCTCGTCCGAACGCAGCCTGCGGTCTTCGCGTTCAGCGGCCCACCTCCTCCACTGTTTCCAGCTCTGCCCTTAGATCCGAAAGCCAGCAAAATGACAGGGCTGAAGTCAAACATGTCCTAATTGCCTTTTATTTGCAGTTCAGTGGCAGGAAGTCAGTTTAACTACCGCATGTTCTGTTGTGCCTTGAGACTTCTAGTTTAAACCAGACAGGGCATCAGAGGTCCTGAATGGCTGGCCTCGCTCTTTGAATCGTCGTGTTCAAAGTTGAAAGGTGAGCTCTCGACTGTGCAGATATTTTTCCAGCCCGTAATCTGAAGTACATGAAAAAACACAGCTCAGCATCTAACGTGATAGCAGGCGGGTAATGGCCAGTGTGCGGATTCACCATTACTCGTTTATTTCTTCCATTTATTTCAGGATGTCTCTGAATGAGCAGCGGTTCCCAGCCATTTATTTCCCCCGCCTGTATCTTGATGTATTTGAACAGGCGATAGTTTCTCATTTATCCTGCTGTACAAACAAGCTATCACTGCATTAGCGCCTCAGCTTTTAGACCGGCCCAGCACCTGAATGCTGCCCTGACGCTAACACAGCGCCATACAAAGCTGAATTTCTACGAAGTCGTGAACAGGAACACACAGGCGTTGTTTCTTAAAGCTGTTTTCCGGACGCTCCCTTGAGATCACGATCACGCGCCCGGCGATGAGGTATGGTCCGGGGCCGGTTTGCGGAGTGGCGTGGCCGAACGCTGACAAGCCGTAGCAGGCGCCGCTGCGGTCAGGCTAAGCACTGCGTCAGCTGTCAGTTTTATACAGCGGCTGGATCTGTCACCCGGAGAGCAGAGCGTAATCTTATCTCCATGTCTGTTTGCATTGTCCGCGGTGATCGCTCTTACCTCTGTTAACTCCTAACGTCCCGCAGTGGTAACCCGGCCTGCCACACTTTCCGTGGTTATCGTGGAGATTAGGGGCAGCAGGGACACAAACACAGTACTAGGAAGTAGGTAATGAAAGTACGGCGGGGCGCTGAATGGAGCTTGTTTGTCTCGATGTCCAGATGCGTGTTTTGATAGTCAGGGAAAAAGTGATTAAGTGTGGATTATGTCAGGATGTCGAGTGTGAGGCTTGGGATTCTGTTCTGAAGGGAGCTGTTAGCAGCGCTCCACCGTACCCCTCAGCGCTCACGGGGCGTCTTGTCTGTCGCCGCTTCCTGCTGCCACACACAGGATGCACTATCGAGTCCCAAACCCGCACCCGGGCTCTGGGGAAAAAAAGGCACGATCCCTCGCGAATGAAGTGCTCACTTGCCACAGCTCTTGGATCCCGGGCCTCGGTGTGGCGGGTCAGCGCGGTGCCCAGAAGGTGGTGGTGGTGGTGGTGGTGGTGGTGGGGGGGGTCCTCATCCGTGCCTGTAAAAAAAACCACTGCTGTTGCAGGACGCCGCCCCGACCACGGGGGCGCGTCGGCCCCGCACCCGTCACCCGCTCCACTTCCGCGCTGAGCGGCAGCTACACGCCCGCCCCCGCCGTTGACGCAGAGGACTGTGAAGCTGCCAGCCGCCCCCGAATCAAACCCCCCCCCCCCCACACTTACCCCCGCCTTTCCAGCCCCCACCCCAGAGCCCTTTGTCTCACATGCATGGGTCCCTCATCATCTTGTTAAAAGTCTGTCATGAACAACATTTAGTGCATAGCATCTATAGCTTCTGTTCTTGTAGGCGGGGAGGCCTAGTGTGTAAATAGTAAATTCCGGCCTGTTCTGTGTTTACTTTCAGTTGTTCAATCCAGCCAATTGACATGGCAACATGTCACTAATATTACATGCTTTGTATTTGTTTGTTTCTCAGTGCTGTTGTGCCGAATTTGTACACACCTAAGTGCTTAGCCACACAGGTTAAATTCATGCTCTCTTTTGAGCAAGAAAAACTGGCCACAGCAGCATTTGTTTAATGAGTTAACAGTTTTGCAAAGTGAACTAATGGAATTCATTTTTTTCCCCCCTCGGTCCCTACGGTGTGCAAATTCCGCGGAGACTTTCCCAAACGGAGCGTATTAATATTTAAATAACCTGTCAAAGATTGATTGATTCTAAAAGCTGGAAATGTGTCCCGTTCTACTCTGCTGAAGCACACAAAGGCCCTTAGTCTGCACTGACTGATGGCCAAATGGGGGGGGGGGGGGGTTGGCGGTTTGAGGAAACTGAGCAGGGATATTCCGTGTGCGCCTGCTGGTGGGGTAGCTGTAGGGCCAAGTTGTTTTTTCCAGTCCCAGATCGTTAGATGATTCTGACTATTTGGCTATGAATATTGACAGAAAAGTGTGAATATTTGCTCTCTCTCTCTCTGTTCTGCTGCCTTCGTGTATGATCAGGGTTGATGAAGGCTCCTCTCTGTCGCACCCTGATGTTTAGCTCTGAGCTGTACTAAACCTGCTCTGCTCACACTACTGTGTGCTGCAGGTGTTTGGACTAAACGGTCAAGTTATCCATGCGTATCGTGGCGGAGCGGTAATGTGAGATATCCCCTTAAATCACATGCCACTTCTCTTTGTAGGGGTGTACGTTTATGTGTTACAGTAAAATTGGTGGACAAAGAGCTATGGTGAAAGTGAATTATCGCTACTGCTAGTTACAGCAGGATGTGTATTAGAAGAACAACAGATCTCAGGCTGGTCATTTCAAATAAGAGGCATGCCTTGTGTTTGGGATTTCGCTTTGCTGTTATTTATTTTTGCTAACAAGCACCTATAGAGAAATGAAACCGAAATGAGCACACTATCTCTAAATAAGCATCAGACACAGTGTGAAACGCACACCTCAAAACCCGACACCCCCCCCCCCCCCGATGCTGTTGGGTGAGCGAGAGCAGTGTCACAGCCTGTGAGTGGGTTTCGCTGCCGGTCTCTGGTTGCTGAGAGCACACCTCAGGGTCACCTGCGAACCTTCGGCTAAACCAGTCGTTGGGGGGTTTCTGAAGTTTTGTCGAGCTGTCATTTCATTCTCCAGAGAACCACTTTCGATGTATATAAAATCTTCCAAAAAAAAAAAAAAAAAGAATTAAGCAAACATTTTTGTGGCATAATTTTTCCTGTGAATTAGGTAAAATTTTGTTTCAGGTTTTTGGGGGGGGGGAGATGGTACAGGACTTTTGTTACATGGTCCCGCCACTCTAACCTCAGTTTTGGTTTCATTAAGGCGTTGCTACAGTCGTGGCAGCGGCACCTTTAATTGAATGTGGAATGTGAATTACGAGAGGACACCTGGGCCAGGGAGGCCATTATATGCGCAGTCACACCGCTGCCCCCGTTTCTAAGATGTTTGTTCTCCTCTGCACCTTATCCAGTCGGTATTTAAACACTGACTGCGGGGCACAGAGCTACAGTATGCAGACCTATCGCGGGGCAAACACCAGGCTTCCCCCAGCGCTGTCCCTCTGCATCCTTTACCCACCAGCTGCTTCGTCCTTAGCTCTGCAAAGTCAATATGCAAAGGGGGGTGGATAAGTGATGTGGTGTGGAACTTCTGTTTGAGGAAGACTGGGCCCACTCTCTAATGCCCTACTGGCTGCCTCATGTGCTGTGTACTCTAATGCGTTGGGTTTAACCATGCAGTTTGGTGCAGGAAGAACTGAGACGCTTAAGAGGAGATTACCACATGCTGGACCTGTGGTGTCCTGGCTAGCGTTGACCTTTTTTTTTCTTTTTCTTCCCCGAAAACACTAGCAGTCAACCCTGCTGTTTTTTTTTTTTCGAAAGGGATTTGATAATGGGCCTAGTCAAGATCTGTAGCCGCGGTTTATCTGACACTTGAAAATACCAAGGAAAATACCAGAATGAATGTTTTGCGGCATATCTAGTGAAGGAGGAGAGTTGATAGAACAAGAGCAGACAGGGAATGAGTAGTTTTGACAGAAATGAATTGGCATTTTACACACAACTGAACGTTTTACCAGCCTCCAAATGACGATGATGGAAGCAGTAAATGTGGGCATAAAATGCTGTGGCGCTGAAGTGTGAATTCTGGAACGATGTGGCACACAACACGCAAAAGGAGCTAATTTCATAAGAAGGGGAAGAACTGAAATGGAGAGCAATTACCGCCGGTTTACTTGCAGTCATCTCCTCAGACCATTTCAAAAATGTTCCTCTGAGTCAATTAGACAGGAACAGCTGTTGTTGGTGTGAAAAAAAGACATGTCTTAGTCATGTTCAGCTGTGTACCAATAAAAGGAAGGATATCCAGGAACAAAATGAAGAAACCACAGGGGAAAGTGCCGTGAAAACCTGTGGGCTGGCAGAGAGTAATCAGCAAACCTACGTGAGTGTGCGACAAGCTTGTTTTGCGAATTTTATTTTTCAAACCTGTTTCTCAGAAATCAGGGACAGATATAGCTGATTATCTGTGAGTGAGTATGCGGATGCATGCAGAGAAACACGTGTCTACACGCGTGTGCGCATACGCACACACTCACGCACACACACATGCACACACACACACACACCCCGAGTGGTGCAGTTTACGATGTCTCCTGCAGGCACAGGCCTCTCGGCCCACTCTTGACACCTCCTCTTTCTGAAGGGGGCCCCTCTTTGTTGCTTTGCATATGGAGTAGGGGGCAGGCAAGAAGCCCCCCAGGGGTTAAAGGGGGTGATCCTTGATACCCCCGTCCCCCACCGTGAGCGCGAAGCACCGACCCGTGCGCCGGCCCCAGGAGGCGATCCCCAGGAGGCGATCTCGGTAACCTTTCTGAGGACGGGCATCTTGTTTTGGCATTCGTATGGGTTTTTTTCCCCCTCATTGTTGTGAATAAGGAGGTGTTTGAAAAGTAGGCCGGAGCGGAGACCTCGCGCAACCCTGGGCCGAGAGCGGCCGGAGGGGGCTGTGTGGGTCGCGCTGCTCCTTTCCTTCCGGCAGAACCCGGGCCGACCTCCCACCGGCACAGGGGCCGGAGGGCAGGGGCCTCGCCCGGGGGCTGCTCACCTCCCATAGAGGGGGGGGGGGACCATAGAGCTCCCCGTGCATTTTCGATTTCCCAAATGGATTTTGACCGAAGCGGCGTCAAGAAATGGGAGAAACGGCAGCAGTGCTGGCAGGCCTGGGTGCAGAGAAAGAGTTAAGCTGTAATCCAAAGGAGGAGAGAGAGGGTGACGGAGAGAGAGAGAGAGAGAGAGATGAGTGTTTGGTCTGCCGAGGACGGCGAACAGCATGCTGCTGTTGTTCGGGAACTGGGGGGGGGGAGAGAGAGAGAGAGAGAGGGGGGGAGGAGCCCAGGGGTCTCCTCGGCCCAGGCCGGGGCCGCCTGTCTTCGCTCCCGGGCGCCTGATTGGACGGCTCGGTCGCCGAGAACAAAGTGCTTTTGATGAGCGAATTGCAAATCCTTTAGCGGTGTAATCGGAGACTCGGGTGTCCCGCGAGCATTGTCCTGTGTTTAAATGGCTAATATGTGCAGGAGCAGCAGCCGAGGGCAGAGCAGCACGAGGGGACGGGAGGGGAAAGCGCACGGCCATCTGTTTCTCCCTGCGCTCCCCCTTTCAGAGAGAAGCCCTCCTTTATCCGGCCTGCTGCGGGGCTGGCCACAGCGGAAGGACATGAATAGAGATCAGTGTGTAATAAAATCAATGCAACAACAAGCCAAATGGAGTCATAATGCTCTCCATCAATAAAATATCGATCAGGATCGCGGGCGGCTCCTGGAGCTTCGCTTATTTATTTCTTTATTATTTTTTCCCCTGTGGAAGTCTGATCGTGGCACACGCTCTTAAGTCAGATTTCACCTTTGCCGAAAGCTTTTTCCATCCGAGTGTGAATGAGGCCAGTGTGGCCCATCTGCTACCGCACCCGTTGCTCTGCTGCCCTGTGTTTGGGCCCCACCTACAGTGCCGGAATCAGCAAATCTTGCTCACCACACACGTGACACTCAGGAATTTGAACCTTATTTTGTTCCGGCGACTCGGTTTGACCAAAATATTCTGCGACAGGAAAACACCTTGTTAATGTAAATGTTTGGTTTTTTTAAATCGGTGATTGATTTTTTTCCAAGTTGATTTCAAGCTGATTTCAGTGAAAGTGTTGGGCTGCGTCATTCTACTGAGTTTATAAATTTGCTTGAACTTCAGATTGGAGCACAGAAGTTGTTGGGAAAGGGTGTAGCTGTCACCTAGTAATGCTGTTGCTAAGGTGTGCACAGTTAAACCACACCATTATATCAGAGGGGTCAAAACAACTGTCTCTGCAGCTACCGTTTTGAGTGCATAAAGGAAAGTCTGTTTCACTGGCACTGGAGATTTTCCTCCCCTCTGTGTTTCAGTATTGCATGAAAGAAGGAGGTTTATTTTTGAACCAGTTTCGCTGACGAATAGGAAAAGCTTGTGTGAAAGGCCAGGAGACAAAGTGTTAGGGTAGCCAGTGTGCGGGGTCCTTGGGGGGGGGGGGGGGGGGGGTCTCTCACTCTCTCTCTCTTTCTCTTTCTTTCTCTCTCTTATTTTGGGTAGTTTCTGTTGCTTGTCAGGGTGCGACTCCAGCGGCCTCACAGGGGTCGTCGGCCACGCTGTGGAATGTCTTTGTGTGATAGACATCAGCCCCCCTCCAACAGTCAACCCCAAGTTAATCTACTCAGTCAGCAGGGGACCCCTCCTGTTCCCCTGTTATTAGACTCTATGCCTGCCTCTACTTCCTGTGGTCTCTGAGAGTGTCTCGTATTAGTTGTTTTTCTCCTTTTTAATTTTTTTTTTTTACCAGCATTTGGCGATCGCTGCGTTTACCGGCATTCATACGCGCGGAAAGAGTCAACAGAAATCCCCTTCTTGTTCATGTTTTTGTGTTTCACTTAACGGGGGAGTGGTGGTGGTGGGGTGGGGGGGGCCTTCTCCAAGCCCAGTAAGAGTGACAAAACAAGTGACGTTGGTGACGCTCCAGTGCGCAGGAGTTGTGTTTTTTTTTTTTTTCCTCTCCGTATGACTGTGGCACGGTACTCCCCGGCCCGGGTGACGCCACAGCACCTGCGGCTCACCTGCGAGGGTGCGCGGCGCTTCCTGGGAAGGACAAAACGGAAAGCACGGTCTCGCCGCTCCCAGCAGCCCCTCCGCTCCCGCGCGGGGAGAGCCAGCTCAACCGCCGGCTCGACCGCCAAGCTCCTCCCCTGGCGACGCCGCAGTTCTGCGGGCTCTCAGGCGGGTGTCGTGGTGACTCAGCAAAGCCCTTCCCTGCGCACACATATACTTGGCTGAGGTTGCGGTTTTGGTAACCCAGTCCGGTTTTTGCGTGACTGAACCCCGGAAGGCAGGATCCAGGTAAACCGAGCCACCCCCACCGCAACGGTAACGGAGATGCCGCCGTTGCTGAGGGAAGACTCTGTCCTGCCGCGGAAATTTGAGCGGGATCCCCTGCGCCTGGCAACCCCTGTCTCAGCTCCACATGTTAGAGAGTCGCTCAGCACCTCAGAAGACCTTTGGCCCTCACCGTTTTCTAACATTTTTGCCACGAATACTTCTCTACCATGTGCTTCTTCTGCGCTATTTTCTTGTTTATTTTTAAAGTTTATGCTCATGTAGCTTTCCATGTAGCTCTATCTGTATCTCCTGGATGCTCAAGGCTTAATTTTGCTTCAACCAAAGGTACGTTTATTTAAAACAGTGAGGGATTTTTTTTGACATGTCACCAAGAACAAAAAACAGTAAACTGTTGTGCTGAAGGGTGTGAAGTCACCAGGCATCTGTGGCTTCCTGGCAGCACGTGGAGTCAGAGGCCCTCGCTGAGCGTGCGTTTCGTGCGCCTGCTCTGCACTTCTCTAAATTCACAGCAGCAGATTTCGCTGTCGCCGTCTCCAACGCCAGGCCTCGGCCGTGCGCGGGGCTCTCTTGTCTGGCGCTCGCTTCTCGTATTGACAGCTTTTGTTCCTCCGAATAAAGAGGATGCCGCCGCGAGGGGCCTTCTGAAAAGATGAGCTCAGGGAAAGGAATTTTACTGCGTGCCGTGCGCCCCTCTGTTTGATAGTGGGGCCAAACCAGCTGTCTTCGGCGGAGTATCGTTTTAGCACATGTGGTGGGGAAAAAAATGAAAACATTACCGGGTCAGAGGAAGGTAACAAAAACAGGCAACCCCCAGCCCCCGTTATTTTCCGGAGCCGCTAATGCTCAGAGGGCGATGCTTTGATACCGCATTCGCTGAAATATTTTTGGTTTGTTCCAATGGGGAGGGAGACGTGGTTGTTCAGTCCACGTTCTATCCCATTTCCCCCGTCAGAAAGGGAATGTCAACCCTTTTTCCGGTTCGTTTTTGCCACAGAGCGTGTGTAGGCCTGTGTGCTTGTGTGGGTCAGGCCATGTGGCTGAGTAATGTGACGTCCCACACTGTGTGTGTGTGTGTGTGTGTGTGTGTGTGTGTGTGCGTGTGTAAGTGTTTGTGCTTGTGTAAGTGTTTGTGCGTGTGTGGGAGAGAAAGGTAAGAAACCTGTGCCCTCCCCCTCTTTTTGTTTTCTCCTTTCATGGTTTATCTGTTTTTCCTTATTCTGCCTCGTACCCAGTCCTGACTCAGAGTTGGCTCGGGGCGTGTGCCCGCCCACATGCGTATGTTTCCTCACATACAGGACGATTGTTTGCGTGACAAGGAAAAGTAGGGGGTGGCAGGGGTTTGGTACTGCCTCACGGAAGACCAGTACGCTCGTTCTTCCCCACAGTTAAGGAGGAAGCCTTATGACTGCTAGCTCTGCTTTTGATTCATACAATGTAGGGGCAAGTGTGGCTGAGAGCACGAGATATGTGTACATTCACAGAATTACAGAATCACTCTTGCCTGCTTTTACTGGCCTTGCGTCGCCTTCAGTACATTTTTCAAAAGCCACCATGTGGTTTTGTTACAAGAAAAGTCGCTCTGCTTCCAGCATTGTAAATTCTTACCTCTTTACTCAAGTAAATGGGTCATTTTGGTCTCTTTAAAGTGCTGTTGTATAAATTGAGCACATCTAAGCAGCGTCTATTTAATTACCGTTTACATTTTTTCTCCACATGTAATTATGGACTTAAAAGTGTACTTACTGGATTATATAAATTCATTCATTATAATAAATTTATTGAAGCCAGGCCGTTTGGAATGAAGGCTAAGCTTATGTCTCGCGCTCGCTGCGCTGTCTGTGTCAGCACTTATTCATTACTCTGTGATGTTATGGCTTTGCATTGCTATTGCAGTCACATTGCTCATGGCCATTTCACAGAAAACATGCCATGAGAACCCTGTGATGAGTGTGTGTGTGTGTGTGTGTGTACACACTGTCTTGCAAAAGGTTTCAGACCCTTGATTCTCACATTTTACTGCATTACAAATGATACATTGAAACTGCTCAATGTATGATATTTTATTTAAAAACACTGAAACACAATTATTTTAAGGTGTCGTTGAAAAATAAAAAAGTGAAATGCACTGTATATACGCATATGCACACACACACACACACACACACACACACACACACACACACACACACACACACACACACACACAAAAAATGTATACACACACATTTTCCCAGGTCTCTAGCTTCTCAGCTGCAAATTAGACAAGAGAGTGACAGACTCCTTCACAGTGACAGAATCCACCCAGTGACAAGCCATCATCTGGGTTTCCCTCGGAATTCTGGGACGGTGTCCAGAGGCGGCTCGCTGGCTTTGTCACACCTGGGTGGTTTCTCCGTGAACGCAGCGATGTGGGCCCCTTCACAGACGGGTTCCCACCGTCCTCCGCTCGCTGGAGGGCGGGGGAGTCTCTGGGCTGGACGGCTGGATAAGCAGCAGCCCATTCCTCCCCTCGTTGCATTATTAAATCAGACTGTAAATGAAGAGGTAATGTGAGGAGTCACCATGCTGCCTTGATGTAATCCTCTGGAACATCCTTCATAATGAGAAGAGCCACATTGTTGTTTTTTTTTTTCTTCTTTTAACAAAGGTGCAGAGGTCACGATGTTAGTGGCCTTGTGTCCCAGAGGGCCGTTATCATGTGTCCGCAGCATGTGACCGTTTGTGCCGGCAGTGTAGGCTGGTGGGGCTAATAGGAAACCCCAGCAAACTGGAGGCGCGTTTGATCACTAGGCCTCGCCCTTCTGAAAGATGCTTTAGCAACAGAGTGTGACCAATGTGAAACCAGGCAAATTTCTCACAACTCATTTCATAACCTGAGCGATACAGCTTGAGGTGACGGGCTAGAGTTCGAGCGCCAAATGTGAATGTCCTCTTTCATGAATACCCAGCTCTGAATATAGAGGTACACTGTATTATTTTATGCAGTAATGTGTCTCGTTAGAGGAGTCGGGTGGATGGTCGTTAAGATGGGAATTATGGCTATGTTGAGTCTAGCTTGTAAAAATAATGCTGGTTAAAATCACAGTCACTCCCCCCCAACCACCCCCCCCTCAACTCACCCGTCTCAGGCGGGGTTGAAGTACCCCGTGGGGGGATCGTACCCTGAGCACAGGGGATTCCTGGAGAACGAGCGAGAGACTCGGCGACGGCCAGAAGGAAAATAAAAATAAGCAGCGAGGGGTTTCATTTTGGGAACCAAACCATATGACCACAGTGCTTTAATTGTGCTTTTTTTATTTGAGGGAGGGAGGGAGGGGGCGGAGGAGTGTCTGCAGGCGCTCCGGTCAGAGTGAACGCGAGCGAGATCAATGAGCGCTCTATAAATAACGGATGTTTAGGCCCCACTTCCGCCAGCCTCCCTCCTCCGTGCACAGACAGTAGTAGTTAACCTGTCTCCAACTCCCTGCCTCCTCTCTTGCGCCGGGTGCCTCGGGAGGCTTCCCAGACAGTCAGACGACAGAACCAGCCCTCGCTGTACACCCCCCGCACCCCTCTCCAGACCCCCTTGTCTAATTTCATGCTCCCATTGCTGTTTTCTCAGAGGCCATTAGAAACGGGGCCTGGCGGTGACGCCACATGATAAGCCGTGGGAGCCGCTGCTGAAAGCCGTGGTTTTGGGTGTCTGAGAGACGGTGCCTCTCGCCGCCCCTGGGTGCACCCAGAGTTCAGCCGCCTGGGCTCTGCAGCCCCCCCCGTCAGAGGCGCACTTGTGTGTGTGTGTGTGTGTGTGTGTGTGTGTGTGTGTGTGTGTGTGTGTGTGTGTGTGTGTGTGTGTGCGTGTGCGTTTCAGGCTTGCAGGTTGTTACCGTGGTGTGCACAGCCTTGCTGATGGCTGCAGCTTTGGCCCTTGACAGCGTTTCATACTCTTGGTCTGGCAGGCGAGACTGCTGTTCTCAGTGCATCATTCTTCCTCATTCCTGCCACACAGCCTTGTGTTCAAACAATGCGTCTCGCCCCAGGAATGGTAGGAATGTGGATTTGGACTTGGCTGGCTCAGCCAGTGCGGTGCTGAGAGAGAGATCCTCTGTACTCATGAAAATACTTAGCGTTCTTGATTGATGGGCTTTTTAAGGGCTCTGTTAAAGGGTACTTTTACAGATAATCTAAAGCTGAATATGTTGTTCCTCGCCTTTATGATAAGAGGCATCCAAAAGCTCTTCATTTATTTTAATGACGAGAAACACAAGCTAATTTGAATTTCTGTGGTTTCCTAACCCTCATAAACAGCCCGCAACCCATTGCTGCCCCACTTTGCAAATTGCGTTATTGGTGCTCATTTTTAAAAACTGTTCTCTGTCACTTAAATATCCATTTTAGCAAATGCGTGGCAGAAGGGACATAGCCAGCAGCACAGTGCATTTGAGGCAGACAGGGACGGAGACAAAAAAAGGAAAAAGCACAGGCTTCAGTGATTCAGGGCAGCCACATGGACACGCTTTGAAGGGTGATTGAGAAAGGAAATGACATCACCACTGCAAGATCAGTTCCTGATCTTCTCCCATGCGCTACACAGGGGGACTTTCCATTGGAGGAAAATGGAGATTTCTGTGCTGTAAAACTGGTTCCTTGTTTTTCAGTATCAAACTAGAAGGTGAGGAACAGCTTGTTGAATTTAAGACTTGGACTGAAATTACCCTGTAATGCTGCACGTATGATGTTAAATTTATGCTATGAATGATTCTTTTGCTGATCATTTTCATGGAGAAGAGCTGGGGGGTTGACATCATTGGACAGCTCAAAGGGGTTGCAGATTGTTCCTGCCCACACTATGCACTCTCTGGATGTGATGCCAACAAGCGCAAGTTCTCATTGGCTGATAATGCTTTACCTTTGGCAGCCAAGGGGTGTGGCTAGGAGAGATGTGATTTGTTCCCAGGTGATATGATTTTCGATATGCTTACCTTCTGCGTGGAGGTGAGTAATTTTTGAATGCACCTTTGAAAAAATGAAGTAAGAATTATTTATATTACGCTGTGAGTAGGTGGAATCATTGGATTCCTGGCATTCTGAGCGCTCCTTAAGTAAGTGGAGGACTAGCTATCTAGGAAGCTATCTGTCTGCACAAAGGTGAGGCATTCTGTGGGCCAGCTGTGCTCCCAGATTAAAATGTCATTTTGGCATTTTTACTGGGGTGTCATCTGATGCCCACACACGCATGCATGCTGTGATAGAATCTCCTCAGAGTCTTGGCTGGGCCTGACCTGCCTGCCACACCAAGCGGAGATTTATGCTGGATTTGGAAATTTGTTGCAATCATGACATTACATGCATTGCTTTATGTTAGCTTTGCAGACAGTGTACTACAGAGTGTCTTGCGTAGCTTAGCATTTTTAACATGGTAACCATTCATATAGTTGGATATTGGATGAGCCAGTGCGGGCTAAGTATATTGCCTAAGGGTACAGCGGCAGTGGACCGCTACGGCATTGAACCAGGACTATGAACCTGCCCCAAAGTTCCCTGATTGGTTGTGGCACAGTCACGTGTGACAGTGATGACCTTTGTTTTGGGAGCCTTATGATTGTGCACATACCCCCCTGTTTGATCTCTGTGCATTCTTCTTGGTCATGTGTGGTTGCTCCCAGTGACTGGGCCAGAGGATTAATCTCCAGATGTTTCCTTCACATCCACAGCAGCATGCGTGTGAGAGCATGGCTTGCCTGTCTCCACCTTCCCCTGAAGTCTTGTTTTTTTTCTGTGGTTTATTTCCAGATTTCTCCTTGAACAAATGTTTGGTTGTAAGAGCAGGTTTTGATTAAAGCAATCAAGGGCTGATCATTTTTTAGCCTATTTCGGCAGCTGTGTTGTTTCTGGGCTGCTACTCTGTCCGTGGGTGACGTCGGGTAGTGACCCACCATTAGATTTGTTTATTTGCAAACAGCAAACGGCTAAGTCTGTAGCTTTTTGGACGGAATTCATCCAGGGCCCGAGCCTTACTTCTTCCTCAGCTTCCTTTTCAGCATTTTATATTTATTTATTCATTTAGGGGCTCTAGGTAATTACATCAAGCCCTCAGCTCCAGCCTCCTTTCTGCCTTCTCCTGAGTGGCGAGCAATATGGGGTGTGAAATTTATTTCCCTGAAATGCTGAAAAATGAAATCTCAAAGCACGTCTTAAGTACTGTAGCGCTGTCTTATGGGTAACTCGGCGTGCTGGCAGTCTCCCAGCTCCTGAAGAGCGCCTGCAGTTGCAGATGAGGTGGGGGCTAAAAAAAAAAAAAAAACAGATGAAAGGAGGAAGAGGTTTACATTTCGATGAGGAAGTGCAGAGAGGCGTCCCATTGTGAATGGTCACTCATGTGGGAGCGTGGTAGAAGGGTCCTTTTTCGAACAGCGAGCCTCTGGAACGTGGCCTGGGGGGGGGCAACGTTTGCAAAGCCTGCCATCTGAAATCCCGCTCCTTGTGTGCCCACCCGGGCGGGTTGCCTGGGAGACGGGGTTGGACCAACTTGGCTGAAGAGTTGCACCGGGTCTGTTGAACGACGCTGCTTTTGTGAGGCTCCTCGGCCCGGTCCGAGGAAGGGCAGCCATTCGGTGCCCCACAGAGCAAGGGATTGTGGAGCTAAAAGGACGACACTTACTTTTCACCCCTCAGATGTACTAGAGATGAACTTTCATTGGTCTTGACGCCTTTTCTTCTCACTGAACAGGAAATGTGTGTGTGTGTGTGTGTGTGTGTGTGTGTGTGTGTGTGTCTGGGAAAACCGGGCCTGCCAAAGAATAATGATTACAAAATGAGAATGAATCAGACGCTTTGAGTCAGAGATACAGCGTAATACATTATGCTGCAAGTTTGCTACTGTGTTGAGACACACAAGACATTAATCTGGTGGTTGACTGCAGCCAAAGCAGGTCAGTCACAAGATTAAGGCTACACGAATGGCCCTGGGCCTGTACAGAAGGCATGAAACCACATGTCAACCCAAGCGGATCATTCACAAACTCGTATGAGTGGCCCTTAGAGAGGCAGGGATAGTGTGCTATGTGTTTGAAAATGTGCTAATGTGACTAGTGCAACACCCCCGCCTGGTTTTTGTTTGCTGTTCCTGGATGCTGTGGTGGGAGTGTTCTTGTGTCCTGAAAGTGTAGGGGGGGTGGCGGAAGAGAAACAAATAAGCACAGTTCAGTATCTGAGTGGCTCGAAGGTGTTTCCTGTCTCAGAACAGCTACCTCAGAAACGATTAGAAAAGGTCAGGAATTTTGAATCGCAATGGGGGTTGACCTCGTGGTTTTATGCCTCTGTTGAAATTAAAAGTTTGGTGTCTGTTGTGGTTAGGGGTAAGTTCCAGGTTTTCATTTCCCCAGACAGTGGGGGTTGGTTGGGGGGGGGGGGGGGGGAGTGCGCGTCCTTCACCAGTGACGCAACTTTGAAGAGAAAGAAACATTTTGTATTTTCTTCTTGGAAGCGTGTCGTTTGCTAAATCATCATAAGTGACGTGACCCCGGTGGTTTTGGTGAAAAGAGGCATCCGGGCCTAAATGATGTGATTTGGGTGGGCTAGGGAGGGCAGGCGGAAACCGCGGTAGACAGTGGTCAGGCTGACTAATGGGTCACCGAGTCGGCAAAGGCCAGGATCGTAAACGTGTCGGAGTCTGGGCGCGGGGAGTCACACGCGGCCGCACATGATATGGCTGCCAGTGGGGTCTGGCCTCATTCATTACGACATCGGTAGGCATCTGCTTCCAGGCCTGCATTTGTTTTGTTTGGGAGCCATTACACAGGAACACGCGATGGGCATTTCCTCACCAATGTGTGATCAGAGCTCTGAGTTACAGGGCGGTGGGGGGTGGGGGTGGGGGAGAATGCCATGAGAAAGATCCAGAGAGAGTAATTCAAAACAGTTGTTTAAACCTGCATGTTTTACTGCGTGAGGATTTACGGCAGAGGCTGAACCCTAACCCCCCCCCCCCAACACAGGAATAAATGGGGGCCGTCTGACAATGAACTTGATCCTGCTTTCCTGGTTTATTTTTCTGTATTTAAGGAGCCCCTTTGGTTTACAGTGCAGCCCGTTTGATCTTTCAGTACTTCCAGCAAAGAGCTGATAATTAAAAAAGGTCATGTAGCTGGTGGAGGAACTCGGTCGCGCTCGTGGGGTAAGGAAGGAGATTGCCTGCGTGGGTGTAGAAGTGGGGGGTGGGGGGGGGGGGGGGTAAATGCTGTAATTACGGCGGCCAAACCTGTTTCCGGAGATGAAGATGCAGGGGGGAGGGGGGTGAGCAGATTGTGGTGAGTTTGTCACAAGCCCGCTGTGTTTAGCTGCCAGTGGGACACACTGTCAGGTGCTCCACAGCAACTTGCGCCCAAAAGTCGTCCCCGCAGCTCATGTGATGAAAGCCATTGTTTCTTGCCCACGCTGCTCTGAACAGCTAGAATTGGAAAAGTCATTAGAGATTGACTACACTCTGCAGCACAGGCTGCAAAAAAAGTGAAAGAAGCATATGATTGTGTTATGGATTTACTGCTGACATGGCAGTTCCTAATTAAGAGGTTAGCGCTTGTATATATAGATATTTTTTGGTTTTGGATAAGCTGTAGACATTTTGGTATTTGTCCTTAAAAGAGAGAGGTCACAGTCCTCTGAAAGGCATTCCCATTGGTCAAGTCAATATGTACAGACGTTGTACGGAAGTGGCGAGGCCACAGGCTGGAGTTGTTGGAGATTATAATTGGGTTAGCATTCAGACAGAGGATAGTTTAAGGCAGAGCTCTACACCGTGCTGATTAGGAGGGAATTGGATTGCACGGCTTGTAGCGGAGTTGCCGCAGTAGCACCGGTATTTCTGCTGTTCAGCACGTCGGTGCGCGAACAGGAGGGCACCTGAGGGACTCGGCTCCGCAGACCTCCCTCGGAAACAGCCTCCATCTGTCACTGGAATTGAGTTTAGAGAGGGGCGGTGAGAGTGGGACAGAGTGATGAGGACTGGGAGTGAGGGAGAGAGATGGGGGGGGGGGGGGGGGGGCACCGAGCAGAGAAATGGATTGCTTTCATTCCCCCCCACTTTTGAGGCTGCTGCGGCTGTTGCGGGTTGTTTAAAAAAGTCCCCCCCTCATTAATCCATCGTAGGCCTCTTGCTGGAGGCTGCTGTGGTACCGCATAGTATTGATGGGCTGTGTTTGTGTTCCATTTCGGTGGGTAGGACAACAGAGCAGTGCTACATGGGAAATGGAGTCCAGCATCCTAACTGCATATGGGACATGGATATTCAAACAACTGAGGCTGGACAGACAGACAGGTTTACTCATTCACGACCGCATGTGATTGAAAAATACATTTTGAGAATAATTTTTCGTTACTCAAACTTAAGGGTCAACAGAACAATGCATTTGTGTTCTTTGAAATTCAAAATTCTACAGCTGCTTCTCTACATTTAGCAAGTGTCCATTACCCCTTAGATATGCAGATGAGAACATACTTGAATACTTTTAAAGGCAAAGTAAATTGCTTGCCTCTACACTCGTGGGCGTATTGTTTTTTATTCTGGTCACAAAATGGGTGTTGAACAAGTTTTTTCCAGTCGATTTGGAAATGGCAAACACACACTGTAACGCATATTGATTTCTGTCTCCAGACAGCCTCTGTAGAAAGAAATGAATTCTGTATCTGTTCAGCTACCTTTCATGCTTGTTAAATACTGAAGAGCTGGTAATTCCTTGGACATGGAGGCTGTGTTCAAATTAAACACCCTTTCCAGGTCGGTGACGGACAAAGCTGGTGCGATTTCCCCAAGCTGTTTAGCTGATAAAGGAGTGTTACTTGCAAGGTTTTTTTTCTTCCCGCTCTAAGCTAGTTCTACTCTGATTAATCTGCTCTTGTTTCCCCCTCTTCTGTGCACAGATGACGAGTTCTATATGAAAAATATGTTTTCGTCATATTAAGGGACGTCATGTATAATTCATCACGTGATTAATGTCTTGCGGAATGTGTTGGCCATTTTTCTTGTGCTCTGAATGGCAGCAGCACCAATAGAAATTCTACGAGGGGGCGTGGCTACAACAGGAGGGGACACGAGACCTGCCAACCATGTCTGATAACAGGATCAGATACAGGTGTGTGACAGCAGATGATCGTCAGCCATTTTGGTTTTTGGAGCGTTAGGCCTTAACACATAAATTGTGATCAGCAGTTTTTGTCCTCCATCAAAGGATGCTTTTCCTTATCAGGCATTGGGACTGCGGCCACTTTCTTGTGTCCTGATCACCAAGAATGACTTTGATATCATCAGATCTTTCTCTCCCCCTCCATCTAAAAATGTAATTCTGTAACCACTCGGTGCCAACCACAACAGCACTTTGCCTTCATGGTCATATCAATGGCATCCCGCTGCTGCTGCTGCAGACCTCCTCCCCACAGATCTCCAGTGCATTACTGTGAATAAAAGGGAGTACAGTCCTTGACAGTTGTTTGCCATCACCTTCCATTTTGCATGAGGCTGTATTTATGGAAGGGGCTCCTCCAGCGTAAGGCCTGATATCTGCCTCTCGTCTGTAAGGCCTTCCCGCTGTTATTTTCACCTTTTTGGCTGGTAAGAGGATGTGCAGCCACTCCACCAAAAGAAATAATGCTCCAATACACGGGCCTTGCAGTAATTTATACCGAGTGTTCTGCGGTGGTGCAGTCTATTGCCATTAACCGCTCTGACTCAACACACACGCCTCACGCAGCCCGGAGAGGAACCATATTAGGCCACCAGAAAGGGGAAGGTCTACACCACTGCCTCCAGAGCTACACTAATTTGTAGACAGTGCAGATTCATACTCTGTGAAGCATGCTCTCATTGGCAGTATGAAGACACTGTGAACATTTTGAGGTCACGCTGAAGATGCTGATTGGCTCTGCTTTTGCGCTGCTGCTTTGCTCTCTGCTCTGGAAGCCAGGCCTGGCAGTGGCTGTACTTTCTGGCTTATACTAGGCTAATGTCACAGTCTCCTCCTTACGACTTTGTGAAATATGATAGGAGTGTTACAGGAAAGCACTTTGTCGCCAGGGTCATTCTTTTCCAAGTCAAAAAAACATGGACTAAACTAATTTCAGCAGGTGCAGATTGACATTTCTCAGCAACTAAGCCTGGGTTGAAAGCACCCCTGGGTTGCCAGTATCCCTGGTTTTTGAATGTTATGCGAATATTGCGATCTCCATTTTGTGTCGATCTCACGGTATGCTTGATGACAAGTCTTAAACTCTGCACCTCTCCAGTAATCCTCCTCTTTGACCTCTGACTTTTTGTAGTGTAATGATGTTTGTAAGAGGAGGCCTCGCAACTTGACTGCATGTCCTTTTTCCTCTGCTGTAGTCTGGCGCTGGCAGCATCTGTGGAAGGGAAAAATCCGAGCCGCTGGCGTGAATTTTCTGCATTTGGATGCAAGTGGGCGGAACGGTAAAGGGACAATCTGCACTGCGCAAAGCGTCCAGCGAAGCTGCGCTCGAACTGGCAGCTCCGAGGCTCTCACTCCTTTTCCAACAGTCCTGTCTCTGTGATGCGAGCATCTGCAGGTTGAATCAGAGGGAGGAATGTCAGCCAGGCCCGTCTCCTGTGATTCTAGTCTGTGAGAACCGTGCACATGTGAGAGAGAGAGGGAGAGAGGTGTCTTGTCACAGTGCTTCTCACATCCCCGACACCCACCATCCTCCGCAAAAAAAAAAAAAAAAGTCGCGTCGAATCAAACGAGACATGTAAATCGTGAGCCGAGAACATAATTACAAGGTATACCTTTCTCGTTAATTCCATGCTATCTCCATGTTAAACGTGCGGGCATGCTCAGATTGAAGGTTGTTTACAAGAAGAGGATTTAATTATTGCTTGCTTTCCGAGGCCCTCGCCCGCGCTGAATATGTTACCGTGCCACGCGTGACATCAAATTTTTCTTCCTCCTGGGGCAGACGCCAGGCGAACTCCCAACGATGAATTATTTCCTGACGGAGACAGAAAGTGACACAGTAGCGCAGCATCTTGTGGGTTGTGTTTTTTTTTCACACCAGCTCGCCTCTGAGAAGTTATCTTTCATATCTGGTGTTGCTGTGGCTGTTGCCATTGCCATGAGGTTTCTTAGTGCTCCACACTTAGTTTTCTGTTGTCAGCAAACAGCTGTTTTACAGCTCAGATGTCAGCATTTATGTGCCCCCCCCCCCTTCTTAAAGACATCATTTGTTGTTCGGAAACACATGTGAACAAGCATGTCTGCAATTACTGAGTTCATCCAAAAGGCTGCAGTTTGTTGATGTAGTGGAGCCGGAATGGCTCCCAGCTGCTGTAAGTGTAAAGTAGTTGGAAGGACAGAGGAGAAGGGGGAGCGGGGGTAGAGCACTAGTTTAGGTCTCCCGGACCTGGATTTCTTGGAGAAGTGGGGAGGAAAAAAAAAGCAAAAACATGACTGAAGAATGCTCTGCTTGGCTTCAATGCTGCAGCCCAGCTGTGTCTATGGCTGACCTGTAAACCCGGAGAAACGCAGCCAGTGAACGCAGCCTTGTGCGGTCTCTCGCCGCCACCTCCTGCTTGCTGGACCGGCGGCCGCATTGAGCACCTGTGCAATCAATGTGTTCATCCTTTCTGAATAAATTCTTGTGCTTGCACACCCCAGAGAGGCAACCCCAGCAACCATCGTCTGTCTCCGGAGTTTTATTTGGGCTTTCAGACACGAGCGATTTTTCGATCCCACGCTGAGCGCTCTGGGGAGCTGAACACCTGAGCACTGGAGTACGCCACAGGACTCATGCCAGCACACAGCTAAGCTCTGCACTGAACACTAAATACCACCCCATACTCTCCAAATTCTGGCCCTCTTGTTTGCTGTAACATTCAACTGCACATGAGAGCTGAATCTCACACTTAGAAAGTAAAAAAGAACAGGCAGTACTTCATAATTAGCTTAATGTACCTTTCAGACCTCACCTGGCGCTGAAAGTTCATGGTATTTTATAGGTCCGTTTCAGGCCTGATCTGAGACTACATCAGGGATTTGACCATGGTAAGACAGCTTTGTGAAATGTGACCTAGTTCTGGATGGGGCCTAAATGGAGTCTGTGAAATATGCAGTAGGGTAATGGCTAGCGAGTGGCTGAGGAGAGGAAAAGCCCTTTCAGTGTGTGTCCTTTTTTGATATTATGGATAAGCTATGTGTTGCTAGGTGAAGCGTGCTGATAGGCCTCTCTCACTTGGCTTTGTGAGGAAAATTCTTGTTTAATTGTGTTTCTTGAAATCTGTCTCCTGTCTCCTTAATTGAATCGCCATGCTCGTAATTTCTCACCACGGTGTGTTTAGCAAAGAGTTTATTGTCTGATTTTTTTTTTCACTTGAGAAGTCGAGGTAAATCACAGTCCCGTGGAGCTTTCAGACACACTGCGCGGAGGCACATCGCGCTCATCACCCCGATGCGCGGCTCTTGCAGGCCGGGCCGACGGAGGCGTTTCCCGTTGTGCATTCTGCCTCCGCTGCGCTGCCGGAGATCCATGGCCCGGCTAACGCTGCCGGTTTAGCTCGCTGCTGCGAGCATAAAGCGCAGGCATCTTACGGGGCGAGCTTCACAGCAAGCGCCGACGAGATGAAATTTACACCGCCTTTCCCTGCATCTGCTCGGAGATGCCCCGCTGTCTGTGGCTGCGATGAGTCATAAAAAGTCATTCGCTTAATTGATGCTTGTTTGTCGCGATTAAATCATAAGTACATGTGGGCATTATACACTTGTAAACAGCTAATTGCCCAACTGAAAGATTTTTCCGGGAGAAATATGCCGTTTTGTTCCGCGAACGGTTGCTGGCATCTCCGCAGCCTGCCGCCGCTGTAATTTCAATGCGGCAGAAATAGAAGTAATTGTACGAGCTGCCTTCTGATGCGTGATATTGAAACATAAAATGAACCCTTCCATGAAACTATTACACTAGATGTGCAATTGAGTGCTTAACTGTGTATTATGCCAGCTCACGTACAATTGAAATGGATTGCCCACTTTTTAGTTATCATCCAGCCCATTTGCATTGGTTTGCGTTATCGTTCTGTGCTTTTTGCACGTGACACAAATGTGTAAAAGCAGGCGTGGATTGTTTAAAGTCAAACATGATTTCATAACGGTTTGGACACATTTCTTAATTCCCTTTTTTTCAAGGTCAATGTGTAATTTTTTTTTTTCAGCCAGTTATTTTTCAAATATTTGACCTCAGCAGATCATTCTGTGTCTATTCATTTTACACCTGAATAAGGCAGAAAATGTTATATTTGACTGCTGGGGAGAAATTGGAAAAGAGTAAGTTATTTCCCTGCGTTGTCTCTGATTGATTGACCTGCATGTGTAGTTGAGTTGATTGTACTCTAGTGCCTTTTCATACATCTTAACAGCTCTGCATTAGTGGAGGCTTTGCTTATGTTTTCCTGTGGATCAGGGTGTTATCTGGAATAATCAATAGCGGATTATCTAACATTTGTCTCCTCCTCAGTTTAAGGGGGAGCCCAATCCCCCCCCCCCCTCCACAACCGAGTGTGTGTTGAAATTGATTACAGAGGGTAGGGTGCTGTCTGCTATTTCAGATGATCTTGTGTGCAAACGTGCTTTAGAAGCTTGGTTGGGAGTGATATGGAGCGCAAGGAGAATTGCTTACAAAATAGCAGAGCCCTGGGTGCTTCTCCTGTTCGCTGCTATTTTGAGAACCTGAATCGGCTCAGAGAAGCCTTAGCCATACAGGAAGGGCTGCTTGCGGTGTAGTTTGTCTTTTCTTAATGCACTATCGACCTGTTCCGGGCTCTGCCCTCTCCCGTGGCCACTGCGCGTTAAGCAAACTCCCTATCTGGTTTGGTCCTGACCTTTGCTTTGGAAACGAGACCCGGTTTTCCAATATGGCGCCGTCTAATGGGGCCCTCGCTCTGCCTTCGCCGGCGTTAATGTAATTATACTTGTCTGTTGCGTTCCTCCATGTCTGCCCGTCTTGAGGGGGAAGCGGTAATTCAGTTTGCACTCGGGGTGTGCCGACCGCCAGCGCCGCGCGGGGCGGCCCCGCCCGCCCAGGCTGATGGCCTGTCATTTCCTATTAAATTGAATAAATCTGCGCGGCTCGGCGAATCAGCCCGCGGGTAATGAAGCTTCACGAGCTCCTTACCTGCCGTCTCTATCTGGTTATTGTCTTCATTTGCCAGTGAGTGCATCGGTTATTTCATCACCGGGAGGCGGTCAGGTGGTCTCCTCGTACCGCTGGGGGAGGGGCGGGGTGGGGGGCTACCACCATAACACCCACTTCCTGTGCAGCTCCACAGCTTTTCCCACCTGCATTCATTTCCTGCCAGCAGTGTGAAATTTCACAATGTTCTTTAAACCTTTCAACTGTAAACTGGGGAAAAACACAAGCACACAAATATAAACGCCTTCAAGGCAAAGCTTCAGGCTTTAAAATGATTTTCTAGTTTTAATATTGCACGTATTCACCACATTTTGAAATGCTGTGTGAATGGACGGGGTAGAAATTAAGTAATATTTTTGATGCAAGTCAGCGTCTGACAGTGTAATGATTTTCCCTCATGCAGGTTGAAATGCATTGATGCATTGACAAAATGTTTATTTTGATGGCAATGCAAATGAATGTGTACATGCACCACAACGGCAACGAGTCAAGATTCACTCAGTGCACGTGCAAACGCTACCCTGTCTCTATCACTTGGAGTCTGTCCGTGTCGGTCTGTGCTTTATTTGAATAAGCTAATGCTGCTACCACTTGCTCGTAAAAAGATAATTTGGTTGCGTTGTTTTTAGATACTGTAATATTTCCTGGCTTCCCCCGTGGAAAAGCTCAGAGTTTGAACAAGTACAATCTCTAGTATAGGCCTCTATTCACAAGCCTGAAGATTATGTATATTTTTCTCTCATATTTGCATGTCCAGATGGAATTGCTCTGGCCACGCCCCCTGATCGCCCAGACTCTGAGATATAGTGTAGTGGGTACAGAACGTGTTTGTCTAAAAAAAAAATGCATGACCGCTTTTCGACCGTGCCCTGCTCGCTTGTACCAAGAGAGCTGTTTATTCATCCTGATTTCATCTCTGTACGTGCACTGCACAGTAAATAGTTTTAGCGTTGAGTGGTTTTTGGATTAAGATGGATGGCTTGGCTTATTTTAGGAATTCCATATCAGCACGACCTGGGTTACATTTATGCTGTCACGCCGAGGACTCAGGGCCTGCGAGGGGAAATCTCAAAGACACCACCGGCTCCGTAATGGCAGTTGGGTTGAAGGGTACCCACAGGAAAAGGCCTGCTTCTGAGAGTGCTGCGCACTGGCCCCGGCGCTCTGCTCCGTGTGTTTACATATCTGAAAAGCCTTTCAGTCGGCGCCTGCTCTGGTCCCGCTCGCCTGCTCCGGTCCCGCTCGCCTGCTCCCTCTCGCTCGCATTTCCTCCCTCCCATCATCCCTCCCCCCACTTTATCTTCACATATATATATTTTGATTGAGGGAAATTTGTATGAAAAATCCCTTAAGAAAATGAGCTATAACAGCGCCCCCCGCCCCATGTGGAGCACGACGACCCATTAAACTGCCAGCTTCACTTTATCATTAAAGAAACCAGCTGACTGTCCTTACCAGGCTGAAACGGCGAGGCATTTTTCCCCGTCGCATAATAAAAGCTCCTTACTGCGCCTGGCAGCTTGAAGTATTATATATATATTTTTCTGAGTTATGTGTGTTTTTCTAACACTCTGTAAACTCATTAGACCCTGTCTCCTCGTGGTCTCCATGAATAGATGACTGTTATTCTACCTTCCTCAATCCACCAGGTCAGCAAATGTGGGAAGCTTACTGCTGTGGCAGGCGCCACGTGCTTTATTTGCTGGGTTAATTGTTGACAGGTAATCTGGAACTGGGGAGTCCTGTGTGAATTTGGGATGCTGTGCCAGGCCTGTAAGTGTGTATTGGGGGAGAAAAGTGGGGACAGTTGGGTGCAGTGGGGACGGATTTTCAGGTCCCTTTATTGTCCTCCCCATACATCGCAGGAAGGTCCTGGTACTATCATTACTCGATTCATTGAATTCCCTTCTCTTGTCTTTTTTTCTGACTTGTATTCTGAGTCAATTTGGAAAATTAAAAATAACAGTTTCAGCAGTAATGAACCATCAGCTGTGTCTAAATGACTCAGCTGAAGATGTCCTCAGAAGATGACAGTTGCGGTTGGAGCGACGTGTGACGAAAACCAGCAGTGACCATGGCCATGTGTGGAATGTGTGGGCGTGCTGAATCTAGCTTTTAATTCTTAAATTGCATCAAAACCGTTTCCGGCTTCATATGTCTGTGCTGCATTTCTGCCTTTATATTGATGTTAATGTTTTTCCAGCACCGGAGCTAAATATGCGGACTTACATATGCAGACGAAGTCTTCAGAGAATAGCTGCTGGTGATTATTCCTACTTTTGATTTCAAAGGGCCAGGAATGTAATCAATGTTAAGTACATGCATTCACATGTTTCCATAAATTATGTTTCCCTGATTACATTATCTCAGATAAACAACAGTTATTGTAGTTTAAGTAATGCAAACGCTAAACTATAAATCACTTTAATAGAATTTTACAGTTTCCCTGACTGAAAATGCATCACCGTACGACAGTTGACTTAATTCCATGTCTGAGACGTTTAGCGCTGGAAAGTCAGTTTTTAACCACAGTGGAGGGTTAGTCACACCGTTTTCTTTTTGAAGGGTAGTTATGTCACTGTTTATTTCTGTGCTTTTTTCCCAATGCACATTGTAAAAAATCATAAATGTAATGTTGAACACCTTCAGTGAGCTAGCACAGAGAAAGTATTGTGAAATTGGTGGCTGAAAATTGGTAAAATTAAATGACACATTTTATTAAGCCTCAGAAATCGCATAAAACATATACGAGTCACTGTTGTACATTAAAATGCAGTGATTTAAAAAGCCCTGTATCATGCTGTTAAATGGCTTCAACTGATGTTTTTTTTTTTGTTCTTCCATGGGGCTAACTAGCTATGCAGACAGGAAAAGACTGTAAATGTATTGGCATACATATACATTATTAGCACCTTATATGAGAAATAACGTCAGCTCTTAGCATTGAAATTGCATGCAAAGTTAACTGCTCTCTGCACCAAATAGGCCTATCTTGTGCTGCAGTCATTGTAAAATTAACGGGCAACTATATCAACAAGACATCTTGCCTGCAGCTTGAACTGAGTAGCTGTGGAATTCGGTATTCAAACTAGGCTAAATACCAGTTAATAATGTGGGTACGAGATACTGAATACTGGGGAGGTAATGAAACTCTATGAAACACGGAGACACTGTGTCAGGGAAAGCGCTGTGGCTGCCACCCCGCATTACTCCGGCTGTGTATCTGAGCGTGCCCTTTTTTTCATGCCATTTAGATGAGCATGAACTTTATTCAATTTGCTGCTCTAGTTATTGCTGAAGCGGAGGAGAGAGGGAAACAGTGGCGACTCAGAGATTGGAGGACGGGACGTTTGGAGCGCTCGAGCACTGTCAGCACAGACATTCTACTGTGCCCAGATATACAGCTGCACTGTTTCTTCCGTCCCCTGCGTAGAAGGTTCCGGTGGGTAACGGGAGGTTCTTGTGCCTTCGACACGTGCAGCTGAAACAATGGCAGAGGTGGGATTTTCAATGTGGTGCACACCAAGCTGTGTGTCTGGTGCATAGGTGAAGAATCTGTGCTGTAAGGACTGAGAAAGGCCAGAGCAGAGGATGCAGCATATCTGTTGCACTTGTAGGGAACCCTGGGCAACAGTGTTCCCAACTGTATACATGTTAATACTGTATGTATTGGAAAGGTTTCAGATTCTGAATAAAAAAACACAGTTCATTAGCCTTTTAGCAAGGAGATTAGAAAGGTGAAGTTCATGGGCAGTTTGAACTAGCATAGATTCAACTCTGCCTCAGTGGGCTAGAGCTGTTTTGTCGAGGCTTACTTTCCCATATGATACTTGATGTGGCCAAAAGGGGCCATAGTGGGGGCGTGTTTACTTCAATGTTGTAGATTGAGGAATTGGGACATTCTGCTTTGACCATGCCTCCCATAACTACACACTGTGGCAGTGAAGGGCATCTGACGCTCTGCTGGAATGGATCTGGGGTCAGGTGCACCAGTGGGAATGCTGCAATGATGCAGGCTGCCATTTTGATCATCCCGGAGCCAAACCACAGTCTACCTCCACCTGAATATGGCTGAAAGAGGCACGTCTTCCATGCCTCATTTTGCGTGCGCAAGTGAGCATGAAGTCCGGCGTAATGATAACGATCAGCCCGAGAGCGCTCTCAAATGGGCCAGTAATGACTGACGCACATCCAGTGAAAATGGATGTCCAGTGCGTCACTGAAAGCTGCGGTCAAGATGTACAGATAGCATGAGCTGGATGGCAGAGGGACCCGTACAGCGGGCCCTTGGTGATTCAAAGCGCTGGATCGTGCAGATTCTGCACGGTTGCACCGCTGCGCCCTGGTGTCAGCTGGTGAATCGGCACGAGCCGTAAACGAAGCTGAAAGAGGCTGTCAGGAGCTGCCACGAACTAAAGATCGCCCCCCTCTCTGATCCGGGTCGTAAAAAAATCTTGTTGCCACGTCTGTTCATTCATGTCTGAAGGGCTCAGCTGTCATCTAATGCTATTTTCCATTTTGGACCTGGTTATTTTCGAGCGTGGCCCCCGCGCCAGGATCCTCTGTCGTTGCAGTTGCGGCTGGCTTAAGGATTTGGCAGCGCGCGGGGCTTGTTCTTCACCCAGTTACTGTGCCGCGAAGCGGTCGGGTACACAAGTACGCCCCCTGGGTGGGATTTCAGTCTGTTTCCAGGGTCAATAAGGCGATCCCCGTCAGTGCTACGGTACTGAGGGAGAGACTTTTGAGTTGATTGCAACCGCTCAGCCCCAGACCATAAATGATGTCAGGGGCTCTTAGAACGGCATAGGTTCCCTGTCATTGATGAAAAGGTTTGAAACTGTAAATTGTGGAATTTCATTACTAGGGTTGGCAGGGTTCAATAGCTAAGCAGAATGAGAGCCTGGAAATGCTCAAAAAGGACTTTCTAGGTGCCGCTAATATTCTGTCCATTTTGAAAGCAGACTTAAGTAGGTTTTTATGTTTTGATGTTTATCCTTTGTCAGATTGGTGTAGTTTTGTGAAATGTTTACTGATGTTCTGAACCGAATCCTGCCAAGCCTTTGATAACCTAGTTACACACTATGTCCCATATTCAGCTACAGAAAATATGGCTTGATCCTTTACATTCATAATATTACTAAGAACTCATCTCTGAACCAGTTCCCATCTTTTAGGTTATTTAAATAAATTAACTTTTAAATTGTGGAAGTAGACTCTTGGAGGCTCTGTCTGAGCTCTGGGGCCAGCTCAGGAATGCCGACAACACAGGGATTGTCAAGAATGGCAGTAATTATTGAATGGTTAACCCGGTGCCTGGAATTAACTGGGCCTTTGATCCGCAGAGTCTGTGATACTGTTTCCGATGTGACCGAGGCAAAGGCAGCGTTTATTGCTCCTCAGGTTTTTTCGTTTTCCTTCGAAAGCAATTTACTCGCGGAGCACACAAAAGAAATCCACTTCACCCCCCCCAGGTGGGGTGGGGGTGTGGGGCATGTTTTCAGCAGGTTGTAAATGCAGGGGAACGGCCGCGGAGGCCAAACCTGTCTTGTATGGCTTGTTTGGCGTCTACTACCCCAGGGTACCAACAGGAATGAGGGGGGCAGGTCAGAGGCCTAGCGGTGCCGCTGCTGCTGCACACCAGCTTCCAGTACGGCGGGAATTTGGAGCGCAGGCCTCAACCTGTAGGAGCCAGCATTCTGGCGCACCTTCATACCTGATTGTCCTGCTGCTTCCTACGTGCGTCACCCGCCTCTACAACACCTCCAGCGCTGGCCTGCCCGCATGTTAGGGGAGCGCCTGATGCGTAACTGGAAGTGAAGAGGAGACCAGGCGGACAAAGGGCAAAGCCTCTGGGTTGAGATCCGCAGAGGATGCCGGCTCTTAGCCTCTTCCCCGCAGGAGGAAGCTGGTTCCTGTGGAAAATTGGCGGTTTTGTCTCTCGAAGGGTTTGATGTGGGTGTTTTGGTAGGAGTTGAGGTTGGAGGGGGGTGGGGGGGGGGGTGCACGCGTGGGGTTCTCTTTGGCTTTATTTTGGTTGCGGAGATTGCAGCTGGTCAAACACGAAGGCACCGAAAGCGCTGGGGGGATCCGGAGCCAGCGCTGCTGCTTTGAAGTCTCTCCCATCCCGCTGAGCCAGAGTCGGGACAGGGCTGTTTGTGCAATAGTGGGAGAGCGGATTACCCAGCTCTCATATATGAAAGGAATGAATTTCATATGACTATTAACTGCGGGGTAGAGGAGAAGGGAGAGTGGAGTACTTTGCAAGGGTAAGTTACAAGACTGGCAGTTAGACAGCAAGACAGCAAAAAAAAACCCCATTGAGGGTAGAGTGAAGCACCCGGGTGGATGAATTTTGAATGCGCAGAGGGAGGTAAAACTCATCCCCCCCCCACCTTAGCGCAGCGCTACAGAGCGCAGCGCTCTCTCCCCGTTGGCGCGGCCTGGCCCGGCCTGACAGGGCTTTCCGAGGCTGACCTGCTGATCCTGTGACTGCCTGGATCACGTTCCCGCTGCGCCTCGGGGCCAGGCGCGTTGTTTGGCGGTTTTGTATTTTTGGAAGCGGCGAGGCCTGTGTTTAAACAGCTGACCAGCACTGGCTCGGCGGTGTGACCGTGAGCTGGAATGCAGAAGGGAGGGCAGTTCAGGCTAATGGGTTTCAAGAATGCGTTGCTTGTCCTAGCGGACCGTAAAACCAGCACACGGAAGGGGAGGACCGTGTGGGGCACGCACTGTAGGGAGGGCTCGAAAAACAAAACCGTGGGTCAGAAAGAGGGAGGGAGAGACAGAGAGGGAGGGAGGGAAGGAAAGTACAGTATCGTTGGATGATGGAAGTGACTGCTTTCACATTTTGTTCTTTTATTTTCAGTTCACATTTTGTCTGCTCAATCTGCATCTCGGGGAGTGTTGTCTGGAACATTTTAGCCTAGAAACCAAGTGCCCTAGCAATTTGCTGCAAAACCCAGATCTGTTCTCTATGGAACAGCTTGTCTGAGCAGGCTTGCACTCCCCCTTCTTGGTGTACATCCTGTCTGCCAAGTTCTATAGGAAGGGGATGAGTCATGCAAACTGGCGATATGACTGGAGATATTTTCCTAAAAGACGAGCCATTTGCCTTGTAAATCACAGCCCTCTCCAACGAATTCAATCAAGACCTCAAGGTCCTCCTCTACACTCTAATTTTGTTGAAGCAGGCAGCCCGTCACATTAAGCAGAGTTTGATTTATTTTTCACATAATTATATATTTAGCTGTCGTCGCTGGGTAAAAAATTTGTTCAGAAGGTGAAAGAGAATGGCTTATTACACCACTCCCTCGGAGGCACAGGAGAACTGGTGTTGTGGGTGTGGCCTAGGGGCAGGGGTTCTGATTGGCTGTCGGGGGGCCGGCCATCTTGTGTGCCGCAGACACAGATGGGCACACCATTGCTGCACTTCTTTCGCTCTCCCCTGTTGAAACGATGGTGGGCAAGCCTGTAGGGTACACATTCGGCAGTCTGAGTGTTAAATCCAGCCAAGCTTCCTGTTGCAAAGGAGGAACGCTGTCCTCTCTGCTGAAGCCCCTGTTGTGTCTCTTCTTAAAATGGAAGAGTGGTTTGTAAAGACTGGTCCCTCACACAGTTGATCTTAGCACCTAAAACTTGTTCGGTTTTGTCTGTTTCCTTCAGACAGCTGCTGTTTTTAAAGGGAATGATGAATTGTAAACACAGGTAAAAGCTTTTTCACTCAGATTGAGATTCACCACTCCCCTTCTCTCTAACCCTTCTAGAATGTGTGTCACGTGCTGTCCATGCCAGTGAATGACGTTTGCAGCTTTTTTTTTTTTTTGCATCCCATTACAGTCAGTGGTTTTGTCCACACTTCCCATACTGTCACCATGCAAATTTCTTCCTGCTACATAATTACCCAGCTTAGTTTTACATTTGTCACATCTGTATTGATGTCGGTCTACCCTGCTAGGGTGAAACTGCATCAAGAGCCAACCCCTAGACCTGTGCCAAAGTCAGCTGAGCTTCACGTTTCTGCTATAGACATGTAATTGACAACAGCGGCCATCATAAATAAATTATCGCAGGCAGACCAAGAGCCATGCCATATGTTTTTGTATCTTTTCAGTATGAAGAGTTTTTACTTGTTTTTTTTAATGGTTTGTCTGCATGGCCCCTTTTTTCCTGGCAGTTCAAATGGGGAAAGCTTGAACCGGCCAAGCAAGGAAGCTAGATAAACCACTGGACCCTTAATATTTTGAAATTAGTCTTCGCTTAGTCATCTTTAAATATGAAAACTTGAAGGGGGTCACATTCAGTTATGACGCCCTGTTGCACGGTTCTGAGTAAACTCCATAATCCATTTGAACAGCTCGGATGATCCACTCATAATATTGGCCGGGAGTAATTTTTTCTTCCTGAATGTGACAGACAAAAGGCACTGTCTGTCTGCTCATCTTCTAGGTCAGAAGTTGTCTGGGCCAGATAGACATTCGGCATTGTCTCCAGTTGTCCCCTCCAGGAATAGGGGGATGAAAAGAGGCGGTGATGAGACCCAACTCCTATCTGTTCCTTTTCTTCTCTTCCCCCCTCCACCCCCCTTTGTGCTGATGCAGTCTGACCGGCTCGCTGTAGTCATTATAAGAGGAGGCCGGCCGAGGCTGGCCTGTGTGAAATGCGATGCTGAAATCGACACGCACCTGCAGGGTGACCGGATGAGGTGTCGAGCGTGGTGAGGCGTGGATCTGTTTACCGGCCTTGCCTTGCTGAGTGCAGCCAATCTCGCGTTCCTCTGGTGAAAGCCGTGAGACTAACGGAGATAAGGACCACACCTAATTGCTGGGAGGTGCCTGCCTGCCTGTGGTGATTGAATGGGTAAATGATCTTGGGATAATGCTTCTAAGCAGAGGTGGAGTCTCAGTCTCGTGATCTCTGTCTTGAGACCCTACTCAAGCACGTAAACTTGGTCTTAGTCTGGTAACATTTTATGGTCTCAGTCTCTGCATATGGTTTTGGATACAAGCACAGTCTGATCTTTGTCAGCAATGCTAAAAATTCTCAAACCTTTACGCTACAGTGCACATTCAGTTATCAGCTTGACAAAGTATTTATTACCTTCCAGAATTTTAAATTAGGTAACAGTGTTTTCATTTGTCTTGTATAGTTTTTGCTTTTCCTTCATCTCATCTCTTAATTCTTTTTCTGACAGCCAAAAGGAAGTCTTTTCCGTGGCCACATCTGAGCACATGAATGTCACAGAAGTGTGTCAAAATAATGTTTAAACATAATCATTATTTTTTTTGTTGATGGCTGCGGTTTTTAAATTGTTGGAGTTGGTATTCGGACTCAGTCTCATCTTGGTTTCAGTCTACTACATCTTAGTGTGGATCTGGATCTCAATAAATCTTGCCAGGATCTGAGTCTGAAGTGAACTACTCTTGATCTAGGTCTTGAGACTTGCTCTTGCGATGCCTGGCCATCACTCTGTCAATGATTGTAAAACAAATGCAGCTCCTAAGTCTAACAAGAACAGCCTAACTGTTTAAATACGCCCATTCTCTACCTCATTCGTGTGACTGTAAGGAGTGTATCTAACCAGCAAATAGACCTTTGCAGTTTAACACAAGGGCAGCAAGATTACACCCAAAGGCATTTTTTCCTCTTTTCAAAAAGCTACAAATACTACTTTGGACTTGCATACAGAAAAGAAAGTGTCAGCAGGAGAGACAGGCCAATGCACTATGTTTTGCAGAGACTGTAGTGATTGAGTGAGTATGTGGAATATACAGACATGGCAACATTTAGGCCAAGTAAAATTACATAATGCTATTCATTTGTAGATGGGCAGCTAAATTCTATTAAACTTGAAATGCAGTGTCCTGCTGATGGGGCTCTTTGTTTGACCCATTTTAGATTATTTAGCAGCTTTGGCCCATTTTTTTCCATCACTACCATTAACCATACTGAGCCTGAACATGCAGCTACCTGAAGAGCGGGGGCGGGAAGGTGCCTCCTTAGAACCGATAGTTTTTTTGCACATTAGCATTAATTAAGGCTCTCGGTTTGAACAAGGTGAGCGTAATTGCGCTTGTCAGCAAGAATAGAGAGCGCGGTTTAGAACTGTGTTATTTCACGTCAGCTCTGTAATTGGTTTTGTGTTGAGCCTAAATGGCAGTGGAATTGCAGGAGCTGTGCAGAGAAACAGGAGGACAAAGGCCTTTGCAGAGGGCTGGTGTGAAGTGTATGCCAGATGCTAATTACAGGCCCTCCAAGCCTGTAGTTTTTTTCTCGCTGCCCCGTTGCGTTCAAGTTCAAGGGATTCATTTTTACCCCCAGTGACTCTTTTCTTTAGGTCTTTTGTGGCGGCCTACGGCACAAACGCCCCACGGCGATGATGATGAAAAATATGTTTTGCCGAGGCCTTTGCAGAAGTGCCACGGGGCAGGAACCTCGCTCTGTTTTTGTGGTCTTGGTACGGCGTCTACAACCAGAACGCTCGGTGGAAGACACGTTATGAGCTTCTGTTTTTGGCTTAAACAGCGTCCACTGGCTGCCCTCAGAATGGAATATGTTACGATGTCATGCTTCATTCATTTTCTCAGCCCCTTGCGCCATCACATATTTGAGGCTCGTCTGGAGTAGGTATGGGGGTTTGAAGTGCTTTGAGTGCAGTGCTTGAGTACTGGGCAAAATGATTACTTGAATATTTTGGTGGAAAAAGCTGAACTCTTAGAAGTATGACTGTTAAAATGAAAAACGGCGTTTTAAGGAATGTTTTACTATTGCAGGCACCAGACCAAAATACTCAAACCCACCTACTTTAAACCGCTGTAAATGGCTTGGGGAAAAGAGCACTGTGTCATTAAAGTGTAATACTGTATGTCCTGGTAAGACACCAGTTTTGAGGAGAGAGCTTTTTATTTAACTGGATAGTTCAAGTGAAATCCTGTTTTTATTTGTTCATTTGTTCAGTTTTCATATATCAGGCAACTGAGCATTGTTTTTAATGCTCAAACACATGTTCAGTATCGAGCGCTCAAGCATGTCTCCTTGTGCCCACCTCTGTCCAAATCGTTTCCATGGTTTTGACTCAGATTGAGGTTCATCCCTCTGAAATCAAGTTCTTCATTTGTCTCTGAGAACTATGTTATGCAGTCATTTCCAATTGTGTTTAGCAATGGTATAATCTGAAAGTCACTGACATCAAATGCACTAAATGGCAACTCGCCTGATAAAAAATTTACGCCTCCTTGTCAGGCCCTTCCCAAACTAGGCTGCATGTCCTGGCCTCGTCAATCAAAGAGGATGCTGTCTAGAAATTATGACAAAAGACCTGACCGGCAGCGCAGGCAAAACGAGGTTGAGACTGCAGTTGCCTGTGGGAGTTTTTTTTTTTTTTTTTTTGCAAGGGGGTCAAACATCCATTATGAATTGGCTCTCGCGTGAAAGCCAGAGTGGGGGGGGGGGGGGGGGCAGTGGGGGGAGGTGCTGGGAGCTCAGAGTTTTAAAAGGAGGGTTTTCCTGCCTTTTATGTTGTTTCTTTTTTCAGGAATCAGTACCATTTTTTTCTGTCATGCGTTAAGGCCTTTCATTTCGCCCGGGCTGAAGGGGGAAAGAACAGGGGGGAATGGGAAATTCGCTAAGTGCGGATAATCGGCGGTGATTGACGGGTTTTTTGAGCGTAGCTGCTCACCCATTACAGAGAGGTGTCCAGCGGGACTGACCCCTGACCCCTGGGGCCACCTGCTTGCCACGACCTCTGACACCCATCCGGACGATGCGTTTTCAGCCCTGGTTCCCATTTCCCTTTGTTTGGGCCCAGACCTAGCCACTGGTGCTTGGCTTTGTAGCTCTGCAGTTTTCCTGGACAGAGCTTCTCAGCATGAGCCGTTGCCGTGCAAACTGTCAGTCCCCCATAATTTACGCTAGAGGTAAATAATAATTGCAGCTCTGCATCTCTCTCTAATCACTGATTTTACCCATCTGTTACAATTTGTATCTCGTTATTTTATTTTTTCCCCCTTATCAGTAAGGGGCTTGTTTCATTTTGTTGCTTTTATCTGAGCTTTTGTGAACTTTCCATTCGGTGTTTTCAGCAATGCAGCGGGAGATTAATCTGACCGTAGGCAGATATAAATCAGTGCTATGAGGCTCAAACGCAGCCAGCGTACAGTGGTGCTTTCCAATGACTCTGTGACTCCTCATTATCGGGAAAAAAATGAGCTTTAATAGGTTCAGTCCTGTTGGAGACTTATGCATATTTTATCACCTGAGATTAGGAAAAAGGAAGGTAATCGCTCGCGCACGTTAACGAGCGCCGTAATATTTGATGATAAACAAGGCGTCTGCGAAAAGGACTCACTGCATTGCAACTTCGTAAAGACATTTGAATTTTTAGCTCCGTGTGTACAGAGGAGTTGCAGAGCTGAGGACATGATTTCTAGACAGCCAAGGTCAAAGTAAAGAATGATGGGTCTGCACTCTTAAGCAAATTGCAGCAGTGTTATTATTATTTTTGACACAGAAGAGAAAAATGACGGGACAGATGTGAGAGAAAGAAAACACAATCCACGTCCAAACTTTCTTACGGGTGTACGCAATGCAAGCTGTTGACTTCATTGGACACACGCTCAGGTGTAAGTGATAGTTAATTAACATCAACTGAAGATTATAGGTTCTCAGTAGGGGGAGAAATAATAATAATGAGAGAACAATCACTTCTTCCCCACTGCCAGACAGCAACATTCATTAATTGGTAAAAAATAATAATCAGGAAGACTGTCTGGGTAGGGGAAGAGAGCAGTGTGTGAAATGACCAGGGTGAACTTGATGGCTGATGTTCTGTTGTCACGCTGTTCAGTGTTGTGCAATGAAACAGTGCCACGTCTGTCACTCGCCTAACAATTCTGGAAGTGTCTCTATTGTCCAGCTCTGATGTTATAATTCATACCCATTTTTCTTAATCATTACTTGGACACTGGCCGCTCCCTGATGGATGTTATTTCTAGGTTTTCGGATACGACTCGGCGAAATAATTTTGTTTTGTCATGCAAATGACCGCTAACTGACATCTGAATAGTTGCTTATCAAAAGGGAAGCATAAAGAGTGTCATCTTGGTGATTGAAATCCCATTATAAGGAGCTCTGTGAGGGTGACTCATATATAACAAAACAAGTATTGGCTTTTTTATTTTTAAAAGAGGCAGTTATGAAAAATGTAGAAAAAAAAACGACAAAGAAGCCTCTCAAAGAGGAAGCGGGCTGTGTGTGAACTGGTCTTTGTGAAACAACCTCATGGTGTAGCCTGAGCCTTGACTCTGGCAGGGTGATGCACGCCAGCATATGGTTTTGTTTTTCGCATGCCTTTTTGGAGAGGGTGAAAATGGAAGAGAGTCTGAAGTAGCAGGCTGCATCTTAATCTGACCAGACTGAGACTATGTGGTCAGTGCTCCGTGTCACAGGCTGAGCAGATGGCAGAAAGGCCTGTGAGTGCTGATCCAGGACCGGATTCCCCAACCACAGTTCGTAACCTTAATTATAAGCAGAACAGCAAAACTGTTCATAGATCTGTTCACGCCTGGGGTGAATTGATCGCTAGAAGCAGTCCTGCACATGACCCTTTTGTTCAATCATGTGATGTGGCTTGTGACATGGAAGCTATGCTCTACTGACGCTGATATTTACGCAGAGAAAGATTACATCGTGCCGGCATGCTTTCCATCTGGCAAATGCTGAACACATGAGGACATTTCTTTTTTAAGTGTCCTGACATGCAGGTAGCGCACTCATGTCAGGGTAGTTCTTACATGAGTTCAGTTCTAGATGACTGAGGACCTATATATGTTTATTTTGTGCTAAGCTGTTTTTTGTCTGTTAACTGGCCACCTGCGGCCTGTGCCATTTTGAATTTCTGACGGCTGTTAAAATCACAAAAAAGGGAAGAGTGTAGGCCTGAAGTACTGGGGCCTGTACGTTTAATATGATGTTTATTGGGGCATGTTGAAAGCTGCTCTGATGCTAGACTTTCTACCACTACCACTTACCTGTGTCAGATCTGCATCTGTTGTTATGCGTTATCTCTGCCACAGCATCCCATCTCCCCAGGAATAAATGATTGTCTGGTCACAGAAAACGCAGCTGCTTTTGAACTCTGAACATGAAAAATCGCAATGGCGCGAGCACCATCGCCCCGAGCCGAAACGCGCGTGGTTCGTCTGAAGCCTAACGCACGCTGTCAGTCGCGAACGTGCCTGTTTTCGGGGGGGGGGGTGGGGGCAGCGGGGACCCCGCCGAAACGCGGAGCTGCGAAAGTGTGTCGCGGCCGACATATGTCTGCCGTGACCCCCGTTGCTCTCAATTAACAGCCGCCCATATGGATCCTCTGCAGATAAAGCGGGGCCCTCGGAGAGCGCCGGAACACGGCGGCGCCACATCTGTGCCTCGCCCGACCGCGCCGCCCCGCTCGCCTGACCCGACGGGAGGTGGGGCGTGGCACCGGTGTGCGCACGGCGAATTTAATAACGGCGCATGAGCGGGGGTTGACAAAAAGCGGGTGAGGTGAGGAGCCCATTCTGCGCGGTGCCCCCCGACCGCGGACAATTAAAAAAATGATAGTCCCTTAACCGTGGACTCTCTGCAGAGGGGAGACCCTGCTGCTGTGGAATGCTAGCGCAGCGGCTTTAAGTAGCACGTTTTAGCCTATCGGGGCGTAAAGGAGACTGGCTTGCATAAGCATAAGGATGGAGACTAAGACGGGTGGGGGATAATTATCAGTTAATCATATAATGAAGGCTTCCGTGAACCGTTCAATGTGCAGGCTACACGTACGGCTTTTTTCTTTTTTTACAATACTCTTACAACCTAACTGCTCTTCGAATGACAGTGCTACAAATACAGGAAGCTAATAAAGTGCATGTCAGGCTTACAAAGCCAGTGTCCTCCCCCCTGCTGTTATGCACTCTCAAAGGGATGTTTATTACTTTGCTTTGCTTTGCTCCTCTGGCTGCCAAAGCACACTACCCCCCCGTAGCTGGCCTTCAGCATACCTGTATGAGGCACACACAGGAGCAGACGTTGTCCTTGCAAGTGGTTAATTTCAGGATCCCTGTGCTCATGGTGACTCAGATTGGCATATGCTTTCTCCTGGTTTTGTCCAAACTCTGCTTTTTATGATGCGGTCAAACGCTCCAGAATTCTGAGCTCGAGGCGCCCGTTGCGATTGGCTATTACCTGCAGTACTGCAGAGCTGCCTGAGGGCACATCTTGTTGTGAGTTATGACATCACCGCTGTGATTGGAGGAATCAGAGTGACCTTAAAAGGCACTTCTTTGTGGAGGAAAAAACACAAAGTGACTTGGGTATGCTAAATGCTAATAATTCTGCCTTATAAATGCAGTTTACTTGACCTGTTCTGTAACTGGTACCACTGGTATATCCAATGTCCAAGTTCCATCGTCCATTACTTTTTACATGTATATACTACGTATGTACTATATATTTACACTTACATATGTTTTCCGTTTGGCAGATGCTCTTATTCGCTATAAAGTGCATTCAGTCATTTTAGGAGAGTAGCTATAACAATACTGAACCATTAGTGCCATCCTTGAAATATAGTGACATTGTGGAAATAGGCTATATTGTATCATGGCAGGAAATATGTAGTGTGTGTGTGTGTGTGTGTGTGTGGTGTGTGTATATGAGATAGAGAAAGAAGTGAGATGGTGCCTTGTTGTTATTGAGCTGCTAGTCCGTCCGCCTGCACAGCAGTACACCATCACGCCCTGCTGGTGCATGCCCTGCGGACCCCACTCAGAGGGGGCCGTCCGCCCCAGGCCTCCAGGCGTAAACACGGCGCGCTCTTCTGTGGAATAAACACACACTGATCCTCTTTCTCCTGAGCTAGCATAAATCACGCACCAGCGAACATCCGGGGGGGGTGGGGGGGCGGGGGTAGGGGGGTGGATGGCCAGCTCTGTGAGCTCCTCCCCCCTCTCATGAGCCCAGGGTCTCATCGCCGGGGAGGGCGTCCGAGGACAGCGGAGCCTCTTTCCGACGCTCCGGCAACACAAAGTAACACATCCCCACCTCAGGCCCGCGGCCCCTGCCTGCCAACAGCACGAAAAATATTTACACCATCTGTGAGAAATTAATTCTCTCGGCGGCGCGCCGGGCTGACACAGGGATAGCACTGTGTCTGCGGTCTCCTTTCGTGGAAGGTAGAGGACCTTCTCTCCAGTTCCTCTTGTCTTGCCTGTCCCTCAGAGAAATGACCTCGATTTACAGACGCTGCTATCGAGAGGCAGAGAGACGGCGAGGGAGAGATTTATTTTGTTTGTGTCGTCTGAAGCTTCTGGTTTCTGGCATCTGAAGAGAGGGGTTTTTTTGTTGTCAGGTTTTTTCCCCCCCTGATGGAAATGTCTACTTTTCAAATGTTGAGCTTCTGTTTTTTAAAGCAGAATTGAATAGTGTCAGTCACGGCTACCAAATTTTCCCTGTTGTCGTGACCTCTGTAAAAGAACGGACAAGTGAAAATTCTAACAAATTCACAGCATTAAATTTAGTAAGTGTAACGATGCAATGACATCTAACAGTTTACATGGAATGACTGCTGTAAAATGGTACGATATACAGGATTGCAATTTATGTACGTGGGAATATCTGTTTAAGTTCAAAATCAATCGTTACGATGTGCGCGGACTTTATGCTGGACTTCAGCTGTACCTGCATAATGGCTGGAACTGAAGCTTACGTGTCGTGTGAGAGCCCTTGACATTGCAGTGCTCTGTTTTATGGTGGGATATTAAAGGCCTCGCAAGACGTTATTGCCGTGGTTAAAGTGCCAAACCGCAGCTCAGTCCTCTGTGTTCAGAGTCGGAGCTGTTCGCCTCATCTTCCCTGAAGGACGAGGGGGGAAAATAAGCAGTAGAAACGATCGCGGCAGGACGGACTGACCAAACCCCGCCAGACTGCACGTCGTGATGGTCCGCTGGGGGGCGGGACAAGAGACGAGGCCTGTAGGGGATTGGCAGGAGTTCCTTTGCATTCAGGGGTGATTTGATCTGATTGAAACAAACCGCGAGCTGATTCGCGCAGGAGGCTGCCAGGGGTTGGAGGAGTTTTGCCGTTTTCCTGTGTCACAGCAAAGTGGGGGTAATTAACGATCACTTTAAATTCCTGTATTATCTCACAGCTTTGCAGTTGTCTCCTAAGATCCCAGGTCAGCTTCCCCAGCCCCTCCTTAGGAGCACAAATTAAGACCTCCCAGATCAGTCCTTGGGGCACGTCATTCTGATCACACCACCCGCGTATACACATATCTACATCCGCGTTAGCCAGCTTGCATTTTGTAGGGCTAACCCACACCCTGCTCTGGCAGGCATAGCTAAGCGTGTCACCCAGTCTGGGTTTGAGAGAGGGATCGGCTTTGTCCCCGTTAACCTCGATCGCTCCGTCCCCGGGTGACTTTGCGCCCGCTCCCGCCGCACGCCTCCCCGATGGAGCGCACCAAGAGGATTAGCGGCCCCTCCCCGCGCCTCTCCCAGACAGGCCTCCTGTCCTCCCCCCCCCCCCCCTTAAGTGTGACATTTATTAAGTGGGGTATCAAGCCCTCTCCTGGTGATTAATTTTAGCGATCACAGGCTAAGGGGATTGCTATTGCTCTCACTGCCCTGCCAGCCAGGGAGAGAGTTTTAGGCTTAATAGGGGTGACAGGGGTCCTTATTTTAAGGCCCGCGTTGGCGTTTACAGAGCATCCTCGCATCCAGCCCGAGTTCCCAAGGTGTCATTGGCTCGTGGTAATTCGGCACGCACCGCTGCTCTGTGCCGCTGGAACTCGTACTTGAACCAGGGAGTTTGCAGAGGCGCCTCTGTTTACTTGTGTGAGCCGTGCACAAGCACGTGTAAGTTTCACAAATTCCCGATCCGGTCGTGACATTTCCTCTAAAGTATGCGCAAGTGATTGCTGTGCTAATGTGGTTTAACATCGCATGGATTAAGTTATCACCGCTGTGCTCTCACTGAAACGTATGTGGTATGTAGAGAGAGAGAGAGAGAAGCTGCCTATCTGCTCTGGAAGGAATTTCAATAACAAGGGCAGAGTTGTTTGTATTTGTGATGATATCTGGAGCAGTCCACTGTCAGCAGGCGCTGTGTTCTGTTGGAATGGGAAAGTAAAAAGTCTTTATCATGAGGTGTAAACCCCCGCTCTAACATGTAAATGAGACTGAGGACGGTGTTTGATGGATAGCCAGGCTGGCTGCAGTGGTGCTTCCTGGTTCGGCCTGTACACAGATACACACACACACACACACACACACACACACACACACACACACACACACACATACATGTATGCATACATAAGTACATACATATATACATACACACAAAAACATATACACACATGTATACACACACTTCTGGCTCAGTTTCTGCTGGCCAGCTCTACCATTGAGGTAACAAGTAAAAATAACCTTGTGCTACTACTAGAGGTAAAGGGAAAGTGATAGAGGGGGCATGGAGGACAGGTTAGTCATTTATATGCTTTCAAAGAAAACAAACACTTGGATAGGTCACCTAGCAACCTGTCACCTGTAGTAACCTTACTGAACAAAAGAAGCCACAGTGTCATCCACCTCTTTGAATAATTAAAAAAAAAAAAAAAACCCACAACCAAAAAAACAGGGCAAAACTAGTCCAGTGGCCTTAGCGTTCCCTGTGTGTCTCGGACAGAGGGCTGGAATTAGGTGGTTTCTCCCCCTTCAGCGCTGTTCACACAGGTGGGCTGTGTGGAAAAAGGGCTCTTGGACCTCTCCGCAGGTGCTGAATCAGCCGGCTATTTAAAGGCCTGGCCTCAGAAGACCTCGTCCGGGTAAACCGCCTGGCGACCGCTCCGGCGCGGGGGCCGAGGGCATCGGCTTTCCTGCGCCCCGCTCTCCCTCTCCTCAACAGCCCAGGAGCCCCTTGACCTGCGCCGTTACCTCAGAGCGCAGCTAACGCCTACCGCTGCCCTCCAGAGCCCGCTTTGCCCTGGCAGCGTCTCGCACGCAGGCGCTGACTGGCTGGCCCCAGATCAGTGCTGTAAACGGGTGGGCGGCCTGTACCCAGATCAGCTGTGCTCTTCACCCTGTAGCTAAGTGCAGGCACAGCCCCCTGCTAAGCAGTCACAGAGAGGAACAACTAAAGTGTGCTGTGCTGCTCTGGTGCGGGGCAGTTGTTCTGCTCTGGTGCGGGGCAGTTGTTCTGCTCTGGTGCGGGGCAGTTGTTCTGCTTGCTGAAAGGCACCCTTTTGGGCTTTGTCCGGTAGCCCCAGATGGGTCAAACCCGTCAGGAGCCTAGCCAGTTTTTTTTTTTTTTTTTTTTTTGCAGACAGTTGCTGAGAACGTGGTCCGGCACACACGGGTCACATTAATGCAACAGCAGGTCCACGTTGCCTGCCCCGTTTAATGTGCCTGTCCACCGGGACGGCAGGGACGTGTTATCGATCGGCCGATCCCGGGGAGCGCGGTAACTCCGCGAATAAAAGGCTCCTTGAAGGAGGCCCTCTCCTGGCCACTCCTTGGGGCGGCCCGTGCGCCTGCTAACCTCTCCGCATTATTCACGACATGCAAATGCCTCTCCCACCTAATGGAGTTTTCTCTTCACATTTGCACCATGCATTATGCATGGGTTAGCTCAGGTGGGCGACGGGAGGTGGGCGTGAGTGCCGGATTAGCGCGGGGAGACGACTTGGCCTCTGGTAGCCGCTGCACTGTCTGTGCTTTGAGGCGGTTGCCGGGTCGTTTCAGTTCTGAGGCGCACACCCTAGCCCTGTCTCAGGGCCCTGGGGGCGTGGAGGAATGTGATTATATGCTCCGTGTCCAGTTGCGTATAACGTGCTGAGAAAGCTGACTCTTTCTCTTAGCTGCAGTCCTGCTGGGGGAGGGAAACGGTCCAGCTGTGTTTGGGGTCCAAGTTTCCCATCCTGCCTGTATTCTCCTTTAGGATACAGTGTGTGTGTTTGTGTGTGTGTTTGTGTGTGTGTGTGTGTGTGTGTGTGTGTGTGTGTGTGTGTGTGTGTGTAAAACAGAGTGTGTGTCTGAGAGAGAGAGAGAGAGAGAGAGAGAGAGAGAGAGAGTATGCACATCTGTATATGTGAATGTGTGTGCATGCATACCCATGTGTGCCTGTGTCCCCATTTGTGTGTGTGTGTCACTGTCTTCCTGGGCAGTCCGTGCAGCCTCACCCACAATTTCGCCTGACAGCTGCTGGTAACGATGTCAGAGTTTAAGAAACATGCCCCCCCCCCCCCCCCCCCCCACCACCCTTTCTTTCTCTCTCTCTCTCTCTCTCTCTCTCTCTCTCTTTCTCTCTCTCTCTCTCTCTCATCTCTCTCTCTCTCTCTCTCTCTCTCTCTCTCTCTCTCTCTCTCCCTCCCCCTCCCCCTCTCTCTCCCTCTCCCCTCCTCCACTCTGCTCCCTCTCCACTCTGGCTTCAGTCTGACTTCAGCACAGTTCAGTTGTTCCAGCCGTGCCTGTTTCTAGCAGGGCCATGTGACTGGGAGCCCCACGCGCGTGCATCAGAGAGCTGGAGGTGGACGATGCTCACAGCGTACACACGGCTCGCATCGATCTGAGCCGGAACTCTCATGCGGAGCCCGGGGAGGGGGGAACAGGAATTTAGGATGTGGCTAGGACTGCATAAAGCCGGGATGAAAGCATTTTGTGGTCGACGTCTGGAAACACGATGTTAAAAAGGACCACAATCCTGGTGCAGGTTGTTAGTCATCTAATGCCCATCTAATCTAAAGGAGGCCAGCTCGCAGTACTTCCTCATTAGGGCTAGAATTATCCATTATCCATGAGACTGAGCGCTGGCAAGCACAGGGACAAGAATATTGCAGCCAAATTTGTCCTCTGTCTGCATATTTTTGCACTGCTGTGGTGTGCCGGGTTCTGCCGCTGTGGACCTTTTTGCCAACCTCACCTAAGACTTGTCAAAATGTTGCGATTCCGTTTAAACCCCTTCCGTGCGGATGGCGCGACTATCCTTGCCTCGTACTCACGTTGCGCGAGCTCTGGGGCTCGGCGCTCTCCCGCTTATTTATTAAAGACTTCTGAAAGCTGTGGAAGAAACTGTCAGATGCATTAAATGGAGCGGAGCTCGGGGAGAGGGGGAGAGGGGGAGAGGGAGACGTGCCCTGCGCCATCTGTTCCGCCTTAACCCGTGCGCTCGCGCCCCTCCGTAAACTTTTATTGAGCTTCACAGGGGCCTCGCGCCGCATGGACCGGAGCTATCCGGTTTCATTAAGGATGACAAAATCAGGCCAGGTCTGTCAGCGGACCCCGAACCCCCCCCTGCCCCTCGCCCCTTAACCCTTCGGCTCCCCGCTGACGGTGTGAGACGGATGAGAGGCCGAGCCCACTCGCCGGTGGCCGGAGGGGTCTGGGATTGGTCTGGGATCGGACCCCCGGGACTGTTCTGTTTCCGGCCCGTGACGGCGTCACTGTGGACGAGGCTGTCTGCTCTGGGAAAGGCCTCACGTGATTCAGCGGGATAACGGCGATGGCCGGCGACTTTGAAGTGAATTTAATTCTGCTCCGTGTTCCGGGGGCCTGCTGCCTAAATTTGGAAGCGCTGGAATCACATGCCCTCCGCCAGCTTGTCCAGACAGCTGGACAATGGTCAGCCACGTATCCGAAGCCAGCCGGAGAGCCTCCTATTTGCTCCTACATCATACACACACACATGCACACACATATACAGATACACACATACAACCAAACAAACACACACACACACACACACACACACACACACACACATATACACACTTACAGACACACACACACACACACAGAGCTTGCGATTTAGCTGCGCGGAGGAGGATTGTGCTGGCATGCCGTTGGCTCAAGAGATGGTGTGGGACTCCCCGCTCCGCTCCGCGTCTGTTTCCCCTGCCTCTAATGGGCAGCGAGCTGAGCTTTTCCGGGCCCCGTGTCTGGCTCTGCATCCTCGCCGGGGCACATATGGAATCCGGATATTTGCCCTCGGCCGCGGGATGTAGCTGTAATGAGGGAATTGCTCCCTGCTTCCTGCCGTGCCCCCAGCCAGTTCCTGCACCTCTCCCTGGCCGCGCCAGGCCCATCCTGCCCCCCCCACTGCCCGCGCCCTGATGATAACCAGGTGGGCTCCTTCCTCTCGCCCTCTCCCTGTCAGCAGGGGGCCTGCTCTTTAAGGCTCTTGTCGGAATTGTGTTGTATTAGTGGTCACAGTATCCCGACCTGTAAAAACTTAGCATGTCTGGTACGATGAATTACTCTCCCCCCCCCTTTAAATTTGGATTTGCTACAGGATCGTTTGAGGGGGGGGGGTGGAGCGTAGGGAGGGGGTTGGAGGTGGTTCTTAATAGTTAGAAGCTGTTAAATTGTGCCTAGCACTGTTTATTGGAGCCATGTTGTGGAGCTTCAGGAGACCCTGTGATACAGATGTGTTCTGCTTGTGTTTCACACTCGCTGGTGACACCCGACTGCGCCCGACCTGGAGCCGAAGGGCATCTGACACCCCGCAGGATCACCGCTCAGTCCCAGCATGGGTCACACGTCTTCGTTGAGGCGACAGGAGTCCCTCTCGAGGAGTCCTAACTCGCTTTGTTCATCTCTGCAATAGCGTGAATCGTGAGGGGAATTTTTCCTGGTTCCTGGTTCTTCCTCTAAACCCCCAAAATGACTGCATAGCATCTTTGTGCTCTTTCGTTGTCGGTGTCCGTACGTTAAAACAGGAAACGCAGGTTTGCCACGTGGTTGGGACACGGTTTCGGCCTGTCTTTGAGAGCAGGGCGAGTGGAGGCAGTTGTGAGTAATTTCGTTTCTCAGGAGCTAGCCAGCTGAGAAAAGCCTACACTTACCACGTTTCCCAGAGGCAGCTGTGCTGAAAAAAGAGAACCTGCCGTACTCCATATATCTTACTGTTCCGGGATGACTCGGGGCAGGGGGTGGGAGGAGGTTATAAATATCTTGGTATTCTGGAGTGTGAACGCAAAGAATTCATATGTTGAATAATCTTTGGGGAACAGTGTCCCTGTGGGGCAGGCAGGGGAGTGACACACACACCTGATGTGATGATTAACAGCTAGTGTCTACACTTACCTACATTTACGTATTAACACATCACATGACCTGAGTGTATCCGATAAGCTCTTCTGACCTGAGTGGGGCGTCAGTGCCATTTCGTCGTGGGGGGGGGCTGAGCCCCACAGGCCACAGCACAAAGCCTTGGCTTTGACGAGAGGCTGGCTCGAGTTTCAGATGAGGTAATTTCTGCCCGTTTATGGCCGTCCGTTGTTCTGTCTGTGAAAGCCAAGGGGTGTCTTTACGGCGAAACCGCGACGTGCTGAAGCCCCTGTTGATGTTACAGGGTACTGTTGGTTTTGATCCTGGATGCCTCCAGTGTGGATGTAAGAGAGTGTGTCGCGTGCTGCAACGGAACTCAACCGAGCTCGCTCTGTAACATTTCCTGCTGGTCGAGTTGCACAGGTTTCTCAGGGCGAAATTTATGGAAGGCTGCAAAACGTGGGCGAAACTGAACTGGGCGAAACTGCATGGAGAAGGCGAAACCCGTGTGTCCCTTAGGGTCGAAATCGGGGAGTGATTGGTTTGACTGGTGGCAGAGGGCTTGGTGGAGGGCCAGTGCTGTTTCTGTCATGCAGGAAAAGCTGACCCGGCTGGATTGCTGCAGAGACGGTAGGAAGCAGGGGGGGTGGGGGGAGGGCTCTGTTGAAAAGCCTGCTTTATGAGGCTGGCTGGAACTCTGCAGCTTCCGAATAGTTCCCCTAACCTGTAATTCAGTGTGCCATTTATTTCTTTCAGTCAAAATGAATATGCCACTTCACCCCCCCCCCTTCCCCCGCTTTCTGCCACCCACCCACCCATTTTATTAACATAATACAGTTATTTGCTTGACAGCGCAAAATTATTCTGGCGTCTGTCACTTTGACTGTTGCTTTGTAAAGTTTGACTACGGCATTATCTGCAAACGCACGGCTGGGGCTCGGCCGAACGCAGCGCTGATTCAACAGGTGAGTCAGGAGAGAGCGGCGACTGTTCGCCAGAAACGTTTCGTTTCGTCATCCCCGGCCAGTTCTCCCCGGCTCTCCGGCCGTGCTGTGCATGCAGAGAGAAATGCCTGGCTGTCCTTAGGCGGCGCCGCTCAGTGCAGACGGGACGCTCCCGGTGTGCGGCACTGACAGACATTGATCAACGTGATCATTTCCATGGCCGCGGTTCCTCCGCGGAAATGGCGGGGCGATGAGAGGAGGGAGGAAACGTTCGCTTCGTCCTTCAGGGGCAGGTGCCTCTGAATTTCAGACGTCCCCGAAGCGATGGCCGGCTCATCACAGTGTGACTTGAACAGGTGAAATTGCTTTGCACTGTGAGCTAGGAAGGAGGTCAGTCTACAGGAGAGGTTTGAAGTAGGTTTCTTGAGTCTGGAACTTTGCCGAGTGTGTCACAGACACTCCTACGCGGTGAAGACGAGGCAAAACGAGACAGTTCCCCTCAGAGACTCTTTAACCCTGTCATCCGCACCATACCTAAAAAAAAATCATGTTAAATGAGATTTTTTAACTATAATACTAAACTAAGTAATATTAAGATTTTGTGCAGGTTCAAAGGACTGTTCCCATCTCACATATTTCTAGCCCTTATCCCGACAGGTACCATACAAGTTTAACAGCAAACAGCGCCCAGGCAACTTGTTTGCTGTGACTTAGCGGTTAGTTTGTTGTTCGATTCATTTTTACAATGCTGTTAGCTCGAGGTGCGGGAAAATAGCGAGCTCACTCTCTCTCTCTTTCTCCTGATGTGCGGAGTGTGACTCTGGGGCGAGTGGCGGAGCTGGCGGTACAGCCGGGGAACACATGCGACAGCAAGGGGCGGGGGGGGGGGGGGGGGGGGGGGGTGGGTGGGGGGATGATGGAGGGAGACCCGAACAGCTACCGGGAAAGGAATGCACGCTACCCAAACACCGCGTTTTGGGGAATGTGTGTTACAATAACAGAGTTTCAGCATGTAAGAAAAGGATCGCTTCTGGCACCCTGCCGACATTCTCCGCTGATGAAATCCACATAACCACCAGCAGCCCTATTTATAGCCGCCCGCGTCGGTGCCTCTTCGTTTGTTTTTAAAACGGAATCCCTCTAAAGCGGGAGACTCTTTCACCGCGTTGAATCTATTGTGCTTTGTGCTCGTCTGAGAACAGACATGTGAATTTCCTCTTCCCGGATAGGTTTTTTTTTTTAATGCTGTCTGTTGAAACTGTTCCTGTGGTTCATTGGTTTGACCTTGACTGACACGAGCTGAGAATGGTGTCATAACCGAGGCCTCACGGCCCCTCTGTCTTGTGCCGGCCTCCGAGCGCTCTCCCCTGTGCCCCTGCAGTAAATAGAGGTGTGCAGGGTTGTTGTACTATCAAACCTGGCCGCAGACGAAGCGTTTCATTGCCTCGACGATGCGGCGGTTGAGGAAAAAACGGGTGAAATTCAATTACACACGCGCGTCCTTGTGTTATTGCGCTCGATGGCCGGGGGCGGAGACGGGGCCGAGGAGCAGAATGGCGCGTTCTGTACTCCCACGACCCGCGAAACGGAAAGACGGCATTCACAAGAGGAGGGTCCTCGAAGCGCCCACGCAGCTGTCTCTTGCTGCGCTCGGCTCGCTGCTTCAGACAGACGCTCTGCTTCCCGAGGGCTCTCTCCGCCGCCCACCAAACTCCGCCGGCGAGGTCAAGCCTGGTCTGTCTGGCTCCTGCGCCGATATGAGGGCCTGCCGGCGCGGCCCGATTTTTTTCCGAGGGGGTACGTCAGCCCTCCGCCCCCCCCCCCCCGGCAGGGGGGCGTCCAGGTAGCACCGGCGCGGCTGTGACCTTGTTGACCCCCGCCTTCACGCTGAGCTCTCTCCCCCGGTGACAGCAGGGGCCACGGCACGCAGCTCCGACCTGGCGCCGTGTCAAAATGAGGGCATCACGGCCACACTAATGACAAGCCAGGGGGCGTTGCGGCACAGACTCGAATGTGCTTCCAGTCATAGCATTTGAGAGCATTTTATTTAGCTGGAGTCTGTATTAGGCAGCACATTCCAATGGCCCTTGCCTGTACTTACACTTCACTGAGCTCAGGGTTGTGCTCTTGCTAATAGTGATATTAGCTGCACTGTCCAGTGGAACATGGTCAGTATTTTGTATTATTTTTTATTTCTTATTTTCCTCAGTCACATTAACAGCATCTATATTAAGCAGCACATTCCAGTGGCCCTTGCCTGTACTTACAGTTCACTGAGGTCAGGGTTGTGCTCTCACTTATAGAGTGATATAAGCTGCTCTATCCACTGGAGTGCTGTCAGTGTTCTTTATTTCTTGCTCCCTTCAGCCGCATCAACCACTATTTTTACTCTACTGTTTCCAGTAAGGCTGAACCCTCCACTTCAGGATTGATTTTGTTTTGTAAATGCAGGGAGGAGGGTTTAGCACAGAAAAAGCTTGATGTGCCGGTGCACCAGTAGGCCCGGTGCACCACAGATGGAAGATGGAAATCTGTGGCATGAGCAGTGAAACCGTGGCACGCTCAGTCCCCAGGCACCATGATTACGGGCTCGTCATCCGCTCCGGATTCATATGCAGATGTGTGTTGATCTAAAAACAAAGGGGTGACTATGTTGCACGGCAGTCAGTAATTGGATGCTCTTAATTGATGTAGCTAGTTATAAATGAGCAGTGGTGTACATAGTCATGTGTTTGGTGGCGGGGGGGGGAGAAACATGTAGGTATTCTTTTGTGTCTGATAATTCCTTCATCAGATGTATACGCCCAAACACCAGCATCACTGGGCTTGAAAATCATGTTTTGCAAAAGTCCATCTCCTCCTGTATCATAAACACGTTCAGAGTTTCTCTGAAGTGTGACAGTGAGTCAGTGATCTTACTAGTTTGACAAAAGCCATTTTGTTTGTGGTGTATTATTTCTTGTCAAGTGAAGACTTGCTTGTGGAGCTCACTGATAATTGCCCTGATGATCCGTGATGCGCTAGTTGCCGGGTTGCGAGGGAGCCAATTAAGAGCTACGACTTTGACTCGCTCCCGGGTGTTGGTGTGAGCTGGACATCAGACATGTTTGACCCCAGAGGGGATTGGAGTTCCACTGCAGGGATCTTCCGGTCAGGGTCTCCGTTGTCGTGGTGATGCTGTCGCTCGTTAAGAGTGCCCGCCCCCCATCTTGCCACACCTGCTCGGAAAAATCAGGGTGGTTGCTCTTGTATTGTCGAGCTGTTCGCCAGACACTTGTGGTGCATGTGTTCTAATGGTATCTAGAGTGTAGTCGTGGTAAAGTGGCTGGTTTGTGCCCCGTTGGATTCTGGGCCAGCTTGTAGGTGTCGTGCGAGACGTACGGAGCATGCCCAGTGCTGCTGCACCATGAAAGGTCCCGGTGCTCATTAGTGGGGCAGCCTGCTCCTCTGGGCCCAGGGAGAGGGGCTGCTTTTCAGGTACGCCACAGACGCAGCAGCGGCAGCGGCTCTCTGGAGCAGACTCTTGACACACTTGTCAAGGAGATGCAGTATGGTGGGGTTTTTTAGGGAGGGGGACTCAAAATTGAACAGAAATTAAGATTTTAAATGTGGGCTTTATTCCCTCCCATCTAAAAGAAAGGGTGAGGGGTATTCTAATGGGGCCGTTTTTGCCATTTCAGACCATCTCTGTTCATTTGTCATACTAGCTGACTCTATCCCATTTGACGCTGCCTGAACAAATAAATACCATTGAAAATGGCGGCTGGGAGATTAAGCTGCTGTGATTTATGGCCCAGGAAGCCTGCTCGGGGAAAAGGTGAGCTTTGTTCCGTGTATGTTTGCCATATGTTCAGCCTCGGCGCTGCTTAGCAATTAGCTCACTTAATTCCTGGAAGCTATTGGATAGGCCTTGGTGCGTGCGTGTGTGTGTGTGTGTGTGTGCGTGTGTGTGTGCGTGCGCGCGTGTGTGCGCGCGCATGGGTGCACGGGTGTGTGTGTTTACGCACAAGTTGTGTGTGCACGCGTGTCACAGGCCATCTCAACATTAGGTTTTTTTCTTTTTTTTTTGGTTACCATTTGCTTCATTCCCCTTGAGACTTAAATGATTAGTTGTTTATTTTTTGAAAAGTGAAGCAAGGAATCATGGTTAATGACCCACAGCCCCACCTCAGGAGGACTCAAATTGCAAATAATTGATAACTATTGGAGAACTCTTGCTAGAAGAGACAAAGAAGCAGCGCCCACACTCAGTGCAGCTAAACTCTCAGGATTCTGCGCACACTCATTAAGTTCCTCTTAACACACGCAACCGAATTTAATTCAGTTCCTAACAGCTCTTAGGCAGCTGTTCACGCACATTCACAATTGTGTAGTACAGATTCCAAATATTAGGTCAGTTGAAAAAGTGGGGGGGGGCACAATATTAAATCACGAAGTGTGGTCTGTTCTTAAGTACCTTCTATTCACCTCAGCATTGTCTCCAGTCGAGCCAGTAGAACACTGCAGCACTGTGTCCACGTGGCTTGCTGGTGTTTAAGGAAGCGCACGCTCAGGAAGCTGAATCACCTACGGTGACAGGCCACTTGCCCCCATAGAGGCAGTCTGCCTCACGCTATTTTTAGTGCGTAGTGAGTTTCATTTTCCATGTTACCATGGTACTGTTTTAAAGAAAGGCTTACGCTTCCTGTCGTCGCCCCAGAAAAGGAGCGCTTTGTTGCTGGTCAGGTCAAAATATATACATTTTTCTTTCTGAAATTCCCACATTTCATTATGAAGTAAAGCCAAGAAGCAGGCTGCCTTTCACCGTGTCTGTTGATAATGACCTGATAATACCTTGCTCAGCAGCTTTCAAACAGTGTCAGTGAACGGGGTTGAAGGAAACCGTTTGGCCAGTTGCCAGATTCTCGGAAAATTCAGGCAAATTCCAGGTTTCGAGCAAAGCCCACAGTTCAAAGCTCAGTACAGTACTGCCAGTGACACGACTGTGTAATAACCACCTCCCCCCCTCTCTACTGGCAGAATGCCAGGCCACAAAGAAAAACGATAGCGGCGTCTGGCTAATTGCTCCTTACCTGGCAAGCAGCAGCACGGTGAATAGAGTGACACCATCTCCCTCCTACGTTTTTTTTTTTCGGGAGACTCCACGGAGTTGCGGTTGTGTGTGGCTCATTGTTCTCTCTCCGTCAGCACGCTAGCTGCACTCCAGGTCGTTTCCTAAAAGATTTTTAATTATCCCTCAGTGTAATCTGCGTGTCCTATCAGCGAGAATACAATCGCAGCTCATTTGCCTTGTCGTTTTGTCCCCAGAATTTAGATAAAAAAAATTCCCCAGACCATTTTTTGTGTCAAGCCGGCATGTTGAATCCGTTTGATGTTGTCTTTTTAGGCTGTTAATAATCTTTTAGATATGCTACGGATATCTATGACCCTGACAAAGTGTTAGCAGGCTATTTTGCCTTGCTGTTATTATGTAACGTGCATAGATAATTATAACTTGAAATTATTGGCCATTATAGGGCTGGTTAATGAAAGAATAGTGCATTCAACCAAACACTGTGCCTGTGTTACAGTCTTGAAGAGGTACCCTCTGTGCTCTTTAAGATTAGTGCATCTGAAATGTGTTTAATGAGGAGACCCGGCAGTTTCACACTCTGCACACCCCGGAGTGACGCGCCGTCAGCGCTTCTCAGCACCAGCGAGCACGCACACACACACACACACACACACACACACACCCCAGTGTAATGGCGTATCTGTCTGCCAGTGACGCTCCGCTCACCTGTCAACGTCCTCAAATGAATACGCCGCCTTTGTTTCCTCTGCAAGCGAGAAGCTTCAGTGCTCCGCGCGATCCCCAAGGCCCGAGTCGAAAGCGTCACATTTCAAAAGGAGCCGAGCATAACTGCGCGGCTGTCTCTCGCGCCGCTTCCCGAGAAGGCCTAAAAAACCTCCCCAGATATGCAGACGGTGGAGGATGCGCGCGCGAGGGGGGGGGGGGGGTGCAATGGGCCTTTTGAAAAAGCAGTGGCGCCTGCCTCCATCGCCGTTTTCCCTCCCTTATTACCCCCAAGTCGCTTTGCGTAAATATTGAACTTCTACTTTTTTTTTTTTTTAGAACCTTGTATGTGAAACCTTTTGCGTCCATTAGACACAGGGTGTTCGCTGTCTGGGTGCAAGGTGGAATAGCAGCCTGTGGCTGGAGGCCATGTAATATTGGCATTACACAAGAATCAACATCCTTTACCTAAATTCTAAATAGAAATTCACTCGTTTTGCCCGTGCATGTGATCTTTATGCGGTCTGAACACAGTCATAATGTTTAGAGGAACTGCAGGTGCAACAGCCCGCGGCATGCGGCGCCTACGGCACAAGCTCTTTCTCCTGCCTGCGAGATGCACTGGCGTGCTCATGGTGAATTGTGCCGAGTTTAAACTCAGCAGTACCCGGCCTTTGTCAGCGCCAGCTGTTTAATTGCTTGTTTACAGAGTCAAAGACTCCCCGTACAAAGTCTGCTTTCTAGGCATGACATTATGTAAGCGTTTTCCTGGGACTCGAGGACTCGTTCAGACCCATTGCGGATTGATCTGGTATAGGCGTAAAAGTGCCAATAATCAGAACTTGAACTTGGTTTACACCATGAACAGTTTAAACCGCGATTCATCGGCTCCAATATTTGATCTCATAATTTGAAATTTGAACAGTCGGCATCACGCTTTTATTGTGAAAATACGTTGTCTGTTAAACTTACTAAACAATGTCGTGTCCATTTACACCTTTTAAGATTACATAAATTCCTGTCTCGTGGTTGGACTTTGACTCTGTTCCTATCTTAGGTGCGGCTCTGTACGATGGCGTAAAACTAATTTGTTTGCCTCTCCCTTGTTCTGAAGTTCCAACGTACCATGTCATCTAGTCATCCCCGTGTCCGTAAGGACAAACTACTGAAACGTCCTTTAGGGCAGCACTAATACACACGTACCGCAAGATAATATAATGTTTATTTTATTCGTGTTTTTTTTTTTCAATTTCACTTGGTATTTTATTTTATTGCACCAACAACGGCCTAACTGCAGCCTTAAGAGCTGAGTGAGCATGCCTACATGTTACATTGCAAAGTATTGTAGGTATCCAGAGTGGAGCATATTATCGGGTGTTTTACAAGGGCTTCATCTCAATGAACTGAGTGCGTGTCAACATCTTATCGTTTGCGTAATAACAGATAAGTACTCTATTTGTTTTTGCCATGATACAACAACCTGAGTTGACACATTAGGGACTCTGACGTAACTGTTTACCGTGGAGGACACGCTGTTTCTAGGATTGCGCGAAATCAAATAAAGTGGTTAAATAAAAACATTTCCTGTAGGTGCACTCCTAGAAAATCAGATTTTTTTTTTTTTTGTTATACTGGTCACAAGAAATCCCATGACTATTACAGTTTAAACAAACAACAAACTGATCCCAGCTGAGAGCATGTCGCTGTAAGGATCACAGAAAAAGATACTTAGTAACGAGGTAAAATCAGTAATCAAACTAGTAGCGAGGTGTCAGGTGTCCTTCTTTGCATACGGCTTTTGCATCTCCAGAGCCTTTTGTGTGATCCTGCCTCCGCTAGTCAGTTTTATCAACAGACCATTGATGTCTCTTTCCACAGGGAGGGGGAAAAAGAAGTCTTCATTGATAATTATCTCTAATGCAGACACTGATAGAATTACATTATATCCTTGTTCTGTAAATGCCTCCAACTACAGGATGCTGAAATTGCCAAATGGAAATGGTGCCAGGATCCTGCAGACTCTCATTGTTGATTCAGACCGCCCGTCAGGCCCAGTAGGTTTAAATAGCGGTGAATGCTAATTTCCATTTGAGGTGTAGGGCTTCTGTAGCTATTGTTAGATATTCGACTCCTGCAGCTGCAGTCACTGGGGAAAACGCAACTGTTTATACAGTAAGACACACTACACCGAAAAGCTTTTATCAGCCTTGTTGGGAAGGAAAAAGATAACTATTTTATTGAACGTGGAAGTCGAAGTGTGCTGTTCTTCTTGGGAGCGCCGGCAATAACAGGAGGTTGGGGGCTGCTCTCTCTGCCCCCTCAAGGTTTTTCGAGTGGCAACGGTGGGATTTGTGTGCAGACAGATGTTTGCACAATTGTGAGATTAAAGGGAGGAAGGAGGGGGCCACATCAGTAAGAATTCTGTAGCCATATGTAACAATAACATCCTCTCTGTCTCCCCCGAGAGTAAGGGAAAGGTATGGGTCTTGAGTGAGCGTCAGGCTTATCGTTTTGGCTGGAACTCAAAGCCCCACTCCCCGCCCCTGTAGGGTTCGGCTGGCTGAAGTTACTCAGGGTCATGTGCTCCGAGGGTTATATGGCCCACAGGGCTGCATTTTGCATGTTGTTTTTTAGTGCGTTTTCTGGGGATTGTGATTCACTTTGTTAGTCTGCTGTGGCGTGTGGGTTGTAGGATGCTCATTAATTAATGAATACCATCACTTATATATGCATTGCATGGGGGTCAGCGTTGTGTGGATTGTATCTTGCACTATGCTGAGTGTGTGTGTTGTACGGTGTTCAGTGCAGTGTGAAACACTCCATTTTGTGTATGCTGGCTGTGGTGTGGGGATTACATTGTGTGTGCGGATTGTGTTGTAGATTGTAATGTGTGCATCGCAGCGTGCGTTGGTGCTGGGCTCCGAGCTAACCGCGTCCCTCGTTTCCTCTCTCCAGGATGACAGTGACGGGATCCCGTGGTCAGAAGAGCGCGTGGTGCGCAAGGTGCTGTACCTTTCCCTAAAAGAGTTCAAGAGCGCGCAGAAACGGCAGCTGGGGGACGGACTCGCCGAGGGAGCCAAAAACACAAACTGTGAGTTACGCGCCCAGCACTCACCTCTGCACATACTGCTGTCCTCTGACTCCTCCCCCTCTCCCGATTGGCCCTACTATTCCAGAGCAGTCTCCTGGCCAATCGGAGGGCAGGGAATATGTATCACTGCAATCTGGAGTGCTGAATAGGGTAGCAGCAGAGAATCCGGGTACAGCTGGAGTGTAAGGAGTGATTACCATTTGGTGGGTTTGGCAGGACAGGGGTTTTGAAAAGGGCACAGCCCATAACTAGCTGTCATTGGAGTGAGAAGCAGGGGAGAGGGTGGAGTGGTTGGCCAGGATTTGGGATGGCTTGGAGGGACCTGAGAAGGTTGCTGGGGTGGCTGAACAGGGTGAAGGCCTAGTTCCAGCTTCACAGTTCTGACATATTTTGTCAGCTTTAATAGTAGATTTGCCTTGCCCAGCTGCAGGCTCATGAGATCCTCAGGAGACAAGCATAAGTATAAGTTTTAGATTAATTTGGACAGATGTTTGGACTTGGTCTAACAAATCCAAACAAACATAGCTTTATTTTCTTACACAACATTAAGGGTTTAGTGGTACTCTAAATTAACAACAAATGTCATGTAAAAAACTAAAAAAGCAAATATGCACAGATGCATTATCCAGACTTGAAAGTGAGTGAGGCATATCTAAAGTGAATTTAGGTATCACTATAGAGATGATGGTTGGCAGGATATGTAGTTTTAGGCTTTCTGTTTGCCTGGTTTCCAATAAACGACAGGAAATTAAATTTGAAAAGATACATAAAATCTACGTAACACCTTTGAACTGAAATTTTATATGTCCCACTTCAAGACTCTATAAACAATTGAAAGTTAAGGATAGAATACATTTCCTCTGTGTTTGTGAAAGCAGAGTATTAAGGTTTCTGGAGGTAGAGCTTTGTGAGTTTGTAGTAAGTTTGTGCTGAAGGGCAAATGTACCAAACACTTGAACTCCTCCTAACCAAACTCGTAAATATTCTTTATTATGAGGTGCAGAGGTGTGTCTTTCTGCAGTGGCAATCTATAATAGGCCTGTGCAGTGTGTGAAATGTGTTTGGACTTGTTCTGCTGGCAGTTCTTATTTTATGAATAAAAGATGTCCTGCATGTGTTCTAAGATGCTGGGGTGCATTTTTGTCATATTTAGGACATAATGTTCAGGCTGTAAGGGAAGTTATAGGGATTTTCCTGGACTATGCTAGCAGATATGGAAGATTTTTTTAGCCAGATTTAAGGTGTAAAGGTAAAGTGAACCAGAAAAATGGAGAGTAAGATCTCTCTTCCTCACCTTTTCATTTAGGCAATAATCACCAATGCAAATGAAATGTCTACATTTTAATTGTTCTGCAATCTGTTTCTTTCAACTGTCCTCACTTTCATGTCATCTCCATTGTACCAATTTGAACTGAGTATATTTTGTTAGATTTTTTTCTTTATTTTTCATTGGTGATAATGCCAAAATGAAAATTCAAATCAGACACATTTTACACGCATTCTCAGTTTTCATGTGTTTACGTGCATTTTCCATTTTCATGTATTTCCCTTTTTCAGTAAAGAAGAACTGATCATTTCTGTGATCACCTGAAATGTTCCAGATGATCTGACCCATCGTAATTACTGACCTGTGTCATTTCAACTCAAAAATGGTTTCAAAAATCCAGTTTTCCTTTTTTGGCCATTTCCCTTACTTCTGTATTTTGTCATTGAGTAACTGGATGTGAAAGTTTCCATATGTGGAACTGTGATCGCCTGTGATTGTGTGCGCTGTGAAATTGTGTTGTACACATAAAATGGTTTGAATCACATCCACGCTTTATTGTAATGAAGATAGGCAGCTGTGGCAAATTTATGAAAACTTCTGTTATCTGAATGTCACGTGTTTGCTTAGACTTCTTGTATCTGTCAGGGTGAAGTAATGATTAACAAAAATCCATGCCTGAAAAATTTGTGGTACCAATTTAAGAGCAGGCTGTAATGCAGTAAGGTTGAATCTAGGCCTCAGTGTTGGTAATTGCTGGAACAGGGTGCAGATTCTCAACACAGTTGAGCGTGCCCTGTGAAATATCATTTAAAGGTGAGACGGGAGTTGATTTTTACACCAGGGAATGGTAATATTCGGTGTCTGGGTGAATGTCAGAGCAGATCTGAGCCAGCAGGTTGCGAAGGCTCAGTGCAAGGACTTGCATTTGCCTGTGGTGTGTTAAAAAAAAAAAAAAAAAGAGAGAGATGAATTTGCGTTTTGAAGTCTTTTTTAACAAGGCCTTGTCTGACACCGCAGCTCAATACCTAGTCAACAAGGAGACTGAACTTCAGACAGGCTCAGAACAAATTCTCTGCTGTCAGAGAGAGAACGCTGTGAGACAAAAGGGGAAACGGTCTGGCTTCAGGCGTCGGAAAAGTTTCGAGAGAACGGGGGAAGCCGGGGTAGATGTAGCTTATTGTTTTTTCCCTCTCTCTCTCTCTCTCTCTCTCCCTTCCTTTCTTTCTCTTTGTGAAGCCTTTCTCCGAGGCTGGCGCTTCCTTTCGAGTGTGTAATTCCCGATTCCGTCGGCACGCGGGGCGTGATGCGCCGGGGCTCTCCCTGCCCTTAAAGCCGCAGCGGGAAGCTGACCTTATCAGCGGAATAAAAATAAGTCATTACAACACATCGGCGTCAGGGAGAGCTGCAAAGGGCGCGCTGAACAGTAACAGGCGGGAGCGTTGCGCCTGCGTCTCAGCTCCAGAATGGCTGTATCTCACGCCTGGTTTTTTGCTCCCTCTCAAAATGGACGGCCATTATGTGGAATTAGGCCTTGGAGGAGCGGAGCGGCGGGAGCCGAGGTGTGTTAGCGCTCTGGCCTGAGAGCTGTGCTGTGGCGTTTCCTTTCCCACCAGGGGATGGGAGTGGGTGTCTGCAGCAGCAGCTGGGTCCCGAGTGTGATTTTTCCGCTGCCCGGGCTGATTGTTTGCCCCTCTGAAAGGGGGCGTGCCCAGCTGTCACCTCCGCGGTGGCTGGCTCGCGGTGGCGCAGGGTTGAAGAATGGCAGGACGGGCCGTGCTGCCGAAAGCATGTGTCAGTCCTGGCTCTGCCCCCTCGGCGGTACCGTCTGGCAGCCGGCATCCCCAAACCCCCCCCCCCCCCCCCCCCTCCCCACCACCACCACCACCGAGCCCTCCGCTTCTCCACTGCGGTTGAATTCTCAGGCGATTAGGCCAATGACATCACGGCCTCTCCGGCCCCCTCCCGCCACGCGGCTCCTTCCAGGGCTGTGCAGTGTTCCTCCCCAGGTGGAAGCTTGCATTTCACATCGATTTGCCCGTGGTTACCGCCTTGCCGTGAAGGGCCGTCTTCCTGTCTCTCTCTCCCTCTCTCCCCTCTCCCTCCTGCATTTCTCTGCCTCTCACATCCCTTCCTTCAGATTTCTCATGCCACATTACCCCTCATGTGGGGAGAAAAAAGGCGGATGCTCTTCAGTCCTGGTCATGGTTCTTTGACAAAGGGGCCTGTTGGCCTGAGATGTGATACAGCGGAGCACCTCCCTAAAGGACGCCATTTTCCCAAAACCTCCCTGGACTCTAATACGCTTCTTGAACAGAAAGGTGCAGGTACATTTGGGATCACCAGGCCTTTGTAGGATACAGGTTTTACATAGTGGTCTCCATTTCCACATTTAGTTATGTTTAAATGTCTCCATTTAAATGTAAGACCTGTGGGCTGGACTTGAAGGTAGTTATGAATTAGTAATTATGCATTAGTAATGAATTATGTAATAGTCCTGGAGCGGGAAGGAGATGAGGCCCAAGGCTTCTTCCTGATATTAAGTGAAACTGTAAAAAGTGCTGGGAATAATGAAGCATTTTCCCCACTTAAACTGAACGTTGGAAGGAGGTTTCTTTAGTGCTTTTGTTTCCTCTCTCTGTTGATAACTGGCAATTTAGATTGCAGAGCATATGCATGTGTCACATGTCTTTTTTGTGTTAACATGAGAAATGGTTCCAAATAAGCATTAACCTCAAGAATAACGGCCAGTTAGCAAAATGTGCCAGACACAAGTAGGTCTATCCTAGTGGCCAGCACAGAACCCGCAATGCAGCAAAAGATCCTCACAGCATACTGGTAACACTCAAAGGACCAGGTATCGCGCAAAACCGTCACTGTTGTGGAGGCCAGGGCATGGAGTGGTCCATTCGCATTGCTGTTACCGCATGATGATTGCACCAGATGCCTGTTAGTAAGGTTAATAATCTCCTGAATGATGCTTTAACTATTTTTGATGACCTTTGGCTGGGTTGTGGTTCTCTGTGTTACTCTTTTTCCTTTAGTCATTACTCTGCCCCTTGCTAACGGCCTCCGCTGGAGGTCCAGCGCGCTGCCTGCCAGCTCTCGGGAGAATGGGGAGGGAATAAGACGCAGGCGATGGGCTTACTCAAACTCACATAAATCTGATTAGTGGCCCAAAGCGCATCTACCGGATAAATTGACATCATATTTTACAGAACGGGCCTCGGCGGAGCCAGCGAGAGGTTTGGCCAGCGCCGGGCGCCGCTCAGCGAGCCAGTCAAGTGAAACCGGCATATGTAGAACAAGGCAGGGGAGAGAGAGAGAGAGAAACGAGAGAGAGCATGAGTATTATGAAAGCTTGGAGTGGGCGGCTTTGGGTTCTTTTAAAGCTTTAAATGTTAGCTGGGCTCCCGAGAGCTTGGCTGAAGCTAGCAATCCCGCGACCGCCCGTGCGTGCTTTTCCGTTAGCGCGGTCCGCTTGTAAGTGTTATCCATCGATTTCTCTCACCCATTTATTTCTTTTGCTCGGCCGTTGTAATTCTAATGGCTGTGTTGGCCCGTTGGGTGGAACTGGATGGCTCTCTCACGAGGGCCTCGTCTTTTCAACCAGGCTGAAAAGCTGCTGCTGTGTGCGTGTGTGTGTGTGCGTGTGTGTGTGTGTGCGCGTGTTTTTAATTGCATTAAAGTGCACCTCGAGCGGTTCTCTGAAAAATGATCAGCAGTTCACCTTATAATTGTTTTAACTGCGGCTTGGAAGGAATCTTAATCTTAAGTTTCCTGAAAGAAAAAAATCAATAAACGTTTAAGAAGGAGCCGGGGGGAAAGTGCTGGCCAATGAAACGGGGCTTACAGGGCTGATTTATAAACGCTTAGTGCGTGTGGCCAAACACTTTCCCCGCATTTTATTTTCCTGATAGAACAAACCAAGGTGCCGCGTAAGGCTGTTAGGCTTACAGATGGCGGTACAGCAGTTGCCTTGCACTCTCGGCTGTTGCCGTGTATTGAACCACATGCTGTCTTTAGGACCAGTGTCCCGTGAGCTATGCTGGTGCAATGCTGCTGCGGCAGTGGCAAAGTGTTTTGGCGTGTATGTACACGTGTACACGCGTGACTGCGCTTCACACAGTTTATGAAGGATTCACGTTAATCTTCCTTTAATTCTTATGACTCCTGTTTTGAGTGACAAGAGCCCGGCGGCTGTGTTTGAGTCAGAGAGGAGAGTTACTCAGCTTCCCATTCTCAGATCTTTCTGTAGCATAGGAGGGCAGCCACGGGCGCCTGTGTGTGGAGCCACAGTGCTCTCTCTGTCACAGGTGGGTCAAACCTAATTAACTGACTGACTCGTTATTCCGGTCCACATCAGGGGACAGACCGCGGCAGATGCCCCTGACCACGGGCCGCCTGTGAAGCAGAGGCCCGTTTTGTGAGTCTTTGAGTCTCCAGGCGAGGCATGTACCTACCGCAGAGCCGGTGTTGAAACTCCGGGTGACACATGCTGCGGGTTTTTTTTTTGTGTTTGGATTCCCCTCTCTGGGAGTCACGCGTGTGGGGCCGCCCGGGCCTGCGCTGGAGCTGCTTTTCGGATGAGTCGACCACTCGGCATGACAAAAGCCGCCGTTTCTCCAGCTTGCGGTTAGGGGCCCACACCGGTGCGGAGCGGCCCCCCGTTCTGAAACGCAACGCTCGGGGGCTGATGAGGCAAGCCATTAGGACACCTGGTACGGCATCGCCGGGCGGCTGGCAACGAGAGCAATTTCCTGGCTGGAGCCTCCATTGAATTGTGATTTATTCAAGTGGCTGCTCCCTTCATGTGGGCTCTATTGTTCTGCTGGTCTGTGCATCTCGGCGAGCGATTGAGAACAGAGAGAGGTGCCATTTACAGAGCCCGGAGTGTGTTTAATTTTACCCACTCGTGCCGTTCGCCCGGTATTTAGGCTGTTTTATCGCCTGGGGCTGTGTCATTGTGAGTGGGTGAATGAGCGATGCGGTGTCATTTTGAATGACTGATGTTGTGCAATTGTGAATGAGTAAGGTTGTGTGATTGCGAGTGGGTGAATGAGGGATGCTGTGTGGTTGTGAGTGATTTAACGCGGTCGTACGTGTGGAAAGTGAGTGGATGACGCCGAGCTTGTTGAGCGAGAGTTGCCTTAAACAGCCCTTACACAGTTTCGCCTCTCTCCTCGCAGGTTCGTTGGCGAACGGCCAGCTGAATGGATCCGGACCGAAAGGAGGTGACAAAGATGGCGGGTCCAGGGGGTCTTCGCAAAGTACCGATGGCAGCAGTGACTACTCAGAGGAAGGTCCAGTCAAGAAGAGGTGAGTCTAGGGCGAGGACCCAATTTCAACACATTAATATTAAACACGTGGGCTTAAAAAAAGGACAGCTGGGTCAACTGCTTGGCTGCCCTAAGATTTGGCTGTACCTCCACTGTCTGGTCTTTATGATCTAGGTTTGTCCTTTATCAAACACATATGTAGCCGATGGACAGCATTGTATTAATAAGAGTCATATTCATAAAGATGTGGCTGGAAGAAAAATGTGACGTGATATGATCTGGAAACATTTGGAGTGGCAGAATTGAAGGAGTCGGAGGAAGCATTTGCATTTGCTGCAAAGATTACAAGTTAAGGAAATGCAGGGAAAGCTACTGTTATTGCACTATGCTCTGTGCTTCCTTTCACTGGAGGAGGTGTCTGTGGAATGGACTGAGGAGAGAGCATATTATGATGATAATCAAACATGACCACATTAAAAATGAATGATAAACAGTGTTTTATTTAAAAGAATGCGAATACTTTAATGAGTATTAATTCTTCAAATGGAACTGCCGTGTAAGTCATTTATAATTAGCGACTTATGAATTGTTTAATACATCTCCAATTAATAATTCACAACAAAGTTAATGCCTCCAAGTACAATATGCAATTATCTTGTTGCCGTGTAATTTCTTGAAGTGATTTGTAGTCAGTAAATTGTAAATAAGGCTTAAGGAACATATTAAGAGCTTCACAGTTTCTGCCAGCAAGACCCTCAGGCAGTCATCCATGGAAAAAAACTATGCTGAAAAACAAGGGAAAATATGTTGTGGTAACTTTTTAAAATCTAATAATGACTTCCCTTTTTCGTAGTGGAGCATGTCTTATTAGAATGTCATGTTTTCACTGTCAGTTATCTGCGCAGGGGAGCTACAGATATAGTTTTGATCTGTGGCAGGTGTAGTTACCCACTGAGGAGGTTCCTATCTCTGTCCATTAAGGCTCAAGTCTCCCTTCCCTTCATTTTTGGATGGGTAGCGTGGGGTGCCCTGGGACCACCATTTCTACTCTGGCCCCCGGTAAAAGCACCATTGGGTCTCTAGTAAGAGAAGAGTGGAAGTGGAGGGTGCAGGTTACCCAGATTGAAAATGAACTCCAAAAACGGCTGCCAGTTTCTGGGGGCCACCTTCCTCAAGCAGTGGTACCAGAAGAAGCCAGCATCATTCAAAAGGTCCATGATACTGATGCAAGACAATGCTCCATCCCATGTATCCAAGTACACCAGAGATTGGCTAACCAGCAAAGGGTTCAAAGATGGTAAAATGATGACTTGGCCCCCTTGCTCACCTGATTTGAACCCAATTGAAAACACGTGGGCCCTCCTAAAGAGGGAGATTTACAGCCAAGGAAATAAGTACACATCTCTGAACAACCTGCAGGCATCTCTCTTGGTTGCTTCAGCTAAAATTGGGCGCAATCACATTAAAAAACTGACAGAATCCGTAGATATGAGACTAATACTACTAATACAGACTAAATAAGTGTTAGAAAAGAAAAGTGGCTATATTGGCAAATAAACGTATTTCCAAGAGTAAAAATGTTTTTGTTAGCTGTTAAAGCAATGAATTCAGTAGTTTATTTCATAATTATTATTTATAATCATGTAAAAGACTTTTGTTTGTTTATGAAATATAGCTGAAAAAACATAATGTATTTCCCAGTTGCATAATAATTGTGCCCAACTACTTTTGGAAAAAATCATTATATTTTCCCCTTGTAACATAAAAATCTGAGTTTTTCTTCATATAACATTCACTTTTCCTGCAAGGAATGAATTGGGATCACTTACAATGTTGTGTCTATTAAAATATTTTAAAAATCTGCGAAAAACACATTTGCATAATAATTATGCACGCAGTATGTCTGTCTCAGTCCGTGCCTGTAATGGAGGTAAATGGAAGTGCTTTTTAAAAAGCCGAAGGAAAACACCTCATGCCCGGAGAAGCCCACGACTGACGACTTTTTGCTTGTTTGTGGGGGTGAACTACTTCAGAAACTTAGCATCGTGGTACTTTTCAATGTGTTGACTCTCGTATAGTTATTATTTGAAGAAATACTGGTGACCCCTGCCAAGCTTCTCTTTTTAAAAGAAACTGGAGATTCCCCCCAAAAAAGAAACTCTCCATCCCTGACTGTGCTGCTGAAAGGAAGAATGAAATAAATGACTGCTTTCCTTTCTGAGGGCTCTTTGGGTCTGCCCTTTGTGGACGGGAGGTCAAGGTTTGGAGCTGTGAAGGCATTTGTGCCAGGCCAACAATGCAGAACTGCTCCGTTTCACTTCGCTTGCTCTAAAAACCAGGATTACCCATGATGCTCAGCTCATTTCCTGTCATGGGCCAGAGCCCAGATGCAAACCAGTTTCCCATTTTACAGGAGGTACCTGCACTCCTGCTCATTCTAATGAGATGTTTAAGCCTCTAATCTACATTCTAAGGCTTCATTAGGAATTATGTGCCATCATTTTTATGCACCATCTAGGCATTTATTCACAATTCAACAATGTTTAGAAAAGAAAAAGATATCCTGTCACATAGAATATAACAAATATGTATCCATCATTTAAAATAACAAAGGAATTTAATGAATTTAATGACTCAAACAAGACACGTGAAGGTCTTGTTTGATTTATTTAAAAAATGGTATTATGTAATGAACCATTTGAGAAGGCAATAACAGCTAATTAGTCTTTATCCGGTAATTATCTGTAATTGAGTTTGTCAGAAGATGAACACAAATAAATACAAAATACGTGCGTAACAGTGGGGCTCTTGCAGAAGAAGCTTTTAAGCTCCAGAGTCAGTTTTCCTCCGACTGATAGAGGCAGCATTTTTCCCTTTAGAAACTAGTTCCCATGGACAAAATACTCCATTATAAGTGCTCCTTTATGTACTAAGTTCAAAGTCTGGTTTATGTCTTTAAGAATGGAGACCACTTCATTGGGACAACAACACAGCAGTGAGTGAGCTTTTGAATGTCGATATTACATATTACCAAATAAGGCAGGCTGGGCATTATCAGGGAGAGCTAAAGTCCTTCAGAGTCAGGCTAGGAATACTTTAGGCGAGTGTTTGAACTGCATTATTAAACATTGGGTTTTCCCTGGAATTTTTATGTAGTTTCTTTTGAATGATACCAATCAGGTCATGTCATGGTTCGCATGGAGCAGCTTGCACTGGCCAAAATGGCTCCACAGGTGGAAAGCAAACCTTGCGTTTTCTTTCAAGCCCGCGTTGAATCTAACAGGCATCAGCAGTAATGAGAGGAATAATGGCGATATGTGTCACGTCACCCCACTCCCCCCCCGGTGAGAGCAGAACGGGCCGTTTATGTGAGCCGGTGGAGGCTGCCGCGGTGGCTCTGCTGCGGCGGCTCTGCCGAGAGGCGAATTAAACCCTCGCCTTCTGCACTGGAACAAAAAAGCCCCTCATTAAAGCCCTGCTTTAAGCTGTGGCCTGATCTGGAGCCAGCCTCCAGCAGATGTCCGTTTCAAAACCGCGCCGGTCCCAGACCTCTAATTCGGGAAAAGGGGGGGGGGGGGGGGGGGGGGGGGGGGTTAGCGCGTCCCCGGGAAAAGAAAAAAAAAAAGCACTGGGCATTATTCTCGACTCAGGGAAGGGGGCCTGCGGGCGGGTGAGAAGTGGCCCACAGCACCTGCCGCTGCTGTACCTGACATCAGAAACCGCTCCGCGACCTCCAATCAGCGCGCGGCTTGGGCGCTACACCGCAGTGGGCACAACTGCCCGAACGAGCACACCGGGGTGGGGGGGGGGGTAAGCCGCAGACAGGCCTGCAGCGACCACAAAGTGCTGGGAATCGGGAACACTTGCTGCGACAGACGGAGGCTTGCTTCGAGCGGTCGGTGTTCGTTATTCCTCTTCACAGGCCCCACCCCTTGTGTCTCTCTCTAATGAGCAGTCTGTGGACCGTGGGTGAGTCAGCGGGGCTGTAGTGATGGACAGTTCCCCCTCCCCCATCCACACGTAGGAGGGCTATTCAGATGCCGTTGGATGTTGTGGGGGGGCACACGCACCTGCCCCCCCCCCCCAAGTAAGAGGCAGCAGGAGAGGGATCTGCAGGTGCAGGGGCCAGTGTCCCGGTACTGTCCTGAGCTTTGGGGAGGATCCAGGAAGCCACTTGAGACGGAGGGGTGTGTTTCCATGGCCGCGAGTGTCTCCAGGACGGCCACAGTTGCCAAGCGGGAAGAAGCTCTCCCTGCCTGCTCCCCCCTCAAGGAGGAAACCGAGGAAGTGAGCAGGATTTTTTGAGGAGAGTGTGGCGGGTGGTTGTGGGAGTTTTCTCCCAGGTTCATGCGGGGTGAGAGAGCTGGAGAGAGAGTCCTTTTTTGCTGAGGAAAATCCCTTGGCCTCCCATCAGCAGGACTGCAGTCCTGGCAGAGCACTCGCCGTCCATTTTCTTGTGTCTGTGCGGCGCTGAGGTCATCACAGGGAAATGCAAAGTACACCCCACACCTCTCAGTAGGACCAGTGCCTCAAGGGTCAGGCTGAGAGTAGATGTCATTGCTTAGATTTAAGCAGTAGAACATGCTCGGAAGAAACAACATCCCCTGAACTATAGCCTGACCCCAAGACTAACTGAAGCACAGACAGAGTTGTATGAGGATGTATAAACGTGCGTACAGGTACGACAACCACATTTCTTTGTGTTGAAAATAAGGGCTGGCATTACAACTGCTTCGGAATATGGGGCTTGCAGATTTTCCTGGGGCACCTGTTGCTCTTCAAAGGAGAATGCCTACTTAAAGTCTGCTTCTCTTGCATTGCATTAAAATCAGTCTTCTTCACGTCATGTCCTTCTCCCATCATTCGGCGGCCAAACTGGATTTATTTAAATGAGGCCACAGCGAATAGGCACTGGACACACCATCACCCCAGTGTCTGGCAGGGAGGTGCGAATGGGGGGTATTTTAGTGTTTGATTTGTGTTGCCTAATAGTGGTGGAAACTTTTCGTCTTGCTATTGGACAAGGAGTTGGGGGGAAATTTAGTGACACCCGAGATCTGAACATTCTGGCTCTTGGACCTCACTTTTTGAAAGCAGCTCAGAAGGCTTGCTCCAGCTGCCTGATGTGTTCATAGAAATACCCTCACCGTTGGTGTTTAGTGTCCCCATCGGTTTCTCTGACCCGAGATCTGAAACGACTTATTATTTTGATTACCATCATTACCCTCAGTAGCACTGTAATTAAAAGGGGCATGTTTTCCACACCTTGGATAATCGCTGTACAGAATGTGCGCCTATTAAATTACACCTGGACGCGCTGGTGTTGAAAGGATGGATATGTTTGTGTGTGTGTATATACAATGTAATGTAACTCCGTATATCCTTGGTCTTGGACATCAGTGCTAACAGATGCGCAGTTGACGCGCGTGGTTTGTGTAATTGTTTTGAAGGTGTGAGGCGTGAGTCAGGTGTGTTCACTGCAGCTGCCCCCTTGTGCCGTCCCATAGCGTCGCGTGACAAAGCACCGTCGGTAGACCCGCTGGGCCGTGGCTGGGGAGCTGAGTCACGGGGCAGGAATGCCGCCCTTTGTGTGTGTGTGTGTAGCGGGGCCCGATCAGGCCCTCCCTCCCCCCCGCTGTCCGTTACAGACTGGGATTGAGCGGGACGATGCCGTGCCAGTACCCGGACCCCTGGCAAGGGATCAGAGAGCGGGACGATGGAGAGAGGTGCCACCGAGTCACACGGCACCCCCCACACCCCAGCCGCCCTTTGACTGCGTTGCCGCGGTGATGTGAGCGTGTGCCGTTGAGTGCCCGCCGCTTGAATAGGGTGCACAAAAGAAGTGCAACGCCGGCCAGTAATTGACTGCTGATATGTTTTTTTTTTTCCCTCCTTTTTTTCCTCCAACCGGCGCAAGCAGGCTTTGATTCTGTGCCACAAAGTAGAACAGGCTGTTTTTAAACACTCCTGCAACCTCCGGCACCGTTAGTCATAACCGCGCGCACCGCGGATATTTCTGCTTTATCGATCCCTTCTCCCACTGAGGCTCCCATCGACCGCAGGTCCTCTTCGCCGTGTGATGTTCCTCACTCCGCGTAGCGGGAAACGGGGGCGTCTCTGCCCGCGGGACCGACGCCGCTTCGGCCAGCGCGCCGTGCCAACCCCCTTAAATACCGCCATTGTCGCCGCCTTTAAACCATTTTCAGACCATAAACCGAAGTGCACAATGCGTGCCGCGCTGTTCCCATAACATCCCAGGCCGCCAAGATCCTGTTTACCTTGCGAAAAACTGAATTTATTCTCCGGCACCAGAGTTACTCCACACCCACCACATCGGAATCAACATACAGAGGAGTTTATTATCATTTTGCATTTTCTCGTGTCCCTGGGCTTTGTCCAGGACAAAGCCCAGGGACACGAGAAATGTGTCTCATTTCAGGAGAAATGAGACACATTTGACGATGCCTGCGATTCCCAGGGCATTGGCTCGAAGATCGTCTTGAAGTTCTCACCATCCATGCCATTTCTTTAATTAGAATGTCCTCTGCCATTTTACAGCTTAAATGTGCAGTGAGTTACCTTACGTGCGGTTGCTGCTTTTTGAAATTGTAGCTAAATTCTTGGGTCTCTGAGAGGTCCAACCATCTGCGTAAACAGTGAGCTAATGATCAGTTAGCTGGTGCCCGCGTCCCAAACTGTTACACTTTGTGTGAAAACAAATGAAGGCTGACAAGCTGTGGCAGGCTGCGGTGCCCCATCAGTAATGCTCATTTACCCAACCTACTGCTCTCAACCTACTGCTCTCAAGACTTTTAATTACCTGTGTGGAGCACCATTGTCTCTAGCTCTGATTTAGGGGGTAGACAGCTGCAAATAAATCTGATGGAAACTTGTAGATTCCTGCTTCTGCTGTTACGACAGTTTATTAGGAGTAATTTGACCCAATTTAAAAGGGCCTCACAGAGGATGCCAACGATGCCTCTGGGTTTGTGATTCATGGCGTTTAAGTTTTTTACTGTATGTGAGTGAAGGGAGCTCTGATATCTTGCTGGACAGGAGGAAGTGATGAGTGGCGTCAAACAGCTTCAGCCATTGCTGGCTTTTTTGCCATGGCACGGTTCTGGTGATGCGATTCTGCAGTTTGAACTCTGTAATCTGAGTCACACAGTGATGGTCCCATGGATCCTCAGTGGATGAGAAACTGAAACTGAAATGCACCACATGACCAGAACCGTGCCCTCAAAACAGAATGTGTTCTTTCCAAAGTGTCATTGAGGAAAGTTCTGACAGTTGTGGCAGGTGTTTAAATTGCAGTTTAAGGCGGTGATGTTGTCTCTGTGTGCTCTCTGAGCAAGCCCTGGAGGTGAAAAAGGGGACTGCCTGGCCTGTGAGGTGTTGCAGTATAGGCTGGTACGAACTGCATGGCTCCGTGCCTTCGTCTCTCCAGTTGAGGTGGCTGAGTAGGCAATTCCTGTCAGTTGTACTGCATCAGCTGTTTGTGCAGGTGTGAACGGTCCATTTGGAGGGGAGCCTTGTGCTGAAACGTGTTTCTTAGGTGCCAGATTCGGAGCCGTGCCAGGCAGGTGCTGGCGGCTGCCTTGGTGTCTCAGAGTGCCTGCCGCGGCCCTTGGCACGGCTCTGACTCCAGAACTTTGCATAGGAAGTGTCGCATGAACCGTGGAGTTTGTGTCATGGGGGCATGTCCCTTGGCCTTTGCAGCGAGGTGTGGCATAAAATGGAAGGCCTTGAGGGGGGCATTTGAGGTGTTCGGGGCTTCTGTTATGAACTCCTGAAGCTCCTTAATAAAAAATTGATCATTTGAATCAGCTGTGTTGGAGCAGGGAGAGATCTAAAACATGCAGGACAAGGGGTCCTCCAGGAGAGGTTTGGGAAACGTTGCTCTAACGAAACAGCATGCAAATTGAATCTGGCATTAACACTGCCATGCGGATGTGGTTTATTGTGGCTCATATTGTTTCAGGGAGGCTTCATCTGTCCAGTCACTGTATAATCTGACACCTTCAGTTGAGAGGGGGTGCAGCTGCAGTGCACTTCTTTGAGCCAATCAAATTCTGCTCTCCACAGCAAAACAGTTTGATTGGGTAAAACCAGAGGGGAAATGTCAGTATGTGATTGCTTCACCCATTTCAGGGTTCTTGAGGTGATGCTGTCTCACCACTACACTGCATCATCTTCTTTGCCAGAAGGCTGCCCAAGAGAATCTCAAACCCTAAAATTTCATTGCCCATTTTGTGTTCCCCTGCAAAGTAGTTTTCCTGTGAGGGAAACGGCAGTGCCCAATTCTTTTCCTATCATATCATCCTCATTTAGATCACAGAGACAAATAAAAAAATCTCCTCTTGTGTAAAACCACTGGTAGTGTAGACCAACCGGAAAGAGAGAGGGAAAAAAAAAAAAAGCTTATTCATCTAGCTTCAGTAAAAGGGCTGTCACAGTGGAGATAATAAGATAAAAAGCAGATCTGTGCATTTGCATTTCAATAATTTTGACAGCACTGTTAGGATGTACGGCAAACTTGACGTGGAGGGGGGGTGGGTGTGGAGGAGAGAGCTCAGTGCATTAGCGTAGCGCAGGAGCGCAGCAGCCATTTGATACGGGCTGAATAAAACGGGCGAGTCTGAACCAGAGCCTTCCCGTCTTCCGATCGACGGAAATAAAGCCGGAGAGCTCGGACAATATAAGCGTAATGAATGTGAAAAAAAGGCCTCGGATATCAGTCGATTGAAGGGAGCGCCCCTCTCTAATGCTTCAAGTGGGTTCTTCTCACGTCATGGTCCAAACAGAGGCACTCAGCTCGTCCCCGGGGGGCGCTTACAATAATTTGTATAGCAGCATTTATATTCAGTACTTTATTCATATGTTTATCTGCCTCTTCCATAACATGCTATACAAAGTGTTAGCGATGATCGCACTCCCTTGAGTGCTCTTACTAAAAGAAATTGGAGTGCTCATACAGTACCAGTCAAAAGTTCGGACACATCTACTCATAGAAGGGTTTTTCTTTATTTTTACTGTTTCTCACATTTTATAATAATAACAAAGACATCTAAACTATTAAATAACATATATGGAATTGTGCAGTGGCCAAAATTCTTCTTAGCTTCTTCAAAGTAGCCAAAAATGTTTTCTAAAAATATTTTTTTGGAAAGAAATTCATACATAGGCATCAACTCCACTGTTTATATTTGTGTAAGAAAAAAAAGTTTCAAGAATTTAAGAATAGGTCTTTAGAATAAAATGTCTGAGTGCATGTTTCCCATTATCTTAATCAGGTCCAAACTTTTGACTGGTACTGTATGTAACGCATTCACGGCTCTGTAGAGTTTCAGACTGTTCACGTAAATCAGCTACTTGCGCTGGTTTTAAAGTGTGGTGTGCTGGTGGGGGTGCGGGTAATGTTGGAAGGCTTGGATAGGGGTGTGCAGTAAAACATTCAGTGAACTGCCACCTCGCTACTGACAGCCCCAGATAATGGGCTGCACATTCCAGAACCCGATAACGGCCCTTTCTTCGTACCTGGCTGAACTTCCTCCCAAATTTGAGAGGCCTCAAATATTTACTTCTCCCAACCTTGGATATCCCTCTGTGGCCCTCTCCGAATGTTTACACCTGTGTGTTTGAGTAATGACCGGTGGTGGGGTGGGGGTGATGTGGGGGTGGGGGCGAGACGGTGAGATCAGCGGGTTTAAGGGTCAGCTCAGTGTGAGGCCATCCATTGAAGCTGCTGTCACCAGCGCTGGCCGCTGTCAGACAGAAAGCAATAAACACATTAACCCGAGCGCGTCTCCTGGTCTTCCTGCACGGCGAGGGTGACCCTCCCTCCACCCGCGGCAAGTTGCGTGACACGTACAAGCCAATGTGAATTCTTTTTTTTTTTTTTTTTTTCTTTTTTAAATTGTCCACTTTAAATGCATTTAAATGCTGAATTTGAGCTTTCACATTGGTGAATTTAGTAATGGAAGTGGTTCCTCTACTGTTTAATTTTCTACAAGTATTTTAGTTTTTAGACACACACACACACAGTATGAAGGTTTGAGTTGATTCACTTTTACACAATAAATATCTTCCTTAAAGATTCAGTGTTTTGCCTGAGGGTCTCTGTATGTCCACCTCGCGAAAAGAGCTTTGCGTTTTCCAAACTGATTAAAGAGCTTTGAGACTAAATGGAGAAACGGTGCACATCACGGTAATTACACATTCATGTCACCAGCTCTACATCACTCAGCAAGTGTTGTGTCAGCAGCGCTCTAATTCCAAAACCCAGCGCTCCCGACCGGGCCTCCCAGAATACAGCTCTCCGCGGAGTTAACGAGAGGGAGAAGTGTCACCAGCGATCTCCTGTATCGCGTGTGTGTAGACGCAGTAACCCTGCGCGCAGACAGCTGTGCTCCGTCTGCACAGGCTGCGGGGTTAGCGTTAGCACTGCGGTGCTCGGGGCATCTGGAAGCATTTAGCGCGGCGGATTGCAAGCGGCGCTGATTTGAGGCAAAAGGCAGCCGTCTCCAAACCTGACCCCCCCCCCCCCCCCCCCCATGCCCTTTGCCCTCGCCGGCCCTGAGTGCCAGAGATACCACTAATTACAAACACACCACGTCCATTTTGCTTGCATTGTGTTGACTCTGTGCAGCAACAAAAAATGTAGACTGGGCAGTTAGGCTGTCCCCTCGAGATTTTAGCTAGAGAATAAGAGCGAGAGACGTATCTCCGAGCTGCAGCTGGCACGGCGGACGCCAGTTCCCCTTTGCCCGAAACATCTGGCTGAGTGCTGCGCAGACAGACCGAGTCAGAACCGGGTCAGGAGCCAGTATGGGCCGGTTCTGTCTGCAGGACAGGCCTCCACGGGAGAGGCGGTGGATTTGTCGCCCAGCTAGGAGAACCGTCAGTACATCGCTGTTGGCCTGATATATGTTCCCTGAATTAGCCGGCAGCAATACGTGTTGGAGCGGATAACCTCACAAAGGTGGGGCGGAGGTGATGGCTGCAGGCCATAAGCAGGCCGTTATAAATGTCCACGTCGGACGTGACCGAGCCTTAACGACCTCTGACTGTAGAAAGACACAGAAACCATCAGTATTGTCCACTTGCATGGGTTTTGGAAATGGATGCCTATCACATTTGGGTAATAGATGTGGCCATTGTTTGTCATGACATAAGCTGTGAGATCTGGAAGTGTGATATGAAATGGACAAAAAAAATAATGGTGAAAGGGTTACGAGGTGGGCAGAGTTGTCCACTGTATGTGAATTAAACGCATAACGAATGAAAATGACACGTGGTGTCCTGGCAACGCTGTTGTAATGTCCCATAGACATTCAAATAAAGCGTGGAGTGGCTGCTCTGTAGTGTCTATTGTGTGTTGGCAAACACTTAAAGAGCACTTCTGGGCTTTTATTCTGGAAAGATCGGCAACTTACCCTTTGTCTTATTTTAACACGCATGACTAATTGAATTTTAATTTTAAAGTTTTCAGGAAAAAGTTGATTCCTGTTTGAAAACAATCCCCTTGGCAAGTGTTCAGTTGAACTCGAAAGAGAACACACTGGCCGGCGCGAGTCAAATTCACAGCCGCTCACCAAATCCTCTCCCCGGGTTTCAGTTTCTCGGAGAACCTCTCTGGTAACCTGTATAAAGTAATGAATCTAGTCTGTCAACACTCCAGGCCTCGGATCCCTGGGTCAGCGGGCTTGTAAACAACAAAGGCCCTGGTGCAAACAGACCTGCCTCGAGGCCCCCGCCGGTCTCCGTGGTGATGAACTAGCCCTTTGGCAGGGCTAAACCCCCCCCCTTCCCTCTCCTCGTACGAGGCGTCTGTTCCAGAGACCGGGGCCCGGCGCGGAGATTAGGAGAGACTCCAGCCACTCAGGAATGTCTTTGATGCTGCAGAGGCCCAACACTGAGCTGGAGCGGGGCACTGCCGTTCACCTTCAGCTCCAGGGCACGTTCTGTTAGTGAGAGACCGTCATTTTGCACAACCCCGGTGAGGTCTCGCACTGAACGCCAACTCCAGACAGGCGAGGTCAGGCGGGTCGCCCCCGATCGCTGCGATAACAGCCGGGCCCGGGTCGCGCCGACGCCAAACCCGGAATAACTCCATTCCTTTCAATCAATACAGAACCAGAAACCCGTCTCACCGTAATGCAAGGCGTAAATTTCCTGCAGAGGATACCGCTGCACGCATGTCCTGAGGGAGCCAGGGCACTGTGAGGGTTGTCGGTTTGGAGCAGACAGTTGGGTCCATTTCACCCACAGGACGACCACAACGCTCGACAGCCAAACCCGCGTGGGGGTGGACACTGTTATTTCAGATTAGTTTCCTGTCAGTTAGACAGAAAAGCAACAGTTTCAGTGTAACCCGAGTCATTCTGTTTGCACAGAGGGGGAGGCTACGGTTTAATCCCAGTGGGTGTATTGGCCATTGTTCTGATACTCGCACAAAGCATGCGTCTGTGCGGCAAACATTTTTATTTGCATCCACTGAAAAGAATATCAAATATTAAAATCAAACCTAGCAGATGTTGAGTCAGAAAGTCATGTTATATTAAAGATAATAACAGTGAATACTTGGTAAACTATTGATTACTTAGCACAAACATATACGTGTAGCATACGAACACCTGCTTAGCCTGTCAAGTAGCTGGTGTGAATGAGGTTAAAGTTGTGGCCTGTGAAAGGGAAGCTGGCTCCCTTTGATCACCAAAATGAAAAAGCGCACGGCTGTGTGTAGTTTCCGGGGAGGCTGGCCACTAATTACAGTTCTTTATCTGTGTTTGTGTAGCTACTTCTCTTAAGTTCTCTTAAAAAAACAAAAGCAGCGTTACCGTTACAAGGAACACAAGACCACATTAAGGAAAAAAAAAAAAGCACCACCGCTAACTCTGAGACTCGTCTACCTGAACTCGGTCTGGAAGCAGGTGCTGGAGGTTTCTTTGTGTCATGAAGGAAGCCCTCCTGACGGGGAATGTTCGCCAGGGAAATCGCAGGCCGCATGTTGAATGAGCTGTGACATGTCGGGAGTTTCTCCTTTGAACGGAGGAACCTGGGATTAAGTCTGGAAGAACGGGGCTGTTCCTGGAGTAATTGTGGGTGTGTGTTGGGATCGCAGGTGTGGCACTGTAGCTGCTGATGTGGCCTCACAGCTGTCCAGCGCTGCAGTGCGCTTTGCGAACAGCTGACCCAGCAATCGTCCCCAACCGTGGGCTTGTCATTGCAAATAGCCCTTACTTGGAGGAGAGTCCCTGTGTTTGGATATGGTAGCAGCAGTTCAGGTCAATGCTGCAGAGAGAAGAGACAGTCAGAATGACTAATGGCATTGCCTGGTAGCATAGCGTGCATATGATGTTGGGTTTTTTTTTTTCTCAACTTGTAGTATTCAGGTGTAACAGGTTTAATGTCTGATATTGATCTAGTTTTCTTTGGGTCGTTGGGACACCAGACTGTTGCGATTGCGGTCGAAAAATGAAAAATGCTGGCATCGTCTTAAAATGCCAATCTGGGTATGCAACAGGGGAGAGGATTTTGTTTTTGAACTTTCATTCATTTTCATTCTTTAATATTTACATTAAGCACATGCTTATATCCAGAGCAGCTGACAGAAGTACATTCAATAGGGTTAGGCAAGAGTCTGCACAGATTAAACATTAGTGCCATTTTTAAAAAGCAGTGTACCTGTGGGAAACAATTTAATTTGCTGTATTTTTATATGTTAATTTTACCTCACCTGTGTCTACAAGACTATCAGCAGCTATGCTGTGGAGCTTTGTTGTAGTATCCTATGTACAGTGTCCCCATCCTGGGTGTCACAGCCGGGTGTCCTCGTCTTTGTGTTTAGTGAAACATCACTGTAACAGGATCGCTGTTGGCCACCTCAAAGGGGCCCATCCCGTCGCCGTGGCATTGTTTTAGCGGCGGGGTGATAAATTATGCAGGTCTGCTCCCTCTCGATAAAAAAAGGCCTCATTGTGAGAGCCTCTGCATCTGTCAGAGAGGGCACTCGGCCTGTAACCTCAACAGGGACTATTGTGTGGCAGCCACTCCTGCACCCCCACACACACGCAGCGCCGAATGCGGCGGCTGATCAAAGGGAAGTGGAGGGTCGCAATCCGACCCCTCTGCCCGGATGCGCTCCGCCCACGCACGTCTCAAGCCGGCCCTCACTAAAACGAGAGGCGGGAGACGCGCAGCGAGGACTGGCTCTTCGTAAGGAACGACCTCGCTGACATGCGATTACGCTGCCGCTGCTTCAGTCATGTTTGCTGTGTGTTGTCACGTAGCTGGGGAGTAGAGGTGGACGTGGGGGGGGGGGTGACCGTGAAGGGTTTGGGGGATGGGCAACTTTTTGGGGTCAGGTCATTTTTTGTCAGGTCAATTTTTTTTTTTCCCAGGCAGATCCATCACTCGTCATGTCTGACTGAAGCAGCGAATTTGGAACACCTGCAGAGTCCAAAAAAAAAATCCTGCTTCATGCCCCCTCAGCTGCTTCAGCTTTCCTGCTGAAGCTGTCTTACCAGGCTATTGGTAATCGGTATGCCGCAATGCACAGCTGGCCAGGTGGAGAAGTAAGCACCGCAGAGCTGAACGTGCATTTTAGGCCCGAATGCACCTCCCGAGCCAACCGTGGGTTAAAGGAAACATTACAACCATCGCACACTGTCCAAGCTTTCCCTCTCCAATACTCCCCGTAACCGTTTTGACAAAGTGTTGAAAAGCGAGCAGTGAAGCGTTTCCATCAAAAAAAAAAAAAAAAAAAGAGTCTTGCGTTTGAGAAGCGCGAGCGATTCGCGTGCTCCTTTTATTTCTCTCGCGTGCACTCAGCACCCCATCTGTTTCAGATAAAGGGTGTTGGATGCACATTTTCGACTCGTAGATGTGCCGACAGATTGAATCGGAAAGGATCTGTCCAAACGCACGGGGTGTTTTAGGGTATGGTGTCTTCTGCTGACAGTTTTAAGCCTCGTCTATATGTGAAAAGTGTGAGCTTTCTTCTGTTCCTTGGCCAGGTGTTTTCCAATTAAGCAGGATGCTTTGAAATGGTTAACAGATAAGCACTGTCCAGTAAAAAGTGAAGGTTGTCATTTGAGTCCTAAGCTGTCTAGACAGGATGTTTAAACCGTGGTGGTTCCCCATCGTTTTATTGGCCCATTCCTTTTCTTAGCGGTGTCTGGTCCAATTAAATTACTCCTTTATTTAACAACCTTGGATGGTTAAATAGGGCCATTCAGCTTGTTTTTTTCTTTCCCTTTTGCCATGGAATGGGGGAAAAAAACCTATGAATTGGTCATTCGAATCAAAAGCAAACATTTGCAACTTTCAGGGTTTGGACAAAGGGGATAGTCTTTGTTTTCACCAAACTCTCAACATTCCAAAAAAAGGTTTCAGTTCAAACAAACCAAACAAACAAAATGGAGACCCAAGTTTATATGAGGTTTTTTTTTTATGACAGACTCGAGTGTTCTCCAAACCACTCACTAAAAAATATCGCCTCCGATATCTTTTTAAACCGTCACTCCTGGACTTCCTGTTAGAAGTGCCCTGTGGTAGTGCCCTCTGTACATACTCGAACTAAGGAGGGCAGGAAGGTCACAAAGGCCTGCGTTAGCATCTGCAACGAGATACGAACAACCACTAAATCATTTCCTGGCTCCACGGAGGATGGACCCTTTGCAGGGTCCATGTAAATCATCCTGGCATCTCTGCCATCTGAGACATCCAGAACAGCAGTGACACAGGCTCAGCAATCACTAAATATGGAGGGTCCAGTCAGGTTTAAAATAAGAATCCCCAGAAAAATAAATAACTGTTTTTTAAAAGAGTGTCATTTTGACAAGCTACTACAATTCAAGTTGAATGATTCAAGTTACAGTTGCCCCATGGAGAGTCAGTAAATTCTGAAGTGGATGTCAGGTTTGTTTGTTTTTTTTTATTTTTTTTATTATCATTATTATTATTATTGTTTTTTTTAGAAATGATAGTCCTGGTGAGGACTATAGTCAGGCTGTTAGATAAAAGTGTCTGAATTGCAGGACAAAGAAGAGTTGATGTCTCACAGCTCTAATAATTTTAATTGCTTTATGACACTTGAGGCAATTTTGTGATTTTTTTCATAGGACTCTGTGCTCTCTCAGTAAATTGACTGTCAAGAAATCAGACTCATTGAAGTTTCACCCACTGGTGATGTCCTGTTACAGATGTAGGGAATTACTTTTTGTGTCGACAATGGACAGCACGAGCACTTGAATATAGATTAAAATATCAATGCCCTATTGTATTATCTGACAACATACAGGCTTTTTCCCTTGTTTACCACCAGATAGTGAGTGAGGGTATCGCTCATTCTGTCAATGTAGCTTGAGTTCACTCCCTGCTTTGTGTGTTCTTGTTAACGACAAGAAGTCCAGACCAAACAGAGTCAGAATTAAAGGATTGGTTCAGCTTCTTAGAACGCTCTACCCAAAGCTGCTGAGAGAGCTAATAACATTACTTCCCTTTCTTTTGGATAGCATAGCAAACACCTTTATCAGTTAGTATTGTCTAGTGGTGGGTGCTAGTCAGGATTCAATCAACAGTAGTCCTTAACTTTGACGAACAAACAAGCAAAAGCAAGTGCTGCCTTTTTGGAATGTGCACACAAGGTGTTTCATCAGTATAGGCAGCGGCAGAACTTGGTGCCCTGAATGAGCCGGGTTTGGAAAGAAAAAAGGCAGTGCTTGCTATCCCGCTCTCCTGCAGCGAGGCTGTTGGAAGGAATGTGTCACAGTGTTAATCTGCACCGGCCCTCTTGCGACGCCTGCGTCCCAGCATGCTCAGCTCTTTCCATTGGGGCACTGGTATAGAAGCCCACCGACAGCAGCCGCAAGCCAGGCCTTAAACAGGTCTGTGCTTTTTACAGCTTCACACAATGAGAACGACGGCACCTTTCACCACTGAGCGGAATTGATGTCGCGACTCGAACAACGGCGTTTGGCCCTGGGGCGTCGCGGTGAAAGAACGTCCGGCCGACGTGCCGCGCAAATCGGGATTAGAGCCGCCGCCAGGACCCCGGGCCGGTGAGCTCGCGCGGCAGAGACGCCGCCAGACAAAAACAGTGTTAAACCCAAGGTGTCGGCAGGAGAAGGCTTTTTTTTCCCCCCCTTTTTTCCAGGAAGGGAAACCGCCAACGCGACTCTGACCATGACAATCACGTTTGGGAGACTCAGCTAGGACCCGCGGCGCGACTCCTCCTGCCAACTCAGCGGAAAAACCTGTTCGCTCGTCTTTTTACTCCTCAGCGGACAATTGGCGAGATGAAAGCATAGTTGAGGTTTCCAGTGACGCGAATGTCACCGGTACGACCCACCCCCTTCTACCCCCCCCCCAATAAGCTCTAAAATTGTCACACGGCGTCTTCTGCTTGAACAGCAGGCCTGATGACCGACTAAAGAGCCTTAAAGAGAGCAGGAGTCATGTGGAAACGCTTAAATCGACGACTCGCAATTTAACAGCGCCGTGTTTGCACACAAGTCGGCGAGGTCAAGATGCTGTCCATCAATCCCTATCAGGCCAGGGGATGATTATAGTGTTTAGTAAGCCTAAAAAAAAAAAAGGCCGATGTCTGGAATTTGTCTGACTGTTCTCCAGCGATAGAGAGGTCCAGTGGTTCCCTGCATGCGTTTCACTTCAGGTTGCCAGGGACAGCCATAGGGTGCGACTGCATTATGTATATGAGGCCTGGGGCTACTCTGAGTGATGATTCAGTCAAGCTGCAGTAGATTGATTAGCCATCTGCATATGCCATTCCCCTTTAAAAAAAAAAAAGTTGAGTCCCATCGTATAGAACACAGTATAATAGGCTTTTATGGATGCCTCCATCAATGACTTTGACATTTATTTATGCAAATATTACCACATTAATGGTCCCCTACCTGTCCCTGCTCGGTGTTGTAATTAACACTTTGCTTTTGTGACTCAGCTCTGTGTGCGTGTGTGTTTGAAGGCACCTGTTTGTTCAGTGGAAAGGAATGCCTGGTGGTTGCTGGGTGTCATGATAGAAATGTTTCACGGGAAAGCCGAAGCTTTTTGATGTCACACAGGGCAAGGCTCGCAACAGCCTTATTTAGGTTTTGTGGCTCAGGTGTGGTTTGCGGCTGTCGGAATCTGGAGGGGAGGAGGACTGACTGTGGGTGGAGTGGAATTTTAGGCTGTAACTTTATCAGGTTCACAGGAGAGCTGGAAACATACTGCACCGTAACAGAGATACACGGCTCTCTCCTGCTCTTTTGAAAAGAGGAGGAAAGTGGAGCATTCACTCTGACGAAAATCTGCTGGGGTCTGAATTGATTGGCAATGCTGTCTGCGTTTGTTTAACCCGTACTGGCAGATGAGAAGTCCCTGGAACAGCCTCGCTGATTGAATCGGAAATTGGTTCTTACACGGGAGTGCATTTTTTTCCTAGCGAGCAGAGAGGATCCGCTCGCTAGGAAAAAAAAAAAACCGGCTAAACGGGCAATGATCCACTGGCGGGAATCAAACGCATGAAATAAACCGAAACACGGGGATACTGTCGCGGGGGGAAAAAATGGTGGAAAAGCGAATGTAATTAAATCATCTCTGGCTCAAACGCTGTTAGATGTGTGGGGGGGGGGGGCTGCAGGAGTGAGATGTTTGGCAGGCTATATCCAGCACTTATCTTTAGACAGATGGGTTTTAGCATTCCAGCCCGCCGGACCTGGGAACATCCGTGGAATCTAAGAGATTAACCTCACAGAGGAGAGAGAGAGAGGCAGGGATCTTGAAAGGGAGGGCCTCAAAAAGCAGGGCCTCGAGTCCGTCGGCAAATAGACACATCCTTTGTACTTTTATCGGCTGTCAGCTGCTGCAAAGGTCTTGGCAGCGTTTAATAGAGAACTTAATTACATTTTATAGACTCGACATGAATCAAAAGTTGGCAATTATGACTTGGACAGCAGCTGGCGGGGAGCTGATGGATAATGACAAAACAAACACTTTGCAAGTCAGTTTGTTGTTTTTTGCCCTCCCAAATAATTTTGATTAGGGATTGTTTAAGAGATTGTAACTCGATTTCTCCAGTTTTCAAGTATTCATATTCCATGTATGACTTTGAGTAGTTTAAGTGAAATGGGTAAACAAACAAAAAAAAAAAAGGCTACTGAAGTCTTGACATTGATTTATGTTAATAGCCATGTTATTGATCTGTGGCTTGTTCATTAACAATAAGCAAATACTTTTGTTAGGTCTGGGACAGGACTGGTCTCTCAGATGTAATAACTGTAGTTAGCTTTACTTAAAGCTTAAGGTGTGTAGCCAAAGACCGATCATGGTTTTAACTCGCAAATACTCATTTTTGTTAGTCAAATATCAATGTCATTACTTAAGGCCACCAAGAATTCTGCTCTGAAGTGAAACCCAGCCTGGGTACACTCTGCCTTGGCTTTGTAAATTATCTTTAGGGTGTGGGCTCCCTGTCTTCAATTGTTGGGTGAACTTTGATCACCACAGTTTTAGCTGTTAATTTTTTTTTTGGACAGACCAGGATATCCTTTCAGATTTTTATCGTAGTACTCTGTTTACTTTTGGAGAAAAGTTGAGGGATGTGAAATAAAGTTCCTTTGTGAATTTACTCTTGGAGCAAAATAAACGACTACTTGGATTGGTTTTGGTTTTATTTGAGTATAATCTTATGCATTCAAAATACATTGTTGTCACCTTCTGGAAAGAAATGAAAGGACTGAATCAAGAATCAAGCCTTCGTGATGCATACAGTCATTTGTATTAATCAGTTAAAAAGAATCAGACTTGATGGCATTTGTAATCCTCTCTCTCCCCCCCACCTCAGGCCCAGACTGCAAGCACAAAGGAAGTTCGCCCAGTCCCAGCCCAACTCGCCCAGCACCACGCCGGTGAAGGCGGTGGAGGCAGCCCTTCCCATCCCGGCCTCCCAGATCACGGACCTCTCCAAGCGCAAGCCCAAGACCGAGGACTTCCTGACCTTCCTGTGTCTGCGAGGTACAGCAGCAACTCCGCCCCCATACCCACGCCCACCCGACCGCCACCCGACCGCCACCCTGCACACCCACTCATTTTAATGGCATGCTCCCCCTCATCGGGCAGTACAAGGGCTCCGCTCCGCATGGGTGCACACACACTTGCAACACGGGGAGATTTTTAGTATTTTGGATATTCCCACCTTGTCCAGGTAGCTATAGGGTGTAAATAGGTAGCTGTAACTGATCCGTGCCTTTTTACTTTAGGCAGCAAAGCTAAGCAGGTATTAACTTTGTTCCTGTCTTAAATAACAATACAAATTTAACAGAATTAATTTGAAATTAATGAAAGTGTATAGAAAACAGATTCACATGTTGCGTATTGAAATACCTATTGAATTTTTTTTTATAAATCCTCTTTTTGCACTGTTTTTGTTTTTGGAATGGCCAACTGCACCTTAGCCTCTGCGCCCCATGACAGCCCTCACACGGGAGCACTGGGGATAGGGAGTGCAATCCTGCCATACACTCATATGCCTGTAGTAGCACTACGAGTCCCACAGTGCATCACGGTGAAGCAAAATCCAATTGGATGATAGGCCCATCCTTTGAAGAGCTCATAAGCTCATAGGTCACAGTGTACCTGAGAACGGTGAGATGAGGCTGGATGAAGCCAGTTTGTTCCACAGCTGTGGGCTCCCGCTCACTGATGGCTGATGACATAGCTGGGATCGAACCAGGGCTGAAGGGCTAAGCCTGTGCTAGGAACGAGCAGCTGAGCTGACTGAAGTGAAATACTTTACATTTTTGCTTAAAGTCATTGCTCAGAATTAAGGACAAAGAGCCTTGCTTCACCCCCTGATTAGGTTTAACCCTGCTGTGAGAGAGACTTATTTCCCTTCTCTCACAATTGTAAACCTGCCATTAGATCACAAGATGCGTATAGCATTGAGGTACAGAGTAAGGCTTGATTTACACTCAACCGATGTGTTAAACACAAGTGTCTGCAAAGGCATGGTGACCTCATCAGGCAGTGCATCAGGCACATGACCCCAACATAGTTTTTTTTCATCCATCCAGATTTTTATAATGTATGGTACTTTATGCTACTTTGAGATGCATTACTTCGGTGTCCACTAGGCGGCAGTAAAAAAAAAAATTGTGATCAAATGCCTCAGAAAGCAGACAGCTGGATCTTCTCAGTGGCCCCAGGACCCCATACAGCTGGGTCTTTTCATTCATGGTCTGCTGTCATGCTGAAACTGAAGTAGCCAGATGCATATACCTACAGTAGCCAAAACGAATGAAACATCAAGTCTTTTTCAACTGGCGGAAATCGTTTCTCCCATGGGCTCTTGTCAAGTTAATATTTTTGGTTTCTATGGTATTTTTTAAATTGGCTAGATTGGTTAAAATTGTGCAATTCTTAATACCAGAGAAGGAGGTCTCCTTTTCAGGCTCTTAATTAATAGGGGGAAAAGTGCTTCACTGCCCCCTGCTGTATTGGAGTGTTTTTTTGTCTGTTGGCTTGTTTATTGCTGCTTTTGTCAGGATGTTTGGTTGCCATTATGTCCCCCAAATAGGTCAGTGTTGGTCTGTTAGTGGATAGTGAGCAAGCTCCGTTAAGCTCTCTGAGACCGTTGGCCTTCTCTCTTGTTAAACCAAAGCCCTTGTTGTTGTTCTCATACAAAGTCCTTACGAAGAATGAGATAAACCGGCCCCTCCTAGAAGGCCCACTTCAGAGCAGCTGAAGGTTTGTTTTCCGCCTGCCAATATAAACGCTCCTCCACACTTTGAAGTTCAGCCCGCCAGCTTCACTAGAAGGCCTGAACGCTTCCTAGAGTGATTTTTCGGAGAAGTGGCCTCCAGCCACCGAGTTCAGGGTACTCGGCCCGGCAGCCTGCCAAGCGCAGCTCTCGTTGTGGTCCTTTTATGCTGTTGGCATGAATGGAAAGAGAGTGCACCAGTGTTTGTCCTGGTTTGATTACCGTCATCCCGCTAATGCACTGAAGACGTTGTGCTGAGGATGAGATGTTCCCTCAGTGTCAGTACGACATCCTAAAATCTTCCAGACCCCTACTAATGTTATGCCTATGGCCTTACAGTAGTTATGCTCAAAGGAAGTGGGTCACAGAAGGGTGTCTGTAGGTGTAGTTTAGTGTTGCTATGCTGTGGATAAAAAAGTAAGCCTCCTTCCTCCTCTACCTCCCTCCCCATGCAAAAAGCAGTAAAAAGGGAAGGGTAGGATGGTTCTCAGCATTATTTAAGTACAAAGACTTTTTGCTGATTTTACTACAGAGCAGAGATTTTACTGCGTGTGTAAATCTGAGCATTTAAGCCTCTCTGAGTCTGACTCTATCCTCACCCAGCGCCTTTACGAACGGACTGACAAGATTGCAAACAAAATTAGCCGTTGGGAAGACGAATGCCTCAATTAGATTAATTTTGTATTTCCATTAACCTTGGCTGGCTTCAGAAAGTGGGTTAAAGAGCCAAGGCAGGCACTGGAGAGCTCTGTTGGGAATGCAAATACGTCGGTGAGACTCCCCTGCTAAAACAAGCAGCGCTTTAATCTGGCAGCGCTCGTTACGTGATACCATCAGCAGGGAAAGTAAAACGTTACCCAAAAGAGAGAAAAAAAAACACTTTTGACTGATTCACAAGGTCACCACCCACAAATTTTCCGTTATCATGTCTCATAAGGAGAAGAGGTGCACGACTTTTGTTTTGTTCTTTTGAATTGGGCCCTCGCGTTCCTGGTTGCTCGCCCGGAGCAGACGGTAATTACAGGGCAGCGCTGGTAGTTGTGGTTTGTTGTAAACCTCAGCCTTATTTCACAGAGTTAAGAAGTCATATCTGGGGCTTTTCCAAACCTTTATGACGGGCCTGGGCCTGACAGGGCCCCGGCGCTCTGTGATTTCTGCTGCTCTGGTCCTCCAGGCCGGTGCGCGAGGGTTCGGAACGCCTACCCCACCCAGGCGACCCCTGCTCCGTCATTCCCCCTGACAGCATTATTTATAGATAATTTTCCCCTATGGAGGTCTGGCCCATTTTTTCCCCTCCCCTCATCCCATGCTGTCCTAATGGCATTTTCATACGCAGTTTGAGTTCTTTTTCCACTTTTAATGAATTATCTGCAAGGGACCCATGTGAAGGTGCGGGGGGCTAGAATGTCAGTACCACCCAGGGGCCGGCGAGTGGGTGGGGGGCGATGGTGTAAGGAGGGGGCGGCATTTCAGCTCCCACTTTTCATATTTCAAAGGGTCCAGTGCCTTTGATATCCCCCTAAAGGCCCTTTCTTCTCTGGTCAGCGCAGTTAAATGAAAGACAAACTGAAAAATAACTCCCCGCGGGTGTCTGTGTTTATGGTCACTCCGGCTGTTCGATCGCTTCAGGTTTTTCTTTTTTTTTTTCCCCCCTTTCCTAGTCGATCGTTCCGCAGAATGGGAGGGCGACGGAGCTGTCGAACAGTCCGTTCCAGTTCCGAAAAAGATCAATCGCCTTCCCTGTAACAACGGAGGGGTCAAAGGGTCATTTGCATCGTGGCTCTGTTGTGGCTCACGTCCAATGAAATGTATCTTATTTGACAAACCTGCCACGCTCGCGCCGCTCAGCTTAGCAGGATGATATAAGCCATGTGATAATGAGACAAACCATTGGATAATAAGACAAAACAATCAACTGTTCGCCAAAAGCGGCTTCTAGTACCTCAACAAGCACGTGCTCTGTGAAGTTACTCTTTTTTCCCCCCCCTTCCTCTCTCTCCTCCTTTGTTCTTGCGTATCAGTGCTGGAGTTGTAATCTCCAGTGTGTATTCAGATGGGATTTCAACAGCATAATAAATTGGGCAGGGTTTTTTTTTTTTTCTTTTTTCTCTTTTTTTTTCCATAACTGATATATTTTTAATCCCTCATGGGGATTGTTTGCTCTCTGATGCAATGCCGAGTAACGTGCATCGGCGGCCAAAAAAATTCCGGCGTGGCGCTGCGGCACGCCATTAACGCCGGACGTGTTCCTTCACATCCCCCCTTTCTGTTTTGGCAGCGCGTCCGCCCCGCGGAGGGTTCCTCTTGGACCCGAGCAGACTCTTCGCACCTCCCCGGGCTCTTTCTTCTTTGTGAAAAGAGAGAGCAGAGAGCGGTGTTCGGGGCAGAAGTTGGATCGCGGGCAGGGGGGTCTTTTTTTTGGCCGCCGCTGCAGTGTACTCTCCGTCACCTCGCCTTATCAGTGCTGAGAGGCACGGTGCACGTTCTCCTTCCTCCCGGGAGTGAGCACTGGGCCTCCCTACACATTGGGACAGACTCGGTAGTGAATGAGTGACTTTCGTGAGCCTTGCCTTACGTAGCGGGCGGTCCCGGAAGTCTCTGGGGCCGGCGGTGTTTACCTTGTCACCTCCAGCAGGCCGGTGCAGCCTGCCAGATCTCCACAAGACCTCACAACCCACCTCACGAGGAGCTGAATGTAATAAGATACAGGGGGAGGCCGTTTCACCCTGGGGGGGAGCTGGGTTAGTGGTCCTAGCGGGTCAGGGGGAGCGCAGCCAAAGTGCGCGCCCCTGTTCCCCGCACCCCACCGATCGTGCCCGCGCCTCGCGGGGAAGCGTCTCGGAGCCGCGGCAAGATGGCCGACCCCCAATTCAATTAAGTGGGCTCGGGGGCCGCGCACTGGCAGGGAACAGACTGATTAAATTTGCCCGCGACTCCACGGATGAGGGCAAAGTGGGTTAATGGATTTCCAGACATTCAGGAATGTAAATTAGAGGAGATATAATCCGTAATCCTCCCCGCGTTCTCAGCCTGCGGTTTCAGACAGCGTTATTGAAAGGCCTCAGTCTCCTCTCTCTCCCCCCTCCGCTCTCTCTTACGGTGGTGACAGGCGGAAGGGGTGTGCGGGCGTATTACCGGCCGGCATCACTCCGCACGTTTGCGCCCCCGACCCGGCCCACAACCATGGGGGGGTTACATCAGGGTAATGCGTCGACTGATTGGAGCTGAATGCCTGACACAGTCAGCATGGGGTCGTCCTTTTTTTTTTTTTTTTTTTTTTTATGAAGTCCCTGGCTTGAGCCACGCAGGCCTGTCAGAGTTGAGTAACGAGACTCGTCACGGAGTCATTTTCAGAGTCGTATAACGATCGTTTAACGCACTCCATAAATGGAATCATTGTGTACATGGAATCGTTCAGACTTCTATAAGTAGAAAGCGTTTTTCTGCGCGTGGTCATATATGCGGTATGTAGTGTATAAAAGCGATTATAATGGGTGCATTCAGCTTTAATTACGATTGGTCGACGTCTAAAAAAAGCATGTGTAATTGGTGATTGCGAGAGCCCTCTGGTTTCTACTTGGCCCGAGCTGTCGCCAGGCCAGACTCTGAGCTGCGAGTCGTCGTTAGCCTCGATCGTAAATCCACCCCCCTCCATCATAGCGACAGACTCTGCCGACAAGATGCCTCCAACCAGGAAGCCTGTCGGCTCTCTGTCCCTCTCTCTCCCTCCTCTCTCTCCCTCCGCGTCTCCCTCAGAGCCTGTAATAAACAAATCAGCAAGAACTGCAGTCTTGTTTTTGAGCCTGAAAAAGATTAGACCTCGCTGGCTCACGGTTTTGGGCTTCTGACTGTGCTGGGCCGCGTTGGGCTGCACTTCTCGGCTGAATAGACTCCCTGCCACTCCGGATCCGGAGCTGCGAGGCGGGGGCATCGTTCGCGCCGAAGGGGTCTCGGGCCGACCTGAAACCCCCCCGCTCCCCCCTCCTTCCCGTTTGCCTGTTTCCCATTTGTTCCTTGACCTTTTTCCCCGCCGCATGAGAGTTGAGTAATGGCAGCCATTTTCTCAATTAACTGGGTCATTTTCAGAGATGATTACCAGTGGCCTCTGTTTGTTTACTTTACAAGTCACCCTTTGCGTTTTTCGTCTGAGGAGTTGAGCCGCTGCAAAGGGTGTGCGCTCTGGAGGATTACTCCAAACAGCGCAATGCTGCTGTGAAAGTGAAGAGAAACATTCACGCTTTAATTCCGGGGAGGGCTAGAGCGCCCCACACCACGGTTCGCGTACCGATACAAACAACCAGCAGCGGGCGGAATTTATATTATCAGAATTGAATGTGTACTAAGCCGCTCTGTGCCGAACACTTAGTATTGTGCACAGTGCTAAATGTTGCGCTAGACAAACGGTGGGCTTGTTTGAATAGATATTTGCTGTGAATATTCTTCATTTCTTCTATCTCCTGTTTATGCAGTTTTTTTAGTCCTAAAAGTGTCACGGCCTGCTCTAATTCCACATGCACAGCTTTCCGTATGCTACAACACCTGATGTCATGTGAGCACATTTCGCTGTTTGATATGTATTTAATATGTATTGCTCTTCGGTGTTAAGCAAGTATTGTGAACACACGCACACACACACACACACAGTATGAGCGGAGTTCAATAGAAGTAGAGGTACTGCTCTCGCCATTCTAATTCATTACTGCATATGGCCCTGACCATTGGCTTTCCTCTGTCTCCTCCATATCTCAGTCACATGAAAGGGCCTCCATTAGCACCAACATGATTTCAGATCTGATCATGAATTCAAATGCATAGATTTTCATCCATTTGATTTAATCCTTTTTTATTTCTAAATTCACGCGTTTGGTCTCTGTGAAACTAATTCTAGCTTTACTGTACATTTAATTTCAGGTTACTGTACGTGGCTCAATGAAGGTTAGTTAAATTTATACACTTTTGAATAGAGCTTAGATTAGACAGTAGATAATATGTTGCTAGTAATTAACCTTGCATTTTAAAGAGATTTTAATGGTTAGCAAACGTAGGCTGTGTTTGCTTTAATGTACTGAGGAAAAGATATCCCACATGGGGCTGCCCAGCATGTGGCCTTAGCTGTGCCTCATCGTTTGTTAGAACTGGATTTGCATCAGATTTTCCCTGTGCGTGTGATGTAATGTGATTGGTAGCCCTGTGAATGCTAGATGTGCTGCTGCCAAGATGTTAACACAGTATGCTGCCTAGCTGGGTATGGCGCTTTTGAATGGTTAATCCACACTTTTGAGTCTTAAAGTCATTCAGATTTTGTCAGTATAACAGAGCACTATGTGTATTATGTGCTTTGATCACTCACCTTATGTCTGGGAGTTGTTTCTGGGGCCAGAGATCACCTTTAGGACCCCTGGGCTGTCAGGAGATGGTAGTCTTTAGCACACAATGCCTCCCTGTTACCTGGATGTTTCCCCTGGCTGGGGGTGCCCTGACCTGTCGGGGACCCCCCCCAACCCCCCCCCTAATCAGGAGGTCACATGCCAGCGCAACGGGGGGCACAGGGGGCACGGTGGACCCGACGACCTTCAGACGAACGGCGCTGTAGCCCCCAGCTGAATCCCAGACAAGCCGGTCATTGTGAGAGGATAGAGACGGGCTCCAGTGAGGGGGGGGAGGGCAGCGGAAGAGGAGGGGGAGGGCAGCGGAAGAGGGGGGGGAGGCAGCGGAGGGTGGGGGGGCGGGGCGCTAATCGGCTGCACTCTAAACTAACCTGCGGGTCAGCCGGCTCGCCGCTCCCGTTCCGCCGCACGCCAGCGCAGCGCAGGTAATTGCCACGGCCGCGGTCTCCCCTTATGGATTTCTAAAAAGGTTCCGTGTTAATCGACCACTTAGCGTCCGGCACCTCTGCCGCGCGGCCCTCTTCAGGGCTCGTAATTGCTTTTTGAAAAGGCCATCGGCGCAATCGGACGCTCCGGCGGAGGACCCCGACGGACGGGCGGCGGAGTCGCCGGCGGGGGCGTGGGCGCGGGCACGAGCGTGCCGTGGCGTGCTGCGTTTTACAGGAGCCTCAGCCACAGCCAGGCCCAGCCGGGCGGCTTTAATGAGCACGTCGTTAGCGCCGGACAGGGAAATAAATGCAGATTTATGGCCGGCTAATGAGCTTGCGTTTATAGAGGCGTGCCTGAGAATTCAGCGCGTTCATGCTTCATTTATGGGGCCATTCTAACAACGCGGGCAGATAATGATAATTGTTACACTATGTAAAAAAAAATCACCGTGGATTGTGTTCCTGAAGGGTTAAGGGCCCTCTAAAACGAGTGCTGTGAGACCAGCTTTTGCACTGTGTCCAAAGATTTAGTGATCATCAGTGTTTTTACAGGTCTTCAGCCGAACAGAATGTCAGAATGTTGAGTAAATATTAACACTAATGGCTCTCTTGCCTTATTGGAATTCCGATTAGCTCTAATTTGTCACATGATATTAAATTCAGCCGAAACGCCCTGAGGAGCTCTTAACTGTACAGTATATCAAGGCGGAGAGAACCCTGTCGCATGAGAGAAAGAGGGAGGGGCTTCTGTCCAACAGCTCTCTGGCATTCAGTTCCACATCACACCTCGCCCCCAAAAAATAACAGCTTCTCTGTGTTCAAAACCACAGAGGTACTGCATCCAGTGGTTGTGAATTTACTAGTGGTTTAGACTAAGTAGCGGCCAGCAGCATGTCAGCCTGTTTTCAGTCAACATTAGTCCTTACCTTTCACTAAAATAAAAATGCAAGCACTCCTTTTTTCTGTACAAGCAGTCAGGGAAGTTAAGCCATTACCAAGTGAATGAAGAAAATGTGTTTGTACTGGAAAAGAACTAACACTTTTTTTTTAATGTTTAGTCATGAGTCAAAGTTTGAGGACAGATGTTGATTGAATCCAGGCCTCTTTTTTTCCCAGGCGTGAGCTTGGCTCCGCTGCAAAGCTGACTGCATTTTATATGGTATCAGAGTACAGGAATTCCAGTGTTAGGAAGATTTATCAGTGTGGGATATTACTAGAATGATGCTCTGAGGTGTTGGTTTGTAGTTAAATACTGTCTGTTTTTAAATACACTTGAATATTTTAATCAGATCTTTTAGATGTTCATTTTGATTATGTTACAGATCAAGCCTAATTAGTGTGGGAGTTTGAATAATGCGTTTACAATAACTTTGTCCTCTCTAGCAGTATAAATAAGACATTCCCAGTTTTGTCATATCCTTTATGGTACCATTACATGCACATTTGCTCAAGATTTTATGCATGTTCTTGGCAAAGGTGTGCTTTCCCAAGACCCAAGTGTCAGTGGTGTTTGTCACTGAAGGAGTATCTCCTCATGCACTGCTTAGTGGAGTCTATAGTGAAAGTAATACAGAAAACAGAGCATCAGGGATCTTGTTCTGCAAAAGCGGTGTCCTTTATTTGGGAGAGTGCGTAATCCCATTTAAGTTTTAAAGCTGCAGATTTGGGGGGATTAGAATCCCAGCCCAGCGCAGCTTATGCAATCACTCTTTTCATAGAGCAGATTTCCTGAAGAGAGAGTCGTCTCCATGTAAGTCCACAGCCAGAGTGTTTCCAGCGCTCCTTCTGGTTTTAAGGGTGTTTCCCCCCTCTCTCCCCCCCCTTCCCGTCCCTTGCGCTTTTCCTCCCTCTCTCTATTCCTTTTTCTCTGACTCTCTTGCTTTCATTGTTTGCCCCTGTGTTTGTCCCCTTACCCCGCTCATTCACCCTGTTTCTCGGTCCATCCTTTTCCCAATAATTCCCTCTACTTTTGCCCCCCCCCCCCCCGGTCCCTCTCTCTTTTACCCTCTTCGTCTCTATCTATCTACCCCACTCTGCCTCTGTTCCTGTCTTTTCCCTCTCCTTCCCCTCCTCTCTCTCCCTCTCCCCCTCTCTCGCCCACAGGGTCGTCGGCCTTGCCCAGCAATATGGCATACTTCGGGAGCTCCCAGGACGAAGACGACCTGGAGGACGATGAGGAGTGTGAGGATGTGAAGCCGGCTGCCAGCGTAGCCTCCGCGTCCTGCCAGTCCACGCCGCGGAAGGGCAAGCCGCCGGGGAAGCACACCGTAAACGGACACGGTACTGCTCCCCCCCTCGGCTGCACCAGTGTTGGTTCCCATGTAGCCAGGGCCGGGCCGTTTGTGTCCCCCACACATAATTCCTGTATTCAGCGGAAGTCGTTACCTCTTTAATGGGTCCGGAGAAATATGCCACTTACCCAGGGTTCAGTGCTGGCGATGTGACACCCAGACACACAGAAACAAGGCTGAGCAGCAGTGTCCCCGTATTGCATGTTGAGAATCCGCTCGTGGTGGAGTTATGAAGAGAGGATGGGCCTGCCCTTCTTTTGGGTTAGTCTATCAGGTGTGGGTCAGGCAGTATCAGCTGGTGCCAGGCTTTTTGAACACTGACATTGCAATGGAAATGGTATGGAGAAAGGCCTCCGGTTTCCTGCTCATCTAAAGGACGCCAGGTGGTTCATGGATCAAGTCCTGGTTGCCATAGCGTAGGACATAGACTTGCCTAACAACAATGAGCCTGCCTTTCCGGGGCTTGATAAACATCCCAATACACAATTTTGCATTTTTATGAGACTTCCTATGCTGTTCTTACATTTGCCAAGGAGATGGCCTTTAGCCACAAAGCCAGAGGACTTACAGTATTTACTATTCCATGTTGGACTGCATGTTCAGCAGTGGCTACACATTACCACACAGCCATAGTCTTTACTAAATGGCTTGTTATCTGGCATCTTGCGCTCAGACCTTTGAAGGTGTTGCCAAACAGCTCAGAGAGCGAATGTGTTCTCAGAACGAGACAGGGCGCTCACACTGTCCTTAATGGAGTTACTGTAGTGCCACTGTACTGGGTCCTGTATCCCCAGCCCTGCCTTGTCACTACACAGCACAGCAGTGCAGAGTGGATCTCTTGTCCAGGTTAAGGGTCCCTCTGAGGCTGGCAGATATGCAGAGTTATGATCACACTGTTCTCCACAACGGGCTGCTAACGGTCCCGTCGATAAGCAGCATTTTATCAGTCAGACTGCTCTGTTCCAATCTGAGGCCTATCTTTAATGGGACTCCCAGGGGAGAGGTAAAGCCCACGGTTACCTGGGTGTTTGATAGCACGGTCGTTTGTCTCACACACACACACAAAAAAAAAAAACAACACAGCAAACTACACGTAATACACTCAGCCAGCCAATCAGTACGCACTAGGCTTTGCGTTCAGAGCCAATGTGTGAGCAGTGCTTTCGAAACCGTATGCTGTTGAGGCAGCTTCCCTCAACGTTCACCGCAACGGGAAGACCAGTCGCGCTTTCCTCCACCGAGACTAGCGCGGCATCAAGGTGTCAGTGAATTCAGCAGCGGGGGGGGGGTAACTGCAGCGAAAACCAAGGCTCTTTGCACCACACACCGCAGATGGGACGCGAAGACGGCTTAACGGGAGAAATTGTGAAGACTCTCTGGAGAGCGAGGTTGGGGGAGGGTGGGGGTGGGGGGGGGCGGTGGGGTGGCTCTGCTTATTAAACATGCCATGTTAGAAACAAAACAGTCCGTCAGCTGTAATGAAACCGAGTCGCTGAAACGACTGCCTGATCACGTGGCCCCGCTAACTGCAACATCTGCCGGGTGTTGCGTGTCGCTGGCACTCCGGGTATGGCCCTCTGGCACTCGCAATTCTGGGCTGCTTTGTTGTGATGTCACAGTGCTGTACGTCAGTTCCGCCGTCTTGACAACAACAGCACAGATGTTCTATATATGGCCTGGATATTCTGGCACACGTGCTTCACATGGAATACTGGGACATTGTTGAGGCTATGAGTGTTCTGATTTCCCTGAGCCAGGAAGCATTTGCTCTCCCTCATTGTACGGTGAGTGTTTTGCAGTCGAATGGCTTCCGTGCATTACGCAGGTGGGGTTGAGGTGTCACCCCCTTCACTGAAAAGCAGAGATCCTTGAAAGGCACTATATAGTGCAGTCTCTTATTACTGTCCTATTACTATTGATTGGCTTCTTCAACTGGAAGGACAGCCAAGAACAGCAGCCCTCGCTGTGCAGAGAGACGTCCTGACTTGCAGTGCTGCTGAGCAGCATTAGTGGTTTGGGTTGTCGTGGGTAATCATTCACCGGGAGGATTAGGAGAAAGGGCTGAGAGGTAAGGACTCCTCTAAAACAACATCCTCCAGCAAAGTACACCTTTACCTCTGTCTCAGGAAGACATGCCCGAGGTGGGGAAGAGGAGTGTCTGGCCTTGCTTTAATCCTGAGTAAATCACACACACACACACACACACACACACACACTCACACACTCACTCACTCACTCACTCACTCACTCACTCACTCACTCACTCACTCACTCACTCACTCACTCACTCACTCTCATTCATTCATTCACTCACTCACTCTCACTCACTCACTCTCATTCACTCACTCTCATTCACTCACTCTCACACTCACTCACTCTCACACTCACTCACTCTCACACTCACTCACTCTCACACTCACTCACTCACTCACTCACTCACTCACTCACTCACTCTCATTCACTCACTCTCATTCACTCACTCACTCTCATTCACTGATACACATACATACATGCAAACCTCACTCATGTTCTCACTCCCTCACGCATGCCCACACTCAGGCACACTCACTCTTACCCATGCATACGCACACTCACCAGTAGTCGCACACATACATACACACATGTTCTTACTTGTACACACATTTGCATACTTACTCACACTCATGTTCGTTCATGCACATATACAAAAACACACATGCATTCACACAAATACTCATTCTCTCTCTCTCTCTCACACACACACACACACACACACACACACACACACACACACACACACACACACACACACACACACACACACACACACACACACACACACACATACACACCCTCATGCACACCCAGCTTGAGCAGGGAGAGTCTAGCCGTCTTCACCGATCGATCACCCCGCCGCGGGTGCAAGCGAACCTGGCGACCCCGCAAGGTCGGGCACATTCCCTCTTACGTAAGGCCGAGCCCGGCCTTGGCACGGGAGCCGGCGGCGTGTGTGAGCTATAAACGGTAAATAAAGAGGCGCGCCAGCTCAGGGTATGTACTGCACCGCTCCAGCTTGGCCCTGTAACTGGAACCGGGTGCACCCCTGTGCGGCAACCGGACCCAGGCCGTGCGTCACCCGATCCACCCTGCAGAACTGGCGCCCGGGGCCAGCTTCCCCTCTACACTTACAGCGCAGACCTCCGAGGTCACCAACGCAACGGCATCCTCTCACCCTGTCCCCAAGGATAAAGGACACAGTTTCTGGGGACAGGGTTGTAGAGGACAGGGACCTGGGCTCACGGTTGCAGGGTTTGAATCCTTGCTGGTATCCCTACTCTGATATAAAGTCAGCAGCTACACATGGAGGAGAATAAAGTAACCAAGTCATGTAGGTTCACCAATGCTGGCAGCAGGAAAATGCTTCTCGGTTATTGACCGCTGTTCCTGCCAAGTCTGCCAACCGTCGGAGGAGTTGAGCAATGCCAACGGTCAGTGAATAAAACATAGTCATTGGCTCAAGCGCGGGCTAATTGCACGCGTCCCATTATCAACCACACTGGGACCCGGTCTGTGGTGTGAAAACCAGGGTGAGGTTGCAAAAAAACAGCACAAATAGGCCTGAGCAAGGGGGTGAGGTCTACCCTTTGGGCCTGAATGAGGAGCACAGGACAGGTTTGTAACACTTGGCCAGACGCACCTGTCCCGAATGCCAACAGGCTTCTGCTAATACGAGCCCCTGACAGACATGAGACTTTAATGCACTGAGCTGGCATGAATCCAGCAGGTTTGTATGACCTGCAGGCACTCCTATAGTGACTACAGAGCGCTGTTTTCATTAAACCTAAAAAGTATCCCTGCAACCGTGCATGTATTTTTATTTCAAAAAGTAACACAGTTTATGGGACCAGTGTTCAGTAGCTTTGGTCCATGTGCACATGGTACTGGTGTAAATGTGAAACATTAAAACCCGACCTTTCACAAACAAAGCTGTTACTATTTAAACACTTGTTAATTAGAAACATACTGGGGTATCACGTCCGGCCCTTTCTGCGGCTACAGTTTTTAATCTTTATTGAGCGGAACACGTTTTTAACTGCTTTCCTTGCCAGGTGTTCATATGTTAAATGTCGAACAGGAACTTAAACAGGGACAGCTGGGGATATTGGGAAGTGAGTTGGGATGTACGTCAGTCAAAACCTGTTTCATTGAAACCTTTCCACGAGAAATCAAACATATGTGAAAGAAACATTGTTAAAACATGGCTGTATGTGTAGTGTTCTGTTTTTCCTTGTGTCTATTTCTCCATGTTGTGTAATGGACTCATTGAGTTTTGTTATGACATGTATTGAGATGCGTTGTGTGTCCCTCTCTCTTTCACAGTTTTCGACGGCCACAGCAAGGCAGCGCGGGAGAAGGACTCCACCCCCAAACACAAAGGCAAGGAGGTGACGCCGGCGAAGGAGAGGAGCGAGAGGGCGGAGGGACGCCGGGAGCAGACTGTTAACCCCACGGGGCCCCCGGCCAGGGGCCCCGCCGCCAACGGCCCTGCCGCAGCCGGGTCCCCCTGCAGGAGGGCCGCCGAGGACCTTCGCAAGCAGGTACGCGCCCAGAATCCCACACCCTCTGCCTCCGCAGGGATTGGCCTGTCAGGAAACGGGCCAAAGGCCTTGATTGGTCAAAGCAGCTGGGAGAGAAATTCACTGGCAGGGATTGGTCTGTCAGGGTGGGGCTGAAGACCACGACTGGATGAGGCACGTTAGAGAAATTTAGTGACAGTACATTGTCATGTTTTGGTTTGCTTTGGATTGGTTTTTTGCAACACGTCATTTTGTTTGCTGTTAGGAGTTTCAGTCACGTTTTTTAATTTAGGCAAATGATTTCTCCTTTGCTTGTCCTGTCAAAGTCATTCCTGGATTCCTATCCAGCAAGATGTTCCCAAACAGAGACTGAAGTGCCGTTTGGTATGCGCAGGTGATTCGCAGGGCAATTCCAAAACCACAGGGCCCTGAGGTGAGGGTGGATCAGTGAGCTTCTTGAATGATTTGTATTCGGTCAGACCGGTTGGTATTTACTCGTTTCATTTTTTCTTTTTGTTGACCCACCCGAGAGTTAAAAGTACGTATTGTCCAAGTGCGTTGGGCGAGCAAGTCTGTGCCTGCAGAGTTGAAATAGCAGTGCGTTGCCTCTTCGACAGTCAGTTCGGGAGAAAATGCGAATTCGCAACCTGTCTCTCCCCTGTGTCGTGCTTCTGCCATAGTGAATGAAGCCGCAAGAAGGGGCCAATCGGACACAAGGATAAGGCACACGTCACTTTAACTGACATGAGGGCCTTGGATCAATTGAAAGCTTAAATTCCCATCAAAACACAGAACTGAATAAACTAGATACATTATTTCCACTATAATAGCTAATAGGTTTATTGGTGAGAAAGGTTTGTTGTATCATGATTTCTGTCTGGTCCAGGTTCATTTAAGAATAGGTGGAATGCTGGCTAGTCTAGCATTGTTCCTTTACAGCACATAGCAAATAGGCATAATTGACTTCTGTGCTGTCTTTTATTAATCAGTTTGGTCTGGATCATCAGCATGCATGCTGTGAAATTGCTTGCCCTATAGAGACACCCATTTTTAACTGGTACTTGCATTGTAGCTTATGACACCTATTTTGCTAGCTAGCTGTTTGACAATGTGGGTGGGTTTAAAGTATTCACACACACTTTATTAAAAATAAAAAATGATGCTAGCATCAACAAATGTTGTCCCAAGAATAAACTTCTGAATTGACCGCTGCTCAGAGGAACTCAGTCTTCAGATTAAAATAGCCCACTGAAAGCCAGTTTAAAAAATACCCCCTCCCCATCCCACCCCACGATGAAAGGGTTGCCATACTTTCAGTTAGTGATGTAGGTCATTGGCAGTCAGACTTATGGGTGAGAGGGTTTATTCAGGGGCAGGTTTGAAAAACGACTGACCTGCATGCTACAGCTGTTTGCCAGGCTCAATACATCATAATGGCTTCTCAAAGTGGCAGTTGATGGTCACAAATGACATGCAGCATATGTAGGCAGGGGTAATGTTTATAGCTTCTGAACAGTGCTGAGTATGTCACTTAAATAGCGCTCAGATGGCTAAGCAAAACAGTGACAGGGAATGGCCTCTACATACCGAGATGTAAGCCGATACATTTCAGTCTCTCTGGAAATATATGTTTGGTACTACATGGTACATAGCCAGAGTAAGCAGGGGTTCAGGGTGAAACCGCTGAGAAGTACCGGGTCAGAACCCCCTCCACCACCGCAGCGGCAAGCGGACGATTGCATTTCAGGCTAAATTTAGCGTCCGGGCTACGGAAAGCGCCTTCCTGTCCAGGGCCCTTGGAGGATTTAAAGGAGCGCGGCGCGGCGACAGAGCTAGCGGCCCGCATGCTGACAATCACATTAGCTAATCAAAAGGGAGAGCGTTGGGTCCCCCCTCTCCCTCGCCCGGGCGGGGATCAAGGCCCGACTCAACTGCCACACGCTAAACCGGCTGTCTGCGTCGATACCGGGGCCTGTCATATTGGAAGCGCCGGAAAAAGTTGTTAATTAAATGAGCAGTGAATCTCAATAAGCAGGGAGAGCTAAGACAAATTCATTGAAGTCCCTGGCCTTTGTTCTCTCTCTCTCTCGCTCATGTGTTGCTCCGGCGGGTTTTTTTTTTTCTTCCTCCTCTCCCTGGCAGCGCGGCTCCAGTCGCTCGGCTGGATTAGGGTTTTCCAGCAGCTGCAGAAGTGTTAACTCCGAGCGCAGATAAAAGCCGGGAGAGAAGCACGGCAGCGGATACAGATAAACTCAGTCTGTTACGTTATCATGCAGCTTTGCATCGAGGCGTTAGCTTTATGGATCATAAACAAGCAAATGAGGTGTCAACATTGTATAGACTTGTGAAATGAATCCATATACAGAGATAAAATGAATTTGTATACAGATTATCCTTTGGCTTCGGTTTGATGAAAACAATCTCCAGGAAATGGACAGCCTGTAGCTGTTGGCTATTTGTGTAACGTTAATAATAATAATATTATTATTATTATTATTATTATTATTATTATTATTATTATTATTAATAGTCATCATCATAAAAAATAATAGTAGGATTACATCCTAATTATTGTCTCCTTTGAAATTTCAGTGGGAGTCTAAATGCAGGCTTTTGATGGCATTTCTATTTTCATCCAATAAAGAGGCAGGGCTCTTGAATGGCCTTCATGTTGCGCCGCAAGAAGGGCAGAGTGCTGAATTGAATTATGGAGAGCGTGTATTTGGCATTGATGTGGCTCTGATGTAAATGACCTGGGTCTGGGGGGGTGGCCCACGCACGGAGACAGTTCGGCGCGTCCCGAGGTCCGCCTTCTTCCCTTGGCGGGCTGCCGTGCCTGCAGCAAAAGGGTTAAGCCACCCCCCCCCCCCCCCACACCCCCCCAGTCCCCCCTAGCCCCCCACCAGATCTTCCTCTGGGCTGCGAAGCTGCAGATGTTTCATGTTAATCTTCCTGCCATCCTGCAGCTGGGCTATAGCAACACATGATGTCATCTCGGCTCATCTCCCCGTGCCGCCCGGCGCCCGCCTCCCCCCCCCCCCTCCTTCACGTGCGGCCAAACCCACATCAGAGCCCTGCCTTTTTGTTTTTATTTAACCCCCCCATCCCCCTTGTAATTTTTCGGTCGGGGGTTATCTGTAGCGCCAGTCTGATCCCACCTCTCTGTAACACGCCTCCAGCCAGCTCGGCTGCCCCCAAGCCCTGCCCTCACTCACCTCGTATGTCTCTCTCCGCGGTTGGGTGGGGGTGGGGGGGTTGCCTGCCTGACTGGGCACAGGCGAGTGACAAGCCCCACAGCTGGGAGGGATTCTGCCCCTTCCCCCCGCACCGCCGCCTCCAGCAGACCAAACAACTGCTTCGTGAAGCCGGGCTGTCTTGCGCCAACTCTCAGGAGAGTTATGAGCTGGTTCCGGTGAGCCCTCTAGTGGGGAAAGCCAGTAGCAACAGGGACTTTTGGTCTGCAGCTACAACATGCAAGACCAGCGGTAGGGTTTACTTCAGTACTGGGCTTCAGACTGAGCAATCACAAGTCTTCATCTTGGATACTTTGTACCTGCTGTAAGCTGATTATTGTTTTTTTTTCTTTCTGGTTTTTGGGTCTGTGTGAATCCTTTCGCTTTAAACTCAAACGATCATCTCTACATTCCCTTTTCACACTGTTCAGGGTCGGCGTAATGCGCTGGCTTTGTGTGTGGAAGTAATGGACTCTCAGCCTCTGCACTGCCATTCATAATTCCATTTAGGGTCCCATAGCAGGTTTTCGAAAGTTGCTTTATTAGTATCCCACAAAAATGATTTTATGTACATGTAACAATATGATCCAGAGCTGCGTCAAATTTGGTTAATTTTATGGGGTCACTGCTAAGACATTCAGTCAAAAAATGTGACAAAAACTTGGATAAGATATCAGTGTACTGCAAGTTTTTTAGTTAACATATATGGTTAAAGGGAAAATGACTAGTGTGGTGCACTGTTCTGATACAGGAAGTGCTCAGCATGGTATACTGTGCTGATACTCTGCTGTACTGAAGTGCCTGGCATGGCATACTTTTCTGATGCAGGAAGTGTTCAGTATGGCGTACTGTTCTGATGCAGGAAGTGCTCAGTATGGTATACTGTTCTGATACAGCAAGCTCCTGGTGTGTTCTTCCATTATAGGAGCTGTACCTTCCCATCTGAAAATATGTTGCCTGCCTGTGAGCAAGCCACACTGTTAGCCACACCTTTCAGCGATGACCGCTGCAGTCGTCTGAGAAGCTCAGCGGCGTTCCTCAGTCTCGCGGCTGAAGGACCGAGCTGCTGTTAGTGCAGGCGGGAGAGAAGTGACAAAAATCAGGTGGCATTAGCTTTGCTTCACGGAGGGTAGAGCGGCTGTTAGCCTAGCGGCGGCTGACAGCCGAGCCTTCGCCAGACCTCGCGGGGAGTCGTTTCTGAGCTCTGCCCGCCGAGCGGATTAATTAACGCGCCACACACAGGGGCGAGCTCACCCTGCTCCACTGCTGCACTGCAGATGGGTAACCATTAACAGCAGAGGTCACATCTTAGTCCCGTTCTCCTTTAATTCCTCCCTTCCCTGTCACTCACAGGAATACAGCTCTGCCTTAGGCCTGCCTCAGCCGTAGCGGTGACATTTTGTAACCTTTCTGAGCGTTTGGGCATAAGTAATGCCTCAGTATTCTGTGTGTGACAGTAGTATTGGCTTCTGAGGAGAAAGACTGTCATTTCTAAACAGTAATTCGAGCAGCACACTCGGTAAGTGCTGTTGATGTGTAAGCAGTTGATGTGCTGTGTAAACGGAAGGTTCCTCGAAAGGCCCGGGGAGTAAAAGCGATGAGGCAGCTCTTTGGCTGCAGCTCCCTGCAGTAAAAGCCGAATGTGCTTCTCCGTGCCGGAGAAAACGTAACGTCTCCTCACGCATCTGTGTGAGGAGTGCTGCCCACCGCTCTCGCACCACACACTGCAAAACCGGGCCAGGAAAGCAGAAACCCGAGAACCCGTCTCGGATCCTGCCTGGCAGGCCCGGGCTGTCGGAACCCCGCAGCCGCCGCTAAGCGACGCCGGCCCTTTATGTAACCAAAGCCTACACGCAGGGCTCCAAAATGCAGCAGGGGTTCTGGGTCCTCAGCGAAAAAACACGCTTTTTATTTGGTACATTAAAGCTGACTTAAAGAGCTTAAGAAAACCATACCAAATAAAATAATTTTATGCACTGGAATGGGATTTGGATTTGTAAGCCACACTGCATAGCGTTTTAAGCATACGGCTGCGTTGGCTTTCGAATCAAACCCTCTTATTAGGTTTTTTATGTTTTACTGTAGTGCCCATTATTGTCATTGAACTAAAATTGAGTTTTTTTGTATTCTTTGAGAGCGGTGCTAATAAGCAGGCACTGAGTTACTGACTCCCCAGATCTCCCTTTATTTGAAGCCTCTTCATAAACAGACTATTAATTTAGAACTGCAGAGAGGCTTTATTGAGGAGGAGGCTTGTATTGCTCTTTCTCCATCATCCACATTAAATGTTTTAGCTCTTTTCTGCATGCAGAGCTACAGATTCAGGGCAATTAAGCCATTGTGGTGATTGTAATTCTTGGAGCGTCGGAATCAGCGGAGTTTTAATTAGGGCACAAGTTCTTGCTAACGATCTGGCCTGCGTCACACACCTGGTCTGATGGAGAAGCCAGCAGCTCTTCACTTCCTTTGCAGTAAAACAGGTGACAGGCTGCCTAGAGGTTTAAACCTGCTTTCTACCTGTTACTAAATCTGTCCTTGCATAGAGGAAGAATGTGGCTAAGGTGTAGGTGAAGAATGATTGTAGGCAGAGTTTGGGCTTTCTTAATTTATCAGCTTGTCAAGCAGGAAGGTTTGGGGTACTGGTTTGGCATATGGACTTACTCTAGTCACATTACCAGTTTAAAGTGAGCAAGATCTTTACTTTAGTTTGCATCCATGTGCATATATATAAATGAGGATTTTGTAAACTGTGCAAGTCAGCCTTTGTATACAGATCTTCTGTGCGCCTGCTTAACTTCTATCTAAATGTATGTGATACAGGCGTTTACTTCAGGTGTAACGTAAAGGCAGTTCGATAGATGGTTTGGTTTTAGTAAAGCACCCTTTTTGAGCTTACGCCTCTCTCCTCTCTTCCTGTCAGGTTTCAAAAGTCAATGGGCTCACTCGGGCATCCTCCATGGGCACACACGCGCCCAGTGCCAAAAAGACGAAAAACTTCCGACTGCCGTCCAAAACTGTGAAGTACACAGCCACCGTGACCAAGGGCCACGTCACGTACACCAAAGCAAAGCTGGTCAAAAAAACCAAACTCATCCACAGCAAGCATGCGGCAGCCGCCCACCGGCCTCTCCAACACGGTGGCGGCATCGGCGGCGGTGGCGGCCACCCGCGCCTCCACCACTCCAACTCAGGAAAAGCCCAAAGTAGCAATGCAAAAACCCGCAAACAGGTGCTAATGTCCAACGGCGTGCACAAGGCGGCCGACGGGGCCGGCGGCGTGCGCCTCAACGGAAGGCTGAACGGGCGGCCGCGCGCCGAGGAGGAGGAGGCCCGGCAGGGCCGCGAGGGCCTCCGCAACTCCAAGAGGGCGGCGGGGGGCGCGCCGAAAGAGAGGCCGCTCTCGGCCGACGCCAAGAGGGCCAAGCTCCAGGCTGCCGCCCTGGAGACGCGGAGCAGGAAGGGCGGCCAGGAGAAGGAGAAGGAGGAGAAGGCCGCCGAGCCCAACGGCCACGCCGTCCTGGAAACGACAGCGGCAGCCGCGGTAACGGCGACTACGGTGACGACGGCGCCGGCGCCGCCACCGACTCCGACACCGGCCAGCACCGAGAACCAGCGGCCAAGGCGGGCCAAGGCGGGCCGGCTGATGTTCAGCAGACAAGCACAGCACAAAGCGCCACCGGCTGCCGCCGCCGAGATCCGCCTCACTACCTCAGCCGGCACCCCCTCCCCCGCCCCTAACAAACCAGTGGAGCCTAAAGCGGACAGGGACAGGGACAGGGAGAAGGAGAGGGAGAGGGAGAGGAGCAGGGCCGCCTTCGCCTCCTTGACGGAGGTCCCGGTCCTCCGGCCCGGCCCGCGGGAGTTCCAGGACCCCCTGGTGTACCTGGACTCGGTTCGGGAGCAGGCGGAGCCCTACGGGCTGTGCCGGGTCGTCCCGCCGCCCGACTGGCGGCCCGAGTGCAAGCTGAGCGACGAGATGCGCTTCGTCACGCAGGTGCAGCATGTGCACAAGCTGGGCCGGCGCTGGGGCCCCAACGTGCAGCGGCTCGCCTGCATCAAGAAGCACCTCAAATCTCAGGGCATCACCATGGAGGACCCGCCTCTCATTGGTGAGTACCGGCGGGAGGCTCCGTCCCCACAGCCTCTCATGCTGCTTTATATTTGCTTAGAGCTGGATCTGGGGGGAAGCGTGGCACAATGCTAAGGAGCAGGGCTTGTTCGATTCCTGGGTCGGGCTTTGTTCTTGTACCCCTGGGCCAGGTGCTTCACCCGAAATGCCTCAGTAAATATCCAGGTGTATTAGTGGAGAACGTAAATAACGTAAATTTGCATGATATGCAAGCTGTTCTAGATAATAGTGTTTGCTAAGCTAATGTGGTAATGAAACATAATTTGCCTTTTATTTTACCTGGAATTTATTTTCACTAAGTCACCTTTTTACGGCGTCTGAGCTGTACAGTCAGTAGCCTACAATCAGTGTTAAGCAAACTAATCAGGCAGATTTAAAACATCAATAACACATCGTTTGAGGTGCTCTCCAGAGGCTGACAGGGATTAGATGGCTGGATTTTACCCAAATCGCCCGCCCTACTGGAGTGCTGACCCAGCTGCGGCATGAGTCAGACCCTGAATTTGCGATGCCAAGACCCCAATAGGTCTTGTGACTGATGTTCATTTAGACTGCTGTGCTGTCTTCACCGTGGTGTGAGGCGTAGGCAGATTTTTATTTGTTGATTTTCATTTTCATGTAACCTTTTCTTAATTGCTTAAAAATAAGGCTTTAGTACAAGGACAAGTGCAAACTGTATCAAGATGCGTCAGTTTGAATGAACCGACACAGCCTCCAAAGCCCAGTAACAGATAGCTGTGTCACCTTTCTTTGGCCCTGCTGCTCGCGACCGGGAGAGCTGACTGTAAGTGCATTAGTAGCCCAGACCTGGAGTCTGACAGAAGGAAGGATTACTGTGAGTGTGCTGGAAGGGTGACTCTTATGATATTACTATGGAGCAGTCAGACCCCAGCCAGGGTGATTCCCACCAGTTTGCCAGAGGCCCGCATCTCCCCATCTCTGAGCGGTAACCTCGAACCCTGCAGCCCGTGCATTGCTCCGGCTGACCTGGGATCAGTGGCGGGACTCCATGCAAGCAGACTGCTGTGACGAATGGAGAATGTCGGCGAGTCGATATCAAAGGCAGCAGCCTGGAGTTTGAGGGGGAGTGAAAGAGGAGAAGGGTCGCCCCCCCCCTCGGAGCTGGACCCAGATTGAGCCGAAAGCGTGACGGTGTCTGCTGGAGCCCCGGGGCCTCAGCCTCTCAGCAGCCTCTCAGCAGTAATGCTTTGTGATTTATTTTATCTGCAATATCAGAGCAGATGTGCAGAGACAAAGGAGGCTTTTCCATTGTTCACACGAGGAAGCTGAAGTGAATCAGATGACGTCCATGTGCGTTAGAAGTGTTTGATCTCTGCGTCCTGGCCGGCCTGTGGTGTGATGGTCAGCTGTAAACACCCATAGAGTCCACACACACGCACACATTCATACACACACACACACAAACACACGTACACATTCATACACACGCACATGTTCACGTACACATTCATACACACGCACATGTTCACGTACACATTCATACACACGCACATGTTCACGTACACATTCATACACACACACACACACACGTGTACGTACACATTCATGCCCACACCTACATGTTCTCATTCACTCACGCACACACACGTACGCACACGTACACATACACATTCATACGCACACACACTCACATGTCCACTGTCACGCACACACACTCGCACACACACTCACATGTCCGCTGTCACACACTCTGACTGTGCGCCTCTCTCCTCCCGTCCTGCAGGGGGCTGCGAGCTGGACCTGGCGCGCTTCTTCCAGCTCATCAACGACATGGGCGGCATGCAGCAGGTGACGGACCTCAAGAAGTGGAGCAAGCTGGCGGACCTGCTGCGCGTGCCCAAGTCGGCCCAGGACCGGCTGGCCAAGCTGCAGGAGGCCTACTGCCAGTACCTGCTGTCCTATGACTCGCTCTCGCCCGAGGAGCGCCGGCGGCTGGAGAAGGAGGTGCTGGCCGAGAAGGAGAACCTGGAGCGGCGGAAGGGGCCCCTGGAGGGCCACTCGGAGAGCGCGCAGAGGTCGCTCTCGCTGCCGCGCTACGAGCCCAAGAACGGCCTGGTCAACGGCGTGGTGCACAAGAACGGCTTCCGCGGCAAGCTCAAGGAGCTGGACACGCAGGTCAAGGCGGGTCGCCGCCGGCTCTTTGCTCAGGAACGGAAGGAGGACGAGGACGAAGAGGAGGACAGGGGCATTCTCAGTGACCAGCACAAGTGTATATACAAGGTAGGGTACGCTGCGTCCCTCCCCGTTTGCGCTGTGGCCGTCCAGTGTCCCGCCATCCTGTTAAATCTCCTTTATACGAGACCGTACATCACAGTCACTAAATCACAGTATTCACAACACATTGCAATACTAAAAGTGAAATAAGTGGCAAGTAATTCATCCATATTTAAAATACAAATCGGCTATCTGTCCATCCCACTCCATTTATATAGCATACATGTGCGTACATGTTATATATGTAGAATACATATTACATGCATGTCATGCACTGTATACTTGTAAATCAATAAAAAGCACTTAAAGAGCTCCTATAACCAGCAGTACATACATCATGCCTGTTGTCAGGAACTACTGCATAACACCTGTGCCGTAATGAAGAGCACTTCTGTAACACCCACAATGCTCCTTATACCTTTGACACTCATATTTGACTTTTGTGATGATATACACTTAAAGAGTCTGTGGCCTGTAGTCAGGAGAGGAGAAAACCTGTTGAAGGATAATTGGAGAGGAGACATAGCTGTGTGCGCTGATGTAACACCTATGCTGGGAAGCGGGGACCTCAGTGTGAGAATGAGCCTGCCTGTTAGAGGGTGTGAACATGCGCTGTGTGTTATAGAGAAGTCATTCCTGCTCCGGCATGTGTGCGCTACCATGTTCGCCTCTCAGGACATGTCTGCTCGCGCCTCGGCCACACGTCACCTCTCTGCCGGGCCGCTCCGATGTTCCTCTCTCAGGAATGAGAGGGGATTAAAGGAGAGGAGAGGAGGAGAAGCGACCGACACCCCTGTGAGGCCTGGCCTGCGTCTCCTTTTCTCTGCCTGTGTCGTAAATTACTGGCCTGGAGTGAGTGTTTAAGAGCAACTTGCTCAGGGGCTGCCTGTTTGGGGCTTGGAGCGTTGAAGGTGTCCCTCTGTTTTGGAGAGCAGGGCTCCTTTGTTTGCTTGTGGGGACCTTGGTAGTGTAGCAGGATGGCGGTGCTCTTGCCAGGAGAGCAGAACGCAGCCAGGTTTATAGACTCTAAACCTTACAGCCCTTCAGCAGAGGGGAGCAGCTCTGACTGCTTCTAGACTATGGTTTCTGCAGGACCTGGGGCTCTTTGCTAGGTCTTATCAGTGTATGTAATTATACCACAGGGGTGTGCCTCTGTCGTCTCTGCCTGCATTTCAGTTAAATGGAAACTTTCTGTGTGTCTTGTCTGCATGTCTGTCTGTGTGAGTATGTTTGTGGTTGGTCTTTGTGTGCTGGAAGGTGAGTGGTAGCTTTTCTGGAAGTTGCGAGTGTGGTATACTTGTCATAACCAGTGTGTGTGTGTGGACTGGAAGCTGTGTGTTTGGCTGCAGTCTGTGCTGAAAGTTGCTGTGTGCTTTGTCTCTGCGTGTGCTGGAAAATGTGTGTGTTTCTTCTGTCAGTGTGAAGGAAGTGGTGTGAGCTAGCTTCAGTAAGTTGAGACGCACAGAGTCGCCAACCCATCTAAAAAAAAAAACAAAAGAAAAAACAAAAGAAAAAAAGCAGGCCCTGCTCAGCCTTGACCGCAGGGGCTGCTGTGTTTGATGATATGTAGGTCAGCGCGCTTCTCTCTGAAATGGTCACATCACACATCCCTGCTGCATCTCTTCCTGCGCTTCCTCTGTGGGCCAACTGCTCACCCCCACGCAGGCACACACACGGCCACAGACAAACACGTACACACACACACACGTTTGCCTGTACAGCACAACATCACTTCCTTTGGCGACCTCATTGCCAGTGCTCTGAAGGCCCATTCTAAGCTGTACTGATAGGAGGGGCTTTAGTCATTCACTGTCCTTTTTTAGTAAGTATCTACTGAATGTGTTATTTAACCTGAATGTCAGACATTCTCATTTGTCATCCTTTTTCTGCCCATAAATCTCCTCTATATCTCGTAGTGCAGTCACTGTGATTCAGTTTAACTAGCGATAAATGTGTGTACCTGTCCAAGCTGTTCTTTGGTGTTAAACTGTGGGGGCTTTCCATTTGTAATTGAATATCCACACAGCGGGGCTTGTAATGAATGACTGCTTCTCAGCCATGCTAAAGAACACGGCAGCTTCAGCTCGTCAGTGAAGGTGACGACAGCAAGCATCTTTCACCGTGGCTGCTGAATCCCGGGCCTTTCACCGCAGATTTATGGCCGTTCAAAGGCCTCCCTCCAGCGGGAGGAAGTCCCGGGAACGTTCCCGTAGCGTGGGAGTTCGCCGGGACCGCAGAGGAGGCCAGGGGTCGCCACGGGGCCAGCTGCATTTTCCATCCCCGATTCGACTTTTGGCCCCCCGCTGTGGCCCATCGACCCCTACCTCCTCAGTCTCACGACACCTGCCAGCGTCACCTCAGAGAGACGTACCTTCCCCCCGCCACTCACCGTCACGCTGTGTTTGTTGTCTTTCAGGGGAGATCGGTGTCGTTGACCACCTTCTACAGGACCGCCAGGAACACCATGAACATGTGCTTTAATAAGGAGCCCAGCGCGGCAGAAGTCGAGGTAAAGCTCCCCATCTCTAGACATGCTGCTGCCATTCTTTGGAAAACACCTGTAATCCAGGGAAAGAGTCTGTCAACACAGACCAGGAACTTATTTAAATCACACATTTGAAGACTGGTGTGTCCAGACAGTCACTTTCTCTGGGTTTCACCTCCTATTGCATACTTGAACTGTGTTCCGGAGAAATTTATGAACAGTCATACTTCCACTGATGTAGATAACATTAGTGGTATGTTGAACTAATGATATTTTTTCTGAGAAATCATGATTCACTTTAAGTGGTTCTCAGTGTGGGTGTAGTTAGTTAAAGGAAGCGGTCATATTACTGTTTTTGCTAACCAATGACTGCTGCATCACTGTAGACAGGCTTCACCAAGGTTTCAACCTGAGATGGGGAAACGGGACTCTCTGTGAATCAAAAGGAAGGGCTAGGCCCTAAATGGGGTTTTAAATGTTTGCATAGCAATATATTGAAGTGCTTTTAATGGTAAGTTTAACTGTTAAGTAAATTAATTCTCTTGCCATTTTTCTCCCTCTCTTTCTCCTTCTCTGTCTCTTTGTCTGTGTCTGGCTACAGCAAGAGTACTGGCGAATAGTGGAGCAGAAGGACTGCCACGTGGCAGTGCATTATGGGAAAGTGGACACAAACACGCATGGGAGTGGCTTCCCCGTGGGAAAGTCAGAGCCATTTTCAAAGTAAGGGCCGATTGCGGGTGGCCCCTTCTCTGGCTCTGCCGTGAGGGAGACGAAACTGTGCGTTAAAAAAGCACACTTACGAGCCGCTACGCTCATGTTAGCGTCTATAAAGTGGAAGCAAGGCCAAACAGAATGCAATTTCGCAGTTTCGCCCTGATTCCACTGGAGGAGGCAACCCAGCCTTTGTGTGAATGGGTGAATGAAAGGGAGGCGTGGCCCTGATGTGATCTGCCTCACATTACAGGCCGCGTTTCCATAGAGACAGATGGTGGGCTACGTGCATGGGCTTGCAGCACCTGCTGCTAAGCACATCCCTTGTACAACATCTTATCAAAATTTGTTGTTATGCTTCCTGAAAATTTAAGTGCAAAAAATTCCAAGCAATGCATGAACTACTGGTAAGTTTTAGTTAGATGTATAGTTAGAGACATTCTTATTAACACTGCTGAGCTACTAGTGATATTCCATTTTAGTCACACTTGAACCTCGATTCAGTCTAGGTGCGTAATATAGCTTGTACTGTTATCTACAAACACATTGAAAAGAGGTGTTAGATTTGGGTGTGTGGTTAAAGTTCAGTTCACACTGCAAATGCTTGCTGTCAGTTGGGTCCTGCTAAGCCTGGACTGCAGATAAACAGCATGAGCTCTGCTCCTGTGTGAACAGAACTCCTCCCCCACTTCACCCCTTAGCCCTGGGCCCTGTGGTCCTTTGGTTTCGGTCAGAAGGTGCCCCTAAGTGCTGATGTAGGACATATTTTGCCAATTAGCTTATGATGATTGGGGTTAAAACACAGTGGCTGGGAAATCTGATCCTAGATCAGCACTTCTGCTTTGTAGCCCCCCTGTCGATGATGTGTAGCCTTGTCAATAACTCTGCTCTCTCTCCCCCCCCTCTTCTCCAGACATGGGTGGAACCTCACAGTCCTTCCCAATAACTCTGGATCCATCCTGCGCCACCTTGGTGCTGTGCCAGGTAAGCGATCTCCCGGCCCGGCCGGGCCTGACCCCGCCGTGACCCCTGACCTTAGTGCGGCCGTGCCAGGGGCCGGTTCGCACGGCCATTTGTATAGCTGCAGCCTGAGTGCGCTATTGAAACGAGGTGGAGATGAGTCGCTGCTGTAATAATGCACACGCCGTGCAGCCCGTTCCCAGCTGAGAGAACACGAGGCCGGCATAGCAAAGCGTGCAGTGGCTGCGAATGCGCTTGGAGGTGTCCGGGTGCAGCGCTGCCGGAGGCGCAGTGAGCAGCGCCGGTTCGAGGTCGTTCTGCGCGTCCGCTGCGTTGCTGAAGAGCAGCCGCGTCTTCGCTGCGAAAGATCCGGCAGTCTTGAGTGCGCTCTCCCTTCCCCCGACCTTCCTGTCAGAGCCCACCCACGCGAGACGCCTCTGCGGCTCAGAGCGGCCTTTAAATCAAGGCCCGGTGCAACTGCCGAAAGCGGAGGCCAGCACCTCTCAGCCGTAGCGAGGGATAATCCAGGGTTCAGTTTGCGTAAGGCCGCTGGAGCACAGATGAGCGGAGGAAGCAGCAGCCGCTTGGGGTAGGGTTCAGATCCGTGCCCGCAAGGCCACAGGTTCAAATCCCCAGACCTGCAGGGAGCCTAACCCAGGCTTCGTGTGTAAAGGAGCCGAGAGGTCTGCCTGAGGGGAAGCACTTGAAACGAACCTCCTTGCAGCTGCCTGGGGTGGCGCGGGTTCAAGTCCTAATCAGCGCTGCCAGGCCCCGGAATAATCAGGCATTCGGGAGTCCCTGGCAGCCCCCTCCCTCTCTGAGATTTACGGCACCCGCTTGCAGAGCTGAAACTGAACAGGCCGACTCCTCCTCTGCGCATTTCAAAAATGTGTTGTGAAGATTCTTCTCATGCCCCCCCCCCCTCCGGATCGGGTTGTGCTGCGTGGGTTGTTTCTGCACCTGCATATCAACAAGTTGAGAACGAGTACTCAGCTTCTCTCCCTCTCTCCCTCTCTTCCCCCTGTCTGTCTCTCTCTCCTCTCCTCTCTCTCTCTCTCTACAGGGGTGACCATTCCCTGGCTGAACATCGGCATGGTGTTTTCTACCTCATGCTGGTCTCGAGACCAAAACCGCCTTCCATACATCGATTATTTACACACTGGTGCTGACTGCATTTGGTAGGTATCCGCTGCCAGGGCATGGCATTCTGTCCCTGTAAGGGTCGCCTGAGGTCACAGATGAGCTGTAACCTCATTGGTCGCTTGCTTGCCTGTGATGCGGTTTAAAGGGCACCTGAGGCTGTTTTTGAAAACTGATCACTGCCTCACTTCAGGTGTCATTTAATATGTATCTGAAAATGAAGCCTTTGGAATGTGAACCCCAGGCCTACCTAAAGTAGAAAAGAAGTTGCTGTTCGGAGTAGTTGAATTTGCAACACGAGAGCCAGTTAGCAGACATAACAGGCTCCGTAGATTTTTTTTTCAGGTAAAAACATTCCAAATAAACAAAGCCAAAGTACAGTTTTGTAAATTATTCAGCCTTGTGTATGTTCTGAGAATGACCGGAATTAACACGGCAACACCCGTGACTGTGTGAACCCTATGGTTTCCTGGCATTAGAGTGACTCGTGATCCTGCTAGAGTCGTGACGAGGAAGGGGTTCAAAGGCAGTAAGGGCTATTAATGAGTCTGATGCCCATTTGAATGCCTGTGTGAATTGAAATTTGACATTGCTCAAGCAATGAGACCTTGACTCACAGCCAAAGTCATTGTTCTGAGGTTCCTTTCAAAGACCGAGATTAGCAAAAGTCTTAGGCTACCCAATTTTATTTAGTTTGACACTTAGCAATAATAAATTGATATATAATTTTGGAGACTCTTTAATATTTTCATATGCTTCGAGTTACAGTTTTAAATGAATGTTTAAAAGTAGCAGGTCATTAATATTTACATTAATCTCACAGCAACCTCTTGACCTAAATGGTATCGTTTCCCAGATTGTTCTTGGGAAGTCAGTCTGCCAGTTAATAAGTAGTAATGTATACACTCAGCATTTTAAAGGCCTCTTCATACTGGCAGAAAATAAGGCGTGACCCTTATTAGAGAAGGGAAGTTGCTTAGCCAGCGTAGGGAATGGCCTGCAGACCTGCTCTGTCAGACTCCTCCAGCTCGGTTTGGTGCGTGATTCTGTAAATGAGACATTGCACAGCAGGCTGCTGTTAGCTATTCACTGTTCGCTACGGGCCTTGAGTGTATTTATAAAGCAAGGTCGACTGGGGGGAAGCCGCCCGAGCCAGTCAGAGTATGTTTGTGTTTTAATTGGGGAGAAGAGAGCCAAACATTTGCAGCGCATTGATGGAACGCTCCCCACACGGAGAGCGGAGCGAAGTTTATTTGCAGACGGGCGAGTTTATTCTTTCGCTTTCTTGCCCGCTGCGGCTCTCTCCGCGGGCACGAAGACGACGCATTCATAAAGAGCGGTTTGTTTATTGTTGTTTGTGAGGGGAGAGCACATCCTCCCTTCAGGAATTCTCTCGCCGAGTCTGTTTCTTCTCATGTTGTTGCTGTTCTCGTTTCAAACTGCGAGGAAGAGCCCGCCCCTGCCCCTCTGTTGCAAGGGCCTCTCCATTAGATTTGATCTTATTAGCTGAGTGTTGCCTATGCTGACATGACCCCGCCTCTCAGCTGGGCCCCGCCCCCTAAAGCCATGGGTCAGCTCCCTTCTGTCGAGCCCCTGCTTGGGCGCCACCTGTGGGTTGCCGTGGTTTTAAGGGCTGGCAAAGCAGGAGGCGGGGATTGAAGCAGCCTCCCCCATTCGAGTGGGTGTGGTTAGCATGCAATGTTTGGACCTGACCGTGTCCCCTCCTCTCGTCCCACCCTCAGGTATTGTATTCCTGCTGAGGAGAAGGCTAAGCTTGACAAAGTTGTGCACACGCTGCTGCAGGCCAACGGGACCCCGGGCCTTGAGATGCTGGAGAAGAACATCATGGTAAGCATCCCGCCGCCGACTTTCCCCCCTCCGCCCTCCGCTCGTGGGCAGCGGCTCTACAGAGGACCCACGGGCCACTCTGCACTGACCCTGCAGGTCGGCCCAGCCCGGGTTCATCTTCACTGTAACCCAGCTGCTCTCAGAGTTGGTCATCCTTCGGTCACATAGTGCTGTAACTGCAGCATGAAGACCCCAACTTTCACTCTGTCAGCTTGGCTCAGCACCAGAGCAGCAGACCCAGAGATCAAAGTACACAGATATGATGACCGTAACATTGCATTACATTATTGACATTTATCAGACACACTTATCCAAGGCAACAGTCAGTTCCAGTTTTTTTTTTTTTTAAAACAATGTTATCCATTTCTACAGCTGGGTATTTATTGAGGCAATAGTGGGTTAGGCACCTTGCCCAAGGCTACAGCAGCAGTGCACCAGTAATTATCGATAAAAGATAATTATGATCATTATAATTCTATGCCACTAGTGTTTGTGATAATGAAAGCAAAATATTAACAGCAATAACAAGACAAGCACAGAGCAGCATTGCTTGAAATTCAGGATGCTTCTTTAACACCCCTCTCTCTTAAGCGGTTATAATCATCAAGATGCTTCATGCAGGCCTGCTCCTCTGACCATAGCAGTGCACTGAATGGTTTTCCTTATTAGGTTTATGAAGCATTGGCTGGAAAAAAAAAAAAAAAACCTTAGATCAAAGATTCAGTTTTACAGCTGCTCTTTGTTGTTTTATTGTTCCATCTTTAACTTTTATATAAATATAAAGACATTATCCAGCTGTGTAGATGTGGAAAAATGTGGACAATGTGTGTTGCCCCGGTAAGGGTGTCAGGGCAGCCAAATGTAAGGCAGCGTAGTGCATTACGCAACCCGTACTCAGTGGCAGCTGGGGAACAGAACCTTTCACCAGCATGTTGCAGGCCTGGATCCAAAGCTCGGCACCACTGTAATACTGATGGCCAAAGCAGTGAACTTCAGTTGCCTATATTTGCAAGCTGTGCAAGTCAGTAGAGCAAGGAAATACCCACATGCTGACGTAGTGCTCCTAATTTGTTATAACCTATAATAAAATCGCCACTTTTGCCAGCTGTACATCAGTATGTGGGTTTTTTCTTCAAGTGTACTGTGCACAGAGGAACGTTGGACATGTGTGTATTTTTGTAAATGCCGTGCCTGTAACCTTGATAAGGAGCTGAGGGAAGAATGTGATATTTTGATGACACATGATGTGACGTCTCTCCCCCCTGCCGTGCCCAGATCTCTCCGGAGGTCCTGTCCCGTGAGGGGATCAAGGTGCACCGCACCGTGCAGAAAAGCGGCCAGTTCATCGTCTGCTTCCCGGGGACTTTCGTGTCCCGGGTCTGCTGCGGGTACAGCGTCTCCGAAACCGTGCACTTTGCCACCCCCCAGTGGATGAACTTGGGATACGAGGCTGCTAAGGTGAGGGCCCCGCGGCGGGCGGCCTCCGCACAGCACGGCAGTTACTGGCTCTTCATGTCCATGAAGTGCTGCTGAAGGGTGTCAATCCCCCCCATAACCCCCACCCCCCAGCTCTATTAGGTCTATTAGAATGGACGGGTAGGGCCCTGAAGGGGTTACTATGAGGACTGTGAGAGCCAAGCTTGTGGAGAAACTGTGGTCATTTGACTTGAATTTTTAATGACTGATGATTTATAGTTCTAATTTAACAATTATAATAGCTTCATTTTCACATATTTCATTTTAATCTTAACTTTGGTACCACTTAGATGTGGGTGTTAGCTCTCTATAGTTAAGTATTTGTAATAGTAAGCAGTCGTCGCTGAGGAGGGCTGTTGAACATTGTTTTGTGGGGCAGCTGGGTGAATGCTCCTCACGGCCTGTCCTTTCATGTAAAGGACTAAATGTATTCATCTTGCTTCGTTTCCCCACACTGACGCCTCTCAAAATGTGTTTTGTTTCAGCTGAGAGTGTGAACCTCATTTCTTGAGTTTTTGTTTTTTTCCTATGTAATAAGTAGGTTTTTTATTTAAATCGATCCCGCAGGACCTAAAATGTCGGCGCATAGCGAAGCCCTTCTCCATGGAGAAGCTGCTGTACCAGATTGCCACGGCCGAGTCCAAACGAGAGAACGGACACGTTCTGAGTACAATCTCCACTCTTCTCAAAGATCTCAGGTGGGTGGCCTATTGAGGCGATCAGTGCTATTCCCTCCACGTGACACTCAGCTGTTAGCATGAGATCACAATCAAAGCAGCAGCACCCTTACAATATGATGAACACATGCTGCATATGAACGGCTTCAATACACGACTGCAGAGGTACAGTCTGTGTTCCAAGTGCTTATCCATGGACACTGAATCTACACTACGTTACTCTGCTGGTTAAGCAATCTCTCCCTGTTTCACAAAATTGCGGCACAGTTAACACACTGGAAAGGCGCTTTGCTATTTGCATGGGCGATATTGTTTGAACTGTGTTACTGGTTTCCATCTGCTCTGTGTTAGTGGTATTATGTACATACAGTATTATATGCTGTGTTCAGTACCCTGGGTGTACTATGTACAATGTGTGTACTATGTTTCTACCCCCTCTGTATCAACACTAGCTTGGGGGATTGTACAGTATCAGTATCATGAATATACAGTACTATGTATGTACTATGCACAGTACCATGCCTGTACTATATGTGTACTTTGTATGGACTATGCATCCCTCCTCTTTTCTGCTTTTATCAGTAGTAGGGTAGTGTTACAATAATATGTATATCTAGTACTATGTGTGTGCTATCCTTGCACTGTATATGTACTATTAATAGTACACATACAGTATATGTACTGTATGTGAACTATTTTCATATCCTCTCCTTTCCTCTCTTCTCCTGCTTGTATCAGTAATAGTGTTACAGTAGTGGTACAGTACTATGTATATCTTGTACTATGTATGTACTGTGCATGCAGTGTGTATGTATTATGCCTGTACTATGTGTGTACTACGTTACTGTCCTCTCTGGCAGGGATATGGAGATGCGGCAGCGGCGGGAGCTGTTCCAGGCGGGGCTGCTGTCCTCCGCCCGCTACGGCACCCACGACAACAACCAGCCGCCCAGCGAGGGCAGGAAGAAACCGCGCAAGTGGCTGGCGCTGGAGTCGTCCGAGCGGCGCTGCCAAATGTGCCAACACCTCTGTTACCTCTCCATGGTGAGCGGCCAAACCGGCGCATTCTGGCGGCTTTGCATCTTGAGGCGCCATTTCACTGCTTCTGCTGTGGGGAACGGTTTGGCACTGTGGCAGTTCCGTGAAAAATGATTTCTTTTCATTTAGCTTTAGTAAGCTTTGCCATGTTTGTCATGCAGTGTCTACAAGTAGGGTTTGCTGGAAGAAGCTTGTACGTAATTTGTAAAGCAACCGTCAAGAGTGTTTATTTGGATATGCCAGGTAGAGTCTGGTTCAGAAACGTTTGATCCAGTCAGACGTGTTTCCTAGGCTTTCTTTTCTAGTAGAACTACCATATGTGGCATGTTGAAGGCAAACATTAATTAGCGTTGGCTGTGGAGCAAGTGGTTGTTGAGGGATGCGTGCATGGTTTGTACAGCGAGGATCGTGGATTGGTTACAGCAGTTTTACATTGATGGAGCAACCACAGACAGCCTCTGTACTGATCTCTATTCACTTAGCGTGCTGCATCTGGTTGACTCCTGACCGCCCACTTCAATTAGCATCTGAATGCAGAGCATGATAAATATGAGATTACCGCTTTCCCCACACAGTTTAAAATAAAGGTGACCTGTCACACAGCAGTGATGTAAACACCAGGACTGGCTAAGTGACGCTAATGTAAAACGGCAGGCTTTTGTGAATAAGAAATGTCTCTTTTTTTTTTTCTTACCCCCTCTGGCTGCAGGTGGTCCAGGAGAATGAGAACGTCGTCTTCTGCTTGGAATGCGCTCTGCGCTATGTGGAGAAACAGAAGTCCTGTCGCGGGCTCAAAATGATGTACCGCTACGATGAGGTAGGCAGGCCTGTTCCTCAACCGCCCAGTAAGGGGCGCCTGTGAGACACAGAACCCAGGGTCCCCCAACCCCCCCTCCCCAATAGTCCAGCTCTTCTCAATGCAGAGGCCATTAGTAGGTATTAAAACCTATCCCTGGGTGAGAATAATGTGGAGAAACATGTAGCCTTCAAAGACAAGCAGATGGATCTGTTGTCTGCTCTTTGACATTGTCCTGAAGAGACCAGGATGTGTCCTGTTGATTTTAACACTCTGGTACTCGGTCCTCGGTGCTTGTGGTATTTGAAAGCAAGAATGGTCATATTGTTACCTCAGTTCTCTCCATCTGGTGGATGTGCACTACAAAACAATCTTGATTTAAAGAAGAACGTATTTATTTAAATAAGGATGAATAATTTACAATAAGGATAAGGGTTGATTTTTATTTTCTCCGATTACAAGAAAACATTTGCCTTGTGCCTATTTATCCAACACATACATACATGTAATATATACTCTGAATTCAAGATTTTAAAAAAATTTGAGATAAGAAAAATTAAGTCTTACCGGATAAATATGAGATCCAAATCAGAGAGTGTTTTAATTGTGAGAAAATCTTTAATGACAAGTAGCCTTGATATGAGAAGAACAGATGTAAACTTTGGCAACAGTGTCCCTGACCGTTCCTCTGTCCCCTGCTGTGTGACAACAGGAGCAGATCAACAGTCTGGTGAGCCAGGTGTGCGGGAAAGCCATGGCGCGGAGCGGCGAGAACTGTAACGGCACGACCCCCGGCAAAACTCCCGCCAAGCGCGGCCCGCGCAAACGAGCCACCGTGGAGGTGCTGCTCTCCCGCCTCTCCTCCTCACACCTGTCCAAAAGTGCTACCACTTCCTCATGAAGATGCCAAGAAAAGTCCCTGCTTTTTTAAAGTTTTATTTTTTTTTTTTCTTCGTTTTTTAAAGATTTTTGTTTTCGATTTTATACCCACCCTCTCACCTCCCCTTTCCTATAGTACGGAGAGCTTGCTCTAGAAAGCAAGTTCTTTTTTTTGCACTAGCTCGAAAGAAGATTTTCTCTCTTGTTTTTTAGAGGTCTTTTTCTTTGTGTCGGTCTTAGCATTAAGTGAAACATGCACGCGTGTAATGTATCCTACACCTACTACAGAGCTCCTCATTCTTCCGAGGCGCTGCCTGATGATGTCACGGAGTCAACTTCCTGTAGATCTGTGTCCCCTCCCTCTGCTCTCCCTCGTCGGCCCCTGCGACTGCACACACACACTCATACCTGAACTGTGAACCAGCAGAGAAGACAGAAGGGCGTCCATTTTTAATGACATCACAAAGAGCAGGAAAACCTTTTTTCTTTTAAGTTTTTTATTTCCAAGATCAATTTTATTCTCTCAGCGAGTGAGCGAACAGCTGTTTTGGGAGAGCGCTGTGGAGGCAAAACTTGAAAGACAGATGTTTGCTGGCCTGTGTTTTTTTTTTAAATCATTAGTTCATTTTATGCTTGATTTTAACCAAGCTGAAGTGTTGTCCATTTTTATGGGAGGGCAGGAGGGAGGGTCAGGGGTTGGAGAGGACTCCTGATTTCCAAAATCTTGGTGTAGGACAGGTGGGGGGGGTTGTCACCAGTGGGTGCGAGAGGAAGAGTCTCCTTGCGTGTGTATACTGTGCCTGATACTAGTAGGAAAATCCACATTGTTTTTGGTGCTGTTAGGTATTACTGTATATCAAATGACAAAAAACAGGACGGAATGCCTCAGGGCCTTCTGGTTCTAGATGTGCAATCGTATTAACATTCCACATTCCTCATCCTATTGTTTCATCTAAGCATTAATTATTATATTATTATTATTTTTCCGTGTTCTGATTTATATTTTGGTCTGATGTGCTATCACAAGTAGAGCCACTAGTCAAGAGGTTGTAAAATGTGAATTATGAAAAATCCCAGTTTTCCTTTTTTTTTTTTTTTGGTCGTTTTTCTTTTGAGTTTTCACTTTTCCAGATGTATTATGAATGATTAAATACAAACAACAAAAATCAACATAAAAATGACAACTTTTGTACATATTCCTGTAAATTTCTTTAAATACTTGAGCCTTTTTTGGGGAGGGGTGGGAGGGTTATGGTTAGGGTTGAAGAGAGAGATGAAGAAAAAGCCTTACTTTTTTATTTCTTCATCTGTGTGAGTTTGATGCTACAGGGTTGCTCTTGTAACATTTATAAATAAGTGCTGCTTACATCACTGAAAAAATACGGAGTAGCGGTGGCCCTTAGTTTTTTTAGCTTTACTTTTTTAAAGAAAAGGGAAAAATTCATTCACGAAAAAAAGGTTTTTACATTTTCATTACTGAAAATTCAACAATGTAGTAGCTACTCACGTTGCACTGAGCTTGCCGCAGGTGACTGTCAAGAACACCTATAATCCAGTTTGTTGGTTGTTGTCCTTTACAGAAGACTGAACTGTTTTAGGAGTATTTAATGAAAACCCGAGTTGAGTGTTTTCAAGAAAAAAAGAAAAAAAAAAAAAAAAAAGGAAAAAAAATGTGGTTGTCAAGTTTTTATGGCCTTACTGTGTATTTTATTCAGAATTTGTTTTCCTTTTTCTACAGTAAAACTATTGCTTACAGTCTGAGATCTTATTTATTGGCTCTGCATTGCTGCCTTTCCTTCCAGGCGGAAAGGTCCATGTTGGTTATTGCCAGTTTTTTACTTTTCGAGTTTGTACTTTAAGGTTTAATAAAAACTTACAGACAATTCACTGTCAGTTCTTTTCAAAGCCAAGCATCTGTCTCTTTGTCCTCCTCTGTTCTTCGTGTAAGAATGCCTTTGCCTGTGTTCCTGCAGTTTGACCACACGAGGTCATGAAGACCATGCTGATTAAATCTAACCCAGAGCCAGAATGACACAGTACACCTTATTTCTCTTAACAGGTGCTTTCACATTCAGTTCTGTTTCAGTTTGTTCTTAACCTCGAATAAAGAATTTAAGCAGCTGTTACCTTTTTCAATACACAACATCTGTTTGCCGGTGTCTGAAATTTATGCAAATACTGTTAGCACAAAAAAGAAAAGGGAATTGTTTAAATGTGTTATTTAAGGCTAAGTTCAGCTGAAGTACAAACGTCCCTACAGCTCAGTTACAGATACTGATGCTTACTCTTTGATTTTCCAGCAGACATTTGGTGTTGGCTCTCACAAATGTCTCCTCTGCCATCCTACTGGTCTGTAAGAACCTGCACGTCCAGAATGTTGCTGTTTCCAACACTTCTAACTATTATGGGTGAATGTAATCATAACTTATGGAAGCGTGAGGCTTCATGAACCACGCTGTGGGTGGAGCTACCACCTGCTGTCAATCACTCATTTGCATAAATCATACAACTGTGTCAAGTCACTGTGCTTGCCTTAGATCAGTGAGTCTGTGATACAGCGTGATAGTGCCACTCATTTGGGGGTTCGCTGAGCCTCACTATTTGTCCCTCGTGTTAACTGCTCTGCGTCCAGGCGGCTAACAAAATGGGCCAACAATTTAAAGGACCTGGATGTTGAGAAAGCAGCACATCAAAAGGCTTTATCCACAGACAGCCATAAGCTGCACGATTTCTCACCACCGACTGCAGGAAGTCCAGGCTGCATATGACAATGATTAAATCCAGTATTAAAAACGAGTACATCAAAAATTACAGCAGCTGATTACGCTAATCACGCATCGGTGGGACATTTGCAGTGGAATCAGAAAGTATCGATCGGGAACCCCAACACGCTTCTCCAACACTGCACTCGATATAATTGACTTGATTATTCAATAACATCAAAATTTTCAAATGAGATTTTCACTTCTGTTGCTCACTTAAAAAGAGCTTGTATGGGGGCGGGGAAATTTAGATCTGGGGAGGCTGCATTACCACACAATACTGTTGGGCTTTAGATACAAGACAGGGAACTTCTTTACAAAAGAACAACAGCAGAAAACACAAGTGATTGAAAACTTTTGGTAACACTTTCTCTGGAGGGTCCAACGTCACATAAGAGATATATCAAGCCTTTTTAAACATGACACAACAGCTTCATAACCACCACATGAATGTTCACAAACGCGCAGGCTAACGGACTCGGCGTGTGCTATTACTGGTGATGTTACCATAATGTACCAAATCCAGATTTCATGGTGCTGTCACTTGTGAAACTGCATATCCAATGTCAGCTGGAATAAGTGTTTATGAATGCTTACACAGTGCTTGTGAAGATGTTTTGCAGCTCTTGCATGGGACCCTTCAGAGAATGCCTCACCAAGCTTTCCATATGCTAAGCGCGTGTTTTTTTTTTGTTTAAAACAGAGGGTACGGTCCTTTTGTGGCGGTGAGGGCGATCGCCGCCTCCCTCTATGTGGCCTGCGAGTCACTGTCGTCGGAGTCCTTTGGCGGCTCACGCTCGGCCAGCGTGGCCAGCACCGTGTCGGCCTGGACGTCCTCCTCGTCCAGCTGCACCACGGGCGAGTCGTCGGGCTCGTCCCCGCCCTCCGTCTCCTGGCTGGCCGAGTCGGTGCAGGTGGAGGAGAGGGAGGAGAGCTTGTGCCGCAGCTCGGCCTGCGTGGGCACCCGCAGGGTGATCTCCGTGGGGAAGGACTCGGCGTCCGGGCCTGCAGGAGCGGGGGGGAAGGGGGGGGGTTCCGAGAAGCTAATTACACCCCTGCCCTTGTCCAGCCCTCTCCTTTTATTAAATCAGTACAGCTCGTACTCTATGTAGTACAGACAGTAATGCGAAAACTGCCTTGTCTGTCAGGTTTAGACCTCGCAGGCCTGTTCTTGGCATAGCTGCTGCCCATTATGGAGATGCTAACAAAGTGCCCTGAAGCAAACGTCGAAGGCGATTAGATTTTATCAAGACTTGGAAGAAGATTGCTGCTGATCACTGCAACTTGTGAGAAGTGGTGGTGCTGCAGACTGTGTAGGAGATACCGCACTGCTGCATTTATTATGAACCATTATGCAATGCAAGATAAGAATTTAAAGATAAGAACAACTGGGAGTATTTTTATCAAGACCAGCGGGTACACAAAAACCATGATCAGAACTGCTTGTTCCTTACTGTAGATCTACTTCAGCAGGGAAGTAGAGCGTATACTGCCACCTAGTGTGAGGGAGGAGCCGTACCCAGCATCGGCGAGGCCACGCTGTTGTCCTCTCCCCCGGAGTTGAGGAAGACGTCCAGGGCCTCCTGGTCGGACATGTCCATGAGGTCCATCTGCTCCAGCATGTCCACGTTTACCTCCATTGACGACATGCTCCCTATAGGCTCTGACCACATAAAACAAACCACCATCACTGCCACGTCCTGACACCATCACCCACAATGCAACAGCAAGGATCAGAGTCCAGGAATTGAACAAGCCCTGAGGTTCTGCAAGTGCTTCTTGAGTTACCGGATCAATGATTTCAGTGCTTTGGGGGATGGATCTAAACTAAAAATAGCATAGTAGAGGAATCTAATAAATGTCTGCAACACATTAAGCACACCTGGGGCTGCAGTCCTGGGATAGCATTGGCCTCTAACACAACTAGGAACAGATCAAGAGAAAATGCTGACATCCATTCTGTAGTAACCTGTTCTGTTGGATGTGTTGATTAGCACATGGGATCCATCCACTATACTTCCTGTCCTGTCCTGTCCTGTAGCAGCAATGACAGTCTCAGTGAAAGGCTAGACACCTCACGCCATTGTCACCCACAGCCCAGGCTTTGCATTCTGGGAAAAACTGTTCCCCACAAGGGAACCGCCTTGGATGCACAAGCGGTGCTGGTTTCGAATTTGGCAATGTTCTTATAGTTTCATTTTTTAAAGCAAAAGAACCCTCTGAAAGCTAACCTGAGCCATTCTGCCCACTCTTATTCCATAACTTGGCAGTGGCTTCAGACTCACCCCCTGCCTTGAAGGAGTCTGCTGTTCACAAGACTCATCTGAATTGCTGTGGCATTTATCATCTACAACATGTTGACGGACAGTTGGCATTCACTGGTCCCTCCAGGGGCTGTTATGCAACAAGAACCTGCCAACAGGTTGCCATGGCAACAGGCCAGCCACCACACCCTCTCGGTCCGCAGCAATGCTCTAATTCTGAACTCATTTGCTGCTGCTAGTCCTTTCTCTTCCCTGTTTTCTAACATCCACGTTGATGTCAGCACCACCAACTCCACATGTATAAGTGGCCTTCCAGCAGTCTAAGGGACCCAGTACTGGTTTTGCTCATTCAAAAAAGAAAACTCCTGGAGTCATCCACTTGCAGACTTTACCACCCAAGCTTCAGACACTCGCAAACAACACTGAAACGAGCGGCATTGCATTCATAAAATTCTTTGTTAGCGCCGATTTTGAAAGCTCCATACCTCAAACAGTGTGCGAGCAGGACGCCACAGCGAGGGGAAATAGAGAGAGAAAGGGAGCCGTTAATTTCGCACCTCCCTGACCCCACCGACCCCTGACCCCTGACCCCACACAGCACATACACACCGCACAGTGACCTGGAGCTCTCACGGCGGGCCTGCGGATGTTTCGGGGGGGGCCTGAATGGTTCACTCGGACACTGGGATGGGCGTATGGGAGCTGAACCGGTTCACCACAAGGCAATCATCGCTCTCTTGCGCGTGAGATGCCCAGCGCTTGATGTTTAGCCAAACGTGGCTTCATGCAGACGTTTAACTGATCGGGTGAGCAGCCATGAGCATAGCGCAGCCTCCCTCCCTATCGAGTCTATGGGTCCAATGGACAACATCCTTCCATCCCTCACCCATCTGCTACTGCTGACCCTAACCTCTAGGTGGTGCTATAGCAGATGCCTGTGGGTGTTCCATGTAAAAACAAAGCCTGTGAGAATGTTTCTTCATACTGGGCATTTCAGACAGTAAACGGGCTTAAGGACCATCTACCTGTAGCGAGCTTGGTGCTAAACACTCTCCCTGGGGTTTGCTTTGTAAAATGCCAACCTTCAAGGAGACATGCATTTCAAAATAACGGTGATCGTTTTCTAGCAACACCCCTAAATGCCCTGTCAGAGATGGATGTCCAAATTTTACCGGATTACCTGTGTTTGTAGTAATGAATACATTCATTAATATAGGAACAATTATCCTGTTAAAGGTTGATAACCTTCACAAACTTACTAAATAAAGTAATACATTGTAAATAAGTAGCTGAATCCTGTAGAGGAGTCAGGCCTCTGACATGTTCAGTTGTGTCTTTCTGTGGGCCTATAAGAAAATGAAAACCATCTTGACTATTTTGACGTTTTCTGTGTTATGAAAAAAAGGGAAGGTGTTTTGTGAAGACTTTAAGGAGACACCTCCCATTGGTCACTGTGGCAAACTCACTGCAACGCCACTCAGACTGTTCCATCAGACTTCTGGGAAATTCTGGCAGAAAATAAATACTAAAAAGCGAAATACAAAAGCAATGAGGGAGTGGAGCGCTGGAAGAAAGAGGATCTCAGCTCTGCATGGGGATGTGTCACACATGACCAACGTAAAGCCAAGAAGCAGAACAATGATGAACACCTCCACAACAAGAATCGAGAGATCCTACAGTATGTGATTGCTACAGTTAAACTGAGATCACACTACTGTGGATCAGAGGACGATGCTACAGCAGATGTTGAACTGTAGATCCAGGATGCTATGAAGCTTACCACCGTGCACTGCATGTTAGACCAGCAATAAACTGTACAGGGTATATATACAGTACACCATATGTATACTATATATAAAGAGCTGTGGCCTCTGATGAAAATCATGATCAACATATATTTTTACATCAATACATGTTGACTTCATGCTGACATTTAATCATATATTTCAGTAAGTATATGTCAATTCAAGTCATGTGTAGCGCTGGTTTTGGAAAAGGAACAGCAGCAATTGTTGCAATTACAAGCAGCAAGATTAGTGCCTAATTTTGGCCTCCTCCCAGCTTTGTCTAAACTGTCCCGTCGAGGCAACCCAGATCCGTGCGAGAGAGAAGACCTTTTTATTCTCGGGTTTGACTGATTTCCATTCTTATAGTCCCTGGCACTGGTCTTTTTAATTCAAATTAAATGTAATATTTGTGAGGAACTTGGATGTGGCCCCTGATCTGTCACTCCAAACTGAGAGAATCACCTCCAGCTTCTTGGTCTGAAGGAGGAGGTTTTTAGGTTTGTACTGCTGATCTTGAAAAACCCATCCACAGCACGTCAAACCGGTCATTTTCATTTCAGAATGAGTAACTGTAATTGCATGTGAAGGAATGTGTGAGAAGGAAGCCAGCCATTGGCTGCCGAGCTGAAGAGCCAATCAGCAGTGTTTAAACGCAGCTGTGCGGCTGCTGAAGAGGGCAGCTGGTCAGACGTTGCGACTGCAACTGTCCATGCTTGGTTTCCTGATTAGCGTTTGAGTTTTTAAACTGAAATGATTTGCTTTTTGTAAATGTCTCCCTCCGCTGTTTTATGGGCAGTTCATTGTAAAAAGTGATTTTTCACTGGTTGAAATGTAAAAATACATGTTGGAAATACACGGCTCTGTAATATGCATTGTTAGATCAGGATTGTACTGTGCAACCCAGATCCTGGGTGCCTCAGTTTTTCGTGTCATCTAAACTTCAAACTTCTTTCGACTATGCAAATTGTATGCCACAATTAATCTCAGTGGCTGACCTCATTAGCTGATGATTTGAAGGTCTGGAGAACTGTCTGGGAATAGGACAGCCTGCAGTTACTTTAAACCCACATTTTTCTATTCAGGGTGGGGGAATTAGCTGTTCCCTTTTGTAATCCATGTGGCTCAACGCACTGGGACATAGCGGAGCAGTTCCAGCTCTGGCAACAAGTACTGTTCTGCTCTGTGCCTCCCACATCATAAGGTAAATACTGATGGTGAAATCTCCACTGTCTGTAGTTTGGTCAGGAGATGATGGGAGCATATGGGGAGCATATCTCTAAAATTCTATCCGATGTTGGGAGGCTCCATCAGATTTTTCATAATGGTTCATTTTTCCTGTATGGTGATTTCTGTGATGGAGCATTTGATTAAAAGGGGTTCTTTTGATGCTGAAACTGGGTATGGCTGGTAGTCTCCATATGGCTGGTAGTGTGTCAGAGCAATTCAGCCCTTCCCAAGAGAAGGTGGAACAGTCTGTTTTCCTTGGAACGACGAGCTCCATGGGACCAGAGACGTTTTGTCACTGTGGCTCTGGAGTTCCAGATCATTAAATTGCTTTGAATGGTCTGTCCCTGCATAGCTGGAAACAGAGTCTCATCACTGGAACCTCGTTGCTTTCAGGAAGGTGTAGGTTTCGCCATCTTTGATTTATAGCTAGTCTTTTTTTGGAAGTGTCTTGACAGCTTCAGCAATACAAGCAGTTCTTTGTTTTGACTTCAGACAGAGCACAGAGCACAGTTTAAGAAAGCCATTCTGTTAGCGCAGCGATCTCCATTCCCGTGGCAACCACATGACTTTCAGCTGACCTGGGAAAGTCATTATCTGCCCCTCTGTGACCTCACAGAAATAGCCCAGCTCTGCCCGATGTCTCTGATGTACGATAATTGAACTGTGACGGGGCTCTGTCTCTGATGACAGGATTTTGATTGAATTTGTCTTTGATGACACTAAAGAGGACCCTGTTCTCGAGCTGTCATATGATATCCCTCTTTGATCCCCTGTAACATCCCTCATTTATTTTTAAGCGTGACATTTTCACAGAACTGAGGGGAACAAAGAGCGAGTGGGTGAAATCCATCGTTTAAAAAGATCGTCTACGTTTCAATATTTCATAAGGCCACAAAAGATGCTGTTGAATGCAATCATTGTATAAAAGTTAACATTTTCCAAGGGATTTGGTGGTTCAATGGAAAAACCACAGTAAAATAATATCAGAATCCAAAAACAACTGTGTAGCACTATTTATTTGTAGGGTACCCAACGTCTCCTGTTATATAACAGAAGGCTGCTGTTCCCTAAGCTACACAGAGCCCACCGTGTCTGAGTAAATTGCCTTGTGAATGAGGCGTGGCGTTGGCTTTGCCCCCTCACCTCTCCTCTCGGCGATCTGCAGGTACCCCGTGGACAGGTACTGCTCCATGTCCTGCTGGAAGGCCTCCTCGAAAAACTTCTGCCGCTCCTTCAGCTTCACCTGCTGGGCGTGCTCCATCTCTAGCACCTTCTGAGCATGCTCAGAATCCAGCTCCGCTGCAGGGGGGAACAGGCAGGGGGCGACAGTGAGCAGAGTCATCGCAGGTGGCCTGCGTGTGATAAATGACACATGACGCAGACTGCACAGCTGGGGGTGGGTAGGTTAGACACAGCCAGCACAATTAACAACCTTTTGCAGGACAGTCCATATTTATATATAGCAAGTTATATTCCTGACATTAAAACAGCTGATTAATTCAGCTGTTTTTTAAATTACTTTCTTTACCTGGTATGCTAAAGTGTACCTGGCTTTGTACTTGTATCATTTTTAGGAATTCATATCTTTCAGAAAACTTTTAGTGCTAGAATGACATTACAATATGGGGTGTCCAGCAGATGACACTTGGAGTGTATGTGCTGAGAATCTCACTACAGTGCACAACATCCAAACCCTCATGCAGGGAGCTTGGAAAAATGGACCTGTGAATCTTATCTTCTAAAGGAATGACATCCAGCCATCTGTTTGCCATCCAGAAAACAGGAGCACTGAGCTCAAACAACATCTCTGTTTATGATTCAATTGCAAGAGACAGAATGCAAGAGAGAAAACAATGATTATTAAACATTTAACAAACTGTCTCAAATTCTTGGACTCCAGAATCAAATCAGGCATAGACATATAGAGATACGAATCACTTGCGTAACCCACATTTGTGTCCTCAGAGTGCCTCCGGGCCTGAGTCACATGACACAACATCCAAGCATTATTTTCTCCCACAGATATGTTTCATGTTTCAGGATTATTTATGTTACAATACCACTGTGTTATATTCATTTTCTTTATAATGGTTTTATCATCACAAAGAAGCTTTTCTGCAATAGCTCCCATCTTTATTTTCCTGTTTCAAGATTTGTATTCATATTATGCAAATCTTTAATCTTGGCGCAAGAAAGAAAATGTGTTGGAGAACCACAGAAGCTGCAGAACAGAGTTTTTTGTCTTATAAGAAGCATTAGCAACAGAAGAAACAGAAGAAAGTGCTGAGGACACTTTATCTCATGCACTGAAATAAACCTTAAAAGGAGGGAGTGAGAAAATGGCTTTTAGCTGTTCAGGTGGCCAACCAACACTACAGCTTTTTCCCTGTGGCCATGCATAGAGCACAACGGCATCACCACAGTCTCACTCACACTATGCTGAATATGAGGCCTGCGATACGCTGGACAGCAGGTCTCTCTCCGCTGCCCCCTGCTGGTGCACATTTCCCCAGATCCCACTCTGGGCTCCATTACTCCACATTAGTGTCACCGGCTGACATATTCAGAGCCCTCGAGCTGCACAGAGGGGACTAACAGTTGGCTTTCCTGTTCTGGGAAACAGAAGGAAACGTGTCTGTCGGTCTCCTCGTTTAGCTTCCGAGCTCGGCCCGTCTCTGACCAAAGACGGCCTCTGATGTGGCACTGACACGATTGAGCAGCTACTGTCAGTACAACAGGGAGGTCTCTGGCACTGAGTGAGCAGAGCTTTAGCCACACGCAGAGTTCACTTAGCTCTCAATACACTGCCAGTCCTAATTACGAGAAACACAGGAAAATGCTACGATCAGCATGGAAAGTGACCAACTGGAGTGACGGCCGTGTGACAGACCGGCCTACTGGTCAGGGGGTGTACTTGCACATCAAGATGGTTTGTGACACAGATATCTGCGCTACCATGCATTTGGAAATCAATGAGGAATTGCATCATCAGGTCATATTTGGTTATTAATGTGTGCTCGGTCAAAGGGACACCATCTTAAAGGTTACACAACCTTAAAGGGCAGCTCTGTGTGTGTGTTTATTTGTGACAGTTAATTTATAATTATAAAAGCTGTAAAGTGATGTGTACTGTAGATATGAAACACAGATACAAACACACATAAATCTAACAGGGCAGCTTAGCTTGCATAAATTTGACTACTCTACTGCTCTACTGCATTTGTGATATTTTTATCTGTAACTACAGATTCAGGACTTCAGTTATTGTATGTACTGACTGCTATCTCTCATATTCTTTTTTCTCCATACCCTCCGCTCTCTTGTTCCTGACAGCCTCTCAAGAAAAAAGCGTATTCAGTAGAGAGAGAGAGAATGCCGGGGGGGAGGAATCGATTCTCTGTTTCCATGTCTAGACTCTAATCCACTCACAAGGCCTCATAATTCACACAGACACACACACTCACAACCACACTCACACACACACAGACAAGGGGGGGGGGGGTACTGGCTGTCCATCATCAGGTAGGGAACCAAACTCAGCGGGCCAGGTTTCCACGGCTTCTCTCCAAGCCGACAAAGAGGCAGAGACGATTACATAACGTAACGATTATCAAATACTTCAGTGCCTGTGCCACTCTGGAGAAACATTACTCAGTAACAGCTGCGTGAGAGTAACCTCTGACCTTGAAGGTGCACCTTTATTCTATGCTAGGTTATCTATAACAGTCTGCTATACAACCCAACAGAGAACATCACTGGAGACATGAGTACATCAAATACAGGGGGGATCTTATCTCTCCCAGGGCCTTGATTCTGCCTGCCAGAACCATCCTCCTGTACTGGGTTTCTGGGACTTGCCAGACCAGCAGTGGGCTGACATAGCGCTGAGGCTTCTCTCTTTGGTTTGGACCCTGATTTGAGCTGTTCCACTGCTCTGCTCTCCCTCCTTCTGGCTAAAGGTTCAAGTACTCCTGAGCGACACCAATGGAGGCTGTCATTGCCATGGAGACCACAAGAGCACATCCTACCCCTATATCCTACTAGCATGATCACAACCCTCATTACAGCCCCCACCTCTCTTAAAACGCTGCTTCTTTCCCTCAGTGCTTTTAGTAAAGCACAGCATTATCTACTGTATGTTACAGGCCGTGACCTGATGATGAAGACACAATCATGGCGGTCTTAGATATTTATTAGTAATGTAATTAGTAACGCAATGCACAATCTTCCCCATTTCTCTCAGCTTAAAAAAATGAAACGGGATTCAAATGATCATGTTAACAGAGTTCAGATGTTCAGGCACGTGTATGGACTTTAACATCCCGGATGTGAACTCAAAGCTATGTCATGGTAGATCCGGTGGCCCAAACCGTGCTCCAGTTTCCTCCTGCCTCTGACGTGGCTGTCTGCATCACCAGTGATTCCCACTAATGAACACTGTAGTGTTACGATGCCATAACGTGAGAGATTTCCAGCACCGGCCTGACTGCTCCTGGCTAAGGTGCTCCCTCCAGCTGTGCCCCCTGCTGGACGCATGAAGGAGCCTCCACTCTCATCTGACTGGCACAAACACACACTCACATGCACACAAGCATACATCAACACATAAACGCTTACTGACACGCAGACACGCATGGATGCACACTCACACACCCACTCTGTCCTGCTTTCCGCAGAAAGCTGATATCAGTCAGACTGTAGCTGTGCTATGCGCTAAACACTCCCCAACCCCGGTGTGCTTAGCTGGTCCCATCATGTTGCACTGAAACAAGAACTTCTGGACAGCCCTGTTAACATTCTACATATAGCCTCTCACAAGATTCTCCTCATAACCTGTTACTCTTGCTGTTTGCTTCACAGATTCTTTCAAGCTGCCTACCCCAGTCAGAACGCATAGGGCTTACACTGTCACGAGACGTGACTGGTCAGCAAAACTCTGTGAACATCTGCACATATGGGCCCGAGACACAGCAGAACCATACAGTAAAACAGTACTGCCCTTAACTACAGGAAGCATATTTACACCATATGGTTCACTGCAGGTCTACGTGCAGGCGCACCGCGTGTGTGTGTATGTGCGTGTGTGCACGTCCACGCTCCTAGGCCTAGAGGAAAAAAAAAAAAACATGTCGCTTCCTGTTGCACGCGGGTGCGAAGGTAAACAGGAGCTGTAACGGTGCGGTGACGCCCCTGCTGCTTTTCGCACCTCTACACCCACTCAGCACAGGTGTTAATTACCTGCCGCAGGTGATCTCGCTGCTTCAGGAAGCTCGCAGCGGAAAGTCACTGCGCTGCTGAAGTCAGCATGTGTCTATTTAACTGGCAAAAGGTGAACATTAATATTGATATAATGTGACAGCACAAAGCATGACTCACCATCAAGGAAAGCACAATATGAATATTCACATGCTGATATAATAAAAATTATTCTGCTAAATAACAAAGGCAAGTCATAGATGCCTAACGCTCCTTCCAGCTCCCAGTAACAATGCTATCAAAATTGGCTGTTGTTTTCCTTAACCATTTCTTTATGTTGTATATGCAAAAAATGACACATGAAATGATACATACTAGCTAGTAGCTACAGACATGTCAAACAAGATAGAATTACAGAAAATTGATTACACCACTATGTGCTGTACTATAATGAAGTTGTAATGTCATTATGATACATGTAACGGGTTATGGCAGGTTAGAAACTGGCTTCTTATCACTGTACTTCTATTCATTGCGCTCTGGGATCTAATCAGAAACAAATGCAATTTCATACCCTAACCAGCCACAGCAGGATAACAGGGAGTCTGGATTCAGAACAGATCGGATCTTATAGCTTGACACACACCCTACCCCTGACCCCTGCCTGCTTTGCCAGACAGGACCAATTAGCATTCTTAATATTGTTTGGAGGCACACCGCTACTGAGTCTGCATGCAGGACAACAAAATGAACACAGAACAGCTACGATGATTTTTTAAAAAACGTGGTTCGTGGTTGCTTTATTTATTAGAAACAGACATATGTTAACATCTAAATAAACATATAAATACATATAAATCTCTTGCAGTTTTTTTGTATACGTTTTTTACATTATATGCTGCAGAACGCTGGCCATTTTAAGCACTTAAAATTCTGGGCCATTGCAGCTGGTGTTTCCATCTTGCCTCTAATCAAATCCTTTCCCCGGGGTTCATTTTCAAAGTAATTATTGACTTTTCCTGGAAAGCTAAATTCATTTCAAGCTCTCGTCAGATCGGCATGATAAAAGCACTCTCGGTTTTTTTCTGATCCAGGCTCTTTTTTACATAAATGACGTCACTATATGGGCCAGCAGCACGGTAATGAGGACCAGGAAGATTCAGGTAACGGCTATACAGCCCACCGCCACCCAGGCTGTCATTCTGTACCTATGATGCCTTTGAAGTGACAGGGGCGTGGTCACTGCCGCTCTCTGAACCGCGCCAGGTCGACAGGCAGCCCGCCAACATCTGCTGCCTTCAGACGGACCCCTCGCGCCACGGATTACTGCCAGCGGTGAGCCCCTTTCTCTCACTCTCTCTCCACCCTGACACCTCAGGATCTCGACCCTCTGGTGTCTCCCTCACGCCTCGGAGCACTGATTAACACCTTAGTATCCTGGGTTCTCGGAGAACAGGCCTTCCACATTTTAATCAGGCCGGCTCCGACAGGCCCTGACACAAGCACACAAAGACAGGCCTGGTGCTGGTTTCCGGCAGGGGGATGGTACCATAACTACAGTTCTAACGCAAATTGGCGCCTCGAGTAAGCCTAGCCATTAGGAGAGGCACAGAAGAGAGCCGCGCAGAAAATCAATACTCGGCCACGCTCTCTTTCTCCCAGGCATGCTGCAGACAATCGACTTTTCTGTCTGTGGCTGAAGGCAATGTCTTCACCTCTCTCACCCCGTCTGGAAGGCCAAGAACCAGGATATCGGGGGGAACACAGAGGGGGACGTGCAGGGGCTGGCGTGACACGTTCAGCAAAGGTTAGCACAATGTACTCGGCGGCCTGCGTTTGAGCCCCGCGCCACATCCCATCGCTCCCTGCAGCTGGCATATGCGAAAAACCAGTTTCAGTTTGATTATCAGGTCCTGAGCTCATCTCAGCTTGACACGCACCGCACAGTGTGCTGTGAAGGGAGTCACTCCACCCTAATTTGTGAAAACACGATGGAAACAGACTGATAGTATCGCCTGCCCCCTCCTCACTGTTATTCAGCTATGCCCACGATACAACGTTTTCGCTAATTGGCTCCCCTCAGGGCAAGCCAACATTGAGCAAATAATGTACTGAAAGGAGCTGTTCTTTTTGAAAATATCATTAGTTTGCCTTACAGTTGGTTCACTGAACATGTACTATATACCTAATAGGAGCTTGAAATTAATTTGATGTTTTCTGTAAATAGTCAATATGTATTTGAAAATGAATGAAGCGCTTGGCTGAACCCAGCAGAAGCCCAGCAATATTGCTCTGTTGAGGAAGAGTAGTTATAAATGCTTGGTTCAGCCAATTGCTTTTAATGGATTTTACTTTCTCACAGAACATCCCTGTGTGCCCTTTAAGATCGATACTTCTGTAGGTTGCCTACTTCTCCCTGAATGTGGAGTCACCCATGTAAATGTAGAACCAACCTTTGGAAAGCCAATTTCTATCTTCAAATAAAAATTGGCATTTCAAGTGAACTTTGCCAACACAAAATGGATTTAAATCATTCCCACAGCCACAAAATGTACTGCACATCAGCTAGCGTAAAATGAGTTAAACAAGGAGCACTGTTCAATTTTTTTTTTTACACATTAACTTAAGAAAGAAGAGGTAAGCATATTCGTTGACATTTAGGTACTTTATGCAGGAGCTGTGAATTAACAATAACTCTTGTAGCCTGTACTTGACGTATAGCCTCCTCAGCTCTGATGTAATTATAGCAGTTTCTTGAAAACACAACTGCAAAAATGCGCTTGGTTTTCATTTTCCAAACAGTTGATAGCTGATAGACCACGGTGAGAAGATGAGACCGGGCAAACGTGGATGGGGTCTTTGTCTCTTACAAAACCTAGCAAAGTTTATGCCCACAAGTGGTATTTATAATCTAGTTACAGCAACTATCGACTGTTTATTTGTATCTGTTCTAGCTGCATTAATCACTCAGTGTGTCTTCAATATTTCGAACAATTGTGTTGTGTTATGTTATTTAAATATGCCATGATATTAGTTAGATGGAGGTAAGCTGTTAAAAATGGGAAGGAAAATTTTAAGAACAGAAAAAACTGAATATGCCCTTAAAAAGGTACTGGCCCCATTTCTCACAGTTTTTAACCAACACAATTTTGAAAATAAATTTAGATAAAAGCAAGGTCAGCTACTCCATTTTTAAAGCACCCACACAGAAAATCTTTATCAGTGAAACATCAGCTTTAAAAATGACCAAAATGACAAAGTGGCAGTCTATCTCTGCCATTTCACCTCTAACACTTTCATGACAGACGTGGGATTGGATGTGAACAGTCAAGCAGTTGGGAGAAAAGGAGCACAATTAAAAAACAGCACATGAATGCAATGTGAAATGCCGAAATGCCTTATTTAAGGATAAGGATAAGGAGGTGTTACTCTGCTGAAAAATGCTATCTGAGCTTACTGGAACAACCATGCCCTCCAATACCACTAACTATTGATTAGATTTATGCTGACAGCAGCAAGATTTTCACACTCCCATTTAAAGCTCTCTGAAAGACCCAGGGGCCCTCATCTCTCCACAGAGCGAGAGGCATCATGTTTCCACACAATGTTGACTAGGCCACGGGCACTGCGGTCATTAGGGTTCACGTATTTTTTAAAACACAAAGGAACCCCTTTATTACAGTGGAAACCAAAACAGAACCTTGTAAGGTGATGTAATTGGACAGACAGTGCCATGGTTATGCAGAAGAAGTGGCTGTGGGCGCCATCATCAAACCAACCCAAATTCAGCCAGAGTGTGTTCTGAATGGGACGGGGCTTGTGGGATTGCTGTCCCAACAGAGAAGAGACCGATCGAAATGAACACAGACAAAAACTGCTTTATACCTGCCTGACATGAATGAAGGAAAGAGCTTACTTACGAAGACTTCCCAAAGTACTGACACAGGGACCTCCAGTAAGTGGAAAAGAATACCAAGTATCCGTGTGCCCTAACATCTACTCCTGCCTGACTCATAGCCACCTCTCATGTCAGAGACAACCCTAACTCTTCCACAGCGGGCTATCTGTGCTGTATACGTCACAGCTCCATCCAATGGCAGGGGCTGCTGTGTCATTATGCGCAGAACCTGAGCCAATCAGAGCTCCAGCTCTTTCACGGCACTCACACATTTCCCCACATCACAATTCAGCCGCCATGGTCCTGCTCTGACAGCAGCAATGACCCCCACACAGAATGTCCACACAGAAAGCCTAGCGGGGACCGTGGGCATGACGTTCAGCCTTACAAGGGGTGAATTAAGTTTTGGCCTTAAATAATGAGCTCTACTACATGAATCATCCCTGGGATTTTAATGCCGACTTGGTGTACAAGCAATCAAGCTTCTCAGAGTGACAGCCTTAAGAGGCATTATTTAACTCAAGTGATTTAATCTAAAAAATGAAACGGAGCACCACAGAGGACCACCAAGGTTCTCTCTCTCTAATTCTGAGGCCTAGCGCCATTGCCCATATATGGGGCCACTTCCTGCTCAACAGAAGGTTACAGGGTACCTTACTGTAGCAACATGTTGCTATGTGAGTGGGCAGTGTTGACTATCAAGACCTCTGTGGTGTTCAGGTTTTTTTTTCCAAATGATCAAACATTCCAGGCACAGCTGCTACCAAACAAAACAAATCTATTTAGTTGATTTAATGCAGAAAGACATTCATTTCAAGCCAGGTCTAACATAATAGAAAATATATTTGAAAGCAAAGCTATCAATACTGTTTTGATGTTATATGAAGGCCCCCACCCTGAGACCTTGACATGTGTGTGTCTAAGCCCTGACAGAGCCGGAGTCCATTGTTCTCCTGAATCATGTGACCTGAGCTGATTCATCAGGTCTTCAGATTCACAGAGGGGGAGCAGTGCAGTGAGGCTGGCGATACTGTCTCTCCTGTCCCTGACCTTCACTGTGAATTGTCAAAATAGACGACTGACAGATTTGAGGCTCTCCTGGTGCTTCAGACGAACAATAAGGGGCTGCTGATAATGTAACTTGCTGGAAACAGCCACACACTGAAATAAGCGGAATTGCTGCCGTTCAAATGAAGCTAACTGCTAATCGCTACTTCAGCCAGCCCTACAGTCACGTTTTGGGGGTGCTAACTGCAGTCACTGCAGGTAATTAGCCCTCTGAATTGGTACAGTCATATTAACATTTCTTCATTTCTGATCTCCTGCATATTTAAATACTCAAATACTCAAGTATCCTTGAGATCTCTGTCAAAAATATGTAATTTAATAATATACGGTATACAGCAAAGCCTTTGACACTTCACGTCTATCATGTTGCTGTGGGAATTACCTACTCCTGACATGTTCAATGAGAAACCTAGCCATGTTACACTACAGCCAGACACTAGTGGTAGGAACAGACAGGCTTGATGCTGACAACCATACAGAAAGAATGGCTCGGCAAAGGTGGAAATTTCCTCCCCCAAATGTAATTGCACTGTGTGAACTGGGAATTAGCACAGCGTGGCTGCAGTCATCTGGCAATGAGATTTCACCAGGATTAACTGAGCTCACTTCTCGGGTGCCGCGTGACATCTGAACTAATGAGCGCTTACCAACAAATGCCACCGCATGAGTCACTAAACGAGGGGCAGCTGTCCTTATTTCATTCATTTATTAATTTAAATAATCACTTGGTGCAGAAAGTACACACAGATACACCAGTGGCAGCAACGGCAGCAGACATGTATTCACAAATCTATCACAGTGGACTTTCTGTTACCTGTAGACAATCACAGCCTAGCAGCGTGGAAGATCTTTTCTACAGAAGAGAAAAATGAGCTTAGCTCTCATTCATCTGCTGTTTACTGTCTGTACTCAGTAAAACCATTTTTATTATTCTTATTATCTCCGCATCACACCTGAAGAATCACCTGCTCAATACTAAGGCCATGGTGGTTGTGTCTGATCTGGAATTTAACCCACACTTGTGGCAGCGTGGGAGAGCGAAGACCAGGATATGGAATTAAATCACGTCTGCAAGAAGGAGGACCAGCCTCGGGGTCCCTGCATGCCACAGCTCTTGTCTTCTTCCCATCCATCATGGGAACGTCACTTCTGATCAAATCAAACTGGTTAAAGGACCAAGGAATGAGAATCCCAAGCGGGACCCACGAGGCAGGAGCTAGCATAAGTTGCACAGTGTTAGTTGTGTTAACAAGGTACAGAGCTAGTGTAACGCTTAAAGTAATTTGTCATGTTAGCCAGGTACAGAGCCAGTGGGTTACTATGTATGCGACAAGGCTGTGTGCGGCAGTATGGGTGAGCTTCACTGCCTGGTAATAGATGGGTCTACACACTGTAGGTGTGTGTGTGCGTGTGTGTGTGTGTGTGTGTGTGTGTGTGTGTGTGTGTGTGTGTGTGGTTGTGTGTGTTTGCATTCATGGTGTGACGGTGAGTTAGTTGCCCCAGTTGGCTTTTCCACATTTCGTATAGTGAGGAGAAGACGTGTTAGGACACAAAACAAAACACTGTAATATTAATGTCCTCTTTGAGGGGGTTCATGCCAAGGGTTCAGTTTGGCAACAAGGTACCATCTGTTCAGAGAACAGTGTGAACACAAACGGAAAGTGAACCAAAACCAAACCCCCCTGACACAACACCTAAAACCCAGTATGCTAATGGCTGCTTGAGAGAACCTTCTGTGCCTAGAAATGGTGACACATGGGGTTTTGGAGATGCTAAGGTGGGTGTTAGCTGTATTCGGTGCAGTCTACCGAACTGAAGGCACACGGTGGAAATAGGCTGTTCTGTTCCAGCTCTCCTCTGTCGTTATGTGACCTGACAAGCGTGCTCTCATCTCTGAACGTGCTGGGTGCGCGCCGTGGGAGTGGAAACCTGGAGGCGGTGTGATTCACTGCCGCGTGTCGCCGCGACTCAATGTCGGTGGATGGACGGCACCGTCAGACCTCTTCGCTCAGATTTGGACATGTCGAAAAACCGTGACGGGCGTGTCGAAAAAACACCAGGACCACTTTTTTCGCACCTTCCCAGCTTCTGTGAGGCTCTTAAATAAGTGAGCCAACGGAGCCAATCACCCGGTGACACCCCAAATCTGTCTGCAGAGGGTGAGGGAGCCATGAGAAGCTGATGGTGGGGGAAGCAAATACAGCCTGAGGTTACATGTTCTGTAGAAATGTCTCAGAATCGACAGCATCAAGAGGCAGCCTGAAAGGCAATGAAGAAATGTTTACAAACTAGTTTAAGCCTGTAAGTTAAAAAAAAAAACAAAACAGAAATCAACAAGGGCTCAAAGGATGTCATTCCCTGTCACAAGAGATTAAGCAAAGATTAAGACAATGAGGTCTATGATAATGAGGTGTATGAGAGTGGGGCCTACAAGAAGAGTGTGGCTGTGAGAGTGTGGCCTATGACAGGAGTGGGGCCTATGACAGGAGTGGGGCCTACAAGAATGAAACCTATGAAAGTGGGGCCTAAATTTAGAGTATGACCTATAAGGGCACAAGTTTTCTGTTATTTGTGCTATTTTTCATTAAATCAGCCCTGGCCAAATCTGTCATCGCCAAATGCTAATAACTCCAGTGAGAGCTTCAGGCACTATTGCAAGCACAGTGAAGCCTGTCCCCGCACAAAGGTCCCATAATGACTTAACACATCTTTCATCCCGTAGACATCCCCAATAATTCATGTATGAGAACATCTTTTATTCTCTTTCAAGTCCCCAGACTTAGATAGTGAGCAATTTAAAGAGAATTCATTATCAGGAAATAGATTTGTGAATGGCTCCATGCAGAAGAAACAGAACCCTTCTAGTCTATATACTGACTGGGTGCTGAGTGGTTACAGCGGTGTGCATCAGCTTTATTAAACTTTTTGTTATCTATGCAGTAACTGAATTAGACATATAATTGTGTTCAGGTTGTTATCCTGCGCTAAATGACCTTTATTAATAATGTATCAGTACTATAACAGGGTGGCTCAAGATATTTTTTGATGGATTTGCAGCTATGGAAACAAGGTTCTGAAATATCTCCCTCCTTTGCTTTATAAAAATGCAGTTGCTTTATTTGTACCACAGGTGAATGCAAAGAGAGCTGAGATTGGCCAAAGTAACCATGCTAGAATATGTGAGGCAGTGGGAGGAACGATGGGATGAAATGGCTCTGTGCCCCAGCCTCCCCAACACTCGGAGACAGGGACAATATTGTACCCAATATCAATTACTGCCGAATGAGACAGATATGGAGTGGGGAAGATAGATAGGCTAGTAGGACTGACCTGTTTAAAGTCATTCTGCTACTGTGCCTGTACAGTTAAACTTAAATAAAACAAAGAGTAAATGTACCAAGACAGAGGACAAATGCTGGATATCTGTAACATAACAGAGAACACCAAAAACACAGGACTTTCTGAGGGAAAATCTTGGCAGCCGGTTCCCTTTCTGCTTATTGGTATAGTGCGGTTATCTGCCCAAGGATTCAGAGAGCAAATGTTTGGCAGCCACTGTCCATCTGAGAGCCTTTTATTGAATCCTTATGATAATGTTTATCCAATCTTCCAATTTAGGTCTGAAGGCTTTCCAGCCAATTGGCAGCGCACAAACTTCACAGACCTTCGATGCTCAGCATGCAGTGGTTTTCATTAAGGAGAACTAATTGCTGATTCAATAGCTCAATATTTACCGATTCACAAGGACTGAGGGCAGACCCACAGCTTCAGTACAATAATGAGCGCGGCAGAGGAACACCCAGAAAGACACAAACAGCTGCATACACACCTAACACACGGTAGACCTCAATGTGTACAACCTCACAGTGTACATTCTTCATACTTGGTCATCACAGAATACAGAGAAAGGGTTTTTGCTTGCTAATTTACAACTAATGAACTTCTAAAAACTTTTCACTTTCTACTGTTGTAACTCCATGTTTTTTTCCACTCTATTTAAGATTTTCAGCAAATATTCATTCCAATACTGTATCTCTCTAATCCCCATCTGAATTCTGTCTCAGGAATCATAACCATATAAATGTTATATTTCCCTCTGCTTATTTGTGAAATGCCTTTTTTCTTAAAAGATGAGTAGACTAGACCAGAACAAACAGTGCAATTGCTTAGTCATTGTAATCATTCAGTCATTCAGTCCTCCTCAGATTACAGACTGAAGTAAAAAAAGAGCAGAAAATGTGTGTGAAATGAGTTTATGGGCACAAAGATAAGCAAAAGAGTAAAGATTATTAGGCTACCAAACAGTTCTGCCTCTGAAATCTAACACTAAATTAGAAAACAAATTCTCCTGAAACTGGCTGTGTGCAAATATGATATTTGGGGCTGCTGAATGCCATGGTATACATCTTGTGTTTTTCATGAAAGCAAGCATGACTGACAATCAACTCCTATACAGTTGGTGTGATGTTGGGGAGCCTCCTTATAGGTTGTCACAGTCAGAGTATCGGTACTGACTGGAGGAGGAAGGGGGTCACTTCCACGCCAAGAGACGGAGTGCAGAATTTGGACAGTAAATGACTATCTGCAACCAAGTGGTTTTTCCTATGGCTCTTATGCCATCTGTGACAGCATGCTGTTCCTATCTGCCACAGTATTTGAAAATGTCAGGGTAACACCTGCTCCCCTCAAACACCTGAGAGTGACAGTTTCCTGGTCCCAGCTTTTCCTTGTGAGGAGCTCATGTAACTGTATCAACAGACACTGTTCCACCTGAAAAATCAACATTCTAAACCAGAATTCTCAGCTTGGTGAGAGACCTTGAAACTAATTGCCGAGGTAGAGGTTGTGGCATCCAAGAGGGATTTTTACATTCTGTTCCTCCTGCAGCTGTGAAAATCTGAAAAGGGTTTTCTGAAGTGCCTTTTGGAGCGCAGCCGACCCTTATGAAAGACCATGGACACGTCTGACTGAGGGGGGGTCACAGGAGACTCTAGAAAAATCCACCAAGTAACCAAGCAACAGAGCAAGATTTCACTTTACTTTTGCTTTCTCAATTCATACAAGAGAACAAGAGAGAGGATTCCAGACTCGATTCATGTTGGGAGTGCAGAGATTAACCCATTCCTCCCCTGTGACGAGACATTCATCAGAGGGAACGAGCCACCCCTCACCCATATGTAACATCTGATGTTCAGTGTAACGTTTACTTTCCACGACAATTCAATGATGTTTTAGGCAAAAATGGAGGATCTTCAGGGATTATTTCCATGCTGACACACCAGTCAGATTCCCATGAGTTATTTTGTAGGTGGAATTGCACTGGGGAATGCTTTTTGAAACACATTTCTATATATTTGTGGACACACAACCAATGACTTTTGCACTGTTCTTAAATGCACAAGTCAGCAACCCAGCAACTATGTCAGCAATTTCAGCACACTGACATTCTTAGCAAATGGGATCAAGATAGTGAGCTAGCAAGACAAGACATATTTTGCTGGGTGTATTATTAAGAATAAAGAAAGCAAGGACTTTTTGTATTTGGGCAGTCTTCAAAATCTTAATTTGACCACTTTCACAAACTTTTATGAACTTTTATGAACCCTCAACACTTAAAGGCAAATCTACCATAACCCAAGTAGGGTCTCCTCCACGTGAGAAACTACAGTGCAGCCATGGCTGTCAGAACATGTTTTGTTTCTTAAGCTCTTGTTACACATGATGTACCCTACAGTAACCGATATCACCTCTCCTTAGCAATCCTATAAAAAAAACATTGTTTTGTCATGTATAAATCTGTCATACTATACCTGTATATTGTGTGTATGTGTGTGTGTGTGTGTGTGTGTGTGTGTGTGTGTTTCCATAAATATGCCTGAGTGTCCATGATATACCTTATGGTGAAAACGTGCAGTGAGCAGTGGAGGAGAAATCCCTAATCCCTATCATTATTTCCCATCTGGCATATTTATATCTCCTCCTTTCTTTGTCATTTTCAGTTTGGTTTCAGTCAGTGGCAGCTATTTCTTTCCTGTAAGATCGCTAAGAAGAGCACACAAGCAGAAAAGCAAACATACACTGTAGCAAAGGGCGAGAGCAGTCACCCCACCCGGCGCGCTCCCCGAAGGGGAGGGCAGTGTGACGGAGTGCCGTCACTACGGTTGAGTATGCGTTCTGACTGCCATACCAACGAGCCTGGCTCTTTGGCGTTGCAGTCAAAGTTGCACGGTTGGTTACCCGTAGACCTGGGTTCGAGGCTGGGTGGGGTGACTGCTCTCGCCCTTCGCTACATACACACACACAAACACACACATGAATGCATGCGCACAGCCACACACGGACACACAAACATAACCACACATGCAAGAACACTTAACACAATTTAACCATAGCACATATAATATCTTCAATCACAATGCGGGCTTCTAGACTAAAATGAATAAATCTTACACATTTCTCAGAGCATATTCAATACTGATCTAAACACACAGCTTCTACAGCACCGTGTTCCACAGGGCTCTGTTCCACCAGCAAAGCTGAGCGCCACGCATTCAGCTGAGCCCCGGACGTCTTCGCAAGCAGAGGCGTTCTTCCTCACGGCTGGAATAACGGTGCGATAATGACATCACACCGTCGCTCAGTCGCCTTCAGCAGCGCAGCCCTGCCAATCTCATCATGATTTCGCACAGAGAAAATCAAAGGTGTCAGGTCTCGACACAGCCAATCATTTCATTGGACCAGGGTAATCGTATCGGGGCGTACCAACTTGGGCGTGCCACGGGGGTGCCGTCCCTTCAGTCTGTAGCAGCAAACGGCGGCGGGAGCATACTGCACCGCACCGCTCACTGTTTTGTGGCGCTGACTGACGTTGCGGTGAGGCCTGTTTCCCGGTAAGTGGTAAAGGTGTGATAGTGAAGCTGTGTGAGGCTCTCCGTTCTCTTCCGACTCCCCTGACACAGGGAAATGGGTCCTGCCATATCTGTACAGCAAACATGTAGTGGCTGAGTGGAGGCACTGAGAAACTGTGGACTGGTGTGGAAAACTCAGAAAACTAAGCTGAAAAATATCATAAATGTACAGATAGCAAAAATGACAATGGCATATGGCATTGAGTAAAACAGAGCCTACTCCTCCACACTGGAAAAAAAACACTTCAACTCTCTCTCTAAGCGTATGTATAGATGAATCATTTATGAAGAAGCCCCACTCTCATCAGAAAAGTAATTGTGTGATTCCAGCACTTTTGCTGCAATTACTCTGTGCTCTGTTATTTAATTTATTTAGCAATTTTCAGTCACAACAAACAAATCCATACTGCACAGTCACTGCCCTGTGTCTAAATGAAAGCAAGAGATGTCAAATCCTCTAAGGCTTCTATTCAACCAGCCTGCGAAGCCCTGTATCCTTCAGTTTGAGAATGCTTTAAGTGTTACATTTTGGGCATTGCCACACAACATTTGCAGTTTGGCAGTTGTTCGTGTCAATAACAAAAAATGAGGACGACAGAGCATATGTCAGAGCAGTGGAATGGAGGGCTCTTTGTACAGCACTGACTTTAACGTGATTTCTATTCAGTGAGCTAGAACTCTTAGGACCCTTGGATCTCTGGATCCCGAGGACAGTGTCTAACGCACTGCAACACCTGAAAAGCGGGGACGCCATGCATATTTCATAAGCGCACCACGCGTGACGACACACCCTCAGGGCTCCGCTCCATCATTTCAAAGAGACGCCCCCCTCTGTCCCCGAGTGCGGGACAAAAGCCACAGCCAGCTGATGCCTGATTTCGCCTGGATAAACAGCTTTCAGTCCACAGCAGAAAAGCCCGTGGCCCCAGGCAGTACTGCTTCAACATCACGTTGCCGTCACAACGGGCATCTCAAACTCGCAACCCTAACACACACCCTGTGATGCCTCTGCTTGAATGAGGCCAGGCAATATAATCTTCACATAGTATACCTCAACAACACAATCTCTTTAATCTGCTGGTGAAGTGCACCTCTAACTATAAGACACACGCTACACATATAAGCTTTACGGTAGATTGGGCTTGCAGCCTACAGCCTTGCCTTTGCAGGTCCTGGGGGGCCTGCCATTGCTCACTGGAGCAAGACACTTAGCTTTGCCTCAGTGAATATCCCCTGTATAAATGGATTACATACACAATGTGAGCTTTTGTTGTAACGTATAAAAGATTTCAAGCAGACACTAATAATTACCCTCCTTTTATAGTTCGGTTCCTCTACTTGGAATACTCATCCAGAATCGTCATGAATTCTTAAATGACAATAATAAAATAGACATTGACTCGAACTAAAACAATGCTTAAACATTTGCATAGCAGTTTGTAGAGTAACTGGAACCATCACTTATGTGACTTCTCTGGAAAACCCTACATGAATTTTAGACATATCGGATTAATACGTTTTAAGACACCACGTGTCTCTGATGAGCTGTCCAGGTCAAGCGGCAAAGTTCAGAGCGGTAATTAATGGCAGACGACGGTAATCAAAAACCAACCAACATATTCCTGGCTGCTCTGCACACAGCTCAATCCTTTAAAAAGCGGCACCGTCCAAAGCGAAAGCGATTTTCAAACGGTTGGCTCGCTCCTTCCGTGGCGCCGTGTCTCCCCAGGATAGCAGAACTGGGGGGGACTGGCTCCTCGGCCTGGCGAACATGAGGGCTCCTGACGGGCTCGTTAAGATGCGGAACGGACCGGTCCTCCGCCCGAGGGACAGCACCTCAAGGGACGGCCAATTACCTTGCGGCCGTCTCCGTTAGCCTTGTTAGGGAAGGTACCGTTACGCTTGAAAGCGTTTCGCTCTTACTCAGACAGACTGACGGACACACAGCCCGCCTGCCTCACTGACTGACTCACCGCTGGATTGACTGGCTGATGGAGTATATGCAGCAGATGCCAGGATGTCAGTCCGCATTTATTAGCTGAGATGAATGGAGGAGAGTGCACAAATTGCTCTGTTTCAGCTGATAGTAAGAGACACTCTCACTGGTCTGGGGATAAAATCCACCCTTACATGTTACATGGTCTGACCTGCTTCTGGATATAGCGTGCACACGGAGGATGAACGCATGAACAGACAGCAGCCTGCACGCACGCTATAGGGTCTGAACAGCCAATCAGTGCCAGTGTCTGTCAGCTTGCGTTTGAGTCGTGCAGGTTCAGCCCTCCCATAGGCTCTGCCTGTTTAATAATGATAAACACCGAAACAGAACCGCCCAGGGCCCAGTGTCACATTTTGCTGAAGTACCCCAACACCAGAAGGCCTATAACTCCAGAGGCAAAGGTAGGTAGCTGCTGGCCATAGCGGTGGTTGGTGGGGGAGGGGGAGAGTTTGGCACTGAGGAGGACACCCCCAATAATCTTATTGGGGATAATCAACTGGCACCAAAAAAGATTTAGAAACCCTCTGCTGGGTCTTTGCTCTCCACCAGAAGAACAAAAAAAGAACTACAGACACAATATCTAACCCCAAAAGAAGACACCTTCACTAATTAACCCTTCAAGAGACACTCCCCAATCCCTAAAAGGACACTACGCCCTGAGGGACCTTCCCCAGCCCTGGAGGTTCCTGATCTATTGAACAGTGGCAGAGAGCACCAAAATAAAACATACTAATCCTCTGATGCTGTGAACTTGCACACATCCTACTGACCGGGAGGTTTTTCCATTATCTGCAACGCCACAGAATTTCCAGTCAATGAGCTCCAAAATGAAGCGGCATAATTGGCAGAAATGCTCGGGTTTAAAGCCTCACTGGAAACTCCAGAGAGAGGTTCAGAGAGGAAAAAACAACTTGAACTATTCCTTTCAGTGTCTGAATTTCTTTTAACACCCAACACCGATACCCGACACTAACACTGTGTGTGTGTGTGTGTGTGTGTGTGTGTGTGTGTGTGTGTGTGTGATATAGGGGTGTGTCATTTATATTCTCAGCTGGACTGTATGTCTACAAAGGTAGCTCTTGCAGACACTAGACAGACTGTCAGCATGAAGGGAAGAACTCTGCTTATCAAACAGGGGAGAGTGCTCTATGTCTAGCAGGCTCTTATCAGAAACACATCCAGTTTCTTTGAATTTCACACGGGCTATTGCTGAATTCTACAGAGCTCAGAAACGCAATATTTGAACAAATTCCATTTACAAACTGCAGGTATCCCTACCAAAAAAATTGGTTATGGAGCCCGAAGTTTAATGTGTAAGCTGACGCAATGTAGCTTTTTAATATTCACATCGAGATTCTGCGAGCCCGTTAGCCCAAGTACATGTCACAATAAAAATGCTGCAGCCTTGCACGCTGTAGATTTAAATGAGAACCATAAAAATGAGTGATTAAAAACAACAAAAAAGAAGGAAAACCTATAAAGACTCGCCAACAGCAAGCACTTGGAATAATATGAAACTACCTATATTACTGCTTGTATTCAGCTGGGCAATAAATGTAACAGCAATTTGCCCTGTGGCAGCTCTTTTAAATCACCTTCAGTAAATTCAATCTGCTGCTTCTAACGGTGCAGGAATATGCTGAAGCTCTACAGTTCATTAGACAACAAAGGAAACCATACGTCCATACCTGTACCTTTCAGATTAAGAATTAAACCCTCTGGTGAGACATTATAGAAATGCTTACTTTGTAAAAAAAAATGTCTTTCTGTAAGCTGACAAAGCTAACAAAGCTACCAAAGCAGTTGGGTGGAAAAAAAAAGGAGAGAAAATGAAGTCTTGCAGTAATCGCTCGTTTAATTACAGGTCCTGTGGGAGTTTCTGACCAACGCGCTGAACTGAATGAGGGGATTAGCCCACTGTTTTTACACAGTAATTGAAGCACTAAATCAAAAAATATGAATAAAACAAATATGAGCAGCGGACAAAGAACAAGCCTGTGCTGCTATGCAGTTTATTTGAGACATAAACAGCAATGTTTAGCACACTCTGCGCACTTCCACGTACACTATAGCATCAGAATTCAGATGCAACTCCGTTTATGCTCAGAATGTGGATGTCTCAGCTGACGCGAGTCCTGGGCCATTCGGAGTCATTCGAATTCTAGCCCTCTCCTCTGAATATTCTATTCCCTATATTTCTTTGCGTATGAATATTTCATGGTGTGTGCGCCGCGGTTTTGCAGAGTGTCAGTGAGGTTGTTTTGATAAGCCAATAAATATACTGTCAGCAAATAACTGAGTCATTCTCAATAATCTTTTTAAGCAAACCACTGCAGTGAAGCATACTGATGCAGCACAATAAAATCAAAGCTTCCTTTGTAAACACAGATTAATATGTTCGATAACTGGAGTATGAAAATATAGATATGATTCCGACAACAGAACAGGTACCTTCCGACAAGCACGAACACTGTTTCAGGAGCTCCGTGACTGAATATGACAGATAAAAGGATGAACACAAAAAGAGTGTTGTAATGCATTCCAATACGTTCAAGAAACGGCCAGCGGGCCATCCAGTAAAAAGACTTGTTCGTGTTGTCAAGCCCGTTACATACGAGACAGGAGGGCCCCAAAATGCGCTGGAACCCCGTGAAGAAAGCCGCGTTTTAAAAGTAGGACATCCTCCTTGCGGTTCCGCCACCCGAACGTCATTTCAGATTTGATGACGCGTGTGGTGATATGGTGACATGCTGCTCACATGCATTAAATTACCCCCCGGCCTGAAGCGGTGGTGCAGTTGGATTCAGAGCCGTCCGGAGCGCACAGCTGACATCCTCGTTGAATGCCAATGAGGAGTGTGGGCGCCACTCGGGGCAATACACTATAACCATTCCAGGCTGCCAAATGAAATACTTGCAGTGTTTGCTTTTGTTCTCTGGACTTGTGGTGACTGTGGATTGTGGTACGATTCAGCAGTTTGTTCCTTGAGGTTTTTGCTGTTTTATTGGCATATTAAAACATAACTGCCTAAAAATAAATTTTGAAATCTGACCTGTCAGAAACAGGACACCTCTGTGGGAAGCCTTGCTTGCAATTTCACATTTATCTTGTGAGCACTGAAGGGTAGCTTGCAGGTGAGCTGAAATATCACATCACAACTTTGTGACAACCTTCGAGGCTGATCTTCTCGTAAGAAGATGGTCTGTTCAGCAATACTCAAATGAGAGAAGAAGGAACTACAACCGTTAAAACACGCATATACAGCTCACGTTCTCACATGTAGTTCCGTGATTGGTTGTTTGCCTCAAAGGGGTGTGCTTTAATTTAACGCTGAAACATCAACTTACGCTGTTGGACAGGCACCGGCAAAACAGAGCACAAAAAATAAGAATGCTGTTTATTTCTTTTATGGGCCGAATGCTCCTTCAACAATTCACAACAGAACACTCTCCGTCTTGATCAGCTGACTTCAGCACAAACCATTTACAACATTCACTGCAAACAGCCAGTATATATACATGTAACAGAACTCTGGCAAAGACAAATGGGCTCTCTGGGGTATGTGACCAAGCACCCAGTCATAAAAACCCACAATAAAATGTAACTCTCCGGCATCCATTATTCTTCTCCTGGCAAAACTCTGAAGCGGTGCTACTTCTGAAGCAATTAGAGAAGGTACTTCATCATATCAGCTGATCCCGCTCACAGAGAGGGCTGGTGATCTCCAGGGGGCAAACGGCCAGCCCGGGGGGCACATCCGTCACGGGGATGCTGTTACAGAAGAGGGCGAGCGGGTGAGCGAGCGGCTGAGCAGGCCAGCGGGTGGGGGGCCACCGTGACTGAATTATTATCCGCGATGACATGCTGAGCACCAGCCCCCCGGATAAAAGACGCGACTGCAGCTCCAGCGTGCGCATGCGCTGACCATGAACCGCGCGGAGCGTGGGAGGTGGAGCAGAAGCCCTCTTCCTTTTCGTTTCTTTTCTTTCCTTCTTTCTTTAGAGATGCGCGCTCGTCACCCCCGGCTTTCAAAGCCGCACTCGCTCCTGCGCCATCCGCACCCGTGCTGCTCTGAGGCTCCACGAGAGCCATTTGACGTCATGGTTTTATGGGGCCTTTTTAATCCCCTCTTTGGCGCCATACCCGCGCCCTCACAGCGCCTCTTCTGGTCATTCTTCAGCACTGCTCTAAAAGAGGTGGGTGCGCTTAATTGTGAGGAATGTGCCCGTCACATTCAAGGAACACCAACTGTAGGAGTGATGGAGGATTTTATTTCTGCTTGTTTTTTTTTTTCCATAGCGTGTAGACACAGCTGTAAAAATGTATGACTTACCCTGAGGACTCATTCCTTAAAGCCCTTCAACGATGGAAGGACTCACAGAAAGGGGAAGAATCTGGTCAGCCGTGAAGAGTCAGAGAGATTCGCTTCACTGCTGATGGACAATTACGTGCCATTGCACAGTGATTCAGTCGCATGAATCTGTGATGGAACTCAACCTAATGAAACAGGCCTACCGCACCAGCACGACATTCTCCTTAGACTCATAACAGATCATCTGGACAACATCATCTTGTTAAAAGGAATTGCATTGGCGTGTAGGACCTGAATCCCATTCTATTGTGTGGTACATTGAATTATCCTGAATACAATCTACACTGGAGGGGCCAGACACTCTCACAACAATCACAATGTTCAGAGACCACCCCCTACCAGCAATCTGCTTATTTCTCTCTCTCAGTTCCAGCAACAGTGACATGGAGGTAATGCCTAGACCCCCAGCCTAGTCTAGAACACTATGGAATGGGAAAAAGCTTCCTCTACCTCTTCCTGAAAGCTCATCCTCCCTCCAATGAGAGTTGACCCCCACACCCTAAACCCTACCTCCATCGACAACCCCCATTCACCTCTGCACACCTGTTCAATATGCTTCACCCCCCGGAAATAAAATCCCCCTCTGCCTCCCTACCCCCATTCCTACGGTAAATCCCATGATCCTCCACCCCCACCCGGATCCGCAGGAAAGATGAGCTCCTACAGGAAGAGCAGGCCTTCCAGGCTGGCTCCGGTGAGACCTGCTGTTGTGCAGGTCACTTTAAGCAGCTTCAGGCATAATAAGGATGAATGGAATGGGAGTGACACGAGGGGCCGTGGCAGCCCACCTCATCACAGAGAGTGCGGTCTGGAGGAGATTAGCGCCTTGAGGATCCGCCCACCCCACGCCACCCCATGCAGGCCTCCCAAGCTGAGTTGCGAGCTGGCGGCTTGGTAACACCACCATCCACCCGACTGCAGGGCCTCAACCTCCAACCTCCTCCAGGTACAGAGAACTGTTATATTCGGGGTCAGATTCGGAGCCAGGACGGGGGGCGAGCGGCTCTCGTCAGGAGATTTGGCGGCGCAGTCGTCTCTCTGTGGCGGCCTGTGTGGCGTTACGTAACCAGCTGGCTGTGTACAAACTAATTATTCCGCACGCCGCTTCTGCTCAGACGCGCCGCTCGGGCGCTCGCGGAGAATTGTCAAATCCGTGTTTCCGCTCTTCCGCTGCTTGGCTCCCGCTCGTACGAGGATTCAGCACAAACAAGGCGCATGTCGCTGATTGCCGCTGACAACTCAAAGCTCCGGCCTGCCAGAGGAATAATTAGAGCGAGCGCTTAGCCAGACACCGTGGTATTTGCATTGCGTTTCCTTCTATCGAAATGACGCGAATGCAAAACATGAATGGGTAACTCGCCTGAGCTTAAAATCGTTCTGGGGAATTCCACACGGCACCATGGGAAAGCAAGGTACTTAACCCACAGTTGCCTCAGTAAATAGCCAGCTGTATAAATGGATAACATTGTAAAGAACTGTAACCTATGTAAGTCGCTTTGGATAAAAGCGTCTGCCAAATGAATAAATGTAAATGTATACACAGGCGGTAGAGGATGGCTATGCCATATTAAATCCAAGAGGAGTCCGGCCTTGTTTCAGATTTTAGAAAGGCAACCTTTCAAATGGCAGTCAATTGGTGTCGGTTGTGAGTGGAGTTGCACACGCTCCAGCACACAGCCGGCTCCTAATGAGCCCCATGCCTCCCGAGGGGGTCAGAGCACTGGGTCGAAGACGTGAACACCCCCCTCTCCCAGACTCTGGCCTGTCTCAGCCAATGGCCTCCTCTGAAAGCTATCTATCTCAGCGCCATCACTTTCAGGGCTGGGAGAGGGAGGGAGAGGGCCTGGAGGGGTACGCATCTCAGCTCCTTGTTCTTCACCCTGTTTTCATCACAAACGGAATTAAACATCGCCTTTCCCCCAAGGTTTCTCCCGCCAATTAACAGTAGACAATGCCTCTCTCCATGCCCCGTGACTCTACTTCACCTGCGAGTCACACCACGTACATGCCGGTGCAACCAAATCGGCAACACTCATGTCAACGTTAGGTACAGCACCAGTCTGAGCGGGAGCCGGAGGAAATGGGGGGATCTGAAGACTGAGCTGAAAAACCCGTATGCTGTGAGGCGCAGATAATGGGGAGCGTAATCCATCGCAAAGTTGAAACGTCACCGTGGGTCACCGCTGTGTGACACCGCCTGGGCGTCATGCGCCCCAGCAATGACAGGGAGCTGTTGAAGAACAGGCAACTGGCTTTGCAGTTAGTGCCCCTCTTCCCACTGATAAATCAAACTCAAGCAAAACACCCAAAAAAACACCCACACTCCCCCCGGCACGGTCAATCTTTCGGTGAATGTTTCCCTAACACCCTCAGGCGGCGTCTCTGGGCCGATTCCGTGACTCAGTGTAACGAGCGCGCCATCGCCGTGCCAACCATCCCGTCAGCTGTGGGCCGTGGCAGACATGGGCTCTGCACCTCATTGAACATTTGGCTTCCTTTACAGCCAGAACAACAAACGCCCCCTCCCAAATCGATACTGTCCCTCGATGGAGCCGGATATTTAGGCCCACGCATCTGTAAACAGGCCCTCCCTCCCTCGCGCCCCAAACCCCCCCTGGCTACAATGGTTATAATCTTTCCCAAACACACCAAAGTTTATAATTCATATTAGAGGAGCTGGAGGCTGGCATTACAAAATAATTAGAGTGCAACGAATGCCCCGCTACCTGGAAGGAGGAAGACGTGGCTATAGGACGCTCGCCTGTGATTAATACAGAGCGGAGGCGAACCATTTCTGCACCAGACTCCTTTAATTGCAATTAATATTTAATGTTGAACTCATATAACCGGGTCTTGGAGGTACACTTTTTAAGGGAACACAAAGGAACAGCCGGGCGAGCGGAGGCTGTTGGCAATGGGAGGGAAACGCATGCTTCACTGTGAGTATGCACAACACAGAGCTTTTTACGGCGTGGAAATTGCACATCACCCACTCAAATTTAATAACATCTCCATCGCTTTCCTGTTCTCTGCAGCCTGCCGAGAGTCACCCCGAAAACAGAGCAATAAAAGAAAAACACAACTCCAACCCGAAACAGTATTTATATTATGGGATTTCCATGACAGCGCTTCCATTTGAAGAGCTCGGGGGAATTCCTCAGTTGATCGGCACCTGGATTTGGAGTATGCGACAATCCACAACAGGCTTTGCCATTGCCAAATTACTGTTGCTTACTGCTTTTTTGTGGTGATTTTCTGAATGCTGCTTCCTGCCTGAGGCCTATCCAGGTCCCACTGAGCTGGTTAAGGATCTGAGAGGGGGCTGCTTGCTGGGTGGGGGAATGCTAACGGATGCTCCCCTTGGACAAAGAGTCCGACGTGTGAGCTGGAGAAGCCTGGACCATAAATCACTCTGGGAGTCTGTCAGGGGGTTGAAATAATAATGACAGCGGTAAGAGGCTGCCCCCTCCCACCCAAACCTGATCAATGCTCCAGTGGGAGAGATCCCTCCCTATCCCATGATCCTGTGAGCCAGCTGAAGTCGGAGTGAATCACAGCAACCCGTCAATGGTCCCCGCTCAGATTGGGTCCTGTTCTGCTGTCACCTGCTTGCTCCTCTCTGACAGGGAAGAGGCGCTCATGGGGATGCGGGGGAGGGGGGGGTGGTCTTGCCTCTCGGGAGTCCTGGATCACGGCTCTCCACAACGGAAGAGTAATCCTTATTGCTCCAGATCAGCTCCAAAGAGGCAGCACTTTCGGACCAGCGTCAAATCGATGCAGACACTGCTTCATGTATCATCAAGCGTCATCCTCACTGTCTTCGTCATTCAGCATCATCATCATCATCAGAATCATCAGCATCATTCAGCATCATTACCATCATCATCATCATCATCATCACCACCATTGCCATCATTACCATCATCATCATTCAACAATCATAATCATTATCATATTCATCATCGTCACACACAGCAGTCTCAACACACTGCAGGTTTCAGCACTACCAATATCAGCTATAAGAAATGCTCCGGTCACCACCCCTGCAGTGAAAATCAGCATATGCAAGTTTAGAGTCACAAAGCTGCTCACATTAGAGCAGAGAGGAGCAGGAGAGCATGAGATCGCCTCCCTCACAATCCAACAGTGTCCGTTTCTGTGACAACAAGTTGAGGTACCTACATCCAGAGCTCGGCACACACTTTCTGCGCACTGTGGCAGATGACGGTGCAGACTGACTACAGATCTAGCACATAGAAACAGGACACACAGACAGTTTGGAGAAACCCGCCCTATACAGCACCAAGCAGGAGAAACCTCACCTCAGAGATGCTTTTAAGAAATCGGGATAGCAAACCTCTGAAACACTGAAATGGCAAGAGCGGAGAGGAACCTACAGGAACTCCTTTTGCTGCTGTCGGTGGATCCCGGCGAAGACATCCCGACGCAGACGGGGGGCTGGGGGGCGTGGACAGGAGCGCGGAGCCGGGGCGGCGAGGGGTGCTGCGAAACTCCGCTCTACGACGCCGTCCGCCCGCCACTCATCCTCAGAGCGAGGGGAGAGGGAGAGTGAACAGGGAGCCGGAGCCACAAACACACACACACTCACACGGCGCACGAGCACTCTCTCTCTCTCTCTCTCTCTCTCTCTCTCTCTCACACACACACACAGGCAGCAGCGATGCTCTCCCCCGCGCCGCCTCACACACGGACCCGCACGCACACACACGCTTGGTGCGGAGCTGCCCGTGCACTGACAGCACTGTAGAGACGCTGCCTGGGGGAGCAAGGCTAGTAGTAGCTGGAACGTACCACTCGCCCACCACAACATGGGGGGGTTATCGATCGAAGAGACAGAAAAAACAGCCTTCCAGTAATGTTTCTCTGTGTCATAGCCGCATTAGGGTGATGGGTAATCCTATTCCACACTACAAAGCTCAACACCAGTGACCACAAAAGGAGATGTGTGTCTGTGTGCGTTAGGTAATCCCCTCTACACCCATGACCCCCACATCCCTCCACCCTCGTTCCTTGACCTTTGCTCCCTAAGACAGGTGCCCCACACGCCACCAGAAGACCCCTTTGCTGTATGACACTGATTTTTATGACACTGAATAAAAACCAGGACAATGACAAACAATGTAGACACATACACACACACACACAAACACACATACATATATGACATATACTGTATATCTAAATGAATAATAGGATCATTATCACTCACTGAATCTTTATGGGACGTTCCCATAAGAATTTTGCAGCCCAACTCCTTATTGGTTAATGAATATCTATGTATCATTTGGTGTTTCCATTATATTCTCCACCCCTGTATATGCAGAGTACATATAAATATGTAAATATACATAAATTGTTTGTTTAAGTACTGCCCTTAGCAGGATGAGACATTTCACTGCCAGGTGAGCAGACTTTTTCATCTTCTCCCAGTAGGATAACAGTTTTGTGCATGGTTTTCAGGAAAGGGAGTACATTTTGAGATTGATTCCTCAAAGTGTTAGAAATGAGATCACTGTGGAAAACTGATCATGACTGAACTGCACTAGCAGGGCCCTAATGTGACGGCCGCACCTCTGGGCAGAGCCTCCGAGGGGGACCAGGTGTCCCCATCCCCAAAGTCCAGCTGTTTCCAATGGGCCTTGTTTCAATCTTTCCCCTTCTGATGACTGGGGAATGGCACACCAGACATTAAAGTCACTCTGACTTGACTCTGTCAAGGCTGACAGAAGAAATCTGTGGGAAATTTGAGTTAACGGCATGGACCTACCAAAAATCAACAGAAGAAGCCACACATCACGTCTGCACAGTTAACACAGTGATTTCCAGGTGCTCTGCAAATTAGCTTAACAATTAGGCCATCGTTTGAATGCTTGATGGGAAATTTACGCTCCTAATTTGATGAGCACTCGCAGCGTTTCGTCCAGCTCTGCGGGCCGGCTGTAACACGTGAAACATTGACTTTGGTATCTGCTAATTAACTCATTGTTGCTCCTAGCTTGACATGATGGTGCATATCCAGCTCCCATTGAGTTAATTAAATTTTTTAATGAGAGCTCGTCGCTGGGCAGGAAGACCGATAATCGTCGCTGTACTTGGACGGACTGTTAATTGCTTCTGTCTCCAGATGGCATGGCTAGCCCATCAATCCAGTTTTTAGAGGATATTTTAGTGCCTGGCAGAAAGTGAAGGACACCTCCTTCTAAACCATTATGTGGTTGGAGCCAGAATAACCTTTCATAATACAACAACTGGCACTTAAACATGGCATACATACATACTATGGGGTAGATACTGGCAAATGACCATACAACCATATTCTAAAAATGTCACAGATAAATACAGTATATGTGCAACACAGTTACAGAAGCCATGTGAAAATATTTACTATTCATCTCTGTACTAACATACATAAAGATTTAAAGATAGAAAAAACATCTAGAAAAAGAAAAATATTGATGTTCCAAATAGCAAGATCTGTTTATCCAATGGACCCTCATCTGCCCTCATTTGGACTGATATTTGTTGTTGAGAATCCGATGTCCCTGAGCAAGCAGGAAGCATGCAAAGATATTTAGGGCAAGCATAAAGAACCAAATTGCTCATCTGCATGGCTGGCCTTGTTTCCCTCTCAATGAATGATGGGAAATGCAATGTCAAGCAATGTCAGGGAGATGCTGTAAAGACCTATCATATGGAGAGGGTAGGATTTGGACTGATCCCTTTATGGATGGCATTCGGGGCGGTCAATCCCATTGCACAATGCAATACCTATCTGCTTAGCAAACACTCTCAACCTGACACTCTTACAAAGATTGCATCTCACCTGTTATCCATCCATGCATTTAGCAAGTCAATTCAGGTTAAGCACCTTGTCCAAGGGCACAACAACTTCACTTGGGAATCGAACCTGCAGCCTTTGCATCACAAACCCAACTCCACATCCTGCTGCTGACAACCTGCTGCTGCTGTGTTTAACCTGATATTAGTTGGGTGGCACTTAGGCTAATTCATTTACAAGTGGCATCAGTACTGTAATGTGTTTACACAACAGAAATGAGTAAGCAGCAAGGGAGGAAAGTGTACTCACTGAAGTCAGTTAACTACTGTAGCAGTTAGGTAATTCCTAGTGGCTAGCACATCTTGCGTGCACATTTAATAATGAATTTTGACAAAAGCATAAACACGTAAAATGAACTATTATCAACTATTAACTGTTATCAAGTAGGTTGAAGTAGCTACAAGCAAAGACCAAACTGAATTCCAAAAGACTTACAAAACCTGGCAGACTTTTCAAATGGGTCAAAGTTTGCCTTTTGTAATACTGGAGAAAGGCATTCAGTTCCCACTTCTCCATTGCTCGTAATGCAAAACGACCAGTGTGCTGGCATCGCACCGTCATTATCAACCTGAATGCGCATCACACAAAACCGGAGGCAAAAGGAAAAGGTCTGAATCGCCCTAATTGCGGGCGGTTCTGAAGACCGGCTCCTTCATGCAGCGTATTAACGAGCTCTGCTTCGACCATTCCAGAATGTATTCTCTCCGAACTGCTTTTTGTACTTGCTCCTCGGCACTTCAAATGCCGTCATAATGAAGCCCTTGTGGAATTCGCAGACTGAATTTGTAGGGTCCGTTTGCCGTTTGAGATCTTTGAAAGGCCTACACTAAACATCTGTTCCTTGCTGGTGAACTGATCATGACCGGGCAATAAAAACACAGCACATGCTCACACAGACCCCTGAGCAATATTTGTTTGTCTGAGGTAGCTTCACACCTTTACTGTTTTTTTCCTTTCCCCAGAGATATCTATGATGACATGAGGAGAGCCCGGAATGATATCGTAGCTGTGTCGGATATCCGTACTATATCTGTAGAGCGTCTATCCGTGGAGCATCAAGAGCATAACTAATGTGGCTGATGATTCACACTGAAAATCTAAATGACACAGAGTGGAGAGGCATCTGCATTTACCGCCTCAAGAGGGGGAAAATGGTCCCTCAGGGAGGACTATCATGGAGAATTTCAAAGCTTTCTGCTCCAGGGTAATCCCTCCCGCTCCAGCGACTATACATCCCCCCTCTTCTTCCTGACATTAAAATATTCCGCTGCAGAATAAAGAAAACAACCTACCAACAGGCTTACTGTACAGGACAGCAAAGACGGGTTCGATCAGAGTGCTCATGTTATGCAGAGAAAACTCAACTTTTTCCGAATGCATTTCGGTGTCCACAGTAGGCAAACTACCCCCACTTCCTTCAACTGGTTTTTAACATTTACAGTCTGGGAAAGAAAGCCTGAGGCTCACTGGGCACTTCCCCGTCACCAGAGAGGCTATTATTGAATGGGTAACTTATTATTCACTGGGGCCCGGCTTTCACCTCAGAGTGTTTTTCCTGACACACCAGTGTCATAATGAGCTTCCAGATGATCCGTGTTTCTTTTCTGTGCCTCAGAGGGAAAAGGACAATGGACCCATCCTTTACTTTATGGCTGGTCTGGGAACAGGCTTTCACAGCTGTGGAAGTCACCCCAAAGGCTTGTATCTTTCCTTTATGGCTGGTCTGGGAGCAGGTATTCACAGTTTTCTACACAATCCCAAAGGCTTGTTTCTTTATTGTAATGCTGATCTGAGGCAAGTTTTCACAGTTTTCTATGCCATCACAGTATTTTTTTTATTATACTGCTGGTCTGAGACCAGTCATTCACAGTGTAACACAGCCCCCCTGAAGGTTTTTCCTTTATTATACTACTGATTTGAGTCCAGTCATTTACAGTTTTTAAACCACCCCTAAAGGCTTATTTCTTTGTTATACTGCTGATGTGAGACCAGTCATTCACAGTTCTTTAATTTCTAAGCAGCTTTAAACTATCAATGCTCCCAGTAGATGAGAGCTGACAAAGGATTTCAAATCCAAACTGAATCCTAATTATAATAACACATAAAGTTAAATAAGTTTAAATTCAAACAAGCATTAGGCTTTTGTGTTTCTTGCATGACACAAATCCGGCATTACACTTTACTGTTTCTCATACAACATTTCATTAATCCTGACTCCCGACAAGCATACACAGCACTGTCATGCACAGCACATCAAAAAATAACGCTGACTTAAATTTGTGAGAGACAAGTGTTGGACCAGTGGTGCTTTTCGGTTAGGTTGAATAGAGGCCTATGTTTCAGTAGGCTGATTGACAGTGAGGTTGACATGAAGGGCCACGCTGTATTTTTATTGGTCTTTCTGCTCTGTGGAGGCAGAACACAGCATTCCTTGGAAGAGTCCACCTTGCTGTCTCTGAGCTCTCAGAATACAAAGACATACCACAACAGATTCTGTTTGTGAACTTAGAGGTCTAATCAGTGATTAATTCAAATTGGTGAGATACATCTCTTTAGGTAGGTCACAAAGAAAAAGCAAAAGAGTTCATTTCCAACACAAGAAACGCAACACACAGCCACAGTAAAGAAAACACTGGGGCCCGCCGTTCCAATCCATCAGTTCTGTTTCAGAGAGAAACAGACAGGTTCATCACCCTTTTAAATAAACAGGAAGAGCACTTTGTCTGCAATAGTGACAGGATATGGGTGTCATATCCCTTTGATGTTAATTAATTTATAAAAGGACACACACTGCCTTCTGGAGGCAACGCTTCTATTTTCTTTTCCATTTTTTCGCTTCTAGGAAGCTAAAAGGCAGCACTACATTTTCTAGATATGTGCCGCAGTATTCTTCTCTATGGTTACCTGCTGAATAATATTCAATCATTAAATAGCATCATCCCACCTAACTTGAGTGTCATGCTTAATGCAATGTTGGTTCATTATTTCATTTTATAATTCATTATTTTTACAAAAAGAACATGACTGAAGACAAATTTAGGCAAATGGTGTTCTTAGCACAGCACAGAAAAATGCTGACAGAGCCTTAATTTCAGAACTTTATTTCATAGGAGGGGGCCTATACTGAGGTTTTTCTGCACCACAGTGGTGTTCTCTTTTGTGTTGGACGACTTGTCAGGAGTGGTGAAGGGAAAAACTCTTACAGAAAGCACAGTTGTTGCTGATTGGCCCCAAAAGTTTACAATTGGTCATCTTGACCAATAGGAGCCGAGCACGTCCTGCATGTGAGGAGAAAAGAAACACAGGCTGTCCACAGTACACTTGCACTGGTAATGTCGACATGCACCTTGCCGACGGTTCAACTCATTTTGGCTCTTTAAGGCGATGGTGCTGCTCAGCCCGGCTGACCACTCAATATTCACACCTTCCTCACACCTCCCTCCCCCTTTCATTCTCAGTTCTATCTCTTTTCTGCTCCACACCCACACTCGTAATGGTGAAAATTGAATCTCTGTGCCGTTCCGGCCTACACACGCTAGCGTTTGTCGACCTGCATTTGGACTGTGAAAATCAGGTCCAATTTCATCTAATCTAACAGATTTAAGTAAATCTTCCTACAAACGTAGCTAATCAATCACTGCTTCAGCAAAGACCTGTGCAATCTTTTTGTGTAAACAGGGAAAAGTATGATTCCACGTGAAATGAATGAGCACACTCTAAAAGGTTGATTTATCTCCCTCAGTTTTATTCAAATGTAAATGTCCAGATTTCCCACGAGAGAGCCTTGGATTAAATTAATTTTCATAAGACTTGGACCCTTACCTAAATGTCAAGTGAATGTGTGCTATCAACTGAGACACATCAAAGTGTCAAATGAGTTGTTTAAGTAGAGCAATTTCACCGGCTGGAAGAGTTATTCCAATTCCACCAGGACCTTGAATATAATGGAGTACCATCCTGTTCACAATGGGATTTTGTTCCATTTCAACACATTGATTATGAACCATAGATACATGTAGCCACCTGTAAAAAATTCTAAATGAGCTCAGCAACTGACATGGCTCTATGTAAACTCTGCCCTTGCACATATTTATAGTTCATTTCAAAATTGTTGAATGGAGCCCAATTGCTTGCTGCTTCTGACGAAGAAAACACCTCCCTTATGGACGGATGTGATTGGTTGAAAGTGTCATAGCCAAGCCAAAACTCTTTAGCAGATCCATAAACATTTCTCGCACAGGCAAATAGATCTTATCAATAAATCACAAAGGAATGAGGGTACCTGGTTATAGCCCCATACAGAGTGACCAAGACAAAAGCCTCACTGTGACAGGTCTCTCCAACCAAGAAGGCCTAGCTGACACAGTGTAGTGTCCGCTGATAGCAGAGGCACACAAACAGTATCTCAGACTTAGAAGTGTACTGGCATCCAGCTTCAAAAGCCCTGCGGTCAAACGGAGATTGACAGGGACCCGACACATTTGACCGCCACCCCCTACATGTCTTTACAGCCAAAAGGCTTTGATTACCGGGACAGGGAACAGAAAAGGCACTGATGAGGACCCGCACCACAGCAAAATGTCACCAGGCAGCAATTATCAACCATACAAAGAAGGGCTTAAACAGGCCTCTTACCTTTGAGGTATTCCAGCTCTTTCCTGTGGTGGGAGACAAGACAGGATATTAGGATTAGCATATCAGAGAGAAATTATTCATGTGTGCTAAAGTGGATAGTAGAAAGCTTGTTCGCAAGCCCCCCCCCCCCCCCCCCCCCCCCCACCATGATAACTTATTCAGTGAGATAACAAGCCAGAAACAGCCAACATTAGGAGAGCAGTGAATAATATTACTTAACAAATAAATGGGGTGTTTCTTCCCCTCATATTCTAGGATCAATATATTCAATATATTATCTGTGTTGCGCTTATGTCGTTAGATGACCACACTCTGTCCACCAATCAGAAAATATAAACCCACCTCGCACCTCTCGGCCCTAGAGATGTCCATACGCAATTATGACATAATTAAATCAGATTAAATATTCTCTTTAGGGTGAATTTCAAATAACCACTCCCCCCACCCCGCTCGCCCACACTCTTTTCCTCATGCCACGTGTAACACTCCAGCTATTTCTGTTACAAAGTGTGGCTCCCTGCAGAAAAATTCACAGCTCATGAAGAAACCCATCACACCTTTGCTGTTAATTAGCAAACATTCAAACCTGTATCAAAGTAATCAACCATCACTTTAACCGCAGCTGAATAGCACAAAGAGGGGCCGTTCTGTCTCCTTCATATCAGGCTGCATACAGCACTGGGCTGCTAGCAGACCTCACAGGCAAAGAGAGCAAGGCTCACTCGTTGTCCTTTACAATCACATTAGGATATTATTAGGCTTTTGTTTCAACACCACCACGATAAAACAGTGGCACTATGATAATGACTGAATATGTGAGCAGATTACATTATTACTTTTTTTGCTGAACAGATGTTCTTTCCTGGAGTGACCTGCATAGCTTATTATTTCTGGATGTTATCCATTTAACAGCTAGGTATTTACTGAGACAATAAGTACCTTGCCCAAGGGTACAACGGCAGTATGGCCACCTGGGATTTGAATGTTTTGGTTACGAAGGTGCTACTACACTGCACCGCTGCCCATGGGGAGTCATGCTGACCAGGAACAAGGGTGGCCACTGCTGCCCGTTTACACATGTGCAATGGTACATCAGTCGCATGACACACACACACCCCTGTCCAAGAAAACTGACTGAATATCTTGCCTGGATAGCTGGTTATTATGACAGTATGTCCATGATCGCACTGATAGACTAAGGAGCCGAAAAAACACTCGCCAGGCTATACTAACTATGCTAACTTGCTTCAGTAACAAATTCCTGATTCATCTAGTGGTAAACGCAAACACAAGTAAACACAAGGCGAGTGCCTCACTCAGTGAAGCAATGCTGGGTGTAATGCAATCACTCCAGCCACTCCCAGACTGGTCAGTGAGAGGAAGGTAAACACTAGACCGAGCCAAAGCAAAGGGGGTGTGGGAAGGAGGGAACCAGGAGCGGGAACCAAGGCTCCCCCGGGACCCGGCAGGTACACTGTCTTAGAGCGGACGGACTACGCCTGAGCACCTCGGAAGGGCGCTCCGTGGGAAGGTGGGAGGCTGTCGCTAGGCAACCGTGCGCCGGGCCGCGGGCGCTCCTCTCGTTGAATCGCGGCCTCTTTTGGCACGACAAAATCGGAGACGGAGCTCTGCTTCTTCGCTGCCTTGGCGTAATTGCCCAGGCGAGGCTACGGGAGCAAAGGAAAGCCACGGACATGGCCAGAGCCCTAAATCCACGGGGCTTGCGGGCTCAAACCCAGACCTGTGTCAAAATGAGAAGAGGGAGACATTGCATGGCTGCTGCAGGCCTGCCAGGTGTTCATCTTGCACCACTATAGCAACAGGACAGCTTCCCGCTTAATGCCCCCCATCAAAACTCTTTCCAGACACCATAAATACCAGGAATGCTCCAATCAGCATAAAGCTTAGGGTGCTTGGTGTTTGGGTTGCCAGGGCCAGTGTGAGAGACACCCTGACTCTGACCGGTACTGACTGACTGCTTGATGGTACATGGCAGAATCTGACTGGAAAATTACAAGACCAATATTCATACACAGAGACATCATCAACACAGTTGCACACTGTCAGGAGGGATTTTGTAGGAACATCTGCTGTTCTCAAGCTTCTTGTAGAGACACTAATGTCTGTTCATTAAGAATGCAATATGGTCCATGTTTATCGTGGCACTTCAGCATTTCAATTTAAAATGAGCTCGTGGGCGAGGGAGAGGGGGAGGAAGATTTATTAGCTTTCTAAAGAGGAGTAATTCCTTCAACCGAGCGCTGAAAAGAATAATGGCTTAGGTGGCCTTCGTTCCACAAACTGGGAGTCTTTTTAGCACAATGCACATATTAAGAATTCAGTTCTAGTTTATGCTTTTCAATTACAGTCACATACTAACATCCTTCCCAGTACATACAGGCAGCTGAAATTGAGGCAGTCCTACAGCACCATTCTTTTGCTATGCTGTATTATATTATATTATAATGTTTCCATTCATCCATTTCCATTAATGTAAACATCATGGAAAGCCTGTCTTCTGACAGGGCAACTCCCTATCAAAGTATTATTCTTTTTCTTATTATGCTTTCTCTCTTTTCACATAAACTATACTACATTAGGCTCACAGACAACAGTTTTTTTACACTACACTAAGTCCTACAGTGCACCATTGTCAAGTGAATGCTGATTGGAGGATATTAATGCTTACTGACTTCATTCAAGGGACCTCAAGCTGCTCTATGGTGCCACAGCTGTGAGATGAGTGAAGCCTGGCTTATGAAACCCAGCCCACGGCAGCAGAATGAAGCCAATCATGCTCTGCCACTACAGTCTCTCCATCACTGTCAGCATACTATCCAGTCAGACTCCAACCCGGACTCAAAGCTTACACAGAATAAATGCCTTTATTGGATGAGCTACTCTGGAGGCCCTGAAATATCACGGGCAAACATGGGACTTCAGGGTGCTGAGTGTCAGTCAGCAAGGTATTCAAAACCGGTTGTGTCATTTGCTGACAGTAACTAGGATCCCATAACAGCAAACCAAACTGGCTTCATTACACTGGGGATAAGGTTGGGTGGGGGCCATTATACTGTAGTGCACCAAGGGGCTTGTACTATGAAAAACAGACAACATTCGTGGGGATATATTGGAGGGTTCCATTCACCCCACTCTGCACCCTCAAATGAGCGCAGAAGGTGAGACGAGCCCAATGTACAGCCCATGAGATTAATATTCGTGAGACGCAGTTATGCGGATGACATCACACACCTCAGGTCTCCAACTGGCAGAACATCAATATAATTATGAACATTTTTTATCATCTCATTATCTTATGAATGAATTACAACACTTTACAAAATGTTTTCCCCCTCATATTCATCTACTGATGAAACTTTGAATGTTCAGCAGCATCAAACCATCAAACAATATTTTGGGTGTGGCTTGAATATTCCAGGATGTAGTAAAAAATTTATTACTGCTAAATTGAGCCTCAATATTTGCTACTGGGCATTCTTACATGGTGTGGCCTAACTGCTTTGCTGTATAAAATACATGCAAGGATATCATTCAAAACACAGCCAAGGATACTGTTTCTATTTGCTCTGTGCATGTCCGCAATCAGAGATTAATAAATCATTCGGACAGACAGACAGGTCTTTTAATCCCACGCAGAGGACTGAAGTTCTTCCACACACAGCCAGTTCGCCTGCAGGTATGGTAAACAGCTAGGATATCTTGCTAATTACTATTCAGCTAGTCAGACGAGAGGATGTAGATGCTACATCAGCTGCATGTGCAGTTGTCTGTCATATACACTTACAAAATTTTGCTAGAACAGTGGCTTTTTTGGGGGGTGTGTGGGGGGGGAGGGGGGGGTGTAACTGTCTTTAATATTGCTCAGCGGGCCCCCAAACTGGAGCCCTGTGGAACTTTGGAACACTACTACTGAGTTCAGTGCCAGACAGCAGTGCACAAAAGCTTTTCTCCATACTAATAAGAAGAGAACAGAGATACATTCCTGCTTCCTCTGTTCCAGCTCCCACTCTCTGACAGTCCCAGCTGAACCTATCCACAAAAAAAAAAAAACAAGAGACACAGTCACACTCTGTGAGTCAGAGGATGAGTATTTCCCCATGCCTAACAAAACCCTGTCAAATCAAAAGCGCATTCATTATATCTGAGAGCGGAGTTCAATTCATCATCCTGATCGCTGTGTAACTGGATTCATTCCGCAACCTCTGTCGTCTCCAATATCAGAATTATCATCGCGGGCGCTTAGAAATGCCTTTTACGGGACAATGTAAACTAATTAAAGTCGCTCGAGCTCTCCCGTCGAATGGTGTAAAGTGACTCGGGGAGAACGGATCGTGAATTTCATCTCGTTAAACGGTCCCGAAACTCAATCCTGGTTTCAGTGTCCGCGGTTTAATGGACTTGAATTGAAACACGAGGGTCCCGAACTGACACGATAATCACGCGCTGTAGGCATGAAAAGTGAGATGTTCGGGAAAAAAATTGAGCGCAGACCTTCCTGCAGAATTACACTGTGATCCGAGGGAACGGTAAATGCTAAAGCACAAAATAATATCGACCAGCAACAGAAACATAAATTAAAAAATAAATACAGACCGGAAATGTAGCAACTGTGTCGCCGACCCTACGAGACAGCATCTCCTTCCCCCTCTTGAACTTGCCTTGTTTACTTTCTGTTCCAATATCGCCGGGCCCCAATATACGGTAATAGCTAAGCACGCACAGCGGCCGCTCCCGCTCATTTTGGAGTCATTTGCAGGGATAAACATATTTGCCTGGCGGCTGGTGTGGGAGAACATTAATAAACTGCCGGAGAAGCAGGTCAAGAGGGCCAAACGAGTCTTATTATCACTGAAGAAAACATGGTGCCATGAAGAATCAGGCTATTAATACAAGCCTACACTGATGTGAGTCATTTTCACAAAGTGTGATCACAGTAAGGGGAGTAGGAGGCAGCAAAAAGTCACTCTCTGTACACGACTAAGTGGTTGCAGGCTTGAATCCTACGTGCGGTAATGCTTTTACAAGGCTAAACAACTGTACATTTGAATCAGTGGTGGGACATTGCTGCTGTACCTGAACGTCAGGTAAATTTTCTTTTACCTTGTCTTAGTGATCAGATGAACCTCTACAGAAATATGGTCGTAAGTGCTTACTTTTTTACCACTCCTCCACAGGACTGCACACAGAAAGGCCAGGCTGAACTCAACTGACCATGAAGACCAAACGTTTTGGTTATAGCAGAAAACTTACAGGAAACACCATGGGCCTCAGGTCAGTCTGAGATCCTGGAAATGAACATGGTCAACATCCACCAGTACTTACAACAGTTTAAGGCATTCAAACACTAGCCGATTTAAATTTCACAAGTGACAAAATGGCATGGCAGTAAAAATAAGCATATGAGCTAGAATCTTGTTGAACTAACGGATAATGGTAACGTTATGTAATATATCAGAACACCACTTTGCAGAGTATACATTATTCACGATGGGGGTAATTTCAAAGTGATCTAAACTGTTGAGCAAGGAGACCAGGCCACGCGTCGCCGATTCCACGCACGGTTGCTCTCAGATCGGAGGAGCCGCCACCTCCTGGCCTCGTACGCACGGGAACGCCAGCGACAAAGTCAGCTGGAACGACGGGAATTTCTTCTAGCGCACGGCTCCCCTGGATGCGATTAAAGTCCTCTGAAGGATCGGCGGCGCACAGCTGGCTGGGCTGATGGGGTGTTTACCTTAGGCGAGTGGAACATAAATAGAACATGTGTAGGTTTACGCGGCACGAGATGGCCTTTGATGGAGGGGGGGTAGCGTGAACGCACGACTTATTTCTCTTAAGTATCTGTTTGAAGCTGCGGGCTGGTTCCCTGCCAGAGGGAGCATTCTTTAAACCGTGGATTCTACCCAGCAACCCCGGTAACACAGCTAGTGGTTGAATGAGGCAGGGAGGGAGGAGGGGGTGAATTTGGGGGGGGGGGGGGGGGGGGGGGGTTCTTTGCATGTGACTGTAAAGGGAAGCAGATCAGATAAGCCTGGTTACATTTAATGCTGATGACAAACAGCCTTCAGGAGACGACGGCCTTTTCATCCCAGGCCAAGCGGCAACTGAGAGCGTCGTGATGGGAGAAGGGCTTTGATGCAGCGCCATGACGGACGCCTGCAACTCCGTGACATTTTCACCTCCTCTTCACTTCACTCAGTCTCTTCCCCTTTATCCATGTCTGTTGTGAACAAAAAAAAAATCATAAAGGAGCCGCCGTCGGCCTCCATCACAGAGACAATGACTGGGAGAAAGAGAGGCGCGAAAGAAAGAGATGGAGGGAGAGAGTGTGAGACAGAAGGATAGAGAGAAAGAATGATGGGGGACAGAGGAGGATAGAGAAAACGTGAAGAGATAGAGAGGAACAGAAAGAGAGTGGGGGGGGATAGAGAAAGTGAGATAGGGATAGAGAGAGAATGAGGGTGATACAGAAAGTGAGAGAGAAGGATAGAGAGAGGATGAGGGTGGTACAGAAAGTCACACAGAGAGGGATGGGGGGTATTAAGAAGGCAAAAGAAAGAGTGAGGATGGATAGAGAGTGAGAGAGAGAGAGAGAGAGGGATAGAGATTGCAGGCTTCCTGTTCGTTATGGCTTTAACCCAACGAGCTTCTGTTCCCTCCTGCAATTAATTAGCAAAACAGAAATCCTTTTACAGGAGGTGAGGGCGGCCTGACTTGCTGGTGACTGCAGTAAGGGGATTAGGGAGATTAACCTTGGGGGCTGCCGCACTGTGCTTTATCGATACTGACGTACACTACCGAAGGCCACCGACGCCTCCACCTCTTAGCGCTGCTACGCCTCTCTCTGTGGCCTCTGCTCTAGCTCCGACGCTAACAGGTTTACGCTGTGCTTGGTGTCCAAGCCCTAATCACATTAACCACTTAGTTTACCACAGCCCCCTCCGCCCCGCCCTCTCCGCCGGGCATCTCTTCAGCGTAATCCCTCCCATTTTGCATCCTTACGTCTGTCTGCTTCAGTGACTGGGCTCCCCCAAAGCCGGGCAGCACCCACGCAGTCGCTTCTAACCGCCTGCAGCGTCCGGGTCTACACGCCGGCACTGGGAGACACGTCAATCTCCCCCACAATGGACTGAGCCGAGAGGATCAGGCATTTGCCCACACGAACACGTGTCATCTCTCATTACCGGTCTGAGGGATCACCGCATTGTTCAAAAACAGAGCCGCAACAATCAAACGTGCAGTTCCACACATTCCTCGGGAGACAAAACTGTTAAATTCATTACGGTGGGGTGCAGGCAGATACTGTATGAGAGCCAGCGAATACAAATTTAGCGCTCAGTAGAACGGCGCTAACCAATTTTTGTATGGTTCTTCATATACTACAAACGGTCTCGTGTTGACAGCTATTTTTGATTTAGCCTTCTGGGTGTGCCATTAATATAGATGTGAGAGAGAGTTCAATGTTTCTCTTATTAGCAGCTTGGGTGTGACTGTGACTGAGGAGGCTTTGGGCAAGACTAAGCCCACATCACACTTCACTTATAAATTGCCACAAAATATCCAGTGGCACTTTACTTTAGAAATCATAAAACACATGGCAAGCCACAAATGCAGCAAGTTCAGACAAGGAACAAACCAAATTAAGGAAGGGGGGGAGGACAGATAGGGATGTTTATTTGACAGGTGGGGGATATGCCCATTTAGAGCTGGCCACAATCAGCAATGACGATCTTGGATTTGGTCTGGCCACTGGAGCTGCCGAAAGACTCCACTTTCTTCACAACGGTAAAATAACGTGGGAAATACTATACTACTAGAATGCCATTTCCTAAACACCAAGACATAGAATGGATGCTTAGCAGCAAAGTGAAAAATGACAAAAGAGCTGTGAATCGAAGTGGTGTTACAGCGCTAAAGTTCCTGCAGTGCTGAGTTTCTCGAACCCAATCCTGGGGACCCACAATGCATGCTGGATTTCAATCCAGTCAAGCTCTCACTTAATTAGCTTTGACCGCTAACTGCCTGCTGACATGGATGTATGATCAATAAGCAGGTACATGCTATAACGTGTATAGTACAGACACACTAAAATATTTGTTCTAACAGGAGGATACATGTCAAAATGTCTCTGAGTGTCACTTCCATACCTTTGGCCGGTTATACAATTGATTACAGGTAAATTGTTGCTCAGTCGGATCAAGTGAACACCTACTGAGCTTAACTGAGACGGCAGCCCAGCTTTGCTCCTGGGGCGGATTTTAACAAAACTACGTTGAATACAAAGCTTTACATTAGCACAAAAACTCCTCATTTGTTTTACAAAGTACCTATATCCCATGCAGCTTATAACATGCGCACTGAAGACAGATGAAGCCCAGTGTTCAGTTAACTGTTCAGACAAACCCAATTCATTTAGCGCTCCGCTGGAGCAAAAAACAAATGCACGCCCTCGGATCCCCGAAGCGGGCTGGTGAAACGTCACTGCAGAGGGCCCGTGTGTTTCAGAGAGCGCGGCCTTACCGCTTCTTCCTCTTGTAGTTCTCCAGCTGCACCTCCTGGCACTGCTTGGCGCGCTGCAGTTCACACTGGCCGCACAGGTTCTCCAGGTGCATCAGGTGACTCTCCATCTCCTCGAAGTCCGCCTCCAGGTGCGCTGTGGGAATGAGGCAGGGCGAGGTCAGAGGTCAGGGGTCGGGGGGGGGGGGGGGGGGTCACGCCCCGGGGACGCTGCAGCGCTGGCTAGGTTGGAGTAGTGCACACAGGCTGGCCGCCACACGCGGCCCGATCTGGTAACATTTTCTGGCCTGCGCTCTCTGGCACGACACTAGGCCGCCACCCACGCCGTGAGAACGAGGGCCGCTTTGAAGCTCAGCAATGAACCTTTTCGCAGCTCGAAAGCACATTCTCTCTCTGGTAAACATTTGCTTGGTTGTTTTTTCTTTTCATTATTCCCAGGCAAGTTTCTGCAAGAACTAAGCCTCGTTTCTGAAACCGATTACCGCCAATCCTACGAAACGTATTCCTTATGCCGTTTCCGAGAGCAGCTTAGTTCCAGCATCTGACTTGAAACATTACTCCACAAATTCTCCTTCAATCATGTATTTAACCCGCTCCCATTTTATCCAGTTAGACATACAGGCTTTTAGCAGCAAATGTTTGGAATGTTCGGCCTTGTATTTTAAATATAAGACATATTTAAATTTCTCTGTGGTTCACATGTCCCTCATTACAAAAAACAGCGACTTGTATTCCTGTAACAAAGCAGCACCTGGAATCACTTACTACCAGTATGATTAGGCCTCTTGATTTGGTCTGATATCATTAGTATCATTTAATCTGTTGCTTGTCGAGGGCTCCCTCGTACATACAGAGGATCCTGGGCGAACCCTCTAACCCACATTGTTTCCCTGTTCCGCGGTGATGAGAGATCCACGCTGACCGCAGCGGAACCTCTTCAAAGGCAGGAGTGGCGGCGGGCCAAGCCGAGCCCAGCGCCCTGCTCCCCTTAAATCAACAGCGCTTGATTGGTGGCGGAGATGAAAGAGGGCGACGCATCCCGGGGAACGGCCGCTTGAAAAACGCGAGTCACGCCAAGCTTCGGGGAGGTCCGAAAACGCACCTTAGTTACTCAAAAAAAAGTCTCCTCCTCTTTTTGAGCACTTTCAACCATTTCGCATTTGTAAAGTATCCTTTGTTCAGTTTATATATTACGCTGTTGTCATTTAGTGGACACTCTTATCCAGAGCAACTTACAAAGGTTATAATTTTATCTGTTTATGCAGCTGGCTGTTGTGGGTTGGATACCTTGCACAATGGGCACAATGGCAGAGCCCCAGCGGGGAAGAAAACCAGCAACCTTTTGTTTGTGAGGCCTGCTCCTTACCACTACACCACGCTACTGCCCCCATTTACTTTATGCCAACATTTCCTGTAGTACTGTAACCATATTTACAGCTCTTTGTGCTGAATGCTTATTGTTGTTTTAATGCTGTTGTTAACGTTTACGCCCCCCACGATATGCACTGAATGTTCTCTGGGTTGTAGGTTGGTCCGAATAAGAGTGTCTATGAAATGAGTGAATGTAAAAATAATGTTAGTAATGCATGTAGAAGGTTTGAAGAGGGCAGGTTTGAGGGACAGAGGGGACCTCGAATTCTGTACAGGCAGTAGCAGCACACTCTGATGAGGCGACGGCACCCTGCAATGACAGCGCTAGACTTTTGATGAAGCGAACGCGAGCCGCAATCATCTGTCACCGGTCCAGTGGTTTCCGCTCCCGTGGTTCTGCCGGTGAAGAGCGCCCATTCAGACCGTGGGCGGGAGCCTGGTGCCGCCGGGTCCGGAGGGCCCGCTCTGCCACGAGCCTTCGGCGCCATGAGAACGGGCCCATTGACGAGCCGCCACAATCGGACTCCTTGTGCGGCCCGTCAGGGACCGCTTCACTCAGACCCGCGAGGCCCCAGACCGCCTCTGAGCTAGCGCAGCCCGCGCCCTCGCGCAGCTGATCTGGGGTCAGTCTCGACTGCAGAGCTTTGCTCTCCCTCGCAGCCCAAACCAGCGATCCGCCGCAGATCAGCTCTCATGTTGTGACATAGCTGATTATCGAGTTTATTGTCATTACCGATTCCATTAATGCGGCAGATGCTCTCATCCAATGTGACTTGCTAGACTAATATGGCGTGGTACATTTAATTTGCACTGAGGGAACAGGGGATTAGAGGGGTAAACAGGGAAGAACACTGTTGGTTTTGCAAATGAAAATATGCATTCGAAGTCGACTCGGATTACATGGACTGTACGGTGGTTAGACCATTTGTTTTGTAGGGTTTCAAGCCTCCCCTTAATATGGAACACTGTAGCCTATAATCAAAGCTGATGTCTTCTCTTGAAAAGGCTCTTTTATTGTGAGCCTATCCTTAAATATACTTCATATGTCCGATTTCCTCTGATGAAACTGTCAGATGTGCGGAGCCAAATTCAATGTGACACATCTGCAAGCCTCCAGAAATTAAAGCTCTGCCTGTTGAGACCCCTGTTCTGCAGGAAATGGAAGTGTATGCTGCCATCTAGTGGTCTTATAGCAAATCAACAAACCTAACAACAGTTACTTTAGTATGGTGTTTCTCAATCCTACTCCTGGAGGCCCCCTGTCCTGCATGTCTTCTATCTATTCTTGCTGCTTGATTAAATCAGGTATGCTCAGCTAATCAAGAGAGCCACTGATGAGTTCAGTCAGGTAGGTAGTGCAGGGAAAGATGGAAAACGTGCGGAGCAGGGGGCCTCCAGGAGTAGAATTGAGAAACACTGCTTTAGTAGTTTATAGAATATAAGGGAAAATTACTCCAACAACAGTTAAATTATTATTGTAGAGATCTGGATGACATTAATACATTCTTTAAAAGTCCAATTGGCATTAGAATGCATTTTAACAAGCTCAGGTTGTTTAATTTACAGCAATTTACAGTGAGTTAGGGGAAAAAAAAAAAACGTTTGTACCACTGCATTGAAGGCTGCCTCAACTGTTTTAGAAGTTAGCCTGTTCAAAATATAATCTAACAAAGATTTTTTTTGTTAATTTTCCGTTTTTGATTTCCAAGATTGACAACAACAGTAAAAAATCAGTCTAACATGGGTTTCACACGTTTCCATCTCCTATCAAATATGAGTTTGGGGGGGCTCTCTAGTCACACAGTGTTGCTCTCCACCTTCTTTATATTTCTAAATAACCCTGCTGCAAATACCACTCTGACAGACCCGAATTAACTGACAATGCAATATTGTGCAGGTTATTACTTCAAATATCAAAAAGAAGTAAAGGTTTATCACATTGAATGCTACCATTTGGCACCACTGTGCTGTTTCTTTATTTCTTCCTTAAATAATTTATATTTGAATAATTTTGGAAGAGTTAAAGCAAAGAAAAAAAAAGCAGAGCTTGTTTACGGGCTGTGAATAATTTTCCGGATGTTATTGCCAGATGTTAATAATTTACCATGTTGTTGCTTTTTAACATTTAGAGGTAAAAAATGTACTGCAGTTACCTTGTGGGAGTCAGTCAGACAGTCAGTGTGTGGCAGCACAGTTTCTAGGGCGAAACACCAGCTCATTAGTAAGGATTAGGTAAACCCTGTAATGGCGCAGAAACACCCACGTACTACGCTCAGCCTGCCTCTGCTATATGGATTACTGTGGTGATATCCAATTAGCAGCCACACAAAATACCCGTCTTTTAATATTCCCCACAATTTCCCTGTGTGCGTGACAGAGGGCCTTGGTGGATTAGCCAATGGGGTTCAGGGCTTTGCTTCTGTTAATACTGCTGGTCCCTCCAGGGAATGAAGACAAACAACAAATGTATCAGACAGAACAGGAAGCAGCTCTTCTTGCCTCTAACACGGCACATCTTTTTTGTTTTGATGAACTGGTAGTAGACTGATGCTTCCTGGAGTTTTGCATCTTTCTGCATTTTCAGATATTAGTCATAGAAATGAGATGATATGAGAGACACGGAATTGTGGAGCTTTGTTAATTCTAGAGCACTTTCAGCGGGCCAGACATTATTCTAAGAGGAAATTCCGTCAGGGGATGAGATAACTAACTGAAAATACAACAAAAGGATGTGAGACAGGATGGGAGGGTGGCGAGTCCCAAATTCAAGAATGAAGGGAAACCACAAATGAAACAAACTTCTCCGTTATTAGGAACGAAGAAAAGCCTCGACCGGCCTGCCAAGAACGCAGCCAGAAAGACGTCAGCCGGGTGCAGCCCTGAAGCGCATCCACGCCTCAGAACCTGCAGTGCGCCCGAATGAACTGAAGGGGGCAGTGCAGATCCAAACAAGGCCGTGTGAAAAGTAACGAGCTCTCAGCACTTTCAGGCACAGCTACAGGATGCTCTTGTGATGCCATGAATGTCACCCAGCTTAAGAGATTGGCATTCCGCTGCATGCTTGATGGGTACAGGACTGGCACAGTAAAAAACACATTAATGGGTCACCTTTACAATATCTATTATCTATTATTCAGAGTCTATTAAAGCATGAACTAAAATGCTAATGTATCTCATAGCCTTACATTTACATTTATTCATATGGCAGACGCTTTTATCCATAGGTTACAGTTCTTTACAATATTATCCATTTATACAGCTGGATATTTACTGAGGCAATTGTGGGTTAAGTACCTTGCCCAAGAGCAGCAGTGCCCCCGTGGGGAATCGAACCAGCAACCTTTCTGTTACGAATCCTGCTCCTTATGCTACACTGCCATACTCCAAACGCTACAGTCAATAAACTACATTAGCAACTTTGTCTGATGTTTAAGTGCTATGCGGAGAACACAGAGTTTTATGCACACTAGACTGAAATGCCTCCTGTAATTTGCTCGCTATGGTTTAGCTTGCAATAATAATAACACAAAACATCTAGCAATATAATCTTCCAGACCCTGTATTCAGTGTAATGGTCTACCTGCAGTGAAGTATGCTTTTTGTACAATTTGCATGGAGGTTTCCAGTCATATTTAGAGAGGGGCCCTGCCGCTCCTGTACTGACCTCACTGTGTTTGCCACTCTGAGGACAGCAACTGGGAGCTTCACAGATCGAACATAGAAATATTCTGTCTCACCTCCGCTGAACGGAGCTGTTATAAATAAGAAATGCCTCCGGGGCAGAGAAAACAGGCACAATTTTCCACAGAGCAAGCAGGCCCAGCTACCTCTTAAATAAAGCATAAGCGTCCCTCCGATCGTGGAGCGAAGGAGGAGGGAGAGACTGCGGCTTTATGGGGGAGAGTAATGATATGCATGTGATGCGCCTTTCTGTGACCTAGAAAAGGCGGCGGGATTCACGAACGTAAAACTAAAATCGATGCGCCCCCTCAGCGCTGTCGGAGGAGATTGCCGCTTTCCTTTTTCTCTCATTTATCTGGGACGCCGGGTAACTTTACAGGAAATAACACGCGCTGCATGATTTCCCATTACGGGCTGTGTCCCGCCTTCTCATCGCGCGGCTGGTCCGGGCCAGGGTGGATGGCAGCGTCTGAGCCTACCCTTATTTCTGCAGCGTGAAGAGGCCTCATACCGAAACACAGTCCCTCAGTTCAAGGCCAGTCCACTGCACATCTTTCATCAATGCACCGCACCTTCATAATAGGATAATTAGCTAATAGTATTAGCTAATACTATAATGTTAAAGGAGCTGGAGAGTGTCATGTCTAGTAAGTGGACATGACTTAATGATCAGAGTACACTTCCTACACTTGGTTTATTAGTAGGTTTCCTTCAGTTCTAGTTTATTCTGGGTTATTCCCTCAATGGCTCTTGTTATCTCTGGTGTGAGAAACAATTTGTCACAATGATGACGGTGATGAGGCAATGATGATGATGATGATGATGGTGATGGTGATGATAATAATGGTGATGATGATAATAATGATAATAACGACGGTCATGGTCATGATGATGGTGATGATGATGGTGATAATGATAATAATGGTGATGATGATGATGATGATGCTGGTGATGACAGCCAGCTGAGAGGTTGTCCACCAAGTCTCTCACTGATCTCCGCAGCCTGGCTGACATCTGTTGTACCAGTGGGAGGTGTCCAGTCTATTCTGGATAACGGTGTGCCCCGGCCACACGCCATGGGGGTGAATCACGCACTGAACAGCCCACTGCCTCTGGCCAAAACCAAGGTCGGTTTGAGTGGTTCCCAGATAATGTCACAGGCTTCAGTTCTGTCCCAAATCTGAATACCCCCCCCCACCAGAACCACTGGAGAACTGCTACAGCCCAGAAACAAATGGATGAATGTGTGAGATTAGCGCCAGGTTCCGAGTGGCGTGTCTCAGGAAAAAGAGAGGCTTTACCCCACAGCCTTTGATTACTGGAGTAAAAAAGGCAGGAAAAGACAGACTGAAAGACTGAGCTTTGAAGAGAGTCCAAATCCGTAAAAAAAATCCCCCGGGCTCAATCGGAGCGAGCAGACGAAACCGTTCCACATGGGTCCGCTCCAAAGCCGTCAGCCGCCCACTAGACGGGCCCACACTGGCACCGGCCAAGACAGAGAACATCACTTAACCAGGAGGGGGGTGCTCTCAGGGTGGCTCAACAGTATCACTAAATGAATTCTACTCTTTCAAAGTAATGGTCATTCTTTACCTATGACACCTCATTGTGCCATAGCTATGTCCCCTGTGCACATTCAGGAAGGAAGCCATAAGAAGAGATAAGATTTACAGCAATGAAACAGAATTTTGAACCAATCTAGTAGTTCTATATCTGTACACACTCTATATCTATCAGAGATTCCCAACATTGCACTGTAAGAGTACACTTAAGAGACACCAGCAGCTAAGCATCACAGAACACATACAAAGTTAAGACTCTCATAGACCCTGATCCAAAGAAGTAACAACCCTACAACTATTTAACACATAAACTCCATTTCATGGTTTGTTGAAATTTCAGCATGACCGGTTTTGTAACCATGGCCATAGCGTAAAATATAATATACAAATGCTGTGAGCAGTGAAGCAGGCACAGCACTGCAACTTCTGTTATCCCTCATGGTAGACTACATCAAACACTCAGCAGACATCAGCACAGTGGCCTTGATTTTAAATGGATGATCAAAAGCAATAAAAATCAAGGATTGTTTTCATCTTAAATGAAAACACAATTTGGAAAAAAAAACAGATGTTTGAAGAGAATGAAGCATGCAGTAACTTTAGTCTCGCTACTGCACTGAAGTGAATGAAAAAACATTACTGCTGAGCATTCTACTGGAACTACAGCACTGACCTGAGAACAGTATGCCTTACACCGTGTTCACTTCAACCAGAGCAGCTCTTCTCCCATCAGCCTCTTCTTTAAACACATTCAAATATATTCAGTTATACAGAAGTGCGAATGCACAGATGAAGGCGCTGTCTTAAAGTAGATTTTTCTCTTAAGCGGACTCATTATCGCGGCATCACTTTGCATTTTGTTCATAACGCTTGTCTGTCTCATGAAACACCTGTCTAGTGTAATTTATAAGAGAAGTAAAACAAAGTGGGACACCTTCGTAAATGATGAAATGATAATGATTTATTGATGCGAGGTGCCCGGCTCCTAGGTAACTGCAGCTGGTTGGTTGGAAGAGCTTATTGCTGCACCACCAGTCAAGAACAGAAGACAGACAGAATACAAACACAGGCACAGAAACAGCCTGCTTCTTCATGCAGCAGAACAGTGACTGGGGAATTTCTGTGTTTCAGGCTCAGTTGTGGTTAACTTTACTTGTTGTGGAGATGGTTGTTGTGAGCAACCCAATGTGCCCATCACTATAACGATTTAGGAATTTAATTAATGCTCTGCTGCCAATGAGAAAGGCTTGCTGAATCCAACAGGCTTCCGCGTAGCTCCAATAACATTGTTGTATAGTTGCTGGTTGTTATTTATGGCATACTGGGACTGAAGTTAGCACCAGCCCATCTGACTGCCTATCATGATCATACTAGTCTAAGCAGAAGACATACATATTGTAGGATACTTCTTTCTCTAGCTGGGATGGGATACCTTACTTTTAGCCTACAACGCCATAACTTAGTCACGGTTCAGCCTAAGGACATTGTTTACCTGTGATAGGACAAGCTCTCTGAGCTACCATCCAATCAATCAGGCTAAATTTCTTATTTTATACCTTTCAGTACCCTTGCCTGGAGGAAAGACTTACAGGACAGCAACCAATCAAATCAGATGGGGTTTGGGCCAAACGTTAACTGCATTACACTTTCCAGACAGGTGTCATCACAGGGGAGGTGAGCAGGGAGTATAGCACCATTCCCAACACTTTATATTAGCTCAGCTCCGACCTCCCATCTCTCTCTCACTCACTGTGCCTCATGCTGCCAGCGCCCTGGCATTTTTCTGCGCTCCTTGCTGCTGCCCCCTGCTAGTCGGAGGCCGGGACTCACCGATGCGGGAGGTGATGGAGCCCAGGTCGGCGAGGAAGGCCGGGATCTCTCGCAGCTGCTCCTGGAGCTCGGCCAGCACCGCCCTCCTCTTCTCCCACTGCGCCGACAGCACCACCACGTCTCTGTCCAACTCCTGCAGGGGAGAGAACAGACACTATTGCCCGACACAGCATCTGTCACGTTTGGTATGTCGACACATGGCAACATTACACATATTTTTATGCTTTGCGCCTTTCTGAAACCCTGGTGTTGGAATCACCAACTGTACATTAGGCTCATTTCACCACAGCTATATCTGCATTCATGGAGGAGCACGGAAACGAGTTTTTTTGCACTAAAATTGACACAGCACACTACAGTGGAGTGGATGCTCATTGGAGGATAGGTGCTGGTCCGCTGACATCATCAGAGACCCTCGTAAGAATAGCAAGGTGCCTGAGAGTGGTAGGATGAAAGCCTGGCTGACCTACCCGCTTCCAAATGTTGCTGTTATTGCCCTGTAAACAACAGGTTTGCGGTTCATATAGTTACACAGGAACCCTCCACAACTGGAACCCAAACTCTAAGCATGACCTCAAAACTCAAGGCTCTTCTGTAATTCCACAAGTTGTGTAACAATGGCTGTTTACATTACTCTAACTGCACCTAAACCTGCATGCATTCAGCACGCACAGTGTCGGATCCCTGGAGCGGTAGAATTCACAAAGCAATCACTCTCTGAGGTAAATGCGAACTACAGCTGTACACACAACGTGTACATCAAATGACGTATCTTTTCAAAGTCTTTCAAACTTTCTGTTTCAAAGCATAGCGGTCACAGACAAGCATCTTATCACTGTTCATCTCTGTACAGGAAGACGGCACATATGACAAGCTGGAAAAATTTCACAGACTAATTACGCTGTGAGGGCTGTCAGAGAGAGAGAGCACACTGACCCGTGATGCTCGTTAATCACAGAGCGAATCGCAGATGCTAGACAGATATCCAGATGTATCTGCAAAGTACAACTATATTCTTCTGAATACTCTATATATCTGTATTAAATCCCATACCATGCATATTGTTATTGTGTAATACTACTCTGAGGACACAATTATCTGTGGTGAGATCATACCAGGATAGGGAACTGAAGTTTGAGGTAAATTTGTACAGCGTATTGCTCACAAATTCTGTGAATTACATGCCTTGTACAGAATGGATACCACTTTCAAACAGGGAGTCTTTAGATTACACTTTACATTACATATTTTATGAGCACAAGCTTTTATCCAGAGAGCCTTACATTTTTACATATTATGCAAAGAAATTGATGCTGTTACCACTGACAAATATTTGGGAATTTTAATTGATGATCGCCTCTCTTTTAAGCCTCATATTCAACACCTGGATTAAGTTTAAGCTTAAGTTTAAAATTTGGGTTTTATTTTAGGAACAAATCTTGTTTTTCTTTTGTTGCCAGACAGAGATTGGTTGCTACAACTTTTATGCCCGTTCTTGATTATGGTGATTTGTTATACAGTATATGAATGCCTCAAGTCAATGTCTTCATATGTTGGATACTGTTTATCATGGGGCTTTGAGGTTTATTACTAATTGTAGAGCCCTTACTCATCATTGTACCTTATATTCCAAAGTTAATTGGCCTGCTCTGTCTATACGAAGACTTGTTTTTATCTATAAGGCCATTTATACTACCCTCTTATTTATGTAGTTATATGTCACAAAAATGTGGAGGTACTTATAGGTTAAGGTCTCAAGCTTCTTTCCCTTTTGGCTGTTCCTAAAGTTTGCACCGAGTTTGGCAAGAAGGCCTTCATGTATTCTGCACCCTTTGCCTGGAATAGCCTGCAAAAAGAGTTCAGCACTTGGTCATGCTTAGTGAATTTAAAGCTATTGTTAAGAGCTTGGAAACAGAGTCTATTGGGAATTGCAAATGTTTGTTAGCTGAAAATTGATTGCTTTTGCACTTGGTTGTATTTTGCACTTTCTACTTGTCGTTGTCTTTTTGTGTATTTTTTATGCTTACGTTGTCTTTTTTTGTCCGAAACTTGATGTGCTGCTTTTCTTGGCCAGGTCTCTCTTATAAAAGAGATTTTAATCTCAATGAGACAAACCCGGTGAAATAAAAGGTTAAATAAAATATTATACAGCTGTGTATTTACTGAAGCAATTTAGATGGATCACGTTACTCAAGCACCGCACCATGTGGGAACTGAACCTATAATTCTACAAGCCAAGCTCCTTAACCACTATGCCGCAGCTGCCACCCCCACTGCTATTTCTATGACTTCAATTTCTGACTCAGTGATGAGATCATTTTGTGATTTGACAAGCAAAGTGGGGCAGGAAAGGCAGCGTTAATGATTTCATTCTCCCCTGGAAACAAAAGCGATGAAAGATTTTTCACCAAAGCGCTGCTCTAAGATGGAGGCGCCTTAGAAGCAGGACTTTTCAGAACAGGAAAGAATAGAATTTCACTATCCAAAAGAGGAAGGTTACCTCACCAAAAAAGGTACACACTCAGACATTTGATATAAACATTCTCCATAACCATTAAGATCCATTAGAATTCCACAGAAACCAGGTATTCCCAACTGGTCATTCATCACTTTCAAGGGCATCTAAACACTTTGGAGGGGATTAAGGAGGAGGGTGGGGATTAACTAACAACAACCACCATCGATGTTTCTTGATGCGCCTGCCCGCCCTGGGACCAAACTGAATTTTTAACGCCCTGACGGTCCCCACTGGCTACAAGAACCTCGGAAGGATGATGCTGCTTACAGCGTGTACTGTCTCTTTGTGAACACGCCTCCATTTTATTCTATCTAAGAGCTGAATCCTTACAAAAAGAGGGAACAACAGCAAGACAAAGTCAGGTCTGCGCTGAATTATACATGAGGGCCACATGAGGGGAAGGCTGACATGGAAATCCACTTCCGCGATGTGGCTGGTCGTGCGGAAGGAATAACCGGCGCGCTCCTCTAAACCTCTGAGACAAAGCGAGTCAGAATACTGTTCGCCTATCCAGACACGCACCCTGATGTGGGGTCACTCCCATTGCTGGAGGGGCTTCATGTTCAACAACCTATACCGTGTCAGGGTACGATGTACAGACAAGCAGTGCAGGCAAGCGGGGGTTAGGGCCCTGGACTTCAGGCTACCGGTTGAAATCCCAGGCAAAGAACAGTGAATATGCCCCTGAGCTAGATACAGCATAGACCCCTGCTGGGTGACACTCCAGCGGTAAGGACGGTTCATATGCATCAGCTATGAGCACTGTGAGTTGCCTCTGGCTGTGCTGTTATATTGAACAGCAGTGCCTTACAGAGGTGGGCTGGTGGGCTGATTGGCTGCTGGGTTGGCGGGTTTGTGTGCTGGCACGGTGGCAGTTTGGTTGAGGAATCTTTTTTTTGTGCTTGCACGGCAATCTTGACAAAAATCACTTTCCCCTGCTTCGGGCCTCCTGTAATCAGAGCCATTCACTGCTGCTGCAGGCTGGCGGGCAGAGGACACGCTGGAAGCACAGAGCACGTTCACACGAAAGCACCTCTGCAGTTCACATGGGGGTCACGATATGAGCTCCCACAGCACTGCTGGAAACAAAACAGGGAACTGCCACCCACCCAAACAAATAAGATGTCAATGTGAGTGCTTTCAAATGAGAGCAGGTGTGAGCAGGGCGGAGGAGTCGATCTTAATGACTGGTAATGCCCTCCATGTGGGTGGCAGTAATCTAAGCGAATCTAATCGCTTGGGAGGACAAGTTCAGTATTAATTGGAGAGGCCTGAAAAAAAAAGAAATGATGAGTTGGTTCCCCCGGTGGGCCTCCCGGAGATTAAGCATCCTGTTCCAGCCCAAGGACAAGCCGCCCTTAAAAAAGAGCCGGCCGGAGAACTCAGGCTGTAAATAAACTGAGGCCACGCAAGCCCAGCCGGCCAGTTCTGAGAATCATCTGAGATTGACAGGCTGAAAGCACCCCCAACCCCCACCCCACCCCCAAGAGTTAGCACCCTAACGCTCCATTTCATTCACAGCTACTGGAGCAAAATACAGCTTTTCCACAGTCTGTTTCCACCTCCGATATATACAGGAAAATCCCCCCTAAAATATCAAGAGATTTATCACAAAAAAAAAACTCAGACATCAAACATCAAATTTTCGGTTAACAAATGCTGTGAACTTGAAGCATATTAAGGTGTTGCTCGAATGGTTTACCTTTCAAAAAAAGCTCACTGCAAAAATGTCTCACACCAAATATTCAGCATAACATGAGCTGGCAGCTGGGCAGAGGAGCCAAAAAGCAAAGAGTAAAAGTACAGAAAAAACCCCTAACATCTACTTGCAAATAAATGTCAACATACATAGTGTTTTCAGTATATGGTTTAATAATAATTATGTTTTCGTTCAGCCTGTAACAGTGGAATGGCAAGGTCTAAAATCAAAACGATGTGTGGGTCAGTCAGGCCTTCTGTAGCAGGCCTGCAGAAAGACTCACTGATTTAGGTATTGATTCCAGTTTTGCGCCTAAAGTGTTGTTTACTTTGGGTGATTCTGGTGCTTCAACGTTTGAAAACTCAAAGGCCCACCACTGTTCAGCTGACGTGACTGGTTTCTGCCGTGACGGTCAAATATCATTAGGCGGCATTACAAGTGCCCTGCCAGACGGTGTGAACCCTGCAAGAGGAGTCACGAGAAGCTTAATTCCGCTACGCCCTCCTCCTCTCAAGCTGTGCTCCGAACAGGGTGAACTTGAGTTTACCTCCTGACAGGACCTTGCGGATAGACCTCCACGGCCGAAATGCTGTGGGAGCTCGCCATTTAATTAAGTTTGCACCTGGGAGCATTTCAACAGTGTGCAGGTTTATTAATTTCTACTGGAAGTCATACTTCCTATCCAGCACCTGTGAAAATCTATGGACACGCACACGTTTTTGTGTTCTTTTAATCAGTATAAACATAAACAACCAATCTAATTATGTCCTTCAGTCAGAAAAACATGATCACTTGATTTTTTATTACGTATAATTAACAGGATGCATGACACAGTCTGAGTGAAGAGCACATGGACAGTGGTAATAAAGCTAATGGAATTATCTGTGGGCATAACAGAAGACCTTGAAACGCTGTGGATGAAAATGATATGAAACACCCACCTCTCCGGCTTTAGCACACTCATTTGCTCCTTTGTGGAGAGTCACCCACATGTCTTCATACCTGCAACACAAGGCAAGAGCAGGTCAGTTCTCACCAGCCACAGGCATACATGTATAAAACCCAGTCACTGTTCCAGTTTAATGACATATATCACAGCCCATCTACATAAGACAATTAAGTATAACCAAAGGATTCCAGAAAAATACATTATACAGTGCACAGAATGCTGTGCAACCTACTTTGAACTTATGCTTTGTAAATCTTGCCCAAAAAATGGATGGCGCACAGACTGGCAGACCATTGACCTCACAGGACCTGAGTTGATAACCATCTAATACAATGATTTAGCGCGTAAGGAATAACCCGTGATGAGCAGTGAGGTTGTATAAAAAAGCACGAAGGTGGAGTGCTATGTGGCCCCAGGGCTAAAATGAGTGTATCCAAGCCAAGATCAGTATATTTATTGCGTTACAGTTCCACCCTTTTCAAATGACACATGCTCAATATCCCACAGTGCATTGCTGCTGTTTCTGAGATTTATAACAATGAGTTATGGTAAAGGCTCTGTGTGTCTTTATTCTTGAATGCTTTCACACAGTGACACTTCGGATATTTCACTTCAGCTCCCTGCCACCGAAAACAGCACAGAATTTCTCTGAAATATGCTGACCAAAAAAACAACACTAATTAGCTCATATTGAAAAGCTGACAAACTGCTTGTGGGTTGGTGATTTATTAGTTTTGTTCTGTCATTTATAAATCTTCAAGTCCTGCAAAATTCCTTCAGAAACTACGACATAAAAAGAAAATGTAGCTGAACGGAGACAGAAATGCGATAAAAAAACAACAGACTTGGAAGCAGAAAATGCTACTTGCAGTTACAGCTGCTGAAGAGCTTGTCAAGCCTTGATCTTGATCAGAGTTTATTCTCTGATCTCCCTCTCAAACATCAACGGCGTCCAATAATATCCTATATTCACTCACACTGCTCGCTCTCTCTCACTTTAGGCTGTTGGTTAACCCTTAGTGTGCATTAAAACCTATGTTTGGGACTGTACTGTATGCAGCCTGCATAACTGCAATCCATTCAATTTGCCTGGCTAGAAATCAGGATATTTTAAAGACAGAAGGAAAGTCAGAGAAATTAGACCCCTGCAACACCCCCCCTACCCCCCACCCCACCCCTTATTTCCTAACACTGCAGGGATGTTTAATTCAGGGAAAGTTAAATACTTGGTAATTACTTGTTCTATTCACTCTTACTCTATCTTGTATTCATAAATGATTTTCATTGTATTTTGTATTATACAATATGTTGAGCGTGGAAAAGTTGCTTCACAAATAGCATTCGTTGTTGTTATTATTATTTTCGTCACTAAATAAATGTCCCTTTTCTCTCCACAATGTACAAATGCATAACAGAGCTCTAAAAATCCCTACAGCAAAAATGAGAGTCACGCACAGAATCGTTAGCATCCACAGTGGATGACATCATCACATGCATCCTGCACATGTGATCTGTAGGGGAACCTGAGGTCAGTGACTGACTCGTCTACTGGATTCCACCCTGCAGCTTCCGTGGCAGCTTATGCAATGTCCTCAGACATCAGTCCCACAGCCTTCCTACCAATCTACATATCAAGGACCTACATGCCTATTATCAGCTCTATCAGTGCACGGCTGAGCTGTGATGGAAAAAGAGAAAGGACTATAAATAAATTAACCGAGCACGTAATCTGATTGATGAGAGAGGCAGTACTAAGCCGGGCGGCGAGATTGAAGGTTATGGCTCTTGGGGCTGGACACAGCTGTCTTGATCAATCCCTTCCATTTCGCAGGAAGCTTTCACGATTACAGCGGAGTTTTTCCTGGGCTGACAACAGTTCCTCAGCCAGCAAGAACCTGCCAGACACAGCCCTACAGCCATCTGTGAGCTGAGAGACTTTCTGTGCTCGCTTGTGTCTTATGAGAGCCATTCTATTCATTTCAGCTCACGGAAACACTCTGAAACAGTAGATTTGGGAGGCACACAGTGGATTTAGACACAAAAGAAGAAATGATTCAGTTATTCTGAACTTAAATAGCCTCATTAGCGCAGTATGTGTTAGAGACCTTCACATCTACAGCAAAACAATGTGCTGCAGCACATTTTCAAATACCCTCAGTCTAACGCTGTGATCAGTAGGACGCTGGAACAATCCACGCGGTAGCACACATTCATATTTGAAAATGATGTAGACCCATGCTGACATATGAATAATTCTCAGCTCTTGGCAAGCACATCAAGGCACACTGCTCACTAATCAGCCCAACTTACTGCGACTTAACAAGATGCTTTAATAACAGGATCCATTCGCCTTGATTGGGATACGGCTTGCATCCACCAAAAGGGATGCAGATAAGACACTTCTTCCCTCAGAAGCTACTGTTGTATACTATAAGAGTTACTGTACTCTGGTTAGATTATAACTCATTGTAAGCAGGACATTAAGTGCATTTATATTCTACAAATTGCACATTTGTGTAAGCTTCATAATTCATATTTGACATCTTTATGTGTTACTACTTTAAAGGCATGCAGAGGCACATACAGCAGTACAGTGCATTTTCCCACACTTTGTTCATTTTTGAAAATGCACTGTACTATTCTGTGTTAACTGTCATAAGGCCCTTTGATTGCTTATGAATGCTTTTTGAAGGACCACAAAACGGAAAAGTAGAGCAACCTCTGATCTGCAGCCGACATTCAGTCAAGTGAAGGATGGACTTAATACATTGAGTGTGTACACAGTGCACCGCCACTCAAAACCATGAAACACAACACACCTGTCACTGGCTGCTTACTTGGGAGCGCACCACACGTTTCAACATCTTCAAGCAGCCTCTAACAGGCTTTCCCTTCTCATTAAAGTCATATGCGTTCAACAAAATCCTTATGGCGCTCCCAAGCTGGATTTTGCAAAAGTTTAATTTGCAGCAGATGACACTGTTTATAAATGACAACCCTGTGTTAAGTGAATTAAGTGCCTGCCACCTTGAAGCCTGGACCTTGTTTCTTCTTGACACGTAGAAACTGATTCTGTTTCTGCCACTGGAAAAACATGGCAAGCAATTAAATTTCTTCATGAATTAAACTGGTTTAGAGGGTGGGAGCTGGCAGTAAGGTAAAGCCCACCGACTGCACAACATCATACCCCCTCGTGTTAGCAAAACCTCAAGCAAGGAAGTCCCATTGATAAGGTAAACAGAAGCAAGAACCACTGAGAAGGCACATTTAATAGGAGGGGTGAGCCAACCAGCAGTGTCTTTACCCTGAGGATAACAGCTCTACCTTCAACCGGCTTCAAGGCTCACAGCTTTTCAGAGTGACCACATTCTTCTCTGAGCTGCAATCACAGAGAATATAAATGACACTCTCATGAGAACAGGCAGATGGAGGTAAAAGCTGTCTGAGGCAAACATACGGAGAAAGGCTGGCAGCTTCCAACTTTGTAGCATATATGCATTTACAGCAAAGCGTTTTGGTGCAGATGGATCCACACGTCACTTTACATTTGAGTGACAAGTTAGATCGCCAATGCTTTATTAATATGACAAAGACTCAAACGGAACCTAAATATTGCCTTATGTTAGTGAAGTTTTGGGGGGGGGGTTGGGGGGTCTGGGGGAGTGTGAAGAATCAAGGAGCACAGCAGGGACTCGGAGGAGGCGTAAAAACACATGAGCGAACGGCTTCAGGCATGCAAGGACACGCATTGGCACTCCGGGGAAGAGAGGAGACCAGTGGGGCAGCAGCGCCGAAGGGCATGCTGAAGGCGGGGACAGGTCGCAACACGTCGGCTAACGGTTCCGGGCGGGCATAGGCATGTAGGGGCAGTACTCCTGTGGGCTGCAACATGCCCACTGAGTCCAGGCGGAGGGATATGAAGTGCACATGGGTCAGCAGACAACAAGGGGCTGGGGGCTAGAATGTGGCAGTGCGCAGCGGTTAGTGTACTGGATTCATGACCTAAACAGGTTAGATTCCCAGTTAGCCTGAGATTCGCTTCCAGTTGTGTAAAGGGATAATGTGTAAAATGTACTATATGGTATCCGCCTTAGCTAAGGGTGTCTGCTAAGCAAATCCACGTAATGTGATAATAAACCAACATTGCTGTATTAGTGAAAAACACCACCCGGTAAAGAGGTGTTCCATTTTCAGAGAAAGCTCATTGTGCAGAACTGTTTCAGTGAAATTACAGGAACGCAACTTCACGAGGGAGCAGATGTACCTTGTTAGCACAGACCGAAAGCTCATTAAAATCTGCTCCTTGTAGTGCCATTGAGTTTAATGCAATGAATGTTACTGTGTGTAGACTTACTTCCTTGAGCTGGGGTCTCAACACACAGTAAACAGACTTAACTTTCATGATGTACAACATGCTCTATCACTGCCCAACACCCCCCCCCCCCCCCCCCCCCCCGCATGGCCACCCCTCCTACACACACACACATATTCAGTCACCAACTCCAAAAATGAACTGAGAAACAGCTCATTGACAGTAATGTAACCATCAATCTCCCAACAGAATGTACGGGTCTGGCCAGGGCAATTGAGACCAGCAACTAAAGCTCACCATTATTCAACAAACAGGCGGCTCTCAGAAAAAATAACAGTTTCGCTCAGTTACTTCTGCAATTCAAGTAATGTTTTCTGCTCCTTAGGTGATTCTGAGTGGCAAGTTTTATTTGCAACATGAATAAATCTTGTACTCAGGAGCCCATGAGGTTGAAATTAGGAATATTAAACCTGTTTAATATGGCAATGTGGCTGCTCTTCAAACAAGTCTGCTCCCCAGCCTCTGAAAACTGCCTGCCTGATGTTTTTTACCTTGATTTAGAAATACTGTGCGAAGTGCAAATTAACTCTGAGATAAAACTGCATAGGTAGGTAAAAGTTAGGTACACAGCACACAGTGCTGGAACTTTGATTACCTGAAGGAGAAGAATCGTAAATCAGGCAACATCCTAATCAGACTCGGAATTATCCGTTCCCTCATATAATCGTTTACATCTTCTCTTTGATACCGAGGGAGAATCACAAAGCAGAAAATGCATCAAGATGCTTCCATTCATAATGTCATTTTGTACTTAGAATGCAAATTAGAAAGAAACGGGAACCATCTGCTGTTGACTGAGATGCTAATAGCTCCCACTAGACCAATTACAATCTAATACATACAGAACCTATATGATTAGAGACGGAGAAAACTGGAATGTAACACAGGTCTCCTAATGGGCATGGGATATACATCTGTTCATATGTGCTTCCCACGTGCATTTTTGGCTTTTAATGCTTTTTGCAAGAATTCTGTCAAATTGTTTTTCAGTCTCTAATTTGTAGTGCTGTGTGAGTGGAGGGAAAATGTAACACAGCCATGAATTCCAAAGTCAAGGTTAAAGGAAAAACTGCTGGGGCTAAGGACTGGTTCGCTCCATAAGTTTATACTTTACAACTAACCAGCTTTTTAAAGATCTGCAGACTCCCACAGGGAAAGTTTGTAATTGTCTTACCGGTTGAGGAGATCCACACCTGCTGAAAACTGTGGAGGGCTGTCATCTCTCCTGCATCAAATCACAGAACACTGATCAGTGTCCGCATTGAACATCAGAGCATATTTGTTGCCGTTTCATAAAACTTACACTATCACACCTTCTTCATATAAATTACAGTCTGATTAGGAAATGATACTTACCTCTTTTTGATTTTGGCTTCTTTTGATTTGTCACCCAGTGTCTTTATCCTGAAAAGTCAAAATAATGTCAAATGAGGGTTAATAAAAAGTAATAAATCAATCAAATATGGATGCCCAAATCATTCTGTCCCAGGATGTTAATTCAAAACAATCAATTTCCTTTCTGAAGATTTGTAGAGTCTGAAGTTTCAGTGTCAGCCTGAGGCCAGGTTGGAGACTAATAATCACAGCATCAGATTCAAATGAATTACTTCCTTCAATAAAGTATGGAGCACATAGCTAAAGATATGTCATTTCTGACCAATGTGTACTGTGGCTATATTGGACCCTCTGTAACAATTTGATATATGTAACATATGTATATATATATATATACATATTTATATATATATATATATATATATATATATATATATATATATATATATATATATATACACACACATATGTGATGTGTGTATATATATATATATATATATATATATATATATTGCACTTGACTGTGTCCAATAACACCGACTGTAAAAGTACATTCCTTGTGCTTGAAATAACTTAAAACATGACTTCATTTCCAAAATAGAAATAAATGGAATAACTATGGTATAAAACTTTTTTGAAAACTTTTAAATTCCTTTAAAAATGTAAGTCACTTTCATTTTACTTTGCCATTTCAGGTCATTCGGTGTCCCTAATCAGACAGATGTGTAATGGTGGGACTAACCGTCACGAGCAACAGTTTAAATGGTGTCTGGGTCATCTTTGACACAGTCCATTGAAACAAATACAGGTGACACCTTCGTGTCCTCGAAAATCCTCACTCACCACAATTAATCTTACTTTTACAGAATAAAAGAAATTTTCGTGATAGCAGCTACAGTTCATTCATGTTCAATCGGAAAATACAGCTATCAAGCAAGCTCGCAACAGCAATTGCACAATGCACAGCTAGCTAGCCAGCTAGCTAATTACTTTATGTGCGGCTCTACAAACCACATGACTGTCAGCTGAAAGTAGAAATGTCAAGGAATGTGCAAAAGCGCCCCTAGCCTATCTAAGATATTGTCGGCAAAGTACGCTACACTTAGCTATCCATCTAGTTACAGATATTTCCTATCCAGCAATGAAAGTGATCTAATTTAGACAATTTCCAGGATATGCATTCTTGCCTGTGCCAGGTGATACAAGGTAGCTAAATCAATCTCACTTAAAATGCGAACTCGGTCCATGAACCTCTTATTACAATAACATGCCATTGGCTAAGTAGCATGTATAGCAAGTCATTATCAACAAGTAACTAGCTGTCTGTAGCAAGCCAGCAATCGCAGTGTCACTTTTCGCGTTATGCGCTGATAACAAGCCAGAATGTAAACTGCTTTACAGTGAGAATTAGGCTTGTAGTCCAAACCTAGTCACTCAGCTAGCTAGGAAGCTAATCATAAAACGAAATACAAACCCTGTTGAAAAGTCCTGCTGCACCGTATGCAACCTCTCTCTGAAATTCTCAAACATTGTCCGTTTTTATTAATCCTTCCTGTCACGTCCGTTTTCTTTAAAAACAGTTCTTTGCTACTTTTGCATTCGTTAATCTGCAATCGGGTTTCAGGCTGTTCCTTTAGAATTCCCTCAAGTATCGACGCTGAAGGTTGCGTCTGATTCCGGACAGCCCGTTCAAGCTGAGCTCACTGCCCAGGCCAATGTCAGTAGCATCAATTCACTTCCTGCTTCCTTTACATCTGAGGCATTGGCGCCGATCTGCATTGGTGCAGCTATGCCCAAAAACGATATTGTATGTGGCATGATGTTAGCTAACGACAGAGACTGTGTGTTGAAAGGTCCTTTGTATGTATGTAATGGTATTCCTCTTTGGATGCAAATAAAATGTAACAAAATGGTTCTCTTTGCCTATGGCCTGAGAGATAATTCCTAAAGGACCCAACAGTATCGTCTCCAGCAGGGTGATGAAATTACAGTGACCTTTAATTATGATTTTGTCCCTCGCGCCACACACCTTCCAGAGCAGGAGCTTGGCACTAGATGTGCTTCGGTAATCCAAAATTGCTGTAAAATCTGCCTTTGAGAAGTTCATTTTCGGCTAATGCCGAACGCATAATATATATTTATATATGGGTTTTTTTTTTTCCAATGTTTTGCAATTTATTACCCATTAAAAAGCATTGGTAAGAAACCCTACCATTAAGGCTAGTAAGAGTTTCTGCCAAAAGAATTAATCGATGACTGAATCAGTGAATGAATAAATTGAAAAAAGAATATTCACATGAATAACACAATCATGAAGTCTACTCAATATTATAATTAATAAGGCGAACTACGCTTTGCTTTAGAGCTTTACTTAATTTGTGCAATATCACATAGTATAGCAATTTACCAGAATATTAACATTCAATTACAAGTTATAATGTCTTAAGTACCCTCTCGAAAACGTATTCTACGTCTATGAAAAGACGGAGTCAATTTGATGCATACAATTTCTTGCACATTCTGTGACCCTCCTTGAATATGCCACACTGCATTCGCCCCCTTTCTCCCTGCGGTTTTGAGGGTGCTTTACAATGACAGCAAATATTTTGGGCACATATTTTGTGAAATTTAAAATGCTTTTCCTATGTACATTATCTAATAATAATGTGATTAGATCCCAGGTCCCCTTGTCCAGTGACAATTTTGTCATCGGTTATTATCAGCTGACCAGGAAGGGAGTGACAAATTGACAGAGAGGCAGAACTCCCTCGCAGAAATCAACCATCATATACAGTATACCCATGGCCTTTTCCTATTATCCCTCCAACTGAACTGCACGCCAAATAGCCTGTCACCGTGCATTTCCAGCATAAACTGCATGCTCTTAAGTCTTAAAAAAATAGAGCTAAGTAAAAATCTTATTATTAAACAAACTCACTGTCTGCTGTTCTCCTCAAAAGGAAATTATGTGTTCGACAGCAGCCGATTTCTGCAGAATCCCAAAATAAGCACGTACGGGTGAAAATTTCCATCACTTGACCTTGTCCAGAAAATTGATGAAATGTAGCCGCAAAAATGAAAGGGCTACATTAAATACTAGAGAGCATGCAATCACAGGGACAACTCATTAGAAAAAAAGTATTACAGAGCGGTCGGTACAAGGTTAAGGAGCTTCCATCAGTACCTGACAGTCCAAGTAAAAATGCATCAGGGTGTCCTCCACGATTCTGTAGATGGAATGGTTAGCTGCTGAGATTTCAGGGTGCTGGCAATGATTTGTTCAGGAGATGATCGCGCTTACTATACAGTTTTCATCGCTTTTCTAATTTATCCGTCCAGCTGCGTTTTTGTAATCGTCAAAAGTATCAAAAGTGTCAAGACAAATAATCAGTTACCTGAACGAATATTCGTTTTTTGTTCTGTAAAAACTTTTCGGTTAAAAATCGTTCAGGGTGATATATTTTACTTGTGTTTATTTAATAAAAAAATATAAAAATATAAAATATATTCAGCTGTGTGATTCCAAAACTATGGGAAATAATTGTCCATAATGCAATTTGACAATCCATTCTCTGATTGAACTAGACACGGTAACAGGGATGGGAGGTCAGATGTAGCTTTTTATGGCCCATTTACAGCAGTTTCCTTTAAGAAGTGAATATTAGAACATTATGTCCAGGGAAAGTATTAACGGAGCTGCCATGTACACACCGAGTAGGCCTATGGCACATTTCTGAAAGCAAACACTTTCCCTTGGTTTAATTTAATCCTAGAAAAAAAATATAGCTGCCTTCTATTCATGAAAAAAACGACCAACAAAATATTCAGAGCACGAATATTTCTTCAGCGTTAGTGAACTGCACTTGGCATTGACCACCGGGTGCTGTGTGTGAGGCCATGCGGTTACCCAAACACAGAGCGCCCTTGCCAGCCTGGAGTCTTCAGTCTGCGTGCGGTCTAACGTCGCATAATCTCAGCCGCCATCCTTGAATCGCACCTTTGAGTCATTCATCAGCGCTGGCTTTGTCCCGCCGTCGCTGTCAGCCGTGTGGAGCTCTTCTCAGCTGCCGGTGCCAATTAATCACTCAAACTCCGGTGAGTTCCCCCGAGTCCCCAGTGCTTTGTGTTTACCGCGCTGTCATTAAAGCACCTGGCCCGCAGCGCGCTGAACCTGCCGTGGCCTCCCGTTATTCAACTGCAAGCGTTTCATTTCGCCTGCGTGGATAACTTGCCGCCCTGTTGCAAGTGTGTATGGGATCTGTTTGGCCAGAGTTTGGATTAAAACGAACAGCACACGCCTATTTATTTATTAATCTATTATTTTATTTCGTAGTGACAAATGCAATTTCATTGACACATATTATGCTTTACTTTTCAGATGCATGTATTATAATGTTTTTAGCCAAGGCTAGTTTCCGACGGTCATGTGATTTTGAATATTAAAGTGTTATGTTATGTTATGTTATGTTATTTTATGTTATCTTATGTTATGTTATGCTATGCTATGCTATGTTATGCTAGGTAGCGGTTTTCACTTTAGTGATTGCCAAAGGTTTACTATTGTGTAAGTAATTAACAGAAGATACACCTGATTAAATCTCCTATCTAGGAAAAGACAAAGGCCATTGTCTCAAGACTGAATCAAACCCCAGCTTGAACAGTGCATAGAGGGGCAAAGACAGGCTTAATGTATGAAGAAAGCCTTTCGGATATGCAGTTAGTCAGTGCAACCTAACAAGACCTTCCTTTTATTGAAAACTCTTTGACTTTACTTCAGTTCATACAGAAATGTATTGGACTCTCAAAATACATCAGTGCATAATAACATTACATGTCAAAAGTCATGATGCATAGAACAGAGTTTTTCCTCTCTAAATTTAAAACTATGCATGCAGAGGTGTGCATAAGGCTACTTATTATATATGCACATATTTGTTAAATGCATCCATGCAGTCAGTCTGACCATTAATTCCAGTCTGACAAAACATCAACAATCTGTGACGTTTAATGACTGTGTCCATTCTTTGGACCCTCTTGGTGGAGTATGTGTAGAATGACTAATTTTCTTTAGAGGGAGAGAAAAACATGGGGCCTTCATTGGATGAGACTGCGTTCCACTCCCGCAGTGTTCTGTTATTATTATGAACAAGCCGTGCATTTATTATCACTCTGTCAGTCAGCAATATTTATGTCTTCTCCCTAAAGAACTGGGACACTTTGATATTGCACATTCAAATGCTTCTGTTGATGACACCACACATGTAAAGCTTTCAATCCACAGAATGCCAAGTTGCCTGCTTCATAACTGTTTGTTCTGTCTGATTATGTACTATTTACTAAGTACTGTGTACTAGGTGCTATGTACTAAACTCAGTAAAGCAATACAGATAGTATATGCTAATACACTAATATACTATGTACTAATACAATCTGTATTACTTTGCTGAGTTTAGATTAAGATGCTTTGTAGGCTGGGGTTGAGATCTAGTGTAGCATCTATATTAAATTGCTTTAGACAACATCAAGTAAGGTGAAGGAGGATAATACACTGATTACATGCTGATCAAATTTAAAATGCTTCCTAACAAGTTCCATGAGGACCTCACCCTTGAACATATTAGGACTTTTTCATCAAGCTTTCCCTCTTGCTGCTGGACTGCAAATTCTCCACATCTGAAGCACCAGCGCATGGTTGTAAATGCCCAGACTCTGTGCCGTGGTTTCGCTTGCAGGATGGAAGGTGAAATAGCTTTTTGTGACAGAATATTCTGCAGCGGAACATTCTCTGCTTATTACAAACAGTTCTGAAAATAAGACAGGGCTAAACTTTATCATTAACTCAGCAGGACCCCAATCTCCATACACATTGCTTTTTTGTCAATGAATTCATTCCTTCTCTTATTGAAGGAAGCAGAAAGTGAGTTTGCTGTATCGATAATTTGTCTGACCTGGAAGCCGAGGACATCGCAGTCTATAGTAATGTTCCGTAATGACATCAGGAATGTCATGTATACATCACAGAAACATTTTGAACCAAACCCATAATGACAAAACGCTGCATTTGACTCTACGTCAGCACATATGTATTTGTAATTGCTTCAAGCTATGACGCTCAGTTTTGACAAGTATGAAAGATGATCATGAACAGGTTCCTTGAATGAAAGCCAAAAATGATTATTTGTGTAAATGTTTGTGGTGAGTCAGTAATAGAGAGAGATAAAGGAATATTTCAGGCCACTGAGCTGAGGGACATGGTGCTGTGGTAATAAAAACCAAGGTGAAATCTTGGGAAGGGACAAACGCTCTGTACCTGAAATGGAACTTTCCCAGCAGCCTTTGTTTGAGAAAATTTCCATTCTGAAGTATGGTGCAACTTTCAAAGTTTTCATTTTGCTTTTGGATAGCAGACCTTTTATCCAAAGGTACCTTATCTAATTTTATCGCGGGATATTTATTGTAATTCAGACATGTTCCAAACAGATCAAAACAATGGCACTTTAATAGTACAATGGCATCCTCGTATGAATCTGCAACCTTCTGATAACAATCCCAGTTCCTTGAGCACTCTAACACAATGCTGCCATAACCCCATCACCAATCTCTTTCAATGACGTGACATGACATTTAGTTGCTTAACAGACGGCTAAGCAAACACTTATCCAGAGTCGCTTACATAGCTACCAATTTTTACATGTTGCCCATTTATTCAGCTGGATATTTACAGAGACGATTCAGGTTAAGTACCTTGCTCAAGGGTACAACAGCGGTGTCCCAGCAGGGAATAAAGCTTGTAACCCTTAGTTATACACCCTGCTTCTTACCACTACACTATGCTGCTGCCTGATCACTGGGTACTAAAGGACAAGAACTGTTTAAAGCATCTGGTCAAGCAAGGAACTGCTTCATTCAGGAGTGTGGGTACATTATGCACCCCGTCAGATGTAGTCCGATAAAAAGCCAGGGGGTATGACTGAAAAAAAACATAAACCTCAACATTGTGACAATGAAACATTATTAACAGTTGAAGACTCAAATTTTGCACCCACAAGGGATTGCCACTTAAATAAACCTATTTGTTGTTGAGGCTGTTGAGGTCATCTTTGTATATAGTGTACACACACACACACACACACAGATCCATGATCCATGATCAACACAGAACCCTGAATCTCACTGGATTGTTGTTCTTAATGGTTTAGGTTGCATGAGTGGCAACAGTGACAGTGATCTGGTTCATCAGCATTTCTTGATTATGTAAAATCTGGTGCTTCATCAGTCTGGTATACTGACCAGCCTATTGCTGTATTTAATCACATCCCATCTTGACTCACTCATTATTATTCAATAACTGTGCACATTCTGTTTTAGTTCGCTTTATCTGTAGCTATTGCTCAACTCTCTGAATCAGAGAGAAAATAACATTGAAAACGAAATACACTGTCATTATGATTGCACTGATCTAAACAGCCATTAAAATTCTCCTCAGTAACAGTCAACAGGGAGTGGCAGAGGTGCTATTGTAATTCTCCCAGGGCTTTCTCACCGGGGTTAAACGGTGAGCTGGGTGTCTGGCGAGATGGATGGAGGTCTGGGTGGCTGAGCCCTCAGTGGCAGATTAATGAGTGTTGTTGAGCTCGGCCTACACCGCTCAGGCACAGGCTCTTCACCAGACCACTCATCACTGCAGCAGACAGTAAATGCTACTGTGGGCCCTGTAATGTGACTGTAATAACAGATGTACACAGGGAGTGTGTGATGGATAAGGAAGGCTGAAGGACTCTCAAAAAAAACTGTGTAATTCATCTCTCAAGCATCATTTAACAGATTGACCTCGTTAGAATATGAGGCTGTTTTTTCTGGAAAAAAGGTTAACAAGCCTTTAAAAACAAACCCCAGAAAAGGGTGTGGAAGGGTGTATATAAAAGTCAACGGCCCTTGCAAGAGTGACGAACCAAACACTTGTCTTTGTCTGAATTTCATTTTCTCATGGGTGGCTTTGTAGACAATGCGTGCCCGTTACTGTGAATTCTCAGCATATACAGAGTACTCCAAAGATGTTGTTTGCTTTGCAATATGGTGGTATTACTGTTATTGTCAGAAGGTTTTCTTTATAATACAACAAAAAACTCAGAGTGATGATACTTCCCATTAAGCAGCAATGACACAAAGTAAAATGAATGAGATGTTGTTAAGTTAATAAGGCAATATCCAGTGCGGCAGAACAGTGGACAAATAAGATTCAAGACAGAAACATTCTGTCTGGCTGATTCTTACTCCATGCAAGGGAGCTGTTCTTGGCTGGAAACCACTATTATTAATTTATTTGGCAGATGGCATTATTGAAGAGCATTTATACATGTGTAGAGGACAGTACAAAATAACAAATTAGAACACCAAGTACAAATAACTGAAACTGAATTAAATTTCACAGTCATTGAAACAGGCATACTAGTATGTGCACTACCTGATATCAAAATAACACATATCAAAACAATCTCTGCTCGTGTTACAGAGAAGTGCTGCGTTAGTGGTACACTCAAGCTGCAGTGGTATGTTTGCTTTGCAATGTAATCCCTGTGGCATTTCACCTTGCACTCTGTTCATTTATTTCCATTACATCCTGGAGAGTGCTTTCTGCTGAGCTTGTATATTCTGGTATCTGAGTCGGAGTTGTCAGTGGGCGATCTCTGTCTCTCTTCTACCACACCAGCCTGCGGTTCTCTCCTGCCTGATGATTAAAACTAAGCAGGGATGGGCTTGGTTAGTTCCTGAATGGGAGGATGTTCTGGGGGAAAAAACCAGTTGCTGCTGGAAGTGGTGTTGGTGGGCCAGTAGGTGGCAGCCATCCCACTGGACATAACAGGAGACCAATGCCCCAGTGCCACTGTGCTGTAGGAAGCAATGTGTTTCAGATAAGATGTTAAACCATAATCCTGACTCATTGTGGTTATTAAGGACCACACAGCACTTCTTGCAAAAAGTGAGAGGGAGGGGGTTCCCTGGTGTCCTGGCTAAATTTGCAATAACTGCTATCAGTCTGGCCATTTGATAATCCCCCTGTTTAATTGGTTAATTATTCCCTCCCTTTCCACCTCGGATGATGTGTGGTGGGCTTTCTATATCTGTCTGCCAGATTCAGCTGTATGCTGCCACACCTGGGAAAGCGAGATATCTCTACTGAATTGCTGACATGGTAATTTGACTATTATTCTTTACTTTGATTTATGGTGCAGATGACTAGCTCATCACAGCTGGCGTCCTGATGTACCGTTGACCAAGGAAAACAAGCTATCTTACGTGCTGGCCTGATAGCGCAGGCTGAGAGGTACAGCACTACAGTGTTGTGCTTGAACATAAAGAATATGTCCACGTCTTACCGCCTACCACTAAGTGCTCGGTACTCTTCCTATACCTCTCATACAACACACCTCCATAGCACCGAGAGGTAGGGTGGCAGTGTGGCATAGTGGTACAGAGCAGGGCTTGTAACCAAAAGGATGCAGGTTCGATTCCCTGCTTGGGCACTGCTGCTGTATCCTTGGGCACGATACTTAACCCAGAATTGCTTCAGTAAATATCCAGCTGTATAAATGGGTAACATGTAAAGTTGTAACCTATGTAAATCAGTAAGAGCATAGGCATGTTTTGGGGTTTCCCACAGAAATAACCATAGTGACCCTGATTCCTTTACAGTGGACATGGAGACAGAATTTCCAGAACGTCAGGAGGAGCTGGCGGCAGCCCTACAAGGACATGATGTTGCTACAGGTGTCCAGCTGAACGCGGAACCTTAATGACCACGTGCCGCTAAGAGCCCAGGTGTCCACAGGGCTACAGCGATGACTCTCATTCAGTCAAGGCTGACATCAGTCTCCATTCAAGGCTGACGTCATCATAACCGGCTGCTTAGTCACAAGTGGTCATAAGTTCATCCCATCACGTGGAGCCATTGTGGACATTCTGCTAGAGACATGAGATCTTGCCGCCTGGGTATATCTAATTTTGATAATACAACAGAAATACATTAATACATGTTCAGAATCAAAATCCTTCTTCCAAAGCAGAGGGAAATTTTTTTTCCCAGGTTTTTGCCTTTACATAAACTTTCATAACACAGGCTTTCCCTGCCTGAACTGCAGAGGCCCAAGATAGGATGGATCACCCAAATCCTTGACCTTGAACAGATGTAAACAGGCATATTGTAATATACTTCAGATGTTATCTTATGAGATACTGTAGACCTTGCTGTGTCCCCTGGGTTCGCATACAGTCCGCTCCCTTTGCGTGTCTGTAGCGGGAGCTTTAATGCGGTGGACTCTCAGCTGTTATTGGCTTGTTTCCATCAGCCACATTGACCCGCGGGTCGACGGCCCCAGTGGGCACCGCTCCATCTAAAAACATAACCGTATTTCATCTCAGTACGTTGAGTAGCAGTCAGCTAGAGAGGGACATCAGATATCTTCTTTCTTTATTATCCTGGCTCTCTCACGGTGGTGAATAGCTCGCAACCAGCACAGCTGCTAACACCTGGTCATTTGCTGTCAGATAGGAGGAAAAACAGTCCAAACCTGACTGATGTTAATATCCTCCTGCATTGTGTGGCCAATAATGTAAGCTATTTACCAGTTCTCTTTTCCCATGTTTTGCCATTTTGAGTCATTTGTGGCTGGCACACAAACAAGCATACAGAAAACAGACCAGTGTGGAGGAAATGGACACTAGAGTTCCCCCTTCCTCTCCCCTTCACCAGGCAATCTCTCACTGGCTGGACACGTTCAATGTTGACCTTTTTCAATTACTGTTTGTTGGATATCACACAATTTGCTTGCTACTTCCACCTGCATAGGATACATTAACTATTTCAGTTTCTGTCAAACACAGAGTGACAGCACCCTTGCCACACTGGGTGTTAGGTAGCCAGCTGTACCTAGAATGACCTGCTTTCCACTCGACCTCACCTACATCTGGCTATGAGTGGAAACAGCCTTTTTTATCCTGGCTACAGTCCAACTGTAGTTGCATGTGGCTCAGGTAAATTAGCTATAAGTTCACCCTTCTCTGGGAAGGCCCTCTACAGCAGAAACACAGGAGGTTTTTGATGTAAAAGGTCACTGTCTGGATCCTATTGAAAGGGTAATAAATTCTCTCAGACTGGACTTGACAGAAACCTTGATAAGCTTGAGCGCTTTGATCAGAACAGGCTGGCTTGCTGTGGAGGCCCTCTCGACCTGACTAATAGAGTGCACTGAGAATACAGGGTAAAAGCCAAAGAAATAGCAAGAGTTCTGTGGAAATTTACCAGTTGCAAGAAGAGACACAATGCCAACAGATGATGACCTTGGGCACATCACAGAGATCACATTAGATGGATAGATTTGAGTGACACAATCATCTACCACAAGGCTGGGCATTCACATTTTATTGTACTCTGATTGACCAGTCTGTCAATGCCACTGAAAAGTTGACATTACTTGTGAATGATATAGGTATGACAGCAGTTTTCATCGCAGGTTAAGAAATCCATCCGTTTCAGATGTTGAAATGCTGTAAACAGCTTACACTTCAAGCAGCAGAGTGGTTAACTCCGCTATCTACTCGGGCAGACATTAGTCATTAACCTCTCCTCTCTGTTGGATGACAGAGCAGGTAAGACCTCATGTCCTTCATGTACATGACCTGTGAGATCACAAACCATCTTAGGGGATATGCAACAGACACTGAGAAGAGGGGCATGTGAAACAACCCATGCTGGTGAAAAAACATTGAATGAACACTGGAATGAAAACAGCAAGCTAAAAACAATATTTTTTCAAATTGATTTTCAAAGTTTTATTTTAAAAATCCCTGGAGGTGGGCATCTCACATACCCATTCCTCAAATAGTGACACCATACCATATTCATGGATAGCAGAACTTTTGGTTGCCCCAGACAACCCCTGACCACAGAGTTCCAAGGCTGCTGATGTCACAGGGCCTATGTGTTATAAGAAGGCATGACATCTGGAACTGGGATAATCTTTTTTTGCCCCCCCACGTCCAGCGCTCTCTTCATGTCTCTGCTCTTTGAGAGGGGGAGGGGAAGGTACACATTGAGATGCTCGGCCAGTGATGGGCAAAGCTGGGCTGCTGCCTGTCTGCTGCAGTGAGCTTTGGTTCAGTCTTCTGTCTCCAGCACACACAGACTCCTCCTTTCCGATCTACCATATTCTTAGACCTGAGTCTCTTTACATGTTCAAACTGCCATCTATTGCAGACCTACAGCAATGGCCTTTACATCAATGTTGCCGTTTCACCCTATCTTATTAAAGTAACTGCCAAAAATAGATGTGGTTGCAAATTCAGAATACAGTCTGCTTTACAAGTGAGCTCTACTGTAAAGTGGCTTCTACGTGAAGGCTTTCATCAATGTCTTAAAAGAAGCGCTTAAAGAGAACTCACGCTCCACACAACAGCGCCAATCAAGGCTGAATCAGCAGGGAGCTGTTTTTGCTTCCCGATAACATGAAAAGAGCCACAAGAGTCGTCACGTGACAGATATTACCGCAGGGATTAAAACAATCTGGTTCGTTTACAGCACACGCTGTTCGAGGCAGAACAATATGAAAATTCAGCATGATCCAATGACTTGGCACGTAAAGCTGGCTCCTGTGAGACAGAGCGGCGGTGGTTGGTTTTTTTTTTTTTTTCTCCAGAGCATGGCGAGAGAGGATTATTCTCACTGTGCTTCCTGCAGAGTGAGTACAGGACGTGGTGTACACGCTGGCCCGGCCCGGCTCTGTCCCTTGTCCCCGTCGAACACTGCCGTTCCAGGAAGCCTTCAATTCAGAAATCATTTCACTCCACCAGCAGTTCCATTTAATCAATGAATTTGTTTGGGGAGGTGGGGGGGGGCTTCATAAAGCGTGACATCGGGTAAATCTGTGATGAGTCACAGGGCGGGATTTGAAATTACAATGAATACATAAAAATGCATGAGAATGCCATGACACATCAGCAAATGGCTATTGACACTTCTTATCTATGTGACCTTTTAGGACTGCTTAAAGAAATTACAAACGGGTTTGGGATTTTTCCCCCCAGATAATGGAATTAGATTTCTCTGCAGATCAAATAAATATTGATAATCAGAATTTGTCTTGGTCCTTGGGATCTTCAGGTCTTTGGTTGACTTTTTTGCTGTCAATCACCCATTATAGTCGCTTAGCAGATGCTTTTATTCGGAGCAACTTACAGAGCTTTTAACATGTGCATGTTATCCATTTATGTAGCTGGATATTTACTGAGACAATTCAGGCTAAATACCTTGCCTAAAGGTACAAGAACAGTCCTCCACTGAGGAATTGAGCAATTAGCCTTTGGGTTATGAACCCTGTTCCTAACCATTACACCAGACTGCACACCACACTGCCCCTCTACAAAGGAAACATCTGAGACCCTGCATTGGAGAGCATACACAGTGTGATCCGTCACCTGCTGAAAAGGACTGCTTCACTCTAAGACAACCGTAGGCCTGGGGACCGGGTATCCTTAAGTCTTTATTACATGTTAGTGTAATGGCTTAAACGAGGGAAGCCTCCCCTGATCTCAGATCAGCTGTCTTGGAGACGCAGTTGACAAAACAAGATTGAGATGCCTGACATAAAATGCAACACAACAAGCAGATGATTCTTCAGTTTTGCCATGCTACACTACTGCATTAAAATGTCCATTGTTAGATAAGGTCACATCTTAGGTACTGGTCTGAATGGTTGCTGACAACTGAAAGAGTGAGACATACGTTTTTTATTGACTCATTACATACAAAGTTACTCTTTCCACACAGTAATCCACTAATCTCTACAGGAGCGATGTGAGATAAAGCCCTGAACCAGGGAGGCCTGCAAAGGAGAATGCAGTAAGACACTGTATCGGAAAATGGAGCTTTCACTTAACAATTACGACTGACTTCTGTAAACACACTAAGGACAAAGGGCGTAGGAACATCTACTGCAGTGAATAGGGGGATAAAAATATGCTCTGCAGTCCTTAGAGATAAAGCGGAACAACAGATCGGGTGGCATTAAACTCTGAAGTGCTGTTAAAGATGGGCTTGAACAGAATGCATGCTATTTCAAGTGCAAAGAGCCTCCTTCTTCCCTTTCTGACATCTTTTACTACATAATTTATATGCACTGTTCTCTGGATTCTGTCTGCTTTCATAGCTCTCAAAAGCACTTTCGGGGCTTCAGCATTCATACACTTAATAATGAACATTTTACAAACAAGTTCCGTCTTTTATAGTCCCAATTGTGTTGTGTACAAAGGAGAGATATGCCATATTAACATATGGTTAAAACATATGGTTAAAAGTCTATTTTTACAAAATGTTGCTGACAACATTTATTGTAGAATGGTTACAATGTCCCAGTTTTTAAACCCCTTTTAGTTTAAATATTTTTTATTTGATGCCTTCCCATTGCTTTTCAGTTAGGCCAATTAAATTACACTTTGGCTGGGTGTGAACTCCTGTTTTTGCCCTCGATGTTTGTGCTGTCTCTGACTTCAATGACAGGTTTCAGCAGAAGGGAAAATGTCTGGATTTGCAGTGTGAAAGCGAAATCACAAAGGTTACAAAACCAATCAGATATTAATGCAAATTTTAATCGAAGCACAATATATTAAATTGAATTTAATCAAGTACACTGAATTAGTTAATTATTGCAGCATATAATTTGTAATCCACCCCCCATTGCCCAACAACTCTTCTTTTTAATAAGTTGTATTTATGAAGTTCAAAATTACTTTGAATATCATCTATATACAATTTTATAGGGCACTTTGAAACAATTTAATTATGCAATCAAACCACAACCTAGAGAACCTAGTGACTGAAGTAAAGTGTATCTTTATGAAAAAATCATTCCCTGTAAAGCAGTATTTTGAGGATCCTGAAAGCAAACTCTTGTCTCTCATCTAATGCTGATTCGTGTGACTTTATATTTTAATTTCTGTGACCCTAAGATACATGGTGAAATATCTTGGAAGAAAATATTAATACGAAGCATGACTTCACTGTCTGCCACATGTGACTGATGGACTCCTCTTGAAGCCTTCTGTTAATTATAACCTCATTGTGAATCAGTCTGGTCCATCAAGTGCCACTCCACAGCAGGCTACTCTATAACACTAGCTACATACATACTACCAGTGGCACATGCAGGGTTCAGGTAGGCAACCCTGGTCCTCAAGCGATGGAGATGTTCTGGTTCTCTTAATCTTATAATTGGATTAATTATTCTGCTAAATTAATGCAGGTTGAGGTGGGCCTCAGGTACTCATCGTTTCACTCTTCAGGCTAAACCGCTTGGATTAATTTAGTGTAATAATTCATGTAATTATTCGGTTAAGAACTTAGATGGAGTGAAATGTAGAACCCTCTCCTGCATTTCAGGACTCGCATTGCTTTCCCCTGAGGTTATCTTAAAAGGCATAGTCCTTATTCCTTCATAGTTTTTTTCCTCCAAGTTCCTAAAAATATAATGGGTCTGGTAGTTTTTTTTAACCTCTGCTAAGATGTCACTTATTCAAGCAACTTACACACGTTGTGAAGAGGTGAAATTTTATCTGTGTATTTGTCTCAGGAGTCAGCATGTTTGCATTGATTTAACGTCCATCATGCAGTTGTCAGCAAAGGCATACCATTCTAGAGAACACACAGACTCCTCCCAGCATCAGTACCGTCCTCCGACAGACTGACCAAACATTTCCACAACAGTAAATAGATGGTGTGAACATGAAATGAGACCAGCTGGAACACAAAAGCACAGGCAATACCTTGAAATCTCCCAAGGCACAGAAACAAAAGGCATGGAGAGATCAAAAGAGATTTCAGTAACTCTTGGAGGGAGGATGAAAACCACAGTATTGTTTAAAACACACACACACACACACACACAAAAAAAAACAATTTTTGGCACAGCCCTCTGAAACAGGCCATGCCTAAAAGTATTGGTGAAATTTTTAACTGTAAAAGTGGTTTTCATTTCTTCTGAAATCTCTTTCAACTAAAACATCTTAAGCAAATCATGCCCAACAGTCATAATTCATCAATTATTAACTATATAATCAAACACTATGATGGGATGAATAATAAAACAATGCTTGAAAACAATGACAAAAATTGACTGGAATTGCTCTCACACCTGTTGCTTGAGTAAGTTACAGATAAATGGAGGTGATATCCTGTTAAAATCTGTAAATTGAAGGTAAGTGATTACAGTGGGATCATCCAAATTACTTTGAAGAAAAATCAGCTGTTTTATGAAATTATTTAATTATTTGTTTTGAATACCAAAGACTGATACATTCATATTTATCTAACATGGCAAAGGTGTAGAAATAACGGTCTATCTAGAGCGGGCTCTGGGTCTATCGTGCAAAATATCCCAGTAAAAGGCTACCTCGTCACTTCACTGACTGTGCTTTGCCCGCCCTCCAGAACATGTTTGTGTCGAAGGCTTTATGAGCATCAAACCACTGTGTCAAATCCCTCAAGACAACTGTGTTTGGAGTGGAAGTTCGGCCGACACGTAAAAGCCGTTAAATCGGCATCCAGACGGGGGCACCATAGGAACCTTGTGTGTTTGCCTCACCGTGGTTTCGTCAGCATAAGACAGCACTTGCTGTTGGTCGGCTCATCCAAGCTCGAATGGTAAGCGGGCTGCCATTGGCTCTCCGCTGACATTTCAGGCAAGGCAGCGCTCGGATAGTAGTTCATTGATACATAGCTGGGAGATAGTCAACATCAGGCAGAAAGGGAGACTGAGGAAGTGAATGAGGGCTTGATGTAGGGTGTTTAGCGAAGGAGACGAAGAGTTTAGCTTGTTTTCCACATAGGAAGGACAGACCAAAGATAAATTATTGCAACCCAAAATGCTTTGCCACGTTACGCGTCCGGATTCGGTGGTAATGGAGGTAGAGGTTGATGCGAAAGCAAACGGGGAAGACTGTCTGAATAAGGTAATGTATTGCGATGTACCTCTTTCCATTTTCTGTTTTGTGTTTAGGGACCAACAGTCTTCGTTCTTGTATGGGGGTAGAACGTTTGAACATTGTGAACATTCATTTACTTTTGAAACGCTACGGTTTTATCATTTTTTAAACTTTAGCAACAAAAACCGTGACCTCAAGTTTCATTTTGGTAATGAGTTGCATCTGGTTTGCAAGTTGAAGCACTGCAAACGTTTAACTTGCGTGTTTCTTTGCGTTCAGCTAATCAAATTAGATCAGTTTTTAGATTCAGTTGCCGTTTAGTGTAGATCTGACGACGTCTTGGTGGACTGAAATACAGACGACGTAAATTTCCCATCCAGAAATTAAAGTGGCTCATAAAACGACTAATACAACCCCACTCGCATTTGTAACTAATAACACCAATTTATCCCAACCATGTCTATTAAGATGATGCTGCCACCAGTGCACCAGTGCAATGCAAGTAGGAACTCCGAGTATTTGATGCCTAAACAAAATAGTACTCATTTGCATCGAAGCTGGAGATCGCGAAGTGTGATTGGCAAGGTTACTATAGTTCAGATGCATCCCCCGCAGATGTTTTGTCGGGCTGCTCCTCTATAATGCATTTGCTTTGTCAACAGGAAGCGGGTGATTACTTTTCCTTCAATGCATTTGCGAGAAAGCATTTGAACTGAAAAGTACGGCGAATTAAACGTTCTTGGTTAATTCGCCATAGCGTCATAGCCTGCGCGAACCAAATTGCTAAAACGCGACTGAATTCGAATGTCACGTCTCGAATGCTCCTAGATGGTGCTATGGACATGCGCCCGGTCACAGGCGATTCTTATCCGCCTTAGTCGGTTTTTATTAGAATGCCTTAAGCATGAAAACCTCCAAGTGGAAAAAATAATGCCCGTGCAGAACGTGTGAAGCGATCGTGGAATCGCATTTCATTCATTTCGGCCTGTTCTGACCGCACGCTTGCGGTTACATAATAGCGCTGTCCTTTCCTGCTGCTGGCGAGGGAAGTAGTGGGATCACTATATTATTTAGGGGGGAAGGTGGGGGTGGTGGCGGTTGAGTGTAAAGGTCAACTCAATTTTCATACCCCCACTACTATTTAAGTATTATTACAGCTATGATAAATGATCTTATAGCTATGTGATGTGTGTGAACCCTAGCTGAGGGCTTGCATATGTGAGGAAAAATCCATTTGTATCCCCTTTCAGTATTGTTTTAACATTCTCCTTAAAATCGTCCCTCTCCAAAATTTGCTCAGTTGAGCTTAAGTACCTATTCTACACATTTCTAGCCTTAAATGATTTATCGGCCTCTTACTGTCTTGTTTCAGGTTTGTAGGAAGTTGGGAATCATAGAGGTGGATTACTTTGGGCTCCAGTATTCTGGCAGCAAAGGTGAGAATTTGTGGCTAAATTTGAGGAACAGGATCTCCCAGCAGATGGACAGCTTGACTCCATGCAGACTGAGGCTTCGAGTCAAGTTCTTTGTGGAGCCTCATCTCATACTGCAAGAGCAGACGAGGTATGTCTCATTTCCGGCTTCCTTCTCATTGTTCTCACTTACTATATCACTTGCCAGGCTGTAGTACAGCATGTTGTAGTTAAATTCCTGGGCATGCTAAATATCTATGTTGCAGCGCTGCTTAGTACTGTACATGAGGGCTGGTTGTCATGTGCTGAATGTCAGTTTGGCGGAGTTGAAGCAGACTGTAATGCGAACCAGCTGAACCGCCCTACTGAAATGATCTTCTGCTGAGGAATGCCCTGTAGTAACCTCTGTCGCTGCGTGTTACTGTAGGTCAGTCATTGTTGAGCAGTTAAGAGGAAAGGCATCTGGCAACGTGACCTCTCACTGTAGACGCGCTCCCTCAGGGCACTTCAATTTAGGACATTTTTTTACCTTCCCCAAAACTTTCTTTACTCACTGTTTTTTAAACTTTATTACGAACTAAAATTTCATACTTCAAATTTAGTTAACGTTTAGACTGGTACCGTTTTCAGGCATTATGACTCAGAAGCGTAGTCACGCTCTGAAGAAATTGTGAAGTTCCACACAAGAATATGTGGGTCATAAGACCTTTGATGTCTCCTAGTTTTTACCTGCGAAGAAGAAGCCTTGCAATTAGTATCGGAGGTGCACGTCCTAGCAAGCTTGAGTCTGGCTGAGCCAGTTCCGGCTTCGTCAGCCTCTCTCTTCCTTTGTGGCTTTGAGAGCAACATTGCGTAGCTTCCCCTCTAACGTCCGATAGTAACCTTCAGCGCTGCGGCTTAAGGAAAAAAAGTTTCAGAAATGAGTTGGTTGTGACACCCACTATCATGGGCTGTTTCAATTTTTGGATCCAGAACGGACCAGACGACGCTATAAACTCCTACTTTTGGCTGACAAAGATCTGCTGTTGCAGTGGCTTCTGTCCTGGCTCCCACAAATAATGTCCTTGTGTAGCTGCCTCTGCGGCCAGACAAAGTAAAGGCTTTTTTCCCCCTCAGCAGCTTGGTTACCAGACAACATCTCTTTGTTTGGCTTGAGAGGTGGTGGGGGGGGGGGGGGTGACAGGAATAGGAGCCTGGTCCGTATTTCTTGTTTGGAGGACACCCAGTGTCCCCCCTGACCTCTGGGAGATTACAGTGGCCGCAAACAGATGGCAGATGGAATTAGGGGCAGGGGTCGGAAGGATGGAGACTCAAACCGCTAATCAAACGCACGCGTTCCGTGCACGTTTTCCGCCGGTGCTTTTTTATTTTTTTTTTTGCACCCGGACGGACAGCCAGAAGCGCAGACGGAAGGCGCTAAAACTGGCTGAGGTCATCTTTTCAGAAAGCTCTTTTGTCTGCCAGGCTGTTTCTTGTTTCCAGGATGAAGTATTGAAGGGAGAAATGGCTTATGGTCATAGCTCTCTTTTTAAATCTTGCAGCGTAAGTGTACTAACTCCTGTCAGAGGCTGTGTACTGACAGCAAACATGGCACAAATGGAACTAAATTGTATTGCTCTTCTGGTGTACCGAGCAGGCTCATTTTGCTCTAAACGTAACGTTTGCAAACATGGCGGGAAGTAGACACCATTCGAGATCTTTCAATCTTGAAAAGAAATCCAGTGGTTTAAGTTTGACTAACCGATTTTTAAGATACTTTCACAGTGAGCATGGGTTGGGTTGAGTGTCATGGCACGCGGTCTTGAGTGACAAACCAAAGAAGTTGCGCGCTGACAAGATGGTGACCACAGGTGACCATGTCTGTCGGCTGTGAGTCAGTGCTTCCTGGAAGGTGTCAGAAAGAGTTCCTGTTCTGGGAACTCCTCCCCTCCATGTTTCTACCCTCCCCCCTTTTTTGTGCTCATGCTGTACTCACATGCTGTGTCAGGGACTCCCACACATCAGGGGTCTGCCAGGGTCAGGTTTTACGACCCTTTTGTTCAAGCTTTAGTGTAATTCTCCCTCAGGTGTCAGGGCTGACTGCTAAAATGTATATTCCACTGTTTGTAGACTTTCAGTAGGAAAAAATAATATTAATTCAATAGTATTAGTTCAATAGTATTAATTAATTAAAATGTATTATGTATTTAATGGTATGCTAACACTACATTTCAGTTGACTAGTATTATGGAAATATTTCATAAGTACAATCATTGTCACAGTAGTTACTGTACGGAAAGTTCTTAATGCTAACACATTTGCATGTTGGGAACTGTTATTCAACATGGAAAATGTGTATCCTGTCTTAAGGGTAGGTGTCGCAATGAAAGCCTTCATCTGACATGAAACCAACCTCTATCCCTTGCCTTTGCACCAAAGCTCAGTGTTGTGGGGACAGTGGGCTACAACTGGAGTGCTGTTTGTGGAAGGCCTCAAATTAAAACCGCCTCAGTAGAGGGGATAAGGGACCTGGTGTACAGTACGGAGTGCAGTATGTTCCCAGGGAGTGAGGGGTGGGAAGGGATCCCTCTACACTTTGTAAGCCTTTGTCTGGGATGGCGAAACCAGAGAGTAAATGGCTGGGAGGGACCAAAACGCTTTGTCAGGGTGCCGGGACCCCCGCAGCGGCGGCGTTGTGCGCTGGGGTTGTGCATCTCTCAGCCCAGTTACATAAGCCTCCGTGGGTCTGTGCAGGATTTTCAAAGGGGCTTACGTAAGCCTGTGTGGTGGAAATCTTAAAATGGCATTAGCTTCTTACCAGCACCCCCCCCCCCCCCCCCCCCAACCCCCCACCTGCTAAACCCAACATGCTGTTTTCCTTCCTGAGGCCGGTTCGTTTGTAAAAGCCTCGGGCACTTTGCCAGACGGCAGCGTTTTTTGTTTTTTTTTTTTTTTTTTTAATCTATGGGTACGAATGAGTCCGGAGGCCAGTTTGCTTACAGCGTATGCGCATCTCCACTTCTGTGTCTATTTATGGCGCTCTAGAAACTCATTAAAAAGAGTTTAAACATTGGACTTGCTGGGTAAGCCTGACAGGCATGCCTGAGTCCCTGCAACCCTCCCATACCTAGGTTGCTGTTGCACAGTATCAGAGATGAGTATAAATATATGATGCCACATCAGCAGTGCATTGTGGGATACGCCCAGTTAAGACTCCTGCTCCGTCCTGCTAAGATCAAAGGTCGCATATGTAATCCTATTACTTAAAGGACCTGGCACTAATCTGCATAGACCGAACGTGCCTGAGTTTGTTTTTGCTCCAAACAGATGCAGAGCAGGATTTTGTGGTTTAGACATTCTGAAGACAAGAAACACCGTGGGCTGGGAATTTACTCTGATCCATCCGGGAATATAAAATCCTAGGCTCAGAGCAGGCCCGAGTTCCTTTGTGTGTTGTTTGTGTTCTCATCCAGTTGGATAGGTACCAGTATTTCCCAGCATGCAACACAACACCAGCCCCAGTGTGTAAAGCTGCACCCTATACGCGCCTGAAGAGATGTATTTGGCAGGGACTGGAATGACACAGAGGTATGTAATGGAAAATAGTGCTCTTCTGTGCCAATCTGCCCCAGAATCCCTTGCCAGCACGCAGGCAGTGTGTGCCAGGGTTGTTAAAGTCGGCAGTCCTCCTCCCCCAAAATCCCCCCCCTTTTTGGAGCGTTTGAAATTCGGATCAGGTTGCCGGGGGTTATCCGGCGAGGGCGCACGTTTAACATGGCCCCCATCTGCGATGAATATGCTGAAAAGAGGGGGCTCTAATTACCAAGCCACCGAAACGCTTACCCCTCCCACAACGACACAGACACGGCCCCCGTCTTCCAGCAGGGCTTGATACTTTGTGTTCATTTTCTGTCAAAGTTGTAGCTTCCCTTCCCTGGGATTTAGAAAGGAAGACCACCCCCTTCGTGCAGAAGATGTGTGTGAGGTCCAAGGTGCTTCTCGGGAATAATGGGGACATGGCACAGTGGTTGGTGAAATGGGGGCCCTATTTTTATTGGGGGGGGGGGGGGGGGTAGCAGGAAGGGGTTGGCGGTGGGAGGAAACTGGGTGCCTCAGCGCCTTTCTGTAGTCCTGCAGCCTTATCCTGCTCTCTCACTTCAGATAGCCCTCACCTCCTGAACCTTAGGCATTGGCACAGGCCTGCCAGGTGGCATGATGGCATTTAATTACACCGGGTCCTTATGGGACAGGAGTGGTCAAACAAAGTCTTCTCCCCAGTGGCGTGGTGGAAGAGAGCGCAAGGGCTGAAGTAATTACAGTCGCTCTGCTCTGGTTGATTTTTATTATAGTTGGCTTTTGAACTGTAACAGTTGAAGGAATTAATGGCCGGTCAGGTCACTGACATTCAAGGCTTACTCCAGTCACATTTTACTCTTCTAGTTTCTTTTCTTTTCCCTCTTTTTTTATCTCCAGATTCATTATGTGTGCCAGTGTTTGCTTATCCACTAAAAAGAGAGAAACTGTTTAGATTTGAGATGCCGATTTGCAAGTTAATTATGGCTGTTGTCTTGAGAGGTCTTTACGGCAATCTCGGCAAACGGGAGTCATTTCCTTTTAGGAGGTGCCTGGCCTCTCGGAGTTCTAACCTTGACGTTTTTGCAATCTTAATGATCTGACGGATCAATTACATTTGACTTTCAGTCATTGATGTTGTGGCAGCAAAGCATTATGGTAATCCAGCTGGCTTTAGGTTGAAAAGGACATACATGGTACAAAGTTCTTCCCCTTGGCTTTCTACCTTTAATTTGAGCCGTGGTATTGAATTGATTTCTTTTCTAGCCTGGTTTTATTTATAAGCCTTTCTACTTAAAATGTGCACTGGGTGGTTCTATGAGAAAACAAAACTGGTGGCTTAGACATACAAAGGAAATGGGCTGTACATTCTGTGAGCCTTCTGTATACTCAGCCAAATGCACACTGGGATTCGCTTTCAGATGCATGCTGAGTTTTTCCAGAAAACTTACACTTCTGCTTGAATTTCAGAAAGTGGCCATAGGTCTGTTTTAAGCTAAAGCATGTCAGTTTTTAACCTTTTGTTTTTAAGCCCAGGGGTGGTGTTGGGTCATTAGGGTACACAAAGTCTGTTGACTTTATTTTTCTCTCTTAAATTACCATTCACTGACTGTTCAGACTCTGAACCAGAAGCAAGTGGCTCGAGACTAGCCTCCTCTCAACAAAAACAATGCCTGGTGAATACTGATTGACAGAGTGACAGAGCCGAATAACACGCAGTATTTGTTTTCATTGTTCCTCGGCTCGCTCGGAGCACGACCAGCTCGTTGTTTGGAAGAGGGTGTGCCTGCCTTTAGCTGGGCAAGAGCCTGCTGGTGTTACTGCAGGTCGTTGACTCAGAGTAACCTTCAGCGGATAGCCTCGAGTCGCGGCGGTTGTAAACTCAGCAGCCGCATTGTTGAAGCGGAGCCGGGGGAAGTTTGAGACTCCTTCTGATTGGCCTGCGGTTTCTGTCGCTAGGCAGAGGCTTCTGGTTTCATTTTGGAGGGACTTTCTGTACAGCGCGCCGGTCTGACATTTGGCAGTTTTAGCATGACGGCACTTCCTGAAATTGAGAGGAGAAAGAAAGAAAGTGAAGAGAAATTAAAAAGAAAAAAACTTTAAAACTACTGTGTTTTTGAGTGAACCAGGCAGCGGAAGCTAGGGAAAGCGAGTTTCAGTGTGGAGGAGGAAAGGAGGAAACACTCCAACCACTACTTTTGTATTTTGTTCCTTTTTAGTGAATGTCGGTTGTAGAGTATTCAAATGAGTTGAAAAATAATGAGTTACTACTTTCTGAAACCCTAAGAGAATCTGTCATCATAAAAGTTCGAAAATTCTGTTGCTACAGGTCAGCAAAGTCTTTATTCTGGGAAAAGTGCTTAGGGATTGATTAACTTGTTGACATTGGAAGTGCTGTATGTTTCAGGAGTGGGTGTTCTAACTCCAAGTGTATGAGAACAATAGCAGCTGAAATATTTTTGGTTTTGTTTTCTTCCACGGTGCGCAAGTATCACCTCTGAACAGAACATGGAAATTACTTTACAGGAGTTTCTTAAACTGAGAAGGTGGTATGAAGTAGAATGCTGCCATCATTATAGTGACAGTCTAGGCTAGTGTTAGCAGTTATAGCCTCTTATAAATTGACGCGATATTTGACATCTGTATCTGTATACAAGCGTAAGTCCAGAACCGACAGTCTTTCTGCCCCCCCCCCGCCCTCTTAGGCACAATGTCTTGACCCATTTCCTGGAGCTGAGAGCATGTTAGCTTTGCAATCGAATTATTCCAGCTTCATGGTCAGGCACTTAGTATCAGAGCTGTGTAAAAGGCGAGTTTTGTTAGAACCCATCCTCTGTGCTTGGGAGTCACACTGAGCCGTATTACAGAGTGCACGTGAAAAACGCAGAGATCTGGCATTCATGCGTTTGCTCATGGGCGACCACCAAACAAATATCCCTAGGCACGTGTGTGATACCAGCATTGGCCTTGATATTTGAACATCCCTGCCCGCGGCTTCTTCACTCTCTCTCTCAGGGCCCCTCTGAGACTCCCGACCCCCCACCCCCACCCCCCCCCCCAGTGTGCTGTCCCATCTGGGCGAGTCCTTGGAGTGGAACAGCAGTTTAGCGCTGGGGGTCCATGCCTCCCTGCGGGCGCATGGCTGCCCTGAGTCTGGCACCGCTCCGCTCACGGGCATCAGCGGAGGGTACCATGCCACAGGCCTGTCGGCTGGGGTCGTGACCCGGCAGGGCTGAGAGTCGGGAGAGGCTGGCTGGCACGTTCAGAGCCCTGGCATGAATGTGGAAAAAGGAGCTCTCTCTGTAGCGATGAATCATCAGTGCTCGTTTTTAGAAAAGGGCAGATGGTCCCCTGCAGCCTGGAGAGACGGCGTCAGTCAGAGGCCTCATAGTGGGAAAGGGGAAGGAAAGGACCACTTGGTGCCCTCTTGGCCTTCAGGGTATTGATTATTGATCAGGATTGACACGCCTGCTAAGTGAAGAGTACAACCATCACTCGCCTCTGGACAAAAATGGGAGTGCTCGGAGAGACTTGAGTTTGAAGAGAACTATTGACCGCTTAGTCACAGTCCAGGTGTTTGCATTCATCTGGAAATTTGTTTTGAAATAAATTTGTACTCAGAGTACATCAGAGTTATATTGGAATTTTCTTGTTTGGTTTTTGGTGTTCTGCATTGGGCCATAGTTTAATTGCGTCTGTCTTGTCTTGTCTTGTTTCTTGTGTATGTTTAATTCTTAAAATTATACCACAGTGCCAAACATCCTCTCTGCATAATTGATTTGCTTACCACACATTTTCAAGCCCTTGAGGTTTTACCTCTTTCCTGCCAGACACTGATGGGCTCAGCAAAAGATTTGCTTTTGATGACAGACTAACCTGTACAGAACTCCGAACACCTCGCCATAAATGCACACGGACAGACGGCAGTGTGGAAGGGGTTCCTGTGGCTATAACAGTCCCTGAACCCCAGGACAGATCGATTTACGCTGAGGCATTGTGGAGCTGCCTGCCAGCTGCTTCAAATGGGCATTCTCGCACCCTCTCTCACCCCCCTCCCTTCCCACTCCCTCTTTTGTAAGGTGAATGACAGGGGCCTGGGGCTCAGAAAGTGCTGACTACCCCTCATTTGCACAAAGAAACAGGCCCCCCCCCACGGTAAAACGACCTTTGAACCCTGGCAGAGTGATGCGTGTGCCTGGACTTCTGGTCTGGCACGTTCACACGTGCAACCAGAGCAAATGTTCTGGCTAACACCAGTCTAACACCATTTTCCTCACATTCAAGCTGCGCACAACTTTATGCTGGGAAATGGCAGGTGTGTAGTTATTATGGCCAAGCTAATAACTTTGGTGGCGTTCTGTTGAGAAGCTCAGCGTTACTTTTATCCCGTTGTGCCGCTGGGCCAGCAGAGACATGGCAGTCGTCCGTGCGCAGAATCTCGACTCATCCACACCGTCGACAAGTTCTGAGAATTGAGCCAAAAGCGGGCGTCGTGGCGCCATCTTAAACGATCTCTCCCGGCGAGCCGAGCTGAACCGGCTCCGTCTGGCGGACTCGTCGTGCGAGTCGGGAGAGGCAGCGCGGCTCCTCCTGTCCCGGAGAGAACGCTTGAGAGAGATTGTCCGACAGTAACCCTCAGGTGTGTTCTTTGTTTGTCTGCGCGGTCGCCGCGGCGCCCGCCGCCAGGTTAGTTTCCCCTCTCACAATAGAGGCTGGCCACACAGTCGGGTTTTGTTACTGTTAATCTGATCAGTGCACAGAGCGGGCCAATCCGGAGGCGAACGCTACGCCACGGTGCAGCTGGTTTTTTCCAGCACAGCTGCTGTTTTTGTCCCAAGTTTTTCGTTTTCTGCGCCGGCTCCTCGGCCGAGATATCTAAGGTAAACGGTGTGAATGCCAAACTTAGCGCTGATGTGGTTTGGGCGTGTGTTTGCGAAGCAGATACGGCCGCCGTAGCTGTTGTATTAACAGTGGTCACACGCTTTGGTCCCACAGAATGACTGGCTGTTCTGGTCCAAACAGGAAGCTTGCATGGCGGGACTGTGGGAAGGTCTGACCATGAACAGAAGCAAATGGTCCGTGTTTGTTCCCAGAATCCAGAAAAAGGAAAGGTGTGGAGCAAGAGAACGGAGATTAGAGAAGCCCACACGCTTTTGCTCCTACATAATTATTGTTTAACAAGCAAACCGACTTTATTATTTTTTTTTTTACCAAGCCTTTTTTGTATGCCACTTGTGACAGGCCCAAATACACTGGTTCATTAGTTTGGCCTTATGTTTGAAACCAAATATCCAGCTGTTTACCATGTGAACTCTATAGCTAGAAACTTTATATGGGAATTCCACTAAATCTTTGTTGGAAATTTTTATTCTCTACTCATTTCCATTGTGCATTCATCTTCCAGAATGAGTTTCGTGTTGAACCCTCGTGCTCCCCAACGTCCTTAGAAATGGAAGCATCTATGGAGTTAGGATGTAAATGTCCTTAATTAATCAATATCCAAATAGATAAAAAAGAGCCCTGCTGAAAATCTCAGCACAGGAGCAAAGGTGGTGGTGAACAGCCAGCTCGCATGTCTCTTCCTCATAAGCCCACCCCCCCTGCGATGACGTAAATCTGAGCCTGAACAGATCTTCTACGATGTGGGCTGAGATAACCGCTGTTTTATCATGGCCACGTAATGAGAACCATGTCATTTATGAGGCCCTTTTTTTACGTTTGCTTAGCAGCGCTTCATCTCTGAATGCAAAGCACCCACTTGGCCATCAGTGCTCAATGCCCTGGCTTATCACTTGGCAGCACACAGCCGGGGTCACGAATTGCCCGCAATACAGCAGCTTTGCTGGCTCCCGCGTCACGCCCTGGTTTGATAAGGGCCGGAGGTCTCCGAGTCAGCAGATCAAAGCCGCCCCCTAGCCTCCTCCGCAAACCGGGATCCCACGTTATGAGGAAAAAAAAAATCTGTCATTTTCCAACTTTGCCGTATTTAGGCTGTTCTGCAGTAACGGAAGTTCATCCCAGGATAAGCGTTTTCTGTGTTCAGTAATGTATTCTTTTGAAGCACTGGGGTACGTGTTTTAATCTGTGTGTGTGTGGGACTCATGCTCTCTCTTGCTCCCCTCAGGCACCTGTTTTGGTGTGTGTGATAGAGAGAGAGGCTGCTGTTCTGTGTTCGAAAGACTCCTGTTTTGATCTGTCTCTGTGTGTGTGTGTGTGTGTGTGTGTGTGTGTGCGTGCGTGTGCGTGACACCCTATGGCTCCTGCTCTGATCAGTGTATGTGACCCCCCCCTTCTCTCTCTCGCTCCCATCAGGCACCTCTTCTTCATGCACGTGAAGGAGGACCTCCACAGCGGTCACCTGCACATGGGCCCGGAGCCGGCGGAGCAGCTGAGTGCCCTGCTGGCCCAGGCCGAGTTCGGGGACTACAACCAGAACACTGCCAAGTACTGGTACACGGAGCTGTGCGGCACGGTGCCAGACACGGCAACAATCAACAGGTAAGGCTGGAACGGAGCCTGCGTCGCCTACCACACACCTGAAATCCACCTCCCCGGTTGTGGAGAGCTGCCAGTCTGCTGGCTATTTCCAGCAACATGGGTGGTCCATTAGATTTGTTTGATAAGATAAGAGAGCTTTATTGTCATTCTTCAGGACAATGAAATTACAGCACAAATTTGCCTGGCATAATTAAAACCAAACAAATCATTTGCTCAGGTTTTTAAATGCTGACTGACAGAAAGACTAACCGGGGGATTACTTGGTTCAATGAGCAGTGTCTCCCACCTCTAGTCTAGACTGAAGTACATTGTTTACACCCACCGACGACCAACGCTCAGGTTCAGCCTAACTGCAATACAATATTCAAATTCAAAAGCACAGTTTTCTGTGGTTAGATTGTATCTTGGCCCTACTTTCTGCAGTTGGCAGCTATCCTTAATATTTTAGGAAGCTTTTTAAACACTGTGTTTAAACATTAAATTTAATGGGTTGGTCAAAGTCCAAACCAAAATGATTTTGGTATTTTTTGAACAGCAGTTTAGGTCACCAGCTCTCAGCAGTCTCGTGCTTGTTGGGGATCATCAACGTGACAAGGCCCGGTAGGCATTTGTGCCTCGCCACACAGTACCTAATTGGTACCTCTAGCTGAAGCTAAAACTGTTGTTGCAAACGGCTGGGTAACAGTGAAGTAGCAACCCATGCCTGAGTGAAAATAACGTCACTGCCTGCACAAATATGCAAGCAAGCAGGAACCGAGATGGCAGGAAGATAGATAACGCAAAGATGGTATAGTCCACCTCCTTCCCTCCCTCTCCCCAGCGCCCGTTGGAACAGGCCACTTGCTTTTCTCAGGAATCAACAAAACTTGTTTTTTTTTGCTCCCAGTGGTTGGTAGTCACGTCTCTGAGGTGTTAATCATTTCTTCTGAAGATTTTATTTTAGGACGCAAGTTGTCTTCACCAGACCGAAAAATCTGTAATTTGAAGCAGATCGCATTTCAATCTGTCATGTTTAATTTTGAAAATGAAAACGATGCTGGTGTTTAAAGATTTGCCAAGCTTATTTACTTGTTAAATCAGCCGTTGGTTGAAAGAGAATGGGGTTTGGGTTTTAGCCAAGGAAGGCTTTCAGATGTAGGTCAAAGGTTAGGCCCGTTGCCTTACAGTTACCGGTAGGCACACTCCATCTTTAGTTTGCAAGTACACGCAAAGTGAATACGAAACAAGTAACATTAGCGTTAGCTGCGGTTATTGGCTTTGCGACACAATGAAATGCTGTTTACTACTTTCGTTCGTTTTAATGCGTTAATTTTGAAATGATTGGATGGGTTCATTACAGCGCAAACAGCCGGCTTGCGCAAACACCCCCAAGTGTCGAAATGCATGCAAAGCGTACCGGCACATAAACGGAAAACTGCTAATTTGCCACAGAGAAGGAAGCAGGGGTTTTAGAAGTGACTTGGAAAGGGCAATGAAAAACTGATTAGTGTGGAGAACGTAGAGAGGTAAATGTGGGTCAAGGCAGCGTTTGTTTTATGTAGAAACGATCACAGTCATTAGTTTGGGCTCACTTAATTTTGTTTTTCACCGGACAGTGTGACCTTTACACGGATTAATCGGAGCGGCGCTTTACGCTTTAAGGGGGCGGTTTGGTCGTCACTTGTTCTGTTGCATCTCGAGGTGACGCTGCCGCGGGGCTGGTCACCAGGTTTCAGGTGCTCATTAGGTTTGCTAATTGATACTTAAATGAGGTTTTCCCTGTTTGGTTAGTGGATGATCAGGTGGGTTTATCGGAAAATCTGCCTCACGTGTCATGGGCAAGAATACCTCGTGTGCTTCCCTCACGCTAATGCTCACGATATCTCGTTCTCTAATTCTCTCTTTCCCTCTCTGTCCCCCTCCCTCATCTCCATCTTCATTCTCTCTGTCACATTCCCTTTTTTATACTCTCTCCATCCCACTCTGTAAATCCTCTCTCTCATCTGCTTTGCCGGCCATTCTCTTTCTCTCTCTCTCCGTCGTGTTTCTGCTCTCCTCTGCCTGATTCTGCATTTTGCTCCGCTCTTTAACTGTGGTGAGCCCTCCGGGGCCCGCAGAATGCCTCCCGGCACAGAGAGCACTACGCCTCATTGAGCAATGTATAGAAGCGAGCAACAGCTGTTGGATGCACTGGGGCCTCTGGGCGCTGGACGGATGCGCTCATCCCCAGGCAATCGCGTGTGCCGGGGAATAGCTTGCCCTTTCCCTGCTTGGCGTGGCCCTTTTCTCCCCGGGCACTTGAGGCACACTCTCCCGTGATTGGCCCACGCGTGTCACGTGGGACGTTAGGACCAATCGCAGCAGAGTGCTGAGATTGATGAGATCCCGCAGATTGATGAGAAAAGCAGCACACCCCCTCTTCCTTTTCGCAGTGATTAATGTACTCCGCCCGGTGTGCTTTGCCTTGGCAGCATCGTCTCGAAACACAAGGCGCTGGAGGGGCTGAGCCAGGCCTCGGTGGAGTACCAGGCCCTGCAGCTGGTGTCCTCCCTGGAGCACTACGGGGTGGAGTGGCACTGGGCCCGCGATGCCGAGGGCCAGCGGATGGCCATTGGAGTGGGCCCAGAGGGCATCACCATCTGCAAGGAGGACTTCAGCCTCGTCAACAGGTAATGGGGCACGGGGACACACAGCTGCATCTTGAATTTTTTACTCGGCAGGATGGAGTGCACCAAGTCAATACATTATACTGCTGCAATGGGGAGATTGAACTGCAAATAGATATTTTTTCAGCTTAGATTTGAATTTAGATTTCATTTGTGATTCATGCCTTCATTTATTTTTGTTTGAAACATGTTTGGCAAATGCATCACCACATCAGCTTTTTCACAATCACTGACTGTGCTTTATGTGCTTTTTTTCGTTCAAGGATATCTTACCCAGTAATACAGATAGCAACCCAATCAGGAAAGAGTGTGTATCTGACTGTCACCAAGGATACCAGTGACAGCGTGGTCCTGCTCTTCAAGCTGATCAGCACCAGAGCTGCCAGTGGACTGTACCGGGCCATCACAGAGACGCACGCCTTCTACAGGTGAGGGACCATCTGCCAATTACTGTACAAGAGTGGAAAACGGTGGAGAAAATGCTGTCTTGCTTGCAGAATGGAGCCGCTCATTGTCCTGTGTGATGAGTGCAATTACCGGACATTTGAACTTGTAAGCAGAGCATATGTAAATGCCCCTTTGTCACAAATTTGCAAAGGCAAGGGGCTGCTGAATTAGATAACTCCCCTGAACTGGTCGTGTGTGAAGTTTGTCACGTCTGGCATTTACCGGCCTTTCATTTCCACCGGCGAACAGATTGCCCTCATTCTTCCCTCCTCAACTCTTTTTCTGCCAAAAATGCAGTTTTGAAGTCTTCTGTTTTGGTTCAGTGGATGAGAGCACTCAAATTTGTCACGCTTGCTAAAACGGCTCCAGGGCTCGATTTGATAGATGATTCTCTGAGGAAGTTTTGTTGCGCAAAGGGATTTGGAATAATCACAGTTTTGATTAAGCCTTATGTTTTTGAAAAGACCTAAAATGAGATTGATTAAAGCAAATACTATATAATGGGTTTGCAGTGTTTCTTTTAGCCTAGAGGAACAGATGTTGTGTTTAGTCTGAAAATGCAGGGGTCAGCTATTTGGGTTGTGTTTGTCATAAACTGCAAGGCTGAGAATTTGTTTACAATCACAGCTGAATTAGTCACCGCTATAAAGGATTAACTGACGTGTTTATATGTATTCATGGTCACAGTATTTTGTCACATATTCACTAAACTGAGGGGATTTTCAAAGGTTAACAGAACCAGCTTTGATTAATTGGGGCATTTTAAGAAATTCCTTTTAAAACGAGGTGGGCGGGTTTGACCGTGTGTTAACCGTTTGTGACCCTCACCCTCCCCAGGTGCGACACGGTCACCAACGCGGTCATGATGCAGTACAGCCGCGACTTCAAGGGCCACCTGGCCTCGCTCTTCCTCAACGAGAACATCAACCTGGGCAAGAAGTACGTCTTCGACATCCGCCGCACGTCCAAGGAGGCGTACGACCACGCCCGCCGGGCGCTGTACAACGCCGGCGTGGTGGACCTGGCGCCGCGGGCGGGCGAGCGCACGCCCTCGCGCTCGCCCCTCCGGGCCACGCAGGGCGAGGCGGACTGCGGCAGCTGCGCGCAGACCCGCGCCCTGCAGGAGAGGCTGCGCAAGCTTCAGGAGGCGCTGCTGTGCATGCTCTGCTGCGAGGAGGAGATCGACTCCGCCTTCTGCCCCTGTGGTCACATGGTCTGCTGCCAGACCTGCGCCGCCCAGCTGCAGGTGAGTGCACCCCCTCCACCCCTCCACCCCCCAGACCATCTTTGTCCCCCCGACTCTATACATCCAATACAGACTCTTCTGTGCCTTTTTTCCGCCATATGGACTGTGGTTTTAGTGCAGCGGTACTTTCTGGTCATGCCTGGTGCTCAGTCACACCCTGCCCGGCTCTTAAACCACTTCTCTTTTCTTCGCACAACAACAGGCCTACAGATCCCCCCCCCCCCCCCCCCCCCCCGCTTAGTCACAGGATGTTGCAGTGCTTTGAGAGATGTTTAATGTGGAAACCATAAATCATACCATTAATCCTTTAGGTCTTGGATTTTTCTGTAGTTGACAAGTACAGGGGTGTATTGTGCGTGGTAATATGCTTGTGAAAGGATTTTAACTCATTTGGAATCTGTGTGTCCTCAGTGTTTGGATCCTCTAAATTACTTAAAAGCTAGAAGTTTGTATAAAGTGCAGACAGCAGAACTTGCAGAAGTGGGCACTGGACTCGGTCAGCGAGTGCACACCACCTCATGACCCAGCTATTCAGGGATGAGATAATGGCCCTGCATACTCATTTAAAAAAAATAAGATAAGAGAGCAGTTGTTGTCTTTAAGTGCCTTCCAGATTAGTAGATGGGTTCCATGAAAATTTTAGGAGAGCCTGGATTTCAGAGATAATGTTTGGCAGTCCTGTCGAATCTCAAGTGTGACTGGCTACTTTTTCCAGCACTCAGCGTGCAACAGTCTCTCCCAGGATTCAATTTCACATGGAAATTAAAGTCTTTGTTATATAGGATTTGCTTTAGCCACATTGACAAATGCACCTTGTCTTATTTCGATTTAAAGAAAAACACCATTTGTAGGCGGTATTGCCGTAAATCAAAATTTGTATCTCTGAATATTTGCACATTAGTGTACACTGAAGATGTTTGATATATTAAAACAATACTTAGCAGTTTTGCATCGTGAAAGTGTAATAAATCATGTATTCAGCAAAGTAGTTTATTAATTTATCATCATTATCAGTAGCTGTGGCAGCATCATTGCAGGTTTAAATGGGATTTACAGATTAGAGAGTAATTGTACCCCTTGCTGATGGTGGCATAAATTCTGAGTTCTGCTCACCATTTCTGGAAACCCACACAGCACAGATAGCTGTGTCGTCATAGCTCAGATGCCCCTCTCAATCACACACACCCCCCCCCCCCAAGTTAGCCATTTAAAGTGAATCAACTCTTCTTGTAGTGTTCTGCTGAAACTGCGATCACGTCCTAATCCTACTAAGCATCTTAGAAAGTTGTGGTAAATTGCTGCAGATGGCAAATTCAAGCGGAAGGATTAATCCATTCAAGCGATCCACCAACTAATTTAATTTCACAGTGAAACATGAGATTTGTATCGCACAAATCGGCGTGGGAAAAAAAAGAAAATATCGATGGCTTTCTAGCATGATTGCTCCCTACCTTGCACGCTGGCGACAGTCAGAGCTGAAACAAAGCTTTTGTGTGCTACACATTCTTGGCTGTCTTATCAGGAGGTTGTATTTTAGGCCTGCTAGCACAATGGGATTTGTGTTTGGTGGGTGTTCACCTGAACCAAAAACCCAATTTAGTGTGTTTGATTGCCCCTCTGTGGGTCTGCTGGTCATGTAGGAGTCAGCAGTGTGGTTTCTCAGCAGTGTTATTTAGTAGGCCTCACACATTGCGGTGGCGGTGGAGGTGGTGATGGGGGCTTTAGTGAGACCGAGGATGGTTCCATGAGGAATATAAAACCCAGGGAAAGCCTTTGCACATACAAAGAATTTAAGCCTATAACCGTTCTGAGAGTTATAAATGCGTGGTTGCTATGAGCACTTAGATGGTCCCAATTTATAAATGTTTAGTGTATCCAAACAAACATCTTCCCTGGCTGATGGCTGTCATGCCAGATTAATTTCAAGTACTTACTGACTTTTTGTAGAAGCCTTCATTTAAGCTTTAATTGGCAATACTTCTAAAATAATAAAACTATGGTAAACTGCTGACCAAAGTGGGTTTCAGATGTTTTGTGTAAATGGTAGTGAGGCAGCCCCTGGGTATGTGAGTAACATGCTGTTCTGTTGCTCTCCCCACAGTCGTGTCCCGTGTGCCGGTCGGAGGTGGAGCACGTACAGCACGTCTACCTGCCCACCTGCACCAGCCTACTGAACCTGACGGTGACGGGCAGTGCCCCCGTGCCCAACCGCCGGCCGCCCGCCCCGCCCAGCTGCACTACCAAGGACTACAGCACCAATGAGAAGATCTGCCAGACGTAAAGGAGGCGTGCCCTCCTGGCCACGCATGCTAGCGTCTCCACGTTCCGTTTGTTAGCATCCGTTCGTTTTGTTAGTGTTTGTTTTTGTGTTCGTTTGCCGCGCCAACTACCTTGTTACTCGGACAGGAATTTCAATCAGCTGTCGCAGAATTATTTTTAAAAAGCCAATGAGGATGTGTGTGTTTTTTGTGTTAAAGATATATGCAGATTTTTTGTTGGTTTGGTTTTAATTAACGTGTCAGTTGATCTGATGAGCACTAGTGATAGGATTTTTTTTTTTTCTTGGTCCTCCATATTTTCTGCAGAACTATTTTTGGCGCACAGCCTGAAACTTTTATATGAGGAGGAAATTCTGTTGAATTTTATTAAGCAGTAAACCACACATATTTGTTCGTTTTTATTCATTATGCATTTTTAATATTGCTTTTACTCTTGTTTTCACATCCAAAAACTTTGGTTTAGTAATGTAGAAGAAATGCAGTCGTGTGTGTGCGTTTTTGTGTGCATTTGAATTCCACATGGTTTTCTCGCCAATGAAGAGGTGTTTTGGGGAAAGCACAAACCTAGTCCAGCACTGAGTCCTGAATAGATCAGGGATGCCTCGTGACTGCTGTGGTGTTGGTTCATTCACATGCAGATCTAAGCGTTCTGGAATTTTAACAGCACTCTGAAGGCGTTGTGTCCGTAGCTATCAGTCCCCCGACAGCCCGGATAAGTGGAGTTCACATCGGGTGTTATTGACACTTTTGGTAGAGGCAGTTCGGTGTTTCTCACTGACCATTAGTTAGAGCAATCAGAATTTTTGGAGGATAGCTGGAAAGAGGGAAACCTTCATTTGTGCAAAATCCACTCCTCAGAATGCCACACCAGAAAAAAACTAAAAGGATTTAACTTATTTAGTTTGAACTTGACTATCTCTGATCATATTTGTAGGTTTGATATGAAACAAAATTTGAGGTTTTTTGCCATGGGAGTTAGTGCTGGCCACTAGTTTGTGCTTTTTAGCCCAACTTTTTTTTTTTACTTTTACTTTTACTTTTATGTGGTCGACTAGTGAGTTCTTTAATTTTAAAGGGTACTAGAAGATCTGCCAGTGCAATATTAGATGCTTTGGAAAGCAAAAGAGTTTGGTGAGTGGGGAGGAAAAAGAGGAGATAAAATCTACACTGTCACTTTATCACAGAGGATTCCCAAGTGTATTACTCATAGGGTTCTGCCTTAATGTAGCAACACAATGTGTCCTGTGTGCATTCTGGGTCTTTGCACAGACATTTGTCAAAAAAAAAAGAATAGAAGAGGATTTTCTTTCTTATTTTATATGCTGACAAGTTACAGCACTGTCACTGCAGGGGACATATGTCAATTTGTATAACTAGGCTTGGTTTCTTTTTCTTTCTTTTTTTGAAAGCAAAAGCTACTCTGTAAATGTAGAAATAACAGATCTTTTATATTTCTTGGAGGAAAGGTATCAATAAAGGTTTTTTTTAAAAAAAAAAAAAACAAACTTGTTGTGAATGTCATGTCTAAACCCATCTGTGTCTGTTGCTCTCGTGTGCTGGGAAACCCGTCCCCTTTCACCCAGTTCTTCAGTCTTTCAAGTTCACAGGCCGAGGGGAGGGGGTGATTCATGACTCAAGGTGGATTGAACTCATAAGCTAAACTGCTAACAGCACGTGCACCTTTGAGGATTGGCGAGTGATTTATGGTTACCTGGGGAGCACTGCGGTGTAGTCGTGAGGACCAAGGCTCGTAACCCAAAGGGTTCTCCTTCAGTTCTTCAGTGGGCCACAGCTGTTTTACCCTTGGGCAAGGTTCTTAACCTAAATTGCCTCTGCCAATGACCAGCTGTTTTGTTGGATAGTGTTAAAAATTGCAAGTCGCTCTGAATAAGAGCATCTGCTAAGTAAATGTAACGTGCAAATTGTTATGTCGAGTCACAGCGTAAATGGTATGAAAAGTGTAGTTGAATCCAGAGTATTGATTTTTTTTTTTTCAGTGTTGATGTGTTTAACAATCAAGGTTTACTCCACTGAAGCTGCATTGATTTTATTAATGGACATGAGTCATAAGTGGCAGGGGTTGTGAAGGTGTTTGTAAATGAGGTTTAGGCCTCGTCTGCCCTTAAAAATAAAACACTAAATGTCTGGATTAGGAGGGGTGGACAAGCTGGTCTTGCATTGGTCGTTGACATCAGAAATGACCTGGAGCCGCAAATCATTACAGCTCTGTGCAGTGACTGCCAGTTTTTCTCGGTCCAGTCGTGGAGCCCCTCCATTATCTGTACATCACTCTCTCAAAACAGCTCCTATTGTGGGCAGTGGTGTGCGAACGACCCCTCTGCCTCTTGGGGATTAGAACGCACAGTGTTGTATCCGCATCAATGCCAGCACGGCGCGCTTAACCTCTCCCCTGTGTTTTGTTCCACTGGCTCCAGGGGACAGGTCATAACCCTCTCTCGCAAATGCACATCAGCCTGGAAAAAGGGCAGTTGAGTTCACATGCCTGCATCCTGTGAAAGCAGCCAGGGCTATCCACTGAAAAGAGCCTTAACTAACTCGCACTCTGTAACCTCTGTTTTTTTTCATGTACATTTGAGGCAATGGGCCAGCTGCAGTAAAGTGCTTGACGGCAGTTAGGTTCGTGTTTGACGGGTTTATTAGTGAACCTCGACCATTCCACTGTCACAGGGTGCACTGCTGCCGACTCTCTCCTGTACGTGCAGCTGAGAGTGTGTACTAGTGCCCTGGTGACGGCAATTAATGTCTTTATCTCATCTGCTCTAGCTCTATTGCATCCAGCAGACACGCTTTATTGCCAAGTTCATGTTATCACTGTCTAAAACCAGTCTGGTACACAGACACCTTGGTATGCATGGATGTGAGAATCAAGCTGGAAGAGCGGGGGCGAAAGTGCTCTGTCAGTGAGGTACTGTATAATATGTCTTTGCCATTGAACTTCATCTGTATTCAGTGAATCATGGCAACCATCAAAATAAGCCCCAAACTCATCCAGTAAGCTCCACAGGCCACCCGCCACAGGTTGGGGCTGTTCCCATGTTCTTTTCGAAGCACTTTGGCCAATTTAAGTGACAATGATTTCATGTTATCTTTGCTGTTATTTCTTCTACCTCAGCAGACCAACACCTGAATAACAAGGAGGAGCGCTGACATTTCAAGAGGAGGGGACACAGACGGGAAAACTCCGCCAACGATCACCTCTGCTTTTATGAGCTTCTGTGACCTCTGTCCCAGAAAACAGCCCCCAGAGAGAAACGAAGATGCGCTGGCTCGCCCCCCGGTCCAAGGCGAGGCCGTTAATTCCAAACAAGCTCTGACTTTGTTTTCATAAAGACGTGGGAATCCTCTGCCTCTGTTCCTCTGTTTTTAACTGGAGCCGTTTGTTTTTGTTCTGCTTTGCTTTTCCCCAGTCCCCTGCCGCCAGCCCAAACGGAAAAAACCCGAAAGCACAGCATTAACTGAGAGGACCGGCTCACGCTCGCGGTTGATCGCAAATCTCTTTACCCCGATGACGGCTCCTCTGTCCGTTTTTTTCCCCCGACAGGATCGCTCTTTTGTTTAAAATGACACTCAGCAGTTTAGCCCCTTTGTCGTGAATGTAAAGAGACAGAAACCGTGCAGGTCTGCACACAGAGGTTCAGAGAGGAGAGAGAGAAAAAAGAATAGGTACAAAATGTTCCCGACGCAGAGAATGCTGCACATACATTTCGTCCCTTTAAGCCCTTTATTAGCTGTCTGTCCCAACGGCACCGGGTTCACTAACTGTAACCTAAATCCCCCTCAATGTCATAAAAATGCAGTCTTGTTTAGTTTGTCTTGCACTTATGTAATAGATTGGCCTAATGGCTGCGACGCTAACGTGCTTATCTGCCCTTACATAACGTACGGGATCATGTCTAACATATGCAGCGCTAGTTATCTGTAGTGTACACTTCTGCGGAATGAGGTGAAGGTTAGACGTCAGTCATTTACCTTAGGGGTAGAAACCATCCGTCTATGACTTGACTGCAGTTCTGTGGTCATTCCTCTTGTGGGTTGACTTGATGAAATAGCTCTAAATAATGTTGCCAAATTTGGCTTCAATGTGTAAGCATTCTTTAGCCACACAGTGAGATTAGAAAGGTCATAATGTTAAGAACATGGGAACAAACATAATATGTATATGGTCAATACATATGTCTACAGATTTAAAGGATTATGAAAAAACAGTGTTGTTCTCTGTCTACCAATACTGTACAAGTAGTCATTGAAGCAGCTCATCAAACTCTTATTAAAATGAACATATACTGAAATAAATAGGTTTTTAATTATAAATAAAGGCCAAATAATGATCACTAAAATAGGATTAATTAAGTATTAATTAAAAAGGTATGAGCCCCTGATTACATTAAATTTTATATATAATTTTATTTTAAATAAAAGCTTGAGAAAAACAATTTCTCATACATCTTGTATTATTTAATTTACTTTACTCAGTTATAAACCCCATACGGCTATTGACTAATAATAATGTAGTGTTAAGTCTTTCTAAAAATGTTCAGAATGGGTTATAACAAAATGTTTGTTCAGTGCATCATTTGACACTTGATGCTGTAACTGGGAAATTTTCAAAAGGTGGGAGTCAATCGTTGGTGCACACCAAGGCTAACTGGAGGACAGAAACACGCTAGGCTAAACTGTGCAGAAATAGATATTTGTTAGCCAAGAGTGGGAAAAGATCTGAAAGATATGACAGGGGAGTTCCATGCCTTCTCTGACAGTAGACTATCCACTGTCCTCTCCATTCTATCCTTATGCTCTTATGATCTCATGTGATTTTTTTCAGCTTTACTACTCTGTTTCCATTTAACATGTTCATAACATTTATATCAGTGTTCTTCATCTTTTTCTATTTATTTATACTTGAATTAAAGCAGAGCCATATTCTACTGATTGATCGATTTGTTGTTACACACAAAGCCTCATGTAGAAATAAATTTATAAAGGGCCTTATATAGGATGCATTAATGCATGATAAATCATATTGATGAGCATTTAATGATGATTTACAATGTGATGGAGACAGTGGTGTCTCTGATGGCATAGATTAAGCCCTGTGTACACAATGATAAATATGCATCAATTATGCATCTCAAAGGGTGACTGGATTAGTATGCTTTTAATTATCAATGGAGTCATTATAGAATCATTAATGAGCCGAACATTGTTGTCTGATGTTTAATTAATGTTCGGTTCATTGACGTTTCATTAATTGAGTCAACAATTATGTTTTGGTATTGTTTGTTGTTGAATTCTGAACAATTACATGCTATTTCAGGGTTATGTATTATTTATATTATCAGCATCATTCACTTCTGCCAAGAGTAAGATTTACATATGTGATTATTATACAATATGTCTCTCAATAAATAGAAAGTAATTCATTTTCTTGCACATGTTAATTTGAAAAGAATGATCTGCTTGAGGGCACCAGTAATTATTTGTATAAGTTTAATAACATCAACAAAACTACTCTGCACATCCTATTGCCTGATGAACAGAAAGATAAAGTTAGATAAATCTGACATATCTAATATTCTGCCCTAATTGGTGCTCCCATTAATTGGCTCCCCCAGGAAGATAAAACCATGAGTGACGGGATGTTGGAAATACAGGGTGAAGCAGGTTCCCCTAAATAAAGACAGCTTGTCCCAGAAAACCTATTAGCCAGTACTCCCATCAATCCCATTTCTGTCTATGTTTGCGATAGATCACAAGTGATACATTAAAGAGTGTTGGATTGCAATATTATTTGATGGGTATGACACCCATTTGATGGGTCTGCTAGTGGGAACAGCATGTTACAGTCAGAAGCAAAAACTATGCAGACCCTCCATAGGTTGTTCAGAAGAGGAAACCGAAAGATAGTTACTGTAGTAACCTGATTGTGATGTGGATTTAATGTTATATTGTTGAAGTATATTAATTACAATTATTGTTTATGTTAACACACGTCTTCCTTCACTCTCTTACAGCTTGCAAGAGAAGAGACATGAAAAGTCATCTCCTCGTGTCTCTCCCACCCTCTAAGATTTACTCATTAGAGCTGCAAGAGGCTTGTATATTTCTTTGCTTTTAGGACACCATGTGGTAAAATGTGGTATTGCACTTTTTGTCGGGCCCTCGAGTAAACCTGCTCATTGCTACTGTTCGCGATCATGTGAGATACACCTTATCCAATGGAAACTTGGAAACACAGAACAAAACAGTATCAGTATCGAATGGGGAGGAAGCAGGGTATTTCTCTGGATTTTCCTACAATAATTAAGGGACATATTTAGCTATGAGAAACCTTAGTAAAGGAGGTTGCTGGCCTTTTCAGCCAAGAGGAAAAAAACAGTTGCTGAAGGGCAAACACCATATTAGAAGCATTTGTCACTGACCTTTATCTTTCCTGACACCAGATTGCTGCCTATACAGGTATCTTATGTAGGTATCATATTTGTGAGATACATAATTTGATCTGTATTTAGGCTTTATCTTCTGAAGAGTTTATAATGCCCTATGCTCACAGATTTTTCCATCCCATTCCTGTTTTTCAGTTTTTAATGATAAATATCTGCTGTATTAACTTCTGAATTATTATTATTAAGAAATATATCATATTTCCCTCTTATTACATTAATTCTGTGGTACCATCTTGGCCGATGAAGCTATGGTACAGTCTTGGTCCATTAAGTTGAGGCTCATTCTCACCGTTTCCTGTTCTAGCCCCCACATGTAGCGTCTGTCTAAGATTTACAGTCATTCCTGTCCCGCTCATCCAGCATTCCTCAGGCTGGTTTTTTCCTATCTTGTTTTTATCTCATTTATTTACTTACCAGATGTCCTTATTCAAAACACTGTATGTGGAGTTCTATCATATTAACCCATCTATACAGCAGGGTATTTACAAAAGCCTTCATCAAGGATACAGTAACTGTGTCCCATCTTGGATTCGAACCCTCACCCTTCTGGTTCTTAACTGAGTTCCAGGCACACAATGTCACACTGCACCTCTTCGTCACCCCCTCCATTCTCAGCTCCAGTCTAACCCAGCTCAGTTTGCATGACTTCACCTCCTCGCTGTTTCTACGATGTCGTCTGCTGAAAGGTTGCCTTTGACAGACGCAGCGTTTGACTTATTCACAGCCTCGTTTGCCTAATCCCGCTCGGCGACCCGTTTCCCGGGAAATCTGCGAGGGGATCAGTGAGCGTCCATTTTCTCCAGCTACCCCGCACTCCGATTCACTTCCCTTCTTTGCCCAATAGGTTGGTGAGCCGGCCCCCAATGGCACAGAGCAATGCTGCCGAGAGCTCACATGTTGCTTTCAACCCTGCCCCCCCCTTTGTAAGCCTGTATAAATCCCACTGTCTATCTGTTTGGCACTAAAATTGTACAGAGAGATTGCGGCATGGGCCTGCATTTGGCCGGTGTGAAAGCAATGCTCTTGTTCCACAGCTTCATAGCAGAAACATAACTGTAACAGTGACAGAGGCTCGACAGTTGTTCCTTTGTAACATCATCTGGCCAAATTTCAGCTTTGATCCAGGCTTGGGGGAGGGGGGTCTGATCATGTTTCATTTTGAGAGATGTACTGTGATTAAACACTAATTTGGACATACAGTATTCAGAGCAGTTGTATGTGAAAATCTGAAGAATTGTAATTTGTCCATAGTCCACAACATAGTGAGGTTTCAGAGTTCTTACAACAGTTTTCATGGGTGAAAGTACCCCACGTATTACATGTGCTGTCAAATATAGTGACAATACCAGCCACACTGTCTGGCTGACCTATAGCCCTGTACCTGTATGTGAAAAGCAGTTTCGACAACATTACCTCTGGAGGTCTGTAAATACTAAAGCACTCGCCCCCAGAGGAACAGTGTTTGTGTCTCCCCGGCTCCTCCTCCAGAAATGTGCGGCCATCTTTCGCCCAGAGGGGTGAAGCTGCTAAGGGTGTATGGAGAGCACGCGTGCCTGCGGCTGTAGGTCTCTCCCTCTCTCTCTCTCTCTCTCCATTCAGTGTGGCTGTGCCAATCTCTTCTCTCTCTGCTGCTCTCTCCAAAGATCGCAAAGAATCCAATTTGTGTGTGTCCCTCCTGTTCTCTCTCTCTCTCTCTCTCTCTCTCTCCTTCTCTTTCTCCATTTGTCAGGAGGGTATCGATATCCTGCCAAGTAGAGCAGGGTGCCTGTTCCACTGCAGGTGTGCTGTTCTGCTGAGTGGCACTGCAGTGTGTGTGTGCGTACGGGTGCGTGTGTGTGTGTGTGTGTGCATGCGCGCGTGTGGGCTGGCCAGACAGGAACCGCGGCTGTCGCTGCTGCTGCTGCTGCTGCTGCCACTCCAGGGAGAGACAGAGAGAAAGAGCGAGGGAGGGGGAGAGAGAGAGGGAAGGAGAGAGAGAAGGAGACGAGTGAGTAGGCCTCACCAAATAAAGCCATGGGGGCTCGGGCTCGCTCTGCCCGCTGCGCACTATAAATACGCTCGCCGCCTGGAGGTTCGGGTTTGGTGGCCGGAGCCGAGGACCGGGGAGCATTTCTGCCGGCGTGCGGAGAGTGTCTGGAGAGCTACGAACGTGATTCAGGTGCGGAACCATGCCGAGGGTGGACGCCGACCTCAAACTGGACTTCAAAGATGTCCTGTTCAGGCCTAAAAGAAGCAGTCTGAAGAGCAGGTCGGAGGTAATGTGGCCTTATTTTTTGACATGCTTGTGTATGTGTGTGTGTGTTTATGGCCTCTCTCTCCTCTGTATACCCCTGTAAATGTTATTGTTGTAAGTGATTTCTGAAACGTATTCGGTGCATAGAAGTGCATTGAGAGCACTGCAGTGCCTCTAATGACCGAAATTCAGGTGGCTACCCTGAGTAGAAGGATTATGACAGTTATATTTACATTCAGTTACCTGTCAGACGCTCTTATGTAGAGCAATTTAAATAGCAAAACACAGGTACAAAAGGTGATAATCCCATCTTCTCTCTGACATACATTCTCTATCTGCATGAAATGTGTGTGCATTTGTGTGGATCTGTGACCTTCCCGAGTGTCAGGGCTACAGAGCATGTCCGTGTCTGAGCCTACGTCTCTGTGATTACCGTGTCTGAAACCCAGAGGTACTCCTAAGTGCCTGTGTGCGCTCTGTGGCGGGTAAGAGAGCACGTAGCAGCCGTAGGCCGTTGCGCTGTGGTGTGTCGGACAACAAGTGTCAGGTCAAGGTGAAGCAACGTGAGACCCGCACGCAAAGGCCGCATTTAAAAATAGCCCCGCAGAGCTTGGTGGGCTAACCGTCAGCATGCATGGATTACATGGGGCTGGAGCGGCCTCTGTTGCTCTTTCCTTGTCCTTTCTCTCTATCCCCTTACCCTTTCTTCCTCTCCATCTCCCTCTTCCTCAGTCCTCCCTCTCTTTTCCGTCCCCTATTCTTCCCTCAATTTCTCCCCCCTCTCTTTTTCTGCCCCTTTCTCTCCTTCCACCTCTCTCTCCCTGTCTCTCCTCCCCTCTCCATTTCTCTTTCTCTACCTGCCCCTCTCTCTCCTGTCTGTCTTTTTGTCCTCCTCTCTCCCTCTCTTTCTTTGCCTCTCTCCCTCATTCCCTCATTTCCTCATACATATCCTACACAGTCGCATGTAACTAGGGAGTAAACATCATTCTCCACCATCTGTGCTGTAACTCAATGCCTGGAGCTATGCTCTAGTATTGTAATACCCATCGACACGAAGAAGCTGCTCAGCTGTTGTGGCCTACATTGAATGTACTGTATTACTAGATTTAGCTAAATAAAGACATCACAGAAAAGTAGTATATCAATTATTTTTTTTTTTTTTAATATAAAACCAAAGTGTAGATTTGGGTCCTTATCTCTATGGCGTATTCTGTGCAGCAAGCCGTAAGGACGTTAGCACTGTTGGAAGTGCATTTGCAGCTGTCTCACCAAAGCATCAGTTTCTCAGGAGAAACACATCAGAGTAATCCATGTTCAAGCCCAGGCGCGCGCTTTGCATGTGTGAACATAACACACTGCTATCGGTATCGATCAGATGGGCCAGTTCCACTAAACCTGGATTCCCTGTGGAACAGCTGTCGCGGACTGACTGATGTTTAGATTAGCAGATTGATTCCGCGCAGCGTTGAATTAAACGAGGCGCGGTCTGAGCGGCCCTCTTTCTGGGCCGTGCCGCAGGATGATGTCACAGCACCCGTGGAGCGTGTCCAGGCAGAATGCTTTTAACGGGCCCGGCGCACCTGACACTGTATGATGCATGGAGCGGCGACTCTGAGATGAAATTGCTCCCGAAAGCCAGGCTCACAACCTGCAGCCCTCCCTTTTAAGGCTATTGATCGCCGTTAATGCGAACCGACGAGCCTCGGCAGGGGCGGCGATTACATTCCCGTGCCGTCACGCGGCGTTGGGTGAATTCACTCGCCTCTCTCATTGCCGTCTGACCTCGGCAGAGGAGCTCCAATACTGTGACCCAGTCTCTTCACACCCTCTTGAATAAATATTTTATCGATCTCTCACCTCCTTGTTTGGCTACATGATCTATGCCATGACACAGATTAGGAACGTGTCACTGTTAATCTGTGCTGCTGTCGGTGTTGGAGGGACAGGGGGTTTGGCGTGACATGTGTGGGTGCTGTTGTCGAGCTTCTCATGTGAGCTTGTGGCCGGTTTGTGCCTTGTTCACACTGCCAGCCATGTTGGACCCAACATTAGGCTAAGTGAGTCTGAACAAAGATGGCGGCCACCTCAAATAATGGCTCAGTTAGGTTTATGGGTGACTCAGTCCCGGCTCAAACTTAAGACTAGGCTGTAGGGCTCAGTTTGCGCTTAGGTTGAGCTCAAATCAGGAGCCAAACTGGGTCAAATCAGGAGCCAAACTGAGCCATTCATGAGCTTGACTGAGTGTTGTTGGTTTAAATGCAGGAGCGCACACTTCCTACAGCACACAGCCGTAGGCCAAGCTGTGTATGAATCATGCTGAAGGCTGAGGAGAGTCACTCTTAGGAAGCTGAACACAGCAGCAGAGAGCTCAAGGCAATGCAGGATCAGGTGCCCTGGGGCTCTGTTTTCTGGGGTATATATCAGTTTACAGGGGACATTTCGCTCCACTAGTTTCTCTGAATGATTCAGCATATTGCTCCATGGCTGCAGAGCCTCCTGGCCTGGTTTTCCTGGCCACGGTCAGGTAAGTTAGGTCATATTGCTCTGACCCAGGCCTGTTCAGAATGGTGGGTTAATGTTTTTTGTTAATATTCTGCAGATATAACTGACCCCATTGAAGCGATGTCAGAAATCAGCTGCTGCTCACTATGTCCCTACAGGCCAGCTGTTAACATTGCACAGGAGTCGTTCTTTGAATTTCTCTTTTACGTGTGTGTGTGTGTGTACTTATATGCTATTTATACTGGTCTATGCCATCCACGTGGAGGCTAATCTTGACAATGATCAAAACATGGAAACTAGAAGAGAACAACACAGAGATTTATTTATCTCTTCACATCATTATTGATAGAAATATGTACTGACATATCATATATATATACACACACAGAAATATTTTTACTATTTACTTCTGCCACATTCAAATTCTGATTTAGTTAAACTGGAAACGATAAAATTGCCCATACATAAATTTCAAGGGTAGTCCGACAATAAGTACTTCACAAACGTGTTTGAGATAATCTTGGTTTTGATGTCATAATTAGTCAGGTCAATATTTAAAATTTACCCCCCGATGTGAGAATCCTGCTGTTTTTTTTTCAATGTTTCATGAAATGACGTGATCACTGTATATTTATCCTGTTTCCCAACCGAGTTGGGAAATACTTTAGCGTAAACGCAACAGAAACCATTGCCACAGTACGGTATATCATGATGCAGAAGGCTGTAAATATCCCGTGGAGTGAACAGCACCAGATTGATCACGGCATTGATTCTTTCATGATGAACGCGGCCTCACCTGCACATTGGTGATACCATGGTGATGCTCCTGGAGCTGTCTCTAAAAAGTAAAACGTGTTTGAATAAGATTGGTCTTCAGCTACAATATCCAAATGGCTCCCCACTGCTGAGAGGTACCGGACACTTAATCTCACCAGGAATCTCAGCATTATTCAGAAAAGAGAACTGTCTGCAGTATTTAACATGCTTGCCCGATTACAACTTGAAATTGATTTGAACTTTTCTGAGGAAAAAAAAAACTGCCAATAGGTTGTAAAAAATGAACTCCAGGAATAGCTTTTAAGCTGGATAAACTGACCAAACACAAAGTCAATGGCTGTGACATAGCCAATTTATAAGTGCCTGGACCTGAATATATTTCTTCCACACAAAGAATACAGCTAAGTCACATCATGTTTTTTAGTTAGGTTTTTTTTTTTTTTTTTTTATCAGAGCCATTCCCTGGCACCCTGCAAGACCGAGATTAAATTCCTTTCCTCTGTGTGCTACAATGTTCAGCCTGATCCGGCTGCCAGGCCATGGCTCCCTGTCTTATGTGTGTGTCAAAACGGATGACAAGAAGCCAGGAAATACAGAGGTTCTCAGACTGTCGATCAGTTCCACCATTCGCCCTGTCTGCCCTTTGAGTCACAGCTACGTCTGCTGTGATAGGCCAGTTTGTCTGCGGAGCTTGCAAATACAGTCTTTATAGCCTACAGATTGGAGCCTCCGAATCTCTGTAAAGATACTGAGTTGATGATCACTATTTTATCCAGCCTGTTATTCAGCAGTAAAATTGCGCTTACTGCCTGGTGCCGTCACTAGCTGCCTACTCTGACCAAATTACCAGATTCTGAGGTCTCTGGACTGCCACGCGAGTCATCTGCTGAGCCAGTGGGGAATTCAGCGGAGAGAGGCCTCTTTGCACGGCTGAATGCCGGCGGAGTTCCAAGAGAATGTGAATTAAGCGTGCGGCCTGCTGTTTGCCCTGTTGCCCCCCAGGTGGACCTGCAGAGAACCTTCACATTCCGCAACTCCAAACAGACTTACCATGGCATCCCCATCATCGCGGCCAATATGGACACCACGGGTACCTTTGAGATGGCCAAGGTGCTGAGCAAAGTGAGTCTGGCCGGCCGCCTTCACCCCCTGCTCAAAGTACAGACTGACATTCCACTCCCAGAGAGCAGACTGCTGCTCAAAATACTGACTGAAAATACACTACCCAGGGAGTGGACTACTGCTCAAAATACTGGCTGAAAATACCCTACCCAGAGAGTGGACTACTGTTCAAAAATACTGACTGAAACTACACTACCTAGAAAGTGGACTACTGAACAAAACAGTAACTGACATGAACCAAAGAGTGGACTACTGAACAAAAGACTGACCGACACTACCAAGAGTGGACTACTGAATAAAGTACAAAATGATATTAGCAGAGAGAACATCTAGTGTTAAAATGAACCACAGAAAACTCAATCACAGGGACGGTGAGGGAGAGCAACACAGCGTTAGACCTGCCATTGAGAGCAATTAACTCTCAATCAGAGTTAGATAAACAACAGAGAGGAAATAACACAAAAATAGAATCACACACACCTCTAAGAAAATATATAACACCGCATCACACTGAGAAAAGCATCAACAGTGAATCTGACTCAGACACACTCCAACATGACAATGAAAGAGACGTTAACGTTAACATCAACGTTACATGGCTACACCATTGGGAGGAAATAACACTGACTGCTACTGTGGTTCCTGTCTCTCTACAGCACACGCTCTTTACTGCTATTCATAAGCACTACTCCCTGGAGGAGTGGAAGACCTTCGCCGCCAACTGCCCAGAATGCTTAGAGGTAAGGGACGGGCATAGCCTGTAGATTGCACTCTGGCAAATGCAGAGGTGTCAGCGCCTGAACTCCAGGTCACTGTGAGTTTGAGTCCCAGGTGGAATGCTGTTAGCATTCTCTCAGCCGAGGTGCTTTACCGGTACTGCTGCTGTAGCGAGCCCAAACTGCACCAAAGGGTTTTAGAATGCGTAACACGAGAGCTTGCAGGCGATCCTGTGTAAGACAAACTGCTAAGCAAATATGAAGTGTTGCAATGAAAAGAATTTCACCAATATGGGAGAGGAATGAGTACTTGAAAGTAATTCTGTGGCTACACTATGGCTTATAACTGTAAAGCATGTCAGTGTGCAGTCACTGGTTTATTTAAGAAGAACACTAGTGATAAAGTTGTTTGCATGATTTGCATATTATTGCATTGTGGTACACCCCGAACCCGACTACGCTGTGTACTAGTAACTGTAGTGTGATCAGTATCCTTGTACACAGTGAGTGCAATGTGTGATTAGTACGGTGTTGTACACCCCATAGACTGTGATTATTATGGCTCTGTGCACATGGTATTGTGTGATTAGCACAGCATTGTGCACAGTATTGTGTGATCAATACAGTACTGACAGTGATTAGCACAGGACTGTTCTGACAGTACTGTGTGATTAGGACAGGACTGTGCTAATACTATGGTGTGATTACCACAGTATTGTAATAAGGGTACTGTGTGATTAGCGCAGTATTGTAATAAGGGTACTGTGTGATTAGCACAGTATTGTAATAAGGGTACTGTGTGATTAGCACAGTATTGTAATAAGGGCACTGTGTGATTAGCACAGTGCTGTGCTAATAGTATGGTGTGATTAGCACAGTATTGTAATAAGGCTGCTGTATGATTAGTGCAGTGCTGTACTAAGGGTACTGTGTGATTAGCGCAGTATTGTAATAAGGGCACTGTGTGATTAGCACAGTATTGTAGTAAGGCTGCTGTATGATTAGTGCAGTATTGTAATAAGGGCACTGTGTGATTAGCACAGTATTGTAATAAGGCTGCTGTATGATTAGTGCAGTGCTGTACTAATGGTACTGTTTGACTCAGTAATGTTACCTCCCCAGCATGTGGCGGCGAGCTCCGGCAGCAGCCAGGCTGACCTGGAGAAACTGTGCAGCATTCTGGAGGCCATCCCGCTCATCAAGTACATCTGCCTGGACGTGGCCAACGGCTACTCCGAGTATTTTGTGGAGTTCGTCAAGACTGTGCGGAGCAAGTTCCCCAACCACACCATCATGGTGAGGTCACGGGTCCCCGTCGGGCTTGTTTACTGCTACTGGGGGGTTTCCTGTCACACTATGTCACAACCTTTGTAATGTAAACCGCCAACAGCTGTGATATTTTTACTTGTTTACTGACAGCTCAGGTTTGCACTTAGGGTACTAAATTTCAAACAGGGATGGTGATGTGTGTGTGTGTGTATGTGTGTGTGGCGTGATCTTATTTGCCCCCGGGAGACTGAAATTCTCACAAAAGGAAGAGGAGTTTGATACAACATAATCACAAATTATCATTTTGCCTGCAAATCATACATTTTCCCCAGTTATTCTTGAGGTGTTGATTGCTTGATGTTGTTTTTGCTAATGTTTTCCATTCTGCAGTCTGGGAGATTCATATACCTCCCTCAGGAATCTGTGCGCGCTATGCATATCCATAAAACCTCTGGATGATGTTACAGAGCACCCAGCCTGACTGTCACTGCTCTCTCTCAAAAGAGCCTCTCTGTCTATTTCCTGTTCCCATGATGCTCTGTTCCAGGCTGGCAATGTGGTGACGGGAGAGATGGTGGAGGAACTGATCCTCTCTGGCGCTGACATCATCAAAGTGGGCATCGGGCCAGGTTTGGACCTGACTCCTTGTTTGTTCCTGAGGGGGAAATTCTCCTCTGGGCAACACTGAAAAAGCACTCAGTATCTAGTTTCATTAGCCACAGCTGAGAGTAATTTTGATGCATGGATCTCAGGCTTTATCAGTAAATGCTAATAGTACTAATGAGCAAATTAGAATGCACATTACAGGTATTTACAGGTTTCAGACAAAGGCTTATCAGACTGCAATGGGACCATTAGAGATATCAGTGTGTCCGAGAGATTATTTGGGTGTCTGGCTCACCCCCTGTTGGGCCAGTCCATCCCTCTGGCTGATGATGTCACGTAAGGCACCTTTATCAAAGGCACCCTATGATATGCAGGTTCCGTGTGCACCACACGCATCAAGACTGGTGTCGGGTACCCCCAGCTGAGTGCTGTCATCGAGTGCGCCGACTCCGCCCATGGCCTCAAAGGACACATCATTTCGGTGAGTCAGTCACACCCCAGCCCCCTGCTAACAGTGACACACCCCAGTCCCCCTGCTATCCAACACGCACGGCTTGACCCAGAGATCACGGCTGGGACAGGCCAAGACAAGGAATAGTAAGCAATATTTCATTGGACAAAGGAGTCTCTATTGCCTTGTGTGTCCTTGTCATTTACCTTTTCTGAAATTGATTTTAAGTTGGTCAGTAACATCACCTTGCCACGAGAGGGCAGCATTTACCATGCCGATGTCTGTGGATTTGTTTTTATATGAATACCATGTCCACACATTCACAGAGACAAACCTTGCAGTTACATTACTGTGTAATAGTATAGGATGACCAGCTGGTTTGCTTTGAAATCAATGAAATCAGCTTGGCATAGCTGATCTGAGGACATGTCTATCTCTAGTTTTGTAGCGTTGACATTGACCTTTGAACTCTGAACCTGGCACAACGACAACTAGATGATTGACTGTTGATAATGTTGTGCTCCTTTCTCTAGGATGGTGGCTGTAGCTGTCCAGGCGATGTGGCCAAAGCATTCGGTAAGTTTTGTGTTCACCCACCTCTGCGTGTACACCTTCACTGCGCTCCACAGGGCGGAACGTTTCACAGAGTCTAATTAGAACATTAAGGCAACCCTCGTTAGCTCGTTCGAGACCGTGGATGTCCCTATGAAACCGTCCCTGAGGGTTAAGTGAGGATTTTTCCAGCACAGTAACGTTACTAAACCTGTGAATGAGTGTGAATTCAGACTGCTCCAGAGAACAGAATTACTGGGTAGCTTCATAATATCAATGCTTTACACTACCCAGGAGAGGCCTCTGGAAGCTGTCGTCCCACAGGTCTCCCTCCACTTATTACCAACCATTTCCAAGGCTCAGAACAAAGAGGGTAAATTAATTCAGCGGAGGCACTAATTTGATGATAATTTGAATCAGGTGGTCGACCGCCTGGACGGTTGCCATGGTTCTAGGTCGCAGTGCCATCTGTCCCAGTAAAGAGTCACTTGGATAGCAGGCTGGCACTGCCAACACTGTGGGCGGGGTACAGTTTGGGCCAGCGGCTTTTTTCATTCAAAAGACCGCTTTATTTCACTCAAAAAGTACTTTTCGCCTTCAGAATTATATCACGCATCTCTTACGTAGTGCTCTGTAAGTTTGTCGTGACAGAACTAGTATTGTTACAAAATAAATAATAATTATGCATAATTACAAATAAAACAGCTCCAATTAACATTTGTCTCTAGATATCACTAAGTAGAATAAATACATATCTACTCTGTTCAAATCCAGATTTGAACTGCAGCTACTACTCAAATACAATCTGAAATATTACTTAAAGGCGAACTGATTGGATGTGCATTGAGCTGGATTTGGTCTTTGTTACCTCCTCTGGACTCAGTGTCACCATTCTCACGGCTCTCTGCAGGGGCGGGGGCGGATTTCGTGATGATGGGGGGTATGCTGGCAGGGCACGACCAGTGCGCGGGCGAGGTCATCGAGAAGAACGGCAAGAAAGTGAAGCTGTTCTACGGGATGAGCTCGGATACGGCCATGAAGAAATACGTGGGAGGAGTCGCAGAGTACAGGTGAGGACCTCTTTTGGCTCGCCCCAAAACCCCCTCTGCCAGCGGAGACCTGCTGCGTTTCTACGCTGAACAGAAGCAGCAATAAAGCATATACAGGGTGGATTGGCATAACAAACATCTATGGTTTTCTTTCTATGGTTGAGTTAACTGTCACCAATGCCTTGTGGCACCCCCTAGTGGCTCCCCAGTGTCGATCATCTGTTTTTCCATCTCTCTTCCAGGTTACTCCTTTCACACTGAATTCATGTTACTGCTGCACTGACATTCACACAACAGGCTAATCTACTCA